>NC_140074.1:33423291-34796883 GCF_964194135.1 Talpa europaea
AGTACAGACTACATTTCCCTGTTTGCATCTGTTACTTCCTTGCCAATACAATTTTAGTGAACGTGACACAAGCAGAAGCCTTAAACATGTCCATGAGGTTTGGCTTGCTCTTTGGCTTCTGTCATTCACCAACCATGATCTTGTTAACCCCAGGGCCAAAAATGACAAAGACCCAGGAGCAGGCCTGAACAGAGAGTACTTGGACAACACTTAAGACTTGTAAGCAAGAAAATAAATGTTTTTATTGCATGCTATTAAGACATGAATGTTATTGTTATAGGACATTATTGTAACAATTAACAGCTAATACAATGGTATGGGAAAACTTTCTCTGGCCAAGTTTTTACACTAATTTAGAGGCTCTTGTGTCTCTATACCAAGCTCTTTACAAGCAGAGGCCGCCTGGGTGCCCTTGATCTCTCACAACACACCTTCTTTGCCTTTGGGAAGAATAATCATTTGAGAGGTTTCTCAATGTGCAGCCCCTGTGGGATGACTTTGGGTGTCTTCCTGTCCCTGAAAAGAAAGACACTAAACCGGAAAAGTGAGAGGTACCCAACCCACTTCTGCTTATACCTTTCCTTCCCCTTAACCAAGTTCAACTCATGGCCCTAACCACAGAATGACCCAGTAAAACTAAATTTAATTGTATGTTTGAAAACTAGGAACTGCCTTAACTTAATCTCCAAGCCAGTAAGAGTAGCACTGTTCCAAAAACCATTTGTTATGTGGAATGACTACAAGAGAGATCATCTTTCCCTTCATCAGGGAGTTCTTGGGTCTTTGTCATTTCTCAGTTGTACCTGACAGCCCTGCTTGACTCCAGACAGCAGAATGGAAAGAAAATTGGATCAGAGTCAAAAGATTAACAATGCTAATTATTTGACATTCAGTGAGTCAGTCACTTAAACATGGAATCTGCTCAGTTTTCTGTCTCTAAAAAGGGGAAAATAGGATCTGCTTCAAATCATTATCTTACTGTTGTAAGGATCAAATGAGAAAGCACTCAAACGTGTAAAAATAAATATAAGACTAAGTCTTTTAACTAGGGGCTTCATTACCGGTGGATAGGAGCAGGAGGACTAATACATTAATGATGCCTCCTTTTGTGCAGATCAGGAACTACAACAAAGCACAGAGCCTCCACCTTGACCCACGGTGAGGAGCTCCAGACATCACCAGGTTTCCTATTTCAAGTTTCCAGTATGAGTTGCTTTATGACCTTTGGTGTCATTTGTGTTTTCCCTCAATTTGATTTTAGTCTGGGCACTAGGTCATCGCAGTTGCTTAGACCTTTCCACTTGACCTCTGACAATTTCTTACCCCATTTCATGTTCATTTAATGTGTGTGGATCTTTCCTGGAGGAAACTCTTAAAATGTTTAGGATAGATTAGATTCTAACAGAGTTTCATCTTTTTTTTCTTCTTTTCACTTTGTCAATTAATGTTTGCTGAGAACTGTTCTTCACCCGCTGATCCAAATATTTTGAATTGTTCTCCAGACAAATTAATTACAAGCCTAAGGCAAAATTGCAGATAGAGCACATTTTTTTCTTGAAAGTTCTTCCACCCACCTTTCTGTACAGAATCTTTCTTTAAAAACATCAAAAGTGGGCCTCCCTGGTGGCCCAGGGGTTAAGTCTCAGTGCTATCATCATTATTGCCTGAGTTGGATCCCCCACCAGGGAGCTAACCCACATGCTCGGCAGACCTCTCCTGTCTGGCCAGCAGTTCCCCTCAGCAGTGTACCTCAGTAGATCTGCCTGTTCTGCTCCCCACTCTGTCTCTGGTGAATCCTCTCACCACCCCCACCCCCCATGCCTCTGGCCTACACCCCAGTTGTTGTATGCATAAATAAATAAAAATAAATCTTTTAAGAAAAAAACATCAAAAGTCAGGAACCAAGGTGTTCTCAAGTGCTTCCCAATACATACAAATCCTAACCTCACCATGTCCTGAGGCATCACAGTTCTGCTATCTGCTAGAACAAACTCAGAGTAACAATGGTAAAAAGACTAGATGAAAAGAGGTGTCTTTGTCTTGTTCTTCACATTTGGATGAATACACTCACCATCAAGTACGATGCATGTCAGCTTTAGGTTTCTTTTGTAGATGATCTTTATCAGTTTGAAGACTCTCCAAAAACTATTGTTAGTTTTGAATTTTTAATTAAAAGCGGGTATTGAGGGCTTCCCCGGTGGCCCAGCAGGTTGAGCTCAGCGTTGTGAAGCTGTCCACAGCCTCTGCAGTGCGGGTTTGATCCCGAGGGGCCAGGAAGATACCCACATGGCATGGGAGACCTCTCCTCTTGCCCTCCTCAGCAGTGTTTTCGGTCCATCTTTGTGTTCTGCTCCCCACTCTGTCTCTGGTGAATTTTCTCACCCTCCCATGCCTCTGATCTGCACCCTAGTTCTTATATAAATAAATAAATCTTTTAAAAAAGTGGGTGTTACATGCAATTTGCAGCAACATGGATGGCGCTGAAAGGGATCATGCTCAGCGAAATAAGCCAGAAAGAAAAAGAAAAATACCGGATGGTCTCACTCATAGCAGGAACCTAGAAAACTTAAATAAGGGACCAGGAAAACGAATAACTATAAGAAAGTGAAAATCAAAATCAACAAAAAACTATGAACCAGAGACACTCTATGGGGGGTGAGGGGCAGGGAGGGGAGGGTTGGGGTCAAAAGAAGGGGGTTGCAATTGTATGGGGAATATAAAAATAAAATTTATTTAATAAAATAAAATGACAATTAAAAATAAAAATAAAAAAGTGGGTGTTGAATTTTATAGTCTATTGAGGTCATGTGGTTTTTCCTCTTTTATCTGCTTATATGGTGAGGTGCATTGATTGATTTTTTTGATGACTTCATTGAGATACACACCATAGGATTCAGTGGTTTTTAGTATATTCACAGGTATGTGCAACTGTCAACACAGCTCATTTTTTAACATTTTCGTATCTCACAAAGAAACAGCTATTACCAGCCTATTCCCCTTTCCCCTCATATACCCTAGCATCAGACAACTACTAGTCTACTTTCTGACTCTATAGATTTCTTTACTCTGGACTTACATATGAATTAAATCATAATATGTAGTCAGTTGTAACTGGCTTCTTTCATCTAGCATAACTCATTCATATTATAGCACATCAGCACTTTATCCTTTTTAATGGCCAAGTAAAATTCCACTGTGTGGCTATACTATAACAGGGTGGTTCCCAGGAAAGGGGGCGGTTCCAGGTTTCCTGCCCCACTCCAAAGGAGGGTGGAGCTGAGAAGAGAGAGAAGTAGCTGAAGAGGAGACTGAGGCAGGAAGGAAGCAGGATGGAGAGGCAGAAGGAGACCTGGAGGAGGCACATGGAGCCTAGAGACACATAAAGAAACTACACTTGCCTTTTGGTCGTGGACTGGTTGACACAGATGTGGGTGAGAGACCCATGGATAGGTGACAATGGAGGCTTTTGTCTTGATTTTGATTTTGCTCTTTTCCTTCCAGACTTGTCTGGTTGTTTCTGATCCTTTTCTGTGGGTCCCCAGTGGAAGATGCTTTAGACTATGGCAGGCTTTGGGGCCTTGTTCTGGGCCAATCCTGCTTGGGTGGACTTTTACCCACGAGGGGATGGGTAACTTTGGGTGCTTGATATAGAAACCATATTCTTTGCCTTTCCTGTATTATTTACTAATTGTATTAAAGTTCTTTTTCATTAAAGTCTCATATGTTTTGTGTTGATGCAGTGGATGGCAGAACCTATTTAGAGAAGGCAGGTTTACGGGGTCTGGGGTGCCCCTCTCCCTGCCCTATAACAATATTATATTTTCTTTACCTATTTATCTGTTGAAGAACATTTGAGTTGTTTCCTTATGTTAATTATGAACAATGCTATTATAAACATTCATGTATCTTTGTGTGTGAACATATGTTTTCAATTTCTTTGAATATATACCTAGGAGTATAACTGGGTTATGTGGGTAACTGTTTCATCATTAGAAATTGCAAAACTAGGGCCTCCCCTGGTGGCCCAGTGGTTGAGCACTGAGCTGTGAGGCTGCCCGCAGCCTCCGTGGTGCTGCTTTGCTCCCCAGCCCACCGGGGAGGGTCCCACATGGTGTGCGGACCAGTACTGGCACGCCTGCTGCTCCCCTCAGAAGTGTATTTCATTGGTCTGCCTGTTCTGTTCCCCGCTCTGGCTCTGGTGAGTTCTCTCACACTCCTGCGCTTCTGACTGTACCCAGTGCTTGCATAAAAAAATAAATCTTTAAAAAAAAGAAACAACAACCATAAAGATGTCACTTTAAAAAAAAAAAAAGAAATTGCGGAACTATTTTCCAAAGCTACTGCACCATTTTACACTTCTAGCAGCAGTGCATGAGAATTCTGATTTCATGACATCTTCACCAACACTTATTGTTATTTGACTCCTTAATTTTAACTTCTTTACTTTCTAATTTTTTCTCTTTCCCTCCACTCTCTTCTCTCTTCCCTACTACCTCCCTTCTCTTGGAGAAATCTGCAGAATTTACATTATTGAGACCCTACACTAGTTCCACCAAGGAACCCTTTCTCCATTGTTTTTTAGATTCTAGACTTCTCTACATCTAAAATCACCATTGATCTCTAAACTCACATTTCTAGTATATCCATCCCTGAATTTCTAATCCTAACAATGAAGCCCCTATCTAAAAGCATTTCACTTTATCAATATTTCTAAGGGTCTCTGGGTTTGAGGAGAACTTTAAAAGTTTTCTAGTCTAATTCCTTTTGTTTCATAATGCAAAGAGATGGACTGAATGAAATAAAAGTGCAAGAAAGAAGATTAAAAGAGGGAAACAGGGCAAGGGGAAGAGTAGTACCTAGTGTATACCTGGCATTTTAATACATAATCTTATTAAATCTCACAATGACCCTGTAAGTTGATACCACCGTTCCCTATTTCAAAACGAGGCAATTGAAGTGAAGAGAAGTTAATTATTTCACTAAGCTTGAGAGAGTCAAACTTAGCTATGCGCAACTCCAAACCCAGCGATCCAGGGAACTCTTGGATTTTGAGGAGGATTACCTTCATAGCTCCTGGCTCCTGGGTCAGAAAAACTTTGAATGAACCACAGCTTCAGAATTGAAGGGGCGTTATTAGAAGAATACTATGCTGTCTTGTTTCTGGAGGAAATCAATGCTATGATGGGAATAGTTCTGCCTCAAAGAACAAATGATGCCTCAGGCTAGGAAAAAATAAGCAGGGAAGTATATTCCATGGCCAAGGTTATGGTATTTGTCACCTGGCAGGAATGCCCAAGTTAGATATGTGAGATGGTATGGAAAATTCCAATATAAAACTTCAGAAAATGTGTTCTATTCCTACCTGAATAGAAAATTACTCAGATTTTTGCAAGATATTCAAAGAACAGTACATTTAAAGCCAAAACCAAAACCAGAAAGAACCAGGTCATTACACAACCAGGTTAATTTGTTTCATTTTGACTTTGACGTTTGAAAATATTTTTTAAAATTAAGCCCTGTTGTACAATTTTTCCCACATTTTTTTTTCGCCCGTCATTTATATAACTATATCATGTCGCGGGTATATTTTCACACCATCACATTGTGCACATTTCACCCACCCTCCACCAGAACTCCCATGCAGATGTCCTGTACCCTTCCAGCCCCTTTGTCCTCCTCCCTCTGCCCACCTGTCACCTTCCCTCTGGTAACCAGTTTATCTTTCACACAGTCTGGTAATTAACAACAACAAAATTGTCAGTTTGTTTTCTTTATTTATATTCCACAAATAAGTGAAACCTTGTTCACTTTCTGATTTATTTTACTTAAAATTATCACCTCAAGAGCCATCCATTTTTCTCCCAAAAGGTGCAATTTCATCTTTTTAAATAGCTGAGTAGTATTTCATTGAGTATATATTCCACAATTTCTTTCTCCAGTCATCTGTCATCAAGTACTTAGGTTGATTCCACTATTTGCTTAAATTAAACAATGCTTGTATGAACATGGGCATGTGTAAATCTTTTTGTATTAGAATTTTCGTATTTTTTGAGTAAATCTCTCCTAGTGGTACTGCTGAATCATACGGTATTTCAATTTTTATTCTGTTAAGGTATCTTCATCTCATTCCCATAGAGGCTGCAACAAATTACATGCCCACCAACAGTGGATGGGGGTTCATTTTTCCTCCATATTTGCAGCCACATTTGTTTTTTCCATTGTTGCATAATTAACAAAATCAAATCTATAAGTCAAAGTACAGTCTGAGAAGTCTCATCTTCATCCCAAGCTCTCTGCTCCATTCCTTCCTCCCTGTGGAGTCAATCAGGTTGTTGGTTGTTTAAATAAAACAAAACTTTTAATTAGTGCTTTATTTATTTTCTTATTTTGCTTTTATTTTATCCTTATATTTTAAAAGTATATAAAGATAGATTCATATTCTTGCCACCCCCTTCAGTTAAATGGTAGTATATTACCTTCAGTTTTGCCACTTTGCTTTTCATATTGGAGGTCATGTCTTAGCTGTAGGTAGAGCTATATCTCACTTATTTCTACAGCTGTGTAATATTCCAGTGTGTGAATGGATCCACTGACTCTGTTCTGTGGCAAATGGACACTGGGATTGTTTCCAACATTGTATTATAAATAGTGTTAATTGAATAACCTTTATATATATATATATGTCTTTTTGCATTTTGCCAGTGTATCTTTAGGCTAGATTCCTAGAAGTGAGATTTCTAGAATGACATGTAAATGTATTTGAAATTTTGCTTGATATTGTCAAATTTACTTCCCCATGGATTGTACAATTTTTGCATTCCCAACAGCAAAATATGAGTGCTTATTTTGTCACTACCTTGTCAACACATTACTTTGTCTAAGCCTTAGAATTATGTCAATCTGATAGTTAAGATGTAATCTGTAATACAATTTAACTAGTTTAATTTGATTCTTATATTAATAAGCGCAATTAAACATCTTTTGATTTTTTAAGGGCTCTTTACTTTCTTTTTTTTTTTCAAGATTTATTTATTTATGCATACAAGAGCTGGGGTACAAGCCAGAAGTGCGGGGGTGAGAGGACTCACCAGAGACAGAGTGGGGAACAGAACAGGCAGACTGACTGAAATACACTGCTGAGGGGAGCAGCGGGTGAGACCGAGAGGTCTGCTGTGCCATGTGGGTATCTCCCTGGCCAGCCGGGGATCGAACTCAGGCTGCAGAGGCTGTGGATTGCTTCATGGTGCGGTGCTTAACCCCTTGCGCCACCAGGAAGGCCCAAGGGCTCTTTATTTTCATTTCATTTCTTTTTCTTTATGGATCTGTGTGTTTATATCTTTTGCTTATTTTTCAGAGTGGTTTTCTTTATCTTTTGATAAAGAATGCAGTAGAACTATTTACAGTGATGTGCTGGAGCTGGGCAATGCTAATTTCTAAGTGTTGATTGATAAATTTTCAGGAATTTTCTGAGCCTGTTGATGTCATTTTGGTACCATTGTTGTCATCTTGGTAACTGAAAATCTGCTCTGGTGGCAATATTTATACCATGGAAATTGTCATATAATCCGTTATCTATAAATTAGGTTGAAAATATTTTTCCAGCTTATAATGAATGTCTTTTTATTTTGCTTATGTCTTTTGCTATGCAGAAAAAAATTTTGTTGTTGCTATTGTTGTTTTGTATAGTTCCCAGTTCAGTCTTTTCCTTTATTTATCACCTCTGGACTTTGAGTTATAAATGTTTTCCTAATTCCTAGATCATACTAATTCAGACTTTTTAAAAAAAATTATATTTTTGATTTCTTTGAATTCATTTTAAGGTGAAAGATTTATGCGATCTCTTTGAAATTCATTTTAGCTTGGGAAGTCAGATATTGTCATAACTTTATCCACTGGCTATCCACTTATCCCCACACTATTTATAAAGAAGGTCTTTTTCTTCCATAGACATGGAAGAAAATCACATTTTAAATTTCCAGATACAATTAGATTAATTTTTGGATTTGTCTTTCTGTCTTATTGATCTATATATCAGTGTGCAAATGCCATCTTCTTAATGTACCAGTTTCATAATGTTTAAAGATGTGGTAGGGCTAGCCTTTCCTCTTTTTCTTCTCTTTTGGGGCCTTTCCAAGTATTCTTGCAGAATTCGACATATTTAATTACGTTTTGAAACACATTCTTCAGGTGGCTTCCATGAAACCACACTCACCTGGTTTTCTTCCTAACATTTCTCAGGTTCTTTCAATATTTTCTCCTCATCCTCTGAATGTTGGAGAACACCAGAACTCAGACTTCAGAACTCTTCTTTCATATAAATGCTAAACCTAGAGAGTTATACTATCTCATAAATTTAAGCATACCAACAACACCCAGATTTTATATCTCTAATCTGGACCTATGCTATGTATACAAAATGTGTACACATAACTGTTTCCTCATCAACTCCATCTGAATGTCTCAGAGGCATCTTTAACTTACCCAAAACAACTCAAATACTGTCCCCAAACCGGTTTTGTCCAGTCTTCACAATCTCAGTAAATGACAATTCTATTCTTCTAGCAGCTCAAAGAAAAACTCTTTTTCCACTCTCTAGTCCATCTATCCCTGGGTTCACTCATGTGGCTATACCTATTAACTCAGCTGGAATGACTGGATCTTCTTTGACTACTGGACCTTTCCCAGCTAGGTCTTCTATATCTGGGTCATTTAGATCCCGATTTCTTCAGGATTTGTAAAGGGCAAGCTCCAACATACAAACACTTTTCTTGACTCAAACATTTTTTTTTTTTTTAAAGATTTATTTATTTATTTGTACAAGCATTGGGTACAGTCAGAAGCACGGGAGGGTGAGAGAATTCACCAGAGCCAGAGCGGGGAGCAGAACAGGCAGAAGGACAGAAGTACACTGCTGAGGGGAGCAGCGGGCGGCAGGAGAGGTCTGAGCGCCATGTGGGACCCTCACCTGGTGGCCGGGGATCGAACTGGTGCTGCAGAGGCTGCGGGCAGCTTTGCAACCCAGCGCTCAACCACTGCGCCACTGGGGAGGCCCGACTCAAACATTTTTTAATAGAAATATATTTGACACACAATATATTAGTTTTAGCTGTATGACATAATGATTTGACATTTGTATACAATGTCAAATGATCACATTAAGTCTACTTTCCCATGTACTCTTAGTAATTTTTTTCAAAATTGCAATACGTTATTGCCTATGGATTATAGTCTTACACTACATCTCTGTGCCTTATTTATTTTGTAATTGGAAATTTGTACCTCTTGATCTCCTTCACTTACAAACCCCAAAACCCCTCTCCTCTGGTAACCACCAATCTATTCCTGTATCGATGAGATTTTTGCTTTATTTTTTAGATTCCACATATCAGTGAAATTATATGGTTATACTTTCTGGTGTATTCATTTGAACTCAATGTCTTTAACACTGGGGCAAATTAAGCAGTGAATAACCAGCCCATACAAATTCCTGTGTATGACGAAATGATTGTGCTGGGCCTAGTTGCCAGGAAATTTTCCAGTTTGGCAGTTACTTCTTAGTAATCAACAAACTTTAGCAAACTGTAGCTAGCTGACATTTTGTGGGGTGGATTGATATGACCAGAACACTTAACTTTTCCTCCTCAACGACAGGATGATTTCTCAGCTGTTTTGTTTGTTGGCCTTAGCAATTCATCTGAGCCAAATTTTCCTTTCAGATCTCTTTTGCAGCCAAAACCTCAAACATTCCCCGATTTGCAGATTAGAAATACTTTCTCCACACACACCTTTGTGTTTTCTAGTGTTTCGTAACTTTTACTTGCCCAGACTTTTCATTCCTTTGTTGCTTTTGTTTCTTAAAAAATTTCGAATCCTTTCATTTATATTATTTTTCTTTACTTAATCCCTTCCTTTGCTTTCATTGGGTTATTTTAATGTCCTTTTCCTAACTACATGAACTGAATGTTTAATTCATTTATTTTCACTCTTTTTTAATAATGAACATGTACAAGCTATTAATTTTCTAAAAACAGGGCTATTTATTCAATGCACCCAGCTCAGATTCACCTGGGTGAAGCTTTCCCTGACTGTCTCTCGCTGAATTAATTTGTCTTTGAAATCAAAAGCAGTTCTGAGTGACTCCTTTGGAAATCTGTGAAGTAGGATGGCGTTGTTTATTTTCCCAGATTCTTCTTTTTGCCTTAGCTTAGTGTTCTAGTACAAAGAAATGATAGTAATAAAAAAAAAACTTTGTTGAACACTTACTCTGTAAATGGTTTTGTACTTTAAATCCATTCTCTCTTCTATGCCCATTTCACAGATGAAATAGAAACTTAACTGTTTGGCTGGTGTTTCTCCTCCCAGAAGATTGGAAACATTCTGTTTTAGGACCTTCCTCTTGCCTGTGTCAAGTCTCCCTCCATGTTCTCATTCGGTATTCAGAGCAAATGCCATTTCTTCAAGTTTTACCAAGCACTCTTTTTAATTTTTTAATTAAATATTTATTTTTATTTATGTATACAAGAACTGGGGTATAGGCCAGAAGTGCGGGAGAGACAGACTGGGGAGCAGAACAGGCGGATCTACCGAAATATGCTGCTGAGGGAGCAGCGGGTCCCAGGATAGAACTGCCTTGCCATGTGGGTTAGCTCCCTGGCCTGGATCAAACTCATGCCGCAGAGGCTGGCTATAGCTTGCTAGCGCTACCTTTATCCCCTGTGCCACCAGGGAGACCCTTACTGAGCGCTCTTACCTTAGCTTTCGTTCATACATTTCATACATCCACCCTTTCATACATTCTATTTAATTTTGTAGCATTATCTCAAATTATCTTGCTTTTTTTTTTTTTTTTTGGCTGTCGCTCTTTTGTTTTCTTGTTATGATGTCTACACACCACTAGACTTTACAAGAAGCAGAAATTTATCCTGTTCACAACTTCCCCAGGAGCCCCTTAGACCAGTACCTGGCACATAGTAGGCACTGAATAAATGTTAATGGAATCACTGCATTTCCAAAGCAAATAATGTAAACTGAGGAGCTGCGAGCACTTTTAGGCTCTGCTGGGTAGAAGTAACAGGTACTTTTGAATCTTTAAGTGTGATCCTGGAAGGAGAGCCACCCTCAGTAAATGCGTGACTTGATGTACCTCATTCAATTTCATTTGAATTTCCTCTCCTATGAGATGGCAGGCCTTGTGGGCTCATTATTACTCAACGTGATTCTGCACAGATAAAAGTACAACAAAAACTAGCCCAAAAAGCAAGGGCAGGGGAGAAGAGATGGTTCGGCGCTGAGAAGGGGGAAGGGACGAAAGGGGGAACGGGGGGGGGGGGGGGATGGGAAGCGCGTGGGCCCGAGGTTAGGGTTTGGTGACGCGTGGGAGCCAAGAGGGGGCGCACCGGTGGCGGGGAGGAGGGCGCCAGGGGGGACAACGCGGAGGAGAGGGTGCAGGAGTCGCAGCGGGGGCGGCGCGACTGGTCTGGCCGGGATTTGGATATGGACAAAGGGTACCTTGAAGGTGTGTTTGGCGGGAGGGGTGGGAGATTTTGGGGGGTGGGAGGGGAGAGGCATCGCATCCGGTAACCAAGGGGCTGCTAGGGGTAGAGAGAGGATGCTGCCCCAGGGTAGGGCAGGGCAGTGCCAGGGCAAGGGGGTGGACCGGGGGAGAGTAGAAGGGGGTGCAAGTAGGGGTAGCCGAGGAGGATGGGGGGGTCCTCCAGGCGGCGGCGGAGAGCAGGTGGGCGCGGAGCGTGCGGAGGAGGAGGGACTTGCGCCCACACCGCCCGGCCCGGCTCAGGGTAGGGGGCGCCTCGGGCTGCCGCGGGGCGGGCGTTGCAGCCCGTTACGGCGCGGGCGGGGCGACCCCGGGGGCGGTCGCCTCACTTCCGGGAGCGCCCGGCGCTGTGGCCACCGCCCACTCCAGCTCTGCCAGCCTGCGGGCCGGGGCTGCGGAGCGGGGCGAGCTCGCCGGTAGGCCCAAGGCGCGCGGTCCTCGCCGCTCGTGCGCCTCCCGCAGCCATGGGGGCGTCCGCACGGCTACTGCGCGCCGTGATCATGGGGGCCCCGGGCTCGGGCAAGGGGACCGTGTCATCGCGCATCACCAAACACTTCGCGCTGAAGCACCTCTCCAGCGGGGATATGCTCCGGGACAACATGCTTCGGGGCACAGGTGGGAACTGGGACCCGAGGGGCGGCTGTGCGCTGACGCCGAGGTGGGGATTCGCGTCTCAAGGGGCTAGAAAGGAGGAAGCGCGTCACAGGGCTGCGAGTCCTGGGATGTGGGCGCAGCATTTCTCTCCCGCCGCCCAGACTCTGACTGCTGAGCGACTGCGCCCCGAAACCTGTGGTTTCTTTGGGCAGCTTCGGGGCGAGTTAATGAGGGAAGGTCTAGGCAGTCAGGGCATGTTAGAAGTTCAAAGATTAAAAGAACTCACTTGTCCCCAGGGTCCATGGAGCTGTGGTTTATTCACCACATGCCCTTTCACCTGGAAATCTAGTGTTTGACCTGCTGGGTTTTTTGTTTTTAATTTTTTTTGGTGTTAAACTCCAGGATTTTCTGGTTTGACCTTTCCCCCATTCTCTGAAGGTCCAGTATGCACTCACAGAATTGGCTTAGATCTTTGATACCCCAGAGGGTTCTTAGACATGAAAGCTATTCTTGTGCTTGGCTATGTGAAAGACTGTTTTGTTTCTCATGCCAAATAAATTCTTATACTCAGCACAAAATCCAGTCAACAAACTACCTTTACGGTGGTGAATTTTGTGTTACATAAATTATATCTTAAGAAAGATTTTTTTTAAAGTCAACAGGGTGAGGATTGTTTTCATTTTTTTTTTTTTTTAACCAAAGCAGACCCCATTTTGAAGTTGCTTTTTAAACTATAAAAGTAATACTTGCACAAGGTAAAACAGGATTAGAGGCAGGACGAAATTACATACAATGAAAAGTCAAGGCCTCTCTCATTTCTTATCTCAGTCCCATTCTTCAGAGGAAAACAGTGTTTTGTTATTTCTTTTAGAAATGTATATTCATAGTATATGTATTCTGCACCAGTTTGTTTTCACTTTACACCTGTTTTCACTTTACATCTTTCCACACTAAAACGAAGGAACTCAGTTCATTCTCTTAATGTTTTTTTAGATCTCTATTTGCAGAATCTACACTATGACTTATTTAACCAGTCCCCTTTATGGGAGTGTAGAATATGTCTAAGTGGGCGCTTCTTGTTAGTTTGTTTCAAAATACTGACATTAAAAAAAAAAAGGAACACCCTAGTGACTTTGTCTCTTGGAGTTCTTTGATTCAGCATCTTATCTGGAAAGTTACTTTTATTTTTCTCTTCTAATATTTATCTTTAAAAAAATCATGAAGTGGGCCTCCCCGGTGGCGCAGCGGTTGAGCGCTGGGTTGCGAAGCTGTCCGCAGCCTCTGCAGTGCTGGTTCGATCCCCGGCTGCTCCCCGGCCACCAGAGGAGGGTCCCACATGGCGCGCAGACCTCTCCTGCCGCCCGCTGCTCCCCTCAGCAGTGTTCTTCGGTCCTTCTGCCTGCCTGCTCTGCTCCCCGCTCTCGCTCTGGTGCTTGTATAAATTAAATAAATAAATAAAGCAATACCAAGCTTAGTGTTTAAAAAAAAAAAAAATCATAAAGTACTTGTACTTTATTAAACTTCTTGAAAAGGTTCAATTGTTTCATTTGCTAGCTAAATATTCTGAATGCAACATACTGAAGTAGTTAGGTAACAATAAAAAGTCTCTAGTACTGTAATTAGTTGGGGTGAACTTGTCCATAGTGAAAGGAGTAACTTCTATGGGAATTTTAGTTCCTGAAAATCAACTGAGCTGTTAAGCATAATTTTGAGGGTAGATATATTAACTTGTGAAAACATGAAACATTTTAAAAATAAATTTAAAGCCACCTAAGTAAACTTTTTAAAAGCAAAAAAACAATTGTTTATCCTTAACATCTCATGGCATATCTGCTACCCTTTTTCTGACTCCACATGAAAAGGGAGGCTCCACGGGGAGGATCATGGGGAAAGATGTTTGGCTTGGAGTCTGCTCATTCTTGGGTCTCTGCAGGCAATTTTTTAAAAGCAACAACAAAAAATAGAAAATGGAATTTAGGGAGGTGTCATGAGATTGTTATTACAGCTGTTCTGTGTTTTAGTACTAACACTATATTCTCCATAAATATTTGTGAATGGATTGGATATTTCCCACTGGATTAGAGCCAAAAGGAAGATGTCGTATTCTATTTTAAAAGACTGCTTAGTGCTTTTGATATCAAAAGTAAGTATAAAGGAAGAAAAATTTATCTTGAGAATATAGAAAAGAAAATGAAAATCCTCTGTAATTCCACCACCCAGAGACAACTATAACAAACTTTTTGGTGCTTTTTTTGGTATGCTTCCCCCCCTTCTCTTTTTTCTCTGTTGCATTTGTATGTATTTGCAAAATTGTTATATTCTAAATTTGCTTAGAGACCTTTTCTCTCACTTATTGTTGAGCATGTTCACGCACCATTAAGCATATTTCATCAAGATTACACAATTTTTAATTATTGCATATTTATGTTGTTAATCATTCTTTGCTATAATTTATTACTATCTTTGTACATGAACATTTGGCAGTATCTGCTTAATTCCCTCAAATAAATCCCTAGTGTGGGATTTCTGTAAATGTGATACATCTACAGAAGGATTGTGCCAACTTACTTTCCAACTATCATTTTGTGAGGGTGCTGTGTTACATAATCCATTGCTATATTTTATAGCTAAAGTTTAAAATCATCACAGCAGATGTGGTAAGGACACTGGACACAACTGGTTGATAGTAGTGTCCACAGATGACGACTGCATTCTGGAGTCAGGAAACTTGAATGTGACCCTTAGACATCAGTCCAGCTCTCTTATTTAAGGATAAGGAATCTGAGTTCAGGAGTGGTTAAAGAACTTGCTCGATAATAAACTGCAGTAACTAAAAGACAGGGTGAAAGACAGGGACTCCTAGGACAGTTCAATTACTCTTTGTATAATGCAGTATTTCCTATATTGAGATTCCTAAGATAATTTTAGGTAAACAATTTCTTATCAGTTTTTTTTTTAATGTGTATTTCAAATACAACCAGCACACCAAACCTTTAATTTCATGATCATTATTGCTTATTCATTTAAAAAGCTGAATCACTTTAAAGTAAGACATATAGCAAGTGATTGTTTAGCTATGACATGTTGTAAGGTTGCCATGTGATTGCCCAACATTTGAGAAACTGCTCTGTAGCTTAGTGCTTCTCAAAGATGCACCTCTGGACTAGATGGCTAATCCTTTTTTTTAAAGATTTATTTATTTATTTATACAAGCACTGGGTACAGTCAGAAGCACGGGAGGGTGAGAGAATTCACCAGAGCCAGAGCAGGGAGCAGAGTAGGCAGACTGACAAAGTACACTGCTGAGGGGAGCAGCGGGCGGCAGGAGAGGTCTGCGCGCCATGTGGGACCCTCTGGTGGCTGGAGAGCAGCTGGGGTTCGAACTGGCACTGCAGAGGCTGTGGGCAGCTTCGCAACCCAGTGCTCAGCCGCTGCGCCACCGGGGAGGCCCTGGTTTTGTTTTTTTTTAAAGATTTATTTATTTTTTATACAAGAACCGGGGTACAGGCCAGATGTGTGTGAGGGTGAGAGGATTCACTGGAGACAGAGTGGGGAACAGAACAGGCAGACTGACGAAATACACTGCTGAGGGGAGCAGTGGGCGAGACAGCAGAGGTCTGTTTCGCCACGTGGGATTCTTGCCGGCCGGCTGGGATCGAACCTGTGCTGCAGAGGCTGCGGACAGCTTCACAGTGCAGTGCTCAGCCGCCTGCGCCACCAGGGAGGCCCAAACCCTTTTGAATCTCATTTGTTATCTATAAATTTGGGGGGTGAACTCAGTAGATTCTCTGCAAAGTTTTGCCAGCTCCCAAGACTGTATGTCTAACACAACTTTCATCATGTGACCCTGAGAGTATCTTGAAACAGAGTGAATGGGAAGTTGACTAGTATAAACCTGGAATGGGAAGGAACTCTCTTGGTGCTTCACTGAGGTGAGAGTTTGGGCGGTGGTTGATGGAAAGACTAATAGTTGAGGGAGGTTTTTATTTTCAATATAATTATTGTGAAATAGTCCATGCATGGAGGTATTATAATTTCTATGTATAGTTAGAAGAATAAAATGAACACCCATTTACCCATCACTAGGCCAAAAAACAGTACTTTGGGGCTCCCCTATATGTTCCCTACCAATCACGTCTCCTCCCTGCCCCCCAGACATAACCACTGTGTTGACTGAAGTCTTTATTATTTGAGAAAGGTTTTCTTAAAAACTACCTGATTAGGTATAAAGCTATCATTTAACTCACTCCCTGTCTTTCTCCTAGTTTTGTTTTGTTTCAACATGTTTTAAAAGTAATGTTTTATGTTGTTTATTATATAACATGCTAGTGTTGGCAGGAACCAGGTTAACTCTCGGCAGCCCTTTCTCTTAGCATATACACAAGAGAACTATTTTTTATAGGTTGGTCAGACCCCTTTTTGTACTTCATAGCTGCTCCAACAAGTTGTTTTCGCTTGTTAGGAGGTGACTGGTTTGGGTAAATTGTGTGCTGATATTCTATATACACACGAGTGTGTTTGTTCACAGTGTCAGTTTAAACAAATGGTTGATGATAATCTTGTTTCAAGTAAAAACTAGCTAACTTGATTATCAGAACTAGTGAACTGGGAGTACACAGATCCACATGGCAAGCAATCTATTAGTAAATAACGATCTTTTTTTATAGAGGCATGTTTTTTTAAATTTTATTTTATTTATTTATTTGTTTTGTTTGTTTGTTTTTTGTTTATACATGCACTGGGTACAGTCAGAAGCACGGGAGGGTGAGAGAATTCACCAGAGCCAGAGCAGGGAGCAGAGCAGGCAGAAGGACCGAAGTACACTGCTGAGGGGAGCAGTGGGCAGCAGGAGAGGTCTGCAAGCCATGTGGGACCCTCCTCCGGTGGCCGGGGAGCAGCTGGGGATTGAACAGGTGCCGCAGAGGCCGTGGGCAGCTTCGCAACCCAGCGCTCAACCACTGCGCCACCGGGGAGGCCCTAAATAACGATCTTAATGCATTTCTAAGTCAAACATTCTGGAACACAGTCAGTTGTTAAGGAACCAAAGTCCACGCAGACAAAGGTGCTGGTCTGGTCCAGGCAGAGGTGTTTTTGGCTCAAACCTCTAATGTTCAGGTGCGCGCTCTGTGGTAGCTTACTATGTTCAAGCTTTGTGGACTGTGTCCAGCAGTAAGAGGAGCAGCCAGTGCCTGGATTGAGTGGCAGCATCTCAACAAATGAGTTTGTCTAGAGAAAAGTGTGTGCTCTGCTTCATGTCTCAGTTGCCATTTTTGTACTTTATTTTAGAATCTACCCAGGGTCAATTGTGTCTGGATGTTCAAATAAGGTTCTCAGAAGTCCACTTAGGGCATTCCTCTGGGGTGCTGCCCTCATCATTGTGTTCATAAATCCGTTAGGGTGCTGTCTAATTTACATCCCCAAGGTGGGTTTGTGCTTTGACATTGGTGACTCCATTTTATATTTGATATAAGTTACATCATTCAGGGGTCTTTCTGGTGGCTTAGGGGCTAAGTATCAGTGCTATTACCACTGCAGCCTGAGTTTGATCCACAGCCAGGAAGCTAATCCACATATGACGCAACAAACCTCTCCTGTCTCCCCACTGCTCCCTTTAGCAGTGTATTTCAGTAAATCTGCCTGTTCTCCCCACTGTCTCCAGTGAATTTTCTCACCCCCTGCACCTCTGGCCTACACCCAGTTCTTTTATGCAAAAAAAAAAAAAAAAGTCACGACATTCATAGCTTATTGAATAGTATAGTTATTTGAAAAATAAAATGCTATCATCAGTAATGTTGTAAGAATGACCAGACTGGGGGGCGGAGCAACATGGCGGCGAGGAGACGCTGGGAGTAAGATCACTCATTAAAAAAAGTTAATAGGGAGGAAAAGCGGCAGGTCCCAGTGAGAACTGGGACACGGAAGATAAACGGGTGACTCCAGCAAACTACCCGAAGAAGAAAGTGGCCATAAAAGAGGACCAGAAGGGAGGGAAGCGCAGAACCCTGCTCCCCTCCCCCGCCCACAGAGGCGGCACTCTCCGACCGGCAGAGAGGAGGGAAACAACAAACCAAAACGGCCAACAAGAACAAACGACGCAGCAAGCGGGACTGTGAGTGGAAAGGAACTATTGCAGCCACCACACCCTGTGAACGGGAGCTGAGGCGAACCCTGCAGGATTCGCCGCGGCGGTGAGCGAACGGCTCCGGGCGCCATTAGAGAAGAACAAAGACCCCGGGAGACGCGCACACAGCCTGGGCTGCTGGTAAGATGGCGCGGAAAAGTGGCGCGCTTGAAAAGCAAGTGCAGACCGGGATCGCGGCTGCCCAGGTCCCCGCGCCTGCGACCTAGGCTTGCGGGGAGAAGCGCGGAGGTCCTCACTGAGGTGAAGGTCCCTCCCTGAGTAAGCAGGAACCAGGCGCCCAGGCACGGTAGCGGTGCAAAAGGCGCCATTCCCGCGCCACTGAACTGGGCTACAGCCCGCGTCCTGGAACTGAGGGCTTTGAACTGAGACCAGGGGCACGAAAATTCGGGGCGTGGGTTCTCCACGACGGTGGGGCACAAGGCAGACACAGCACCCCAGAGCTGTTGAGGTGTACCCTACCATTCCCGCTCTGTTCCCTGTCCCACGGGGTGGGGGGAGGCGAAAAACAGCCCCCCAAGGACAATAGGAGAGATCTCTGGCGCCACCTAGCGACCAGGAAAAAAAAGTCACTAACACCCCATAGAACAGGAAATTTCTTAAGACTGCTTGAAAAGGGCAGAAGGCTTCTGGAGGACCCAGTGGCCAGCCGGGAAGTTAGCCCACGCCAGGCCCCTTCCGACCAGCAGTCTGAGCCCACAGAGGGAGCAGGCACCCACGTCCGGGGCAGACCGGGTGCGCAGAAGAGTGTGCCTGAAACCGGAGGCGCAGGGACTGCATCCCGCTTCGCCATTTTAGAACAGGGACATTTCTTCAGTAAAACCTGCCTAAAACCAGCAGAAAGCTCCCCCAGAAGACAGAGATGGCTCCTGGAAGAGCCAGAGGGGAGCGGAGAAGTTCACCCAAGATGCCAGTCAGTCCGAGCAACACAGTGTCCCAACGCATACGACAAATTAGAAAACAGACAGTAGGGGGCCTCCCCGGTGGCGCAGCGGTTGAGCGCTGGGTTGCGAAGCTGCCTGCGGCCTCTGCGGCGCCAGTTCCATCCCCGGCTGCTCCCCGCCCACCGGAGGAGGGTCCCACATGGCGCGCAGACCTCTCCTGCCGCCCGCTGCTCCCCTCAGCAGTGTACTTTGGTCCTTCTGCCTGCTCTGCTCCCCACTCTGGCTCTGGTGAATTCTCTCACCCTCCCGTGCTTCTGACTGTACCCAGTGCATGTATAAACAAAACAAACAAACAAACAAATAAATAAAAAAAACATGCCTCTATTTAAAAAAAAAAAAAAAAGAAAACAGACAGTAGGGAGTAGAAGAACCACACACAACCTAACAACTCCTCAGGAAAGAAGCACACCACAAAAAGAAAACCACTCCCCAGATTGCAACGACAGCAACTTGGAAGAACTTCTGAGCCTTCCAGAAAGAGAATTTAAAATTGCCATGATTAAAAAAGTGATAGATCAGAAGAAGGAAATTGAGTCCCTAAAGAAGGAAGTAAAAGAAATGCAGGAGATCAAAGAATTAATGGAGGAACTAAAGAACTCTGGGAAAAGCAATGAAAGCAGAATAGATGAAATGGAAGAACGAATAAGTAATCTTGAAGACACAGAAATAAAAAGAACCAAAACAGAAAAGGAAAGAGAAGTACGAAGGAAAAAGAATGAAGAAAGACTTCGGGAACTATCTGACTCCATGAGGAAAGGAAATATAAGAGTTATAGGAATTCCAGAAGGAGAGGAGAGAGATGTAGGAACAGAGAAGAAGGAGCTGAAAATTGATATACAAGAAGCAAGAAGAACACCAAACTTCCACGACGAAAGGAAAAACACAGCAAGACACATAATAGTAAAGCTCCCAAGAATCCAGGACAAGGAAAAAATAATGAAGCTGACAAGAGGGAAGAAACAGATAACATTCAAAGGAAAACTAATCAGGCTGACATCAGACTTCTCCGAAGAAACACTAGGGGCAAGGAGAGAGTGGAGGGACATAGTCAACAGACTCCAAGAAAACAGATGCCAACCAAGAATACTCTATCCCGCAAAGCTCTCTTTCCTCCATGAAGAAAGAATATGGACCTTCCCAGACAAAGAGAAACTCCGGAATTTCATTACGACTAAACCCCCACTCCAAAAAATACTACAAGGAATGCTAAAGCCAGAACCTCAGAGGGACGAATAACAACGAAAGAAGACCAAAAAAAAAAAAAAAAAAAAAAAAAAGTTATTAAAAGAATAAATAAATAAAATCAAAGGAAAGACAAACATAATGGCAAATACAGATGCTAACATATCAATATTAACTCTAAATGTAAATGGACTAAACTCTTCAATAAAAAGACACAGAGTTGCAGCCTGGATTAAGAAACAAAACCCAACCTTTTGCTGTCTCCAGGAAACACATTTAGCTACAAAAGATAAAAATAGGCTCAAAGTCAAAGGATGGAAAACAATCCTACAAGCAAATGGGCCAAAAAAGAAAGCAGGAACAGCTATACTTATATCAGATAAAACAGACTTCAAACTCAAAAAAATAAAAAGAGACCCCAATGGTCACTACATTATGATTAAGGGGACAATACTTCAAGAAGAAATAACACTCATTAACATATACTCACCAAACGAAAGAGCACCAAAATATATCAGACAACTGTTGTCCTCTCTGAAAACAGACATCAGAGAAAACACATACGTAGTGGGAGACTTCAACACACCACTATCAACAATGGATAGATCAACAAGACAAAAAATAAGTAAAGAAACTAAAGCTCTAAATAAGGACCTAGAGCATTTGGGCTTAACAGACATCTATAGAACACTAAACCCAAAAAAAACGGAGTACACATTTTTCTCAAGCGCACACGGATCATTCTCCAGGATCGATCACATACTGGGGCACAAGACAAACATCAACAGATACACCAAGATTGAAATCATACCAACCATCTTTTCTGACCACGAAGGCATCAAACTAGAAATAAATCATAAAAAGAAGGCAAGGAACTATCCTACCTCATGGAGATTAAAAGCCACACTACTGGAAGACCACTGGACTAACGAGGAGATCAAAGAAGAAATTAAAAAATTCTTTGAATTGAATGACAAGGAGGACACCAATATCCTAAATGTATGGGATGCAGCAAAAGAAGTAATAAGCGGAAAATATATAGCAATAGAAGCTCACATCAAAAAACAAGAAAGAACTCAAAGAAACAACCTAATCTCGAAGCTCAAAGATCTAGAAAAAGAACAACAAAAAAACCCCAAAACCAGTAGAAGAAAAGAAATAATAAAAACCAAAGCAGAAATAAATGAAATTGAAACTAAAAAAACAATCCAAAAGATCAATGAAACCAAGAGCTGGTTCTTTGAAAAAATAAATAAAATAGACAAACCCCTAGCCAGGCTCACAAAGGAAAAAAGGGAGAAAGCACAAATACACAGGATCATAAATGAAAGAGGAGAAATCACAACGGACACAGCAGAAATCAAAAGAATAATCAGTAACTACTATGAACAGTTATATGGAAACAAGTTCAACAATCTAGAGGAGATGGACAAATTCCTGCAACTCTACAATCACCCAAAGCTAGATAAAGAAGAAATAGAACACCTAAACAGACCAATTACAAGCAGCGAAATTGAAATGGTAATCAAAAACCTCCCCAAAAACAAAAGCCCAGGACCTGATGGATTTACAAATGAATTCTACCAAACATTCAGAGACGAATTAGTGCCTATCCTTCACAAACTCTTCCAAAAAATTGAGAAGGAAGGGACAATACCAAACACGTTCTATGAAGCCAATATTACACTAATACCAAAACCGAATAAGGACAACACAAAAAAGGAAAACTATAGGCCAGTCTCCCTAATGAACACTGATGCAAAAATCCTCAATAAAATTTTAGCTATCAGAATCCAACAATGTATCCATAAGATAATTCACCACGACCAAGCAGGATTCATTCCAGGGACACAAGGATGGTTTAACATCCGAAAATCAATCAACGTTATCCAACACATCAACAAAAAGAAATATAAAAACCATATGATAATATCAATAGATGCTGAGAAAGCTTTCGACAAAGTGCAACACCCATTCATGATAAAAGCCCTTGAAATTCTTGGGATACAAGGAACATACCTCAACATCATAAAGGCCATCTATGACAAGCCAGCAGCCAGTATCATTCTCAATGGTGAAAAGCTGAAAGCAATTCCATTAAGATCTGGAACAAGACAAGGATGTCCACTCTCACCACTGCTTTTCAATATAATACTGGAAGTCCTAGCCAGAGCAATAAGACAAGAGAAAGACATCCAAGGAATCCAAATAGGAAAAGAAGAAGTCAAACTATCACTATTTGCAGATGATATGATAATATACATAGAGAACCCCAAAATCTCCACAGAAAAACTAATTCAACTCATCAATCAATTCAGTAAAGTGGCAGGATACAAAATCAACACGCAAAAGTCAGTAGCCTTCCTATACACAAACAATAAATCTGAAGAAGAAGAAATCAAAAAAACCATCCCTTTTATTATCGAAACAAAAAAAATCAAATATTTGGGAATAAATCTAACAAAAGAGGTAAAGGACCTATACAAAGAAAACTATAAAACACTGTTAAAAGAAATAGAAGAAGACACAAAGAAATGGAAAGACATCCCCTGCTCATGGATTGGAAGAATAAACATTATTAAAATGGCCATCCTACCAAAAGCAATATACAGATTCAATGCTATTCCAATCAAAATCTCAATGGCATTCTTCAAAGAAATAGAACAATTATTGATGAAATTTATATGGAATCACCAAAAACCCCGAATAGCCAAAGCTCTCCTGAAAAAAAAAGAAGGAAATGGAGGCATCACACTCCCAGACTTCGAACTATACTACAAAGCCATAATCATCAAAACTGCATGGTATTGGAACAAGAACAGACATACAGACCAATGGAATCGAATAGAAAATCCAGAAATATACCCACAGATTTATGGTCAACTAATCTTTGACAAAGGAGCAAAGACTATGCATTGGAGCAAAGAAAGTTTGTTCAATAAATGGTGCTGGGAAAACTGGGTCGCTACATGCAAAAGAATGAAGCTTGACCACTACCTCACACCATACACAAAAATCAACTCAAAATGGATTAAAGAACTAGACATAAGACCTGAAACCATAAAATACATAGAAGGAAATATAGGCGAAACACTACGGGATTTGCACATCAAAGACATCTTTACAGACACATCACCCAAAACAGTGATAGTGAAGACAAAGATAAACAGCTGGGACTACATCAAATTAAAGAGCTTCTGCACAGCAAAAGAGACAATAACAAAAACAAAGAGAAACCCCACCAACTGGGAGAACATTTTTGCACCCAACACTAATGATAAAGGATTGATCACAAAAATCTGCAAAGAGCTGATGAGACTCAGCAACAACAAAGAAAATAATCCAGTCAAAAAATGGGCAGAAGAGCTAAAAAGAAACTTCTCTGAAGAGGAAATGCAAATGGCCAACAGACATATGAAAAAATGTTCAACATCACTGGTAATCAGGGAAATGCAAATCAAAGCTACCATGAGATACCATCTCACACCAGTGAGAATGGCACATATTAAAAAAACTAGCAACAACAAATGTTGGCGAGGATGTGGAGAAAAAGGAACTCTTGTGCACTGTTGGTGGGAGTGCAAACTGGTCCAACCACTATGGAGAGCTGTGTGGAGATTTCTGGACCTACTAAACATAGAGCTTCCATATGATCCAGCAATTCCACTCCTAGGTATTTACCCAAAGGACACAGAAACATCAATTTCAAAGAGCACCTGCACCCCTATGTTTATAGCAGCACTGTTTACAATAGCTAAGCTTTGGAAACAACCCAAATGCCCAAAAATAGATGACTGGATCAAGAAGATGTGGTACATATATACCATGGAATATTACTCAGCATTCAAAAAAGATAAACACATGCAATGTGCAGCAACATGGATGGCGCTGGAAGGGATCATGCTCAGCGAAATAAGCCAAAAAGAAAAAGAAAAATACCGGATGGTCTCACTCATAGCAGGAATCTAGAGAACTTAAATAAGGGACCAGGAAAATGAATATAAGAAAGTGAAAATCAAAATCAACAGAAAACTATGAACCAGAGACACTTTTTGGGGGGTGGGGGGTGGGAGGGGAAGGATTGGGGTCAGAATGGGGCGTTTGCAATTGTATGGGGGAATATAAAAATAAAATTTATTATTTAAAAAAAAATAAAAAAATAAACATGAAAAAAAAAAAGAATGACCGACTTAAAAGGAGGTATAGACTGAAAAATGGCTGTTTAATACAGTTATCTCTGATTAATAGCTTCACGTTTTGGAATTTCTGACTAGTATCCTTAAAGTTAAAAGCTGGTTTTAAGTTTTCCTATTTTCTTCTAACCTTCGTTTCCTATTTTTATTCATTTGTAACTTTAGAAAAATAAGCTTTATAGGTTTGGAAGCTCCCAATAGCTTAATTTTTGAATCAAATGGGTAAAAGTATTTTTATGAGTTTATTTTTAAAAAGATTTATTTATGCGTACAGATAAGATTTATTTATTTAAGATTTATTTATTTATTTCTGAGTACAGGCCAGAAGTGTCAGGGGTGAGAGGATTCACCAGAGACAGAGTGGGGAGCAGAATAGGCAGATCTACTGAAATACACTGCGGAGGGGAAGCAGTGGGCGAGTTAGGAGAGGTCTGCTGCGCCATGTGGGTTGGCTGCAGTG
Source organism: Talpa europaea (assembly GCF_964194135.1). Classification (NCBI taxonomy): domain Eukaryota; kingdom Metazoa; phylum Chordata; class Mammalia; order Eulipotyphla; family Talpidae; genus Talpa; species Talpa europaea. Next base: position 33,448,355 of record NC_140074.1, read on the forward strand.
GCCGCGGATAGCTTCATAGGTTGCGTCTTAACCCCTTGCGTCACCAGGGAAGCCCTATGAGTTTATTTAGATGAAATATTAAAGTATTGGCAATCAAGGGAATGAAAATTTACCAAATGTGCAAAGAATGTGATAGCCAAGAGTCTGCATATAATTTGGGGAGAGGGTAAAAAATATGAAATGTACAAAACAAACTGCTTAGACTTTGATGATGCTTCAATAGAAGCATTGCAGGCCTCAGATTTTAATAAGTATTGTGGATTAATATTTATTGATATAGAAAGTTGATAGTGATAAAAGAAAAAGATTATTAACTATGCATGTAACTGCATTCATATATTAAAAATCAAGATGTTTTATATTATAAGTTTAAACAGTAATTGCCTGAGTAGTGATGTAATTATGAGTTTTTTTTCTTTTGCTTTACTTGGCATTTTTAAAAAATGTTCATTGAGATATATTTCATATACCATAAAATTAACCCTCTTAAGTTTATGATTCAGTGTTTTTTAGTATAATAGAATTGTACAACCATCGTTACAATCAATTTTAGTATATTTTATTTCTTTAAAAAGAAGTTGTATTCCTTTTGTCAATCACTTTCCATTTTCATCCAACACTCCCAGCCTAGGTAACCACTAATCTTCATTTTCACTCTATAGCTTTTCCTGTTCTGGACATTTCATATAAATGGAATGAGACAATATACGGTCTTTTGTGTCTGGCTTATTTTACTTGGTATAATTTTTTCAAATTCACTTTCTAAAATGCAATAGTATGTTTCTTTTTATGGCTGAGTAATAAATTTTGTATGAATATGCCACATTTAATTTATTTATTCATCACTCAATGGACATTTGTGTTCCCAGTTTTTGGTTACTGTGAATAATGTTGCTGTGAATATTCACATAAAGGTTTCATGTAGACTGTGCTTTTATTTCTTTTGGTTTTATATTAGGATTGGAAGTGTTCAATCACATGATAACTGTTTAACCTGGAAAATTCCCATACTGTTTTCCAAGTTGACTACTCTATTTATAATCCCATTAGCAATACATGAGGCTTTCAATTTCTCAGTATTCTTGCCAACACTGGTTTTATAGTCACCCTAGTGAATATGAAGTGGTATCTCATTGTGGTTTCCAGTTGTAGTTTTTATTTTGTATTCAGATGCTTTGCCCATTTTAAAAAATGGATTGTCTTTTTGTTGTTGAATTGAAAGAATTCTTTAGACAGTCTATATACAAGTTCCTTTTCAGATATATGGCTTAAAAATTTCCTCCCATTCATTCAGTGGATTATCTGTTCACTTTTGTGATGGCTTTTAATTTTAATGAAGTCCAATTTATTTTTTTCTTTGTTGCTCATGCTTTTTGGTTCATATCTAAGAAACCATTACCTTAAGCAAAGGTTTGAGGATTTACACCCATTTTCTTTTAAGGGTTTTGTAGTTTAGCTCTTACTTTTAGGTTGATGATAGGTTGATGATGTTAGGTAGAGGTCCAACATTTTTTTTTATATCTGAATATTCAGTTGTCTCAGCACCATTTGTTGAATTAATCTTTCTCCTATTGGATTGTTTTGGCGTGCTTGTCAAAAGTGAATTGACTGTAAATATGGGGGATCATTTCTGAACTTTCAACTTCTGATATGCAAAAATAAAATTAAAAATTCATAATTTCTGTCACACTAAGATGGTTACTGTTAACACGTGTCTGTAGCTTTCCATTTTTCTCCACGTACATTTATGTTTACATTTACATATTTCCACATAATGGAGAATTAGAAATAGACATTGAGATTATCCCCATTTTTTTGTTGAATAAATTATTTTATGGTATAACATCTGTTTTTATCATAAAAGTTGATGATGCATATTTTTATTTGAATGTGCTATCCAGAGATCCTTTTTTAGGCATCCAGTTCCTAAGACCTGGAATGGGATAAAATGCACTTACAGATTCCCTCCTCTGCTGTAGAAATTGGTGTGCTGGCCAAGACTTTCATTGACCAAGGGAAGCTCATCCCAGATGATGTCATGACTCGGCTGGCTCTTCATGAGCTGAAAAATCTCACCCAACATAGCTGGCTATTGGATGGTAAGTGAATGTTGTAAGCATGCTAAAGTGCAGGTAGGAGAATGAGCATTTCATGGTTTACAGACAGACACCATGGATGTTGGACAGGGAGCCTGAGTTGTTCAGCTAACCACCTTGACAAGTTGGGTTAGTAGTCTTCTCTTGAGCTGGTTCTTTATTTGAATGGAAGAGACTTGCACACTGCATTAATTTTAAGCTCCCTTCAGATGACTTTGTTCTTCTCCCCCTCCTTTGAAAACACTTCATTAGAGGGTCATCAGGAAAGGAAGAAGACTAGAAAGTGAGTTATAGTAGGCTGTAACCTTCCCCCAGCCAGAGATGTGGCACAATCTTTAGCTAAAGATCTAAGTTGATCTTTAGCTTCTCAAGAGAGTTGCTTATTGTTAGGCATTGGCTCAGGTGATTATGGAGGCTTACAAATGCCAAGATTTGCATGGAGAGTCAGCAAGATGGGAGGCTAAGGACCAATAGGCTTCAGACCCAGGATGAGCTAGTTTCAATATGAGTCTGACTGAAGGAAAAGCTGATGTTGCAGCTCCCTGGCAGTCCAGATAGAGTTGTTCTCCTTATTCAAGAGAAGCTCAGCTTTGTTCTATTCAGAGCTTCAGTGGTTCGCATAAAGCCTGTTTTCCCCACTCTAGGGAGAACAGTCTACTTGGTGTTAATCTTTTCTAAAAACACCCTCAAAGACCCACCCAAAATAACCTTTGACTAAATACCTGGGCAACATTGGCCCAGTCAGGTTTACACATTAAACCAATTCTCAAAGTTACCCTATAGTTGTGATCAGCTACTTAGTATTATTTCTTTTGTTCCGGTAGTGCAATGTTAATTATTTCCCCTCTCTCCCCTTCTTTCTTTTTTAATTTGTAAAGGTTTTCCAAGGACACTTCCACAGGCAGAAGTCCTGGACAAAACTTATAAGATAGACACAGTGATTAATTTGAATGTGCCCTTTGAGGTCATTAAGCAGCGTCTCACTGCTCGTTGGATTCATCCAGCCAGTGGGCGAGTCTACAACATGGAATTCAACCCTCCCAAAACTCTGGTGAGTAGTTGTTGTGGAATGACATGGCCTTCTAAAGAGCAGACTGTCCCTAGTGTTCTTGCCTTCATACACATTTTTTTTACTGTGGAAATCCTATGCCTGACCAAAACTCTTGAGGGCATATTCCCAGGCTACTTGATGAAGTCCACTGAGCTTGGTAGTAAGGGTATTCCCAGGAGCAATGGAGGTTTGTTATTCCTTCAGAAGTACTTAGAAATAAATTGATTCTAGCCTCCACTAACTTCTGTTTAGGGCATTGATGACTTGACTGGAGAACCTCTCATTCAACGTGAGGATGACAGACCAGAGACAGTTAACAAGAGACTGAAGACCTATGAAGCCGAAACAAAGCCGGTCCTGGAATACTACCAGTAAGTTTGTCGCTTTTTAGAAACTTCTGTTACCAGGGGAAGCACTAGTTCAGGTTTTGCTTGTCTGTGCAAAACCAAAATGCTAAAATGCCAGAAGATCCAATTCAATTTGGTTTAAATAATGAAGGAAATTTATTAGTTTGTATTACAGAAGTTCAGAAGGTGGGTTGGGCTCTGTTACCCCATGGTCTGATCAGAGTTTTGCCATTTCAGCTTTGCCTTACTTTGTGTATTGGCTTTCTCCTCAGTCTTCCTATTTAGTTGCAGACACTTGTTGGGAACAGTCTGGGCATACTCTTTCATGCAGGGCTAAGAGATCACCTTCTCCTAGTGGACAAATACCCTGAACACCACACAAATTGAGCCAATTTGAACAGTTACTATGACGAGGGAATGACTTTTTTTAGCCCATTCCTGAACCAGTCACTGGAATGGGAGGGGTTACATGCATTGGTCTATACCTGGAGCTTGGGAGTGGATCAATTTCATTCAAACTCTAGTGACTGGTTAGAGGGAGGGCTGGAGTAATGTGTGGTAGGCAAACCTAATAATGCCTACTACCTATGATAATAAAGGACACAATGACACAGAAGACTCTCCAATGGCAATTAGTCTTAATATTATTAATTATAAAAATAGTATTTATATGAAAAATTATTTATAAAATAATTACATCTTTAAAAACTTATATTCCAATGTAATATTCTCTGCTTTTCAGGGAATTCATACTCTACAACAAATATAAAACCTATACTGAACTAGTATTTGATTCAGGCAAAGAATTCCATTTCCTTAGTCAGCCTTTCCCTCTCCTGCAGGGAATTGATTATATCCCCTTTCCTTTTATTTATTCATGTACTGAATAATGATTTAATGTCAAGATCATACCATGTTGTGGTTAGAGCAGACTCTGGAGCAAGACTAAATTTAAATCCTAACTCACCATTTATTAATACAGTGCTAACTTCTTGCTTAACTTCTGTTTTCCCCTCTGTAAAATGGGGGTGAGAATAAAGGATTGAAAGATAAATTAATATGTGTGATTCTTAGAATAGTGTCTGACACATAGTAAACACAGTGTAATTATTAGCTACTATTGTTGTTACTCTGGCACTAGGGTAAATATGAAGCAAGATCTGAAGCAGTAGTCTTCAAACTGTTTTAATAGTTATTTCTGGAGGGTGAAATTACAAGGGAATTGGCTATTTACTTTCTACAGTAGGTGTTACTGTAATTTTGATTTGTATGAGCCAGGCTCTGCAGATTATCAGCTGTGAAGCCCCAAGCAAGGTATTTAACCTTTGTGCCACCTATTCTTCATTTGTAAAATCAGAACAATGATTTTTATTGTTAGAGGTGTTAAGGGAATTAAGGGAGAGAGTTCATGTAAAGACTTAAAATAGTCCTGGCACTATTAAATCATCCATTGTTAGCTATTATATTATTTACTCTTGTTGACACTGTGCCAGGCTCTTGGTCCAGCCAACCCAGTCCAGGGCTCCCTGCTGGCCTATGGGTTAAGTCTCAGTGCTATTACTGCAAAGGCCCATGACAGCCTGAGTTCCATCCCTGGACGGGTAGCAAACCACATGGCACAGCAGACCTTTCCTGTCTCGCCCTGCTGCTCCCCTCAGCAGTGTGTTTCAGGAGATCTGCCTGTTCTGCTTCCCACTCTGTCTCTGGTAAATCCTGTCACCCCCCGCACCGCTGGCCTGCACCCCAGTTCTTCTACACAAAAAATAAATAAAATCTTAAAAAAAAATAGACGCAGTCCTTGCCAGGGCCCCAAGAAACTCACTTTCTATATAGGGGTAAGGCAGAGAGCTAGGTAAACAATATTTATCCTACAATGTGATATGTGTGTCTATCAGTCAGGAACCTAGTACATACTAGTTTAAGTAAAAGGGAAATTTATTGATCATGTAAAGGTGCAAAAGTAGGCGATTAGATCCAATTGTTCATATGGTGTCATCAGGCCTGGGTTCACTCTCACCTGCACTTTCCTGTGTTGGCTTCAATGTCAGATGGGCTGTCCTTATGTGAACCACTCAATATTCTTATCAGTTCATTTAACCTGGCAAGTGTTTTGGATTTGGCACTGAAAAGCTCCGATCATGTCCATTCATGGGAAGTGGGGACAATTCCACTTGAATCTTTTGTATTGCATTTGGGGAAGACAGTGTTTCCCAGAAGGAGTTTGTTATTTGTTCAAGAGTAACCTGAAGGAATAATGCATTGTTGCCTGGGTGATAACATTGTAAGGCTATTAACAGAGCTAATCAAATGCAGTGGAAATACAGTGGCTGTGGGGAATAGTTTTATAAAATGTGGGAAGTTGGAGAAGGCTACAGAGTAGTATTTGCAACAACCATCTTAGGGTAGGCAATATTATTTTAAAATACTCACAGTTGGGCTTCCCTGGTGGCGCAAGGGGTTAAACACCGCACTATGAAGCAATCTGCAGCCCCAGTAGCACGAGTTCTATTCCCAGCCCACCAGGGAGCAACCCACATGGCACAGAAGACCTCTCCTGTCTCGCCCACTGCTCCCCTCAGCAGTGTACTTCAGTCAATCTGCCTGTTCTGTTCCCCACTCTGTCTCTGGTGAATTCTCTCACCGCCCCCTGCCCCCCACCTCTGGCCTGTACTCCAGCTTTTGTATGCATAAATAAATAAATCTTTAAAAAAAATAAAAAATACTCACAGTTGTTTTAGAAATTCTTCTCACTTTTGGGACACTGAAAGAATAATTGTATTTACAAACAACATGATGCCCTTAAGAGGACCAATAATTGAAATTAATTCCATTACATATAATTTAAAGTGACAATGTTCATCCAAGGTATAGCTATAGGATTGAATAGGTGCCTCTGTAATTAACCCACTTGTGACACTGGCTTCATTTTAAAGTGGTTCTGCAAGAGGCTTACACAACAAGCTTGTTCTCTTGAAAGCTTTGAGATGCCTGTATATTTAGAAGGAAGGGGGCTTCTAACATCTAAAGGATACTGTATTTAGCATGAACTCAGTGGGAATTAAAGTTAAACTGTGGCAAATTTATGAGGTGTGGAAAAAAGGAGGGCTGTTGTCCCCAGTGAAATCTCTGCCAACGGATTCTTTTTAGAAGGTAATAAGAGTTCTTGAGTTGCTCACATGTAGCCTTAAGCCGGAATATTAGTGAGTGGGTTGGAGGATGATAAGCAAAAGGAATGCCAGACTATCTGGAAGGAATATGTGTGTTTTGAAAGGCACCCCCGACATTCTGATTCTCCTCACCATACTGCCCCTAAGAAACTGAAGAAAATAGACTTTGGTTCCTGATTTGGTGACAAGACAAATCTGCTTGGGGACAGAAATGAAGAAAAATAATAGGGAACAATAAAGACAGCCCTTTTTATTCCCCTTACCTCTGAAATTCAGGATAGCCTAGGGAAAAATAAATCTAGGCAAAAAGAAGGAAGTATAATCAAGTATTAGAAAGCTGTTTTGCAAGTGGGTAAGCTGACAAAGCCAATGTTGTGTTCTAGTGTCTGGCAGGCTCTAAGTTTGGAAACCTATTACCAGCTTTGTGATTTGGGCACATTTACATCTCTGATACAGTTTTATCAGTAAAATAAGGAAATCTGAACTTTGGAAATCATTCAATGAACTATTATATGTAAAACACTTAGAACAGAATACATGTCCAATAAATGGTAGGTGTTATTTTTTAAGTGACCACTTCTGTAAGCCAGAGGATCCCACTGCAACTGAACTCTGGTTTTTCCAGTGCCCAGTCAGGTGGCTCTCTCTTCATCATATAGACCTATAACTACTGAGATTCTTTTTTTTTTTTTTTTGGTGGGACCCTTGTCGGTGGCCCGGGAACGAACCGGTGCTGCAGAGGCTGCGGGCAGCCTTGCAGTGCTCCACCGCTGTGCCACCAGGGGAGGCCCTACTGAGATTCTTAAATCCACATTTATCATCCTTTAAGAATGACTGAAAAAAACTCATTAGGAAGACTCAGTGTTTGTTGTTTGTTTTGTCATCTTTAGGAAAAAAGGGGTGTTGGAAACATTCTCCGGAACAGAAACCAACAAGATCTGGCCTCATGTATATGCTTTCCTACAAACGAAAGTTCCACAAATAAACCAGAAAGCATCAGTTACTCCATGAAGAAAAGTGTATGTAATTATTAAGATGAGAAGCTCCTCATACATGTATGAATTCTATGAAAATTATATTAGTTTTATTTCAACTGATTTTATTATGGAAATTAAGGATGTGCCAAATGATTCAGATCCTGAGATTTATCTTTTAAAACTGTCTAGTGTGTTTTATATACAGTTATCTTCTGTGGGTATACAGTTCAAAAACGTCAGAGATGTCTAAACTTTGAAAAGTCTTTTGGAGTATAATTAAAAGAGCAATTAGGAGTACTCTAACTTTGTTAAGTAAGAAGAGTGGTTGATAGGCTTCCTTACTTTTCTAGAAAAGTAAAGAAAAAAGTTCCATTTGTGGAAAGTGTAACATAAGAGGCTTTTACATGGACTGATGCCAATAAAGGTATTTTTAGCACTGTGGTACATAATCTTGTGAGATACTGTCTATAAAATTCCAAAAAAGAAGAGGCTACTGGATCTACAGATGTTGCAAGATGCAAATTCACTGCTGCCTTTACATAAAGAAACATATAAGCTAGTCATATATCCTGTACTTATTTTGTTACTAAACATACTTTTACTCAGAATTTTCAGTTTGCTATAACAACTTATCATTTAGCATATAGGAAAGTATTCTATAACTTGAGGGGTGACATGTTAGAAACTGTCATTTTAAATTCTTGCAAAAACACCAAAGTGAATCTTCAATGGAAAATGTTATTTAAAATTCATTATTTTGCCATGTTTACTCAGGTTAAGAAATGTGTACTTTAGAATTGACTTGCCAGTTCTTTCTGACCAAGATGTGTGATCTAATTTGATGAGTAACAAATTGAAGTGTAAGGAAAAAAAAAAAGAATTAAAGAAAATCCATAGCACTACAAAGCAAGCATACTTTGTCATTAAAAATAGAAGTGCCTGGGGAAGATGCCATTGATTTAAACAGTGTTCACAAGATGTAGCAGTTAAAAGAACATGATAGGTCAAACAGGACCAGATTGAGTTTGTTTTGAAGGAGTTTTTTTATTCCTAATCAAAAAGTTGACACTTGCTAGCATTTGATGCCATTCTATTTTAAGAGGGAACTTTGCTGCTGAGTGTAATTAGAGCAGCCATTTTAAAATTAAAATGCCTTGATTCTTTAGTGGGACAACAAAGTAGCATGCTTCTGTGCTGAGACCTGACAGAGTGGGACAATGTGAGAACTAGAGAAACCCCACTGTATTGACAAAGGCATATACTTATACTTACTTGGTGCTAAATCAAGCAAATTCTTGTACAGCTACATTTTAATCCAGGCACTTAAAATACAAATGCCAGTGAGTGGTTCTTATGTATGTGTGTGTGTGTGTTGGGGGGAAGGGGGTACCTTTTCTTTTCTTTTGATTTTTAAAAATACAATGTTGACCTTTTCCAAATGGACCAAGGTTTTCTTTAAAAGAGAATTAAAACATTTCATTCATTACAAAACTTTCTATGATGCCTTATTTGTATGTTAATAGTATATACTTTCTAAAAATATTATCACTATATTTAGTATATTAAAATAAAACTAAATTTCAGAACTGTGGATATTACTGGGTTTTTGGTATTTCACAGGGCTCACTCCACCCCACATTCTGTTCTGCAGCCCTGATGTCTCACTGGCTTCTGAATTAGTGACTGCTTTCTAATAATTACCTTAAAATAGTATACAAGCTGGTTTCATTTTATGCTTTTTATCTTTTATCTCCTGCTGTAGTATTGTAGCACTACTGGCCTTCTTGACATTCTTAGGGGATTTGGAAATTACGCACATAGCTATGAAAATTAAGATTCCTTTTTCATGTGACTATTCTCTTCTGTAGGGTAAGTAAAGTATCAGGCTTTTCTGCCCTCCCACCATTAGGATTGATGATGGATCCCTGCGGTCCTGAGTCTGTGCCTGATGGCGGATACCTGGAGTAGGGTGTGGGCATAAGAAGGTGGGTACACCTGGGCTGAGAATGGGCTTAAAAAAAAGGGCAGCTTCACGGGGACACCAGAAGAACAGAACCATGACAAGGAGAGTACTGGCGGAAGAGAGAGAATGAACCACGAGAGAATGCTGGAGAGCCCAGAAAGAGTGAAGATTCACGGGGGGCGAAGAGGCCTGCCAACCTCCTGGCCCCCCAGCACTCCGACCTGCTGTGTACCTGGTAAATGCCAATAAAAGCGTGAAAAAGCCAGCGAGGGCTCCAGGACTCCTTCCTTTCCTGTTCTGCTCGGATCATAGAGATCCTGCCCTGTGGTCTTCCTGCCATTACACCTTCCCACCCCCAAAACACTTAACCCAAGTTTTACAGATACAATACTTTATTAAAACAAACAAAAATAGAACGTGTTTCGTGCTTAATGAGTTAAGAATGTCATTGCTGAAGGCATCCTGCTTAAAAAAACAAAAATATAAAAAATGCTGCCATGATTTACATGCCACATGGGATTATTTCTGGAACTAACTGTTATGGCTAGGAGAGGCTACCATATTTGAAAGGCTAATGAGAACAGCACCTCAACCCACTGCCCTATTTTCTAGAGTATTACAGTTATTTTGGAACACCTTTCATAAGCAGAGTATGCTGTGGGAAATGCAAATTGGCAGTACCATCAAGAAATTTTCTATCCCATTTGAAATAGGTTAAATACTGACTCAAAATTTTAAACCCTAGCTCACAGCCTACCTTCCTCAGCTTTTAACAATCAATTATAGCAAAATAAAATATCTTGGACACTCAAGAATTTGTGGCAGAACTTACCTATGTTAAGAACAATCATGGCAATTACAGACCTCAGGTTATAGTAAGTTACTGTAATATTTACAACCAACAGCAAGAATAAATTTGTATTTTCTAACATGTTTAATAAGTTGTGACTTCTCATTGACAGAAAGTATTCCCAGATACTGGTAAACTGCAGAAACAGCTTTCTTCTATGTTTGCAATTCAAGATTTTGATTTTGGAAATTAAGAGTGTAAAAATGTTAAAATGCTAAACATAGCCTACCTGTACTTAGTCTCTATCAATAGTAACAGTCAATATAGTTTGTACCATTCACACCTCCTTCTGCCTTTTTATTTTTAGCTCACTAATGAACATATATGTATATATATGAGTAAAGTTAAATTATATCTAATTACATTGTAGAAGGATTTTACCATAGTATAAATTAATCTGGCAATGTGCCATATTTTACCAAAGGACTCTAAGTGTTTGAAGAGTAAATAGCATGAGTCATCATGCTATTTAGAGAAACCAAGTGAAAGATTAAGGGAATTTTTATCATTTTCAAATTTAGAAAGGATCAAACTTCAAGTCTAATTCTTCAAGGCTTTGAGAATGGTTTTGACTTTACTATTGATGGTAAGCAATTCATTATCAAATTTTATTCTTTGTACCCTCTCCTGTGCATTAGCTTACACGGTAAGCAAGCAAATATTAGATGAATCAGCTTCTCAAAAGACCTGTGAAATAGTACATACATGTCCAATAAAGATGGGAAATGGATGCAAAAGATGCATTATAAATAATATAGTGGCAAAGTTGAAATAAAAAGCCTGACCTCAATCCAGACAAGTACATTTGTTTCACATCAAATACAAGGCTGACTTTGAAAACAGTAAATTGACATTTTTTTATTTTTCTCTGAAAATATACCAAGGTTAACTTCACGTTTGTTTTGTCTAAACCCACAAGCAGTTTCTTCACCCTATAAGAAAATATAGTTAACTAGATTTATGATCCTTGGGCAGCATGTCAACTCATTTTAGAAAGGTAACAGAAAGGCTGAAAGGAGACCCATTTTCCTAAAAAAAGTTTTAAGATGACGGACTGATTAGACAAAATTTCAGAGTACACTAATAATATAACTGGATGAGAATGTTACCATTTATCCTAAAGAAAAATTTACAATCAGTATTAATCTCCACTACCATAGATAAGTAACATTGAATTAACAGGGATTAAATGGAGGTATAGCTATTTGATGTCAAAGATAACTTGTTTCGACTCTCCAGTTTGCATAGTTTATTTAGATTAAATCATCCAATCTGAACTATGAATTATGCACTTGCTTAGTATACCCTTCTTATTTAAGAGATAATTCTTGTAAGAGTTCTTATTGCTGAAGCAAGATAAAGAAAAATAAGAATGTCAATTTACTGTTCAATACTGAAGTACTGCTAAAAATATAGTGCAAATTATGGCGTCAGTGGATCCCAAAATAAATCTAGCCATACTTTCACGTTCAATATATGGAACACTTCCCTTTGTTAAGTGAAGACATATATATAGCCAAATTTTAAACTGTTCTTCAATAATTCCTATTTTAAGACACAAAACCAAAAGAAACCCTTCAGAATTATTCACTCAGTTTGCTGGTAATTTCTTTCCTCCCTATCTTTAGTCATTAATACCTCTAAAGTAGGCAAAATGAAATAAAAACAATTTGGGTGCTTACAGGTAAGTCCTGGGGAAAAGTTGAGCAATGGTTCAAGTAACTGTGATGGTTCAATTTCTGTGAAACTGAGGATTTTTCTTCTGTGTCCATTCTCTAATTCATAGAAAAGGAAAAGCAAGAGATTGCTTCAGAATAGAAAAAAAAAAACGACCACCAAAAAAACACTTCTATAATTCGGTCACTGGATTAAAAAAAATTACAGGCTGATGAATACTACCATATAAATTCATCAAACATTTTATTATAGAGTATATATTTATATCAAAAGCACAAAAAAACTTTATTCTGGCAATCAGGAGGACTGTGGTGTTACAGAAGTTTGATTCAGTAATTCCAGATGTCAATTGAGATTTGGGTACTAAGTGCTTTATCACCTCAGTTTTAAAAAGGTGCAAATAAGGCCAAGGCCACAGATCTGATCACCATATAGGTACCTTAACATTATATGGTTTCTCAAGTTGAGACAGGTATTCCCAGTCCTAGTTAGCCATTTTCCAAATGTTTGCTACTAGTGTTAATGGGACTGAGTCACAGACTACACCCAGTACAAAGCAAAGTTTGTGTTCCTGTAAGTTAGATTAATCCTCAAATAATAAGGATAACAGTTAGCAATGTCATCTAATTCCAAATAAAGAGTCATCAAAAATCCTGGTATATCTGAAGTGAATTATATAGGAAGTAATAAAAGCTCAGAGTATTCATAAGATAACTGAGCTAGAGAAAAATGAGAAATGTAGTAAAAGTCATCATTACCAATAAGGATCATGAAATTCTTAGAAATAGGTAGCTGGCAGTTTGAGGCAATTAGCTCTACAGATTCTTCACCTTTTAAAAGAAGTCCTTGGGCTATATTAAAACAAATAAACATAATTTTAAAAATCAGATTATTCCTGTTTATTCTTGTAAATCACTAGTATTCTTTTAAAACTTACTCCCTGAGAAATCCCAGACTATGTCAAGCAAAGAAATTAAGCGTGAGCTTGAAGTTGATCTTGTGTTTTCATTTTTTTTTTTAAATCTATATTAGCCTTATCACTTTTTCTATCACTATAACCCTTAATATTAACGTCAACAGGGTAAAATCACTTTCTAAGGAATAGAGTTTTGAGAATATTAGGGGGTAAACTTGGCATCTATACAATTTGATATTAGAGTCAATGATTTAACTGATGGTGTCGAAAATACGAATGTAGTATTATTTAAGGGAAAAGACTTTGTTTTAATTTGTAACACCCAGCTTATTTAGTAGATTATCAACTACCGATTTATTGCTTTTAATATGATGAAACACCAGATGTGACAGCTAAATTAGCAGTAGGATACAAGTACATTTTTATCTTTAATCATTTTCGTAGAGTAGGACATGTACATATCCATATAAAAAGAGACTGTAGCAGATGCCTCCTAGAATCAACCAGTTCTTGTAAACATTGCATTTGTGCAGATTTTCATACTTTGATTCCAAAATTGAGAACAGTTAAGATTAAAGGCAAATTTAGTAGCCAAAAAAAAAAAAAGAAAAAAAAAAAAGAGTCCAGTTTCACTTCCCCACAACATATGGTACCACTCTTTTCTTCAGGGAAAAAAAAAAAAAACAACAAAAAAAACCTAGCAGCACATAAAAAAAAGTTTATAAAACGTTTCAGTACTCTTTTTTTCCCCTCCCATCAAAAACCAAACAAAAAATAAAGTGCAGCACCCATAAAAGTGTCGAGAAAATAGCCAAGTTCTTCCTTTCTTGTAACAAAATAGCACTTGGCTTCAGCAGTCTTAACCAAATTATACAGTGTCCATCATTTTGGGTTCATCATCTTCTTTATGTACCACTGAGTTTAAACTGCAGAGAGCTGTATTAATAGAATACTGAAGATAATCTGGATTCTGGAAATGAAAAAAAAAAAAAGTATTGAGAAGAAACCATGTACAATAACCAGTTTATGCCAGTATAGGCAACTACATTTAAGTGTCATTTTACTTTTCCAAACCTCAGCCCATTATTTGTGCCATTTCCTTCATAAAGAACTGAATGTAAATAATTTGATTTCTACCTAGCTCTGATTTTTACAATAAAGGAATCACAAAATATTGGGCTTTATGAAGAGCATCTTTCGAAAACCCTTTTCCTTAGGGGATGGGGAGGTTTAAGACATCTATCCCCTACCACTATTTTCCTCATTGATGTTTTATTAAATAAAATAAGGAAATAAAACTAGGTGGTACTGCAGCAGTAATTTCTAATAACTAAAGATACTCAGAACAGATAAACAGACAAAACTGAATTCTTGGGGAAGGATTTCCTAAAGCCCTGAGTCTTAAGTCCCTATTTCTGATACTTTAATCCTGCCTCTACCAAAACTGAATTCTTGGGGAAGGATTTCCTAAAGCCCTGGGTCTTAAGTCCCTATTTCTGATACTTTAATCCTGCCTCTACCACAAAGTATAGTGCAGTCTTCAAAAAGAAGATAATTCATAATTTAATAAAATTTAAAGTTAGCCAATAGGATAAATGTGGGTAACTGTTACTTAGATCTCCATCCAAGAGGACTTGGGTTAGTTCTTTCAAAATTAGGGATAATGGTACTTCACAAGATTGCTGTTAATTAAAAAAAAGTTAAAGCTAAAGCATTAATCCAAATTTAGTTTTAAAACATTATTAATAATGCTTGTGTTCTGTTACCCCATTCCCCAAAAATACAACTTGAAGAACTTTTCTGACAATTCAGGCCCAATTCCAAAGACCTTCAGGACAAAATTTATAATTACTTTACTAAGACTGAGCTCCAGTTTTCCTCGAAAGTTCTCAGTATTAAAGTTGGGTAAGGAGATTCTTCAGAACTTATTTATCCTAGGAATTGTAAGATATCATGAAGAGACTTAAACAAAAAGTAATCAATATACCAACCTAACTTATAAATTTCACTTATTACCCCATATTCAAATTTAGTTAAATTCTAAACACATTTCTTGTCTATGACCAGTTCTTTTCCAGAGCACATGACTAATGTCTTGTTCTATTTCTAATGTATGATTCAATAATAGTCTAGTATAGCTTGATGAACAGTGAAGTAGGATAGAAATCCAGGGTAAAATAGCTCCATTACATACTGATGTTAGTCAAATTATTTAACCTCCATGATTTTTAGTTTTTCATCCATAAAATGAATGAAAATGAACCAAAGGGGTTTTGAGAAGATTATCAACATGTGAAAATGTTTTGCAATCCATAAACTAATAAAAATAAGATAGTACGGTAAGCTGCTTTCCCCCAAATCTCCTCTCAATTGACAAATGAATCCCTTCAGTTTCCCTCAACTAGAAAATCTCTCCCAGATCCCAGGTGGCTAGACAAGGATCTTCACCTTCTCCTACCACAATAAACCGATCTATCAAGACTAGATGAATTAAGTTTGAACAAAAGCCTGGTAATACCAGCAGTTCATAAGTATCAAAGTTGTATAATTCCCAGGCACAGGGGTGTCTTAGCAGCAGATCTTAGTTGATATCTATTACGTAGTTAACAAGAATTTACTTTTCTTAAACCAGGAATTTTTTTTTTTTTAAGATTTATTTATTTATACAAGCACTGGGTACAGTCAGAAGCGCGAGAGGGTGAGAGAATTCACCAGAGCCAGAGCAGGGAATAGAACAGGCAGACTGACGACATACACTGCTGAGGGGAGCAGTGGGCGTGGCAGGAGAGGTCTGAGCACCATGTGGGACCCTCGCAGGTGGCCGGGGATGGAACCGGCGCAGCAGAGGCTGCAGGCAGCTTCACAACCCAGCCCTCAACCGCTGCGCCACCAGGGAGGCCCAAACTAGGAATTTTTTTTTTTTTAGAGGCATGTTTTATTTATTTGTTTGTTTTGTTTATACATGCACTGGGTACAGTCAGAAGCGCGGGAGGGTGAGAGAATTCACCAGAGCCAGAGCGGGGAGCAGAGCAGGCAGAAGGACCGAAGTACACTGCTGAGGGGAGCAGTGGGCGGCAGGAGAGGTCTGCGCGCCATGTGGGACCCTCCTCCGGTGGCCGGGGAGCAGCCGGGGATTGAACCGGTGCTGCGGAGGCTGCGGGCAGCTTCGCAACCCAGCGCTCAACCGCTGCGCCACCGGGGAGACCCCCAAACTAGGAATTTTTTAATAATACATGCCTCTTATGCTACTTTAATACCTTTTCCCTCTTGTGTGTAGTGTCAATAGCATCCTTCAAATGTCTCTTTTTTCTTTGTATTTACTATGTGACAGCTTAATTTTAGGAAGTTTACATATTGGAAAGAATATCTCACTATGGGCTGTTTCTCAAGGAACTGAAGAAAAAAAAAATGATCAGTATTTACACAACATTAAGAGATAATCTGTAGGACACAATTAAGGGAAATATTGCTTACATGTCTAATGGATATCAATACTAATTATTTTAATAAATCAGTCTTGATTATTTCTGCCTTTTAGAATAATATTTTTGGTTGTGTTGAATATGATCAATTACTTCCCTTAAACTGTCCCTTTAGCTTATCACAGGTGTAACTAGAATGGCAATATTATAGACATAAGGTAAAGATGTTAAAAATGTCAATTCCTACCACTTAATATGATTTAAAAGTAAATATTCTGATGTTTCTCATATTGTCTTCTGAATATGACTTCCCTTTTCACTGTGTAGGCAACAGACTGAACAGGCTAATTTTAAAATTGTGGGGTTTGAAAAGGAGAAATTACTGGGTTCTATTAAAATGCTTCTAAAATCAAAACGGGCAGCAACTTTCTAATAAAAACTTAAAATTGTAATCCTAAGTAGTATCAGGTAGACTAGTGGAGTAGTCTAACCTGGTCCTCTGTTTGACATAAACTCTTTAATGCTAGCGATATGTTTTTTCTTGATCTAATAGACTCCAAAGAAAGTTCAAACAATTGGTCCATATTACCAAAAGAACAGCTTAGTATTCAACATTAATGTTTTAAAATCTAGTTGACAACACCAACATTTAACAAAATACTATCAAATAAACTCATTCAGCAGATCATCTTGATTGCCACTTAGATGCATGCTCTGGAGCTAATCATCCGAGTAACTTCCTAAGAGTATAGTTCTATTCAGAAAGAGAGATGTTTCTCAGGAGCCATCTCGAGAAGTTTATGAACGATGACCTATAATAACACTTGTCATTAAGAATGCTAAAGTGTAATTCATCTCTTTTGTCTTTTTTTTTTTTTTAATTTTTTTTTTTTTTTTTTTTTTAATAGAGGCATGCTTTCTTTTATTTGTTTGCTGGTTTGTTTGTTTTGTTTACACATGCACTGGGTACAGTCAGAAGGGCGGGAAGGTGAGAGAATTCACCAGAGCCAGAGCGGGGAGCAGAGCAGACAGAAGGACCGAAGTACACTGCTGAGGGGAGCAGCGGGCGGCAGGAGAGGTCTGCGTGCCATGTGGGACCCTCCTCCAGTGGCCTGGGAGCAGCCGGGGATCGAACCGGCGCCGCAGAGGCCGCGGGCAGCTTCGCAACCCAGCGCTCAACCGCTGCGCCACCGGGGAGGCCCCATCTCTTTTGTCTTTAAAGGAGCAAAATTTGTTGTGTCTCTACCTAAAAGATGGGAGGGATTCAGTGCCAAAACACAGTGTGAAATAAAACTCAAGAGTAATCTTCTAAGGCAAGAATATTTAAAAGGGCCTCACATAATTACATATCATAGTAAAAAGGACCAAAATTATATTAACTATTCACTTATAAGTATTTACTTTTATAACTTACCTGTGGCAAGGATTCTAATAAACCTATAGATCCAACAGCTGAATGGGGAACATGATTCTGAACTGCCAACGGGTGAAAACTAGGTGACTGAGAATAAAGTCTGACTCTTGACTTGAAAGCTTCGAGTTCATTTTTGAATGCTTCAAAATAACCTTCTTCCTCTGCCTAGAAAACATAAAAAAACAAAGACTCTTTTTCCAGACTTCCACACCACACAATAAATTATAAAAAATACATTATGTTTGAAGAGGAAGAAGTAATGACGAGGTGAACAGTTTAAATGTAGATACCACCAAGATGCCTGTTAAATTTACAAAAACTGCCCATTTTCTATAAATATTAATGGTTAGTTTGTTCCATTTCCTCTGCTTCAGCAAAATAAAACACAAGAAACAACCTTTCCATACATTTACACACCTTTTTCTTTCTTTCTTGATTTATCTGGATTCTTGACAAGATTAAAAATATTCCTTATTTAACCACTCACATTCACGCAATCCTCTTTCATTACAAAGCAACAACCAAGGGATATTCGTAATGAGGTGAAACTGTTACCTGTTTCCAGGACTCTGAGTCTATACTTTCTATTTGTAAAAACATGAAAACTGAATGAAACAACATTCAGCCTGATTATGGAAATATCTTAGTTTAAGCAAGTACTCCCTTTAATATGGAAAGAAAAAAGTTCTGAACTCCCTCCAATGATACAAAAGACTTATTGGCAGAAGATCCATTTATAAATGTTTCCTTTGCAGATTAATAATGACACAGTGCATGTCCAATACTAATATAACACAGAATTTAAAATTTTTTTAATTACAAAAGTTTGATTTCTCATTAAACTATGAGTTCTATAAATAGAGGACTATATTGTTCAACATTGTATTCTCAGTATCTTAAATAGCTGTGCGTTTGCATTCAAACTTAATATATATTGAAGGACTGAATCCCCCAATTTTCCTGAATACATACATTCATTCACTTGAAAGGGTCTCAATTTCACATACATACTATGGTATAGCATCTTATATAGCTCCCTTAAGTTTAAATTAGCGTGAAATCAGACACATAATTTTTCTTTCCATTATAAAAGCTATAGAATTTAGAATTTGGCTGCATGGCTTATTTCAATGTGTATGGACCAAAGAGATCTCAGCTAAGATTACCATTTTTTTTTTTTAATTTTTTTTTTTAGAGGCATGTTTTTATTTTATTTTTTTATTTATTTACTTGTTCATTTGTTTTTTTTATACATGCACTGGGTACAGTCAGAAGCGCGGGAGGGTGAGAGAATTCACCAGAGCCACAGCGGGGAGCAGAGCAGGCAGAAGGACCGAAGTATACTGCTGAGGGGAGCAGCGGGCGGCAGGAGAGGTCTGCGCGCCATGTGGGACCCTCCTCCGGTGGCCTGGGAGCAGCCGGGGATCGAACCGGCGCCGCAGAGGTCACGGGCAGCTTCGCAACCCAGCGCTCAACCACTGCGCCACCAGGGAGGCCCCTAAGATTACCATTAACAATACCAAAATGTTACTTACTTTGGCTTTCTGGAAAAATAAACGAAAACACCCTCTTGGATCCACATTACAGTTTTTGGCCATTTCCATAATAAACTGCATTACAACAGCTTGATGTGCTATTTGTTCCATTAGAGCCCCTTTCTGAAAAGAAACATTAAAATTATAAGAAACACATCTGGAAATGTATTTAAAATTACAGTCACTATTTAGATTTTTAAAACATGATTCCTAATAGGTAAAAAAAAAATGACTTATAGTATATGGGGACAAAAGAAGGGAGGTGAAGGGAAAGCATATGGAAAAAATGCTACTTGAAACCACTAAAAAAATTCCCACAATAAACTGAAAAAATCTGAAAAGAAAAAAAATTGAAATTCCATTTACATTTCTTATTGCTTTCATTTAAAGTAATGTGAAAAACAGAACAAAAGAGTACATCAAAATCTCACTCAGGTTCCTAGAAATTCAAGGTTCACATGATACCTGTTCCGCTTCTAGATGAAAACACCATAAAATAAGATATTTAGCAGTTTCTTCACATACAAGGTAGGGGTGGTCAGACAGAAATCTCTGACTATCATCCCATCGACTCAACATACCTGTAAAAAAAATAAACAGTGAATGTCAAGTACTTTCTTCTTGTAAGTGAAGAAATGGCATTTTAAAATGTTTTAGAGAATTCATATTATCACAGCAACATGCTAAGATAAAAGCAAATGAAGAGGCTTTCTCTTTTAAAGTAATACCCAGTATATTGGGAATAGCTTCCAAAAGTCATGGGAACTTTTATTTCAGATAATCCGTCAGACTGAAGTAGGGTGACTAGTTAAAAGCCAAAACCCCTTCATTTGGGGAATGCTCAAAGCTCTAGGTAAATTGAGATGGTTGGACATCCTAGGTTAAAATGAGTAGAGATGATTTCAAGAAACTCAGTATAATTTATTCACAGAATACAAATTTTTCTATTAGAAAAGAAAGCAAAACCTTGAGAAACTATACTAAGCAAAGACAATATTCATAAAAAGTTTATTATCTCTAATTTATTAAAAACTTAATATATAGTAAAATGTCTTAATATATGTCTTAATATATGGTAAAATGTCGACGGCATGAGAAATCAATTCAGTGTTGTAATAGTAAATATGCTTTAACAATTTTAATCATGTTAACCATTTTCTCATGTTTATACAATTTAGTAAACAAAAACCTTAAAAATCAGTTAAGCGTATTTGAAAATGGCTGCCATTTTTGCTCTGAAATATCAAACTAATGCAAAGACTACTTAGTTTATCTTCATTTTTATCCAAATTAGTAAAAAATTTGATCAAAAAAGTGACTACCACCCAAAAAATCATGAAACCAGTAGAGTTCAGCTTTTAACTTTAGAAGTTTAAGACTCATTCAGGGAAAAAAAAAAAAAAAAGACTCATTCAGGGAAGTCTGGGTCATCATAAAAATCTTATGAGGCTGTCTCAATACTTTGGCAGCAAATCTTTCCTTTATATATTAAAGTTCCACATTAATAAATTACTTTTTCCTTTTAAAAAAGAGAGGGTAGGAGGAAGCATTTTAACATTGTCTCATGAAGAGTTACACTAATTTTATAGTTATTTCCTCAATACTTTGGATACAGTAATTAAGTCATTTTAAATTCTGAGAACAGAAACGTTACGGAAGTTACTTAAAACTACTTCTCAAACTATAGCTAAAGAATCGAGTACATTCTGGGGGTCAGATTTAAAAAAGGATAAATCTTATTTCTGATATTTAAAGACATATATCCTATGAAACAGTTCTGCATTAGCTTTGTTACACTTCAGAAGTGTAACATTTTTAATTCTATCTACCAATTATAGAGACCATTGCTGCATCTGTTTACTTTTTCATGGCAGCACTGTTTCTCTCTGAGGCACCAAAATCCTATGTATTTTGGTTTCTTTTGCAGGAAAGATAATATGAAAGGGTTACTGACACTTGTAGGGGCAATGAGATAGGTGTCATTAAATGTTGAAGTTTTTTTTTTTAATTTTGTAGAAGCCTTTATTTCAGTGATCAAAAGAATGCAGTAAGCAGTTACTGCTTAACATTAGGCTGATTAACATCAGGCATACATTTCTTCCTGAAATTGCTGCCAGTTTTTGATTGGTGTAAATCTTTACAACTGCTATAGGCATTTTTGAATTTTTTGGACCCTGATATACAAGGTTGTAAGCTGGCGTCTTCCTATGGCAATTTAGTAATGAGAATCATGTTCACTGGCTAGAGTCCTTTATAACTAAAGGTTTCTAGATTCTCAGGCTGTCTGTACTGCTTTAAGAGCATACTTTCTATAGAATTTGAAATAATTCACAGAATAAGGGAGATAAACAGAAAGTTGATGTGTACTATACGAACATTTCAGATTTTTCCCCCCAGCAGAGACAGTCAAAAACTATTAGTAGATGAAGGTCTACAGTTAAGTAGTAAATTACTTTTTCCTCACTGCCATCATTTCTGAGAGAAACAAAGGTGTTGATCAATCGCCCCAGAAATATGAAATGAATACACATAAATGACAAATTTTTACCTATGTGGTCCCACTATTAAATTATAGAAAGCAGTTCCACTATCACAATTACAGAAAGTAGTGCGACTTTGAGAAAAGCAGAGTCCCACATACAATAATACATATCCAAAAATTTTCCATTTATCTGTCAATTTTTTCAAAAGATTAACAATAAAAAATATAACCAAATACACATCTGTCCCCAACCCCCCAAAACTGGTCCTTGTTCATTCTTAGATGAACGAATGTCCCAAGAGTAACAAAGGTGGGAGCCAATCCTCCCATATCCTTTTCTTCAGCTGCCCCATCCACAGCTCTTCTTTTTTTGAACTACCTTCCTTTTCCAAAGAAGTAATGCTGAGATCAGTCAGAAAGGCTGTCTGAGAAGACTGGTTTGGATTTTTGGGTCTGTTCCAGTCAATTCAGGATGAATTAGCTGGTATCACTGAAGTGCTCAATACAATTCACCAACAGGCCTCAGCCTGACTGTCCAATTTTGGGCCAGGCTTGTCCATGCACTCCTCCCAACAAAGTTCAGTTATCTGGTGCACCTGCTGCTGGAAGCGCTGCTTCTGTGTATCCATCTCGATGAAAGGCTGCAGCTGCGGGTCCAGTTAGTCCAAACCTGTGGCGGAGGAAGCTGAGAAGGAATCCATCCCCAGTACGACCACACCCACAGAGGTACACTCTGCACCAACTCACTGACCTTCATGAAATGTTATATATTTTTTTAAAGATTTATTTATTTATGCATGCAAGAACTGGGGCACGGGCCAGAAGTGTGTGTATGGGGATTCACCAGAGACAGAGTGGGGAGCGGAACAGGCAGATCTACTCAAATACAGCGGGTGAGTCAGAAGAGGTCTGCTGCGCCTGTGGGTCAGCTCCCTGGCTGGGGATTGAACTCATGCTGCAGTGGCTGCAGAATGCTTCATAGCGCTGACGCTTAACTCCTTGCGCCACCAGAGAGGCCCCGAAATGTTATACTTTTTAAACTATCTAATACCTGAGACAAAATTAACACTTAAGGTTAAACATTTCCTGATCTGAGAAATAGCTGTCATTACTTGATTTTAAAAACTACGTTGAATTTTTATGAAATTGAGAAATAAGGTTACAAATAGTTCACACAAACTTTTTACTGAGTGGAATTTTCTGAACAAAATACTTAAAGACAATAGTTTAGTGGTATAGAACATACCTGAAATGATTGTTATTCTGGAATTTCTAAATAAAAGAGTAGCAAGGCCTCCCCTGGTGGTGCAACAGTTGAGTGCTGGGCTGCGAAGTTGCCCGCAGCCTCTGCAGTGCCGGTTCGATCCCTGACCACCCAGCGAGGGTCCCGCATGGTGCACAGACCTCTCCTGCGCCCGCTGCTCCCCTCAGCAGTTTATTTCATCAGTCTGCCTGTTCTGTTCCCTACTCTGGCTCTGGTGAATTCTCTCACCCTCCAGCACTTCTGACTATACCCAGCGCTTGTATAAATAAATAAATATAATCTTAAAAACAAAAGAAAAGAGTAGCAGCATAATCTAGCATGATGGCTAAGGAAAGAGACCAGAGAGAAACTGTCTAGGTTCAATATTGTTCTTACCACTTACTAAACCTTGGACAAGTTCCTTTATACCTTTATGCTTCCATTTACTCATCTATAAAATACAGCTAAAACATCAGCTAACTCACAAGATTTCTTGAGGATTAAATGAGTTAATGCAAATAAAGCACTTAGAATAGTGTCTGACAGAAAGTAAACACCTGCTAAATGTTAGGTATTACTAACATACTAGTAAACAAGTTATTCATTCATCAAATATTAAGTCAATTATTTGGTTAAGAATAATCTAGTCATTTAAACTATGCAACCAATTTCTCTGAATGCTTGAAAACCATACTTCAGAAAATTAAAATATTTTGATTATGTATCTATCAGCCTTCAATATTCCACCTGGTTCCTAAAATGTTCCCAAATATACACATCCTTATTATTTCCTTTTCCAAATAATAATTTAATCCTTTAAATATATATAGTGATTTTAGTTTCTCTATGTGCTAAAAGTCTCCCAACTAGGCTGCAAATTTCTTAACGAAAGACATGAAACCTCTTTTTTCTGTATTTCCTAAACTCCCTCCCCCTCTGCATTCCCAATCACCTACCACCAAAAAACTATTCCTCCCTGCACATAAACTCATCTTATTTGAAACCAAATCCATTCTTTTCTCCCTATGGATTATGGTGCTTTCTAGACGACATGTAACCGAATCAAGCATTCCAAAAATTCCTGACATTTTCATTCCTCCCACATAAAACTGATAATAAAGTCCTGTGGCTATGCTACAACCAACTGCTAATACGGCGAATCACATCAATGACTTTTCTAAAAGGCATCCTTCAGTTCTAAGGATAAACCCTTTAAAACATTTCTTTTATAGATTATTAAAAATATATTCACTGAGAAAAACTCAAAAAATCCAGAAAATAAAAATCAGCTGCAATTCTATAAGAGATAATTAAAGTTAGCATTTTGACTCTTTCTGGGCTTATTTTTAAACAATTTTTAAAGTACAAAACGAGTTATATCACATATTAATTTCTATCCATTTCACTTCATATTCTAAAGTATTTATATTAAATGCTTTTCAAAAATAGGATACTGAAGTATTTGAAAAGCAATAAATAAGAGATTATACTGAGGCAAATGAAAATCCATATTCATTCACTACAATCGAAAAAGATTCTATCTTAGCATTTATGCAGATCTTCACATTTTTTCATAAAATCTAATAACAACATCCTATATAGATTCAAAAAATGCTAAATCATGGCTAACTTTGGCTGGAACAGAACAGATGATGTATAATGTAAGACCATCAAAAAGGTAGTTCTGATGTTTAAGAGACAGTTATGTCAAAGATGCATATGATTGATATGACCCGGCAATTCCACTACTAGGGATCTATCCAAAAGACACAAAAACATTGATTCCAAAGAATACCTGTATGTCCATGTTTACTGCAGCACTATTTACAATAGGTAAAAACTGGAAACAACCTAAATGCCCAAAAATAGATGACTGGATCAAGAAGATGTGGTATATATACACAATGGAATATTAGTCAGTAATCAAAAAAGATAAACTCATGCCATTCGCAGCAATGTGGATGGAACTAGAAGGAATTATGCTCAGTGAAATAAGGCAGAAGGAAAAAGAAAAATATCGGATGGTTTCACTTATAACAGGACTATAGGGGAACCAACTAAGAGATCAGTGTAAAAACATAATAGTGCAAAACACAACAAAGCAAAAACGGACAATTATAAATCAGAGACATACTGCAGGGGAGGAGAAGGGAGAGGAACACAGGGGACTGAGGTAATGGTGCACGGGTGTAGGGTGTATTGGTGAAGGAAACTATTGGGACTACACCAGAGGGGGTGTGGGGAAACAAATATTGTTTAAAAATGAACCACCACCTCCCCGGTGGTGCAACAGTTGAGCGCTGGGCTGTGGCCACCGGCGAGGGTTCCACATGGCGTGCAGACCTCTCCTGCCACACCCGCTGCTCCCCTCAGCAGTGTACTTCATCGGTCTGCCTGTTCTGCTCCCCGCTCTGGCTCTGGTGAATTCTCTCACCCTTCCATGCTTCTGACTGTACCCAATGTGTGTATAAATAAATAAATAAATCTTTTAAAAAAATGAACAATGATGTAAAAAATAAAAAATTTAATAAAATAATTATGCATGATTGAATAAAACTTTTGTGACATTTAAAACTTTTTCCTAAATTAGTATTTTATATTTATAAAACACAAATTAGCTAAATTAATACATACAAATTAGGGAAAAAACTGAGATTTCAATGCTTCATAATAATCCATATGTACCATTTATCATTAGATGGTAAATTCCACTTAATTATAAAGTTAGAGCAATATAAGAAAGTTAACAAATACCATAAGGGAAAGTTAGAAAGAACTATGAAGAATATTAAGTACAGGAGATCACAGAGAAGTACTAATATGAAGCCCTCCAAATTACTCCCCTATACCAAGCCCATGTTTCCCAAGAGTGTGGAAAGCAATCCAATTTTGGAATGCCTCTTGATGGATGATTTAATTACAGGTGATATACTAAATGTGTTAACTTCAAAGAAGTGTATCGATGTAGTCATTATTCTGGCACATGCTTTTCCCCCTTTACTATAATAAGCATATAACACCAGAAATGTCTGCTCCACTTAGCAGGGACAGTGCTAAACTTTCACTGTGTTGCCTAAGATCTCTATCAACTCACTGGACCATATTTTAGTCCACACGGACCTGATCTCATCATCCCACATTACTGCAAGTTGACTGATTTCACACTAATGGAACTTTGTGAGCAGGAAATAGCAGTTATCTCAGATGTCCTGATAAGATACACGTATGTCAGAAAGTGGGAATAAAATACGAAAAATTTGGGAACCTACTACCTTAGTAACATTTCTGGGGATCCAATGGGTTGCAGCAAGTAGGATATCTCCTCCAAAGTGAAAAGTCATTGTGCATTTCCACTAAGAAACAGGTACAATGTGAATCTGGGAGTGGCTATCAGGTCTGGTTGGCTTTGAAGACAGTAAGGCTCTGGTTAGTATTATAGGATGAGACACTGGAAGTCCTCAACATACAATGGCAAAACAATCACTTATCATTTGTGGAAGTAAAGCCAGTCTTTTTTCCTCAGCTCTCTCATTGCTTGCACAATCCTTAACTTATAAAACAAGGGGTAATGGTAGAAACTTGAGATTATGCAGAGATTCAACAGCATGGCTTTATGCAGAGATTCAATAAATGAGATTTCCCCATCAAGGATTTTCCAGTATAGACATTGAATATGTAATTTATCATTGGCAGAAACTCCAGCACAAACTTCAATTTGGTACCATATATTGAAGACCAGCTATCAATCAAGTAACAAGTTGATTATCTTGGTCCCAATTCAGCAGTTCCTTACTCATACTAGCCCATTTTAGGTCTGGTATTGACCTCCTTCCTTGAAAGATTCCACCAGTAGTACACATCTGTGGTCTTATTAAGCTAGACCCCTTATTTCTTAACCCAGAAACTCATTTTACAGCAAAAATGAACACAATGGTTTTGTGAGTCTTATGAGTATCACTAACCAAAAAGTAGGTTTTATAAAACAGTGAAATGTTTTGTTGAAGACTCATATACATAGACTCAGGTAGGTTGTAAAACCTTGTGAAGCTGGGATACTTTCCCACACAAAATCACTTCTGACCAGGGCATTCAGCTCACAGCAAAAGTGAGGGAACTGTTTTAAACCCAGTATTTTCTCCATGGCTCCAAAGCGACCAGCACACAGAAATGCCAGCTGGGTGACAACACCTTAAGAATACTACTATATCAGACAGAATCAGGTTTTAAAAGAGCAACCAGTATTATGGGACTCTTTTCCCTATAGCAGCAGAATACAGGCCGAGGTGGAAGTAACAACTCACATTATCATCCCAAAGACTCATTTACAAAATTTTCATTTTTTATCCTTATGACTCAGGAGTGTGTTTGTTTAAAGATTTTTAAGTCTATCCAAGGGAAGACAGCTTATCCATTTTTTTCCTATTATAAGCAATACTGAATAAGTGAAAAATAACTGCTTATTTTTTTCTTCAGCCATTTTTGAATAAAATAGAAGACAGCTTATTTTCTTATTTTAAAATAACAAGTATGAGGAAAAATGAGTATTTTATGAATCAGTTGCATAAAAGGTGAAAAAATCTAAAGTTAGTATCCACTATCTTGAAATAACTGAAAATGAATGAAATTACAAATACTCTGGAGAGGAAAAACTATTGGAAAAAGATTTTAAAAATTCCATTTAAAAAGCCTATTAATGTAACACAAAGTTTACTAAATTAACATACTACTTGGGATTAAAAAATACATATGCCTTGAACCTTATCTCCCAATAAGTCTCAGTAGCATTTGCACCCCAGCAGTATTACAATGCTTTTAAAAATCCTTAGAACATAACATGCTGTTGCCCAACTCTACCTTCTGTTGCCTTGCTTCCCTTGTCAACATGGAAAACTCTTTTAAGTGTTCCTCACAATCTAGTTCAAATGTTACCAATTTTGGGAACCTTTCACCACATTAACTCCAATTCCACTGCTTTTTCGCCAATGAGAAAACTATTTTTTAGTTCTTTTATAGACATATTTCTATTACCAGACTTTTCTGTAAAATAGATCAATGATCTGTTATGGACTTGTATGGCAATATATCTGAAACCTGAAAAAAAATGATTGCTAATCTTACTCCCATAAGATAATTAGATAATCAGCAAAGAGGAAAAAAGAAAAACAAATAGAAAGAGGCTACAGAATAAATAAAAACTGAGTCTTAAAGAGTAGTAGTATAACAGATTAGATTTTGCTTCTTTTCATTCTTGATTTACTCTTGTCACTCTATGACCAAAAAAAAAGCAAAACCAAAAACATCTAAAAAAAGAACCATACAACTGTGCCAGAACTTACTATACACAACCAGAACTCGCCACTTACCTTCTTTTTGGTCCCCATTTTATAAACCAACTTTTTGTACACATGTGTATGATACCAAATATTACAAAGAAAGGAAACTCAACTATTAGACTTACCAAAATGTCTGATTTTTTGCTCATATTTCTGCATGAATGATTTTGATTTATCTTCATCTTCTGTATCTTTTCTTTTATCTTGATTAATAAAACTCTAAGAAAAAAATTTAAGTTAAGATCAGATTTCATATGCTAATGAAATCTTCAGATACTG
Source organism: Talpa europaea (assembly GCF_964194135.1). Classification (NCBI taxonomy): domain Eukaryota; kingdom Metazoa; phylum Chordata; class Mammalia; order Eulipotyphla; family Talpidae; genus Talpa; species Talpa europaea. The sequence continues at coordinate 33,477,107 of NC_140074.1, forward strand.
AATGTCTAGCAATCCTTCCAATAGACACAATAAAAAAGTGGTATAGTAGTATTGATATGATTTTATTAAATTTATATGTCAAACTATTTAAAAAATTAAGTTTTCTTATACTGGAGTTTTGACTGGTTTTGTTTAAAGTAATACAGGTGTGAAAAATCACAGAATTACTTTAGAAATTACACAGAGAAACAAATGAATTAATCTTTTCTGTTAACCCTTCCCTTTCAAAGGTAGATACAGAAATATCCTTAAATGCATATTTTTCATTATTCATTTCCATGAAACATTTGAACTTTATTTAGCCTAATCTTTGAAGGTCTTGCTGAAAATAAACTCAGAAATTCAAAGCATAGAAAGAATGAAGTATATTTACTATAAATTCTTTGATAAGACATAAACCCAAACTTTTCTTTGAGAGCCCAAAGAATTTGATTCTGAAATCAAGTGCAAATTTCTATTAAGGAAGTGCTTATTTTCAGTTAAATAAGTCATAAAACAGATCAAGATTAAGTTTTCATCTAGCCAGAAAAATTGGCAGTTTTTCAAAATATTCTGTGATCACATTTGAGGTCATCACTGCCAAAAATGAAAATCACAAACTAGCTCTCTGCCAGTTTACAATCCAGAAGTACACAAAAGTTTATATATTTCAAAATAGAAGCATGTTTTACTTTGTATGTTCTGTTATCTAGACCAGCACTGTCCAATAGAAATATAATCCAAGTCACAAATGTAATTTAAAGTTTTCTATTAGCCACATTATAAAACAAAAAGAGAGATGAAATTAAGAACATAGTAACCCAACATATCCAACATATTATTATCATTTCAACATATAAGCAATATAAAGGATTATTAATGAAATATTTTACTTTCTTGGTACTAAATTATTGGAATCTGGTGTGTATTTTACACTTACAGCACATCTCAATTCGGACTAGCCACATTTCAAGCGCTCAATAGCACATGTGGCTAGTGGCTATCGAGTTGGACAGCGCAGATCTAGAACAGTCCTCTCAAGTCTCAAGCTCCCAGACAAAATCAATGTACGATTTTGAGCAAATGACTGGAACATAAAGATAGTCCTAATTAATTTGTGGTATAAATGTAGGCTATGTTAGAACCTAATTTTAAAAAAACAAACAATTAAAAGCAGAAATAATGAAAAAAATTTTTGTGACCAGCTGAGACATTAACTTTATAAAATAAAGAAACACTGCTCCAACCATTCTCTCTGACATAAGAAATTATTTTAAATAACTCTGGAGTGAAATAAATAAGACACACACTTTAGAATATGTACAGATAATAACAAATCATTCAGATAAAGAATGCTACTGTTTTAGGGGAGGAAAAACAAATAGGTACAAGCATAAAAAAAGCCTAGAAAGAGGACTGATAACAGTGATTATCTCTGGGAAAAGGAACAGGAAGTGAAGCAAGTCTTTCAATTCTATTTTATATATTTAAGCATTTTTTCACAATAAGCATATTATATTCATTGTTTTTCATGATTGAAGAATAAAACTCTGATAAATCTAGTGGTGGTGTACATTTACCTATGTATATTACTTATGGCTGTAGTAAAACAAGAGTTGGTCTAGGGGAAGGAAATTAAGAGTGCTCAAGAGGGTGAATTAAAAGTGGCTAAAGAACAGAAACAAGTAGTGTTATAGACTAAGAGGTCTAGAAAATAATGATGGTTAAAGCTAAAGTAAATGTGGACTTAGAATAGAGCAAGCAGTCTATTTCTGAAGCTTGAAAATTAATCATAGTACAAACAGCAAAAGGTACAACTTTATGTATTAGTAGAATATGACTATTTCACTGCCCATTTCTTCTTAAGATACAAAAGTCAGAGAACAAGGTTTCTATTATCCAGTGAGAAACACACCACTGCTCTTAATAAACTACTAACAAGGCTTAAGTACTATGCTAGATATCAGACCTTTCAGATTACTACCTGAAGTGTAATAAACATATACTGGTAAATAATAGTAAAAGACTTAAAGACAAATGCAGTAACTATACATCAGTGTTACAAAACTAATAGGCAGCTAACAGCATAATATCAGCCTAACATCAGCCTAACATAGCCCAAAGCGCTACATACTTTTTAAGACATTATCTTATTTAAAGTCCTCAGACCTACTCTATATTGTTGAGGAAGCTGAGACTTAAGAGATGTGAAGTGATTTGCTCAAGTTCACAAAGTCAGCATGCAATAAAGCCAAGATATGAGGCAGTCTGATTCCAGAGCCCACACATACATCCACTGTGCTATGCTGCCACCATACAGTTGTATTAAAGACTATCTGCATTAGACACTACTGAGGATAGAGCAGAGTTTAATGAACTGTCAAAACTGAATACTATTTACAGGATTCTATTGCTTTGTTACTAAATATGCACAACTGTTTTGTACAAACACTTCTGTTATTTCTTCTCTCAGTATGGTCCAATAAAAGGTAATACCTTATTAAAAACATCCTTGCTAATGGCATCCATGTTCCACAGACACATTCTCTCTCTCTGTACTAGAGCTTCTTCTTTCTGCCGCCATTCTTCTTCCCGTTGCCTCAGTTCTGATACTGCTATTTGTGCTTTGGCATGTTCCTGATCCAAGGACTCAGAGTTATGCAGTGCTAAGCTACCAAGTTTCTGCTGAGCTTCAGCGAGATTCCATTTGCACGCCACAGAACTCTTCACAAACTCTTTTTGCTTTTGGCAAGCCAGTTCAATTCCATGGCTATATATCTAGATGAAAAACAGTATTTGTAAGAAATGAAGAAGGCAATGGTTATGTTTGCACAATACAGTTCAATTTTTAGTCAAGGATTTCCGTACAATGTTTCTGCTACACAGGCATCCTGCTTTCTAAGTATTAGCTACAGTTTTTTATTATCGTCCTTGTTTCATCAACTAGTTCCTAAGCTGCTTTGTTAGTCGGTGCTCCTCCCCAACAACAGCAACAAAAAGCCTGGCAACTAGCATAGTGTTTTGTATGTTGCTGTTGTTCCAACTAACACTTAATTGTTTTCATAAACCTGAAACAGCAGAATAATGAGTATGACGGTGTAAATTTAGTTCATTTTACCACTCAAGATGTTGGAAACTAGACCTTTAAATTTTGTTTTGTAAATTCTTCACCACAAAGAACATTTGATTAGAACTAATCATTTTTCATTTTTGTCTTCTGTATTATCACAATCTTTTAGGATCTGAGTTTTTCTTGAAAATTTCCAATCAACTATTATCTGACATTCTGTAACTCAGTCCTAATAAAATAAACAAAGTTACTTAGAAAAAAGTCACCTGGTCCACCTTGAAACTCTGTTTCATTCAGAAGCAATAAAAATTAGTTTTAATATTTACTGAACCACTAAGGCACTGTGGTAGATGCTTAATTCCTTATATTCCTCAGCTCTATAAAACAAAAGCTGAAGGCAGTCTTTATGATTTCTTCATCAAAATAAAGAACAATTTCAAACTATGTGTCCAGAATAACTATTAGAAACTGTTCCCTTATCTGCATCACTATTCAGGGCCTTATAATTTCACACCTTAATTATATAAAGTTATTCTTCAACTTATTAAACTGATCTTTCCAAAAAACAAATCTGATAACTTTACTCTCCTTAAAATCTTGGGATAAAGAACAAACTCTGTGCATGGAATAATCCTTCATAATCTTTCTATTACCTCTTTAGGCTCAGTTGTGATTTTCCCACTGCCTATGCTCCCTTCAATGTAGCAATCCCCCACCCAGGAAAAAAAAAACAACAAAACACCCACCCTTCTCTTTCCATTTCAGATTCTGACACCATGTCCCCAACCTTTCTCTTATACCTACCCTCCTTCCATGTTACCCATATTTCAACAGTGGTGTTTTCATACAATATTGTGGTTAATTATTTACTCAACTATCAGTTTCTTTGGGAGCTACAATTAAGTAAATCTTAGATGAATAAATGACTACTTCTTAGAATAAACTAGTGGTGACAAAGAACTCTGAAAGAAGTACCAGGCAAGGCTCCTACCTCCTAGTTGAGTTTTCAGGAAAACCTGGATTTCTATTGAGGCAAATGTAGACAGTGTTGCTATTCAGATGTTTTATTACTCATTCAGCAAGTTTGGAGCACATGAGCCATGCAGTTGAATCAAACAAGTAAAATATTTATCCTTATTTTTTGCTATCTTAGGATCATGAATTACTGTAGACTAACTAAACTTAAAAAAAAAAGCTGTAAAATTTATTTTGTAAGAAAAAAAGATATACTCAAGAAGGCAGAAATGCCTTCCATTTTCATATTATAATGAGGAAATACTCATTTCTCAAGTCAAACATAAAATGATTTATGCTGAAATTCTTCACAGATGACAGAGATAACATTTGAGCAAACTAACACAGAGATGATTCGATAAAAAGTCATTTTATCTGTGAACAAAATTTAAGTTTTAGTGAGATATTAAACATAATTGTATTTCAATGAACATAAATTTGAAAATGGAACTTTTAGCATTAAGATTGACTAATATAACTTTACATTAAAAAATTCTTAAACATGATCTCTAAATTCCAAGCCTGCCTTTTCTTTAAATGGATCTTGGACCTATACCTCACATATGCCATTAAGATGTTTAGATTTACCATATCAGGTATATTAAACTAAAGATTATTTTTAAGATTATAAAGAACTTATAAATTGAATTAAATTTTATTCTTTCCAAAAATATTTCAATCCCAAAACTCCCAAGTCTTAAAGTCAGCAAGACAAATAAGCAGATTTGTTATAAACAACACATGAACTAATTTAAGATTAGTAACCATTTGCAAATTTTAATACCATTCAAGGATAATTTCAGCCCAATAAAATTTTTATTATATCATAGGATGGGCAGTGCAGTTGGTGGGGGAAAAACACCATAGTAGAAAAGGGTTTTATCTTTAATTCTGATACTAACTAAGCTATATGGTCTAGGAACTCACTTTTCACGAAGGAGAAAAGTCTATTCACTTCTAAAATCCCTTTCAGTTAAAAAAGCTAATAATTCCAAATGCACAAGTGAAAAGTTAATCTACAGATATATTTTAAATCCAGCATTTCCCCTTATGTTTCCTTTGTGAGTCAACAAGAATGCACTGAAATTCATGAAACCTTTCTATTCCCCCTATATGCCTTCAAAATTGACAATGGCAGGTGGTGTTCATTCTTTTGTCTTCAGCTCTGTAACACATTCATTATGTGCTTATATAGCATTTTTTATATAAAGATGACACTAGTGATCCATAATTAGTGAGTGACTACTGACCTATCAACTCTCATTCTGTCCTCCTAAAAATTTCCCAGTGACTGGCTGGCCGAAGTACAGTCTGTGGTTATGAAACAGCACTTTTCTCTGTGTGAAGTCAACTAATCCAGGAGTTTGGAATAGTATGGATGATCCTACACTTATCGCCAAATGATTTAAATCACTCATCTTCATTAACAGCTGGTAGAAGAGTCTAAAAAAAAAACTATATTATTTAGTTAAGCTCTTAGGGACCCCGTTTTTCAAGAAGCCTAAAACGCAGACACCTATAATCCATTTCATTGAACATTTCAGGTTTTGGTCTATGATCCTGAAATACACTTCCAAAACACACTCAGGTTGGGAGAAAAACAACGAGGGCACAATATGAGTATGTAACTGCTCCCTAAGAAAAGGACCCAGAAAAATAAGTGATACATCACATTTGGATAAGTTTCAGAGGAAGGTATACTGGGTTGAAAACCACAAGCAGCATCAAGAATCTGAGGGAAAGTCAGAAGGAAAAGAGAAGGTGTGTCTATATGTTCTTATCAAAAATCATAAGGGGGAATGGTCACGCGAAAGGGAGATTTAGGCCAGCATCAAAAGCGAGGTTTACTGAATTTACTCAGATGTGAAGCCAGTGAAATTGGATCTGAAAATTCTCTGTCAGGAGCTCAGTGAATTATTGAAACACAGCCATTCACTGTTCCTACGAAGAGTGCACAAGTATTAGAACCTTCAACAGAATAAAGTGCTCGGAGGAAAGCATGCACAAGGAGGACAAAGGGTCAATGTTAGAGCATGAGTCGCCCCAAAACCTGGGTGTTGTCAGGAGACGGGTAGGACCGTCTTCCAAGGGTGAGGAGGTATGCAGACAAGGTGAAAAAAAAAAAAAAGTGTGCGTGGAGGTAGGGGGTGGGAATAAATGATCATTTCCTCTTCGAGCCCTCAGAAGATGCTACAAAAGCCGTACGATGGCATCAGGCACCCGTCCCCAAGAGGGAGGAGGGAGCTCATAATAGAACACAGCGGAAATTCACAGAGACTGGGGACTCAAGGGGCCCGGCGACGGCTCCTTCCCATTCCCCCAGCAGAACCCCGTCCCCCCTCACCTGGGTGCCGCCATCCGGCAGCTGCGGGCAGCGGGGAGAACCCGGGGACACATCCAAGTCATTCTCTTCCTCAGCCTCACCCTCGGCCCGAGGGAGGCTCCAAGGTCCAGGCGGCGGCCACGGCTGCTCCATGTCCAGCTGCCCCCCGCCCCACAACCGCCACCGCCAACCGACCAGGCGTGAGTGGAACCTGCAGCGCGAAGCCAGCCGTCCCAGCCGGCCGGGGCCGTTACCCAGAATCCCTCTACTGGCCGCGACGTCGACGTACGCCCCGCTAGCCTGGGCCGCGCCACCCGCAGACGGCGGAGGGAGACGGACCCTGCTTATGACGTCACTTCCGCCATGGGGCGGGGACGTGGGACAGGCGCGCCGGGGCTGGCGGGTAGTGGGTGGCCCTAGGGTTCTTGCTGGTTCTAAAAGCTCTGTCATCGGATCCCTTCAGCGCTCGGTGCTTACCCGTAGTGGCGCCGCTGATTATGCAGCGTTAAATACTTGTTTTCTGAAGTCTCTAGACACCCAAGTTGCGCCGACTAAGTGTCGTCCACTTTGTACATTGCTCAAAAACTGCAACTCATTCTCGCACCTGGATATGTGAGCCAATAGTTCTGAAGTGGGGGTGAGGGGAGAACAGGGAGAATTTCGAAGAGGAGAGCTGATTTTCCTCTCGTTTAGAGTTACAAGCAGCGAGAGTTCTGCGAAACTTAACCGGGAAGAGTACGCCCCAGATGAAGTACTGGAACGAGTATGACTTAAAAAAAAAAAAAAATGAGATGAGTAGCGCTAGTAGCTAACATACAGGGAGGTTTTTCTGTATTTCTTACGTTTCTTTAATCCTGAAGATTTGTACTCTCATTTATCCCCCTCTTAGAAGAAAAAATATACCCGTAATAACCCCTGTCATACATTTAGAGGGGAAGATATGAGATCAGCTCACGGAGCCTGACTTCAAAATGTGCATATTTAACATCATGTCTCATTGCCCTATTTATCATTAAAGATATTCATATAAGCAGACGCTATTTGTTCAGTTTAGTAGATTGGCAAACTTTTGAATTTGCCAATGCCGTGTGCTGACAAGATGCTGTTAAATGCTGATAGAATGTCATTTGAGCAACCTTTGGGGGATGGGGGGGGGATTTGACAATTCCAAAGGTTTAGGGTTTTGATTCAGCAATTTCACTTTTAGGAAATTATCCCACAGGGTTTTTTTTTTGCACCAATTGCAAATGATTTACCTATAATGATGTTTATTCCAGACTTGTGTGTGATAACAAAAAAAATCTAATTGCACATACATAGAGGTACTTAAATTACATTTTAATACAATGGAATATTATTTAAATCTTACCAAAAAAGTAGATATAAATGTGCAGACATAGAAATATCTCCAAAATGTGTGGAGTAAAAAAAAAAAGCCAGTTCCAGAATTGGATATATCTGTTTGTCTATCATCTGTATCTGGAGAAAGAATGATCCAATTTGTGTGAAAACAAGTCTGTGTGCATGTGCACACACGTGTATATAATGCCTCAATAACTAATAGAACTAGAGAAGCACTGTGCCTAAACATTTTGAGTTTAGGGATGAAAACCACAGGAGAAAATGGTACAAAGGGCTTTGAACAGTGCTTGGCATAAAGTAAGCTCTACATAAATGTTAAGTATTGTTGCTGTTAATGGTTTTCCTACCTCTCTCACTCTTCCCCTTAGTCTCTTTCGCAGACTCCTCCCCTTCTAACAGACTCTATAATTTTAGAGTTCCACAAATTTTGGCCAGTGGGGAGGACCTTATCTTGTCTGTTCCCCTGACTCTAAATAACATCTGTGTATTGATAACTCCCAAAATGAAATCCAAGCTCTGACCTAACTCCAGAACGTCAGACTCATATGTCTACCTGTTGACTTGACATCTCTCTTTGAGTGACTCACACATATTATAAATTTTAAATGCACACAAAGGAACTCTTGATTTCATCCCTCCATTAAACTTACTCATATCTTTCCATGTCAATAAATGGCACCATTATCAAGTCCAAAAAAGGTCAGCCTTCACTCATCTCTGTCTTTCACCTCCTGTATCTGAACCAATAAGTCTTATTTTTTACCTGCAAATATGTCTTAAATATGTCTGTTTCTTTCCTGCTTTACTGCTTCCTCTCTCCCCAAACACCATAATCCTTCTCTGGGACTACTGCAGTAGTCTTCACATCTCTGTTCCATTTTTGCTCCTTAGAATCTTTTCACACAGTTGCCAAATATATATACATATACACACATATATATACATATGTATGTACACCTATATATGCTCATGTAACATCCCTGTTAAGTCAATCATATGCTTTCAAGACAAATAACCAAAACTCCAGCTAACAAAGACTGAAGCCATAAGGAGAGTTATTTACTATTTAACAAAAAGATGAAGCTAGATGGTCCCAAGTTTGGTTTAGCAGTTTGGCAATGTCATCAAGTTATTTCTATCCTTTCCATCATCCTAAGTTTGCTGACTTTGCTTTTCAGGCTTTTCATAGTTGCATGGTGACTACCTTAGATCTGGGTATCATATCAAAACATGACAATAGCTGAAGCAAAAGGGAGAGGAATTAAAGACAGCTTTGTTCACTTTTAGGTCTCATATCAGACATAAATATGATCCTTAGTGACTTCCCTTATATTTCATGAATCAGAACTGGCTTAAATAAATTATGATTCATTCACGGGAGCTATATGCATTGCCACCCCAGTAAAACTGGGTTTTCAATAGTAAGGAAAAAGAGTTTATGGCCAATAGGTAGGCAATCTTTAAATGTCTTGATAGCAGTCATGCATTTCCTTTTAGATCTTAGCTCAAATGTACATACCCTTAGACAGGCTGATCTGTTGTTTACTAGGTCTAAATTAGATTCTTATTTCCCTGTCCAACCTATAATCTTCGATCTCAATTTCCTGGGCATTTCCTTCCTAACACTTTTCATATTATCTAATTTATTCACATACTTATAGTATTTCTTCCTTCACTAGAATGTAAGGTTCATAAGGTACATCTTTTATACCTCATGGGTACAGAATAGCACATAGTAAGTACTCAGTAAATATGTATTGAATGGTTTAGTAGAGAGAAAAAGAATAGTGTTGGATTAAATAAAGATAGGAGAGAGGGTGAAAGGAAATGGAAGGCGGTTTATTTTGGTAGGAGGGTGGACATAATGATATCTGAAGTAGCCTCATTTTAGCTATTGCTGACTCTGGAGCCTAAATACTGCTGCCCAGGTACAGTGGGTACTTTTTTTTAAAATAAGTCTTGGAACTAAATCATACTCTTTTCTACTTATACTGGGTAATAAACATAATTTCTTAGAAATTGCTTTGGTAATAATTATTCTATGGTCATAATTTACTACTGTCATGTTCATAGAATTGGCCAGCTGAAAAGCAAAGAAAGGAGCAAATTAGTTTTCCCTGAGTAGAAATTACTTTAAAATGGAAGGATATGGACTGTATAGTCCAGAATACCCAAGGCCACTCCTTATGGAAGGGTTTGTGTGGTATCATAAAGTAAGCATTGAGTCTACAAGTGTCAATGAAGTGAAGCCAAAAAGTTTTATGTGAGCCTGACTCATGAATTTTTTAAAATTTATTTATTTATGTATATAAGAACTGGGGTAAAGGCCAGAGGTATGGAGGGTGAAAGGATTCACCAGAGACAGAGTGGGGAGCAGAACAGGCAGACTGACTGAAATACACTGCTGAGGGAAGCAGCAGGCGAGTCAGGAGAGATCTGCTGCACTATGTGGGTAGCTCCCTGGCTAGATATCGAACTCTTGCTGCAGTGGCTGAGGATAGCTTCATAGGCTGCAAGTTAACCCCTTGCGCCACCAGGGAGGCCCCCTGACTCATGAATTCTAATAAAGTCTGTGAAATAGCTTCCATATGTGTCTCCAGATCACGGATGACTTTAAGATTGTTAAAAACTGTTCAATTGCAATTTAATTCTTTCCCTGAAAGCATTCTGATATTTGGAGAAATCACTCCAGAAGTATGTATTCTTAAAGAAATACTCAAATTGTCAGCTCCTGTTATGTACATTTATGCAGAGGCCACTATTTGTAAAATATGGTTTTCTTTTTTCCTTAAGTGGGTTTCCCACTGAATTACTTGTAAAATATTACATATCACAACACACAATAATTTTCCTATCTGTATTCGAGGCGAACACACCCATCATATTTTCTCTTTCAGTGTATGTATGACTTCTACTGAAGGAAATTTTATAGTGATGCCGCTAAGAATCTTCTTTATGGGCTATTTTAGTACAGAAGGAGTTCCATCTGATATGATTACTTTTCTTATTTAACTATATGTTAAATATTTTTAAATTATTTTTATATTTTAAATACATGAAAACCTGGTTTGACTAACTCTACTCCTTCCAGACTAATGAAAGCTAGAGGCTCACTCTTTTCAGAGAAGTGCATATGTGCATGTACAGGAAAGGTTGCTTGTCATTTCAGGGACTTCAGGACTTCTGGGACAACTGGAGACCATAAGAAAAGAAACCCTGCACTGGAGACATAAGTAGCAAACATACTGGCATGGATATTTTCCTGGCATGCAGTATCTAGGATGCAGTCACAAAAGATCAAAAAGCCAGCTCCTGATCCTTCCTATCTTTCCAGATGATTCCTTTCTATTGTTTTATGATTTCTACTTGTCTTGTTTTCCTTTTGGACTAGATATTGCAAATACTTGGCAAAAATATTCAAAAGTACCTAAGGATAATCAATGAAAAGTAAGTTTCTTTTCTATCTCTTTATCCCAGGTTTCCTTCCCAGGGCCATCAACTACACAGTTATCAGTGTATCCTTTCAGGAGTATTTTAAGCACATATGTACTTATATTCCTATCTCTTGTGAATGGCAGCATATTTTACATTGTTTTTGTTCCATACTTACTTCCTCCCTTTCATCCTCTCCCCACCCTTTAGTCTTATATTTTACAGAGTATTTACTGGTAGTACTTAAAGCTCCAGTTTTTTCCTTTTCCATGCCACATAGTATTCCACCTTGAGGTTTAACTATAATTGACTTAGTCTGACTCTAATTAATTAATTAGGGGTGGTTTCCAGTATTTATTTTAAGTACAAGTTGTGCTGCAATGTGTGTTTTGATGTACATCTTAAAGTATACCCATATATACATCTATTTCTAGCAGTGGAATTGCCGAGTCAAATGAAAATTTTTAAGACATTAACAAATTGCTCCTCAGAGAAGTTACCTGTGTTGGGCAGAATAATGGCCTCCAAGTTACCTACATCATAATCTCTGGAACCTATGAAGATGTTATCTTCTGTGGCAAAGGGGAGGTAACATTGCAGATGGAATTAAAGTTATTAGCCAGCTGACATTAGAGTAGGGACAATTATCCTGGATTATCTGTGTGGGTTCAATGTAATCACAAACGTCCTTGAAAATTGAAATGAGAATCAGAGAGATGGCTGCATAAGGCTTACTTCACTGTTGCTGGTTTTGAAGATGGAGGAAGGGAGCAATGTACCAAGCAATGCAGGCGGTGCCCAGAAACTGGAAAAACAAAGAAAAGGAAAGGCAAGGAAAGTAACTCTGCTGATACTTTGCTTTTAGCCCAGTGAGAACTGATCCATAAAACTCTATAACATAATAAATTTGTCTTAAGTCATTAAGTTTGTAGCAATTTGCTAAGTAGCCACAGAAAATCAATACATTAGGTATATTTACACTCCTACCAACAATGTGTGATTGTGCTTTCCCACAACCCTTCCTCCTTTTTCTTATAGTTTCCTTCCCTCACATGGTTATTTCTCCCTACATCATTTGAAAAGTTTGCAACTTAAGGTCCTATAATTAATTTTTTTAGTTAAAGGGAAAAATCTCAGTCATAATTATCTGTCATACTTTGGTTCTTTGCTCATTAACTTTTTGGAAAATTCCCATTTGGGGCATGTGCCATTTTCTTAACAGTGGCCAAGATTTGAACAGGATGTGCTGATGTGTTATTTCTGCAATGCTAATATCACTACTGAGCCTGCTGCACTGCAGGAACACTTTGGAATCAGAAGTAGCTCAGCGGGATGTTTTTTTCTGCCACCTACACAGCCAATAGAGCCAATTTTCGGAAGTAATGACAATCCATCAAATCCTTGAATGACTTTGACTGGCCTACCAAGGAGACAGCCACCTCAGTGATGAACTACTTTGCAAAGTGGGGCAGAGGTTTTGTGTAGCAACTTTCACATCTTCAAGGCATCAGAGAACCTCAGGTGACCCTGGTGGGGGAAATTAACAGAGTGTAAATATTTCCTGTCAACTCATTCAATACCTCCATGGCAGACTAGCAGAAATAGCTGTGCCTGGTCCTTTCTCACTCTGCTTATTTAGTCTGTCATTATGTGTAGGACTCCCCTTACCTATGCACAGTAAATCCTCTAGAAGTGGCTTGACCATGTCTGCATTTAACATCTATTCAAAGATATTTATTGAGCATCTGCTATGCTAGGTATTTAGGATAAACTCTTAGCTATGCAGAGTTTACAACTTTGGAGAAACATAGTAATCAACAGTCACAGGAAGGAAAGTAAAACTGTTACTGTGGCAGTTGCTACAAAGAAGAGATAAATATATTTGTAATATATTCCACTATGTTAGAGCAGAAAAGACACCATGGTGGAATATGTAAATCTGTGTACATGTGTTAATCCACACTTACATTGGATGGCACCCTAGATAAAGGGTATAGAGTAAGGAAAGGAAAGGGCCTAGAAACATTATACTTAGCCTGGTAAAGGATAAACATCTACAGAGAAAGAATGACCAGAGAGTAGGAGGGAAACAGGAAAAGGTTTGTTCCAGGGTACCCTAGGAACCAAGCAAGGAGAATCCATTTTCTTTTTCTTTTTTTGATATATTTTTTAGAGATTTATTTATTTATACAAAAACTGGGGTACAGGTCAGAGGCACGGGAGGGTGAGAGAATTCACCAGAGACAGAGCGGGGAGCAGAACAGGCAGATGGACCAAAGACACTGCTGAGAGGAGCAGCGGGCGAGGTAGGAGAATTTCTGCTGCGCCATGTGGGTCTCCCTGGCCGGCCGGGAATCGAACCTATACTGCAGAGGCTGTAGACAGCTTCACAGCATGGCACTCAACCCTCTGCGCCACTGGGGAGGCCTGAGAATCCATTTTAATCAATGAGAATTTAGTTCAGCAGAGACAGTCCAGTTAAGGCCAAAAGAACACAGGATGGGACATGGTGTCTTTGGGGATCAATTCAATGTCTATGCTGAAAGGGCAGTAATGGGGTAGGGCACACCTTGATGCAAATGTGGTTGCTACCCTTTAGTTGAATGACCTTGGGCAAAAGGCATTCTAGCCTCAGATTCTGCATCTGTAAAATAGGAATAATAATATCTCCCTTGAAGGGTTATTTTGGGATGAAATGAATTAGCCATGCAATGTGCCTAGCACTTTGCAGGTGCTCAACAAAGATTTTTTCCCTTCTATTACCTATCTGGCCACTTATTTATTCATCTGCTCTTGTTGTCACTCCTCCTGATGTCTTAGCATTTGTATTGGTGACTTACTCTCTGCCTGTATATCCCTGTACTAGTCTGGGTGCCAGCAAGCTGTTGTGAGCTGACAAATCTGTGCTCCATATATTGTAAGGAAACAAGTGCCCTACTACCTCTTGATATTTAGGCGGAACAACAGGGATTGGACAAGGACACAATATAACTTCATTATATGGATACTGAATTTTTTTCCTTCAGGGAAAGAAACTCCAATTACCAAAATGAATACCTAATCCTTGTCTCAAGATATCTTTCTTCATTTTCATTTCTGCAATTGTATGACTTTTCAGTGCAAGATATTAGTAATAAATGACTCATCACAATTTAAGATTTTTTTTTCAAGAGACAACATTGGCCCTTGCACATTTTTCTGATTGGCCAGTAGCAGTCACTCCCTCCTCCCTTAATTTTTGTCTATCATGTACAGTGAATGGTGGAAAACAAAGCAATTTCTACGATGTGTAAAGAACTCTTGCTCTCCCTGCCACTTTTCACCTTTTTACAGAGAAACTGGCTTTGGCAAGAACAGGTAATTACACTTTGGCAGATAATGCAATTCAGTCCTTGCCTTAGGTTAATTCACCCCAGAAAAGAGAGACCGATAAATATTTCTATGGTGGCTAACAACAGATAGCAAACTTAAACCTCTTTAAGAATCATTCCAATATTTCTAATTAGCACACGTAATTTCTTAATAGATGGTGTCAATGGTTTCTGAATCAAACACGAGGACACAACATTTCAGACGTAACCTAAAGTACCTTTAGGGACAAGAGAGTATTTTAATTGGAATTTTACAGAAATTCCAATGTTTGGGTTTGCAAAGCTACTAAAAATAGTTCGCAAAGCCCTTAAATGATGACGGAGCTAAGATCACATCCCAGTTTTAGAAAGGACGCTGTAAACATTTTAACATGATGACCGGGGCTATAAAGAGAGGTGATGGAATGCAAAGTAAAGTAGGGTTGTCAGCTTCTCCCAAACCCGCCACCACGCCAGTACAGGACTAACCTCTCTCGCCAAACGCACAATCTGGGAAGCCGACCTTGTGACCACGCAGTCCAGGCTTTGGGCGCGCGCCTGCGCCGGGGCCTAGCTTGAGTTCCAGGATGGAAGGTGGCGCGTTTGAGTGTCCATGGCAACGGGACGCTTTTGCCTTCTGGAAACCTGCGCTCCAGCTCCGGTTGTGTGAGACCCATCCCGGTGGGAGGGTCTTGGACTAGGGGTGGGGGATGAATAGGGGGTGGGGGCAGGGAAAACTGCTGGGAAATTTTGCGCTAGAGAGTGAAGTACACTAAGAAAAATCGGCCTGAGGCTAGGCACAAAAGGATCATTTCATTTCAATACTGTCGTCAACGCAGGAAACGATGCCTCTGGAGGTGGTGGTGGAGCTGCAGGTCCGGGCGGTAAGAGATTCACGAACTTCTATTCCTTGTCCCAAATCAGACTCCTTCCCTAGGCTTCTTAGAGGGCCCCTGCTCGTTTTCGCCACCCCCTTCCCACAAAACACACACACACACTCACACACACACACACCCTCATCTTTTGGGACAAATCGTACTGATGTCCCTGAGATACTATATTGGTCTTCCCTGACTACCTAACCTTTCATCCATCTTTTCTCCCCAAAGCAAAACGTGTTTCTTAGCTTTATCCTGAAATTTTCTGTGTTTATAAAATAATCCTGCATTAAGTCCAGGAAGAATTTTATTTCTTTTTCAGGGTAAAGATGTGATAAAGGATTACAAAAAAAAAAAAAAAAAACAAACAAACAAACAAAAAAAAAAAACACAAAACAAGAAAACCCTCTCCTTTAAATAACCAGGGAAGAATTTAATTTCAAAAAGCCCATTACTTCTGATAATATGCCACCTCTGAACCAAACTAATGTTTTCTAAGCTATTTCCCCTAGAGATGGCTCTGGTTTGCTAATCCCAAAAGGGAAATCAATCAACAACAGTTATGTAATTAGCCACTAAATCCTGTTTAAGTGTGGCCCTGTGGCAGAGTGACTTCATTGTTCCAGTTTGGGGTCAGCCATTCCTTTTACTTAAAGTCTGTTTTCCAAGGCTTCCATCTGTAGTCACTGAAAGACTGTTGTGTGGCTTCGCTTCCAAGCTCTAGGGGCTTCTCTACTGGCAGTGATTACAAGCACAATACTAACAAATACTGCCTAACTGCCATGGAAAATCTGGTTAGCTTCCATACAGATAACCAATGCCATGGTTTCATCATACATGTAGTTCTGAAACAAATATTATAAAAATTTCCAGCACTCTCCCTACTTAGCTGACAACAAATAGGGCCAGACTATATCAAAATTGTGCAGTAGAATGAAGGAATTTTTAAGAAGCTGAGTTTTCCTCCTCATTATGGCAAAAATTAAACTTTCATCTCACTTCATTCAACAATACTGGTTAATTTTATTTTGATTTTTTTTAAAGCCACCTTTTTAAAAAAAAAAGATTTATTTATTCATTTATTTATTTATACAAGCACTGGGTACACTCAGAAGCGCGGGAGGGTGAGAGAATTCACCAGAGCCAGAGTGGGGAGCAGAGCAGGCAGAAGGACCGAAGTACACTGCTGAGGGGAGCAGCGGGCGGCAGGAGAGGTCTGCATGCCATGTGGGACCCTCCTCCGGTGGCCGGGGAGCAGCCGGGGATCGAACTGGTGCTGCAGAGGCTGCGGGCAGCTTCGCAACCCAGCGCTCAACCGCTGTGCCGCCGGCGAGGCCCAATTTTATTTTGATTTTCAAAGGCATTCCCCAGTATACAATTTATTAACAATGAAATCAGTTTTCGACTCTACAGTACTTAACAATGCTCCAAAAGCATCAGCTAATTGATCTGTGCTTCAAAACCCCAGCAATGAAAACAGGGAATTCCAGAAGTATAACCATGAACCAGAAGGTAAACCTAATTTCGAGACTCCAATATTCAGACTTACACACTGCAAAAGGTAATATCATTGTGTCCAAATGATCTGGACTGAAAATGGATTAAAATAAAGGATCTCCTTCCAAGGTTAAACAAAGCAAACCACTTAGAGCTTCAGTTTGGTTGATTTAGCAAGTGAAGAGGTAGTATGTGTTCAGGATGTTGTGGGGATGTAAATAACTTTATTATGAGGAGCAGCTTTTTCAATTTCAGTGTGCCTCTCACATCCAGAAAGTTCAATGCTTCCACCCAGTGAGAACCTACTTATCACAACCATTCTCCATACTCTTAGCAGTACCTCTGTATGACAGATCAAGGGTCATAATCCTTTTTATAAATGTCAAACTCATTTATTATAAAGAGTACCTGAAGACACCAATTTCCATGGGTAATTTAAAGACTCTTATTTTCAGAAAGAGCAACATTTAAAGTACATAACCACTTCAGTCTTTCTTAGTCAAAAGAGGCATTCACCCTGCTTTTGATGGTTTTGGTTTTGTAATTTGAGGAGGCACCATGGATTAAATCTTTAAATGCAAAGATCAATGTTAGTGAAAATTTAGGAGTTAGAGATATCTTGAGCTTGGTATAGCAGCAGGCTTCCCTTGATGAATTCAAGTTAAATACTGTTACCTAAAATGTGCTGTGTACAAGGAAATGGAATTCCACATGAAAAACTACAATATGTGGGATCATCCTTGTGGCATATATGAAAAAGTTCATGCTCTGGCATTGCAAATAATTCTATTATTTTCCCATTTTATTACCCGAATAGAGGAGCATTATTTTTTCCAAAGAGACCATAGGCAGTAGGGCCCTATCTCCTCATATACTGGCTCATACTGTACTCTATAACTCTCCATTTTGACTTCCCCAGAAACTTAGCTTTTCTATTCATTGTCATACCACACTATTTATTGCTTGTCAACAAAATCAAGCATGAGGCCATATTCCCAGTCTTTCCTTTTTATGGGCACTGCAGATATGCCCAACTTTTAAGAGTTTCTTCAAGTAAGTTCTTGACTTGTTTTCTAAATGCTAAAAGACTCTTAAGTAGTGGGAAATAAATATCTTTAAAGATTTTTTTAGGAAGTAGGGGTAAATAAGGAGAAGAGAGAAAGACATGTATTATAATCTTGCTTCTCACTACCCACTCTGCAAAGACGGAAGAGTCAATAGTCAAATAGCTTACCAAGAACATCAGCATTAAGAACTCTCCCCAAATGTGGCAACAGATCTTCAAGAAGCACACTAGAAAAACCTATGTCTTATACTCTTAAAATACTGCTTAAAATCTACTTTAGAAAAAGGACTAGAATTCGTTTGTGGCTCATCTGCATGTATATTTACAGAATGATAAGCATGTTTCTCTTTCAAAGTTCAATTTACAAATGCTATGTTGATATATGGGATTACTACAAAACACAAATTATGTAAATTTTTAGAAAAGAGCAATATTATAATCACCCCAGACAACACCTCTGCTGTTGTCCTGGACATATAATTATTGAATAAATATACAATAGAGGGATTTTTTTGCTTTCCATAATATGGTTGTGATCAGTAATGGCCAGCCAGCACCTGCTCAACCCATCAAGATGATAGGACATCCCATTAAGATGGCAGTAAATCCCAAAGGAAGCCTGAAATGTCCTAAGGGGCAAGCAAGATGGGTGCTGGTTTATGATGGCATCATTGCTAATGGAAATCTTCAGATCTCCTGGTGCCATGATGAGTAAGATGGTGTCAGTGTTGGTTCCATAATACAAAGAGGAATGGAGCATTGTGCGGTGAGAGCCAGCAATAGTCCACGATGCTATACTGCATGTAGCCCAGGAAAAAGCCAAAAGCCACGTCTGTGACATTGTGCCTCCCCAGCATGACCCTGGAGAGGCCCAAGATGAAAGCCCACAGTACCACCAGCACCCTCAGTGGAATGGCCAGCACCAGGTGGTTCAGCATGAACCGTGACACCAGGGCGGCCCTCGTGGAATGGCCCGAGGGGAAGGAATACTTGTCCACAGAGAGAGTGAAAAACATGTCCATCTGGTTGTGTGCCGGGCGGCGCCTGCGGACTAGCCCTTTGATCAGGCCCACCAGCAGCAGGTCCAACAGCAGGGCGAAGAGCAGGTTCATCAATACCTCGCGCCCGGCCCAGCTGTCGCTCCTGGCCAGGCAGTAAAGGGTGCCCAGCAGCCAGGGGATGCCATGTCCCGAGATCTCCAGCAGCTTCATAAGGGGCCTGACGCTGCCCCAGGACGAGCTCTCTCCCGCGCACACCCCCAGCTTCTTGGACAGCCACAGGTCGATGGCCAGCAGGGAGCGCAAGGCAATGCCCAGGAACGACGGGTTCAGGTCCATGCGGTCCTCGTCGGGCGGCGGGGCCGAGGGTGCCTGCGAGGGGCCGGCCCCGGTCAGGGGGAAGGAGCCGCGGCGGTGCAGCGGGCTCTCGGATGCGCGGAGCCGGGCGCAGGTGGGGTCCACGCCCGGCGCGCGACTGCTGAGCAGGGACTGGAACTCGAACCTGCCGCCGCCGCCATGGGCCGGGCTGCTGGGGCTGCTGCTGCTGCTGCTGCTGCTCGAGGCAGGGGCGCCCAGCGGGCGTCCCTCTGCGTTCCTCCGGGGGCTCGGCATCGCGGCGGGCCGCCAGGACCCCAGGACCCGGCCGGGCTAAAGAAAGGCTTCCCGGGCCTGCAGCGTCTTCCGCTTCCGCACGACCATCCTGGAGAGGCGGGGACAGGCGGCGGCCAGAGGACAATTGTGACACCTGGCGGAGACCGGGGAAGATCTGGAATTTCCAAATTTAAGAAGGGGGGGCGGAGAGGGTACTGTTGTGGGAGGTACAGGTAAGGGGTTCGGTGTGGAGGGTATTTCGCATTGTTGGAGGTTAGAAGAAGTAGAGGTGCCTTTAGAAAACAAAACACAACACACTCTTCAATTTTTTCTCTCTGTTTTTAAGATTTCTTGCCCAGGGGTGTTCCTTCCTGGCAAGCAAGATGTGTACCTTGGGATCTACTTTCTGAATCAGTACCTGGAGACAGACAGCTTCCCCCCTGTATTCCCTCTTATGATTCAGCAGAGCATGAAATTTGAAAAGGTAATTTTGATTTTCTCATTGCTAAATAAGAGAAATTTAAATTTAGCTGTCTAAAGATCATTTGATGGTTCTTGCAAAGAACACAGTCCTTATAAACTTATTATATAATTTAACTTTAAAAAATTAGTTTCTGGTGCCTCAACATAGTGCAAAATCCTAGTTGGAGGCTTTGCTTTTGCATCTCAGGTCTGAGCCAAGCTCTGTCAATCTAGTGCTGAATACTCTGGTGGATGTTTTCTATTCTTGGAATTCCCATGGCATTTTCTAACTGGAGCAGAGAGAGAATTTTCTGAATGTTCTTGGAGGTGTTAGAGGCGGTTGCATTACATTCATGACAGATTATCAATAATCTAGAAGACTTTGTGTTATTTTTTTTTTAAAGATTTATTTATTTATGCAGACAAGAGCTGGGGTACAGGCCAGAGGTGTGAGGGATGAGAGAAGTCACTGGAGACAGAGTGGGTAACAGAACGGGCAGATTGACTGAAATACACTGCTGAGAGGAGCAGTGGGCGAGTCAGGAGAGGTATGCTGTGCCATGTGGGTACCTCCCTGGCCAGGGATCCAACTCGCCTGCAGTGGCTGCGGATAGCTTCATAGGTTGTGTCTTAACCCCTTGTGGCACAAGGGAGGCCCAATCTAGAAGACTTTGGAAACAAACTTTTTTGACTCAAAGAAATAATGAAAAGCTAAACCAAATTAGTTAAATCCTGTATCTGAAAACTAGAAGGTTCTTCAGATTTGCTGAGATTCCTTAGGTTATTCCTGGTTTATTAGCTACAGTGATAGTGTCTAGATTCCATCCCAGTGAATAAGACCATGATATAAACAGCCAAAAATATTACCAATCTTTTCCTCACTTTAGAATATTAATTTCATCAATACAACATCAATGATAATACCTTGAAGGTTTAGTTTTGGAATTTGGAGATGGAATCAGTTTTAACCTTGATAAATTTAATGATTTTGTCCCCCAAAATATCACTGGGGTGGTTTTTTTGGGGAGGAGATGATTATGGGAAGCCTGCAGGGTAAGGCTTATCACCTTTTAAAGATCTGGATGGTTGCCCAGAAAATTACCTCTCTTTTAGACATGAGAATGGGAGAGAGGTGAGAATTGAATTTATAAAGGGCTAGGGCTCTATGTAATATTTAAATAAAATCATCATATTATATTATTAATAATTAGAATAGGATCTACCAACGTGGCTGGATTTGAGAGGAATAAATGGGTATTTCCTTGGAACATGCAGTCAGGATCCAATAGAAATTACTTCTACCATTTATATTTTAGTAGTGGTAAAAGGTGGATGATAAAATCCAGTTTATTTTTCCCCAACAATTTCCTAATTAGTTTTAACAACTTTTAGTTTGCTTATGTAGAAGACTTTAAATGACCTTAGGAGTTTAGCCTCCTCGATTTGTAGAAGCAAAGCGTGAAGCTCAGGGTTAAAATTTAAATGCCATAACTGCTATATTGCAGACTGTGCATTTGAAATTACTGGTCAATCTTATCATGAATCATTTTTTCATTTTGTAAAATGCAACTAAATAACTATTTTAAGTTTAGAAAAACTTCCCTGTTGTGTAAGTTATTTAGGTTCACATTCCTGCTTTTTTCTCAGTTGACTTGAGCTTTCTGATGTCTGTTCCATTCTCTAGCTGCAAAAACTTGCAGCAAACGAAAATATGTTTTCTTAAACCTTCTGTGTAATTTAGAAGCAAATGTTCTAAAGAATTTAGGTAAATAAGAAATTACTCATAAAGAATGTGTAAACTATTATATTTGAGCAACTTACATCAATCATTTACTCTCCAAGATCACACTATAGGAAATCTTTAGACATGGGTGAAGAGTTACAGTTACTGAAATAACTGAAAAAAAAAAAAATCTTGTATTTGCTAGATAAATCCAAATCAGTAAGACAAAAATGGGTTATATTTTGTAGTTAAAGCAGATCTGACTTCAGATCAAGAGCAGACTTTAGCCATGCTGAAGATTAAACAACAATTCATTTATTTTTTTATTTTTATTTATTTATTAAAAAAAAGGATTTATTTATTTATTTATACAAGCACTGGGCACAGTCAGAAGCGCGGGAAGGTGAGAGAATTCACCAGAGCCAGAGCGGGGAGCAGAGCAGGCAGAAGGACCGAAGCACACTGCTGAGGGGAGCAGCGGGCGGCAGGAGAGGTCTGCGCGCCATGTGGGACCCTCCTCTGCTGGCCGGGGAGCAGCCAGGGAACGAACCGGCGCTGAAGAGGCTGCGGGCAGCTTCGCAACCCAGCGCTCAACTGCTGCGTCACCAGGGAT
This sequence comes from Talpa europaea, assembly GCF_964194135.1. Taxonomy (NCBI): domain Eukaryota; kingdom Metazoa; phylum Chordata; class Mammalia; order Eulipotyphla; family Talpidae; genus Talpa; species Talpa europaea. The sequence continues at coordinate 33,499,465 of NC_140074.1, forward strand.
GCCCCTAAACAACAATTCATTTAAATCAGAACTTTAATATCTAATAAACTCCACTGAAAATGTTTGTTTCATACAGGATTCCAGAATTCAGGGTAAGGGGCATGGTATGTCTTTTAGTTCAGTATTATTCCATGTACTTTTATCTCAAGGACAAAATATGGAGCTTTGGCAATGGGTAGAGAGGTATCACAGTGTTTTTCTTGTGCTTCACTTAAAACTTAATGAGACTCTGTCCCTCTCTAGTTATTTTTGGATTCTGTTGGAGTGTAGCCACAGGGATCCCCCTTTTTGAGAGTTTAATGGAAAGAGGATTTTCTTTTATGACAAAAGTGGGAAAGTGAAAATAGCGAGTAGTATATATTTTGCAACAGTCACTATACAGGCATCATATACCCTAAGCAGCAAGACCCTGCCCAAGCACTACTTTATACAGGCTGTGTATTTATAATGTCATTCTTGATTTTTCCACATCATAGTGTTATTTTAGGCTTTACATATTATTTGGTAGGTTTTTGGGTATATCGGAATGTTCAAATATTTTCCCATATAAATTAATGATAATTATCCTTTACACTATTTTGAATTATAAAAGGTTCGCGGGAATGCTCTACTTTCCAAAAAAAAAATGGAAAGCTGTATTAGTACTTAGTTTTTCTTTTGTGTTATACATAGATAGGATTTTAATTTATATTCCTTTTAGCACACCCTTTTACTTCAGTGAGCAACATGAATGAATATCTTAGTATGAGGAATGTTTTTCTTTCTAGGTACTCAAGCTAAAGACTCTTTGAGGTTGTTGCCAGATGTGCTTTTACCAACAAATTGTAGGGCTAGGTCAATTTGATGACATTTTGAGCATATGGTAGATTCAACTAACTCAGATTTCCCTTGCTCTTGGAATTATGTCAATTTTTATTCTATAGTCATTTGTTGAACTTTCAACTATGTGATTGCTAAAGATACTCTTATTGAATCCTAAAATATTATATGGCTGGATTTTGCATGTGTTAATTATTGGGGCAATTATAACCTACAATTTTATTAATATATGCCCACAAAAACATTGAAAATGTATTTCCCCCATTTTTTCCCTGCAGGTATTTGAAAATGCAATTGATCCTGGAACCGTAGCAGATATTTTAGAAGGTATGTACTCTCAAAAAAAAAAACCTACTGTGTGTATGTCATTTATTATTATAAAATTCTACTGTTTTCTAAATTGTGGTACTTTTGTGTTTGATCCATATGTAAAATTTGAGTCATGTATTTGATGATAGACCCTTTCCTAGATATGGATGGAGTTTTCTGGATCATACAATTCTGCTTGTTTATTTATTAGAATAAAAATGATTTGTATATAGTCTCATGGTCATGTAACCCTTACATAATCGGTGGTAGTACATTTTTGTCATCATAAGAAGAAACCCTATATGTATTCTTCCTTATCCCCTCAGCCTTTGGTAACTCCTAACTAATCTTTCTGTTTCCATAGATTTTCTTATTCTGGAATTATACAATATGTGGTACTTTGTGACTTCATCTTAAGAAACAGTATGGTAAAGTGTCTCTCTGAGATGGCTCACCTCAGTAAGAATAATTTCCCTCATGTCTTTTTAAATCCTAAAGAAAAAATTCAGTATGTCAGTTAATAATACAAGAATCAAGATCTTTTCATTTCAACTCCCAAATATTAAACCCAGGTGGTCAACTAATGTGTTAAAAGACCATGAGTACAGCTCTCTTTGTGATTTACTGTCCTTGATAGTTTAAGCAAGTGTAAAGTGTGCATATTATTCCGAGCAATTAAATGTATTTTATAAAACATCTTAATTAACTTGTTCTGTGGAAGAATGGAGTTTTTCAGTGAAGTGTCTTATGCATAAGAGCACAGGCTTTAGGGGCAAACTGCTTGGGTTTAGATGAAACCCTGTTACTGTTTTGCCCTAGTTACTGCACTTTTCCTCCTTGAGGCTTAATTTTCTCATTCATAAAAATGGGGGTAATCTTTATGCTTGACTCCCAGGGTTGTGGTTAAAATGAATAAATATTAGGAATTTCGAGTCTGAAACAACTGCTTAATATTGCCTTGGGGGTATGATTGGCAAGGATATATTCCCTCCCGTCATTTGAAAAACCTAAACTTATGGGCTGTCTTTTTTAAAAAAGATTTATTTATTTATACAAGAACTGGGGTACAGGCCAGATGAGCAGGAGGGTGAGAGGAATCACAAGAGACAAAGTGGGGAAAAGAACAGGCAGACTGACAAAATACACTGCTGAGGGGAGCAGAGGGCGAGATAGGAGAGTTCTGCTGTGCCATGTTGGATTCGAATTTGTATTGCAGAGGCTGCGGACAGCTTCTCAGTGGGGCGCTCAACAGCCTGCGCCATCAGGGAGGCCTGTGGGCTGTCTTGACTTTCAAATTTCTTGGCATTTAAAATTCTGTCCTCTGGGTAAATACCTAGGAATTGGAATTGCTGGATCATATGGAAGCTCTGTCTTTAGTAGGTTGAGGAATCTCCACACAGCTCTCCACAGTGGTTGGACCAGTTTGCACTCCCACCAGCAGTGCAGGAGAGTTACTTTTTCTCTACATCCTTGCCAACATTTGTTGTTGCTAGTTTTTTTAATATGTGCCATTCTCACTGGTGTAAGATGGTATCTCATTGTAGTTTTGATTTGCATTTTCCTGATTGCAAGTGATGTTGAACATTTTTCATATGCCTGTTAGCCATTTGTATATCCTCTTTGGAGAAGTTTCTTTTTAGCTCTTCTGCCCATTTTTTGACTGCATTATTTGCTTTGTTTTTGTTGAGTCTCGTCAGCTCTTTGTAGATTTTTGTGATCAGTCCTTTATCATTAGTGTTGTGTGCAAAATTTTCTCCCAGTCAGTGGGGTTTCTCTTTGTTTTTGTTATTGTCTCTTTTGCTGTGCAGGACACAGAAACATTAATTCCAAACAGCACCTATGTTTATAGCAGCACTATTTACAATAACTAAGCTTTGGAAACAACCCAAATGCCCAAAAATAGATGATTGGATCAAGAAGATGTGGTACATATACACAATGGAATATTACTCAGCTTTCAAAAAAGATAAACACATGCAATTTGCAGCAACATGGATGGGGCTGGAAGGGATCATGCTCAGCGAAATAAGCCAGAAAGAAAAAGAAAAATACCGGATGGTCTCACTCATAGCAGGAATCTAGAAAACCTAAATAAGGGACCAGGAAAAAGAATAACTATAAGCAAGAAAAAATCAAAATCAACAAACAACTATGAACCAGAGACACACTATGGGGTGGGGCGGGGAAAGGAGGGTTGGGGTCAAAATAAGGGGATTGCAATTGTATGAAGAATATAAAAATAAAATTAAAAAAAATTAAAATTCTGTCCTCATCCATTCATATGTTTTTTATGAGTCCACAAAGGGAGAAATTTACTTCTATTATCTGTTTTTTCCCCAGTTTTACTGTTATGATTGTTATATGGCATTGTGCAAGTTTAAGGTATCTAATATGTTGATTAGATATACTTATATCTTGCACAATGATGACCACTGTATCATTACCTAATACCTTCACCACATCACTTTTTTTGCCATTTCATTTTTGTGCTGAGAACACTTAAGATCTACTCTCTTATAAACTTTTAAGTATATAATATAGCCTTACTAACTATAATCACTATTGCTTATTTAAATATTTTCATTTTTAATATTTTGGGGGAATTATCTTTTGAGATTTTTTTATTGTTATAACATTTGTATTTGAAATTGCCTTTATGATTTCCACTTATTTCTTGTCTTTATAAGTTTTACACAAGGGCTTATTATTTCTAAATATAGTTGAACTTGGGAAATATAAAAAAAGTTGTGTTTTATTTTATGTCTAATTTGTATAATCATATAGCATATGGTTTTAAGCAAGATAAACTTCTATGTATTAATGGATAACAATTGTATTTTGATTTAATATCAAAGACATTTATTAGTTCAGTGATTTATGAGTACATTTTTAAGAGAGGAAATACTATATCCATTTTGTCAGTGCTTTTCAGGGGACAAAATTCTACTTTTATAACTTACTGCAAGTCCTCTATATATTGAGTTTGGAAATACCAGAGCCACTTTTGGTATGGCACCTATTTTAGTATTAATGTAAATGGAATGTTTGTGGCAGTTTTAAGTTTACAGTTAATGAAAAACTCTGCAATTTTCTAGAGTATTAACATCTAATTTTTTTCCTTTTTAGGCTTCCTAACCAGGTTTGAGTTAATACAGCTGGTACCTCCAGGTAATTTCCCAGTAAATGCATCTCTAAGTTCCAGTTTTCTCTCCTTTTTTTTCTCAGGCAATTTTCTCAAATTGCCTTTGTAATTTGATGCTTCTTGTGATTCCATGTAAATTTTAATATTTTGTGCTCAATTTATTTGAAAAATGTTGTTAGTATTTTGATGGGGATTGCATTAAATTTATATATCGCTTTAGGCAGGGTGGTCTTTTTTTTTTTTAAAGATTTTATTATTTTTATATAAGAGCTGGGGTACAGGCCAGAGGCACAGGAGGGTGAGAAGATTCACCAGAGACAGAGCAGGGAGCAGAACAGGCAGATGACCAAAATACACTGTTGAGGGGAGCAACGGGCGCGACAGGAGAGGTCTGCCATGCCATGTGGGAATCTCCCTGGCTGGCCAGGAATTGAAACGGCTCTGCAAAGACTCCAGACAGCTTCACGGTGCTGCACTCAACCTGCTGTGCCACCGGGGAGGCCCTAGGCAGGGTAGTCATTTTGATTATACTGATTCTCCCCATCCTTGAGCATGGGATGTCCCACCATCTCCTTATGTCACTATCTGATTCCTATAAGAATGTCTTCTTGGTCTCACTGTATAGGTCCTTCATTTTCTTAGTTCGGTTGATTCTGAGGCATTTGAATCTTTTTGAAGCAATTATATATAAAATCATTTTCTTAAAATTTTTTCAAGTATATGCCATTGTTTAAGTATGTTGATAAGTTTGTGCAACCATCACTACTATCTAACTCCAGGACATTTTTATTACCTCAAAAGGAAATCCCATATTCTTCAATATGAATGCATTTCTCATTTCCTCCTCCTCCCAGTCCCTGGCCTAGCTCTATGAATTTACCTATTCTGGACATTGCTTATAAATGAAATCAGACAAGATGTGGCCTTTTGAGTCTAGCTTCTTTCATCCAGCATGTTTTCAAGGTTTATCCATGTTGTAGCCTAATTTCATTCCTTTTTATGTCAGAATAATATTCTTTATTTTTATTATTATTATTTTTTAAAAGATTTATTTATTTATGCACACAAGAGCTAGGGTACAGGCCAGGGGTGTGGGGGATAAGAGACAGAGTGAGGCATAGAATAGGCGGATTGACTGAAGTACACTACTGAAGGGAGCAGCGGGTAAGTCAGGAGAGGTCTGCTGTGCCATGTGGGTTGCTCCCTGGTGGGCTGGGGATTGAACTCGTGCTGCAGAGGTTGCGGATAGCTTCATAGATTGTGTTCTAACCCCTTGTGCCACCAGGGAGGCCCAGAATAATATTCTTTAATATGGATAAATCACATTTTATTTTTCCACTCATCAGTTGATGGGTATTTTGATTGTTTCTAATCTTTGGATATTATGAAATATTACAATGAACATTAGTGTACAAGTTGTTAGTTCTTTTGGATTTATATATGGCAGTGAAATTGATGAATCATGTTATAATTCTGTTTAACTTTTTAAGAAACTGCCAAACTATGTTCACTTTTTACATTTTTAAATGATTAGGGAAAAAAATGTAAAAGATGAATATTGAGCAACATGAAAATCATATGACATTTCAATTTTATTGTCCATGAAGTTTTAGTGGAACAAAACCATGTTCATTCATCCACATACTTTCTATAATTTCTTTCACACTGCAGTGACACAGTTGAATAGTTTTGACCATATGACCTTCAAATCCTAAGATATTTACCGTTTGAACCCTGTGCTAGACATGATATTTAGGAGGAAACTCTTCTGTGTGCGTTTGCTTAGTGGCGTGTCCTCTTCTTCTTACATATGATTGTGACAACCTTAAATTTAAAATTAACTTCTTCAAAATTTCCATTTTCCCATATTAGGTTTTGTTTTCTCTCCTTCTGTATAATATGACTGTCAGTGTCCTTTGATTACTTGTGGAGTAATGCTTTGGTACTAGCATTGCATTCTGGTATAAGTTCCTGATATTTTAACCAATTTTTTAATTAGTCATGTTCAATGTATATGTATTTTTTCCTGCAAAATCATTGCATAATTTTGATATTTTGTTGCAAACTTCTCGTTTTCCTAAGAAGGCATGGGAGAAGGAAGGTGAGCCTGAAGATACCTCCGTTAAAGCCGAGTGGCTGTAGAGGCTCTTATGCCTGCTGGTTAAGGGCCACCAGTGGGGTGGAGTGAACCCAGGAGTCTGTAGCTCTTTTTTTTGCCTCTTGGTTCATTGACCGAAGCAGGTCCTGGAAATAGACAAGAACCCCATTCTTTGTGGATCTAGGTATAGATAACTTTTATATGTCATTATTTTCTTAGGTAGGCAGAATAAGAAAGATTACAGATGTCTTCTGGCTGCTCTCAGAAATTCTCACTGAGTGTTTTTTAGCATAAAAGTGACAGGATGAAATCAGGACATTGAATTTTTATTCAATACGTTTTTTTCTTACTTGACCCAGTTTTATGTTCAAACATATACCACTGTTAACAGACAAGTTATATTTTAGTGTGCATTAAAATAGAAATAGGCCCATTTTGTTATTATTTAATTTTACATGAATTTTTAAAGTTACCCATTACCTAAAAATTCTCACTGTACAAATGTGAAATGACACAAAATTGTATAAAATAAGAATCAAAAGCCACATTCATCAGTAACTCCCAACAAATAATTACTATTAACAATTTGTTGTTATCTTTTTATATCTTTTAAAATGTATTTCATATATATTATGTATTTGGTACACTCAATCAACCATAAAATAGATACACATACACACACACACATACACACACACACACAATATCTCTAGTGTTTAGGTTACATATGTTTATTATATACATTGGTTGACTATACATGTTATAGAACTTGCTTTGTAAAATCTAGTATATCCGGGCCTTCCTGGTGGCGCAGGTGGTTGAGCGCAGTGCTGTGAAGCTGTCCGCAGGCTGTGCAGTGCCAGTTCGATCCCTGCCGGCTGCAGAGCAACCCACATGGCATGGCAGATCTCTCCTCTCTCACCCACTGCTCCCCTCAGCAGTGTATTTCGGTCATTCAGCCTATTCTGTTCCCCACTCTGTCTCTGGTGAATCCTCACCCTCCCGCACATCTGGCCTGTACTACGGTTCTTGTACAAATGAAATAAATCTTAGAAAACAACAACAACGGGGGACTCCCTGGTGGCGCAAGGGGTTAAGACACAACCTATGAAGCTATCTGCAGCCACTGCAGCACGAGTTTGATCTCCAGTCATGGAGGTGACCCACATGGTGAGCAGACCTCTCCTGTCTTGTCCACTGCTCTCCTCAGCAGTGTATCTCAGTGGATCTACCTGTTCTGCTCCCCACTCTGTCTCTGGTGAATCCTCTCACCGCCCACACCTCTGGCCTATACCCCAGTTATTGTATGCATAAATAAATAAATCTTAAAACAACAACAACAACAAAATAAAATTTAGGATATCCTAGACTACCATATGTTTTTCATTTGACCAGAAACCTATCTGTGAGAAGATTGAAAGAATTGTTCAAAACCATGATGACTGGAAAATACTGAAACTGGGTTTGTGTGCCCTCTTATAAGTTGGAAGTTAATCAGTTGCAAAATTTAGGCTTTATTATATTTGATTTCCTTTTGTCTATAATCCTTCAGTTTCAGTGGAATTTAACTTGAATTGCTCAAAGCAAAAATTTTACTCAGCTTCAGATGCATTACAAATTGATCTTTATCCAAGTTATGTTTGAGGGTGTACTTGGAACTTAGAACATGCCCTGTACTTTATTGCTGTCGAATGCAGAAATCCAGTTACTTGTTTTAGAAGCAACAAGACTCCCCCTGTTCTTCAGTTTAGAAAGGTGAGAAAAAGCTAATGGACACAGGGGGGCAGCCTAATCCTACTTGATATTGTGGTGCTTTCTTTTTTATTAACCTCTTAAGCAAAACCCTTACTTTGGAATAAGTCATGCATATTCAGTACAGCTGAAATCCTATTTTGGTAGGCACCCATTCCCTGGATTAGAGCTTGATTTTATACTTTGATAGTGATACTAGGTGGCTGCAAGGAAAGAACTGCCTCAGATGATCTGGCGTGGAATCCCTATTTGCCAGGTGGCATCATGACAAGTGTCTTTATCTCTCAAAGCTTCAAGTTTCTTATCTGTAAAGAGGGAATCAAATGGGTCCCCTTATCAGGAAACAGCTGTCAATTCTGATATGCTCTATTAATTTAGCTATTTCTTGAATTAATATTGTTATTAGTATTATTCTTTTTCTTGAAGTCTCATTTGTTTCATTTTTTGAAAAGTTGTCATTGGTGGCACCATTAACCTATTAAAGACATGGAGTTATTTCATACATTTCATTTGGCCTGTGAGCTTGCTCTTCTTGTATGTTTATTATTTATTACCCACGCTCTTGCTGTAACATCCCCTTGGTTTGCTGACATTTTCATGCTGGGTGACAGTTGGATTTCTAGAAAATGACCAAACCAGAGAGACAGTATTGAGAAGCTTCACAGCCTTCTGTTTTTCTGAATACTATTTCAGTCTCTTTTTATCCCTGTGACTCCAAAGAGAGTGAATGAACTCACCTCTAATTCTCTGACCTCTTATTTTTAATTCTCGCTGAGTAGATAAAGAATAATTTATTAAATATGTTAAGAGTAAATGAGAACTGGCCAAAACAAAGAAAAAAGGAAAAGCATATGTGTAGAGCATCATATTAAGCATATTATTTGTTTTCAATGGGAACATAGGACTGAAAACATGTGCTGTTCATAGTGATCCCAGAGTAGAGGGCCCCTTGCTGGCTTGTGTCACGATAATGGCAGGTAATGTCAGGCACTGTGCACTTGCACATGTAATATAGTCCTTACATAATTTGCTCAAGGCCACACAGATGGTAACTGGGAGAGCAAGGAATAGAACCCAGATCTGTCTGAACCTAAAATGTGAGTTCTTAAAAACTGTACTATAGGTTTCAGTATAGGTACAGGTAGCTGTATTTTATTGCTAGTGGTAAGTGAGGAAATTGTCACACCATTTCCCATTTTCAGGTTGCACGTCTAAGATCCCTGAGCATACTGTATTACAGGTACTCCCTACTTTCACGTTCATGAAAGACCTATGTTCATACCTGTTTTGCTAACTGAAAGAATCCCCAAATGAATTTTTGCTTTTATGATGAAAAGCAAAAATAACTGAGTGTTTGTTTTGCAGCAGCTGTTCTAGAGGCAGCACACTCCCTGAGCAGGGAGAGAGGCCAGTGAGTTGGAATTGAGCCTCCTCCCTGGGAACTACTTTATCCAGGCTGTGTATTTATCATATCACTCTTGCTTTTGCAATGTTAGTGTTATTTTAGGCTTTATATGTTATTTGGTATACTTTGGTCATTTCTTGGGGGGTCTGGCAATGTTAAAAAATTTTCCAAGTAAAGTAATGGTAATGCTTCTTTATGCCATTTCAGAGACACATTCTATTTTCATATACGGGGGAAATTGTATGATTTTCAAAATGCCAAAAGGGTCTTGCTAAAGATACAAACAAAACAGAGTTCAGTTGTTCCTTTATTTACACAATACCAGCACTCCTGAAAATTAAGAGTATTTTTTTTTAAAGATTTATTCGTTTATTTATTTAAGCACTGGGGTACAGTCAGAAGCAGGGAAGGGTGAGAGAATTCACCAGAGACAGAGCTGGGAACAGTGAAATACACTGCTGAGGGGAGCAGCGGGCAGCAGGAGAGGTCTGCATGCCATGTGGGACCCTTGCCGGTGGCCGGGGACCAAACCGGCACTGCAGAGGCTGCGGGCAGCCCCGCAACCCAGGGCTCAACCGCTGCACCACCGGGGAGGCCCTGAAAATTAAGAGTATTTTAAAAATTATGCAAAAAAACTGTATATATGTAAAAGTTAGATTCCAGGCTCAGATAATTATAAAAGTTTATCACCTGAAAGAATGTCTGGTAGGACATTAGATAGTTGTGTAGGAGTATCTTTTTTTAATTTACTTTTTATTGAGGTAACATTGGTTTATAACACTATCTGATTTAGAGGAATAGGGTCACACCTCCTCACTTGTATGTCACCATACCACACCCACCACCAAAGCACTAAAGACTACTGTAGACCACTGGGCCATTCTCCGCTTTATTCCACCTTCAACCTCTCTCCCCCTTCCCCTAGTAGTCTCAATTCTGCAATCAGATTTCTAGGGTTTGTTTTGGTTTAGTTTTGTCTGCTCCTTTGTTTTGCTTCTCTGTGGTCCACATGAGTGAAATCATCCCATATTTTTCTTTATCCTTGGTGCAGGAGTATCTTAAGCATTGCAGAATGCCCAAGCTCCTTTGATTCCTGTGCATGGAATGTTCCCGCAAAGTTCAGAAATGTCTCTGGGCTTGGTACCAGCACTGCTGAGAACCATAGCCCTGGCTGTTCTTAGGGCCACTGGAACACTAACATCCCTACATCACAGAATACCTGTCCAAACTGTAGAGTCTGTGTGAGCAGGATATTGTCTGCCTTATTTCTGTTCTTTCCCTGGAAGCTTGCCCAAGTTATGTCCCTGGAAAGCATTTGTTGAAGGAAAAGATGGATGAATGGAAAGATAGATTTTCTTCTTTGTTCTATTTTGTGGAACAACACTTTAAACAGTCTTTTTTCCCCTTTGTTGTGACTTGGGAAGGCTTTTAAAAATTATCTTTGAGATAAAAATTAGTCTAAGTCATCTGCTTCTTGATTAATAGATGCTATGATTTCAGTATCTATTTTTGTCTGATCCCACTCTCCTATCTAAGCTTTTATTTTGTTAAACTCAGGGATGTAGTACATCATTTTCAGAGTGTTTATCCATTTACGTCTTTCCTTCTTTCTTTCTAGTGTGGGAAGAGTTGGCCTATTATGAAGAAAACACAAGGGACTTCCTTTTTCCAGAGCCCAGGCTGACAACCCCACACACTGGGCTGTACAGAGAGGTGCTCATGAAGACAGTTGCGGGGTTCCCAGTAAGTGATGCTGTCCAGCTGGGTTTTCATTGGGAGAGAAATTTTGGGGACCTGAACATTTTGTTCCTGATAAACGGCTTGATCTTAGGCAGGTAACTTCATCTTGGTTCACAACCACTGATGTTCTGTTTAGCAGTGCTGTTTAGGTACCCCCTGAAGTACCCAAGTATATTCCCACGCTTGATCTACCTCATCAGGCTAAATCTTTGGTGTAGTCATACCGTTCCATAATTATTAAAAGGTCACTGATTAACTGAAAGATTTGATATCAGTTTATTTGATCATAGCTTTTGTTTTAGTAGAAACAACAGTGAAATAGAGTAGTTATAGTATAACGCTAGCTTATGTTCATTCTGTGCTTTCAATTTTTCATGTATGTTTTCTTATTTTCTTCATAACTATTCTCAAATCAGTCAAAGCAGGTTATGGTCTACATTTAATGGTGGGAAAACTGATAGAGGTTCCCAGACTGATATTATTGAACGATCTTTTTTTAAAAATATTTATTTTATTTATACAAGAACCGTAGTACAGGCCAGATGTGCGGGAGGGTGAGAGGATTCACCAGAGACAGAGTGGGGAACAGAATAGGCTGAATGACCGAAATACACTGCTGAAAGGAGCAGTGGGCGAGACAGGAGAGGTCTGCCATGCCATGTGGGTTGCTGTGCGGCCGGCAGGGATTGAACTGGCACTGCACAGGCTGCGGACAGCTTCACAGTGCTGCGCTCAACCACCTGCGCCACCAAGGAGGCCCTTATTGAAAGATCTTAAAAGACACAGTGGTTATTCAGTTGATGATCTGTTTTGGGAACATTATTAGAACCCAAAATCAAAAGATTTTTTTTATTATTTTTTAAGATTTATTTATTCATGCATACAAGAACCAGGGTATAGTCCAGATGTGCAGGAGGGTGAGAGGATTCACCATGACAGAGCAGGGAACAGAACAGGCAGATCAACTGAAGTACACTGCTGAGGGGAATAGCAGGCGAGGCAGGAGAGGTCTGCCACACCATGTGGGATTCTCGCCGGCTGGCCAGAATTGAACCTGCAGAGGCTGCGGACAGCCTCACAGAGCTTTGCTCAACTGCCTGCGCCACCAGGGGAAGCCCTCAAAAGATTCAATTTGGTGTTATATGTGATGATTTCTAACACTGCAACAACTTTGAAAATTTTCTTGAAATTTTTTTTTTTACTTGGGTGACCTCTATTTTAAGGGCCACATCTTTGTGAATTATAAAAAGCATACTTAATACTCAACTTTCCTGTTACAGCCCCCATGAATTGCTATTATTATTTAATAAAATGTTATTTTCTCTACTTTGTTGAAAATATTGTGCAGAATAGAGTATGCAGGACCCATGTTTCCATGATACTTATGATGACAGCTACTAATTCTATTACTTCAAGCAGCAAAATTAACCAAAAGTTGTGCTAATCAGAATTCCTATAACTTTATGCCCTTCGTAATCCATGGTGATTTGATTTATATCCCTGACACCATTTTTTTTTTTCTCAGAGATATTCTTTGTATGTCACTTATATCTATGGTACTGTAAGATGCTTGCCTTTATTATTTTGAGTTAACAGGATACTACTCTTAAGAAGCTGAAAGGGGATGAAAACTGGTGAGAATAGAGTGGGAGATACTTTTTATATTAACTTTGGTTTGCTCAAATTCTCTATTAAATAAAAACCATCTATAAACATTGGACTGGATTTCAGCTAAGTATCAAGACAAAGAGAAACACATTTTCTTATATTTTTCCAAATGTCACCACGGTTTAACTTTATGAGCATAGAACATTGTATTTATAGTTATTTATTAGTGCAGGTAATCATCAGAGAAAGAACTTCAAAAGTGTGAAGAAAGTGGGCCTCCCCTGGTGGCGCAGTGGTTGAGTGCTGGGCTGCGAAGCTGCCCGCAGCCTTTGCAGCGCTGGTTCTATCCCTGGCCCTCAGTGAGGGTCCCACATGGCGCTCAGACCTCTCTGCTACTCTGGTGAATCCTCTCACCCTCCTGCACTTCTGACTGTACCCACTGCTTGTATACATAAATAAATAAATCTTTAAAAAAAATTTAAAAAAAAAGTGTGAGGAAAGAACCTCATGCGTTAGACATAAAGTGGCAATTTTTTTTAAAGATTTATTTATTTATGTATACAAGAACTGGGGTACAGGCCAGAGGTGTGGGGGGTGAAAGGATTCACCAGAGACAGAGTGGGGAACAGAACAGGCAGATCAACTGAAATACGCTGCTGAGGGGAGCAGCAGGCAAGCCAGGAGAGGTCTGTTGTGCCATGTGGGCAGTTACCTGGCCGGGGATTGAACTTGTGCTGCTGTGGCTGTGGACAGCTTCACAGGTTGCCTCTTAACTCCTTGCATCACCAAGGAGGCCCATAAAGTGGCAATTCTTAGAAGGAAGTTACTCAAACTTTCATTTTTTTATTAGTGATGTGTTATTATTTTACATCCTTGTTTGTTTTTCTACAACATAGGATTTTTCCCACAAATTGTATTTTAAACAGTTTCTAAAAAGCTCAATTTCTTTAAAATGTTCTACAAAGCAAAATAAAGCCAATTGCTGAAGTTTTCATAGTAACTGATATTCATTGTGTGCTCATGAGAGGCAGGCACTGTGCTGAGTTCATTACATGGATTATTTTACACAATCCTCCTTAACCCGAAGTGACTATTTTTCTTTTCCTCATTTGATGGATGAGGAAGCTGGTGAAGGTAACTTAAGAAATGTGCTTAGAGTCTTAAAGCTGATGAGCAATGGAGCAGAGATTATTGTGCTGACCTGTAGGACTTCAGCGCTCATAATTATTTAAACTCTGTGTCCAAGTTTATTTATTTATTTATTTATTTATTTATTTATTTATTTATTTATTTATTTATTTATTTATTTTCGTAGAAGAACTGCGGCATAGGCCAGAGGTGTGTGTGGGGGGTTCATGGGGGGTCTCGTATAAGAGGATCATCAGAGACCAAGTGGAGAACAGAACAGGCAGACTAACTGAAATACACTGCTGAGGGGAGCAGCGGGTGACACAGGAGAGGTGTGCTGTGCCCTATGTGGGTTAGCTGCCTGGCCGGGGATCCACTCAGGCTGTAATGGTGATAGTGCTGAGCCCTAACCCCTAGGCCACCAGGGAGGCTCTGTGTACACTTTCTTTTCATTAATATTGTAGGAAGCAGGAGTGAATTACATGTACAAGTCAGGCAAACCATTTCTTTCATTTATTTTTCTTTATTAACTCATTAAGAATTAGATATATTGCCTTCACTAAAATGTGACTTTTTCTTTGTATTTTCACATTTTGTTTGATTTCACTGGATACTGTAAAAGTCCCCACCCTCTCCTCACCTCTCCAGTCCCCCCTTTTCATGCTGAGATCAAGACTTCTCTATTTTTGGGAATGTAATCTATTTCCTTGTTAGGTGAAGACTAAATTTATGAGGTAAGCAGAAAAGAATGTTATCTCTTAAAATTAACTTCAATGAATTTTATTTTTTTTGCAATGATTCTAGAAAAATGTTACGTTTAAATTAATTTATTGATCTAAATGTTGTCACCATCATCTCATCTCTAAGGAGAGCAGACAACATAGAACCTGTAAATTGCAACTCTAAACTGTTATGCTAGATCAGCACTGTTGTGAAAAAGCAAACACATCCTTTTTATTATCTGTCAGTCATTGGCAGGAATGGAGATTATATAAACCTGACAAGTATGTGTTACAGGGTGTGGATTCTTACTGATAGGGAACCCCACCCTCTGTCTTTGCAGTCCGACTAGGCGGTTGTAGTATTGTTAAGTGTGGACTCCGATTGTCTGGGTTTATTTTATTCATTTATTTTAAATTATTTTATATATTTTTTACATCGTTTTTCATTTTTGCACAGCGTATGCATTTTCATCTTGGTTAAAATTCCCACCACCCATTCAGTTTTGTAACTCAATGACTGTGTGACTTTGGGTCAATTACTTAATCTTTGTGTTAGTGGAGATCTGTGTTCATGGTTTTCCCAGATCTTTTCTTTTAAACATAGAAGTGCAAAAAAAAATGAGGTCTGGAAATTGATCTAATGAACAAAAAATTGGGGTATAAAATATAAAGCAAGTTTTTCAAAGCAAGTAAGTAGAGAAAGAGAAACTCTGTCATCCTCTCCCTATGTGAGCTCATTCAATTCTGTAATTCAATTTAGAGTAGTTAACTACATTAACAGCAGTGCCAGGATGCCTGGGTTCAATTCCCAGCTCTGCCATTACTAACTGGACAGGTTACTTAAACTTTCTATACTCTAATTTACTCATCTACAAGCAGAGACACTTTTAGGACCTATCTGTTGGATTTTTTTTCTGAGGATTAGATGAATTAATATATGCAAAATACATAGGCCATTTGGAAGGGAGAGTCAAGAACACTTAAAAATCTACCCTCTTGGGCCTTCCTGGTGGTGCAGGGGTTAAAGTCTCAGCACTATCAAGCTATTGCCAGTCACTGTGACATGAGTTCAACCCCGGGCCAGGGAGCTAACCCACACGATGCAGCAGACCTCTCCTATCTTGCCTGCTGCTCCTCTTAGCAGTGTATTTCTGTTTGTGCCTGTTCTGCTTCCTACTCTGTCTCACTCACCTCCCATACCTCTGGCCTACACCCCAGTTCTTGTATACCTAAATAAATAAAAAAAATCTAAACTTTTAACAAATTTTATAACTTGTTACATATATAGTATTATATATTGTATTTTGTAGTATTGTAAATTATTTTATATATATTTAATATGCAATATATATTAAATATAATATTGTATATACTATATATGTATGTAGTATTGTAAATTGTAGTTAAATTTCTTACATTGGCTCTTCAGAACTTTTCATTTTATATAACTGAAACTGTATCCTTTGACCAATATTACCCTATTTCCTGCACCCTGCAGCCCCTGGTAACCATGATTCTACTTTCTGTGTCAATGAGTTTGACTATTGGTAGATTCCCCAGATAAGTGACTTGTTTCACTTGACGTAATGTTCTTCAGGTTCTTAGTTGTTGCAAAGGGAAGATTTTATTTCTTTTTTAAGGCTGAATAACATTCCATTCTCTATTTATTCTGTATATATTTTAGATAATGTGGGTGGAGTATGCCAACCAAAAAAAAGAGCAATTAGGTTCTTGCATATTTCAAATTAGGATGGGATGGGTAAAGAACCTGTTTCCAATAATCTTACTTGCTTCTTTTATGCTGTTTTATTTTTAGGGTATTGCTCCCAAATTAGAGTTTCATACATGGACAGCCATCAGAGAATGTGCATTTTTGCATGAAAACAGATTTCTTGTAAGTGTAATCATGAAGCCAGTGATAGAAATGTCAGGAATTTGAGACATCCATTAGCACTACCTCCATTTTACTTTCATTCAGTCCTGATTTCCCTTATTGTCTATAAATTGGTAATCATGTAAAATCTTTTCTAAAACAAATGACAAATGAGTGAAAGTAATTTGTAAAGCTCATTTAAGTTATTTACTTGTCATCCCAAATCTAATTCGGGGTTTTGGGAGATACTGTGAAAATGTGGGCTGTGGATTAACAGTACTGAATAAGGGTCATCAATCTGTGCAAGTCCATCAAGCCTCAGGGCATAATAACTCATATAATGGGAGACCAGCAAGTGCTTTTTAGGAAGGCATTAGCTGCTTTTTAATTTTTTTCTTACCCACCATTTTCTGCAATTTGTTTGATTTGTGTGTATGGTGAGTTTTCAGTCTTTCTTTTATTCCACTATTCTAATCTTGTCTCAAAATCTTAATTTAGATTCTCTTTTAAGTGTAAACTTGAAAAAAGAAATTTTATTATTTTCTCTTATAACAAAAGTATCCCTTTTATTTTAGAAAATTAGAAAATACAGATAAGCAAAATGGACAAATTAATTTTTTGAGTGTATTCTATACATACATACAAATACACATACACTTTTAATTTTAAAAGATTGGGATCAACTATACTGCATATTATTTGGTACCTTTTTTTTTCCAGTTGGTATAACATGCATGTGTGCTCATGTCCTTATGTATTCTTATGCTAGGCAGTTTTTCATTGCTTCATAGTATTCCATTGTATGGAAGTACCATAATTTGTTTGGTCATCATTTCTGGGGTTTGGTACTTAACAGATTTATCAGTCAGGGTCAGTCAGGAAAACAAATCCATCTTATTTTTTAAAGAAAGACTTAATGTTAAAAAAAGAAAAAAGGATATACAGGTAAGAGGGAGGAGGAGGAGAATAATGAGTGATAGAGATAGTAATTGCAAGAAAGAGCTTTCACTTGCTAGGGCTGTGGGAACAAAGGGAACAGATTCTGTCAACAACATAGAAGCTTGAGAAAGACACTTCAGAGAAATGGGACCCAGACCTCTGTGTGTGGGGGCCTGCTTTCCTGGGTACTTCCTTAGGAATTCAGAGTTAGGTCTCTGATGAGTTGGAACTCAGGGCTCTAAGGAAGGACACGTTCATTACTGGTATCTTGGAGATTGGCGGAAGGATCCTGTAGGACTAGAGTAAAATTTATGAGTGCTGGACTATCTGAGAGGAGCACAGTGAGCTAGTCTGGCATTATGGGGAGGGGAGGCTATACATTAGAACCATTTGTTACTAGCAGGTGAAGAATGGCTTCTGGGGTGGTACTGACAGGAATAGAATGAAAAACTGGAAGCCATGAGTTCCTTCCTCCTCATCTTGTGATCTCCCTTTAATGCTTTTTTTTTTGTGTGTTTATTTATTTATTTTTTATTATAAATTTTATTTTTATATTCCCTATACAATTGCGACCCCCTTATTTTGACCCCAATCCCTCCCCTCCCTACATCCCACCCCCCATAGAGTGTCCCTGGTTCATGGTTGTTTGTTGATTTTGATATTTTCTTTCTTATAGTTATTCTTTTTCCTGGTCCCTTATATAAGTTTTCTAGATTCCTGCTATGAGCGAGACCATCCGGTATTTTTCTTTTTCTTTCTGGCTTATTTCGCTGAGCATGATCCTTTAATGCTTTTTAGTGCTGGAGTTGAATGAAACAACTGGGAGAGCAGAAAGTAGGGTTGCAGAGAGCTACACATTATCATAAAGTTGAGGATAGAAAGACAGTGGAGCTGAGAGGAAATTGTTTACCACCAATATATTGGTTTCTAATTTTTGACTGTTATAAGAAGTTTTGTAGCTATACACAGCCATAATTATTTTCTTATAATAAATTCCTTCGAGTGAATTGCTGGAACCGAGTATATGATGAAGTCTTACCTCTCCTCTCCCTTCCCCTTCCTGCCTCTCTCCCCTTCTTTTCTCCCCCCACTTTTGACTTGGGGAGATGCAGAGTTGGTATCTGACATTTTCCAACTTTCTCCTAATACAAAATAATCTCACTGTTATTAATTGAAATGTATTAGCAAGTTATAATCTTAGTGTGATATTAAGCTGAGCTGAAGAAAAACTTAGATAAATGACCTGTCTTGTTATTATTTTGCAAACCTGTATGTTCCATCTTCTTGGTTAAACAAAGGCCAGTTAAATAGTTATATTCTGATTGAATTTCTTTTCTTTCAAAAATTTCATATTAAAAAACATTGTGTTTTTTTTTCCCCCAGGAAGAAAGATATAAGTCACAAAAGCCTTTTTATACATCCTGTGGATCAAAATTCCACTTAAGTAATGTAAAGATGAAGCCAAAGGAGAGTAATCTGGACAGCCTGCCCGAAGGCATGCAATCCTGGGCACCCTCTCCACATTCCACCAGTCGTTTCCTGCAGGACCAGCCAGCTCAGTTGAACCTTAGAAATAATTTCAAAAGCAAACCTCCGTTTGTAGTTAGACATGTGAGCCTAAAATTATCTTTCAGAGCCTTTGGAATGGGGAGGGTATGAATGGGAGTGAAATAAAGGAAGGTTGGGCCATAAATACAAATGGGTAATATTAAATAAAGAGGGAATTAAAGCTAATTAAATAAATTATTATATTAGGTTCACGTCCTAGAGTCATTGTCAGGAAACCCTATAATGATGTCTCCTACAGAAACTGGCTCAGTAACTGTCAGTCATTGCTATTTTTAATTTTTAAAAGTTATTAGTAGAGGGTGATGTCTATACATGCTAACCTGTCATTATCCAGAAGAATCAATGAACTGACAGGTGTAGAAAATGCTTAACAAAGGCTGGCATATACTCTGTTATCAATAGAAAACTAAAGCTTCATCAATTTTAAAGAAAACTGCTTGAGCTCTTACTGAGATTGTTTTTCAGTGACCATACTTTAAAGCAGATAAAAAACAATGCTGTCTGCAGGAAGAAGCAGTGATGTATGATACTTAGAGTCTGAAATGTTATTATTTTAGATGTAGGCCTTAGGAAATAGTGGGCAAATTTATTCATACCAGTTCTCTTAGTCTCCTTAATTTATTTTTATTTTTACCACTAAAAAGATTGTGGAAAATGATGAAAAGTTCAAGAAAGGAATTAACTATAGGCTTGCCAGCATAATAAAAATATATTAAAAAATTTATTTAATTTTTTTTGCATTTTTACACTCTTTATACTCACAAGACTTTTTACCAAAAAAATGTAATTATACTGTATATACAGGTTGATTTTGTATATACAGGCTGATTATACTGTATACTGTATATACAGGTTGATTTTGTGATATATACAGTTCATGCTACATTAAAAACATTTTCTATATTATTTTTTATTCTTTTTTAAAAAGATTTATTTATTTATGCATACAAGAACTGGGGTGCAGGCCAGAGATGCAGGGGGTGAGAGGATTTACCAGGGACAGAGTGGGGAACAGAACAGGCAGACTGACTGAAATACACTGCTTAGGGGAGCAGTGGGTGAGACAGGAGGGGTCCACTTTGCCATGTGGGTTTCTCTCTGGCTGGCTGGGGATCGAACTTGTGCTGCAGAGGCTGCAGACTGGTTCATAGTGTGGTGCTTAACCCCTTGCGCCACCAGGGAGGCCCTATTTTTTATTCTTTTTAAAAAATTTTAAAAAGATTTATTTATTTATTCATATTCATTCATTCATTCATTCATTCATTCATTCATTCATTCATTCATTTATTTATTTATTTATACAAGCACTGGGTACAGTCAGAAGCGCAGGAGGGTGAGAGAATTCACCAGAACCAGACCGGGGAACAGAACAGGCAGACTGACGAAATACACTGCTGAGGGGAGCAGTGGGTGCGGCAGGAGAGGTCTGTCATGCCATGTGGGACCCTCACCCGTGGCCAGCGATCGAACTGGCACTGCAGAGGCTGCGGGCAGCTTCACAGTCCAGCGCTCAACCGCTGTGCAACCAGGGGAGGCTCCCTATTTTTTATTCTTTTTTTTTTTTTTTTTTTTTTAATAGAGGCATGCTTTTACTTATTTATTTATTTGTTTTTTTTTTTTTTTGTTTATACATGCACTGGGTACAGTCAGAAGCGCGGGAGGGTGAGAGAATTCACCAGAGCCAGAGCGGGGAGCAGAGCAGGCAGAAGGACCGAAGTACACTGCTGAGGGGAGCAGCGGGCGGCAGGAGAGGTCTGCGCACCATGTGGGACCCTCCTCCGGTGGCCGGGGAGCAGCCGGGGGATCGAACCGGCGCCGCAGAGCCGGGGGATCGAACCGGCGCCGCAGACGCTGCGGGCAGCTTCGCAACCCAGCGCTCAACCGCTACGCCACCGGGGAGGCCCATCTATTTTTTATTCTTAATGAAGATTATTCCTCATTCTAATTCATAACTTGTTCTCCAGAATATTAACTATTGATATTTTTGTCAAGTTAACTACTTGACTTTAAGAAGGGGTAATGCTTGTGTAGTAGATGTAAGTATGAAGTGTGGTTAAGTCCCAAAGTCAAGGTGCTGTTGGGATGAGCATATATAAGGTCTACTTATAAGTGGAGCACAGATCTTGTTTGGCTCGAAGCTAGAGAATAGCTTTTTTTCTTCATGTTTTCCTGGATAAAAATGTGTGGCAAAAACCTAGCTTCATAGAAATATTGAATTGTGTTTATTGGACAATCTAATTTATTCCATTTGTTATAAAATTCTCTAAAATCAGTAGTCTATGCCATTATTACTAAATAAATCTTGGTAGAATTTTTAGAGAATGACATTTGCTTTGTATTTATTTTATTTAACAAGTTCTCATACTTTTACTATGTGCCAAGCCCCTTTCTAAGTGCTTAATACATAGTAACTCTATTTAGTCCAATTCCCTGATGGTGTCTCAGGATTCTTTAAGAAAAAGCATTAAAATTTAGATGTGAATATTAAAGTTCTAATCAATTTATTTCTAAAGTAGAATGAATAGTGACATTATGACCTGTTTTCTTGAAATTTAAAAAAACAATAAAAAAAATTAACAAGATAAAAACCAAAAACCAGCAACTCTATGTCATAGATACTCTGGAAGTATCACTATTTTTTAAAAGATTTATTTATTTATACAAGAACTGGGGTACAGGCCAGATGCACGGAAGGGTGGGAGGATTCACCAGAGACAGAGCGGGGAACAGAACAGGCAGACTGACAAAATATACTGCTGAGGGGAGCAGTGGGCGAGACAGGAGAGGTCAGCCGTGTCATGTGGGACCCTCGCCAGCCGGCTGGGATTGAACCAGCGTTGCAGAGGCTGCGGACAGCTTCACAGTGCAGCACTCAACCGCCTGCGCCACCAGGGGAGGCCCTGGAAGTATCCCTATTTGAATTATTTTGACCTGTTTGCAGATCATGTCCAATTTTTCTTTAGGAAGATGTGGTCACCTTAAGTAACATAATAATCACTACTGTTATTTCTTTTTTGCCTCAAGAATATAGACCCTGAGAAGGGAATGTGGAAGATTAAAGTGTCACTGTGATAATCCCTTCTCTTCAAGGAAAACCCTACCTGGGCCAACACTGGCCATACTGTTTAGAAACTTGGAAATTGGTCCTATTTTAAAAGATTGTGAAATAAATTCATTTGTTGTTCACTGGGCTGGATCCTTACCAGTGATTAGAATGTAATATGTGTTTAACTTTATTTAGTTCATTACACTAACATTTAGCTAACATCTTCATGTTCTAGCCTCACTGATTATAGGAACAGTCAGGTTACCCTAGTGAGTATAACATTTAAAGTATTGTTGGGTATAGTATTTTTTTTTAAGATTTATTTATTTTATGCATACAAGAATGGGGTACAGGCCAGAGGTGCAGGGGGTGAGAGGATTCACCAGAGACAGAGTGGAAAACAGAACAGGCAGATTGACAGAAATACACTGCTGAGGGAAGCAGCGGGCGAGTCAGGAGAGGTCTGCTGCACCATGTGGATTTCTCCCTGGCCGGGGATTGAACTCGTGCTGCAGTGGCTGCCATTAGCTTCATAGGTTGCATCTCAACCCCCTTGCACCACCAGAGAGGCCCAGGTTGGGTATAGTATTCTTAAGTACTTGGAGACTGTGATTTAATTTGCTTCCAACTTTTCTCACCTGTTTGACCCATGATGAGGCGGAGAGAGGCATTACAGCTAATGAGGAGAGGGTAATGTAGCAAAAGTAGATTCAAGTCCTATTTATTTCCTTTCCTCTTAGGTGGACAGTGCAAAGCCCTTTGGTGAGAATATTTCAGATTATCATTCCCAGAAGTCTAGAAGAAAATCTAATTTTTCAGGCTTTCCATATCTGATGAAAAGAGGTACTTGAGTTTCTTGTTACCTTTATATATTTCTCTATGGGAAAATGAATGCTTTCTCCTTATAAATCTTTCATTCTGAGGAGTCAAAAATTACCTTGTAAACTTGGGGCTTAATTGTCTAGTCCCCTCCAGCCATGGAGTTTCCAGGTATGAGTCCTCCATAGGCCGAATCAGCTAAGTATGGTCTCTTTCATAGTTCTCCTAACTGTTGAAGGAGATTGTGCTGAGTAGCGTGATCACTGAGTGTGTTCTGGTGGCAGCAGGGAGCACACTAGTGTGAGCTCCTTGTAAAGGCATCTTTGATAGCAGACAAATAAGACTTACCATTTCTTTGGATGGGGAAAAGCAGGGAATTAGTGGAGATCAGGAGATGTAATATCTGCTTTATAAGAGTCCATGTCAGTGAGGAGGGGAGTCAACTCTATCTGAAGCAGTTAGGTTAAGGAAGGGGGGATCTCAAATGTTTAGGTGTCAGGACCCTTTTGCATTATTAAATACTATTAAGTATTTTTGTTTATATGGATGATGTCTGTGGAACATTCAGAATATTAGAAATTAAAAGTGAGAAATTTTTAAAACACATTCCATTAGCCAGTAGCGTGACACATTATGTAATTTTGGAAAACTCCATTATAAGTTGTGAGAGAATGAGAGTTAAGAAAGGTTAAAAGTTAGAAAGGCAACTCATATCTTATTATTATTACACAGTTTTGAGTTGAGAGTCACTGGGTTAAGGGGTCCCCTGGAGGCCGTTACCTTGTGAATGAAATACATGAACCATGTCAGCACTGAAGGCCAGAGCTGTGAAGTTCAGTCATTCCTGAACTAGAGAAGGATGGTGGTTGTCATTCTCTTAATTCCTGGTGGGACCAGACCTACACCATCCTTGACTACAAGGTTTCCTATCTTAGGCTTTCACATTTGTACTTTTAAGGGATTGTACAGTCTCTTAAGGTAACTCAAGTCAGTGTTCTTGGAACATTGTGTCTATTCAGACAGGACAGGGTACAGGGTTTCAAGCAGAAAGTGCTTCATCACCTCTGACATTTAAGTCATTTGGATTGAAAATCACCCATGTAGCCTACAAAAGTAGCACTGCCCTCCCCCTTACTGTGATATCAAGTAGCAGTAAATGTCCTTTCCCTGGGAGGACAAGTTAGATTTACTGCTGGTTCAATTACAATGTGACTCATTTATCACAGCGGTCTCCACCTTTGTCTTTTCTTTATCCTGACAGGTGAAGAATGTTTTTAGGTTGCACATCAAGTTTTTTTTTTTTTTCATCATTATTCATTTTTAAACAATATTTGCTTCCTCACACCCCCTCAGGTATAGAGTTTCCTTCACCAATGCACCCGTGCACCATCACCTCAGTCCCCTGTGCTCCTCCCTCTCTCCCTCTGATGCCTCTCCCTCCTCCTCCCTGCAGGATGTCTCTGATTTATAATTGTCCGTTTTTACCTTGTTGTGTTTTGTACTGTTATTATTTTTTTACACTGATGTGTTATTGGGTTTCCCTATATTCCTGCTATAAGTGAAACCATCCAATATTTTTCTTTTTCCTTTTGGCTTATTTCACTGAGCATAATTCCTTCTAGCTCCATCCACGTTGCTGTGAATGGCATGTTTATCTTTTTTGACTGCTGACTAATATTCCATTGTGTATATATGCCACATCTTCTTGATCCAGTCATCTATTTTTGGACATTTGAGTTGTTTCCATGTTTTACCTATTGTCAATAGTGCTGCAATAAACATAGGGGTACAGGTGTTCTTTTGAATCACTGTTTTTGTGTCCTTTGGGTAGATCCCTGTGAGTGGAATTGCCAGATCTTATGGTAGCTCCATTTTCAGTAGACTGAGGAACCTCCCGACAGCTTTCCTTAGTGGTTGGACCAGTTTGCACTCCCACCAGCAATGTAGGAGAGTTCCTTTTTCACCACATCTCGACAACATTTGTTGTTGTTTGTTTTTTTGATATGTGCCATTCTTACTGGTATAAGGTATTATCTCAATGTGGTTTTAATTTGCATTTCCCTGATTATCAGGGATGTTGAACATTTGTTCATATGCCTGTTGCCCATTTGCATTTCCTCTTTGGAGAAATGTCTTGTAAGTTCTTCTGCCCATATCTTGACTGGATTGTTTGTTGAGTTGTGTGAGTTCTTCGTGTATCTTGTGATCAATCCCCTATCAGTTGACCGGAGTGCAAAGATTTTTTCCCAATCAGTAGGGTGTCTTTCTGTTTTGGTTAATGTCACTTTTGCTGTGCGGAAGATTTTCAGTTTGATGTAATCCCAGCTGTTTATCTTTTCCTTGACTTTCTTTGCTTTGGGTGATGTTATTGCGATGTAAGTCTTTAGTGTTTTACCTATATTTTCTTCTATATATTTTGTGGTTTCAGGTCTTATGTCCAGTTCTTTTATCCATTTTGAGTTGATTTTTGTGCATGGTGAAAGGTAGTGGTCTAGTTTCATTTTTTTGCATGTGGTGGTCCAGTTTTGCCAGTACCATATATTGAACAAACTGTCCGTGCACACCAAGCTTTTGTTACACCTACATTTAGAGAAGATGTTCAGACCTCTGGGCTCAGATTCTTGGAATCCCTGTGGCTTCTGAGTCAGACCTTTGCTTAGGTCACCTGCGAGCTCATTCATCCAGGTGTAAAGTAGAATAAAGCAGTGCCTCTCACACTTCGCTATGCACTTAAGTCACCTGGAGATCTGGTTATCTGCAGATTCTGATTCAGGAGGACTGGGTATGTCCTGGGATTCCTTTTTCTAACAAGCTTCCAGGTGATGTGATGTTGCTGGTCCTTGCACTGCACTTTGAGAAGCAAGGGAACAAAGTCAAGCTCCCTGTGAAAGGGAGTGCCCAAATTCAGTAACAAGAGGGCTACTACGCCATAGGGCAGGTTTGTGATGATAGGTGAATAGGGCTTTAGCATTGTCAATTCTCTGCTCACCAGGGGTGGGGAAAAGGGGTCTTCTGGGACATGGTGGACACACACATATGGGCATGCTCAGAGGGTGTGACAATTACCAGGCTTTCAAAATTCCCTTTAATATCTTCCTCCTTCTTCCTTCAAGTGAGCAAGAGGGGAATCAGCAGTCTAGGAAAAGCCCCTTGACACTGTCTAAGCCCCAGTCACACTGGGAGAAGCTATGATGGCCTTAGCATAATCTTGCAAATACTCATTCAATAGCTTATTTTTTTTCCAACCTGGAGAGAGCCAATTTAGTCTTGTTCTTTTCTGTGTGTATTATTACTTCCTAGTTACTCTTACCCTCCTCTGGCACTAGGTCTGCTTATTTATTATGATTTAGGGTAATCATAATGATTTACATTTTGGCCACACTGTTTTACAAACTCTTATGTATTCATTGTCTTATTTTAACATCTGTGTGTACATTGGAAAAGTGCACTCAAGATTTCCTGCATAAATAGAATTCCACAAAAACCATGTATAAAGGGGATGTCATCAGAAGAGGAACAGGATTTGAAATTTATATTAGAGCTACATGGCTTTCTTTTAGGCTCTGGCATCTGGGTAAATAGAAGTTTTTCAGGCTATTTAAGAGTTACTGAACTTATTGGTCACTTTACTTTCTCTTTACCCTTTCTGTATCCACATGTGCTGTCATACAATAAATTTGATGACTTTAAAGAAGACAGAAAAATTCATAGATAGAATTGCTGTGACTGAAGGGAGACTTAAAAGTGATAGTAATTTATAAGGGAGAATTTAAGTTCTTAATTGTTCATTCATCGTATAATATTTTTGCACTGCTGTGAAATAAATGTAATTGTAGTTTTAGGGGTAACTGGTAATAAGAAGTCATTGAAACACCTGTTCCTCTTTCTTCTAGCTTCTTCTCTTGACAGCTTTGCAGCTAATATAAAGGTAATTTTAGAAGTAGCATTTGTACAATGATTTATTCCCAGCTATCTTATGTCAAATATTGTGCTTTTCCCAATGAGTGGTGGAAAGCATATTTCCAGCTAGTGTTGCTTATGGAATTGCTATAGTTTAACTAGAATTTAAGAGGCACCCAAACCCCACTCTATACTTTGTCCTAGTTAGTTTTCCCCCTTATTTAAGCTCTTTTCATTTTTAGGATGAGGGTGTATTGAGATGACAGACCCAATACCTATGTTGTCAGTAGGAATTTTTATTGTTTTTTCTCTAATCAAATACCTTTCTTTATACATAAAAGTGGTAAATCATGTGTTCTTCAAACTTGATTGATGAATAGATGTATGCCAAAAGAAAGGTATAGTCTTCTTATGTCATATCATTTAAATATTTTGTTATAAAATTGTATCTTCCCCAAACCCAAATATCCCTAATCCTCACAAATCAAGTGCAGTGCGTCCGTTTATTTTGGCTTGCTAAAATGTGCCAAACATGCAGAAATTTCGTTACCTTTCCGTGACCTTGCCCTAGTCTTCTCTTTTATTGCTGGAGAGCCTCTGGGCAGGTATTCTGTCATCTTTCTCCCAGTTCTCTTCTGTGTTCTACCCCACCCCCATTTCTAAATTAAGCAAACAATAACAAAACTACCACTAAAGAATAATGCACATTGTTACTCAGGTTATCAAAGAGCCAGATGAACGGATTATTTTAAGGAACGAATCACCATCAACTTTAGATTCAAGTAAGTTTGGAAAACCCTCGCTCAATTACAGTAACCAAGGGGATGCTGATTTCCACCAGGAAACTTCATTTGCCACTTCCCAGCACTCCAGGTCTCTCAGTCCTCTTCTGGATCAGCCCCTTCTCCGAGAAAGGTCAGCAGCAAGCAGCCATCTCTTGCTTGAAGAGCACGTTATGGTCTGCATTGAGTCACCTGGGGATCTTGTTAAATTACAGATTCTTATTCAGGAGGATTGGGGGGACCTGGAATCCTTTTCTAACAAGCTTCCAGGTGATGTTGATGTTGCTGGGCCATGCACTGCACTTTGAGAAGCAAGGGAACAAAGTCAGGGACTTTGCCCAGCACGGGACTAAAGCCAGGTTTCTTCATCAGTTTTCTTCCTTAAGATTATTCAGCTAGTGACTCCTAGATATGAAAAGTTGTAAATTCCAGGTAAGAGTTGAGCCTTTCTCTTGCATATTCTGTTGGAAATGGGATAGACGTATAACTTGGCATAAGTGTTATATATTTTTATCTCATAAATTTAAAAACTCATGCTTTTCATTTCACCACTATGTAAGTGCTCACCTTAGAATTTTAGACATTGTAGAAAAAAAAAGGAATAAAAAAAAAATCACTCATAGTCCTGCCACTCAAAGTCTAACATTAAGATGTGGGTGTAGTTTCTCTCTTTCTAGACATGATTTCTTGGTTATTTATATTGTCATAAAAAAACAAAAACAAAATAAGATTGCATAAATCTGTAGGGCAGCACAAAGATGGAGAGCAGGACCTTTATTTTCTAAACCACACTCTCTAGTAAGGTGACAAGTCCTCCATATACAATCAATAGCAACATAGAAAAGTTCATCTGGTTTGTCCAGGGCTGTCCTGGTTTTAGCCCTGGAATTCCTGCATTTTGGGAAACCCCTTTGTCCTGTGCAAACCAGGACAATTAGTCATTTTTACTGCAGGAAAGTGGCACCATGAAAATAATATTTTTAGATAGCTATTTTGAAGGATATCCTTGACACTGCTTACTCAAGTCCTGTGAAAAAGCATTTGGTGTTCAATTGGTGACTATTTTTCAAATGTGTACTTTATAGCTTCAAAATATTTCTATTCCTTCCTCATGAAAATTCTTAAAGGAGTATAGAAATGATGTACCTGGTCTTTTCTTTCTTTTTTTAAAAAAGATTTATTTATTTATGCATACAAGAACTGGCATACAGGCCAGAGGTGTGGAGGGTGAGAGGATTCACCAGAGACAGAGTGGGGAACAGAACAGGCAGATTGACTGTACATAGGTTTAGTAAAGGCATTGAAACCACACTATATATACTACTGTGCATATTGTTACTTTTTTCTTACTATTGAGTTATAAATAATGCACCTTAGTGATAAACACTCTCACTGTTCTTTTTAGTGGCTGCGTAACACTCACCCTGTTTAATCTATTAAGCAGGTTCCACCCCAGTTCTCAGTCCACATGGAAGAAGATCCATGAAAGGGTATTCAATCTTCTGACATCCCACAGAGCTCAGAAATACCTAAACAAGGTTAGGGCTTCTTCTAAAACTAGATTTTTGCTGACAGAATTATATGAGAAATGGGATTTAATAGTCTAGTGGGGGAAGATTAATCCATTTACAGTAAATGTAAATTTGTGATCCTCACTGAGGAGGGTACATGCTGTTCTAAGAGTGTATGAAAGGGGGTAATTGACTTCATTGGGAGTCAGGGCAGGAGTCCCCAAGGAAGAGACAGTAGAGTTTCCATCGGGGACATACATAGTAGCTAATTGGGAGCTCCCAAGTGGGAGGGAACATGATCCTTTCAAAGGCCTAAGAGAAGATGGTCTAGCTTGACCCCTTCCACTTGCCCATGGAATCTCAATCCAGGGAAGAACCCAGTTGTATCTGTGGTCTGTGTAAGGCCACAACATGGAAGAAAGTTTAACTAAATGTCAATAAGGTGTCTGTGGCTGTTTGACTTTTATAGAGTATGGAGAGTGTTTCTAATCCATAGGTAGATATTCCTAGTACTTTGTGTACTGCAGATATACAGCCATTAGCTAAGTAACCTGTCACGATTTTAAAAGAATTGAAATGAAAGTTTACTAGTGCCCCAGTTGTTGGGTTTAACCATATCATATTGTTGGATAGGTCATCATGATTTATTAAAATACTGGCATAGCCTAGATTTAGATTGGTTACCCGAATGCTATTTTCTCTCCAACAAGTCACTGGGTACTTTGCTAATTGTCAACCTTCTCAAGTAAGTGAATCCCTTGAAAATGTAAAAACAATGAAAGGAGAGAAAAAGGAGGCGAAAAGGAGAGCAGGAGGAAGGAAGGAAGGAGAAAGCAAAAGGGAGGGAGGGAGGAAGGGAGAAGAGGAATGAGAGGGAGGAGGAGAGGAAGAAAGGAAAGAGGGAGGAAAGAAGGAAGATAGTGAACCCCACATATATATGCATGTGGAGTTTATAGATCTTTTCCATGCAGAACCATATACCTGGTTCTCATTGATCTGTATTACATTTTAAGTAATGGAATTGCTGGATTAATTTTGTTGTAGGAAGATTCTATTGATGAAGTAAATGACGTCTTTGAAAGACCAAGATACCCTCTGAAGAAATACCCAGTGCATGAAGACAGATATTTTTAAGCTGCTGCTTATGGAAGTAAGCTGCTTACGTGCTTCTTCTTTTCTTGATTTGCTAAAATAATTTTAGTTTCCTACTGTCAATATTAAGACACTAGCGAATGTGAGACGAGGAGGAGACCTAAGAACCATGGTCTCTCTTTGCACTGTATAATAATGAGAGCATACATGTAGTCTGCCAGTCATCTTGCCTTCTCTTGTATTTTTTTTTTTCTTTCTCTCTCTCATTAATGTCCCCTCTTTCAGCTCCTTGAACATAAACTCTTTATTGCCATTGGCCTTTGCACATGTTGCTCTCTATCTGGAATACTTCCTGACCTTGAGTGGGTCACTTCTGTTTATCCTGCAGGTCCCATGGCTTTCCATGACACTTGCCCCTGCCTGCACTTTTCTTTCATATAGTGAAACACAATTTATTTGTAAACACAGTTTGGGGACATTAACTTGAAAGTATTTCACAAGGATCCTATGCTATTGTATTAGGTAGTTCCTCATTCTAGCAACATCAAAATAATTGTGTATTTTAAACAATAAATGACTGTTGAATGAAATAAATTGGTTTCCATGATGTTCAGGCTCCTGAAAGTCTGGTTTGAGGGTTTTTTATGCTTTAGGGCAAACTTGCCTTGTGCCAAGGCTGGCCAGAACCCTGGCTTTCAGCACAAAGGAACATGGAGGACAGCTTTATAATTGTCCATTTTGCAGGCTTCTACCTTAGAACGTTCTGCTTGGTAGATTAAAGGACAGATTCTGGACCACTTAATCTCTGGTTGCCAAAACAGTCATAGAGGCATTTATTAGGTTGTTATACGGAACATAGCCCACATAATTACCACTTAGGGAAAAGGGCCCACACAATTACCAAATCTCAAATTGCATTGAATTTCAACAAGGTAACATCAAGTTAAACAAAGCCTTAAACTAGCCAATATGTGGACATTGATGTGAAAGGATAGAGAGAAAGTAAGGGAAAAAAAAGTTAGTAAATTGTTTTAGAAAACAGGTTTCCTGTTTAACACAAGTTCCCACCTGATGGTTTGGAAAATGCTTGTTGGCCTTCTCAGCAAGTTCTCCATACAACTCTCTGCTTTATCCCCCTTGTCAAGGATTCCTGATGAGGCAGGGGTCATGGAAGGATGTGTTAGTGAAGGTTTTCGTGGCTGTAAAAAACAAGGCATTTATTAGAAAGATGCTGAGTAGCTCTGTCAATCCAGGGAAGATCCAAACTAGCAAGGTCAAACTAAAATGGCAGAGTGAGAGCCAACCTCCTCAGTCAGAAAATAGTTCCCAGTGAAGGGGGTTTGGCAGAGACTCTGGGGGTTTCCACCATGTGTCCCTTGATTCTCGCTTGCAACACCAGTCCTGTCCCTTCCTTCCACTTCTGTTCATTCACTGTCTATCAGCTTTCCCTCAGTGGTTTCCTAGTGGTCTCAAGAATTGTAGAGAAATAAAAAGTAGGTCCTTTCCATAAAAAGGTCATGGATTCTTGAGCTAAAAAAAATGAGTCTAATTGTCTGGCCAGGGAATGAGTGGAAGAAATGGGTAGAAGGGTTTGGAATATATAATTTCTCATGATTCTGAATGGTTTGGGACTTTGTGTTTTTAGTAGAAGACAGATTATCCTTTATATACTTTATAATGGTTAAAATGATGAATTTTGTTATGTAATTGGTACCACAAAAATCTTCCATAAACACATACACAGACACACATTCTTGTGGGAGGCATCATTGACTGTGTCATGGCCTTTAACAAGTGTGTGAACTGATTGCCTGTGTTTGCGGTTGCTCACTGAGATTCCACATTAAAGCATGGACTTCAAGGCCCTCCTCCCAGGACCCTCAGGCAAAATCAGATCTTCTATCTTCTGC
Source organism: Talpa europaea (assembly GCF_964194135.1). Taxonomy (NCBI): domain Eukaryota; kingdom Metazoa; phylum Chordata; class Mammalia; order Eulipotyphla; family Talpidae; genus Talpa; species Talpa europaea. The sequence continues at coordinate 33,531,629 of NC_140074.1, forward strand.
CCTGTACCCCAGCTGTTGTATGCATAAATGGATGCATTTTTTTTTTTTTTTTGTGGGACTCTCGCCGGTGGCTGGGGATCCAACTGGCGCTGCAGAGGCTGCGGGCAGCCTCGTAACCGAGCGCTCAACTGCTGTGCCACCAGGCGAGGTGCCCTAAATGGATGAATCTTAAAAAAAAAATTGTAGCTCAGAAACTTTTCTAAGGTTAAAGAATAGTAAATAAAGTAAGTAAACCAAGGAAAGGAAAAAAAAGTCATTGAAGTACTAGTTTGTTTGTGTCATAACTCTATAGGCCTTCAGTGCCTTAGAAAGTGGTTGATATAGTTTCCAATCTCACCTGTCCCCACTGGGCAGGCAGGAACCATTGTCCTTCCTTCCATAAAGGCCCCTGTTCACCTTAGTGACAGACAGACCAATCTACAGATTCCAAGTTCCAGCCTTTGGAACACACCCTCCCTGATTTGGTCGCCAGTTTCTGACAGACTTGTCATTTGGTGGCTCTTCTGGGCTTTGACTCAATGAGTGATGACTCATCTCCCTTCATCTCAGGAGCCCCTGGTACTGTCAGAATTGAGTGGACCACTGCGGCAATCACTGCATGCATTCCTGGGTCAGCAGTCCTCAGTGAGCTTTAGAATTACTGGGGTCTTTTGAAAAATACTTGTGCTTTGGCCCCACTCCAGACCAATTTTTTTGAATCTCTGCATGTGGTTTCCAACATTGGTGTTTCTATAAAAGTTCTTCTTTTTTTAAGATTCATTTATTTATTTATGCATACAAGAGCTGGGGTACAGGCCAAAGATGCAGGGTGAGGGGATTCACCAGAGACAGAGCGGGGAGCAGAACAAGCAGACTGACTGAAATACACTGCTGAGGGGAGCAGCAGGCGAGTCAGGAGAGGTTTGCTGTGCCATGTGGGTTGCTCCCTGGCCCTGCCCGGGGATCGAACTAGTGCTGCAGAGGCTGTGGATTGCTCCATAGTGCAATGCTTAACCCCTTGTGCCACCAGGGAGGCCCTCTATAAAAGTTCTTTAGTAGATTCTGGTGTACATTTAGGATTGAGGATCTCTGCAGGAGACTGCCAGTGCATTGAGCATGGGGATTTGGAATACTCCTAATCCTCTACTGACCCCTTCCATGCTAAAAAAGAATTGTTTCACAGAATAGACTTGGTGGGGGCATGTTTCACAGTTGAGCTCAATACCAGTTTCTGGCATGTTCAGTATGTGCCAAGGACTGTATTACCCTTGAAAACACTATTGGTGGATTTATCATCATTCTTATACACAAAAGGGCCTATTAACCTGCCCAAGGTCATATAGCTGCTAACCTAATGTCGTCTCATTCTGCTTTGGGGATGAAGGAAAAGGTGTTCAGAGACCAAGTGACCCAAGGTGGAGCTACAAGCTGACCAGGGCAGTGCAAAATCAGCACTGGGTAGTTTGCCTTTGTCTCAGTACTTCATATGGTATGCAAAATTTCACATTTTACAGGGGAAGCTGAAAGTCGGAGGAGCATCATGGAGAACTCAGTCACTGAGTCAATTGACGCATCCTTAAAGAAATGAACAGCAAGTTACTGTCATGTGTATCAAACCGCCGGTGTTTAACCCCCTTTAAATCAAACCCTGTACTCAGTGTTTTGTACCCAGGTAAGAGTTGTTGATTAAAATGTTTCCTGTCTGGGCCTCATATTTTTTTGTAAAACTGGAAATTTGGTTTTAGTTTATTTGTGTGTTTTGAGCTTGAAATAGAAAATAACAGTAGTTGGGTGGCAGAGGCTTTTTTCATTTGTAAAATAGTTCTTAGAATTCTAACACAAATGTTGCCTTTTCAGGTGTTCTTCATTTTTTGACTGTGGATGAGTTCCAGAAAAATCCTACTCCCTTTACTTCCCACCTTCCTTGTTCCTTCCTTTTCTCCCTCTCTCCCTTTCTTCCTTCCTTCCTGTTTCTGAATAAACCTACATTTTACATGCACTAGGGGAAGCTGCTGTTTGGAGGAAAAACCTGATAAATGCTCCAGAAAGAGATAGTCAACCCGATTTTCTCTTTTTGCATAATCTGTATTTTGTTATATGTTTGATTTGATTTATGTGAAGTCCATTGAAAACCTAGGAAAGGGAAGCATTACACCTGGCGAATTCAGATCTTGCTTTAAAGGTTGAATTTCTGTGCTACAGTTGTAGAGAGATAATTTCTTTGGACTGTGGTTAAACTATTCTTTCATCACTTACCCTTCCTTTCCCCCAACAATTCTTTTTTTTTTCCACTTTATTTTTTAAATATATTTCTTACATCATTTTACATCTTTGCACAATGTATGCATTTTCATCTTGGTTATATTCCCCATACAATTGCACCCCCCCTATTTTGACCCCAATCCCTCCTCTCCCCATGTCCCCTCCCACCCCCGTAGCAACATGGATGGCGCTGGAAGGGATCATGCTCAGCGAAATAAGCCAGAAAGAAAAAGAAAAATACTGGATGGTCTCACTCATAGCAGGAATCTAGAAACCTAAATAAGGGACCAGGAAAAAGAATAACTATAAGAAAGAAAAAAATCGAAATCAACAAGCAACTATAAACCAGTTCCCCCAACAATTCTTAATAAATTTGTTTGAGGAACAAAACCATCCTCAAATTTTTTTTTTCTGAAAGAACCACTTTACATAAATAATCTCTGCAAATATAATTGTCCCAATGGGATTTTAAATTAGTAAGAAGGTGCCTTTATGAATCACACACACAGTTTGAGGGAGTCTGGAGGGGACAGGATGGGATGAAGCGAAACTTGAGGCTCACTTGTACAGCTTCACACGTCTCTATGTGTTAAGCTTCACTATAGCCACCATCAAAGTTCTGGTGTCATTTCCCCTATCATATTCACTCTTTCCCCCTCTTCTTCCTTTTTTGGTAACCATCATTTTCTAAGAGTTACTTTTGTGGTTTATTTTTAAAGTGCCCTGTAACCATGGAATAATATCAACTCTTCTTATCTACCAATGAGAATCACTTGTTGGAGTTTCTTTGCTCTCTGTGGCTTGCATTTCAGAGTTCCTAGTATGGAGACAAAGATTAACTTCCCCTCATGTGGCCCCCCTATCCCCCCCACAAAAAGCAAACCCAGCCATACATCACGGTGTATCTGCCTGTCCTATTGGCACATGTGGTCTTGGAGAAGAGACAAAGCTGTGGTGACCACCAAGCCACACAGTAACTCTTAGAAAATGATCTAGTGTGATAAAGAAACAAGTATGCCAGGGACACACAAACACACCCCTGGATTGTCAACTGTTTGCTCCAGAGGCTGGCGCATGCTTCGTAATTCAACACTTAAAGTGTTTGGGAAAAAATGAACTCGGGGCATTTCAGTAGAGTGACAAGACAACTAAGGTCTTTTGGCAGAAGTTGGAATGGGGTTAAACATTTCTTGTTTAGGCCAATAAGAGATGCTTCCTGCTCTTATTTCCTATCATTGCAATATTATGTTTGTAAACAGCATTTTTAGGAAGCCACCTATGCCGTCACCAAAAATAAACATCCCTGTTCCTTTTCCTTCAGGAACTGACATTCACTTAAATAGTACCTTGAAGTGATATAAATATCACACCTGCTTTAGTGGAATGACTTCTAGGATTCAACTGTAATAGGTGATATTGCTGAAGTGCTGGATTCATAGTGAGAATTTATCATCATGAAAGTAAGTTGTTGTTCCATAGGGAAAGTTCAGCAAGGTGCATGATGACATCTTTTTTTCCCTTGAGTCATGCAATCTCTCAGCCCTGACAATGAACCAAATTGATTCTATGGCCATGTGTGGAATTACTCAACCTGTATTTAAGCTTCTACTATGTGTACATTATTGTACTGGGCCTTGTGAGGTATGGACAAATCATGCCTGGGATTATGAAATACAACCTGTGCCTTCCTTGAATTTTCAGACTTATTAGGCAATGAGGTGTTTCAAGTGTGACCAGCAAAAGATGTTTCAAACACACGTACCTTCAGGAACAGGCAGAATTTGTGACTGTGGGAAGTAGTGGGGCTTGAAATAATAATGAGTGATGAGAACTGGGTTGAAAGGGTAGTGTGTAACTCCATCTCCCCTGCCTCCTGCTGTACATTCAAATTTTTCTAAAACAATAAAAAGCCTCTGTGGCCACATAAAACTACTCTGAACTTGCTATGAGTTTTGACTCTAATAATAAACTTAGAGTGAAGTTTGTGGAACTCATTCATTATGTTATAATCAAGCCTTCTATTGATTAACAATAACATAAAGCAATATCTAACTACTGTATCTGCCAAGATACTATTATTCCTCTAGGTTCCAGGGGGTCAAAAATAATGAGGTCTGCAGCAATTCCACTCCTAGGTATTTACCCAAAGGACACAGAAACATCAATTCCAAAGAACACCTGCACCCCTATGTTTATAGCAGCACTGTTTACAATAGCTAAGCTTTGGAAACAACCCAAATGCCCAAAAATAGATGACTGGATCAAGAAGATGTGGTACATATATACCATGGAATATTACTCAGCATTCAAAAAAGATAAACACATGCAATTTGCTGCAACATGGATGGCGCTGGAAGGGATCATGCTCAGCGAAATAAGCCAAAAAGAAAAAGAAAAATACCGGATGGTCTCACTCATAGCAGGAATCTAGAAAACTTAAATAAGGGACCAGGAAAATGAATAACTATAAGAAAGTGAAAATCAAAATCAACAAAAAACTATGAACCAGAGACACTTTTAGGGGGGCGGGGGCGGGAGGGGAGGGATTGGGGTCAGAATGGGGGGCTGCAATTGTATGGGGAATATAACAATAAAATTTATAAAAAAAAAAAACAAAAAAAAAAAACAAAAAAAAACCAAAAAAAAATAATGGGGTCTGGGAGCTGAGGGTGAAGAATTTATTTTTGAAGTTAAAGAATAGGAAGACTAGGCGGAGAAGAGGTTTGGGAGATAAGAGGTAGTTGGAGAGACTGTTGAAGGATGTGTGAATGGAGAAGAAGGAAATATCCTCTAGGAGTATCTTTTGAAGTGTCTAAAATATTAGACCTGGTATTTTAGAGTTTATGCTGTAGACAATAAGAAGCCCTTAGGGTTTGGGAATAGGAAAACAGGCTATCAGTCTGATCATCTTATTCAGGTGGTTGGGGTGTGGGCAGAGGCTGGAGACAGGGAGACTATGAAAAAGCCATTGGAGAAGTCTGGAAATTAAGATAATAGAGACTGGACGGGGTGGGAGGATAATAGGGGAGAAAGGAGTTAATTAAACAAGGTGGAGTGGGAAGAAATCACTAGGCAACTTATTTTAATGGTGTTTAAATGGTGTGTTTGGAGGGAGGGGGAGTCTGGCTTCTTTAAGGAAGAAACAATGCAGCTGGCCTGCACTGAGTTGCAAGGTGAAGGTGAATATTTAATCATTGGAATGAAATACTGATGAATATTTAATCATTGGAATGAAATACTGATTAGAGAATATTTGCTCTGAGATACAAGGACACTGTCTTGAAGATTCACTTTCTTCATGATGAGGTGAAATGAACTCAGGACTAAGAAAAAAATAGGAGGCCAAGTAAAGCTTCTTGGGGGGGGGTATTTCTCCCCTACTCCCCATGGTGTATTTTTGAACTAGGGATAGAGTAGGGAGTATAAGAATAACTGGGAGGCAGGGAGAATAGGGTGTTCAGAGGCAATAGGGGCCTTCTTCTCTTGGATTTAGGTTTTTCGGTTTTGTTCCCTCTGAATTTTGTTCCTATTTGTGAAGGTCTTGTTGTAAATAGAGTTGAGAGAATTACCAATATGTTGTTTACTCAGGAATTACGTGGGAAGAAAAAATACATGGATGCAACACTTCCAATTATCTAGTTCTGAACAGAGGCTACGTCAGGCCACCCACCACACAAAGAGGCAGCACTGTTAAACAGAGGCTTTCACCTGAAGATCACACAAAAGTGGAGGGATTCGAATAAATGAATAAATCTCTGTAGACCTGCTTCTTGCAACCTCAAATCCTCTTATGGTCAATGTGGGAAGGAATTATGATCTTAGGTTGCCATGGACATAAGGATGATTTTGAAAACACAATAGCCAATTTAGGGAAGAAAGATTATAGAAGACATTTATTTACAAGGCTGATTTTAAGTTCAGTTTAAAAAGAGGGCACATAGGTCAATGGGAAGTGACCAACAGAAGTTGGGAAAGTGGATTTGAAGTTTGGCTGGGAGGTCAAGACAGGAGAAGCCAAAGATAGCTCCAGATTTTGTGGCTATACATTTTTGGTTATCATCTGCATAGCCATACCAATGGATGAGTATCTGGTGGAGATAACATAAAGAGGCTAGAAGGAATGGAGGCTCCTAAATGTTTGGCACAGGCTGAGCATGGGGCAGAAATGTGGCCTAAAAGAAGGGAGCAGAAGCAAGAGGTTACAGAAGTGATTAAGGAATGACCAAAAATGATTGAAGCAGAATTAGTAATTCTTAGTGCAAGGGAAGAGAACTTAATGGAAAATGAGTTACTCTATAGTGACAAATATTACCAAAAAGTAAAAATTGATGACTGAGAAAATGCCTGTTAGATTTCACAAGCATTGGTTACTTTGGAGTTTCAGGAAAGCTGTGGGGGTGGAAGCCAGACTGCAGGGGATAAGGGTTAGTGAATGGGGAGAAAATGGGAGGCAGAGCATGAAGAGCAATAAAAGTGGCCCCAAAAATTTAGCAAGGAAAACAGAAATAGGATCCCAGTTTTTACTTTTACACTTCCCATCTCTGGCTTAGGATAGAAAAGGCTTCATTTGAATACTTGGAGGATGATTAAAGTCATTTTAAGATGTGTATGCCTTCAGCACTCTGTAAAGACGTTTTGGTGAAATGAGGGGCCAGTGCGATGACCAGATGGTGGCTTTTTCCCTATGTAACCTCCCTCTCAGGGCGAGGACTATTCAGTTCCTTTCAGTCAGTCTCGTCCTCACCTCAGGAAGGATGCCTTTCCACAGAACCAGGACAAGATAAAACAGATCCTGGCTAGTGCTAGGCCTCCCAACTCATTGTTTTCTTTGGCAGGCAGACCTTTGGCTCTGAAATGCCCATGAGATGCAAAGCTGCTTTGCATTTCCCCGGATGCTCTAAAGCAAGGGAAGAGAATGTGACTTCGTTATAACCTTGGTGACAGCTTTCCTGAGTCATGGAGGAACAACAGCTCTCAGAGCCTCTGTCTATAAGGATAAGGAAGCTTCTTGGAGGGAAAATGGGGTGGGTAGTTCTGATTCAAATACTATCATTCAGGAGTGTCATTATTTTCATCTCAGTACTTTTGTGGGGCAGGGTTCTCCCTAGGTAATAGATCCTGGTTCTGTTTTCAGCTGGTGAGGCCATGTAGAAATCAGTGGAACTTCTCTAGAAGAGGCCACTGCTTTTTTTCCTCCTTTTCCCCAACTAGGATAACAATATGTTGATTTTATCTTTGCTTTGGGGTTTACTAATAACTTTTCTGAATTTTGTGTATTTTAAAATTGGCAGGCCAAGGAAAGAATTGTAAATAAAAGCACTGTGCATGTAATTTCTGGCAGGATAGCCACTAAATCTCATACAGCACTGTTCTTCCCTAGTGAGGGAAGAAATGGGAGGACAATTGTGTGGTTAGATCTTGTTGCTTACTGAAGAGTTTGTTTGCATTATTTAGCCACCAGACATCTCCACTCATGGTCAATAACTTCATATACTTAATTACAGCCACCTATTTTGATATATGTGGGTCACTAGATTGTTCCCAAATTGAACTTAACAAGGCCTGCTTATTGTTTATATTAGACTTAAGAAGTCTAAGATTTCAGGGGATGGAGGCACATTTCCTTACAGAAGGGGTATTAAAAAGCCCCAGGTGGGGTCTAGAACAAAGTCTACTTCTGGCAGGCAGGGAGGAAGGTCACTCAAGCTTCACAGGTCAGGTGGCAAAAGTGAACTTCCTGTTGTATTCTAATTGCAGGACAGATGAAGGGGTGTGGCTTCTCAGCTTCACACATGTAGTCCAAAAACCTCAAACACCTCTCTATGTCTCAGCCCATAGAAGAAAAAGATTGCAAATACCAGTTTTTGTTTAGTCCCCATATGATGCTTTACCAGAGAAAACATTCTAAGTCTTATACTATTTAAATGAAAATGTTCCATTTTCAGAAAGGAGCTTCCTCTTTATAGAATGGGATTTGTTTATTAAGTCTCACTTGGCTGCATGTATTGTTTGCTCTAAAAGCCCAGCTAACACACTTGGTGAAAGCTACCTTCCTTAATCGTGTCAGCGACAAGGCTCCTGAAACACTTAAATAGCATTGAAATTGCATCTCTATGGCATCACCCTTCCTCTTGGTAAATGTGGAGTTAGGATATAGGCTTTTGGGAGGGTGGGGGGACGCGGGCAACAGCATTTATTAAACATTGTGTGACACTGTTTGTTAAGGGCATCACATATTTTTTCATTTAATGGTTAAAGTAGTCTCACAAGTTTGCTATCCCCACTTCACAGAAGAGAAAACCAAAGACTAGATTATTGGCAGGTGTTACAAAGCTGCTATCACAGCTATGTGCGCACTCACTGGGCTCTGTGTTCTCTTGCCGGGCAATTAGAGAATACAGAACATCAATTCTGCAGCAAAGAACCTTCTAGCATTCTGCTCAGGTGCTATAGGACCATTTTCTCTTTCTGTTCCAGGAGGGAGGATTTTTAAACACCTGTAAAGTCAACACTGGCTGACGCCCTGCCTGGTTATAAGCCAAATGCAGTTTTTCCATAGCTATACTAAGAATGGGGTGTGTTTTTATAAAGGGCCTTGTACCTAGTGGACTCACAAAGATTTGTTGAAAAATAAAGTCATTTTCCAGAGATGGCAACACCCTTCCTCTGCACATGAATATATTTTGGGCAAGATCAAAATCTCATAGGGGGGAGGTGTCCTCTGGTCAGGCACATCAGCTCTTCCAAACAAGCCTCTTTTCTCAAGGAGTTGTGTTCTTAGGTATTTTGTCCCATGTTGCACACTGAGACAACCAAATCCTTAGTTTGGTTAGGAGATAAGCATGTTTATGATACTATCCTCTCAGTGGGGCAAGGCAGCTGCTCATTCCTTTGCTATTTATTGCAGATGAGTGAGCCCATCAGCAGAACTCTATCATGACTCAGATTCCAGGCAGCAATACCATCTATTTAAAACGTTCTCTGAATACAGCCGTTCATAGTTTGTAGCCACATCTCAGAGGGCAGGGTTGTCCTTCAGTGAAACCAAGTCATCAACATATTGAAATAAGACTATCTCCCATCATAGTAATTTCGAACAAAATTCTACCTTTCCTTTCACCTCAGTCATGAAGTAGAGGAAAGATAATTCATAGTGGTACTGGATTTCAACCTTATAACCCCCACTGATTAACATGAAGAATCAGATTATTTTTCCTCAAGCCCTGCTTTTTCATTCTTGGGTAGAAACAATTTTGAAAACAGCAATCCATGTACAACCTGAACCAACTGTCTCCACCTTCCCACACCCATCATTCAGATAAAGGAAGAAAAAGACGGGGAAGAAAGAATGATGGATATGTTTATTGAGACTGAAATGGAACATTGTTCTCTTTTATGAGTTAACAGCACACTGTGTTAAGAGGCTGGTTACAAACTGACTCCAAAATAAGGCTGACCTGCAGTTCATGAATAGCTCTGCCAACTCTAGTGCCTCTAATTGGAGCACACTGCCAAGGGAGGGGCAGCCTAAGATAAATTATTGATTCAACTGCATTTAGAGTTAATTTACTTCCTACAAACACTACCAATATTTGCACTTTCAAACTCACATTGATTCATTGGCCCATATTTATGATGTTTATGTGACAATTCAGTATCATTCTCTTGTAGATTTCAGGTCTAGGTGGTCAATACTAAGCATTTATTTACTTTTCCATGATTGTTGGCACCTTTTCTAAAATATAAAAGGGTACAGGCTTAAATTCGCTACTCAGTACTACAGAAACATAACTATTTTGGAACTCAGTGTAAAAACAAGTTTATGTTGAGCATTATTTACAAGATGGAAGCCACAGTACAGACTTAATTAAGTTATCTTCATAAATTAGCAGGAAAATGATAAGCACTGGATTTTAATGAGTAGGGCCAACATTACTAGACCACTAGTTTGTTAAAACAATCCTTCCCAGAGGAAGAGACAAATGTCACACAATGGAAGAATTTCCCTGAACCACTGATACCTATGTCTCATGGTGTGGGATTTACTCTACAAGAATCCAGGGTAGGGCCAGTGTTTTTCTGGTCAAGGTGGTTTTTCCAACCCATCAAATACATATTAAAATATAACTTAGCTGGTAGCTTGCCAACACTGGGTACCCCATGGGTACAAAAGGGCAAAGTACTATAGTTTTTAAGTGGACCTTGGAAGAAAGAAGCTTTTAGTTTAGCACATCTAGCCTTATCTGAGTGGCACTTTTGCATACAATCTTACATAGAGCTGATGTGGGTTCCCTCCCAGCTGTAGAATCTGGAAGTTGTAAATGAATGGCAGTGCCACTTCAAAGTATCACCATAAAACTTCTCTGCTTTGGGGCCGATATACAGATGTGAAATGATCAAACATAATTTCATTCTAGTGCTTCTGAAAGAGGTGTTCTGATAAACCCCGAAGCAGATCTGGATTTGAGTCATAATCATTATTCAAGTACAAAGAGAGCTCTTTATTTCACATTGACAGTTCAATTCTGATCTCTGGCAAATTATATGAAAATAATAAATATATACATACATATATATATATATATATATCTAGCTCTATACTGAACACTGGTTAAGAGTTACCAGCATCCCAATACAGTACATTGAAAAAAGGACCCATCTCCCTGCTCCCAGCTGTCCCCTCACCCCCGTCCCAAGCCCCACACCCATCTTAAAACTGTTATTGCAGTACTGTGCTGGTCTGTTTTCTTTCAAAGCAGTTTCTTTGAAATTGGCTGGAGATGAGTTTAAAATGGGCAATTTGGCACATTTACTGGGGGAGAGGTGTTGTTTAGATGCATTATAATCTATAAAAATTTGAGAGGTCAAAGGAAATCCATGCCAATAGAAAGCCTGAGTAAAAATTTGTAGTCAATGACAAATATTTTTTAAAAAACCCAAAACACTGATCTGTGCATGAGAAAGTGATTTCTCTTTCATATTCATTATCTAATTCCAACAGTTATACATGATATACTTCCAAATGTTGTCTCTTACTGAATTTTCAAATTCCAGATAATACAGTTTTTCTTTTTATCAATTTCATTTCCTCTTACCTACTACCCCCAAATCCCAGAACCCAGAGAACAAAAGCTGTGAATCCAAATATAGAAAGTAATCTGGAGGTCCGTGTATCAAATCAAATGTACAATTGGCCAATAGTGTTTTCTTTTCCTCAATTATAATTTGAATTTTCTAAGAGATGACTTTCATGAAGATGTCTTTCCTCATTCCCAGTCATTGGAAGCCAGGGGCTCTAGAACTGTGAGGTCTGGGTGAATGAGATGGTGTCAGACTTGTCTACAGCAAAGCCTCCATTGACATAGGACTTCTTGGTGTCTGAGTCTTCATTATCGAGTATTGTGGATTCCAAGGCAAAGGGGTTCACAATGTTGACTTCAGATGAAACATCCATCTGCTCCAGTTCCTTCTTAGAGAGCTTCTCCACAATGCCTGTACCATATGCATCACCAAGGACATTCACCATGGTCCGGAACCGGTCCCTGAGAAAGACAGAATGAATCAGACAGAAGGACCAGATTCTATTTTCTTTCTCTATTGGAGAGAGGCGAGGACCTGAGATGTTCACTTATGAATTGCGCAAATGCAGGAATTGGATGTCCTCACACATAGCTGACCAGAGGCTCCTCTCCTCACAGACCTGGGGCAGCAGTGGTTGGTGAAGGCACAGAGTGAACAAAGAGGTTCCTTTGGGCCTGTGCTCCCAATAAGTCACAATGACTCCTCTAAATCCAGTGCCAATCTCCTTAAGATTCTTTATCTCTACCCAAAGAATAAACTCTTTACACCTATATTTGGAGAGTTGAAGAAGGGTCAGAATTCAGTAAGTCTTTAACCCTTAATCTCTGTCATTTGGGCATTTCTAGGTTCTTTCTTGGCTAAGAGAGAACATGGGCGTTTTGTGAGTTGAGTTCGTGCCAAGCAGGAATGTGTGTACACATGCAAATCGTCCCGTGTGTTCTTGTGCTCCTGGCATACTTGTTTCTTTATCACACTAGATCATTCTATGAATAAGCCAGCAGGGATGCTGCAGAGCACAGAGCCAGGAAACTTAGGTCAGCCCTGGACCTTAGAGGCACCCTTAGCCAACTTTAACTCCTAGGCACCATGGTGAAGAGACAAGCAGCAGCAAGACTTGTAGGGAAGGACTACTAGGGAGGGGAGAATCCTTTTTGATACAAGGACATTGGTAGAAGGTAGGAGCTTGTACATGAGTATTCTTGTGAAAACTGCAACCGTAGGTCAGAAAAGATTAAAAATGGTTATATATGTCCATTCTGAATACTCTTCTTCTACTTAGAATAAGGCCATGAATGGAAATAGACCCTGCTATAGACCAACTAGTCTGTCATGGATCAGACTGGAAGTTTACTAGTTCCAGGAAGGATCAAGGAAAGAAGTGCAAATCTACCATTACCCTAGAAAGAAATATCAAAGCACTGGCCTCAATGATAGGTTATCTTGCAAGGCCCTCAGTAGGGCTTTGTAAAAGTAGCAACTGCTAAGGGGGTCCCACATGGTACAGTTTCCCAGGAAGCTATGCAGGAGTTTGTCTTCTGGCATGTGACCATATCATAAAACGCAAAGATTTGATGCTTCACCACCTCAGCTGTCATTTGCAAGCTACATAGCACTGTACTCCCCAGTAAGCCTAAGCTCCTTCTGAATGAAGGATCAGTATGGAACTACACTTAACCTTGATGGCCTGGGGACAGAGCCAGACTGAAATGCTGGAAGGCCGATGCACAAAGTAGGTATCAAGGAGAAAGCTGGGAACCAGGCTTGTTCTCACCCAGATGGCCCGCTGTATTTCTTAACTGTGCACATGTATGCGTGTGTGCATGTGAGACAGAGACAGAACAGAGACAGAGGAGAAATAGAGTTGATGGTTGAGGCCTGAATGGTCCAACTCATTGTAATCATTACAAGGTCATTTTATGAGCACATACTGCCTGACATGATTCTGTCAATAGATACTCCTTTCATATTAGCTCACTCAGTCTGTAACTAACACAATAAGATAGACGGAATCTTTCCCATCTCACAGATAAAGCAACTGGGACTCATAGAGATTAAAGAACTTACTCAAGTTCAAACAGTAAGATACCACTGCCCCTAAGATTTCTGAAGATTTTGGGGGAAGAGAGGCTGATTTTGAACCAGGTGTCTTTGAACCTTTGATGCTGACCTGGGCTTGGGATAGGCTGGAGAAGCCAATGAGGTTTGGAAAGTCTGGGGCTTTGCTTTGTTTTATATTTCATCACTTTTATTGTTTTATGTTTATCTCATCTCAAACCCATCTCCTAACCTTGAGCATTATCAGATATAATGAGTTAATCGAGATCAGTGGCTTATTAAAGTCACTGCTCAAAGTTATGAGGAGTTAATTTTTAAACATGTTATCAGATGGCCTGGTCAGAGGGAAATGAAAGCAGCAACAGATGGCTCATTAGGCAATCTGTGGAGAGAATGATGATTGACTGCGGATTCTGCGTGGAAGCCTGCCTTCCCATCCGGCTGAGACAGCGCATTTATTCCAACTTACAGGAACCAGTCGACAGCGATGATCAGGGTGACATCCTCAGCAGGTAGGCCCACAGCACTCAGCACGATCACCATGGTCACCAGGCCAGCCTGGGGCACACCAGCAGCTCCGATGCTGGCAGCTGTGGCTGTGACACTGTAGCCAAAATATACCAGTACACAAGAGAAGTTAGATACCCATTTCTCCCTTCAAGGCTCCCAGTCAGAAATAGTTAGTGCTGATGGCTGTTACTGTGCCCCAAATTGGCCAGCACAAAATTGTTACCTACTGAGCACCAGCTCACCTCATTAGAAGCTGTGGGAATCTTAGGGGAGTATATATATCGCCATATTCTAACTCAAGGATGTGGAGAGAACTGCATAAGTGGCCATAAAAAATGAGCAAAAGAGAGAGATTCCAGAGGAAAGCAAGAATTTACCAGCTGGATTATTTATGGAAGGTTTTATTTACCCATTCACGAGTGCATTCATCCTAAACAAGTGCCAAGTACTTTTTCACCTGCTTTCTTCCCTCCTCCTTCCACCCATTCATCCACCCATACTAAATATCTAATCAACGCCAGGAATTTATGCCGCCTTGAAGGATGGTAGAGGAATAGTGGTAATGGTGAATGGGCAAGGGTATTTCAGGTGAGGGAAAAGGAATGAGGCAATGGTCAAGCAGGTTTTACACACTTTCTTGACATCACAAGACTGCTCTGAGATCTGCCCTTTTCCGCACTAAATTTACAAATAGCTATGGCTCCAGTCCAAGGTCCAAGTGCTTATTCCCGACTGTTCCTTTTTGCCAGTGGGTGCACTTTGTGCAAAGGGAAGAGAGATCTGGAATCTGGGAGAGGCAGCCAAATGAACTTCATTACTATACAGTTAAAAATATCCCCCTTGGGCAGATAAAATGTGGCACAAAGGACTTTATCTCTCTGAAATGTGTAGTTTTTTCACCACAATATCTCCCTTATTTAAATCCTGTCATTTTGGAGGACATGGGCTCACCATGCCCTGAAAAGTCCCCGCATGAGAATGAGCTTGAAGAGATACCCACCACATTTTCTGGGGATGTGTCCTTACCCTTGGGCTAAGAAAAGCTTCTGGGATGTGATTAGGTTGAAAGGTGAACATGTAGAAGCTGCCAATTTAAACAAGAAGAATCTTGTTCTATCCATAGTCTATCTAAGAATCGTGGTTCTATCCATAGTCTGTATGCCTGTGGGTTCATAATGCCTCATGTATCTACTGCCCATTCATCTGTATAGTGATGTGCTGCAGATGGTGATTGTGGGTACAGTCAACAGGGCCAGAGTTCTTTGACAAGTATGTTGCCTTCAGTGACTGTGGCCACTGATTTCCAATAAATTAGAGATTTCTAGCCCTGTCCCAATTCCTCTAACAGGCCCATACAATCCTTTAGATCTGTTCTGACTTAGTACTCACTGAGAAACTGAAGTTATTTCAATGCTGTATGATTTTTATTTTAATTTTAAAAGTATAGATTCATTAGGAAAAAGGAAAAAAGAAGCACCTGCATAAACATAGGTGGGCAGAGAGCTGCTGGATATAGCAGATGCTTAAAAACTGAAGCCATTTCTGCTACTTCTACAACAGCAGCAGCAGCTGCTTCTACTTCTATTGTTACCACTGTTACAATTATTACTACAAAATAACAATTACTACTGCTACTACTACAAAATAAGTACTGTTACCACCACTATAACATATCAACTATTATTACTGCTGCTAATTTTTCCCTCTAAACTCTTTATAGGCCTTCAATCATGTTACTATTTTCCATTATAAGAAAATTATCCCACTTTCGATCAGGTGTTGCCTTAGATAAGTGAATGTAATAAATCCACAAAAGGGTAAGTTTTGGGGTAGATGGTGCATGTATTTCTTTAATGTCTAGTCCACAGAGACCACAGGAAGAAAGAGACGATGGGTCCAAAAGTCTCTTCAACTATCTGCCACATGAGGCACAACTGTAACTTGCAAAGTTAAAATACAATCATTTCATTCTCTTCTAGGTAGAGCTGGAGAGGATTTTTTTTATTGTAAATGAATGATTATTTAGGCCTGTTGTTATTGGCCCTGGGCCAGAAGTTACCAGCAAATCTGATTTAAGAATACACCAGAGCAGGAAGAGAGGTTTTTATGTGACTTGATTATTTAGACTCTAGGCCCAAAGTCTATTCCTCTAGTAGTCAGATTTAAAGGGAAAAGAAAGATCTAGAAACCCATGAATGACACAGAGGAAGGAATTCATCACAGGCTGCAAATACCTGAAAGAGCTGACACCTCATACAATCACTCCTTGAAATCAGTTCAGTGCAGACAGGCTGGGGTGAGGGAGGTTAGGAAAAGACACAGGGAAGTGTGGCCATAACTGCTGTAACCAAGTGGTGGTTGTGGAGCAGAAGCTTCCTCAGACATGATTCAAGGTTTCAGTTTTAACTTGCTGCTGTTCAAACTATCACCTTGACTCCAGCATTTTTGGCATGGGTTTCTTTAAGCCACCAAACACTTTTTATAGATTATGCAGCATCAGTATAGTTTTTCAGCCGATATATCAAATGGTGTATTCTGCGTGTGTCTTTGGTCAATTTTAAGCAAATGCAATAAATACTTTATCTTCTATGGTTGGGGAAGATTTAACAATGTACTGAACTAGAACACTGTTAGAGCTTACTTTATGCCTAGAATTTATGCCCATTCCAAGTGCTGGGGATGTGTGAGTGAGTTAACTTGGAAAGGCTAGATTCAATCCATGACTTCAAAGCAACATTGTCCAGCAGAACTTTCTACTTTCAGTGATAGAACCTACACTGACAGAATCTATTTCTACAATGATGGAACCTTCTTTGTCTTCTCTATCTGATGTGGTAGCCACCAGCTCTATTGGTTACCATATTAAATAGTGCTATTCCAGAGAAACAACTCTGGCAAAATACTGTAATGACATTTTCACCATTTACTTGAGTTGACAAATTTAGTCTTCATTTGACTAGAATTTTTTGCAATATCTGAGTCCATTGACCATTTATTTCATCCTAGAAAATCTCTCTTCTCTAGGTTTCCTCTCTTTCTGTTCCTTCTCATTATCTCCTGGATGCCCTCTTCCCTGCTTGCCATCAATATTAGGATTTTCCAGGCATCGGTCCTTAGTTTTTTTCCTTCTCTACGAACTCTCCCTGGGTAATATCCATTCTCAGCATTCACTAAGTGCTCACTATGCTTAGGCACTATTCTAACATTTAATATGCAAATCTAAGTACCATTATGTAGGGTAAATGGTTTTCAAGCTTTTCTGCCCTCCACCATTAGGATCGCCTGAAGGGGCACCTGCATTTTGTTACATTGATATAAGTTATGTTGTTTACTTCTGTGGGCCATGGCAGCAGTATTGAGATATTTGCCAAGAGAAGTAGAAGCAGGAAAGAGGCAGGAGAGAGAAGGGGAGAAAGAAGGCCCGAGAAGCCCAGAGTGAAGACTTGCTGGGGGCTTGGAGGCCTGCCAGTCTCCTGGCTCCCCCCAACCCACAACCCTGTCTGCTGTGTACCTGGGTGCTGCATTACATGTGAATGCTTAATAAAAGCCTGAGAAAGCCACCAGGGGCTCCAGGACTCCTCCTTTACCTGTTTGCTCTGCTCGGATCATAGACAACCTGGTCTGTGCTCATCCTGACCCTATACCTTATTATCCTCATTTTACAGGTGAGAAAACAAAAACTTAGAGGATTCAAGTTACTTGGTCACGGTCACAGCTAATCACTGTGAAGCTGATTCAAACACAAATAATTGACTCCTGACTCATGCTAGATGGCCACCATTAAGCTGCTGAGCCTAACTTCTGTATCTGCTGCCAGGACCACATTCTCACTGTATATTTCCATATAAATATCTTAAAAGCATTCTGAATTCAGTGTGAGAAAAAGCATAAGCTCTTTATCCTTCCAGGTACACTTGTTTCTTTTATACTAGCTTCGGTTTTGTTAAGCACTGTGCACCAATTTAGAACCATCCACCAATCTTGGGGTTCATCCTATGAATGACCTATGAATCCAACTGATGCCTCTTGAATTCATTAGCTTTTCTCCATTTCCACTGTCAGTATATGATGTATATCTTTAATACCTGGACTTCTGTAATAGTCACCTAACTGGGCTTTCAGCTTATGGTTCCTCCTTCCATCCAGTTATCCACCAACTTTCTGGTTACTTTTACAAATCTTTTGATAATATGAAAGATTTCTAAGGTCCTTCCATGGGCTCCCCATACAAGGTCTTTCATGATTTGATCCCCTGCCTGCACATTTATTTATATTCTCTATATTATACTCTTTATGATGTGGAGAATAATAATCTATACTCTGTAACTAGGCCATGGTTATATCACGAGCATGTTATCCCCTTTATCAAAAAAAGCCCTTAGCTTCTTTTATATTTTACTATTTTCTTATTCTTCTTCTAAGACTTATGTAAACTTTTTCATCCTCAGGGAAGCCTTTCCTCACCTTCCTAGATAGAGCCAACTCTTCCTTCCTTGGTGCCCTCTGTGGTCCCCATTCAAACCTCTTTTATAGTGCTTATTATACCACTTAGCCTTTATTTAGGTATCTCTGTATCCCCTATCTACTGGGGAACCCTTGAAAGATGGGACTGGTTCTTAGTCCTTGAACTTACTCTGATGGGTGCACTGATAGCCCCTGGTGGGTGCACTGAACTGAGAACAGAGTGATGCCTTTGGCTAGACCCAAAGCAGACATCCTATACCCCACAATTCTTTTTTTTTTTTTTTTTAAAGATTTATTTATTTATTTATACAAGCACTGGGTACAGTCAGAAGCGCGGGAGGGTGAGAGAATTCACCAGAGCCAGAGTGGAGAGCAGAGCAGCAGAGCAGACAGACTGACAAAGTACACTGCTGAGGGAAGCAGCGGGCAGCAGGAGAGGTCTGCGCGCCATGTGGGACCCTCGCCGGGTGGCCAGGGATTGAACCAGTGCTGCAGAGGCTGCGGGCAGCTTCGCAACCCAGCGCTCAACCGCTGCACCACCGGGGAGGCCCCACAATTCTACTTTTAAAATAGTTTGTTTAATCTTGGAAGCGACTTTGTAGGCCAAGAAAATCAATCCACTATGGGATCATTTTTACTTAAGTAATTTCAGTAACAGAGATGAAAATGAGTGTGACACCATGTCCCACCTGATAGTGATGATCTGCCCAATGCTCAAGTCCAGGTCATTCAACTGTGCAATAAACACAGCTGCCACTGCTTCATAGAGGGCGGTCCCATCCATGTTGATTGTAGCACCAACTGGCAACACAAATCTAGTGATCCTCTTGTCCACGTGGTTCTTTTCTTCAGCACAGCGGAAAGTGATAGGCAGTGTTGCTGAACTGTGTGATTAAAAGAGACAAGAACTTATGGTCTATGAGTCCTAGTTCTCATGCCCTGTCTGAAGAGATACTGCTATTTAAAAACTAAACAAAGATTCAAAGTCATGCTAGCATTTTTGGCAGTTGCAGAAATCAGAAGATGGTCTGCTTGCCATTGCTCCCAGATATATCATAACCCCTTCATGGGTTACAGGCCATTTCAAGAGGGTAGGACATGTTGAACAAAGTGAAGAAATATGTTCAAGGACATGGGTAGAAAATATGGAGGCCATTTCTCAAATTAGAGGCAGCCACACAACCACAAGTTGCAGCCAGTGCTTTATCAAGTGAGGTGAAAATCTCTTGGGTCAGAGATTTCTTCCAGACACCCCTCTTTTCTTTACCTGGAGGATATCATCAGAGCTGTCAGGAGAGCTTGGGCCATTCCCATGGCAAATCGGAAAGGGTTCTTTCGTACGACTATGAAATATATCAGGGGGAGAATTACAATGGAGTGTATTGCAAGCCTGTAAATGAGAGGGAAACAGATTCATCCATGATATCACCTTTTCAAAGCTTTTTTATTCACAACATTCAATTTTCACAAAGACCCAATAAGAAAATGAGATACAGGGCTGGAATATATGTCCCCATTCCATGTATGAGGATATATGAGTTCACTCAGCAAATGAAGTCCAAGTTAGCAGCAAGGTCAAGAGCTGAATACACATTTCAGAGCTCACAGAATAGTCAGGTCATGCTGCCAAGCCCTGCAAGTGCTATTCATGCTCACTAAGCTAAACTGTTTCACTTCCTTTGTGCTGAATTCTTCCTCTTTAAGATTCAATGAGAATAACTATAAGAAAGAAAAAATCAAAATCAACAAACAACTATGAACCAGAGACACACTATGGGGGGGTGGGGGGCGGGGAAAGGGGGGATTGAGGTCAAAATAAGGGGGTTGCAATTGTATGGGGAATATAAAAATAAAATTACAAAAAAAGATTCAATGAAACTTCTCCCTTCTCTGGGAAGCTTTCCCTCACCTTTCCAGTTTGAGCTAACTCTTCTGCTCATACACACCTATTATAGCCCTATACTTAGCCCTCTAGAAGTCCAGATCTTGCTGCTGTCTTGCTAGATGGCACCCACTGTCTAGGAGGGAAGTTGGGGTTGCAGGAAAGAGAAAGTCACAGTCATGCTTCAGGATGCACTCTTTTCTTTGCTATTCCTATCTTCTAAAACTATTTCTTGTTTCATATGGAAATATACAGGCTACACAAAGTAGGGGAGTTAAGAAATGAGACTGATTCAGCAGACGACATGAGTGTGTAAGGGACAACTTAAGAGTTAACAGATCATTTTTCAAAGCTGAAATAATAAGAAATGGTCATTGAAAACAGAGATCCTTCTCCACTGGCCAGCAGAGGTGGATTTTAGTTAACGAGATTAAAAGCCAAATGCTGTTTAATGTAAGCTCCCAGTTTAATCGAGTTCCAATAGATGAATTGATTGCTCCAGTTAGGTGTTTGGGGGCACTGACCTGCAGGAGTCAAACTGACAATGTTTACTCATTCCCTTAGTTCGTATTTCTTAGAGCATGTGATATACCTTGCCCCTAACTATGTCTAGAGGCATCAATCATAATCTATCCTACCATATCTCCCCTCAAGGAACCAGTAACTGGGCTCTAATAATTATGCAAACAACTGGTATCCTACTGCCTCCCTGTTTTACACAATTCCTTCTTGAGGATTTTCCCAGCATACTTTCTGACACTTGGGGCATGGCAGTGGTTACCAGCACCACTATAAGGGTTGGGACAACCAGCCTTCCTTGTTGCCATTTACTCTAGTCTGATTTCATGGAGGTCCTGTCTAATTTTTTTCAGGCTCAAGGTACATGGGGCAGGGGGCTATTCTTACTTGTTTTGTTAGATTCCATCATTAAGGAAGTAGCCAAGAGAGATAGCCAAGACCGGCTACCAGTGGGTTTTGCTCTTGTAAGAAAACATTTTAAAATTCAATAAAAGGTGGCAGCAAAGGCTGGTCTAGACTGTTCTACCAAGATATGGCAATTAGCACAGTGTGATCCACCTCCAGTGCAGCTGGTAAAGGGCACCTCCCGCTTGCTCTCTTATCTCTAAACCCCATCTTTCCCTATATGTGGGAGAGAAGTCGATTTTAACCAACTGAAACTTAGTCTTTCAGCAGCAATCCATTGGCTCAAATGAAATTTCTGTTTCTTCTCTCAAGTCTAACATACCCACTGATGACGGTGGCCATGTAAAGGCCTAGCTTACGGAATATTTCCCAGTCTTCAACTTCTATGATCTTCCCGGCAATCAGGAACAAGATGCCGAGTGGCATGTAACTAAAACAAAAACAAAAAAGACATGCTTCCATCATCAGGGGTTTTCTCAGGGTGGGCTTGGTGGGGAAGAAACGAGTCAGACATGCACCCTCAGCTTGGTGAGTGCACTCAGCTGGGAAGAGTACAGGGCACACAATGAAGCTAAGGTCTTAGGTTCAGGTCCTGTTGGACCATGCTGGCTCGAGGTTTCAGCACCTGTGTGCACCTTAAGTTCTAGCCTTAAGTGACCACAATAAGGCAAACTTGGAGAGAACACATGGTTAAACTGGTGCATATTCCACTCTGCAGATTGCCACATCTGCAAGCTTGCCCCTCCAAATATGTCACATAGGCTCTTTTTAGCCATGGTCATCTGTTCCCCAGGTAGTAGTAGCAGAAACAGAGCAATACGATTAGTAAGAATTGGTAGTAACATCTGTTTGTGAAGCAGTAATTACATGCTTTGTGTTGGGTTACATGCATCTCTGCACTTACTGTACTTCTCCTAATCTAGTGCAGACGTTTGTCATCTTGTTTTATGGATGGTCAAACAGAGGTTCAGCAGGATTAAATGACAGAAATAGCTGAACACTTTCTGTCAACAATGTGTATACTTTGGATTAAATAACATTGAACCAACTCAAAATGAGAAAAGTGGGCAGAGGTCTTTTAGGCTAGGTGGACTTTTTGGCATCTCTAGGGACTGGGCAGATACTTCGGTGTGCCACCGATGTGTTCACCCAATGGTAGATTTCATTTAGATGGGCTATACCTTGGCTGTGTTCTGAATATCACTTCTACAAGGGGCCTAATAAGGAAAGGAGCTCCTTCAAATAATTCCTTTAAGAGTTACTTCTTACAGGAATGCTGATTGGGTATATGATGATCTGGCGTTTTGGTAGAAAATAATGGCTGATATCTGGACTTTCGTTAGTGAGATAACATCTAATACATAAAATTATTTAATACTCTAGTATCTTGCTATTGTGATTATCCTCTCTGTGGTGAAGTCAGTTGAGAAATCTAAATCTCTTCATTCTAGTTTTGATGGGAGAGTCATTAGGGAAAGCAAGATGGCATTAACTGATGTAGCTCACCACATAATGATTTGAACAATTTTCATGGTTGCATCACTTAGAGCATTGAAGAAATCCACCAGAATCTGTCCTCTTTCTCCCATTTTTCCAATGACAAGTCCAAAGACAAGGCAAAAGACAATCAAGCCCAGGACATTTATTCCATCTGAATACATGCCTACAATTTTGTAATCCTTTGTTTGGTTCTGTGGATCAAAACCAAAAACATATAGAGATGCATGATTATAATCTTGTTAGAATATAAAGGCCCTGAAATGAAGATGATAGTCAGACATAATAAACTTGTGATCTACCAGTCAGTGTCAACAATCTTAGGAAAACCTTTAAAAACAAACAAACAACAACAACAAAAAACAACCTACGAATCCAACAAATTGTACTGCTCCCACTCTCTGCCATTAAAGCTTGAACTGCTTTTTGTCTTTTTCTCTCTCAGTAAGACCATACTGAATATATCTCTTGAAGATTTTTTATTCTGGATTGCCTTACAATTTTAATAAGGATTTTAATATCAAGGCATTCCTCAGGACTTATTTCAACTACTAGCTACATATGCAGCCTGCATAAAAAAAAAAAGATAGGAATTAATAATGCAAGAAACAGGGCCTCCCCAGTGGTGCAGCGGTTGAGCGCTGGGTTGCGAAGCTGCCCACAGCCTCTACAGTGCTGGTTCGATCCCCGGCCGCCGGGCAAGGGTCCCACATGGCGCGCAGACCTCTCCTGCCACCCGCTGCCCCCCTCAGCAGTGTATTTCATCAGTCTGCCTGCTCTGCTCTCCCCTCTGGCTCTGGTGAATTCTCTCACCCTCCCGCGCTTCTGACTGTACCCAGTGCTTGTATAAATAAATAAATAAATAAATAAATAAATAAATAAATAAATAAATAAATAAATCTTTAAAAAAAAATAATAATGCAAGAAACACAAAATATTTACCAGTGGGAACATTTTTAGGATATTTTACTGTTTTATCCTGATAATGAAACACAGTAACATGGTACTGCCTTGAATCTCAGATGACCAACAATATTTATTTCAGCAACTTTAAAAAAATATTAGCCAGATACCTATAACTATGTACCATTCCTTTGCTTTATTCTTGGTAAGAACAACATGAGATTTCTTGAGTGATAACTTAATCTGAGTGGTACAACATGAGATTTATTCAGATTTCATAAGGAGATAATGTAATTTGAGTGGTGCAAACTAGGTTTATAAAGAATTACATCAACAAGTCATTGGGGTACCAGTCATTTCGAAATTATGATCTAATAGAAACAAACCCATATTTATCGAGCAGTTTGAAAGTGCTAACTGCACTGGTGACAGCATTCAGTCTTAAAATGCAGCTGGAGAGACAAGATAAAAGATGATGTATAATTAATTGCACAGCCGTCATATGAAGATTGGGGGCAGAAATGATAGCCATGAGGTTAGGGAAAGCTAGGTCTGAGGAGTAGGAAACCAAAAGATGAAAGCATATTCCAGAAAAATGGTAAGCAAAGGCAAAAGTCATTATGTACTAGCCTCTGTACCTTGCTTTGATGATTCCTACTATCCTTTATAGCCCCAAGCAAATTTAAACTTCCCCATTTTAGGCCACACAGTACCCTGGTCTTCTCTATTACAACAGTCACCACTCTTTCCGTGAAGGCAGATGCCACACTTGTCTTGTCTTTTCACTCTTTTAAACTCAGTGCCCTGGAAACCCAGTGCCCTGTAGGGCCTGGCACAGGGAGGATGCTCATAACATTTTCATGGAACTACATGGAAAGGCAGTTAGGAGTAACTGAGGAGGCAGATCTGAATAATATAGAACATAGGGGGCCCACCAGGAAGTAAGCTGAGAAACTAGAGAGGAGCCCAATTGTGGACAGTCACTGAGCCAGTCAGAGAAGTTACGGTGGGAAGAAGCAGAGAGCCAGCCATAGTGTACTTAATGTGAATTCTGAAAGTATATTGAATATTTCATTTTCACTTTAATCTATCTTCCCTATGTAAAGACAGAGAATCTTCAGGAGAAATCCATTACATCACTATGAGGCTATTACTTCCAGCTAACACAGTCTATTCTCCAATGCTGAAATCACCCAAACTCTTAAAAAACATTGATTTTAATGCAAAACCTTTCCTAAACTGAGATGAGGCTACTCACAGTCTATTTCTTTTGCTTGGAAGAATGTTCATAAGTCTGCTTCAGATACATTGATGTGCTTGATTCTAGAGCATTGTTTCCAGTCCCACTTACGCATGTGACATAATGTACACGGCATGGCCTTTTAACGTTGGAAAAACTCTGGATGCTTAGTTAACATTTGGGCAGAGAATCTACGAGAAGCCACTGTGGGTCTGCATTCTCTGTTCACACAGCCGAATGAGGCTAGAATAGGCCCTGGAGGAGCCCAATTCAACTCTAAGGAGTGGCAGAGATATAGAGGCAAAAGGGCTCATTCTTTTCTGTATGTGGTACAGTCCATTTTCCTTATTCTTGGTAGCTATGTCCTCTAAAGTGGGCACCAACACTTTATTAGTGAATATATTTTATATTTTAAAAGAACAGGTTTATCAGGAAAAGGAGAGAGAAAAGGGAGCCACCTGCATAGTCACAGATGGGCAGGAGAGCTGCTTATTAGAATGTATTTAATCATTGTTCCTAGAGAAATAAAGGATTAGGTTTCTAGGAACCAATGACCACAACATTTTTGTTAATTATCAGCATAAAATCTTGCCTTATGTGAATTTCTGTTCAAAGACATTATTTAACATATACTGTTGAGTGATGTTGAACTTATAACCAACACACTACAACTCATGCCGGAATGAAGAGTAACACACTTATATTCTCCAAGCATACCACAGCCTTCCTGTGCTCAGAAACACTCAATGGCATTTCAGCACTGTTTTTAAACAGTGAAAACACTTTAAACAGTGAAATCACCAAGAAAAAGCACAAGAATGTGGAAAATGTGGCAGGACAAGGTTATAGTGTGAGAGTTGAAAAAAGAAGGCATAGCTTTATTCATCCTCTGCTGGGAGCATGTGCACTGAATGATTTAAAAGTTTTCACTGCTCTTTGTAAGTCTGTTAATGACCATGAAAGTGCTGTGAGTATTAATTTTGGTATTATAAATTATATTTTAGCTAGTAGGTGAATTCACAAATGTGGAATCTGTGAATAATGGTGATCAACTGTATTTCCACCTCTTGCTCACTTAGGACTCAGCTCTGCTGAAGGGGGAAGGCCGAGCAAGTGATAAGGAAGGGAGAGGTACCTTGGAAACTGCAGTTGTCATGATGGCTGTGATCGGTGCTTCTGTAATGTTTGTCTCCGGCTCACTGGGAGGCTGCACTTCTTCACGCTTGGTTTTGTACTGCATGTTGGAGGAAAAAGGACAAAGAAACAAAAATGAGGTTTTTAAGCTTGTAAGGCTCAACCACAGAAATATGCTACTTTGTCCAAATAATTGCTGCTGAAGGGTTCACCCTCCAACAGCTCAGTTAGCTCCAGTTTTTGATAGTATGACCCATGAGGCCTTGGAAGCAAAAGTGGAATTAAGAAATCCAAACCCTTGATTCCCACAAGAACCATTCATATCAGAATATTTCTCTCACTTTCATAATAAAGGGAGAGTTAATGGGGGCACTAATATAAAAGAAATTATAGGTTTTATTTGTAGGTGCTATAACAAAGGACTCTACAGGAATCCTGTTAATCATTTTTGTTTCTATTTATTTATTCATTTATTATTTTAATCACTTTGATGAATGTAGTCACCATGACTTTAATAAACATGAAGAACTACGTGTTTGTCCCAAAATCAACAGTCACTTTATGGCTATTCTGTGAGTGAGATTTCTGTTAAATTCCCCAAGTTTTAGCATAGAGGTTTAAGAAGGAGCTAGTATACTGTTACATGGGCATAAATGTGACTCCTACAAGATTCTGCCAACACCAAGAGCCTTACAAATGACTACTGTGGCTAAACTGCAAAGGCACCTCTGAAATAGAGGTGATTCTGTGCCTCGTGGAGGTTGGCAGGGAGCAATTTAATTGCCATTTTTGTCGCTGTACACAGAGGTCTCTGTTCATGTAATTTATGTAAATGAATACTGCAGTTTGTATTAGGCTCAGCTGTGACTTAAAGTGATAGATAAACAAGAGAGAAAGCCTTGAAGGAAATGGAGTGAAGAGATTACTGAACTCTTCTAGAGGAAATCATGACTGGGTTATGTTGGCTCTGTAGAGTATCAGCAATGAGAATGGAATGATCAAGGAAAAGGCCTAATAGCAGGAATACTAACCATCTATAGAGGTGAAATACTGATTTCCCATGTGAAAGGCAAATGAATGAGGAGTAGAGGGCTACCTTTTCACTGCATTACATCTACAGAGGGCCTAAGTATCTTTACAAATATAAGGTGGTTCTCCACAACAGGTACTAGGCCACATTTTAAAGCACTCATGGTTTAGCAGGTGTCTGGCTTGCTCTATTTGAGCCCTCCATCTGAATTAGCACAATGGAAAAGTGAGCAGGGTCAGCAATGACATGCAGTTCCCTGAGGCTGGGAAGACAAGGGAGAAGGACAGAGTCTCCTGAAATTCCCCTGTTCACAGGCATGTTTCCTGCTTCCAGTTTTGATGGACTAATTTCATTTCTTGGATCACACCAGAAGGGGGAAATTTAATTAACAGTGGGAAGAAAGGAGCCACTTGAGGGCAAATGTCATTACCTGCTGAAAACAGGCTTGGACAAGGTTCTCAGGGAACATATTCCTGTTGGAGAAATGAAAAGCAGTATTAAGGCAAAAGGTTTCTTTTTTGTGGTCATAGCTAATACATTGGTAGAAATCAGTACAATATAAAATCAGTACTCTGGTTTCTCATCTGGCCTCTCCTTTTCATAATACTTCCTCCTATTAAGATTTATTTTTCCAATTGAGCATCAAACAGGTATAGAAAGCTCTCCTCATCGACCATTACTTAAATGAGTCACTGAGTAAACGATAAGCTTGCTGTCCTTGGTGAAACCTTGCCCTGTCAGGTAGAAACTCACAGTTAAGAGATTTCTTTCATATTCTGCGTATTTCTGTTTTATTAATTAGCATGTTTGCTTGCCAAGAGTCCACTGTATTTGTTCTCACAGTTTCTATGCCAATTGCAAATTAGCATTAGCCGTTATGTAAATCAATGAAATATGGGTGTGAAAAGGAAAGTGTGGTTTCTATAAAAACTTAGCTGAATGCTGGAAACTCAACCAAGGCAACTAAAATTTTTGTGGTTAAATTAGATATGGGAAGATTACAGAAATAGAAAAATGGGATGGATTTGGTCTTCAGAATTCTTTGCAACTTCTAAAGGTTTGTTGCATTGATTAACAGAAACGAAGTTGGAAATTACAAATGATTCATTCATAAGGGCAGCACATGCAACAAAAATATGAAATTATAATCAACTGACACGCTTGAAGACCTTGGTCTACATTAAAAAAACTGGAAAATAAGTATATTTAAATTTTAAGTGAAAACAAAATATGTAATACTATCTGCATCATTTTTTTTTATGACTCTCTGCTTTTGTTGCTACTTTTTAAATTGACTGACCAATTTCTGGCACTGATTACTTCAGACAAGCCTGTTCGTTCTATTCCTTCTTGGAATCATGGCCTGGCATGAAGATTGGCTGCATGATTTGCCGAGCCCAGGGCAAAAGGAAAATGCACAATAATTCAAGCATTATTAAAAAAATTCAGGATAGCAATTGCAGAGCATTAAACCAAGCATGGGGTCTGTGTGACCATCATACTCTCAAGACCCTTACCTGATCAGGTCTAACATGGCATCCACTGTACTGACTTCAGGGCTGTTGCCTATTCTGTCAATATCAGACACTTTCTGGGTGACACCAGGCTTGATGCTCACCACCAACACAATACCTGTGGCCAAAGAAAACACCCACAGAACATTAAGAATCCTCAGGGCACCTGGCGCCACTGTTACATACTTCTTGGAACCATTACACATGATGGGACCAAGCAATACTGGGATGGGGGCCCCAAGTCCAGCCAAAATGCTGAGCATTAACTGGGACCTCAGCAATAGTCCTAAATACTTTTCTGTGTAAACAGATAAGTAGAAGGAAAAAGTTCACTTTTGAGAAAGAAGGGGCTACATCCCAGAATTGCTTCTGGAAACACCTGCTGATGAGATATTCTTTTTCCTTTTTTTTTTTTTTGAAGTTTATGAGATCACCTAGGTAGGTGCTGGGGTGAGGGTGATTCATGTTCCAAGTGAGAGCACTCACAAATGTCTTTTTGTAGTTTTCACCTGTAAGGTGAAAACTAGCTGTTTTCCTGAGAGTCCTACAGAGTAAGTCTTATCTTCCTTTCACTTTACAAGCCTTTAAATATCTGAAAAACAGTTGTGTACCCAAAAAAGGGTTAGGGTTAGGAAAAATGTTCTCCTGACTCTTTAGAGGCAGAATGAGAACAAAGAAGAGTTACAGAGAGAGATAGCTCTTACTGTAAAGAAGAATGGTTTGAATGGAAAGCTGTTGAAAGTGCCATTCTGGAGGTAATGGATTCCTGTCCAAGGAATCAGAGGTTGTTTGATGGAAAGAAGTGAAGAAGAACAAGTGTCCATGCCCTTGATCACCTTTTCCAAGGGGAAATGCCAATCCAATAGATTGGGACCTCAAGATGATGAATAGGCTTGTTTTGCGGGTGGTGGGAGTCACAGGACAACAGAAGGGCCAGGACATAGTCTACTCTTCCCTGTCAGGGCTATGGAGGAGATGCAAGCTAAGGAATAACCTTGACTTCTCGCTTTGTATCTCCCTTGGGAACCTTATGGGGAGATATTGCTTTGTTTTAGGGAGGTTTTATATTCTCTATACTCAACTTTAAGAGACATTAATAAGCAGTACCTTGGCCGAAATTCAGTCAGCATTAGAGTCTTCATATAAAAGGTGCTGTGTAGCTTTGCAAGCCCAAAAGCTTCATGGTAATTTGACAAAGCTACTTTCTGTTTTTCAAAAAAAAATTTATGGGTGGTTTGTTGGAAGGGGAGTAGAATATGTGAGCATATGGAGGAGCAATAATGTAACCCCAAAATAAAGTTTTAAAATGTGCATTTAATAAAGTTTACTTTGAAAGGAAAAGTCACATTTACACAGAAGGATAAGGATTCAAAAATAAATATTACCTAGAATTACAGCAATGACAGTGGTACAGAAATAATATACAACAGCACGCAGACCAATTTTCCCAGATACATTGGAATCCAGTGCAGCAACACCTGAAAGAGAAGTCAAATTACATTAATTTGTCAGAGTTTGATTTCCAGTACTGCTGGCATTCAATCATCAAGGTGTGGGATAAAGAGAACTATTCTCTGCTTTTACTCAGTCTATCTCATATATTTTGTTTGGATAAGATGCGGTGGGCAAAAGCAGCAGCTCGAGATTCCTGACACAGAATGGAGAAGCAGAAGCCAGGAAGCACAAATTCCCCTCTGGCTAAATCCCACTGCCTCAGCCAGCAGCCAACACCTTTGGCTCCTGGCTAGGAGGTGGTCAGGAGACACAGTCAGCAGGACTTCTACTATGTGACTTCCTTATGAACGTTATTAAGTTCGTACATTACATCACTTGACAGCCTTCATGATAAACACCTTATGGAATTCAGTATCCAGGAGAAATTTATCTTGAAGAAGTGAGACAGTCCTTTCATCATATAAAGAAAAATCCTCTAACTCAGGATTGTTTTCCTTTCTGCCTTTCCTGTCAGGAAGCTCAGAATCAACTAAAAAGATAACCCTTATGTGTGATTATAAATGTAATGCATGTTCATCTTTATTATGTAAAAAAAAGAAAAAATATAAAGATGAAAAATATCACTTTATCTCTTCAGCCATAGTTAATATTCTGGTAAAAATTTTTCTTGATTTTTTTTTTTTGTAAATGTAGTTGAGGTAATTTTATAGTTCTTTATCCTCTCTCTTTTTAATGCTGTATTATAAACTACAGATTTCTTACTGCTACAGAGTCACTCTGAAGATAACTTAACATTGTGAGATACCTTAAAATTTATGTCTCAAAGAAATTAAAAACAAGTAAAAATTTCTGTGGGCACAGATAATTTAACAGACTTAGAGTCACAGTATTAGATCTAGTTTGAAGTAATCTTTGGCTGCCAACAAAATGACTGAATACTGTTTGAACTTCAAAGTGCTGACTTGAATGCCAAGGACAGCTGAAGAGGTGGAAGGCATACATCTCTCTTACAAGAAACCTTTGTTCTCCATCAAAGATGCTCACATAAATGGAGTGCATCTCTCTACCTGTACTGTTTCTATGTGGGACATGGAGCAAGTGGAGAAGCAACCAAACCATATTTCGGCAAGCTGTCCTTTGAAGGTTTCAGACCTGCCTGATTTCCAAAATGAAAATCACATTTTAAATCAAATAGAAAGTGATTTATTGTCTTCAACATGCATGAGTTTCCTATAACTGCAAAATCCCAAGTACTTGGTAGTAGGAAAATGAAGAAGTAAGTTGTCATGGGGCAACCCTATGTAGAACCCCCATGAAAGCTACCAGCATGCACAAGTAGCTTTTATATTCACTCCTCACATTCTAAAAGACCTATCCATTTTTTTTTTTAAATAACTGGGGGATTATGCGTCTCACATATAATCATACATATTTGATGTACAGGAAAAACCTTTAAGAAAGCTATCATCATGATGATGACAGAACAAGTCATTTCTCATTCTAAACACATGATTTCTCTCGCTGCTGATTGCTCCTTTGGAAGTTAATATTTAGAGAAAAGGAGTCTGGCTAAACCAGGGTGTTGTTAAGAGCCCATTCACCAACCTCCGGGACAAGATTGTGCAATTACCATTTGATAGGCATATTGCAACAGTCAGATCCTAGAATAACCTTTTTTTTTTTTTTTTTAAGATTTCTTTATTTATTTTATACAAGCACTGGATACAGTCAGAAGCGCGGGAGGGTGAGAGAATTCACCAGAGCCAGAGCAGGGAGCAGAGCAGGCAGAAGGACTGAAGTACACTGCTGAGGGGAGCAGCGGGTGGCAGGAGAGGTCTGTGCACCATGTGGGTCGCTCCTCTGGTAACCGGGGATCGAACCGGTGCTGCAGAGGCTGCCGGGCAGCTTCGCAACCCAGCGCTCAACCGCTGCACCACCGGGGAGGCCCTAGAATAACCTTGATGACAGAGTCTATTCTCTTTCTTCGGGAAAAACAGTTTGGTGTGAAGAGAAGACTTTCTTTTCCTAGTGGCAAGACAATTTAAAAAAAGCCATTTCTTCAAGAAACAACAACAAAACAACAAAAAATTAAGAGACACTGAAGACCACCAATCAGAAATGAATAAACTATCTCATATTTAGTTTTGGTCTCTTAGGGAAAAAAAGCAGACAATAATGCAAATATATGAGTGCTACATAATTATGTGATTATAAAACAAACCTATTTCATTTTAGAGCTCTGTACGCTGCTTTGATAAATAATAATAGTTATAATAACAATAACAGTAGCTTTAAAAAAAAAAGGCAAGAAAATCACCAATTATACAGAGCTCCAAGCAACATGTATAAGCACCTGTAATCCTGATCTAAGAGAGGCTGTGTTTTCAGATAAATTGTCCTTTGGTAGATGTCCAATTTATGTGGCTCCCAGGCCTTAGGTGGTGACAAGTGACAGGTTCACAGGGTAGCTGCAGAACTGTTTTTGGGTCTGTGTTTTGTGCCCTCTCGAGGATTTTCTGCAGGCAGCGAAACAAATTGAATCTACGTGGGTAATTGTTTCCAGCATATGTTAATATATCTTAATTTGTGTTAATGATTGGGCTATGGGTGGGTGCCTCTGCTTCTATTCCAGGATTCAGCTGGCAATAAAAGGCTTCATAATGCTGAGATTCTTGGTGGAACTACCTTATACAAATACATCCCCAAAGCAGTCAGCCAACTCCTCTCCACCAGAGATGAAAGAACTATCTTATATAGGAGTTATTTTCAGAAAGAGGTTGTTTCCCATTCCTCAAAGCTACCTCAGTTCTACATTTCCTCTGGATATCTTAAAATTTATTCAAGTCAATGGTCATAATTCTCCACATCTCTGGAGTTACACCTCCACCTCTCTAGCTATCACGGATTGGGGGAAGATCTGGTTCCCAAATCCAAGCTCTTGGATGATAAATAATGTGATGGGGGTGGGGGTTGACTGCCAAAGAGAGAGGGAATACATTCAGGGCAACAGTGTAGCTTTAGGAAACCTCTATAATAGGAACATTACTGAACTTAACATGAATATAAAATACGTGTCTCAATGGTCTAAACCTTCCAGCTGGCAGTAATAACAATGATGATGAAAATTATAATAAAAATGATGACAACGAACACTGTATTGAGAATGTCAACATGTTAAGTGTATCATCACTTTTTTCACTATAATCCCACGAGGTAGGCATTAGTGTCCCCACTTTACAGAGGCGAAAGCTATGGCTCAAACAGGCCAAGTAACATGTGAGTGAGTAGTAAGCCAGTGAGTAGTGGAGCTGGAATCCCAACCCAGGTTTGACCCTAAAAACCATATTCCTAACCCTGTGTCATATGAGCACTATCTAGGCACTACAGAATCCTTGTCTGTACCACCCAAAAGGATTTCTGTGATGATGGAAATGGTCTCTGCTGTACTGTCCATGGAGTGGCAACAAGCTACCTGTGGTGGTGGCTAGTGAGCACTTGATATGTGGCAAGTGTGACTGAGAAATTGAATTTTAACTTTGTTCAATTAATCTCAATTTTGATTAATTTTAAATAATCTTATTTTCAATAGCCACATGTGGGGAATGGTTGCTATATTAGACAGCACAATTTCTAGACCTTACCAGAGTGTCCAGCATACAGTGGATGCTCAGTAATGCTGAAAAAACAAACTCAAATGCAATCCCATTAGAAAATTCAGTACAACCTTGTTACCTTGCCAGCACAAGGCAGGAGAGAGGAAGAGGATAGCCCTTTTCCTTCTGGTATATATTTCCATCGCCACTGACTATATTGTTCTAAGGCCTGAAGCTTATTGTTCTCTGGATCTTCACAGCACATTAAATAAAGTACTGTAGGAATTTCTCACTCAATGCTGTCTATAAGACAGAAAAAGTTGCACTTTTTTCAGATAGTCTACATGTTACAAAGTGAGCCCATTTCAAAGATCCACTGTGTCAGAGACCAGAAACTCATCAGGGAGTCTCCTTAGAAACCTCCAGTACAGGGTGGTTTGGTTCTCAGGTAGCCAACCAAGCCGATTTTCACTCACAATAGGCCTCCATGTGAGGCTATATTTCACATCTTAGTATTTTTCAAATTTTTTTTATTGTGTCCTCCATGCCCTCCACCCCAGCCTTATACATTTTCCTAATGGCTCACCCCATTAAATTTTAATACCATAGATAAACTATACATCTGTTCATGTACTAAATGCACACATGTGCTTTTTACATAAAAAGAGTAAGTTTCTCTCCATTCCCCTAAGAACCATCTTTTGCTGCCTTGGTGGCAATAGTTCTGTTATGAACCTGTGGCGTCAGGCCAGTGGATGTTATGGTACTCTGATCCAGAAGGTTAGATTCTGAAGAGAGCATCTCTCCATTCCTCAGTCACACTCACCACTTCCAAGTGCTCACTAGCTTGTGGCCACTATATGAACAGCACAAACAGAGACCATGTCCTTCACCAGTGCTGGTCTAGAATGTGCAGCACATGGACAGAGCCAGTATGACACAGGGGTTGAGATATGGCCCTCAGTCACTTACTGGAGGATGTCAGGGAGCATGTCCACCTTAGCACCAAACAGGTGAATCTTTGTGCTTTACTCTGAGGTTTTACTCTCACTAGCCATCTGGGTCCCTTCAGCCCATTCCTTATCTGGTAATGTCAACAGAACCACCTCTCTTTACAATCCACCCAAGATTCATTTCTTCTGGGACCTTATACCTGCCCCTGGGAGTTGGCAAAGGAGAGGGGACTGTGTGCTCATACACTACAAAATAGGTACAACAAGATCTGCATAGAATCAAAAGTATTTTAAAACATTTAGAGTGACTGAACAGTAATTTAACTAATCTGCTGAATGTAATAAAAAACAGTAATTTTTTTCTAGTAATTCATTGACTATTGTTCTGTGACAGACTGAAAATTTTAAAAATTGGATCTTTCCCATCCAGTTTAAAAATCTGAGACTCCACAAAGCACTGTGCAGAGGACAGGTACTTAAGGACCCAAAGGTGTCACCAAGTGGGGGTGACCAGGAGTACTTCGGAGCTGAATTGAAAACAGGTAGAAAAAGATGAGTAAGATTATGACAAACTCTTTGCTTGACCACAGTTTAGTCAGGCTCCTGACCCTCCTCCTAGGCCCATTTGTGCACTTCCTTGCAAAATCCAATGCTAGCACAAACTCTGCTAAATTGAACTAGGATACCCCCCTGACTCTTAATCTGTTTCCTCCTCCTTCACCATCCTCCATCCTGATTACCTGGCCTGTCTTCAGAAAGAAGACTGTTAGATTTAGCTAGGGGGTCCTAGCTAAATCAACTTAACAGTCTAAATCAACCTATTAATATTTTCACTCATTGACTGCCACCCCGATCTTTAGCTATCAAATCCCACTTGCCCATGCTGTATTCAGAGTTGAGCACAATCTCTCCATTGCTGCAAAATGCCACTGGCAGTGGTCCCTGCACCTATTGTGAAGGTTTGGAATAAAGTTTGCTTTACTACCTTTAACAAGTTTAATTTTTTTTCCCCAGTAACCCAGTGACCAGAGAGTCTGGGATTGTCATTTAAAACCAGGGTCTGTTTTGAGGCTAAGTTATGGTCAGGGCCATAGCTAGGGATACAATTCAAGGTTGTCCTTGGAATTTAGAGGTACCTACTAGCTCTTCATTTTATTTTTTATTTTATTTTTTTTAAAGATTTATTTTTATTTATACAAGAACTGGGGTATGGGTCAGGCATGCAAGGGTGAGAGAATTCACCAAAGACAGAGCAGGGAGCAGAACAGGCAGACGACTGAAAACACTGCAGTGGGTGAGACAGGAGAGGTCTGCTGGGCCATGTGGGTATCTCCCTGGCCAGCCGGGAACCTGCGCTGCAGAGGCAGCAGACAGCTTC
Organism: Talpa europaea; assembly: GCF_964194135.1. Classification (NCBI taxonomy): domain Eukaryota; kingdom Metazoa; phylum Chordata; class Mammalia; order Eulipotyphla; family Talpidae; genus Talpa; species Talpa europaea. Next base: position 33,567,483 of record NC_140074.1, read on the forward strand.
ACAGCACTGTACTCAACCTGCTGCGCCACCAGGAAGGCCCCCTAGCTCTTCATTTTAAAAATCCACCTCAGGAGCAGGCTCTGATGGGCTGGGGTGCTGACTCCTGACCAAAGCAGTAATAATCTATTAGAACAATTTTATAAAAACACTGCTAAGAAAGCAGTTGTCATGAGCTAAACAACAGCATGCTTTAAAAATAAACACCCGAGGGCAAAAGACTCCTCAGAGAGCTCTGTGATTAAGCTACCACCCACTGAAGAATGAAGTTTTCATGACGATCTCTCTCCACCTTGCCATTAATGTATCAAAATTAACTCTGTTATTGGAAGTTTTTTTTGGTCTGGCATTTGGTGGTGATTCACAATTGTGAATGGACAAAAATCCAAGAATCTCACTGTTGGACAGTTAAAGACCATTTATCCAGATGCCTCCTGTTTCCGGAGGCCACTGTTGTGCAGAGAAACAAGCATGGGTTTTGGTGAGACAGCATGGGCTCAGAGCCCAGCCTTTTCCTCCCAGATTCAGTTTCCCCATCTATACAATGAAGGTTTTAAATATCTTTGCCTCCTAAAGGGTAATAAGTATGAAGGTAAAGTGAACAACCCTATATTGTATAGGTGCTGTAAGGATTAGAAATAATATCTGTAACATGCCTAGTCTAGTGCTTAGAAGCAAATTTGTACCCGGTAAATAGGTTCTATTTTTACTGAATGAAAGGATCAATATGAAGTGTGTCAGTGAGCAAATGGAAGACAGTGTTAACTAATTCATTTCCCCATTGTTCCTTCCATAAACTTATATAAACTTCCATAAACCTATATATATATATATTCATAAATATATATTATATATTTTTTAATCGAGGTAACATTAGGATTCCTCCCATCAGGAATCACTACTGTAGTGCACCAAACTAGAGGATATGGCTCTCAGGATCTTGCAGGAAGGGCATTTGCTGCCTGTTAGCCCTAACTTGTGCCATCTTCCTGGCTCATCTCTCCCCCCAGCCCTCTTCTGGAGTGTATGAAGTTTCCTCCCACTTCAAGGCTTTTGTACAGGCTCATCCTTCTGCTTGAACTGCTTTCCCCACCCTTCATTTTTCCATTTTTAAGTCCTCTTCTGAATCTCCAGGCTAAACCAGGTTCCCATGTTCCTCACTTGTAATTTTGTTTATGTCGTGTTTCACAATTTTTATCAGTAAATTCATTATATCATGGCTTTCTTACTAGATTATAAACTCCATGAGGATATATGGGGCTAGATATATGCTTGTTCACCAATGTATACCCAGTCTCCAAAGCACAGAAGGAATTCAATAAAAATGCTGGTGTTGGGTGAACGACTTAGTTATTTACATATGGTTGCCTTTCCCGGGTTCTTGTCCAGGTTTTGGCTCTTGGGGCAAAATATTCTAAAACAGAACTTGAGAATCTTTATCAGACCAGGTGTTGCCCTTATGATGTGTGATCTTGGACAATCTATTTAATCTCTCTTCAGCCTCCAAGTTTCCTTATCTCTAAAGACAGAGATAAGGTCTCACCTAGTTTACTACTTGGGTTGGCATGAGGATTAAATAAGCAAATTTATTCCCTAGGGAAAACAAGACTGGCTATCTCACTGTGGTAATCTTTACAGTCAGGGAAATCACTACAGCCTGGATTAATACCCTTGAGTATGTTAAAAGGGAAGAGAAAAGACAGAAGGGCGCATTCAACATATTATTTCTGTGTACATTTTACCCATGACATCTATTTTTTCTTTGAGACATTAATGCATAGAACTCATATAAACTAGGTTATATCACCACCCTAGACTATTTTGTGAAGTTAACAAAATAAGTGGTTTATGGGCAGAACTATCTAAAGGTCACTTTGTTGCTTCTGTCAGCAGGTTCACATTTGATGTTCAAACTTTTCTTTTTTAAACCAAAGAGGTTGATGGGATCTGTAGTTGGGACAAGTTTTTCAAAAGACCTCATGAATTTTTGTGGTAAGCTTATTATTTAATGAGAGCACTAAACACACCTCAGAGGATCTGAAGAATTAGACCATTCTCCTCAAAGTCCACTGACTGTGTTGACATCAAGATAGCCAACAGCTCAGTAAGACTTGCCTTGTTTCCTACCATAGTCTAAGACAGGTTTAGGCAGAAAAAAAATTCGTTCATGATTGATTCTCTGAGCTTCACTATCTCATAGAAGGATTGAAGCAGGGCATATTTATCTTGACACTTTTCATTTTATTATTGTGGCAAGTGGCATGTTCATTGTAAGCATTCCATTCCCTATTCATTTTCTGTTCCTTTCTTCTTTGGAGAAAGGGGGCAAATTAATATAATAAGTCCTTACTTTTAACAATTGTGTCCTAACGTAACACAAATTTCTTAACGATATTAGGGAAATGGTTAATTCAAAGCTGCTTTGGCCATCTTATTATCTTGGCTCCCCAACAAGGTTGGACAAAGAGAGCACTTAAATGTAGGGAAAGTCCAGTGGTTCCAGATATTGCAAATGAGGTAAGATGTGCATTCTCAGAGCATATGATCTTATCTGCAAGCTTGCCTTCCCCAGTATGGAGTTTTACATTTATAAGGCACCTTGAAATGGCAATTTTTGTAGAGACACAATTGTACAAACAACAATGGTTCAAGGAAAACTTGCACTTTCCCCATTGCTGAAGATGGCATTAAAAATCTCTTATCTATCTGTATTTACAAGCAACTGGCTTATAGTAAGAGTGATATCTGCATCTGCAACTCTTATATCTTCTTGTCAGCAAGTGGACCCATGGATCTGACTAGAAGATGACCTGGGGTCTATGACCAGGTAGATGGCAGGTGGTTTTCTGGGAGTCTCTTTTCATACAGTTGGGGTTAACAAATGCTTGAATTAAACTGAAGCCTATTTCAAAGAGGCACACGAGATGGTTCTTTCCAATGGAGGATGTGGGATAGTATTCAGTACACAGCTGCTCGAGTAAATGAATACATAGCTTTAAAAAGTTGTTCTCCAGCCCAAATGATCAAAATGCGTCATCGCCTGCAAATCCTGAATTTAAAAATAGGGGCCTTCAAAAATTTTGACTGACTTCACTTTATCCCGCTCCATCCTCCATTCTTTGGTGTTTCTTCAGGTCATGTACACTCATTGCTTGGTATAAATTTATTTGGTAAGTTCATTTATTTTGTCACATGGATTTCACCTCAGATAAGTTATATCCTGAGAGTCAAAATCTATTCTTCAGAATTTATTGTCTTGTCTTTCATCTCAGCAGGGGTCAGTTGCCAGGTGGTTTCTGTTTTGTAAATGAATGTTTTTTATTGACACAGTCATGCCAAGTCATTTACATAGCTATCTATGACTGAGTTTCTGCGATAACCATTTAGATTTATGAACAGAGAACATAAGGCCAAAGAAACCTAAAATATTCATTATCTGGTTCTTTACAAAAGTAAGATAGAGACCCCTTCTTGAAATGCAGGTGACTCATATCTATGTCTACATCTGGTTGTTGTTTAATACTATTTAAACTTTTCTAAGCCTTTAAAACTAAAACATGATGGAAAAACCTCTGCCCTTGGAAATGCGAACAACCCTCCCTTCCAAATTTTGAAATGCTGATGTAAATCTAGAATAACAACTATTAAATGCCTAGAGCAATTTAAATGGGTGGAGTCTCCAAGGGTGGAGTCTCTCTCCGTCCCTACCCCCTACCATAGAACTGGTATGTAGGCCAGTGGTGTGGGGTGAGGGCGTTGAGAGGATTCACCAGAGACAGGCAGATTTACTGAAATACACTGCTAAGGGGAGCAGTAGGGGGACAGAAGAGGTCTGCCGCACTATACGTGGGTTGGCTCCCTGGCAGGGGATCGAACTCAGGCCACAGTGGCCTGAATATACCCTTGGAGACTCCACCTATTTAAATTGCTCTAGATATTTAAATAGTTGTTATTCCAGTTTTATATCAGCATTTCAAAATTTGGAAGGGAGGATTATTCTCATTTCTAAGGGCGGAGGTTTTTCCATCATAGGCACTGAGACTTAACCCCTAGATCACCAGGGAGGTCTCAACTTTATCTTTGAAGAAGCTCTCCATTAAATTAAACCCAAAACTCCACCCGTACTATTATATAAACTAGAAAGTCATTGATAAACAATATAGATGTTTTCTTCTGAAATCTTATGCTTGGTAATGGGAATGTCCAGGAGACAGAATCACTTAGCACTACGGCCCAGGGCTCAGTGACCTGGGATGGAAGAAAACTTGGATGCACAGAGCTGCTTCTTGAGGAACTATCTGTGCCCTTGTAGGAAATCCTACCATTTGTAGGAAACCCAGAGTGAGGCACTTCATGACTGGGTAGGAATGAGCTTCTTGCTCTGGAGAATGAACCATGCATAACAATTACATAAACTGGGCCCAGCCCAACCAGAACAGACTCCAAATCCTGCAAGTTGGAGGGTATGTCACAACTCAACAGATAGGTGTGGTATCATTTCATGGTGAGTCTCCTGATCAGGACCACAGGCCAGCCATAACCAGTGGCTGCAAGGGGCAAAGTGGGGGAGGGGTCCCCTGAAAAGGATGTATCATAGAGTAATTATCTCAGGAAGAGGTTGTTTCTGGCTCAAGAACTTAGGACCTAGTGTCAGGTGGTAGGGCCTTGGGGTACAGCAATGCTTGGAACATCTTTGTGTGGAGTGACAAGCTGGCTCCAATTCCTAGAGGCAGGCTGGCAACTAAGTAGAGTGGCAGCCCACTTAAGGGAGACTGGGGTTCTCAGAAGAGTTCCTTTGGGGAGCTGGATGACATGGCTGGTGTTTCAATTGCTTTTATCCCTCAACCTTTCATAGATATTTGTCCTAAGTATCAGACTGGTTTTGGCTGCTCTATGAAGAATTACATTTTTGCTCTTATCTTAGGATGGTGGAACAAAATGGGGTGCTCTTTAAGATTAGAGGGGCAGAGACATCCACAGGACATACCAGGAGAGTCAGCTTTTGACTAGGCAGTCATTGCAAGGAGGCCAGAGAGGAAGACAGTGACCTCTTCCTAGCACAGTGAAGACAGCATCCTGGGAAGATGCTCAGGAAACCTCCAGGAGCAGAAATCAGGGGGCCATTCCATTCCTGTGCTGATCATAGGAGGCTCAAGTCATAATTTGTATATTAAAGAAAGTGTGACCTGAATTTAAACTCACTGGCTGTTGAAACTCGGACTAAGATTTTCCAGAGCCACAATTATCAGTCATGTTCACAAGCCATTTCCCCTGCTATTTCCCTGGTGGCTTAATATAAATACAGCTTACAAACCTAAATGCTAATATGGCTCAAGCATACATATTTTGCTTCATGGCATGAGTGTATCCCTCAGGATGTAAGTTATGGGTAGGACTCCGTTAGTGTCTATACCTGTTTCTGAAAATTCCTTGAGACCATGTCTACTGTGCCTCTCGCTCTCTTTTTTCTGTTTTAAAGCATATTCCAGACATTAAAGCATATTCCAGTCATGTCATCCCTATTTTATTCCATACACATTTTTTAAAAACAAGAACATTTTCTTTTATAAGTATATACCATTATCACCTGTAACAAAACTGTGAACACTTTATTGGTGCCATCTATATTCAAATTTCCCTGATTAACATGTTGCCTCATTATATTTATGAGACATGTTCTCTCATAAATGAAGAGGGTTTCTTCCTATTAAAAAAATAGCTACAAAGAATTTTTATGTCAGCAGAGGCTTTGATGGCAAGGGATTTTTCCTGCCTGTTCATTTGGCAAGAGAGTTTCTTTTAGCACAGATCACTAGTCTTGGGCCTCAATTTTTGCTGTGTTTCTATCTCTAATTTGTTATCCTTAGGGCACTCACTCACTACTCCCCAGCTTGCAACATGCATTCTCCTTTGGTTTGCTAAATGTATAAAATTAGTTATTGATCTGCAGGACTATGAAAGCTTTTGAAGCATGAAAAATACTCTTTCCAAGGCACCTTCTGCTCACTCAAAATTGGGTGAGAGACTGAGGGCACTGCAGGGTTTGGGGGAAGTCCCGCAGACCAGGTAAAGGTCATGCTGAGCCTCAGTGACAGGGAGCAGAGCTGTGGAGGAAAGGATCAGGGAAGTGACCAGAGGCAACGCTAGAGGAGCACAGAGTAGACTCCATCCCTCCTTCCCCTTTCTTTCTTAAAAAAGAAAATACAGAACAAACAAAAATAACGTGTTCATATTGATAACGTATAAACAAGGTGCAATGAATCACATTTTTTTACTATCCAGATCTGGTCATTGTTAATGGTTAGGTTTTGATCTTGACTTTAAAAATTAATGTAGGTCATAATAACATTTGGATTAGACACAACATCCTATTGAGTAATTTGCTTGTCCTCCTGCTTTATATTGTTGGGAACATTTTCACATGTCATGTATAGATGCTTTCAAAACACGGCCTTTAAGGTAGCGAAGAGTGCTAACTTAATGTTATAACATACATTTGGATTGCTTAAAGTTTATCATCATTCTAAAGAAAATGAACATGTTTATATCTAAATCTTTGAACATAGCTCTGATTATTTCATTATGATAAATTCGAAGAATGGAATTACTAAGTGGAAAGATGCCCTCCAGAAAGTTAGTTCCAATTTATATAGTAATTGAAATCTATGAATTAGCCCATTTTCCCACCTTGCCAACACTAGTGTTACTTTTCTCTTTTAACTTAACAAATGAAACATGAATATGGCCTAAGTGTCCCCTTCCTATTTTTTCATGTCCCTTGAATCTTTGACTATTTCATCATTTGGTATCAAAAGAATGGGGGCTGGGGGTCTGTTCTCTCTCAAACTCCTGTTTAATTGCCAGGGTTTGGTGAAGCTGTGCTACAGCTTCAAAAAAGCAACGGGGCTTATGTGAGTGGAATGCTGAGGGTTGCAAATTATATTTCTAGATTATTTGCAAGACTGAGTTAGGACCAAAAATAACCAGACTGCAAAAAAAAAAAAAAACCCTCACTATTGACTGCCAAGATTGGTACATATTTTCAAACATCACATATTTTCACCTTTTCTTCTAAACCTGGTTTTTGCATGGGTTTTGGATTTGCTGCCTAATTTTGGATCAATCTTCCATATCTTCCTCCACAGATAACAAGATATAAATAGTATCTCTCATCAAGTGGTTTATGTATCTTGTGCAACTGCATGCAAAAATACAGCAAATGTGAACAACTGTGAACATTTTTCTTGGGAGAGGGTCCAAAGTTTTCATTATGTTCTCAAAGGAGCCTAAAATAGACTAAGAATCCTTGATGTGGAGAACAGTTCTAAGGGGTTGAAATCACAATGCTTATGAGGGTCAACAGGTAATATAAGTGAGTAAAGTGGATGAGGTACTAGGCAATAGGGAGTGGTGGGGCTGTGGCAACCTGAAATGCATCATTCCAAGTAAATGGAGTAGGTATCTCTCAGCTAGTAGCTCTAGGACACTGTTGATGTGTGGGAACATGGGGGCAGTGTTTCCCAGTATTATCTTTTTTTTTCAGAGGAAGCAAGAAATCTGGATACTTACCTAAAATCTTCCATAAAATATTTTACATTTATAAAAATTTAAAGTTAAACAAATAAACATTATATGGTACAAAAAACTAGTCTGCTGATTTGGCGCCTCAGGTTGTAGGGGCTAAAATGAACAAGGAATTTCAAAACATAATTAAATACATAAATAGAAATTATTAAACGCTTGCTTGTAATAAGCCAAGAATAAATACTAAGACCTTTTAAGAGCAAAGTTCCCAAGGGATTGTAGTCTGATTGAAGTTTGGCACTTGAAAAGTTCAATGCCCAAACTCACAGCTTTTCAAGCAATGTGGTTGCTGAACACAGCAAATCCTGACATTCAACCTCCCTACCTCTGGCCAATGTCCAGTGTACTACATAAATCAGTTTCAGGTCTCTTCACAGCAGTAGAGAAAAATGGTCTAGAATTGAACAAGACTCCTAATAACATCATTACATAAAGCCTTGTATTGCATGACATTAGTGATTGTCATGCCACATTTTACCTATTACCAGAATTAAGACAAGTATAAGAAAATATGGAATGCACAGAAAAGCTTACCATAGCCAGACAAATGACATTTTCATAAACCACATTAATCTCTACATACCAAAGAGAGTTTGCTCTTTATAGGGAACCTGCATTATCAGATACAATGATCAGTTATGGAAAAATCATTTCCAAATTCAACTGTGTCACAATTTCAGATTTTAAAAATACCAGGCTTTTAAAATATGGCACAAACCCATAATTAAACCTTCCCCACAGCATTCGGCACTGGTCCCTGGGCAAATTTCTGGGACAGATATATATCAAGTTCTGAGTTGTGTGGAGGAATTGAAGTGGGTGAGGGGAGGGGTCAAAGGAACCCTTAAGGCAGCTGCTGAGAGGCAGCTGCTGAGAGATGGGGTTAGGGATAGTAGGTAGGACAGCTGCAGTTAGGAAACAAATGAGTGAAATATTGAACACATGATCAGAACTTGATCATCATGGTTTACCTGAGGACACTGATTGACATTCTGGTAACCAAATATGCCTTTCCCCTTTATTTTATAGTAATAAAATACTATACCTTGATAGTTTTTTATTTATAATATGTTTGAAAATGGCATCTTCCTCACAAGACATAATATGGTTAAATGAAGATTTGTGCTGTGATGGACAGTGCTATAGACAGAGCAGTGTCACTTTGTGAATAACAAAATATTTCCACTTAAGCAAATATATACTTTCCAAGTGAGGGTTGTGTGTGTGTGTGTGTGTGTGTGTGTGTGTGTGTGAGAGAGAGAGAGAGAGAGATGAAGGGAAGGAGGGAGGGAGGGGGAGAAGAGAGAGGTGCACATATCAAAAGGATTTAGATTTCTAATTAGAAAAACTTAAATGACAGTTTCATAAATAATCATAGAGAACATTAGTTTTCTCGAAGTACCTGTAATCATGCTTGATATAATTAATGGCAAAATGATGAGTTTCAGCATCCTCATTAAGATTTCTCCAGGAAAAGCAAAGTAGAATTTCTCCAGATTAGAGAGCTTGCTGTATTCTCGAACCAAGACTCCTATGGCAATCCCTAAGAAAAACAAGGATGGAAAAGACAAGAGGAACATTGTTAGAGTTCTTTTATGCACATTTGTATGGAATAATGCTCTTTACAAAAGCAAATCTTGATGGCAAGAAAACAGTTTAGATTATCCGCCCCCCAAGTCTGTAAATTTTAGACTTAAAATTACACCTTAAAAGGCAATGAGTAAGTACAAATTATTTGGCAAACCTGTAAAAAAAATTTTTTCACATAAAAGCTTTCCATTTCTTTTCTTCCACTTCAATTACATTTATATATTGACAAAAAAGAATAACAGAAGAAAAAGTTAATCTTAAATAATATAACTTTTGTTTTTACACATTAACTTTCATTTTTTGTCTATCTGTAAATATTTTACATTTTATGGTTTAAATATCAGTTTGTATTTTTATCACCCTTTTTATGATAAATGTTTATGATACTCTTGTTTATGTGAGTTTTATCATTTTAATAGCAACACAGTATTTTGCTGGTTTGATAAACTTACCAAACTATTGAATGACTGCATTCTCTAACACTTTGTATTCTATTCTGGTATTTCCAGATAAAAATGTGTTCTGTCTCATCGAGGTTTTTTAATTAAGTGTCTGATCCTGATCCTTGAGGCTTATAATTATATGAGTGTGTGAAACTGTTCAGTATTAAGAGATGTTATACATTCTCCAAAAGATTGCCTTAACAAGATATTTATATGACTTCCTTCAGTTGTGATGACTTGATAACTAAAAATAAAAAATTAAAAAAAAATTTTAATCCTCTAAATGGTTTTAATGACATCTAACTGCTCTACTCTACCCTCCCATATCTCCTGACTTCACATCCCCTTTTATAAGAAAAAATTGAAGTGGATGACTTGCACATATTTTTTCCTTCATCAACCTCTAAGGATAGCATGCTAATTGGAAGTAAAGTGACAGGGAGATTCACAGAGCAAATGACTGGCTATGCCAATTCACACACTCTAATAAGTAGTTTGTGAAAAAAATAGCATTGTTTGGCACAGCTAGGAACTCTGAGGCAATGAAAAGAGATGTGAATTATAGTCACTAATACAGTTTTCACTCAAATTTATGTATCATTCCTAAGTCCGCTAACAGACCAAAGAGATGAACTTCACAAGATATATTTGCATGGTGACTTTATACTTAGCTTAATTTTATTTTCCACCTTTGTCTTTATCTTTGTATTTTGTGCATGCATTATTAAATGTATTTTTGGTCAGTCATTTCAAATAATTTTTGGAACAAACATACACACATAAGCATTTATCAAATTGTAACTGACAAAAAAATGCCTTTATGATCAGTCCTATATGGTTCATACTTTATAACATTGTTAGAGACTCCTGAATGGTTAAGAACAATATATTTTAAGTGAATTTAAAAAGCACGTTGTGCTCACTTCCTACTTAATAAATTGCCTATGTTCAGTTGTTCTGTGTAGAACATAACTATATTATGCCAAAAGGATACTCTGTGATGTTCAGCACTTTAAAACAAACAAACAAACAAACAAGACATTCTCTATCATACTAGTTAGGTTGCTTTAAGTAAATTTTGGGCTTGTATGTCAAAGAAAGCTCTGTATGCAAAAATAAAGGAGATGTGTCTGTGCTCAAAAACCATCCACAAAAGCACTCTGTTGAGTAGCAAAAGAACCCCATGTGCACCAATGTTAGGGTTTATATTACTAATGATTAATTATGCCACTAATCATCTCCACCCCAAATGAATGCAGGGCAGTTGGAAAGAAATATACTTGTTATTTTTTTTTAGGCTTTAGCCAGACATGGGTTTTTACAGAGGAGATAAAAGAGTCACCATAAGAAGTGGTTTGAAAGTAATTAAAGGTGACAAGCACTATAAATAGGTCACTTTCAATGACAACTTTCAATCAAGCTTGTTCTTGAAGTTGAGTATCATAAATTGTACTCCAAAATTTCTTTTTTTTTTAAGGTGCAGGATAAGAAAAATCACTGGAAGATTTTTTCAGGTCCAAGATGAGGTCTGGATTTCACAGGACAGAATTTTTCCTACCTTGACCAGTCAGAACCCTGGACTGCATTAGGGAGCAAGAGAGTTTCCAAGCTGAAAAAGACTGCTAGGAATAATTGCCTGCCTGGGCATGCACAGGTCAGACCCACCTGGTACAGCCACTCCCAGAACTAGGGAAAGTGAACATAGAAAACTTCCCTGAATGGTACAGTAGTAAGGAGGTCTTCAGCAGGCCAACAAGGAAGTCCAAAAGTAAAATTGTTATCTAGTCCTCTAGCAACAGAAATTATCAGGAAATCATTCTTGGTCTACCTTCCACCACACAGACAAGAAAATTCCAAGCAGGTGGTTAGGCAGTGTGGGAAGAACACCAATGCTAGGAAAGCAGTCTGAAGTTCTGACTCCATCTCTTATAAGGTATATATTGGTCCATAACTTTAACCTCTCCCCCACTGTCAAGCATAAGGCAAAAAGTTTAAATGGTCTTGAAAGATGCTTGAAAGGTTTCTTCCAATGTCCAAGGTGTTCTGATAATCTCTGTGTCTTATTGCCTCAACGTAAATATGGGATCACAGAACCAGCTTATTAGCTCACAGATAGCTGGCCATTCTTTCTGTAGTTGTTATGCAAATTATAAATATATTGGTAAAATAAGGAAAGGAGAGGAAAACAATTGAAATCTCAGTTAAGCGATTTCTTCAAGTTCAAATTAAAAATTTATATGTTAAAGGAGGAATTATACATGTCATTTCTTCATATACATGTTATCTCAGGAAATGATTGCCAGTCCAGTAGCTCCAACATGGAAGTAATGAGGTGACATTTCCCACTAAGTTTATAAAAAACTATTGTTCAATTAATTCTAGAAATCAGAATGAATGAAAAATGTCACACGTATTTAATTATACCAACCTATCCAAGCCTTTCTCCTCCATTTTTCAGGTCCTACCCGGTCTTTGTTCTTACACAGTGTGCTTTCATAGTAGTAAAAATTAACCCAGATAGTAGTTGAATTGCATTTGATTAAGATCCACGAAAACAGTATTGTTTCTATTTTAGGGTATTAGTAGAAAAGAGATTAAAATTTACTATGGTTTTTAATGAAAGCCCCCAGAATAGTTCTCTGGTACACAGATTGATTTTTGGCTTAATTAAGAATTATTGTCAAAGGAAAAAAGTTTTAATTGTCACTGAAATAGTTATCTACTCATGTCATCGTGTTAGGCATTATATTAAAGCAAATTAACAATATGCATTTCCACCAGTGCAAGTTCTTTATAAAAACTTTGGCTCAAAACCAGATGCTTCTGAGTCTGTAAAGCTTTAATTTTGAAACCCTTAAAAATGTATTTACTGTATAAGCAATATTATAACACTTCTATTGGAAATAGGTATAAAAATTCATGTACATTCTTACCAACTCAAATATATGCAAAATGAAATTGTGTTCATTTTTTCCATATACTATTGAAGTTAATAGTAAAACAATGGCTAACAATTATTGAACACATACTATGTCAGAATGAACTAAGTATTTCAAATGAATTATCTCTTCTGTGTTCGCTCTTGTAATTTTTAATGGTTATATAATTACAGGGATATTTTTAATTTTTACTGAGGTAAAATATACATCACATAAAAGTTATCATTTTTAAAGTGTACAGTTCAGTGGTTTGAGTACATCTACAATGTTGTGCAATCATCATCACTAATTCCAGAATATATCCATCACCCCAAAAAGAAATTCTGCACCTGGTATGAGGTTCCTGGCAACTTTTTGTCTCCATGGGATTTGCTATTTGTGATATTTAAAGTAGTTGGAATCATACAATATGAGGCTAGTCTTATATGTGAACTTGGCTAAGGATAAAGTAGTAGTTAGTAAATAAAACACTAATTGAGGTTTTACTGTGAAAGTATTTATAGATGTGGTTAACTTCTACAATTAGTTGACTTTGTGTAAAAGAGATTATCTTTGATAATTTAGGTGGCCTCATCCAATTAGATCTTATAAACAAAAACTGAGGCTTCCTGAAGAAGGAATTCTGCTTCAAGACTGCAGCATCTACTCCTGCCTTAATCGCCAAATTGCTGTTTGACCTTTGGCTTTTGGACTTGCCAGCCCCACAATTAAGTGAGCCAATTCCTTAAAATAAATCTCATGTAGATATATACAAAGAGAATCATCAATGCTAATGTTTGTGTCTGGATTCACTTAGCATTATGTTCATCCATGTATAAGCATGTAAGGATTTTTGTTTTGTTTTTAGTATTTTTCATTTAACACTATATCATAAGCATTTCCCCATGTTACACATTTTCATCTCTTAAAAGTGTTAGATAATACTACTTTGGATGGACATATTTTTTGACCATCATCCAACTGTTAGACATTTTAATTCTGGAAAATTTTGTTGAATATTACTAAGTTGTCTTTACAACTAAAGGGGACAAGCATAAAAATTAGGATGCAAAGGCTTGAGCTATTGCACATTTTCAGGTTCAAGGAAAGTGTACTTTGTACTTTGTAGTGTGTATTTTGTACTGTGTACTTTGTAGTATCTAAATTCAAGATAAAGCAATAACAAATTAATATTTATTGACATCCAATTATATGCTATGCATTGTAGCAAGTACTAGAGGATTTGAGGGGAAGGAGTTAACAAAAATTTTGTTACTACTGCAATAAATGTTTCTCCTCATGGATGTGTGGATAGTGGATCTGTCCACTATCCTAACTAGCAGGAAACATGGTCTGTACTGTTCGCCAGTAGTGTCAAGAGTGGTAACTGTTTACACTGAGTTATCTTTTCCTTTTTGACTACCATCTACTATTAAGAATTCAGTCTGATAGACGAAGAAAGTTGATTCTGGTGAGAATCTAATAAGTCTCTACATATATCTCTATGCACTAAAATGTCTTCAATATATGCATTTAAACATGTATTTCCTTTTAAATTCTGTATTTGTGTTCTATAAATAACTGTATAGTATTCTCATTGCTGTTTAGTTCAAAATGTCTTATAATTTTTAATAAGCTTTGTTTTTTGAACTATAAATTCTTTAAAAATGCTTCCAGGATCCAAATACATGGAGATTTGGGGACTTCTTTTATATCCATTCTCTTGTTTGTGTCATTTCTTCATGTGGTTTCTAATTTTTGACTTTTCTTGTGGGAAGGAGGTTGGTCTTTTTTTCTGAGAAAGTGTCCCTAAAGAATAATTGTTTCTCCTGGGGATTTAGGTGTTTCAAGGTCTCCAGGCCAGTTTTCATTTAAGATTAGGAAGTCATTGTTCATTGGTAGTGAAAATTTAGATCACATACCTAGGCAAGTGTAAATCTGGTTTTAATTTTCTCATAGGAGCCCCTCTGCCGGCCTTAGTTTTAGCTAAGAGCACATGGCAAGTTTCTTGAGGTTTTCCCAAGTTTCACTGGATGGAAATTTTCTAGTTTTCTTTCCTAGAACAGGGCAAATTTTGTGGTTCCAGGGTATATGCAGAGGTCTCTTTCTACCACTCATGGGCTAAGATCTTATCTCTTCTTTCTATTTGGATATTAAAATCCTGCCTCCCATCAGTAAGGCTTATAATTGAGTCTAGATCTTAGCATCAACTTTTGTTTATACTTCTGGCTCTGTGTTACCTTTTTATTTCTGGCACATGTGACTTTTCCTTCATTTCTTTTGAGTTCAAGTTTTGTAGCGCACACACACACATTCGGAGAGGAATGTTATATTTTTATGTATTTGAGGTGGTAGGGGAACCCATAGATTTAGTTTAATTACCATGTTACTAGATGTTATAGCACCGTCAATTATTTACTCCTTATCCTTTCCAATATGTTCCATTTTAAAGATGACTAGTGAAGGTTGAAACAGAATTCAATAATCGCTTCTTGACATTTTGGCTAAGATCAAGTGTGAAACAGAATTCAATATATAGGAAACACCTTGCCAGATTAACATTTGCTATATAAAGAACTTGTTATATTAAAACAATCATTGCTTTTCTAAGTACTTCCATGTTATCTCATAGAATCAATTAGCCAACAATTATTTACAGCCATCTAATTCTGGCAACACACTGGCTAGTGAGGAAATAAAGGTGAGAGTAATGGATTATCAAGGGATCTTTAATCTACATGATGAAATAAGAGGTTAAGTGATATGAGACATTTTGAGAGAATAAAGTATTGAGCACCAACTCTTTAGGAGGCAGATTCTATAGTCATACAATCTGTATTCAAAATCTGGCTTCACCATTTTACTAGCTGTGAAATCTTAGACAAAATACTTATGCTTTCCTCATTTGTAACAATGGGCAAAGTAAAATAGTAGCTTTATAGAGTTATGGGGAGATTTAAAAATGAGACTATATAAAGGTGCTTAGGATAAAAATTACCTGGCTTACTAAGTACTCAATATCATTAGCTACTATATATAACCTATATATTCTTTATAGTGTTTCTCATGAAATCCTCAGAACAATTGTGATTCTCACATGTGAGTAATGAGTGGAGTCAGGAGTTGATGGAAGATATTTATGTAAAATAGCCTCAGTGTGACCAAACTTACAAAACTATTCCTTTAGTCTACTTGTATTTACTTCAGTAGAGAAATATTTTCTTTTATATTATACATTTTATAAATTTCAGGGTTAAAATGATGATATATAAAGAACCCATGAAATACACTGAATATAATATTCTCTAGTCTCTACTTCTTGTCATCACTGAAATTAAAGCCTCAGGATCTTGGTGGTGCCAGAAGAATTAACATTAAGAAGATTTTTGGGGTGTTTTCTGAAATAATTTTCATTGTGATTTAATAACCTAATTAAATTCTTCAAATATTTACTGTGCATGGATTAGAAGGTCCAGGGGTATAAATATAGATATAAAAATAGATGGTATGAGACCCTGTCACTCAAAGAGCTCACAATTTAATGAGAGCCAATCACAGATACAATTCAGCACAGGCAGGAATAGAGTAGAGGACTAACAATGAAAGATGGAAGTAGCATCTATGGGAAGACAGGGAAACAGAAAAGGAAAAGGAAAAAGTTGAGGAAGGTGCAAGAGTAAACACAAATAGATAACTATCTCAGGGTTTCTAAGGAATTGGTTACAAGCCTGAGAATACTTCAGGGAAATGCCAGTTGCGTTTCTTCATCCAGCAATGAAAGGAAGTTGCAGTCAGTACTAGGACGGCATTAATATCACACCAGGCCAAACACATGAAATCATGACAAGAAAGATGAGTTTTGAGATAGGCACAGGTTGAATAAACCACTTGAGGTGTGAAGCAACAGGGAGACTATAATGTAAATGCATGCTTTTTAATCTTTGATGTGTATAGGAATCACCTTGGGATTTTGTTAAA
Organism: Talpa europaea; assembly: GCF_964194135.1. Taxonomy (NCBI): domain Eukaryota; kingdom Metazoa; phylum Chordata; class Mammalia; order Eulipotyphla; family Talpidae; genus Talpa; species Talpa europaea. The sequence goes on from NC_140074.1 coordinate 33,583,993, forward strand.
AGACAGATTCAGTCAATGGGACCACATATTTTGAGCAGCAAAGAGGTAAATGATCTTAGTAAGGACATTCATTAGACTTTGCTATTAATTGCAACATACCCCTCAACAGAGCAGTGAAACCCTGCAGACAGTGTAGAGCTACAGCATAGTGAGGAAGGGCTCTGCTAATTAGCCAGTAAGTGGAACTGCTGCCTTTGTAAAATCCCTGAGCATGTAACTCTCTTTGCCAACGCTTTCCTACTAGGCTACATTTTCCAACTGTGGCTGCCTTTTCTCTATTCTGCCTTGGTCTCAGAGTTATAGGACTAGTACAAGGTGTGCAATGATGAAGTTACAGTTGTCTAAATGAGGGAAAATAAGACTTTAGGCAGTCATTGTAGAGCTGCTGCCTCAAACAAGCAAACTCATTTTGACTCTTAAGACATGTGCTATAAAGATGAAAAATGGGGGAAGGGATGCTGTGGTAGAGGCATCTGCCCCTGAATTTTTCTTAAAGAGCAAAAGACAACTTAATTCTGGTGCATAAGCAATGCTTCCATCCCACCATGGCTAAAATTACCATAAACCCACAAGCTTCTACTACACCATGCATCCTTTGCTTCCATAGCACCTTCTACAGGAGATGATCACCATGGCTTTCCTCAAGGTGGCAGGACCTCAAAAGCAAAAACCTTCCTCATTAAAGTGCTTCCTTCTCACTGTTCCCCCATTTTTTATTGTAAGTTCTGGTGAGCTTCCAAATAATACAGGTAAATATGAAGTAGGGTCTCACAGAGTCTATCAAAGTTTTGCAAAATGACAGCAAAGCATGAATTTTCATTCTTAAGTTTATTAAAGAAAGGTAGATATGTAAATCATATTCTTAATAAGGATCGAGAATCCAGAATATAAAAAGAAATCTTGTAACTCAATAATAAAAAGATAACTCAATTTTTTTAATGGGCAAAGGATATGAAAAGACTTGTCTCCAAAGACAGATAGCTGATAAGTACATGAAAAGATGTTTAATATTATTAGCATTAGGGACCTAAATCAAAACCACAAAGAAATATCACTGAACATTCATTGTGATGGCTACAAAAAAAAAAAAAACCCAAATAGAAAACAACATGTTATGAGAATATAGAGATATTGGATCCTTCCTACATTGCTGGTAGGAATGTAAGAATGTAAGAGAGGTTACCTCCTAAGGGAAATTGTTTGGCAGTTCCTCAGGAAGTTAAACATAGAGTTAATATATGACCAAGAAATTCTGCTCCTAGATATATATGCAAGGGAATCAAAAACATATCTTTAAACAAAAACTTGTACAAAAAATGTTTATAGCAATATTATTCATAATAGCCAAAAAGTGAAAAAGAGATGTCTACCAACTTAATATTGACTAAATAAAATGCAGTGTAGCCATACAATGGAGGATCACTCAACTATAAAAAGGAGTGAAGTACTTACTTAACATGCTGCAGCATGGCTGAACATTGAAAACTCTATGCTCAGTGAAAAATCAGATACAGAAGGCCACATATTATTTGATTCCACTTATATGAAATGTCTAGAAGAGGTAAATTGCTACATAGAGACAGAAAGTAGATTCACAGTTGCTAAAGGGTGGGGGTAAAGGTTAGGGACCACTTACAGGGGTTTCATGTTGGGCTATGATTAGAAATGTTTTGAAATTGGGTAGTGATGATGACTGCACAGCAGGGAATACACTAAAACTACTGAATTGTACACCGTAAAATGGTAAAATTTAAAATTTATATGAATTATATTTCAATTATAAAAAAGCACACAAATTGTATGCTAAAGTGATTAAAAAGGAAAAAGAGAAAAGCAGTGATTCATTTCCATTCTGATTGCCTGACAACTTGAAGGCTTTTTCATGGAGTGGGAGAAAAGACAAAAAATTAGGGAAACTTTTTTTTCTATTAATTATCATACTAACAGCACAAAGATTGGCAAAGATGTGGCATTTTGTTCAAACTTGATAGGATATGTATCAGTTAATCAGGTCTGAGTGGCTCACCATCTGGAAATAACTTGAAAACCTATGTGATGCCAGACAGGTTTATTAGCACCTCAAAGAAAGATGATCAATTTATTTATTTATTTATTTAAAGAAAATTTTTTTTTTAAAGATTTATTTTTATTTATTTATACAAGCACTGGGCACAGTCAGAAGCGCGGGAGGGTGAGAGAATTCACCAGAGCCAGAGCGGGGAGCAGAGCAGGCAGAAGGACCGAAGTACACTGCTGAGGGGAGCAGTGGGTGGCAGGAGAGGTCTGTGCGCCATGTGGGACCCTCCTCCGGTGGCCAGGGAGCAGCTGGGCATCGAACCGGCGCTGCAGAGGCTGCGGGCAGCTTCGCAACCCAGCGCTCAACCGCTGCGCCACCGGGGAGGCCCAAAGATGATCAATTTAAAAAGAAGTTGTGATTACAGATTGCAGTTCATAGGCCACAACGATGCTTAAGAAATTTTTTCCTCAGATGTTATTAATATGTAAAAATGTCATTTACATAACGATATGATTTTGGAGGGACAACTTTATACCTCCATATGTGCACAAATTTTTTAAAAAATTAAAAAAAAATTTTATATTCCCCATACAATTGTACCCCCTTTATTTTTACCCCAACCCCTCCTTTCCCCGCCCCCCCCCCCATAGTGTGTCTCTGGTTCATAGGTGTTTGTTGATTTTCATTTTTTCTTGCTTATAGTTATTGTTTTTCCTGGTCCCTTATTTAGGTTTTCTAGATTCCTGCTATGAGTGAGACCATCCGGTATTTTCCTTTTTTCTTTCTGGCTTATTTTGCTGAGCACAATCCCTTCCAGCTCCATCCATGTTGCTGCAAATTGCATGAGTTTATCTTTTTTGATTGCTGAGTAATATTCCATTGTGTGTATGTACCACATCTTCTTGATCCAGTCATCTATTTTTGGGCATTTGGGTTGTTTCCAAAGCTTAGCTATTGTAAATAGTGCTGCCATAAACATAGGGATGCAGGTGCTCTTTGCAATTAATGTTTCTGTGTCTTTGGATAAATACCTAGGAGTGGAATTGCTGGATCATATGGAAGCTCTATCTTGAGTAGGTTGAGGAATCTCCACACAGCTTTCTGTAGTGGTTGGACCAGTTTGCACTCCCACCAGCAGTGCAGGAGAGTTCCTTTTTCTCCACATCCTCGCCAACATTTGTTGTTGCTAGTTTTTTTTAATATGTGCCATTCTCACTGGTGTGAGATGGTATCTCATTGTAGTTTTGATTCGCATTTCCCTGATTACAAATGATGTTGAACATTTTTTCATATGCCTGTTGGCCATTTGCATTTCCTCTTTGGAGAAGTTTCTTTTTAGCTCTTCTGCCCATTTTTTGACTGGATTATTTTCTTTGTTTTTGTTGATTCTCATCAGCTCTTTGTAGATTTTTGTGATCAGTCCTTTATCATTAGTGTTGTGTGTAAAAATTTCACTCATCCTCCACCAAAACTCCCCTGCTGATATCCTATCCCCTTCCTTCCTTAATCTTCCGTTCTCTCCCTCCTCATTCCCTCTGGTAACCAGTATTTTTTTCAGAATCTAAGAATTATTTTTGCTGTGCTTTGCCAGTTTGTTTCCTTTGGTTATTTTCTGCAAATGAGTGAAACCATCTGGTAACAGTGTTTTACTTTCTGACTTACTTCACTTAGCATAATCACCTCAAGATCCATTCATTTTGCTGCAAAACACACTATTTAATCTTCTAAAATAACTGAGTAGTATTCTTTTGAGTAAATATTCCATAGAGAGCTTAATTTTCAATTACAGTTACAAAAATCAATCAAAGTAGCCAACAGAAAACCAGGAATAGTCTGAAAAAATCTGAAAAATCCCTGTAGAAAAAGAACTAGTGGCCCAGAAAAAACATCAGCTACCATTAACTAATGATTTTCATACCTGCTGCATCCATCAATTTTGCCAGGTTCTATGGAGGCTACATTAGTGGGGGTCCTCATGTAGCTTACAGTCTAGGTGAAGGTTTATTAGGGGTACAGTATGTCCTGAATAAACCCCTCTTGCTGATGTTTTATGGACTACGCCCTCACCTCCATGTCAAAGAAATCCCAGGCTCGGAGAATTACAAATCCCATCATGTCATAAATCTACCATGACACAACTTCCTGAAGGAGGCATTGCTGGGAACTAAGGGTGGAGTTAAGCAGCAATACTTGGTATATAACCAAAGACATGTGGGCCTACTCTTAGTTTTTGTCTGCCTTCAGTGTGCTCTCAGGGTCCCAGTTTAGACAGCATTACTGGCAGGATGCATTAATAACTAATTAATCTCTCTCCCTCCCTGAGTCCCCCCTCTTTTCATTTTGTTTTGTAATAAGCTTTTTATAAGCCTTTTTACATGTGCCTGCAGTTCGGTCTTTTTTTTTTTAATATCCAAAAGGGCAGGTTTATTATAAAAAGGGAGAGAATAAAATACACTTGCATAGACATGAGTGGGCAGAAAAAGCTGCCCCCGAAAGGGACAGGTTTGCTAAAAGAGAGGCCTGCATAGTAACAAGTGGACAGGAGAGCTGATGCCTTGCAAAGGGAGAAAGTTGGTGGTGAGGAGTACCTCCGTAGGCACAGGTGGGAAGAAGAGCTGTTGCCTGCAGTTGGGCTTATTCTAAGTTTTTTAAGTGCACAGGTGAGAACACACACTGAGGTCATCCCGTTTCCTTTTGGGGTTGCCCTGTGACAGATACAACTCACACCAGATATTTCCTTGTGTCACTAGATGTGGAATTGAGTCTGCTCTAACAGCTACTAGTTTGTTAAGACACTGTATTTGTATAGGTCAAGGAGGGTTAACAATAGTAGCTATGTCTTTAAGGCTGTTAAATGGAATAAAGAATGTCCCCTCCCTGGCCCACAGGAAGGCTCAATAGGTGAATCAATGGATGATAATAGCAACAGCAAACAGAAAACAAAGCTTTCAAAGTTAACTGAATTCCCAGTATAAATAAAATGCAAGCAAGATCATATAATTAAAAGAGGAGTAAGGAATCTGGATTCTCATTTCATTTCTACTACATAATTAGGTATCATTTAATGCCTTTGCTTTTGGTTCCCTCTTCCAAAAACTTCAATGAAGGTACCTTAGGAATATTATGAGAACCAATTAAGAAAATATATACAAGTATTTTGTGATCTAAACCAATGTCATGTATTCTTATTTTATGATGCATTTCTCTTATTGTTCTTATTTGTTGCTATTTCCTTGAAGATCATTCAAATTATAACAATGGTGGAAAATCTGGAGGCCTAAAGACATATTCCTAGTGGAGGATTGAACAGAAACTTAGAGCAGGCAGAAACTCAGGTTTAAGTTTCAGCTCACCTTTTAATTGTCTTCAAACTAATAAATATTCACACAAACACAAGTCTTAGAAACACGATAGGAAGGTTAACAATACCAGCTATGTCTTTATGGAATAAAGAATGTCCTCTCCCTGGCCCACGGGAAGGCTCAATAACAATTGATGATAAACACAGATCCTAAAGTAGAAAGAATATGGATGTAAGTTAGATACAAGTAGACCTGAATCTTACTCACCATTTATTTTCTAGTTTGGGGACAAAGGGTAAACAATAGCCTTTTGAGCCTTAGTTTTGTCACCAGTCAAGAAGGAATTATAAGGATAAAGTGTAAAGTGGAAATATAAAGTGAGAAAATTCTCTTCTTTCTTTTTCTCCCTTCAGAGAGGGTGGATCTAACCTGCCACGTAGGCTTTACCCTTGGAGAGTGGAAAGACTAGTATGGAAAGGTGACTTGGAAGTTGAGTGATCTTATATTTTCTTTCTTCCTAAATGGACAGAATGGAATTGATGGCTCATCCATCTCAAAGAAGCCATAATACCTACATTGACAGGTAGTTAGGAGCTCAAACAGGGCTTGGGGCTCCATCACATGGATTTTGAACAAATGAGAGGTTTTTTGCAGAGGGAGAGCACAAAGACATAGAAAAAATATCCATACATATATTTGTGATGAAAGAACAGCCTTTTTACGACTCTGGGAAAGTACAGCAACTCAGTTACCAATCTTAAAATCAGGACTGATCCATTCTAAAATAGAGTTCAAATGCATTTTACCAATTTTTCACAGTTTATATCAAAGACTAAATGTCTAAGGATAGGGATTCCAGTCAAGTGTGTGATGTGACAATGAGGGTCCAGAATGGACTCATTTCTGGAAGTTTTTTAAAGAGAAACTAAGAATCTGGGTCTTAGTGAAACCACTCAGTTTCTAAATGTTAACAAAAATCTAAAAACTGTTAAAACTCTGAAAGGGCACACCAAATACCTCTGCAAGCCAATTTTTTCCTTGACCTACTATTTCTCATTCAGGTTTTCCCTCCAAAGATGGTAAAGGAATATGATAAATCAGAAGAGGAAAAATCACAATGTTCGGATAAAAGCAAGTTATCACAGTGATGAGGAAATGATGACCTCCTGAAACCTCTGTAGTCTTCAGCCAGCCCATAAGTGTTATCTGAGTAACTTTTCTGAACAGCATCACAGGCAGTGCTATGGGCTAAGGCCAAAGAGAGGATGTTACTTCTGGCCACTGAAAACTTAAGTTTTGATAGGCAGGACAGGATAGACACAATGATAGGAAACAAGAGAGCTAGCTAGTTTATAAGAAAGGTCACCCCAAAGTTTTAGGAGTTCAATGCTACTTTGAAATTCCCAGTAGGTTAGATTAAGAAGGCAGATGTTCTAGGGCCTCCCCGGTGGCTCAGTGGTTGAGCGCTGGGCTGCAAAGCTGCCCAGCTGCCCGCAGCCTCTGCAGCGCCAGTTCGATCCCCGGCCGCTGGTGAGGATCCCACATGGCATGCAAACCTCTCCGCCACGCCCGCTGCTCCCCTCAGCAGTGCATTTCGTCAGTCTGCCTGTTCTGTTCCCTGCTCTGGCTCTGGTGAATTCTCTCACCCTCCCGTGCTTCTGACTGTACCCAGTGCTTGCATAAATAAATAAAATAAAATATCTTTCAAAAAAAAGGCAGATGTTCAGATGCACCTTCCCTGTAAGAATAGGAATTCAACAGGCAGGGATTATTGAGGAGGAAGGAGAATGGGGGAATACCCTAAAATAAAGGGGCTGGGGAAGAAGAAACTAACATTCATTACATACCTTCTGTCCTCATACTTTTATAATACATTACTTTATGTAATCATCTAACTTAATAAGTCTATAATTTATATATAAAGCAAGTAATACAAGTTATACAGGAAAGTTCAGGAAACTTTCCCAAGGTCACATGACCAGCCTTGAGCCTCAAGTCTGTCCGACCCCAAAGTGCTGTTCATCTCATGAAGAGGTGAAAATGTGTGTTCAGTCAACACACTGAGTGGTTGTTGAGCAGTGATTTAGAGCACTAAAACTAGAAATAAGTTAGTAAATTCCATGAAAGGTCTAAAATGCCAGGGAGGAGAATTTATACTTCTCTGACCCCTAGGTTCCTTCAGTTAAACTGGGTCATTGTGAGGATTAAGTGACATAAACTATGAGTTAAAGTATAAAGTAATATGCACCAATTAGCCATTCGTAGAGATAATAAGTAGTCACTGAACATGTTTGCATTAAGGCCGACCTAGATTGGTGATAGACCCAGCTGAGGTAAAGACTTGGATTAGAACAGGGAGATAAAGCAGTCAGAAGGCTATTCTGGGCAAAGAAACAAAGCCATGCAAGATTGGCAAATAGAAAATGAGCTTCATCAGGGGTTGGGGAAAGCTAAAGCAGGAGGAGAATCCTGAAATCATGATTTGGGTCAGGGAAAGATTTGGTGAGAAAAGGGTGATTCATTTCAGAACTTGGGTGAGGGGGAGTATAAATCAGCTCACTAATTCATCTCTGTTTGTCAGAAAGGTCAGGCGAAGTCCTTCTGTGTAAGCATATTCCCATTGTAAGTCCTGTCTTATTTCATTTTCTTTCTGAAACTAAGCCCAACAGACTTAAGCTCAACTTATCAGGAACCGGCTGATCTATGCTGTATTCAGCAAGTCCAAATGTTTAGTCCTGTTCAGGGCAAATTTACATGGTGTCTTTTGGAGGGATGCCTGCAGCAAAGAGCTCAGCTCTGAGATGCCTGATTTAGAATCTAGCTCTTTCATAGAATTGATTCTTTACTAGTGACAACTCAGAAAAAAGGAATTCAGACTGGTCCTTGTATCACATGGTTCTCTAAAGGACTTGGAACTGAAAGTTAATTACAGGGATGTGGCTTGAAGGACATTTTGGAGAGAAAAAACTTTCCTAACATGTTCAAGCCTCTCTTAGTTAAGGGAAGGCACCTGGAAATGCCCAGAAGGGATCAGAAGCAGGCCTTCCCTATACAGACCACCTGGCCTTTTGCGGAAGGCAGGAAACTCAAACAATCATTCAGCAGCCTGGTGGGAAAGAATGCTCAATCTGGGCAGTGAGGGTCTAGTCTGGCTGGAAAGATAACTCTTGCCAAGAGGATGCTGGGACTCAAAGAAAGAATTCTCAGACTGCAATATCCTAGGGTTAAAACCAGATGGATGTCTATAGCAACCAGTGAGCCAGGCTCCCCACCTCTTGACATTCCCCTCTACATTGATATTGGTGTTTCCTAAGGAATTTATTTTCAACCTCTTCTTGGGCTGTAGACTCTCCCAGGATGATCCTGTCTATTCCTGTAGCTTCAATTTCTATCTCTGCCTCTCACCTCATTTTGTTTCTCAAGTGCAAACTCAATATACAACTTCCTTTTGGGAATCTCTACATGGATATATACCTCAACACGGGACCCAAGAGGGAAAAATTAACTTATATTTTCTTCTCCCAGAAGATCTCTGACTCTTCTTCTTGATTACTCTGGTGGCCTTAAAGGAAGTCCAAAAATCGTTTAATGTTCTTCCTACCAGGAATTGGAATCTCTGTTTTCTTCCCTATTCCAAGGTGAGGTTAGAAACAACCTAATAGTTTCTCTTCTTAGGACACTCAATTTGAAGCCCTGTGATACTGGGTAGGAAGTCTAGATACCCTGATGCTGTCACGTTGGAGAAACCACATAGGAAAATAGGAGGGAGAGGAGAAGGAGGACGAACAGGAGGAAGGAAAGGGTGAGGAACAGTGAGATGGGGAGGAAGAAGACACACATACACAGAGAGAGACTACAGAAGCTAGCTCTAGCTGTTTGAGTATTCCAGGCAGCAGACAAGTGAGTGATGGTCTGTAGGTGATTCTAGCCCCAGTCACCATCTCCCTGCAATCACAAAGGAGACCCCAAGAGAGAACTGTCTAGTTGAATGCAGTTAACTCCCCAAACCATAAAGATACAATACAACCATTGTTATTTTAAGCCACTAAATCTAGGGGTGACTGACTACATAGAAATAGATATCTGGAAGTGCTCCCTATCTCCCTAAATTGTGTTGTTACTGCAAAGATATTTTTGAGAACTCTGTGGACCATTTTTCAGGTATTTGTCTAAGCATAATTAACTCTGATCTTCACAACAGTCTATCAGGAGAGAAACTGAGGCACAAGGAAGTGAAATAATTTGCCCAAGGCCCCACAGGAAAAACGAGATAGCTGAGAACAGAGGCAGTCTGGGTCCAAAATGGTACACTACAGGGACATTCGAGATGAATCTGCATCCCATTCTGGCCCACAACATTGAAGAGTTTTTCTCCTCCCCAAAGCTCTTTCAAAGGTTTCCAATCAAGGGGTGGCATCCAAGGTGCTCATTGCTCACCTCTGAATCTTTGGATGTTGCTCCTTCTACTTTATCTGCTAATCATTTCAGCAACTTTAAAATTCAGTTCAAGGGTGTTTGGAAAGCCTTCCCATCTTCCTCTATAATTCAGGTGACATGTGTGGTCCCTGGACCAGATAACCATGTAGGCCCTTGAACGGTCCTGGGGATGTGGACCATAATAGGACCTAAAGCAATTAGACCAAATACCCACCATGGGGATTAGGGCAACATCAGGCCACTAGCAGCTTTGTTGTTCATATGGATAAAAACACCAGGGAAAGCAGAAATTCTTCATCATTAAACACCTTTTACAAATGATGGCTTTACCTACACCAATCTGACTATATGGGGGTGTATATCAGCGTTTGTGTAAGTGTATTTATCATACAGTAAGAATGGACTTCAGTGTACAGATCTTATTTTTAATGTGTTAAAATTCTTATAACCACCATCACAATTAGGATAGGTATATAGAATAGTTTCATTATTCCACACACATCCCTCACATGGTCCCCTGCCTGTAACCTCTCTCAACTATTAATTTGAGAGGTTATGGTTTTGCCTTTTTGAGAATGTCAAGTAAATAGGATCAAACTCTATGTACTTTTTTAAGAAGGCTTCTTTCACTGACTATGCCTTTGATAGTTATCCAATATACCAATGTTGTGTTCCTTTTTATTGCTAATGGATCACATTTCAATCACTCATTGAAGGATATTTGCATTCTTGTTTTGGGTGATTAGAAATAGGGCTGCTTTGGGCCTCTCTGGTGGCGCAGTGGTTGAGCGCTGGGTTGCGAAGCTGCCCGCAGCCTCTGCAGCGCCGGTTCGATCCCCGGCTGCTCCCCGGCCACCGGAGGAGGGTCCCACATGGCGCGCAGACCTCTCCTGCTGCCTGCTGCTCCCCTCAGCAGTGTACTTCAGTCCTTCTGCCTGCTCTGCTCCCTGCTCTGGCTCTGGTGAATTCTCTCACCCTCCCGCGCTTCTGACTGTACCCAGTGCATGTATAAACAAAAAACAAACAAATAAAACATGCCTCTATAAAAAAAGAAATAGGGCTGCTTTAAACATTTAGGTACAAGTTTTTGTGTAACATAAGTTGTTGCATTTTTTTCCTAGGATATATATCTAAGAGTGGGCTTACTGGGTTAAATGTTAAGGATATATTTAATTATATAAGAAACTGCCAAATTATTTTTCAAAATGCTGTACTACTTTATATTCACACTAGCACTGTGTAAGGATACCAGTTACTCCACATCCTTATCAGCACTTTGTATTATTTTTTTATTTTAGGCTTTTTAATAGATAAGTAGTAACATATATCATGGTTTTAATTTGCATTTTCCTAATGTCTAATAATGCTGAATGAAGATCTTTTCATGTGTTTATTTACCATAGATAAATATTCTTTGGTAAAGTGTCTATTAAGTCTTTTGCTTATTTATAAAGTTGGGTTGTTTGTTTGCTTGTTTATTGAGTTTTGAAAGTTTTTTATATATTGTGAAGACAACTTCAGGAATTTGGATAACTGACCTGCAATTATTTTCTCCTAATCTGTAGAATTGCTCATTCTTTTTTCTCTCCCCTAGCTGTACTGAGGTATAACTGACAATTAAATATTGAATATATTTAAAGGTGTCCAACTGGATGATTTGATTTAGCTTTTCAGTGACTTTTTATAGAGTAAGAGATTGTTACTTTTACTGGAGTCCAATTATCAACTTTTTCTTTTTTGTATTTTACTTTAGTGTAATGTCTAAAAACTCTGCCTAACTCTAGGCCACAACAATTTTTCTCCTATGTCTATTCTAGAAGTTTTATGTTTTATTCTTTTCTTTTTGATCTACTCTCCACTTTAAGCTGATTTTTGTGTAAAATGTGATGTGTACATGAGGGTTTTTTTTTTTTTTTTGGTAAATGGATGTTCAGTTTGTCCAAATATCATTTCTTCTTTGAATAACTTTATACCTCTGTCAGAAATAATTGGGCATATTTGTGTGAGGCTGTTCTAGAATTGCTATTCTATTTCATTGCTGTGGACTTATCCTTTAACCAATGCTATGTCTTGATTATCTCCCAAAATAGGTTAGTGTGAGTCCTTCAACTTCTGTTTTCTCTTTTTCTAAATTACTTAGGTTGTTTTAGCTTTTTTCTTTCCATATAAATTTCAGAATCATATTGTTTTGATATATTATCTATAAAAATTACTACTGGGATTTTGATCAGAATTGTGTTGAATAAATCCACAGGAAGAGAACTGATATCATTATGATGATGAACCTTTTAATCCATGAGCATAATGTCTCTCCATTTATTTAGGTAATTTCTCTCTCTTTTTTTTTTAAAGATTTATTTTTTATTTATACAAGAACTGGAGTACAGGCCAGATGCGCAGAAGGGTGAAGTTTCACCAGAGACAGAGTGGGGAACAGAACAGGCAGACTGACGAAATACACTGCTGAAGGGAGCAGCGGGAGAGATAGGAGAGGTCTGCCGCACCATATGGGACCCTCACTGGCCATATGGTGGCCAGGATCGAACTGGTGCTGCAGAGGCTGCGGACAGCTTCACAGTGCTGCGCTCAACCACCTGCACCACCAGGGAGGCCCTAGGTAATTTCTTTTATCAGATTTTTGTAATTTTCAGCCTACAGATCCTATATATGTAGTTAGGTATATACATAATTTAGAAATTATAAATTAGAAATGTTTAAATTTTTCTGTTTCCAATTGTGCATTGTTAAGTCTATGGAAATAACAAGTGAATTTTGTTTGTTAACCTGTATCTTGTAACCTTGCTAAATCACTTACTAGCTCTAAGGGTTATTTTGTAAACTCATTGGTATTTCCTTTGCAGAAAAAATCATGTCATTATTTAATAGATAATATCTTATTTCTTTTTTTCCAATCTATGCATTTTTTATTTTCTTTTTCTTGCCTTAGTATCTGGTATCCTGTGATATAATGAACAGAAGTGGTATCAATAGACATTTTTGTCTTATTTCTGATTGTAGGGGAAAATATTTAGAATTTCATCATATAATATGGTATTAGCTATACTGTTTTTGTAGAATGCTTGGGGTTTACAGCATAATTTTAATTGTGGTTCCCTCTTAATTTCCCCCCTTCTCTCAGGTTTTAAAGTTGTTTCTGTCTCAATTATGAACCAATGTTAAAGCATGTTGTCAATCTCTAAAAACTTCAAACTTTTTTTAACACTGTTTTCAACATAGTGTTGAAACATAAGCTATGAGTGTATACTGATGAAATTCAGGAAATAGTTCAGGATCACAACAGATAAAAGGTAGCACATTCATTATAATCATGACCCAATACCCATGGTCCCTACAGTTCACAGAACACCTCCCAACTTTCAGCATATTTCAGATGGAGCTGAACTTGTAATTTTCTCAGAAATTGAGGGACGGAACTCTCTAATGAGGAAGTGACTTTGACTTGGTCAATCAAATAATCACATTCCCTTAACAAGGTTTATTGAGAAGTGGGTAATGACTCAATTAGGGCGGTAAGGCTCAGGAGTCTTGTTTGAAGCTATAGGGATCAGGAACCATCTGTTTTTCTGGGTATGGAACAGGGAATTGGAAACCTTGAATTATGTTGGCAGCTATCTCATCACCAACCAAAGTATTTTGTCTGAGAGTGAAGACGACATAAGAATGCAGAGACTATATACAAAGAGAGAATAGGGCAGGATGATAGTGTTTGAAACCCTCTATCTTGGTACTGAAACAAGTTACTAAGTTATCTGAGTCATAAATTCTATGCCTTAAACATTCCACCGCCCCATTTTTTCTGGTTAAGTCTGCTTAACCTAGATTTTCTGTTACTTTCAATTAGAAGAATACTAAATTATAAGTGGTGAAAGAAAAGGTGTCATTGGTATTTTGGATGCCTCCTCCATCAACCACATCTGCCCTTGTTACATGGAAGAAAGGCTGGTTGAAGTGGGAGCAATGCCATCTACACATAGAGGTCAAGGGTGTGGGTCTGTGGGACAGGACAAGGCAGGAGGAATGGTCCTGCTGGTATGTAGTTAGAGGTTGTGAGAGACATGACACCATTTATTTTCCATAATTCCCATACGCAGCAGCCACTGGTATCACTAGACATTATCAAATTAAATTCTCTGTCAATCATGGACTTTCTGCCCTTCATTGCCCTGCTTTATATCCCAGGAAGTTAATTTCTACAAAATTGATAACCCAGGGTTCCTTGCCCTCTGGCATTGGCTAGATTTAGCCTGAGGCAAGCCACTAACTATAGATAATAAAGGTGGAATCAGAGAGATGTTGGGGCATTCAGTGCCTCCCTCCCTCCCTGCCTCACTATGGTTCTGGCAGTGCTGGTGTTCCTCCATGACCATACAGGTTCTATATTGTGGCTCTTCTGCCAGAGTTCCAGCACTAAGTGGACCATGGTAACACTGTTCCTCTCCTTCCCTTTGCCCAATCAGGCATGGGGAACTAACAGCTTTCCACAGTTACTAGTCTCAGGTGCCTCACCATCCTTGTTGGTTCCCTCAACCCTAATTCTGTAAATAGTCTCTTGATTAAATTTTGTTCAGTTAAACACTTGGTTAAATGGATCATTTGTTTCCTGCCACGTCCCTAATTAATATAGGCCTGCACATCCTTACCATGCTCAATTTCATCAAGTCTAGTAACAACAAACTCCTTGATATTTCTTAAAGATGGCCCTTCTGCTTTCGTGCCCTGTTCACACAAATACACCTCCAAGGAAAACTTTCACCACTGCCTAGTGAACTCCCCACTCATTCCTCAAAATTTAGGTAAAATGTTATCTCTTCCAAAATGTCTTTCCCATGTTCTCTCTCCAGATAGAATGAGTCTTTCTGGCCCTGCTGAGTTCACCTGCATCTCTATTACCCTCTCTAACAGACCTGTTTTTTCCTCCAAACTCTTCATTTCAGGCTCTTGAGGTATAAACTCACTTTTGTACTTCCATTGCCCTAGGCACTATGCCTGACACTCCATAGGTATTTGGTCAACACCTTCACACTGAAATGAACTGGAAATGCATTATAATTGTTTTTTAATGTATGTATCTGGGAAAACACCACATTTTCTACTCTTTACTCATCTAAAGACAGAAGAAAAGAGCTGAGAGAGGATGTCACTAGTGAAGTCTGATCATAGGAATGTGAGTACAAATTTTGTTACATTGTCCCAGGTCCAAAAATCTGGAGGAACACCATATGTTTTCTCCACCAACTCCTGACTTATGGCATTGTCCTCCTTTGGCTGTCGTGCTGCACCCATGAAAGGTTGGGTGCCTGCTTCCTACACTTTGGGACTCATCTCAGGTTTCTGGGGCCTCTGGGGTCCAAAGAGTCCCTTGGGTTCAAGAAAGGTTGAGACTAGTTGGGAAAAGTCAGGTTTGGCCCATAGGAATTCAGTTTCTACAGCAAGCATGCAACTGGCTTAGAGACCTAATTTACAAGTGAATATTTCAATCTAGGAACCACCAGACTTTCCCTCTTCTCCCAGAGATGTGTGAGTCCCAAACATGAGTGATGGGGTAATTTCCTGAGATACCTATGACTTGTGAGTTCCAAGATCTGTTTTTCACCTATGTTCAACTCTTTTTAATCCCATAACTTTATATGCTTTTAAAATGGTTCATATCTGATAATCTCATGGGTAATTCTACGTATCAGGTTGTTTTATGCATTCCTATGGAAAAGGAACCAACTCATGGTCACACTCCACTTTCTTCTCCTCTTTTCTACCTGGTCAAATAATTTGGCCTTGAAGGCATTGAAGGAACTACAGATACCTTCCCCAGATTTGTATGTTTTGGAAAGGTCCTGGAATTTTGAATGACACACCTTTTCTTCAAGCTTAAAACCAGATGCCTGGGAACACTACCTATAACCAGTTTTACAACTCCTATAAACACCTTCTTGGTTCATTACACAATCTTAGAAAGTCTTGTCTCCAAGTGTAAATGAAATCTGGTCATCTCACCCATGATACATTTTAATCACAAGCAATTTGAGAGCAGAGGAAGAGATCTGAACTCTGGGAGGAAGAAAGCAGCCAGCTCTGGACGTGTTTTTCCCAGTTTGATGAACTGTGCACCCAAAATGTTAAGTTTAAGTAACTGGATTCTCTGATTTTCGTCAGCTTATTCTTTACCTCTTTTTCAAAAACTTCTGTCAACTAAATACCACAATCAAAAACTTGAACTCTGTTCTCCATGATTCCTGACTACGATGCCTGCCAGCTCTTCTCTGCTTACCATTCTCTGTTAACTTCGATGAAGATATAACTCTGACCTCTCCTTTCCTATTCCCAGAAGGACTGCAGAAATATTTATAGTTATCTTCAAGTGAGTTAAGATATATTCTAAGAATTGTATGATAATTCTTAAATTAACATGAAGATGATCCTCAGTGTTGAAAGACTGGGTCAGGAATTTCTGCTTATAAATACTTAAACTTCTTCTTTAATCCCCACTGGAAGAAGGACAAAGATGGGCCAGCTTATTTTATTATTATGTGTAAAGGAAAGAACACTCATGTATATGATGTTAAACAACTATGTCACTAAACACAAAATGTAGCCACTAAAAGAGGCTCAGATGCCTTTTCACAAAGGAGATGAGAGTAGGGACCCAGAAATTTCATAAAGATGACATGCCAGTGTCTTCAAAAAATAACATGGTATACAGGATCCAAGTTTTATTATATGTGTCCCCACTTTTTGTTTCTAGGAAGCAGCAATGAACATTTATAAGGCATTTTACAGTTTTATAAAATACCTCTACATGTATTAGCTCATTTGATAACAACAATAAATTAGATTTAAGGTCTAGAAATTACTATAAATGCAATTAAGATGACCACCATAAAGGGGCCTCCCTGGTGGCGCAGGCGGTTGAGCGCTGTGCTGTGAGGCTGTCCACGGCCTCTGCAGCACTGGTTCGATACCGGCCAGCTGGGGAGAGTCCCACATGGCATGACAGGCCTCTCCTGTCTTGCCCACTGCTCCCCTCAGCAGTGTATTTCTGTCGTCTGCCTGTTCTGCTCCCCGCTCTGTCTCTGGTGAGTCCTCTCACCCTTCCACACATCTGGCCTGTACCCCGGTTCTTGTATAAATAAATAAATCTTTAAAAAAAAAAAAAAGATGACCACCATAAAAAAAATCTAATACGGTGAGTATGATCTTTTCATGTGACATCTTAGGATTTTGTTTACTCCTGGAATCTCAGAATACTTTGTGAGACTTTCTGCTCCCTTTCTCAGTATTGCCCTGGGACGATAGCTATCTCTGGGGCATGGAAGGAGGCTGTAAAATGGGAGAGACAGAATCTCAGTGTGAAGTTACAGGTGAAAAAATCCATCCAATGGGATCCTTTCACCTTTCCCTTAGAGCATCAAGCACTGTGCAAGATTCCCAAAGGCTGTAAGGGCTCAGTGATGAGCGTCACTTCAGGTAACTTTAGGATTCTAGATCTTAAACATCTTCTATGCTTACTCACTTGAGAAAAAAAAAATCAAATTTCACTCAATCATTTCTATTTAAACAATAGCATATGTAAACTTCTAGTGTTCCCCCCACCCCCCGCCCAAATAAACAAGCTAGCTGAAGCTTATTGGAAAACACTGATATTCCATGCAGGTGGAAAGCAGTTAAAAGATGAAACTTGGACATGTTTCTCAGAGGCTGAAGCTTCTGAAATGACATTTCAACTCAGATTCTCCTCTGTGTTGTGGAAACCCATCCAGGACATTCTTCAGGCATAAGGAAGGAATCAGTGAAGAGGAAGCAGAATTAGGGCAAGTCTGTTACATTTCCTGGATGACAATCAACTTTTGTTAATAAAAAAGTAAAAACCCATCTTTCAGACCCTTTAATGACAAAATCTGGTGTGATCCAAGCAGTTCAAGTTCAAGACTACTGGAACAGGCAGCACAGACAGACTACCTGGTCTTTCTCTCTCTCTATATATAATATATATCTTGATATATATATATATATATATATATCTTGAATGGCACACCTTTTCTTCAAGCTTAGTGTTTTTCCCCCAAAAAATAATATATATGTAATATATATATTTTATATATATAAAATAATTGGAACAATCTTCAGACAGATAAAAGTAGGAAGAATGTGGACAAGGATGTGAAAGGATAGAAAGAAATTAACTGAGAAAACATAGGAGTTGCTAAATACTACAATCAAAAGATTCTACCATTCAAGGCTGATTCAGCTCTGTGTCATGGTCCAATTTTGGGTTAACAGATATATTATCTTCCATTCCCTGTAACTAGTGCAAAGAATTCTCTGGAAATCATGTTAGTTTTGGTGCTAGTTTCCTGAGGGCTGATCTTCCTTAGGGAAAAGATATGCTTTCCAGGCTTGGAACTTCAGGGCCATGCTGAGTTCAAACTAAAATGGCATCAGAAATGTTAGTGAGCAGACTTGATCTTCTTTTGGGGATTCCAATCTAGGAGTAAAATGGGTTTGAGATGCCTCCAAAGTTATATAGATATGTAAATGATTGATAAATAAATAATAAAATTAAAAACCCAAACAAATAAAGTCAGCGGGATATATAAAAAAAGTATCTTTGGTATGATTCAGGCTTGGATAAGAGCTTTCCAGGGTCTTCATTCAAAAACCCATACAAGTTAGTGGGTAATTTGGAGATCAGTGTGATAGGCTCATCAGGAATTTATCTCTTTTCTTCAATGAGAAAGGACTGGTAATCAGTCAAAAATATTGTGGGGCACCTCCTATGAGACAGTATGGGTGTGACAGACCCACATGAGATAGCATTTTATCCCCAGGAAACATATGAAAGAGAAGTTAGAAAAACATAACAATACCTAACAATACCATAGCATACCAAACATACCAATACCAAACATAGCAATGCTAAACAACACTAAACTTGGACATAAGATAAAGGCCTCTTGACTAATCTCATTATCTCTAACCGAAGTTATGATCTTTGCAATCATTAGCCCAAAGATCGTACCACACCTGTTCAAGACTATTCCAACTATATGGTCTCCTCCAGGAACTGTTTCCTAATTCTACCTCTCTTTGAAGGCCCAAGGCACATGCAGTCTTTGCCACCCTTAGGCTCATGTAAGTGATTTTTATGCATGCATTGTCTCCGATAGACTGAGAAGACAAAACACAGACTTCAACTCTGCATCTTTTGTTAGTAACATCAATACTTGTTCAACTGAAATCGAGTTCTTAATTGATTGTTAAGTGAATACATTCTGCCAGCAATGGACAGTACTTTCTATTCTACATGTCAATTTCCTTTGACTAACAGTGGTTGCCAGGAGGATAGTTCTGAGGATTCTGATGCTATGACAGATTCCTGAAGTAAAAGTACTACAATCAATGAATGATGCCTGCCACAGACAGGATTGGGAGTTGTTTGCAAATGCACCATAACTTGGGAATGTAAATTAAGGATTATAAAATACAGAGAAGGGAGATTATCTCCCAGTGAGTAATCACAGAAGCATGTATGATAAAAGTAGGAATCAGATCCATCTTCCGGAATGGGTAAGCTATTAGTGGGCAAAACACAAGAGCAAAAGCATTAAGGCAAGCAAATACAACACATCCTAGGAAGCAACTCTCAGACAAGTCCCACTAGAACTACAAGTTCAAGTAGAAGGTTTATATATAAGAATGCGGAAAGGACTAAACATTGCAGACAGGATAAAGTAGAAACGAGACAGAGAAGGGATAGAACAAAAGAGAGGATAATAGGCTTTATTTAGCTACCATATTGAGTGACGTGTTCAAGAATGATTTGAACTATCAATTAGGCAAATCAAGATTTGCTAGGAAGGAAGTAGCCTTGCTTAATGGTTAAGACCTCAGTCTTGGTGTCAGATTGTCCTCATAAAAATCCCAGCTATGACTGTGACTTTAGCCAGGTGACTGAAGCTTCGTAAATTTTAGTTTCCTGATCTGTAAAATGCATAAACTTCCTCACTTGTGTTGAGGTTCAAACGGAAATAAATGTGCATAAAACTTACTGTAAAACCTCAACAAAGTATTAGCTTTTAGGCTTGATTAAAGGAGAAAAATATATCTCCTTTTCAAAGGAGAAAAATGTGAGGAATCCAATATGAACCTAAAAAGTGGTTCAGTGACTCAGAGAACAATTAAGGACATGAAGTACCCACAGAAACTGACCAGAATCAGTTTATTTTCTAGAATAGTAAGAAGCTTAGAGACTAGGTTTTCTGTAGTTATATATTTCTGGTTATGGTGCCTTTTTTTGTTGTTGTTGTTATTGTTGACTTAATTCTTTACTGAATTATAAGTAACCAGATAACTTTGAAGCAATAGAACAGTGGTAAAAAAATAATTATACAATCTCACTGGAGCTCCTTTCTCTTAGGGCTTCCCCGTTAGTTGAATAAGTAAATAGTTTTAAGCATCTGATAACCCTGAACCCAAACATTTGTCTTAGTGCAGTTACAAGAATAAACACAATGTGGACCCTTTCTAAAGTCATTTCTAAACCCAAGGTCCAGTTCCAAAAGCCACCACTTTTCTTCAATGAGGAGACCAAGCAGAGAGTCACATGATGTTGGTTTTAGCACTCTTTCTGAACACATGAAGATATGTTGTGACAACTGTCCTACTGGTGGCCACAGAGACTCTGTGAATAAGAAGGGGCCTGGGAACAAAGACCTCAGCCTTGGGGTGGAGAACGAGACACAGTTAGTGTTCTCCTACTTCTGGAGGAGTGGTAACCACTGCCTGGAGCTCACACAGCTGGAGTGAGCATGGGAAAGGGAATAAGACACATAGCACGAAGCATTCATGAGTCTACATAGGTCCATCCATCCCAGAAAGTAAGTACTTGCTGGAAAAGAAATATTCTACCTCTGGTGATGGAACAGGCAGATATTTTTTAAATGTAGGGTAGTAACATTTCTGGCAATAAGTGAGTCACTGAAACACTTCCTTTCCATTAACAGAGGTGTTACTGTGAAGTGTACTAATTACAACAGAGCACTCTTTGTTGCAATTTAGGGCTGCTTCTTCAGCAAAAATAATGAATTAGCTCCTTCTAACTCTATTAGCAGAGCTACTATTGCCCTGATGTGAATTAATGGCTTATTAGTAACTGCCTCCAATATTGTTTTTTATTAGATATATGTTTAATATTCAAATAGGAAGGACCATTGATGACACTTGCTACTTTAACAGACACTGCTGCAGGGGAATTTAAATGGGCCACTCCATGTCATCTAAAATGAATTTAGTTTGTCAAGAGTGCTCAAGTCCCCACAGTATATGTGACCCCAGATTCCTAGTGACACTGACACCAGGGAGAACTGCAGTTTCTCAGGCAAACCGAGTTTCTCTGGTGTCAGGCCAGCATATTGCTGACTCCCTATAGGACAGTTATTTTCGTTCTCAGCTCTAAAAGTAATCACATTTCTCACAAGTAATTAATGTTGGAAGCTTTCTCTCTATAAGCAAATGATCACATGACTGCGTACAAACTCTCCAATAGTTAATTCCTAATCCTATTTATTTACACCTTATATAACTTAACCTAGACTTTTCATACATTTGAGCTGTGATGTCAGCTCCACCTGATTTAGCACACAATAATTTTTGATATCACATATCTTCATTTGAAGTTTCCTTCTTATGTTTGCTGCTCAAATTTTTGACAGGTGGGTACTCTGATCCTATAGTTTTAAATAAAACACTATATCTCAGGTTAATTAACATCTAACAAGATATGAATACTTGTCAGCCTTCTCTTTTTTGAGTACTGAAGCTAAACAGACAGGCAGATCAATTCACAGCACATAAATATCTCTTTTCTCTTTCTCTGTTCTTTACATTTAAAGTCTTCCCAATTGATTGCATTAATATATGTATACCAACTCTGATGTATAGAGTCTAAGACTTAATTTTATAAGGTTCATTTTGTAATTTTGTATTATACTTTTGTTATATTCATTTTATAATTATCTGTGGGTCAGATCATTTTGCTTGGCATTTTGGTGTGATAAAAAATGAGCTTTCTTCTGGGCACAGAATAACCAAATATCAAAATATTTTTGGTGATTCCTCATATCTGGTGACTTCTAATTTGGTTTCAAAGATGAAAGTACCAGGCATAGGCATTCAAAGACCCAAATTTTTTTCCTAATTCTTCAATATATGGAACTTGCACCAAGCCAGCTCAACGACCTCTTTTCTAATATAACTAAGCAACTACATGTAAAAATATGTATATATGTTAGATAAAAATATATATATATGTTAGATAAAAATTTGTTTGAGCTCATATTACTGCCATGATAATCTAATACTGACAGAGAACATTACCCATACGCAATTTACTACTGGTCAACAGTGACTTGGGTCACTGTTCAAATGCTGAACAAATGGCTCAATGTCAAGGTCATTTCATCCTCCAGTAGGCAATGACTTTTAACACTCCCTTAGTTTCTTATGCAAGAGCAGCCCTGACTCTGAGCAACTGAGGAATGACTATGCAATCATAGAGCTAAAGGATCTTAACATTAGAAAAAACCTGAGATTTTCTCATCCAGGATCAATAATATAGCAAACATACCACTACCTCCTGATCCTAAGCTCTTGCAGACATCGGCAACAAATTTCAGAACTTTTGTTTCCAATTCTTTCTCAACAAACCTATCACACCGCACTACTTATAAACAGGATTTGACACATTAATAGGATCCTCTTTGTGCTTCTGGCTAATCCAAACCCCTTTTCTTTCTGATTAGAAATAAAGACCTTGAGAGTTTAAATATCAGATACATGTCTTTACATAGCTTTTATTATTTTTAAAAAATATTTATTCATTTATGCATACAAGAACTGCCAGAGATGTAGGGGGGTGAGAGGATTTACCGGAGAGAGTGGGGAGCAGAATAGGCAGATCTACTGAAATACACTGCTTATGGGAGCAGCAGTTGAGGTAGGAGAGGTCTGCTGTGCCATGTGGGTTGCTCCCTGGCCTAGGGAATCAAACTTGTGCTGCAGTGGCTTGTGATAGCTTGACAGCGATGTCTCTAATCCCTGCACCATCCGGGAGGTCCCCTTACAGAGCTTTAAAAGTCAGTCTCATCACTAATTTAGAGTCTCATTTCATTTTTCAGTGCGCATAGCAGTAATAGTAGTGTTTTGCCATCGAGGGATCTGTAATCTAGTTTTGAGAAAGAAAAGATTAACATGTTTGACATAAATAGATAGACTAAGTGTTAATCTGTGTACTGATGCAGATCATGAGGCTAACATAGGCAAAGAATTTATAGAGCAAACCGAGTTCAAGCTAAGTTTTGCGGCTCATTATTCATTTAATATATAAGGACATCTTGTTATGTCTTGAGTGATAAATGACTCAACAATTCCACAAATGTATTGCACCTACCAGGCACTGTGAGAGGTGCTTTGGGTACAGAGAGGGGCTAGCACATTTTCTCGTTCTTAAGGGCTCATAGATTGGTGAAGGAGGCAGAAACATGGACTATATTTTAACTATAGGATAATAAATACCAAATAGATATGGGTTCTATACTGTGGGAGAACATAATAGTTCTTTTTTAGACTGGTTTGCCTTCCAGGACTCCCTATCCTGCTAGAGATCACGACTTCCTTTTCCTGCAGACCAAACTCAGCAAAGACCCATCAGGATAACCTGCTGAACACCTTGCACAGCCATATTTTCCTTGCCATTCCTGCTGCTGCCCAGTCAAGGCCCCAATCTCTCCTTGCCTGAAATTTGACAATAATCCACCGGGGATGGGGTCTGCCCACCTACTTGCAAAATTGCCCTCCTTGGATCCATGCTCCATATCCATACATCTCAGTGATCTTTTTTAAGTATAGCTCTGACCACATCACTTACCAACTTAAAATCTTTCCCAGGCTCTCCACTATCCTCAGGACCATGTTTGAGCATGGCATTTCAGGGGTTCCAGAATCTGGCCATGGCCCCCACTCTGCAGCCTAGCTTTGTTTTTTCATATTCTTCAATCACACCCTCTGTTCCAGAGATGCCAAACCACTCTGTTAAACAGTAGGAAGGGCTGATTATGAAGGTGAAAGAGAGAACAGCCTCATGTACAGAGATGCCAGGGTAAGAGTGAGCTTGAGTTGCTCCAAATGCACACACCACAATTCCTCCACACTGGAGGCACGTTTCTGTCTCTTTTCAGCTTTAGAGAAGGGGCTACTGCAGACCAAAATACATCGTAGAGAATCCTCATTCTTTACCCTAGGGTGGCCCACAGCCAGACTACCACAATTCCCAAGCAAGTCAGCAAGGGCCAGTATTAAATGAGGAGCAGAACTGGAGGAGAGGAGAATGAAGGAAGGGAAAGAAAGGAAGATCCGGCATTGCCAGTTATTATCTGAGCAAGTCCCCAAATATTCTCTCAGTTTCCTCATCCATATATGGCAAAATAGTTACACCTACTTTACAGTTGCGATTTTTTCAATTGATGTTTCATAAGCATTTCCTGAGATTCCACCAGCCATAATGAATAAAATATACAGTAGGTTAACTGTACCAGTCTCCTAAACTCGTCTCTCTGCTTCTAGCCTTGCCCCTGGCCAAAGCAGCAGCCAGAGAAAGTTAATTAAAATATAACCAGATTATGTCACTGGTCTGCTCAAAACCTTTTAATGGTTTCCCATCTCCCAGTAAAAGTCAAAGTCCTTAGAAGAGCTTACACCACTCTGCTATTCTGTCCCCTCCAAGCCCCCACTTCATCTTCCCCTCCCTCATCCACACCACTCATTCCCAAACAAGCCAGGATGATCTCCAGATCTCTGTGTACATGTCCCTTCTCTTTTTTACAGTCTCAATTCAATTATCACCTTAGCAAAGCCTTCCCTAACACCTTATTTAAAACTATACCCTTAATCCTCTCTTGGCTTTCTATTACTCCAGAGCACTTTTCATCAACTAATATCCCTACATTGACCTCTTTATTTTGTTTACTGTCTAGCTCTCTCCACTTGAACAGAAGTCCCATGAAAACAGGTATTTTATTGCTTTGTTGACTGCTGTATTCTCTGACTCTAGGACAGTCCTTGGTAGACAATAGCTGCCAATACATATTTGTTGAATTAATGAATGATTTGTGTTGGCCACTACAGGTATATTCCAAGGCTGAGCTGATTAGAGGCCCAGTAGTACCAGGCCTGGGACCTGTTAAAGAAAATGAGTTTTGTTTATAATAAAATATATTCTCAATATTATTGATATGTGCAATCCTCCAAGCAGGGGAGGTGATGGGTTGCAATCAGCCAAACTGCTGTCAGTCCCTGTTCCCAGGGGCCTCACAGATATATGCAAAAACAGACAAAGTAAGAGAGCTTATGTCACGACTCAAATTATCACTGCCAGATATACAATACCAGAGTTGTAACAGTGTAATCTAAAAAGGGGGAGGTTCCACCTGCTCCATCTAAGGAAGGGTGAAGTTGAGGGTGAGGGGAAGCTAGGAAGTTCTGGGGAGAGAGAAGACTTAAGGGAGAAGACTTGGAGGAGGCATGTGGAACAGAGAGACATGTGAAGAGGAAGCTGTGATTGCTTCTTGGCTTTGGACCTGTATCAGGGACTTCGGGGACATGGAAAGAGATACTTGAAACAGGCATGGGTGAGAAACCCATGGGAAGGCTGACAATGGCAGCCTTTATTCTGACCTATATCTTGATTTTGCTGTTTTCCTTCCAGACTTGTCTGGCCCCTTCTGCCCCTCTCCTATGGTTCCCAGCCAGAAGGTGCCTTATACTTGTGGCAAACTTTTGGGACTCGGTGGCCCTGCTTTGGGCCAACCCTGTTTGGCTGGGAATTTACCCAAGAGGGGATGGGTAACATTGGGTGTTTCATTGGGAGGCAGTATCCTTTCTATTTTCTTTCTTTGCACACTAATTTTATTAAAGTTCTTTTCTATTGACAATCTTTCACACTAAGAGTATATTTTGTCTTTATGTGCTGGATGGCAGAACCCATTTAGAGCGTGCAGGCTTGGGGGTCCTGGGATGCCCCTCATTTTGCCTGCTAGACCTCAAACTAGGCATGGGTATTACTAAGAACGTGAAGGAATTGTTCTCAATTTTAGATAATGGGATCTGAATCTATAAATGACTCCTTCCTCAGCACTCTGAAGAAAATTATTTAGAATGAATAAGCTTGTCAGCTCGGCCATGTAAATAACAACATCTATTTCAGAGATTTTTCAAATGACTGAAATAAATAAATAGGCTATCTGGAGAGAAAGAACAGACTTTATATTGTGAACAAGTGAACAGGGTGAGAATTCCATGAGTTCTTCACCAACATTACAAGCTATATGATCATTATTGGGGGATTCGGATCAGAATGCCCCGAAACAGAATCCTCACACTCACTGATTCTGTTTGGACAGAATTCTCACTTGAAGCACAAAAATTCTTCCCTCAGAATTTCTGCCTTTTTAAGTGAACAGAAAATCAGGATATATGGGGCACCAAACAAAATGGTAAATCCTTTCTTTTTTTTTTTTTAAATAAAAAATGAATAACGCTTTGAAGGCAGGTTACTTGCCTGGACAAAATGTCATCAAAACACCTGAATCACCTTGGACCCTAAATTATAGGCAAGTCACTATGTAGAACAGAGAAGACCAAGAAAGACCCTATGTCACAAGAAAATATTAATTTTCTCAAAATGAAATGTTCAGATTTACCCTAATATAACTTGATCAAGTTCCTGTTATATGCCAATCACACATATTTTCACACTGTCCCAATCAATTTTGTAACAAATGAGATGGTGACTAATAACCTTACTTTCCAGATGAGGAAACTGAGGATGCAAAAAAGCGAACTTTGTCAAGTTGTAGAGTCTAGTAGTTTTGGAATTCAAATTGAGGACTCTTGAGTCCAGGCTTTGTGTGCATTCTACTATGCTAGGGAAGCAGGGAAAAGTCTGTAAGAGTTGCCATTAATGTAATGAAAGTTGTTCCTAATGGTATTAATAAAAAAAGGTCTCTCATGTGAAAATCCAAGATATTATTTCCAGGACTTTGTAGAATTTCACAGTCATTAGCAATTAGGGTCACTATTCAATCTCTTCATCTTGTGAATAAGAAATATGAGAAAATGTTTAGCCCTTCCCATCTCTTTGTCCATGAAAATAATTAACGCTCATACCTAAAAGAGATGAGCTTGAGCTGCATTTCCCCTTACATGCTATGTTTTGAAAACTCAAGAGTTTAAGCTTGCCCCTCATTTTAATAACCAAAATACTTTAAAGTGCCATGGTTGTTGAATTATATCAGGAACCAAATGTTTCAATGACTATAATCAGGGTAACTATCAGGGTAGTTAGTGAATATAAAAATTTTTTGTCAAGATCAACATGTTGAAGAATCCAGAAAGGTACCTGTATGAGAGCACCTGTGATTTTCTGTATCAATTAAGGATGTTGTTATAAAAACAAATTACTATAATGACCCAGTAAGGACTATGGATGGACTCAGTACCATAAATTGGCTAGAATTTAATTTCTGGTTAAACAAACAAGCATAAACTACATAAACATGGGTATGATTTCCATTTAGAGACAAAGCTCCTAAGAGAGAGAAAAAAGAGGAGGACCCTGGGAAATGCCTGTGATAGGTACCCTGGGGGTGGCCTAGGTTGGACACTTCTCGAACAGGATCACATGAATACCCTGTATTGCTCCTGGAGAAGCAAATGTCCGGTACTTAACAAGACTTCAGCTGGGTACTTAACATTTTCAAACAGTGATTTTTCTGTTCTGGAGAAGAATATCTGAATCAAACTTCTGTCTCAAGTGTTGAAACTGGAGGACAATGCTTACCCAAGGTCATACCTGTAATAAGAGCATGTGATCCATTTTCACCCTGAAGATATATAAAAGCCAGCAAACAACTGCTCAATGTCTTTTTCAAACTATTTCTAGAGAATTGGTAAGCTCAACAACACTGGTGTGTTAGCAGGTGACTATGGAGAACCCCAAGACTGTAGGAAATGGGGGGGGGGAGATAGAGAAGGGAGATGCAAGTCTAGGACCCTCCTCCCCCAATGTCCTTAAAATCAGAGTTAACACTAAATTCTGGTCTCTAATCATTAGGAAAACAAGATCCTCCCCTCTATTTGGCTGGAGGGAAGTAAAATCTCTCTGCAGTCTCTGTTATTTAAATGTAGTGGGACAGGATAAACCTTCCCTAAAATTGCCCTAAGCCACTTCTTGGGAGAAATAGTTAAAGCATCTAAAATGAGATAGTCTGCTAAGGCAGTTCCAGGATGTTATTTATTTACTAGAAATCTGACTTTACAAAGTTCTGGAGAAGCAAATCTGACCCTGAGAATCCCATTAACGTGCACAGACTTTTTTTGGGGGTGGGTGGAGGCAACATCAAATATTCCAAGAATCAGAAGCATCAACTGGAGAGGAACGTGCATGAGGCTGGGAGGGACAGGGTGCCCCCTGTCTGCCTTCAGCAAACCAGGTCTTTTCTAAAGGGAAGCTGGAAACTACAAAGGAGTCTCACCTGCTGGGTTTTCCCACCTATGTAAGCCCCTAGATAAAAAGAGACAGGTGGCTCCAACCTCAAAGGGGTGCATCCCAGAGACCAACTTGTAAAACAGATAACCTGGCAGAGATTCAGAATCCACATAGAAATAAGCCATACCTCTGAGCAATGGCTCAGACATCCACCTAATGGATCTGAATCACTTAAATACACGCTTGGTTGAAAAATAAGCAAATAGGACTTAAAATTATTTTCAATAAAAAAACAAGGTGGAGCTCAAGGAACTTCCTTGGGAAGCTTCAGGGAAGCGATCTTCTTGGATTAGCAGGGTGGGAATGAGGGTAAACTGAGTTGTCTTATAGCTCTCTTTTCTTGTGGTCTCCTGGGGATCATAATAACCACACACCCCTGAATTCTGGCACGAACCTGACAGGTTTTTATAGAGCCCGGATTTAAGCAGTCATCTCTCCCGTTGTGGGAAGGCACATTTCCAGGGTGATTAATGGCAACCCCGCACCCTCCCTCCTGCTGGGGGCCAAGCCACGCGGAGGCTAAAGTGTGACTTTGTGTGCAGCGCTCAATCTCAATCCCAGCAGTGTGGTTCAGGAAAATAAATAGGGGGATGGGGGTGCAAGAGGGGGAGGCAGATAGCGTCCCAAAGGAATAATAATAAAAAAAAAAACCGACAGCTATTTGCCTCCCTTTTGCCTTTGCCCAAGCCCCTTTGACGATTCTGGTAAAGCAAGAACCGGCGGCTCCAGGGGCACCCAAATGGGATCCTCTGAAGAGCTTTGTTCTTCGCACAGGGATACCACCCTCTGGGAGAAGCTCCCCGCTTGGGGTTCGAGGCCGAGAGGGTGCCCAGGCACCAGGGTGCAATGCTTGCCAGCGCCGTGCCCACCCTCGCCCCCACCCGCCCCGCACGCGGCCTGGGCGCTGGGAACGCGTGAGTGTGCGCGCTCGCCCACCCGCCGCTCGGCTCACCTAGCACCACAGCGGCCACGGTGGAGAGCAGCAGCCAGTTATTCTTCAGGAAGCGCTTGCAGTCGCATCCCTTCCTCGCGGGCTTCCCCATGGCGGGCGTCGGGGCTGGAAGCCGCCTCCGCGGCTGCTATTGTGCGCGGGACCCGGCTGCGCCCGCCGGAGCTTGGAGACCCGAAGGCAGCTCGGCAGCACCGCGGAGGCCGCGCGGAGGAACGCAGGGCACAGGGTGCGCGCTGACAGCTGCGGGCGCTGTCACGGCGGCCGCTGTCACCAGCAGCCCTGGCACCTGAGATCGCGTTCCACGCCTGCCGCCCTTGCCAGCTCGGTGGCTGTGCGTGGCTGGCGCACCCGGCTCCGCCTGCTGCCGCCGCGCTCTGCGGCTCCCGGGCCAACCAGAGAGGAGGGAGGGAGGGGCGGTGGGTCAGGGAGGGGCGGTGGGTCAGGGAAGAGGGTGGGTGAGGGAGGCGCTTGGGTGTGTGCGTAGGGCGCCCGGGGTTCCCGGTGCAGCAGGCGTGGGAGGGTGCCCCGCGCGCAAGCTGAGGCAGCTTTTTGGGATGCCTCTCGGGATTTTTTCTTTCTTATTTTTTTCTTCAGGTTAGGTTTTTCGAATTTAGGGTTTCCTCCTCTGTCAAGTCCAGAGGGGGCGGAGTCACTGGGCCCTTTGGTTTGGATTTCATTTGGCACCTTCCTCCCTTTCCATTTTCTCACACCAGTTATTCCAAGTGCAGCAATTGGGGAACCTGGTACCCTTTCCAGTGGGGACAGTGGGGGAAACGGAGTTGTCTTGGGCCCCTTTAGGCCCCAGTGCAAGTTCGGTTTTGCCAGCAGCAGCAGCAGGGGGGAAAGAGAGAGTTCAGGGGGTACAGAACAGGTCTTTGTAAACTTTCACAGGAGACCTTTAATCGGCACCCCATCCAATCTCTCTGATTAACGCTTTTGAGTCGGGGAGGTGAAGCTCCAACAGGATTGCTTATGGACAGAGGGCTTGAAATGGGCCTTCTCAGAACTCACTGTGTTCCCTGAGGCTGGTTCTGTGTTCGCCAAAAGTACCCCCAAAGCTATGAGATTTGGGTGAGTAGTGAGGACTGAGAACTCAAGGAACCTGTTTTGGGGAGAAGGTGGGCAAGACTATCGCTAAGGCCAAATACCCTAGAAAGGCAAACAAGGGAGAGTGGAGAAACTAGGGTAGTGGTGACAAATATACTATGTGCTGCTAAATGAAATTTCTAATATTTCCTCGTCTTCTATCCAATTTTTCATCCTCAATAACACTTTCCTTTATTTTGTTAATTTTATATTTTTATATCATTGTTCATTTTTAAACAATATTTGTTTCCCTCCACCCCCTCAGGTGTTGTTCCCACAGAATTTCCTTCACCAATGCACCTGTGCACCATCACCACAGTTCCCTGTGCTCCTCCCTCCCTCTGATCCCTCTCCCTCCTCCTCCCCTGCACTATGTCTCTGATTTATAATTGTCTGTTTTTGCTTTGTTGTGTTTTGTACTGTTATTATTTTACACTGATATCTTATTTTGTTTCCCTATATTCCCGCTATAAGTGAAATCATCTGATATCTTCCTTTTTCCTTCTGGCTTATTTCACTGAGCATAATTCCTTCTAGCTCCATCCACATTGCTGCGAATGGCATGAGTTTATCTATTTTGATTGCCGAATAATACTACATTGTGTATATATACCACATCTGAATTCTCTTCTGCATGGAGATGGGGATGGAGTCTATGAAAAGGTCAGGGGGTAGAATTCCTTCACAGCATCATTTATGGGCTCCAACTTTTTTCCTTACCCTTCTTCTCACAGTCTAAATGGACATTTTTTTCCACAGAAAATATACAGATGGACAACCAGTACATGAAAAGATGTTCAATATCCCTAATTATCAGGGATGTATTAAGTCAAAACCACAAGGAGCTATTATTACCTTACATATGGAATACTGGTTATCATCAAAAACAAAAGAAATAGGGCCTCCTTGGTGGCACAGGGGTTAAAGTCTCAGCGCTATCCAGCTATCTCCTGCCACTGTGATAAGAATTCGATCCCTGGCCAGGGAGCTAACCCACATGGCACAGCAGACCTCTTCTGTTTCACCCACTGCTCCCCTCAGCAGTGTATTTCAGTAGATCTGCCTGTTCTGCTCCCCACTCTGTCTCTAGAGAATCCTCTCACCCTCCGCACCTCAGTTCTTGTATGCATAAATAAATAAAACTTTTTTGAAAAAGCAAGTATTGGTGAAGATGTGAAGAAAAGAGAACACTTGTATACTGTTGGTGGGAATGTAAACTGGGACAGTCACTATGAAACACTATGGAGTTTTCTTAAAAAATTAAAAGCAGAAGTGCCATATAACCCAGTTATTCTACTTCTGGGTGGAATTCAAAGAAAACAAAAATACTAACTTGAAAAGATATGCACCATCATATCATTGTTTACAACAGTCAAGATATGGAAGCAATTTAAGTGTCCGTGGACAAATAGAAAAAAAAAAAAAAACAACGGTGGTGTGTATATATACAATGCAATTAGTCAGCAATAAAAAAGAATGAAATCTTGTCATTAGTGATGAACTGTAAGGACATTATGGTATGTGAAGTAACTGAGAGAGAGAAAAACAAATGCTGTATGAGCTCACTTATATGTGGACTCTTAAAAGCAAGCAAACAAAAACCCAAGTATATGTAATTAGAAAATAGATTGGTGGTTGTCAAAAGGTGGATATTGGGTTAGTGAGTGAAATGGGTGAAGGAGGTTCAAATGTATAGACTTTTAGCTACAAAATAAAGAAGTTCAGAGGAGTAACTGAAATCGGACAAAATTAAAGGATGCCCAGGGACCCCAAATTATTAAGGGGAAAAGCCCACATTGCCCATTCTAACAGTTTGTACCTACCTGTGTGCATAAAAACAAAGCAATCAAGCCCTACTATGCTCAAAGACTTTCAATCAGTGAGAGAGTCAAAGTGAATAGAAAGAGGAGTAGGGGAGAGGATTTCAAAATATGGACTCCCGTTCAAATTCCAAAATCAACCATCAACTCATAAGCAAATATTTGGTCAAACAGGCAGGGCCCAAATTGGTATGGCCAAGACCCAAAAGCAAAGCTTAAATGAAGAATGAATCAATGAAGAATGAATCCAAGACAACCTATCATCAGGAAACACAAGCAAGAAGCTATGCCTGGTCCAAAGGACTGGGAGAGAAAGAAACAACATACAGCCCAAGCTGAAACCATCATGAGGTTAAGATGATGGCTGCCATAATCTCTCAATAGAGTGAGACTGTGCTGCCTGTCAACATGCTAGAGCAGGAAAAACAGCTGCCACCTGAATGGGTTCCCCCAGAACCTGAGCAGAAGCATGATCCCTTCTTCCCAACCCCAGAGAAGCAGCTGAGCCTAAGGAGGAGCAAAGTCTTTCAAAATCTACCAGGAGGTTCTGCTCTGTTCCTTGATTCCAACAGTCCCCATTCAAGAAGTCAGCGGTGGAGGAGGGAGATACATGACTCTCACAGCTGTCATAATTCTCCTGTCTTTGTTCAGGAAGTCATGGGGGTGGAGTTGTGAGTCTCACAGACTCTGTTACATAATGCACAATGTGGTGACTTAATAATATCATAATACATATTTGAAAGTTGCTAAGAGAATATATCTCAAAAGTTCTTATCACAAGAAAAAAAATTGAACTATGTATGGTGACAGGTAGACCATTATGGAGATCTTTTGCATTATTTGCAAATATCAAGTCATTATTTTGTATAACTGAAACTAAAGTTTTATGTCAATTATACCTCAATGATGTTGATGATGGAGTTGATAAAAAAAGTAATAATCAAAGAATCCATCCATCCATATCAGGAGACACTTCAGTATCATAGAATATGGTACCCAAGTGGGAAAGGCATACATATTAAGGGGTAGTGGTTGAACAATCAAATCTTTTTTCCACAGCTGCTGCTGGCACCTAATTCTATATGATTTCTCTACCTAAGACAGAAAATGGCATATGAAGTATCCCTTTGGAGAGAAGGGAAATTAGAGAGCCCAATTGTTTAATTCCATTTTTACCTTCTTGGACTGTGATAGTGATGAACACAAATGACTTCAAAATGGAAAAGACTTAAGAAGCATTTCCTTTGTATGCTTATTTGAGAGGAACTTGACCACTCAGTTCCTAGGGAAAAAACTTCTCTCATGGAGTAAGACCTGAAAGTCAAATTGAACTGTTGATTTGTTCTTTTCCCTCCGGCAGATGTTAACATCTCCTTTTTATCTAAGTCCCTCAAATTTCTTCATCCTGCTAAAATAAACATTTGGCCAATTCTTACTAGATTATAGATTACATTTAGCCAGTGTTTTCTTTTCTTTTCTTTCCTTTTTTTTTTTTTTTTTTTTTTTTTTTAGCATTTAAGCAATTCTGGCATTTCCTTTATTGTTCTTGTGTTTTTTTAAAAAAATTTTTTTGGTGACTTATGGATTCTTTGTTAGTTATTAAACAAAGAGACTTTGGGGGTCTCCCTAGTTGAGGTTCAGCACTACCACTGAACAGCCCACCGAAATGTCCTGAGTTTGATCCCTGGCCAGGGAGATAAGCCATATTGTGCAGCAGACCTCTCCTGTTTTACCTGCTGCTCCCCTCAGCAGTGTATTTCAGTAGATCTGCATGTTCTGCTCCACACTCTGTCTCTGGTGAGTCCTCTCACCTTCCCGCACCTCTGGCCCACACCCCAGTTCTTCTATGCAAAAATAAATAAATAAAATCTTTAAAAAAAACAAAAACAAAAAAAAAAAAGAAAGGAGACTTTGATGCATAAGGTTAAGCCAGCAGGTGAAACTGATTGGCACTATCTATTAATTGGGATATACATGAAAAAGGCATTCATAAACAAAAAGTAAGACATAAGTTTTTGAGCATATATGGAAATAATTTGCTGGTTGCATTCTACCACCATAAAACGTATGTGGTTGGTTGCTTTGTCTTCCTGCTGTGGTAATGGGAAGGTCATGGGTATCAGAATCTCCTTCAGCTTTCACAATTGTGTAGTCATTAATGACTATTGGATGGTAAAATGTTGCTGTCAGCATATTCAGAGAACCTTTTTAGCAGTCTCTTCTTTGTCTTCCAATATTGATCTGGATTAAATTTATGTTGGAATTATAAATTAAGGAGCAAAAGAACTGCAATTCATTTAATCTTTTGCAAGCAATATTTTATAAAGATAGTTTGGCCTGGAGTGATTTGTATATTAGTTAGATATCCTTGAACTCTTGGATTAAACAGAATTTTCTCCAATGGACTTTATTTCTCACTCTGACAAACTAAAGAACAATTCTATTTCATTTTAGGCATGAAAAAAGTTAGATGCTTCACAGACGCACCATGTACTTGATTAAGTCAGATAACCTCTCTGACCCTCAATTTCCTCATCTGAAGATACCATTTAAATTGCAAATACATATTTGAAACAGGAAAAAAATTTTAGTACTTAGGGAATGCAAATCAATGTGTTTATCAGTTAGACAAAGTTATTTTAACAAAATATTTTAAAATTCACAATTATAAAATTTGTAATTTATACAAATTGTAAATTTAAATTATAAAGTTATAATTTATAAATTATAAATTATAAAGTTAGAGACGGTATGGAGAACTGGACAGTGTCACACATTGCTGGTGAACCTAGAAAATTCTATTACTTTCTGAGGGTAACTAGGCAAACCTATAACACCTTTCATCCAAAGTGTCTATGTTTTTTAAGTCAACCATTCTAACTTTAGAAATTTATACTGAAAAAAGTACCCAAAGTTGCGCACACAGTTTGTTCATACCAGTTCAGCTGGAAACACTTTAACTGTTTCATAAAGTGGATTGGCTAATGATTAAACATTTAAAAATAGAGTGGACAATGGAACACTGTTCGGGTATTTTAAAGTATATCTTAGCAAAGTAATGAACTACATGGGAAAATGGTAAACACATACAGTTATACTTAAAAATAGCAAAAGTAAGTTTTAAAGCATGGTTGCTTTTTAAAGTGAAGATGTAGTCATTTATTATGTATATATCTGAAAATATAAAACAAAATATGTATGTCATAATTCCAATGGGTGTGTGTGTGTGTGTGTGTGTGTGTGTGTGTGTGTGTGAGGGTAGTAATATGAAATTATTAATGTGCTTTTTCCTTTCCCTTTCTGAGCAGATGTTCTTTACCTTATAGTTTAAAGTGTTCAAATGCTTGGGAGACTGGGATGTGTTAAAAAAGAAATTTAAAAGAAAATAAATGAAGTGACATTTCACTGAAGAGGATATACAAATGGTAAATGCATGAATAGGTGTTCAATATCATTAATTATATGAAAGATATAAGTCAACCCTACCATACAATGATTTATTACTGCATGTTTTTTGCCCATTTTCTATCGAGATTATATATTTTATTATTTGCAGGTTTGAGAATTTTTTGTGTATATTATAGTTATGTCATATATATGGCTTGCAGGTTTCCCTCCCAACTTGTAATTTGCCTTTTTATATCCATGTTACAAGGTTTTTGAAAATCAAAAATCATTAATTCTTATGAGATTAAATTGAACATTGAATTTTTTTTTTAAAAAAGGACAAATGTATTAACATTCTGCATATTCCATGATATGTATGATTATGTAGCTGGAAAGACTGTTACCATGAGAAACAACGTTGTGTAATCTTTTATCTCCTCATCAGAATATCTAAATTCCAGATTGAAAGATGCATCTTACAGAATTCTCCTGTAGTATAGGAAATACATCCCATCCAAATAGAACAGCTATTTCTCCCTGACAGCAGGAGATTAAGACATAAGGGAATTAGAAGAAGAACATGACTTTCTGTTCAAGGGAATGGTGGGAATGAGAAATCAAGAGGAGATATTGGTTCTTTTTCTCTCTCCACAGAGAAAAAAGGGTGGCAGTTATGTCCCATACTCCCCATTAGGACACTGCCTCCCAGACCATTCCCTACCAAGCTGACTTGGACTGACGCAGAAATTCACTTACTTGCCATAGTAGTAGAGGTAAGATTGATGCTGTGGGTAAATACCTCTGGATTCCAAGAGAAAGGATAGAATATATCTTCACAGCTGCAGATTTCAACGTGAAGGCCCTCAGGGCAAGTTGCAACCAGTACCACAAAGGATGATGCTCTGGACATCAGGATTCAAATGAGTCTACACACTACAATGGGATGCTAATTTTTTTGTTAATTTATTTTTGGTTAGAGCTAGAGGTTGGATATTTAGCAATACTAAAATCAAACAGTGGATTCTGATATTTGTGTGGTTCATCCATGATAAATTTACCATCAACCTTTTGAAATGGTTTTAATAACTATTGGTAATTATTGCTTACAAACATTTAAATAAATTCATTATATTATTCCTTCTGAATACATTAGCTGAAATTCTTCTACAAAAGAATAAAAAGATATTTTAACCTCATCAACAATTTGGTTACGTTGAAACAGAGTTCATATAGAAAAGCCAGGATCTTGTTTAATTTTCTCCTTTATTGGTTTTCTCAGTAATAAATTGTGTACTACCAACCTCGTATGGTGACTGATGAAGTTTTTGTGTTCTTATTTTTTAATAGCATTATTATAAACACTTGGATTTATATGTGTTTTGTGTGGATTTATGTGTTTCAATCTAGATTATTTTCTTTAGTCAAATTGCCTCATTTGTGTCCAATGTGAGTCCCTTAATTTTAGTTCCTGTGTCCTTTTGACAGAACCATTTGTCTTCAAGTGTCTTTGTTTTCTGGCTTTGTAAGGTGTCTCAAGGCCATTCTGTACTTTTCCTGTCCTTGAGCTAGAACCAGACATTCCTCCAAAGGATCCAGGTTCCATTTAGTGGAGAATAGTATTTAGAAACACAATCTTGATGATAGGGATTCATAATTACTAAGTTATCAGTGTTCTAGACCTTTTTATTGGCTAACACTCAGAATTATATATTTCACAGTGAGAGACAAATGAGTCCACACTGATATTTCCTATTCATATTTTCATATTACGGTAAAATATTCATAATAAGTGTTACCATTTTAACATTTTTTGAGGGCATGGCTGAGTGACATTAAGATTATTTACAATGTTCTACAATCATCTTCATTTCTTTTGGTTCTTTTTTTTTAAAAAGATTTATTTATTTATGTATACAAGAACTGGGGTACAGGCCAGAGGTGTGGGGGGTGAGAAGATTCACCAGAGACAGGGTGGGGAACAGAACAGGCATTCTCTATATAGACTACATTTTATTTATTCACCCATTGATGAACACTTGGGTTGTTAGCACCTTTTGGCTATTGTGAATAATGCTGCTATGAAAATAATTGAATAACTATCAGTTTGAATTCCTGCTTTCAATTCTTTTGTGCATATACCCAAAAGCAGAATTGCTAGATCATGTGGTAGTTCTGCTTAATTTTTTTTAGGAACTGCTATACTCTATCATATTGGTTGTATTATTTTATATGCAAAAGGGTTCCAATTTCTCTACATTCTCACCAACACATGGTATTTTCTGAATTTTTTTTTAATAGAAGCCATTCTAATGGGTATGGTCAAATCAAATTTAAGATTAGAGCATTGATTAAACTTTATGATTTTATTCTTTATTTTTTTAATTTTGAAAATATTGGTTCTTAAAGACATTAATTTAAACACTTATTTCCTAATTGTATAACGTAATATAAGTTTAAAAACATCAATATTCTTCTAATAATAGACTGCTGGATGCAGCTTGAGATTTCTTTGTGGTTTTTCTGTGCCCAGGATATAGTCCAGAATAGGGCTATCAGGATATATAGTCAAATTACTATTTGACTATAGATTAAAAGTCACTTAAAATAATTCATTTTCTGTGTGGCTATACTACCAACTTGACATATAGTAAAGAACACAGGTATTTGTCTCCAAATTTTAGAAAGTGGTTTTAAAAAATTAAATAATTTTTAAATTATGTAAAGCTTTTACATAATTCAGTCAAAACTATAAAAGAGCACAATCAGAGATTTCCTATTTTAATCTTCATCTCTTCTTTTATTCTCTTCCCTCCCACTGTAGGTAACAATTAGTAGATAATTAGTAGTAGTGTTCAGTTTATCCTTCAGTTGCTTCATTTTAGAAAATATAAACAAATATTTATAACATTCTCCTCCCCTTTATTGCACAAAGGTGGTATTTATAAGGCCTGTTCTTTGCTTCACCTTTTCCCATTTATCCTAGCATCATAATATAGAGATCTTCCTCATTCCATCTTCTGCTCAATATTCCTTTGTGTAGCTATGTATAAAGAAATTTTCCTCATTCCTTTAAAGTGCTACAGAATATTATACTGTGTGGATATACCCATAGTATATTTAACAAGCTCCCTATTGATGGTCACTTGGCTTGTTTCTAGTATTTTGCTATTATATATAATAGCACAAGGGATAGCACTGACTTCACTCCTAGTATGCTGGTAAATGTTTACCAACAAGCTCTCCAGAAAAAAAAAGTGTTGATTTTTAACATTTCCTGAGTTCTGTGGTGAAATTCTTCTACCACAGCCAATTAAAAGCTTCTAAGATGAAATCACTGAATGTGGAGTAGGAAAGTGATTGCATAGCAACATACCATTATGAAATATTTCTACCGTACAAACAGAAAAGATGTAAATGACCCCAAGAGCACAGATAATAGTAAAAGGCAGTTAATAGGAAATAGCGGAATTTTGAGAATTTATTACCTTTGTTCTCAGTATAATTTGTTTAGTTTTACATTTGTATAATTTTATTTTAAAAAATGGATGTGTTTAAAAATCAGCTCTGAGATACTCCTGCAAATTAAACAGTTGGCTTTGTGAGCTGGTATAAGCAAGCACACCACTGAATCTACACTATGTATCCATACCAGAGTAGAAAGTTCTATCTGCCTAAGTTATGTAGCAATAGGACAACCTACATATAATGATATGCCTAAGAGTCTATTTTTCTCTCAGGAAAAGACATGCAGTCCCATGTTTATAGCTCCATGGTCATCAGTGTCCAGATTCCTCTTTCTCTGCTCTGCCATTTTAGTGAACAGTCTTGTCTAAAGTAGCTGATGGTGTGTCAGGCATCATGTCGGTATGCCAGAGAGCAGGAAGTAGGGGAAGGCCAACAGGCTACATTGTTCAGTTCCTTTTTAGTATACTTCTTAGAGGCCTCATACTGCGCTTCTATTGATAATTTGCCATACAGTACTTAGCTACCTGGTCATCTCTTCCACTTTTGTACAGCAAGTTTTCACTTTATATGTCTTGATATTTATCCATCATACTGTTGACAGAAATTTGAATTTTGTACAGTTTTTACCTATTAAAAATGATCCTGTTATGAGCATTCTTGTACCTGCCTTTAGGTACACATAGTATGTGTTGGGTTTGTATTTGCCTGTGGAAGTGTTGGGTCATAGGATATGCAAATTTTCAACTTCATTAGATACTTCTGGATAGTTTTCCAAAGTGGTTGTACCAAATTATACTTCCACCAGCAGTGTGTGAAGGTACACACTGTTGTTTTCCATCCTCAGCAATAGTTGACAATTGTGTTGTAATCTGTGGTGCTCATTCACTTAGCTGCTGCTACTATTGGTGGTTTACAGTTCTCTACTGAAGCTTCTCTGGGACTGTCCTCTGGTAGAGTGAGTCCACATTCAAGATCATACACTTTTCCCTGGCAGCAGCCACATACAATATCTGATTTGTAGGGGAGGTGATGGTAATGGTGGTGGTGGTGATGGTGGTAGTGGAGGTAGTAATGGAGGTGATAATGGGGTACAGGCAATTTCCAAGGGGCATCCCAACTCAGGAGTTCCTTCCAGAATTAATTGAGCCTCTTTTACAAGACTTTCCACCACTTTGCCCAATCCTGCTTCCCTCACACCTTATAAATGTTATATCCAAGAACATTCTCTAGTAAACCTCCTGCATACAGTTTAAAAGTGCCAGAGCTTGTTTCTTGGTCAATCTGGGACCAATGATATTATTGTCAATGTAAAAATCTAATCTTGGCCATTTTAGTGTGTGGGCATAATGATACTTCACTGTGGTTTTAATTTCCATTTTCCCAGTGGCAAATGAGATTGGGCACCTTTTTATATATTTAATGAGTATGTGGATAGCTCCTCTTTTTTTTGAGGTTTCTGTTTAATTCTTTGCTCATTTTTCTATTAGGTTTTCTCTCTTGTTCTTTTCATGAAATGAGTCCTCTGCTGGAAAGATGTATTTCAAATATCTTTTCTTACTATGGTTTGCCTTTTCAATCTGCTTTCCTGAATTAAACATTTTTAACACAGTCTAACTTATTAAAAATTTCTGTTAATTTTGGTATCATTAGGGCTTCAAGAAATATTTGCATTCCCCCAAAGACATGAAAATATTGTATGCTTTATTTTTGAAGCTCATTTTCACCTAAAATTCATCTGGAGTTCATATGAAAGGGCAGAGGTCATTTCATCAGGTATCTAATTAATCTTGCTATATTTATTGAAAAGATTATCCCTTCTTCAATGCATTGCAATATCATACTTACATATGTAAATGTGGTAAATCTGTTTCTGGATTCTCTATTTTGTTCCATTGGTCTATCTGGATATTTGTAACTGTGAGGACTTTACCTTCTTATTTAAGATTGCTTGTCTATTAGTGATCTTCTTGATTTCCTATAAAATTTAGACAGATTGTGAATGAATGTACACAGGAAAACTTTCTGGAAATTTATTTGGGAGTGATATGAGTATACAGATCAACACTGGGAAGAACTGGCATCTTTCTACTGTTCATGGATTTCTCTACCCACCTTGTGGCCAGTTGTGACCTCTGTGATTTGGTCTGTTTTAATTTTTCACATGACCCCACTAATCTTTGAAAAGTTCCTTATTTCCTGCAAGAATGAGATATCTCAGGCTTGCCTTTTATATTCATTGCCACAAACTTGGATTCAGTCATTTCTCTCAGGAGCCCTGGTTCAGTAAATGAAGATCAGCTTTAGAAATATAATCTGGCTCGGTCCTCCCCGGTGGCGCAGCGGTTGAGCGCTGGGTTGCGAAGCTGCTCGCGGCCTCTGCGGCGCCGGTTCGATCCCTGGCTGCTCCCCGGCCACCGGAGGAGGGTCCCACATGGCGCGCAGACCTCTTCCTGCCGCCCGCTGCTCCCCTCAGCAGCGTACTTCGGTCCTTCTGCCTGTTCTGCTCCCCGCTCTGGCTGTGGTGAATTCTCTCACCCTCCCGCGCTTCTGACTGTACCCAGTGCATGTATAAACAAAACAAACAAACAAATAAATAAATAAAACATGCCTCTATTTAAAAAAAAAAAAGAAATATAATCTGGCTCTGGGGATACACATTGCTATCTATCTGTCTACACACACACACACACACACACACACTTATTTTTGATGCACTTTCCCCCCACTCCCCATCCCTTGCAGTTCATGGATTTTAATATGTGAGACTGGAACACTCCTTTATTTATTTTGACTCTCCTTAGTTTTTCTAAATAATATTTTGCAGTTTTCTGTATAGAGAGTTTTCACTAGGCTTGTACAATTATAAGTGATAGAGTATTTTTAGTTTCCGTTGTTTGTTAATAACAAAATTAATTTTTATTTCCTATTTCCAGAAATCTTCTTAAATAATTTACTAATTCAATAATGATATATTATTTATTTTCTATTTATACAGATGTGTTACCTATAAATAAGTCAATATTCATTCTTTCCATTTCTTCCCTTTGCTTCCTTGTCCTAAGTAAAATACTAAATAGATGTGGTGGTAATAGATATCCATGTCCTCTTCCCAATCTTAGGAGGAAAACTCAATATTTTACATTTGTTAAGATGTGGAGCTATTCTTTATCGATTTATGAAAATTCTTTCTAGTTAGCTAATAGTTCTCTTAATGAATGGGTGCAGAGTTATAGCAAATGTTTTCTTTCTTGCACTTATAAAAATAATTACATGATTTCCCCCTCTTTTCCTGCCAATGTGGTGGACTGTGGTAAATAGACTTTGAATGTTAAACACTTGCCTATCTGGCAAGTTGAGCTTGCCAGAGCTCAACCAAGTTGAGCTTGTTTATTAATGATGCATTATTCTTTTAACGTTTTTCTCTCTGTATTAAAATTTCTAACTTTAAAAATAAAATTTGTTCCTATTTTCATTAACAATATTGGAATATTGTTTTGCTCTTATAATGACCTTGTCAGATTTTGGTATAAAGGTTTTGTAGACTTCAGAAGTTGGATATGAAGTGTGGATTCTTTTTCTTTTATGGACGAATTGGTTCTTTTTTGGAAAAGATTTGTTCTTTTTCCCACTTTAAATATTTAGAGGAATAACTAGTTACCTATTTTGTTATCTTCTAGCTCAATACCAGTGGATTATAATATATATTTTGAATAATTTTAATATTTGAAATTTGCTGATACTTGTCTTATAGTTCAGTATGTAGTGAATTGTAGTAAAGGTTCTTTATGCCTTGTAGATAAAACCTATTGTGTCATTGTTTGGTTCAAAGTCTTATTTATGTTAATTATGTTGTTTATTAAGCAGATTATCCAGAACATTTATCACTTTATTATTTTTCTTATTTATTCTTTAAGTTACTAAGATACATTGTTAAATTTACTATTGTAACTGGATTTTTCTATTCTTTTACTGGTGTCAATTTTTGCTTTACATATTTCAAAGCTGTATTGTTAGTTGTATGCAGCTCTGGGATAATTTTGTGATACACTGACTTTTTATCTTTATGAAACATCACTCAACCTTCAGTAGTGTTTCCTACATAAAAATATCCTGTATATAAGTTCTGCTACACCACCTTTATTTTAATTAGTGTTTTTATGATTTTTTTCATAATTGAAAAACTTTCTTGTCATTATAGAATGTGTGTCTCTTAAAAGCAAGAAAGCAGTTGACCTTTGATAATTTTAATTTAAATATCTTAATTCTTACATTGAAGATTTAATTAATTCATTTTAATACAATGCTAATATATTTGGATTTATCATTTTTATATCTGTGCCAACTGTTTTATGCCCCTTTTTCCCCCCCCATCACCTTTCTCATTGCCTCCATTTGGCTTAATCAGGTGTTTTTTTAATTATTCTGATCAATTTATTGTTTATAATTCTTTAACTATTACTTTAGTGGTTACAATGGAGATTACTGCATTCATTATAAGCGCCTAATAAAAATTAGTACTTCCCACATAATGATAGGATCTTAGAACATGTGAACTCCATTTACCTTTGATGTTTGTGTTGCCATGCATTTAAATTTTATATAAATTTAAAAACCCACAAGACAGAACTAGTAGTGGTAGTATTAGTATTTTTTTCATATATTCAATATTAATTTAGCATTACTAATTTATTTGCCTACCTTGGTACTGTAAATTCTTTCCTATATTGTATTTTTGTGCCTGGGATTACCTTTCTTTTTCCTGAAGAAATTCCTTTACTATTTCTATAGTATAGAGCTCATAACAATGGATTTTTTGTCTTTGGAAAAGATTATTTCATTTTCATGTTTGAAGAATGCATTTCCCTTTAATTTTACATTCTCTCATTTAATATGATTTTGATGTGAGTTCTGTGTCTTTGGATTTTCAATCCCTCCTT
Organism: Talpa europaea; assembly: GCF_964194135.1. Lineage (NCBI taxonomy): Eukaryota > Metazoa > Chordata > Mammalia > Eulipotyphla > Talpidae > Talpa > Talpa europaea. Next base: position 33,628,012 of record NC_140074.1, read on the forward strand.
ATAATTGAAGATTCTGTAACAGTCCCAATGTTAGGAGATCCGTGGAGATCTCTTCCTCTATTTTCCTGCTTTCTCTTCCTTCCTGCCTACTTTATCCTTCCACACATATCTCAGGATTGCCTATGATCTTGCATGACAGCCCCAAATCACCTACTATAGGTTTGTCCATCACTGAGCCAAGTTAACTTCCCATTGTCATAGTTTATTGGTCTAAAAAGGAGTACTGAACCTGAGACAAATTAAACAGGGTCTATCCCTGGGATTTTAAAAACCAAAACTGAGGTTTCTGCATCTCCTCACTGGCAAATCTTTTAGAATGTTTGTTGACATTATATCATTGAAGAGAACTCTAGTCAAGGCCCCTCATGACTGCTCCATGGTTATATCCAGTGCTCAACTACCAGGCCTCATTTTTCTTTGCTGCTGAACAGCAGTGAGCACTTCATTTTCCTCCTCCTCCATTTTCTCCAGATGACTTCTGGAACACTACTTTCTTTTCCTTTTCTTCTTACCCTCTGGCTATTCTTTCTTAGTCTTATTTGAAGGGTTTATTCTCAATTCCTCAATCTCTAAAGTTTAGAGAACTCCAGGATTCAGTCTTCAGATCTCTTCTATTCTCTGGCTCGTGCACACTTCGATTCTCTTCTTTTTTACCTCATATCTAATACTTCAACAGCTGACTGAGTGATCAAAGTCACCTAATAGTCTAGAGCTATTTCTTAATAGAGAAGTTGTTTCTTAGCAAGTAGAGAAAGCCAGTTTACAGTAAGAGAAAATAAAAGTGGCATGCTAGAAGGAACAAAGACAAGATGAAAGATGCAAGATGAATCCTGGCTGAGCTTGAGTGCTGAACCAGAGTCCTAGGATTCTAAGTTTTAGCCCCCCACCCAGGTTCGTTTTACTACAGAAGATGCCTGTATCTTCCTTTCTTTCTTGTCCTTTTACTCCCATTCTGCACTCTGGAGTTACACATAGTTATGTAAACTCTATTAATAATATCTCCATCAATAAATTTTGGATAATGTTATTTAGTTGTCTCCAATGAGTATAATGTCATATTTTAAATGAACTCGGGGTAACTGGAGACTATAAGGTGAAAGGCAATTTCACACAAGCTGTGAATGAAATGTAAATCATTTCAAACTTAGTAATTTATGGGCTCACCCATGTGAAAGAATAACTTTAAAATATACCACAAAGGCAGATTTAAAGCTCATTATGAGTAGACTTTTTATATTTCTATTTTAGAATGAGAAGCTGATTATTATCTTGGAGCTAAATTCTACTTTTCACTATCTGTCCAGGACTCTGGAAAAAGGTATAAATTACCAAGTGAAGTGAAAAATACAAAATAATTCTTCCTAGCTGTCTACTCAGAGAATACCAAAATGCTAACTAAAAGGGAAATATGCATTCCTATATTCATTGTCACACTATTTATAATAGCCAAGCTATGGAAACAACCTATGTGTATCAAACAGATGAATAGATCAGGAATATGTGGTATATGTATGAGGAAATTCTATTTAGTTTTTTTTTTTTTTTTAAGATGAACTATTGCCATTTACTACAACATGCATGGAACTGGCAGAGGTTACGGTAAGCAAAATAAGACAGAAGGAGAAAGACAAATACTGAATGATGTCACTTATATGTAGAATATAGAGGAACAAAAAACAACCCAAATATGGCAAGATATGGAAACAACCCAAATGCCCAAAAATAGATGACATAGATGATAGGACTGGATCAAGAAGACGTGGTATAGATACACAATGGAATACTATTCAGCAATCAAAAAAGACAAACTCATGCCACTCACAGCAACGTGGATAGAGCTGGAAGGGATTATGCTCAGTGAAATAAGCCAGAAGGAAAAAAAATATCGGGTGGTTTCACTTATAGGAGGAATGTAGGGGAACCAAATAAGGGACCAGGAAAAATAATTATAATAAATTAAAAAACAAAATCAACAGGCAACTATTAATCAGAGACACTGGGGAGGTAGAGGGAGAGGGATTAAAACAGGGGAGGGAATGTGTTCTTACACAAGGGACTATGGTAACCATGCATGGGTGAACTGGTAGTGGGAATTTTGTGGGGACTACACCTGAGAGGGGAAAGCATGCATTGTACAAAAAAGGAAGAATGATATAAAATATATAAAAAATAAAATAAAATGGTGCAAGCAAACTTGGGCGCTGTTCATGGTTCTGTCAATTTATTTTTTTTAATCATTATTTTTTTTAAATTTTTTATTTTTTATATCATTGTTCATTTTTAAACAATATTTGCATCCCCCCACCCCCTCAGGTGTAGTCCCCATAGAGTTTCCTTCACCAGCGCACCCACGCACCATCACCTCAGTCCCCTGTGCTACTCCCTCCTTCCCTCTGATCCCTCTCCCTCCTCCTCCCCTGCAGTATGTCTCTGATTTATAATTGTCTGTTTTTGCTTTGTTGTGTTTTGTACAGTTTTTTTTTTTTTTACACTGATGTCTTATTGGGTTCCCTATTCCTGCTATGTGTGAAACTGTCCAATATTTTTCTTTTTCCTTCTGGCTTATTTCACTGAGCATAATTCCCTCTAGCTCCATCTACATTGCTGCAAATGGTATGAAACCATAAAATATATAGAAGAAAATATAGGTAAAACACTACAAGACATACATCGCAATAACATCTTTAAAGACTCATCACCCAAAGCAAAGAAAGTCAAGGAAAAGATAAACACCTGGGATTACATCAAACTGAAAAGCTTTTGCACAGCAAAAGAGACATTAACCAAAACAGAGATGTTCTGTCAATTTAAAGTGAAATACTTATTATTGAACTTCAAAGGCTTTATTAAGATAAAGAACCCCAATAAGAGTTTCCACAAGCATCAAGAATTCTGAAAGCAGAAACTCAACTAGCTACTCAGTGTAGAGTGATTGGAAGCTGTGGAGAAAATCTTGGAATGGGAGTTAAGAGATGCAGTCAATGCTCATTTGTGATTTTGTCTGTCATTCATTTATTTTTCTTCAGTTAATAGCACCACAATTTTCCTTTGATCAATCAATCATTCCCCATTGGCCCATAAGTTTCAGGTAAACTTGATTTCACCCTTCACTTTCCCACCTCCATTTACTACTCACTGTCACATTGAGAGGACATAGCACTAATGTACCAGGTCATGAACTAGGTGGAATCAAGCTAGAGCTCCAAGAAGTTGGATTTAGTGACCAGTACCAGTTCGGGAAAACTAATGAGCACCTTTGGAGTCCAAATAGGATAGAAACAAGTAGTAAAAATAATGTAAAGGGCAGCCAGGAAAAGCTCAACCTGAGCATCTTGAACATGGAATAGGCTGGACTCAGATGCTAAATAAAGGGCTGTGCTCATGAGGCTGACTGCTTTCTACAAGATGAAAATGCATACATCGTGCAAAAATGAAAAATGATGTAAAAATATATAAAATAAAATAAAAAAGATGAAATTAAAAATAAAAAAATTCTCATTTAAAAAAAAAAAGAAGAGGTAAAGGGTAAAGTCACTTGGGTCCCTGGGAAGGGTGTCCGCCATAAAATCATTCAGCAGAGAGAAAAATTCATCATCTAATCTATCAGATCAGCAGCACTTATAGTCAAACACCAACTTGGCACAGAATGAGGTTCAGGAAGAAAAAGCAGTGGTCACATTTGAATAAGAATGCAGTTTATTTATTTTTTAATTTATTTTATTTTATGTATTTTTTTGCATCATTTTTCATTTTTGCACAATGTATGCATTTTCATATTGGTTATATTCCCCATACAATTCCCACCTCCCTTATGTTGACCCTAATCCCGTCTCCCCGGGCCACACCCTCCCCTCCCCCTCCTCGGTAGTTCATTAATTGTTGATTTTTACTTTATTATAATTAGTTTTTTCCCTGGTCCCTTATTTAGGCTTTCTTTCCTTTTTTTTTTTTTTTAAGATTTATTTATTTATTTATTTATTTATTTATTTATTAATTATTATTTATACAAGCACTGGGTACAGTCAGAAGCGTGGGAGGGTGAGAGAATTCACCAGAGCCAGAGCGGGGAGCAGAGCAGGCAGACTGATGAAATACACTGCTGAGGGGAGCAGCGGGCGGCAGGAGAGGTCTGTGCGCCATGTGGGACCCTCCTCCAGTGGCCGGGGAGCAGCCGGGGATCCAACTGGCACCTCAAAGGCTGTGGGCAGCTTCAAAACCCAGCGCTCAACCGCTGCACCACCTGGGAGGCCCCCTTATTTAGGTTTTCTAAATTCCTGCTATGAGTGATACCATCCGGTATTTTTCTTTTTCTTTCTGGCTTATTTCGCTGAGCATGATCCCTTCCAGCTCCATCCATGTTGCTGCAAATTGCATGAGTTTAATTTCAAGTCAATATTAGCCCAGTTTCTAATTGGGACTATAGACATGAAATAAGAACTTGAAATAATACGAAATAAATGCAATAATACGAATGAAATACTGTAAGAATATAACAGGTGAACACAATGGATAGTGTTGTTGTGATGGTGACACTGTTAAAGGACAGTTTCCTGGTGATTAAGATACAAGTCAAAAGAGTTATGAGAGAGAGGTTCATTAAAGACATAATATACAACATAAGCAAGGAGCCAGGGTAGCAGAGTGACAATCAATGGGCATGTTTGCAAGAATAAGTAGGTGTGCTTGTTGAATCACAAGCTGCTTAGTGCAGCTGGAGCCTTGATATAAGACAAGGAGATAAAGGAAGTGAGTTGGACAAGGAAGCAGGGTGCAGATCATGAAAGGTCTGTGATACCATGAAAGAGAAGTTGAACATTTTCCTGAGGTCACAAAATGGTAAAAAAAAAAAAAAAAAAAAAAAAAAAGGTTAATTTTGACCTTGAGGCATTTTGTTTAGACTACACAAAATTATTTTTAAATTGAAATATAATTTTAAAATTGGGTGGTTTCACATATCTAATAACCTATATTTCTAAGTCTTCAAAAAATTACAAAATCTGGCAATCTTGGCCTACATGTTAAAATGGTAAAAATTACCTGGAAACAAATATTAGCTGTCCTCTCTGAATGGGGCATATGCATCTCCAATTTCCTACAGTTCCCAATATTCTCTGATATTCCTCAACTAACATCCATTCTCAATTAGCATCTTGTTTTTATCTGCATGGCATTTGTAGTATAATGTATTTTAGGATTCGTTTATGTGCATTCAAAGTTTCAGTTGACCCCTAACATGCTATATGTCCATGAGTATGTCATTTAGTTTCTCTGGTCCTCAGTTTCCTCATCTCTTAAATTCAGACTAGTTAATTTCTAAGGTTCCTTTCTGCTCCATCACTGTGGTTTCATTATAATTAATACAATGATGAAAAATGCCTTAGTTCTTTCCAGTTTTCAAAGAATTTCTACTTATCTCACAACACCCGTTATATAAATACTATTTTCCTGATTGAATAGATGAGTAAAATTAGGCTCAAAGATGCTAAGAAGCAAACCCTATGTCATTTCCCCCACACCACTGTATTATAATCCTGAGCTTGAATGTCCTTCTTCTACTATTCCCCAGTGTTGGTATATAATGATTAAAATAACAAAATACAACCAACTAGTTTGTATGAAATAAACTGCATGAGATGCAACTATAAGGCAATAGGAGACTCCAGCTGATAAACCAAAAATACCTTTATATATTTTTTAACCTTTACGGTTCTTTTAAGATATCTTATCATCCTAGGGAAGTACCTAAAACTGAGCCTATAAGAAGATTTTCATTCCCTTCTTTACAGACAATTTATCCAAGCATTAAATCTTTCAAGCAATTTTGTAATTAAGTCAGAGAACCACCCTCAGACACAGTAAAAACCATACTAGTTAGTGTGAAAAGACATGTCTGCAAAGAATGCAAATGTCACTGGTTTCATACATGCTGAGGGCCTTGGCTCTTCTCAAGGTTCATCTGAAGCAAGAGGAAGCCAGGCTTTTCATGATGGAATGGTTTGCTTTCTTCCTTATTATGACAACGTAATTGGAATACCAGACTTGTGAAATCATGTCCAACAAAAATCTGTTTTGCTTCATACAGGTAAATTTGAAGTTACTGGAAAGAAGAGGCTGGTATACAATGGAATTAGGAGTCTGACTTAATGGGTTGCATATGACAGACAGACCAGGGCCAAGATTTTTATCTTTACTATTCATTCAAGAAAAGTGTGAAATGGAAGATAATTCAAATAATAATGCAAATCAAGACAGAGAGGCTGGGGAAAGCTTAGCATGTGATTATATATCACCTTTTATGGGGGACAGAACAGCATTGCTTAGATGTTTTTACTATTGTTATTTGAAACCCAGTAATCTGTATGACGCTCTTATGAATTAACACAAGAAGTACATATTATTTTGCAGAAGAACCTTTGTATTTTTGAGAAGCTGATTGGACGAAGGTCATCCTGAGCTGAAAGAAAAACCCAAGATCACTTTTCAAATTATCAGTTCCCATCATTTTCTCCTGGGTCAACACTCCAATAATTAACCACCAGATCAAGAGATTTTTTTTCTTTTAACCATGGTCATACCCTTTATTCCTTTTCACGCCTCCTTCTCTATGGGGAATTATCAGCATCTTACACAACTTTAGGGAGTCAAGACACTTTGACTTTATTGTCAAAAAATTTGGGATAGGACATCTCTAAAGCCACGCAATCACCACAGACACACACAACAGAACTGAGGTGTCAACCTCAGATGGATTTATACGATTTGGGTCTCTTTGAGCCTACCTCTTTGACCCTAAGTCAGCTAAGCTATTTCCTTTGGCACTTGGGAAAAATAAGGACTTTTCTAAGTTTTTTTCCCCTAAGTTTCCAGGGCAATCCAGAGTTTAGGTCAAATCTGTTTTCTTTAAAATCACTTGACATATAAACTTACTTCTTTTCTTGAGCCTCACACTCCTCGAACTGACCTCTAGAAACATGTTTCACAAGTTTTTTTCTCTAAAAGCATACTTTTAATTTCTTTAATCCCATCATGTCCCCCTTTTCAACCCTGGTTATTTTTTTCTCCGTCACCACTCCCTTGTATTTTAGTCTCTTTAATTAGGTGACATTTCCTTCTTTTGATCCTTCTCTCTGACCTTAAGAATACAGTATCTTCAATATTTTCTGTCAGTCAACTTACAACTCTTCATGAATCAGAATTTCCTTTTAAGGGAGAAAAGAAACTGCTCATCAAATTGGAAAAGGAAATTCATATTTTGACATTTCCCTTTCTATTTCAAAATGCAGATATGTCTGTTTTTGTTTTGTTTTGTATTGTCATTATTTTTTCCTGCTTAAAAATGAACAATGATGTAAAATACATATAAATAAATAAATTTTAAAAATTAAAAAAAAAGAAGTCAAAATGCTGTTATGGCAGACAAAATGTGAAAAAAGAAGACGAAGAAAATATTAAGTTGAATCTTCTGTGATTGCAGATTTTGTAAATTAAATGGTTCAATTTTAGAAATTATATATAGTTTATCTTAAAATATATCAATTAATGAAGTGAAATCATAAGATAAATATCCCTGTATATCAGAAGTAAACAAATAATGTAAGTGGTGAGAGGGGCTACAGATACAGGTTTGCTATATCCTGGATCCAGGAACAGGCAATAGCAGTTAGAAGTCTGGCTCTTATGGGTAACAGGAATTCAAAAATGTTCCATGGGGGATGGAGAATTGGCCTTAAGATTGTTACTTCGGGGCCTCCCTGGTGGTGCAAGCAGTTGAGCACAGCACTATGAAGCTGTCCGCAGCCTCTGCAGCACACGTTCAGTCCCGGCCAGCTGGGGATATACCCACATGGCATGGGAGACAACTCCTGCCCCACCTGCTGCTCCCCTCAGCAGTGTACTTCGGTCAATCTGCCTGTTTTATTACCCGCTCTGTCTCTGGTGAATCCTCTCACCCCCCTGCACATCTGGCCTATACCCCGGTTCTTGTATAAATAAATAAATCTTTAAAAAAAAAGAAGATTGTTGGGCCTCCCCTGGTGGCGCAGTGGTTGAGCGCTGGGCTGTGAAGTTGCCCGCAGCCTCTGCAGCGCTGGTTTGATCCCCAGCCACCGGGCGAGGGTCCCACATGGCGCACAGACCTCTCCTGCGCCCGCTGCTCGCACCAGCAGTGTGTTTCGTCAGTCTGCCTGCTCTGCTCTCCCCTCTGGCTCTGGTGAATTCTCTCACCCTCCCGCGCTTCTGACTGTACCCAGTGCTTGTATAAATAAATAAATAAATCTTTATTTTTTAAAAAAAAGGTGTTAGCTTTAAAAAAAAAAAAAGATTGTTACTTGATAGTTGCATGATCCAAGGAATCACACAGCATCTCATAAAAGAAGACTAGAGGTAGGGGGTGTTGGAGTGAGAAAAGGAGAAAAAGGAAAAGAAGCAAAGGAAGTATCTTCCAGGTCAGGCATGTAGTTGTGCAAGAGGAAATTCTCAGGTTAGCCACACTCAAATTGTCTCAAGCAGTTGAAAGAATTTTATCACCACAAAATGTTTCAGAAAATTGTCCATGAGAGACAAAACTCTGAAGACTTCAATTGTATTAATGATTGTGGACAATCCAAATTCTTACATAGCTCTGAGTTTAAATCATACAACTTGGTACTGACAAGCTCTTTCTGATTCATTTCTTGAACACAAATCTTGATCTCCAGTGAGATTATAATTTATTAGTTGCCTATATTGCATTTCCTTTGACACTGCTCACTAGTACACAGGCCAATACTGAGTTCACAGTGGGTATAGGGTTTTTTTCTGTAACTCATTTGCTTAAACTCCATTAGGATGAACATTCTTTATTGTCAAGGTTTTTAATTTTTAATTTAATGTAGTGAGAAAAGCTAGAATGTCTTCTGGGGAGCTGAAAGTAGAGCTGGCATCATCCAGTCACACTGGAGATCTGTATGAAAAGAAGGACTTCCTAAGCTATGGGTAGAAGACAATATAGGACTTCAAGCATTTCTGCTCATCTACCCGCTAATCCACCTCTCCATCCATTCACCTATCTATCCATCTATTCATCCATCCATCCTCCTAGAAAACATTTATTGAATATGCACAATGTTTTCTGTATTTGCTGTTTCTTTACCTGAAATGCTGTTCTCTGACTTTCTATAAGTTTTCTATATATCTTTAACATGTTAATTCAGATATTATCTCTTTGGAAAGCTTTTGTGACCTGCAAAAACAGTTTTAGACGCCTCTTTTCCTATATATCACTTTGACCTGGATATATCCCCATAAGATAAATTATAATAGTGTAATATAAACACTTGTTTCAGGTGTGACTCTTATAGACTTTCTCTACTACCTCCAGCATCAGTGTAGTACCAAAATAAATATTTGTAGAATAAATGAGTTAACAAAGGACTATTATTATTAAATGTCAGAATGAGGTATTAGTCTTAGGTCCTTGCAGTTTTGAGACTTCCCATTCACTTGCAGTTTAAATAGATCTTGTACATTAGAACAAATTTCTCCAGCAGCAGGTGAAACAGGGATGCCTGCACAGAAGGCAGGTAAAGTCAGTGCTTTCAACACCGATAGGTTTGAATAAACAAATCCAACAGGTTTATTAATTAGGGATAAGGTTTTTTTTCAGTGATATAGAAATGAATGCCCAACTAAACAAGCTTCTGACTTTATAGTTCCACCTTTATGCAAATAAAGAGTTGGCAAAAAATTGAGTCTGTATTTTACTGTGGCATACTTTTCCAGGAATTTCAATAGTTGCCTTTAAATCTCTATACACATTAACTTTTCCTTGACAAAAAGAGTAACTTTTCTAAAAAAAAGCTTATTTTGGATAAAGTTATAATAATCAAAGCAACATTTATATAGTTTTATAGCTGAATAATTTTTTGGTATATTAGTTGGACAAACAACTCTCCTTCACAGATACTTAGATATTACCAACACCTGAGAAACAAGTTTCTGTACACCAATCTGGAACCCTAACTGCCATTGTTTATATAATGTTAGAAAACAGTTTGCATTTCAAACAAATTTATAAACAGGTTTTGGGGACACAACACTTTTGCATACATTTTTCAACAATTTTTAATGGATTCCTATTGACAATGCAAGTCTGAACTTTAAAGCTGGTATTCAAAGATTTTTCCAGACTAAGCTCCACATTTCCTCCACATAACCCTATGTTATAGCCAAATTGAACTATGCATACTTACTAAATCAATGACGCTTTCCAGTGCTATGCATTTGCTCAAGCTGTTCACCCACTTCTATGTTAAAATCCTATCCTACCTTTGGGAAACAAGTGTAACCTTTCTTAGTCTTCCTCACTAAGTATGACCACTGACTCATAAATACCAGGGAAACTTTGTTTCTATATTAAAAAAATGATGATGATGCCATTTATTGAACAACTCTTGTATACAGACTTTTGTACTCAGCATTTAACATTGTTTAATATAATCCTCAAAGAGTTATATACAATAGGTACTAATTTTACATGGGCCTCTCTCACAGTGCTGGCTCACAGTCTATTTACTATTGTCTGAAGGCAGAAAGGGACAAAGTTCTGGAGCAGGGATCAATGAACTAACACACTGCTCTTTGTAAATAAAGTTTTATTGGAATCCAGTCAAATCCATTCATTTACAGATTTTCTATGCTATGTCTCTGTGTTTAATGGCAGGGTTGAATAGTTGTGATAAAGACCATATGCCCCCCAAAGCCTAAAATATTTACTATATGGTCCCTTATAAAAAAAGTTTGCCAACCCCTGGACTAAGAAGATAGTGGAACCACATGATGGAAGAATCCTGAGTCCTTGATAGAGTAGAACTCTTCATTCCTTCCAGCCCACCAACCTGTAGTGAACTGTAATGGTAGTAAGAAATAAATTTTTATTGTTATTATATCAAAACTTCTGGGTTATTTGTTCCAATAGTCAGCCTGGCCTCATTAATACAAGAATGATGTAAATGTGCTAATTATTGAAGATGGCAATTATATGGTTTCTATTTCCATGGTCCAGGAATATGTGAAGGTTGTTGCTGAGCTCTCCTATATTGGCTTCTGCTATACTTTAAAACTTAAAAATAAGAGAAATTCTAGAACCTGAAATCAGGAATAAGCTCCACAAAATAATTTTAATGAAAGCCATGACAGCTAGTTGCTAATGATTTACCCAAGTAAAGTTGCTAATGATATATCTAAAAAAAACCATTGGGAAAAAATCCCAATTTCTGGGGCATATACTATGTTGGTGCTCAGTTGGGGAAGATTGAACAGAGATCTGTGAATATCTTCCTCATGCTAGACTCCTCCAGAGTTAAAGGAACTGAAATTGAAAAGAGGATATTTATTTGATTATAGCCTCTCTTTTGTAGATCAGTTTGTGGCATCCTTTTATCCCTTCACAGATAAATGCTGGGGAGAGGAACACAAAATAAAAAAAAAATGAACTTTCCCATTATCTCCAGAATATTGAAAGTGATTACAATGTCCTAATGGGAATCTGATGAATTTAGTTATGTGCCACTATTAGCTTTTCTTTGGATTGCATTTTCTTCAGGGGAATAGCTTAGTAAGTAACCTACAATTTTTCCATAATGGCCATTCAGGTTATTTGTCTACTTCTTTCCTTTGAGATCAGGGAAATGAAGATGTTTATCCCCATGCAGTTTTAGTTTGTTTGCTTTAACAGAACATAGTGATCTTGGAACAATAAAGCTAGTTATAGATTAACTGATCCTAACTTCTCAGTTCCATTGAATCAGCAAAGTTGAAGTTGGACAATTGTTGCTAACATTATTTATAAGGGCTCTATCCAAGTATTTTCAATGCAAGATACAAAGCATAAGTGTTTGTTGACAATAGTCCATCTTTCCTGTTGTTCTTCCTTAATCTAGACTGGGAATTGTACATTGGTATCTGTAGCCCACATTCCTCCTGCAAAAAGTTCTATTTGATTTGCAAGGTATTTTAAAATCAGAATGACTTGACACAAGAGTACAGGTTTGAACTTCACTTAAAAAATATCACAGTGTAGGGCCTCCCCGGTGGCGCAGCGGTTGAGTGCTGGGTTGTGAAGCTGCCCGCAGCCTCTGCAGCGCTGGTTCGATCCCCGGATGCTCCCCGGCCACTGGAGGAGGGTCCCACATGGCGCACAGACCTCTCCTGCCGCCCGCTGCTCCCCTTAGCAGTGTACTTCAGTCCTTCTGCCTGCTCTGCTCCCCGCTCTGGCTCTGGTGAATCCTCTCACCCTCCCAAGCTTCTGACTGTACCCAGTGCTTGTATAAATAAATAAATAAATCTTAAAAAAAAAAAATCACAGTGTAAAAATACTGGGCCCAATCCCCATGTACCAACAATAATTGTGAGCTAGAGTAAGATGGCATGCAACTTCAGCCAGATGTGATTCCCAACATTCCCTGTTATTTTAGTCTTGGCTGCCTCAGTCTTTTCATTATCTGCTCAGATCCTAGAAAGATTGGAGCTCCTGCTCTCACTTGAGGGCTGCTTGCTGTATCCTCTGCTTATTTCAATATTTTCTAATAGAAAGAAGTCTGTATTTGGAGTCAGATAACCTGAATAAGCATCTAAGATCTACCATTATGTGATGCTGAGAAAGTACTTTGATATCTCTAGTTTCCTTGTTTATAAAAATTTCTAAAGTATAGATGGAATATTCTAAAGATTAACTAAGATAGTAGATGAAAAAACAGCTTAAGTTTCAGTCCCTCTCTTCTGCAGGACCATTTACATCATTCTCCATCTTGGTCACTCGGCATTCAATCTCTTCACTTTCCCATTCCATAATTTTTAATGTTTCAACTATTCAAAAACATATTGAGCACTTACACTGTGCATGATGTTGGGCTTGGGATGTGATGGGCACTAAAAACATACTCACTTCCAATCCTCATGAAACTCATATTCTAATAGGGGAACAGACATAAATCAAATAATCACACATACAAATGTAAACTTTTCATTAAGACAACAGCAGTAAAGGAGGTGACCTTGATATTAAGAGAATGAGTGATAGGGTCCTTGATGAGAAAGGATAAGATAAGTTTCTCAAATCTGAAAGATAAACAGTTGTATAATTTTAAAAGGTAAGAAGAGTACACTGGGTAGTGGGAACAACTTGTGTTAAAGCTCTGCAAGGAGGAAACATGGGAAGAATGAAGTACAAAAAGAAATCCAGTGAGTCTGATGCAGTGGGAAGAAGGAAGAATGGCCAATAAGTAGCTAGAGAGGAATGTGGGGATCAAATGACATTGCAGGCCATACTTAGGAGTTTAATTTTCATCTTAATAGCAGTGAGGAAGCCATAGAAGGCTTAAGCAAGGGTAACTGCAATATGATCATATTTGCTTTATGAAAACACAACTCTTTTATAGTGTGGAAATCAGATGGATAAAAATTTTAGGTTGAATCCTATGAAATTTTCACTTCCTGACTATTTTTAATCCTCTAAGATGTCAGTTTCATATGGTTCCACTTGACAGAGTAGACACAGAGTAAACCAGTTAGGAGACTGGTAAGAGATAACAGTGGTTTGGCCTATCATGGTGTAGTTATTGGAAATGGAGAGAAATGAACAGTACTGATAGGAATTTAGATGGTAAAATAAATAATATTGCATAATGAGTTGGTGTGGATGTCAAGAACAACCCCTAGACTTGTGAGTCTCAATAGGAAGTAGTGTTATTCATGAGTAAGGTGTACTGGCAGACCACCAGGTTTGGTAAAAAGGAATGATTACACACTGAACTCAAAGTGGCTTTGCAACAACCAAGAGTTGTTGAAAGTCTGTCTGCAGAAATATCTCATTTTGGCTTTAAATGAATTCCTGACTTTAGCTGAATGACCCTTGTCTATGTTAAATTACCAGCTAGAGGCTCCACACCATGAAAATTTTATAAATTAAGGTCCCAAATTTATAGGCCAGAATTTTGGTTTTCATAGGTATTGTTATCCCTCTCAAAACCCCTGGCAAACAGTATATTTATGGAGGGAGTTCAGTTCCAGTCTTTCCTTTCCTCAGGTCTCAACTCCTGTTAAGTTTATTTTCTGTAGATGTTAGAAACCAAGCTCTCTTGTCCTAGGGTATAACTATCCTATTGTCCTATTATAACTATCTGAAACTCTCATGATTCCTCCTGGAATTAGCACATATTTATTCCTCTGATTTGATTTCATGCCATTCTTGGTAACTTAAGATTCCTTTTTTCTTACTGAACTTGGTTATATGAAAAAAAACTTTTGTAATATCTAGCATTTCTATGTGGCTTATAGCCAGTTTAGGTCAACTGAGTGGGTTGATGGGTCAGAAATGGTCTACTAGATTTTCTATACATATTATGTCATTTGACATAAGTATACACATCTTATCACAGAAAGGACAGTTGCCATCTGGCTTTGGGCTTCAAGATTATGGAATATAAAAATTTGCCTATAACCTGCGTCCTGAGCTTTAATTCCAATGCCAGAGGGCAGCTGATTTGTGGCTATCCAGGAAAGAAATCTCTGATCCTACTTCTTTAGCACAGTGCAGGACAGATAATAGTTGCTAAGCAAATGTCTTTGTAATTGAATAGGAATTGAAAAAATTATAATTGGAAAATATGTAAGTTATTGACATATTCTTCATGGTGAAATAAAAATCCTAGGATTAGGATATTTTTTCAAGACCCAGAATGATTTTTAGTCTCAATACAGCATTTATCTTACTGTTATAAGAATTTTCACCAATTCAAAAGATATAAAGATGACAATAGCAGCATCTAAAGTTCTTAGACAAAATTTTTGTGGTTTATAATCAAATTATAAAAATTCAATTTCATTTTTGTTCAAATATTGTATACTGATTGCTCACTATGTACAAAGATTTTTGCTAGGCTATGTGCTACCGAGTGAATGACTAAGCCCCTGGGTCTACTGTCCTCAATTACTTTATGGTTTAATGACAGAGGGTGGGAGCAAAAGCAGACTATTAACTAAAATTAACCTATACTATAATTAACTAAGGATTTTTCTTGGACTAGTACATTTACCCCTATGAAGTGGGACCTGCTATAGTCTCCATATTATCAGTGAAAGAACTAAAACACAGAAAAGTTAAGAAACATCCTTCTCAGTCACAAAGCGAGAGAGAGACAAAGCCAGGGTCAAAATCCAGTCATCTGGACTCTAATATTCTGCTATTTGGCAGCTCAAATAATTCATGATTAAAGGTAACATGTTCTACAACAGACATTCAAGTTCAGGCTGACAGCAGCACAAAGGCAGAGCTCAGGAAAAACTTTAGAGAGAAGCCTATTTTTACATGTCTTGAAGAATGAGTGGTATTTCAACAGACAATAATGGGCAACAAGGTAATCAGGAATTACCAGAGTAAAGACAGGAATTGTCAGAGTAAAGACAGAGGGCAGTAGAAGAAACCTTGGCATGTTTGGGACATATAGCCTGAAAAGAGAGGTAGGAGGGGGCTTGAATTTTACATAAAGGACTTTGGAGTAGAAAGTAGAGAAGTTGTGCGTGGAATCTCTTTCTGTTGGTCACTATTAACAGTAAAGTCCATGAAAAAGACTAACTATAAGAAAGAAAAAAATCAAAATCAACAAATAACTATGAACCAGAGACACACTATGGAGGTGGGGCAGGGAAAGGAGGGAGTGGGGTCAAAATAAGGGGGTTGCAGGGCAGAAGAGCTAAAAAGAAACTTCTCTGAAGAGGAAATGCAAATGGCCAACAGGCATATGAAAAAATGTTCAACATCACTTGTCATCAGGGAAATGCAAATCAAAACTACCATGAGATACCATCTTACACCAGTGAGAATGGCACATATTAAAAAAACTAGCAACAACAAATGTTGGCGAGGGTGTGGAGAAAAAGGAACTCTTCTGCACTGTTGGTGGGAGTGCAAACTGGTCCAACCACTATGGAGAGCTGTGTGGAGATTTCTGGACCTACTAAACATAGAGCTTCCATAGGATCCAGCAATTCCACTCCTAGGTATTTACCCAAAGGACACAGAAACATCAATTCCAAAGAACACCTGCACCCCTATGTTTATAGCAGCACTATTTACAATAGCTAAGCTTTGGAAACAGCCCAAATGCCCAAAAATAGATGACTGGATCAAGAAGATGTGGTACATATACACCATGGGATATTACTCAGCATTCAAAAAAGATAAACACATGCAATTTGCAGCAACATGGATGGCGCTGGAAGGGATCATGCTCAGCAAAATAAGCCAGAAAGAAAAAGAAAAATACCGGATGGTCTCACTCATAGCAGGAATCTAGAAAACTTAAATAAGGGACCAGGAAAAAGAATAACTATAAGAAAGTGAAAATCAAAATCAACAAAAAACTATGACCCAGAGACACTTTTTGGGGGGTGGGGGCCAGGAGGGGAGGGATTGGGGTCAGAATGGGGCATGTGCAGTTGTATGGGGGAATATAAAAAAAAAATTTATTATTTAATAAAAAAAAAATAAGGGGGTTGCAATTGTATAGGGAATATAAAAAAAATTAAAAAAAAAAAAACAGTAAAGTCCATGAACAATTGATATGTCTGAAATAGGCCTGGGATACTTGTTTAGGAGTGGTATTGGGGAATCTATCTCAGTGGAGAAATCGATGACTTTAGAGGTTTTACATTCTGCTCTGAGGTTCAAAGTTACAGCTTCTTAACCTATATGGGCTTCAGGGAACCTGGAATCTCAGGGAATCATAGGCAATAAGTTTTGTGTTGCATGTTTTTCTTGTCTAGGCAGGTGGTCCCTAGTGTGCATCATTTCCTCTGAGAATTCATGGTCAAATATTATTGCAAATTGCTGCTCCAAGGAGAAAATATTAGCAGTGATCTCAGTGGGGCCTTCTTCAGGAGTGATTTCAGCCAGGAAGTGGAACCAATGTCCTACTGAGTGTCATGAAACTTTGTGATTCTTCAGAAATAAAAACTGAGCATCTGAGATCCCTACTCACAAGCAAAATGTTCCAAATAAATATCATCACCATGCACTAGCAAAAGTCTGCCTTACATTAGCATCCACCCCAGGATTGCTTATTATCTTCGTTAGCACCCCCAATTGGGGAGATATTAGGTAAGGCAGGTCTTACCATAAAAGTAGGTCACTTTTGAGCTTCTCTGTTTCTGGAGTTTTATAAGGGTATTAAAAAGCTGCAATTTCCAAGCAGATGTAGCTCTGTGGTAGGAGTTCTACCATTGCACTTTTAACTCAACCCACTAGTTATTCAGTGGTAAGAAAAGGCTTAACAATGAGGCAATGTGTGGGCAAGGTCTAAGAGAAAACCCTTCATTTCCTCCTATTCATCATGTTTTGAAGTCTGCCTAGCAGGTCCTGTCATCACTGACAGTTGAGGTGACTGAGGGTGAGAAGGCAAGAATGCCAGTGATGAAAAATAACTTTCCAGGCAAACATTTTGATTCATAGAAATAGTTGTGGTGGAGGCTGGTTTGGTCAATAGTGGCATGTTTTACATGATGCCACTCTTCAGTAAAGAGAAACAGAATTCTGTTTGTGTTAGTCAAGATTGAGACCATCTACAGGCGAAAGAAAAATCATGACAACAATGGCTTAAATATGTTAGAAACTTCTATCTTTAGACTTTGGCAAGCTGGGGCTATTTGAAAACCCCACGATCAGCCAGGACCCAGATTCCCTCTCTCTTGTTCCTCAAGCAAACCTCGGGAGCTACTTCATGATTCAAGATTATTCTTCAATGACTAGCTTGGAGGAAAGAGGAAGCGGGAAAGAAGAGAATCCCTTCCCTTTAAGGACACTTCCTAAAAGTGTTACATCACAGTTGTGCTGATATTCCATTGTCCAGAGCACACTGACCAAAACTAGTGATGAAGATGTTTGGAATGTAGTCTTCCAACATGGGCATCTGAGTGTCTAGTGAAACACTGGGGGTTCTATTCTCTCCCACCTGCCCACACGTGTGCACACATGCATGCAGGTACACACACACAACTGAATGTCTGTACACTGTGTTCACAGAGAAGATGGAATGTTTTGATGTTTTGATTACTAGAGACTAGATGCTCCTTTACTTATTTAGATGATTTAGTTAGTTCTCCTGCCGTGGAGCATGCTTTTTTTTTTTTTTTTTTTTTTTAAAGATTTATTTATTTATACAAGCACTGGGTAGAGTCAGAAGAGCGGGAGGGTGAGAGAATTCACCAGAGTCAGAGCAGAGTGCAGAGCAGGCAGACTGATGAGGTACACTGCTGAGGGGAGCAGCGGGCGGCAGGAGATGTCTGCACGCCATGTGGGACTCTCACCTGCGGCCAGGGATGGAACCAGCGCTGCAGAGGCTGCGGGCAGCTTCGCAACACAGTGCTCAACCGCTGCGCCACCAGGGAGGCCCATGGAGCATACTTTTATATAGATAGCATCCATTATATTTGTTGATATGAATTAGAGAGCAATATTTCTTCAATTACTGATTCATTCATGTATCAGTGTTACCACATTAAACGGGCTACTTGTGTGTTCCCTCAAAGACTATATAAAGGTCCAGAGGGCAGGAAATTGGTATGTTTTGTTAACTTCTGTATTCCAAGTGCCTATTATGGTGCCTAGAACTATATGTATTGAAAGAACACTTGATTATTTGAAAGGTCTGACCAGCTATGTTTTCTTTTTTTTTTTAATAATAAATTTTATTTTTATATTCCCCATACAATTTCAACCCCTCCATTCTGACCCCAATCCCTCCCCTCCCTCCCCCTACCCCACAAAAAGTGTCTCTGGCTCATAATTTTTGTTGATTTTCACTTTCTTATAGTTATGCAATTTCCTGGTCCCTTATTTAAGTTTTCTAGATTCCTGCTATGAGTGAGACCATCCGGTATTTTTCTTTTTCTTTCTGGCTTATTTTGCTGAGCATGATCCCTTCCAGCGCCATCCATGTTGCTGCAAATTGCATGTGTTTATCTTTTTTGAATGCTGAGTAATATTCCATGGTATATATGTACCACATCTTCTTGATCCAGTCATCTATTTTTGGGCATTTGGGTTGTTTCCAAAGTTTAGCTATTGTAAATAGTGCTGCTATAAATATAGGGGTGTAGGTGCTCTTTGGAATTGATGTTTCTGTGTCCTTTGGGTAAATAGCTAGGAGTGGAATTGCTGGATCCTATGGAAGCTCTATGTTTAGTAGGTCCAGAAATCTCCACACAGCTCTCCATAGTGGTTGGACCAGTTTGCATTCCCACCAACAGTGCAGGAGAGTTCCTTTTTCTCCACACCCTTGCCAACATTTGTTGTTGCTAGTTTTTTTAATATGTGCCATTCTCACTGGTGTAAGATGGTATCTCATGGTAGTTTTGATTTGCATTTCCCTGATGACAAGTGATGTTGAACATTTTTTCATATGCCTGTTGGCCATTTGCATTTCCTTTTCAGAGAAGTTTCTTTTTAGCTCTTCTGCCCATTTTTTGACTGGATTATTTTCTTTGTTGTTGAGTCTCATCAGCTCTTTGCAAATTTTTGTGTTCAGTCCTTTATCATTAGTGTTGTGTGCAAAAATGTTCTCCCAGTTGGTGGGGTTTCTCTTTGTTTTTGTTATTGTCTCTTTTGCTGTGCAGAAGCTCTTTAATTTGATGTAGTCCCAGCTGTTTATCTTTGCCTTCACTATCACTGCTTTGGGTGATGTGTCTGTAAAGATATCTTTGATGTGCAAATCACGTAGCGTTTCGCCTATATTTCCTTCTATGTATTTTATGGTTTCAGGTCTTATGTCTAGTTCTTTAATCCATTTTGAGTTGATTTTTGTGTATGGTGTGAGGTAGTGGTCAAGCTTCATTCTTTTGCATGTAGCGACCCAGTTTTCCCAGCACCATTTATTGAACAAACTTTCTTTGCTCCAATGCATAGTCTTTGCTCCTTTGTCAAAGATTAGTTGATCATAAATCTGTGGGTTTATTTCTGGATTTTCTATTCGATTCCATTGGTCTGTATGTCTGTTCTTGTTCCAGTACCATGCAGTTTTGATGATTATGGCTTTGTAGTATAGTTTGAAGTCTTGACCAGCTATGTTTTCTAATTCCATGTCCTGTCTCTCCTTGTTGTGGTCTCAACCATAGTAGCTAATACCCTGATGGAGGGTATTACCTTAATCCATGAACTCTTTAAATGAGGCCCTTATGTCCATTTTTCCTTCAGGACTCAAAAATACTCTGGAGATATATAAAGTAGGTATTCTTTCCTAACTTGAAAGATGAGGGAAGTGATTAGAGGCTTTGATTTGTGCCAAATGACTCTGCTGGTAGATGGTGGCAAAAGAAGGTATGGGTTGTGTAATAGTTTCCTAAAACTGCTGTAACAAATTACAGAGCTAAAAGAGGAATTTATTTTCTATCAAGAAGACCAGAACCTGAAATTAAAATGTCAATAGGGCCATGTTCCCTCTTTTTTTTTTAATTTATTTATTTATACAAGCACTGGGTACAGTCAGAAGTGCAGGAGGGTGAGAGAATTCACCAGAGCCAGAGTGGGGAACAGAACAGGCACCATGTGGGACCCTTGCTGGTGGCTGGGGAGCCAACTGGCGCTGCAGAGGCTGCAGGCAGCTTCGCAGCCCAGCGCTCAACCGCTGCGCCACCAGGGGAGGGCCATGCTCCCTCTTAAGGCTCTAGGGGAGATTCCACTTTTACCTTTTTCAGTTTCTGGTGGCTCCAGGTTTCCTTGGCTGTGGCAGCATAACTCCAGTCATGCTCTGTCTTAACATGGCCTTCTCCCTGTGTCTCTGTCAGTCATTTTCTGCCTCTTGTAAGGCCACTCAGCTTTGGATTTAAGTCTCACCTAACCTGGGATGATTTCATTTCAATATCATAAATTAACTCATCTGCAAACACCCAAATAAGGTAATATTCTGAGGTGTGGGTGGACAGATCTTTGTAGATCACTATTCCAACTAGTACAGGTAGGTATCACTGTGAGAATGTCTCTTAATTGAGCTCTTTCTCACTGGGTTCCTGATTTGTACTCCAGCCTTCCTACAGTGTGTTGACATAACACTGGTTCCATAAGATGGTAGCAGAAAAAGAGGTATTATGAATAAGAGGGTGGTAGAAAAATTAATTTGGGAAATTCTGAGAAAAGCTGGCAGGAATTTTTACTCAGTCTATTTTATGTGCTAGTACACAGTGTAAATCTTCATGAAATGAAAAAATATGGAGCACTCAAATTCTTTTTATCTGGAAATCCTTTTTTAATTTAATTTGATGGACTGCAACAAAACTCTCACATGGTAGAGCTGTTTAGAATATAAGTGGGAAATGTTAGGGAATGTTCTGGTGGAGGAAACTCCATGCCTAGGAATGTTCTATCAGAAATATTCTAATCATCCCAGAGAGGTTAAAGACAAATGACATGGAAAAGATAAAAAATATAATGCATGGCATATTCTTTAAATCAGTAAATCACCAATTAAAAAAAGAAAAATCCACCAACTGCCTAAATATGCCTTATGAATGTCACAGTGGTTGTGCATCTCCTCGTACACCATATTGGAAGTTTAAAGACATTTGCTAGGAACATTTTTCTGTCAGCAATCTATTGCTTAGCACACATGTGCCTAATATAATTAAAGAGGCTGAGGTTCATAGAGTTTTAGAGCTCTAAGGAAATTGTGAAAAGTGTTCGTTTTTTAGAAAATATTTCTAACGTTTTGGCATGGGCCATGCTATTCATGCAGTCTGACAAAGGTCCAGGCATGGGGAAGATTTCTGAAAAGTCAGAGAACTTGATAGCTGGCTCCTGCTGCTTCCTTTCAATTGTTTGTGGCAGTTTTCGAAACCATGGAAATTTTCTATAAGCTTTAGAATAACACAATGAGTGTTAGCATCAATGCCAGTTTTAGAATACACACCTCAGTAGTTTGAAAAAATGTACCTTCCAACATGATTGATAATGAAATGGTTTCCAATAATTCTCAATGTCCTCCAATTTGTAACAATCCACACTTGATAGAACTGATGGAACTGAGCCCAGTAAAAGTCCCCACTAGAGAAGCCCTTGAGGCACCCCGGGAGGCGAAATGGTCCGAAAGAAACATACCACATATTGTTCCCATAGCACCAGGACCCCTTGGTTCTATATAGAAAATAGGAAGCCACCCTCGATTTTACAATGCCTGCCTAGCTTTGTTTTAGTTACCTTGTTTGAACGTATAAATCATGTTGTGTAGAGCACCTGTTTCTATTTTCTGAATAACATACATCACCTAGGAAAATAATGTAACCAAGTGACCAATCATAGACTAGGAAAATTTAAAAAAAGTACTGTGCACTGTTAATGATCATTAATAATTTCTGAAACAATGTAAAAGTAAAATCACTCATGATTGCATGATGTAATGCTCAAATAACAATTTCTGATGTATAAATAAAACTCCGCTAAGACCCTCAGTAGGAGATGTCTGCACCCTGATCAAGTGTCAGTGTCTCCTCACTACCTCATCTACCTCATCCCCCCTCCCCTCATCCCTCCACTTCGTCCTTTCGAAAACCCGGCCCCGGTCGGAGCTGGAATCCGGCAACTTTTACTAATCTACTTTCCTGTCTTTATTCAAGTGGAGTGCAATAAATAGAATTTATTTTTTCTTTAATTATGCATGATATTGTGCTGGGTTAGGTCCATTGTCTGATCATCAGCCCTCATTTCTCATCTGACCATGGACTAAGTATAGATATAGACTGTGAAGGAAATAGATTAGCAATAAAATTTTATAGGAGATGTTAAACTGATTTTCTTCTGGCATTTAAGTTTGTGTGTGGGGATGCTTTGAATAAAAATAAGACAACTGAATCTTTAGAAGTATATGAAAAGGTAGTCTGATAGAAGCAGTTGATCCATTTTTCAAAAAAATGATCTGTGTATCCTATATGCCATTTGTGCAATAATTTAGCCAACATTTATTACAGGGCATTGGGCTGAATGTTCAGTGACAATGTGATATCCCTTGGAAATGATTGGTTTAAAATATAAGTTCTTTATTTGAGCTTGTTTAACTGACACTGGGTACAATTTTTTTATAGGCAATGTTTTATAGGCTGCCACCAGATAAAAAACTTTGGTGTTGTTCTTATTAGGAAAGAACAGTTATCCTAAAGGTCAAAGGCATGGAGACAAGTGAGTAGCTCTGTCTGGGAAAGATGGGTTGAACAGAACTCTTGTGGCTACCATGAGGCTTGGAAGGTAAGACTGAGGTATAACTTGAAGGCAAATCTTTGGCTTTCACCAATACTTATAGTACAGAGGTCACTTCATTGTTACAGGTCTCTCAAAATCAGGGTTCTAAGGTCCATGACGTCAGGTAATACATATTTGTGGATCCCCTAGAGCAATAAGGAAGAACCTTGATAATAGAAACATTGCCTGAAAGGAAGACAGTGACGAACTGATTGAAGAAAGGCACAGTGTTCCTCAGAGGGAGGGAGGTGCCCTCTGACCTGCTTCAGGCTATACCACACAAGGAGGGTGTGGACAGGGCCTACATGAAGACCTTTTACCACATTCCTGCTGCTGTCTCTGGTCTCTTGTGTCCATCAAACCTAAGATCACTCCCAATTTTCTTTTCTGACATCTGTTTCTGTCTTTAAAAGTAGGTTCTGGCAGGGAAACAATTACCATTAATCAAGAGGTCTGGGTCCTTAAGTTTAAGGGAACTGGGGGTTTAATTGTTTATATCTCAGGGCTTTTGACTTATCTGTATGTTCAATTCTTCCCCCAGATCTCTTCCTCCAGATCTCAGCATGTCAACAACTCAGAGAGACCCTCCCAACTTCCCTATATGTCTCACAGCACTTCTTGGCATTCATTTTATCTCATTGCCCAGAGCATTCTCTTCAGGGCTCTGCTCTTTAACTGAAATCATCTCAATTATGTATACCCTTAGGTGTGGTTGACTCTGACTTTTCCCAATAGACTGGCAGGCACAGATGCTATATCCCCAGTGCCTATACAGAATCTGGCATAGGGAAGATGACAATAGAATCCAGGTAGATCCCACCAGATAAAATACTAAAATACTGGGGGATTATGTCTTCTTTTTGGCATCTCACACAGCTAAACTTTTTCATCAAAGCTCTTACTACTGTTTGTAACTACATATTTGTTGGATTACTTCTTTAACATCTATCTCTTACAGGGCCTCCCTGGTGGCTCAGGTGATTGAGCACAGCACTGTGAAGCTGTTCGCAGTATCTGCAGTGTAGGTTGGATCCCCGTTGGCCTCAGAGCAACCCACTTGGCAAGCAGACCTCTCCTGTTTGGCCCGCTGCTCCCCTCAGCAGTGTATTTCGTCAGTCTGCCTGTTCTGTTCCACGCTCTGTTTCTGGTGAATCCTCTCGCCCTCCCGCGCATCTGGCCTATACCCTGGTTCTTGTAGAAATAAAATAAATCTTAAAAAAAAAAATCTATCTTTTACTAGAGCAAGGATTTGTAACTACTTTGTGCCAAGATTTATTTAGGTATCTTGTGAAGCCTATGGACCCCTTCCCAGAATAATGTTTTAAATGCAAAAGTAAAATACACGGAATTACAAGAAAACCAGTTACATTGAAATAAAGTCATCAAAATGCTAAAATATAAATTTGTGAAATAGTTACCTATAGTTCTTGATTAACACATTAAATAACAAAACCTATCCTAATTTATAATTGGCAATGAGCATAAATAATTTTTTGGAAACTCGTCAAAAACTAAGCTGAGATTAAGATGTCTATGACTTCTATTGGTGACAGAGGTACAGGTACTCTAAATACTGTTGGGGTTTGTTGCCTACACAAAATTTCAGTTCAATATTAGTAAAAATAAAGTTGTAATTTTTTCCTATCCAAATTCACCTACTTATTGAAGTCAATCTGTGGGGGGAAGAGGAATTCATGCGTCCCATGTTAAGAATTTCTGTTCTAAGAAAACTATGAACCAGAGACACTTTTTGGGGGGTGGGGGGCGGGAGGGGAAGGATTGGGGTCAGAATGGGGCGTTTGCAATTGTATAGGGAAATATAAAAATAAAATTTATTATTTAAAAAAAAAAAAGAATTTCTGTTCTAGAATATAACACTTAAACTTGGTTCACCATTGTAAGCCTGGTACTCTTGACATATTTGTGGAAGGATGAAAAGATGAAGGAAAGGAAATTCTTGTTTGTCTCATACTGTTCCAAGAACAAGCTTGCTGAATGAAAGAATGAATAAAGACTCCAACAGGCAAGGCAGTGAGCTAATGATTAATCAATGAGAGTAGTGTTTTCCTCCACCAGTCCCCAAAATGGTTCTATCTTGGGTGAGGTCCATACTACTGAAACCCAATGAATGCCTCATCCATAGCTACAAAATATACACCTGAATGATGAAATGACTCTTTGGCTGAAAGGGATGAACACACTGTAATTTATCAGATATGATAGATCATTGCTTTGAGACTTCCACAGACCCAGATTTCTCCTAGGCTGCTTTGGAGAAGATAGCATGAGCAGAGCTTTTGTGAATCTTGACCACGAAAGTGCCTCTCAGTTAGAATCAGCCCCACCATTGCCACCTGCCCTTGATGAGTTGTCTTAAATCCCTGCTCCATGGGAAGAGAAGACCAATGGGACAAGGGGCTCAGTAGGAATCTGATTTTGTTATCTGAGATTATTTCGGACTCTCATGAACAGTAACTGGAAAAATCAGTTTTTATTACTCTCAGGGTTTATTACTCTCAGGGTGCCTTACAAGTCAGCAATCACTGACAGGGCTTAAATGAAAATTCAGGGCTAGTAGAGATGAAATCTAATTCATTATTCAAAGTTGTTGTTTTTTTTTTTAAAAAAAAAACCCAATATATCAGCAGTGCAGATACCAACAAATATCTCTTGGTAGCAGACACTTCTAAAAATTTTTGGAATGATTTCCAAGACCGTCAAGGAAAAGTGATATTCATGAAAGTAATATAAAAATGAAGGATATATTTCTTAATAGGAGAAAAACAAGTAACTTGGGGAAATAAACAGGAATTAAAGGTAGCTATAAGAACCAGATGTTAAACTTGCACCTGCTTTATTGTAATTGTATAATGGAATTAGTTTATCTTTCTACGTTATCACGTAGATCAAATAGTAAAATGCTGCAGTGTTCCCCACCCACTTTGGGCCCATGTTAATTGACTTGTTTTAAGGTGATACTAAGTGGTGACTAATGATACTGCCCTTGGATCGTTCAGGGCTAAAGATACTTGTTCAGCTATGTAAGTATGTACTTACGTTTTTCTCCTTAGATTTATGGAGTATATGCTTTCTCAGATAAGATAGTCAAGATAATATGGATAAACTATGGAAGAAAATGATTATTCCTATTCCTGAATTCCATAAAATTCCTGACCTGTTCTGAAATGTAGCACCTTGTGAACTTCTGGACTCAGGATTCTCAAATTGTTCTCGTGCTGCTCTACCCCACCCTATGTGGGGTCAGTAGCCTTTTGTATAATGACTTTTCTAAATCTGTGGTTTTCCATCCTGGTGACCCATTAGAGTCAACTGGGAGTGATTGTTTTCTTTTAACTACATGTACCTGGGCCTCACTCCATTAATTTATAAAAGTTCCCCAGATAACTGCATTGAGCAGCCAAGGCTGAGAACTAGTGTTCTATATCCCCACCAGTAATTCCCGATGACTTCTGTTCAGTTTCCATAGCTAGTCTTCAGCCCGCTCATCTTGTTCAAAAGAGATTAACAGCTATTCAAAGCAGAGGAGCACAAAGTAGAGTCTCTAATACAAGAAAAATTAAACTTTTGGGAGAGAAAGTGAACAGAGGTATCTCATATTTGAGGTTAGAAAGCAATATGCATGTACTCAATCTTTCTAAGAGATTTAAAATTTCTGATCCTCAGCAATAATGAGAGTATTTTGTAATTTATTGGATTGTAGCCTAATTGTTTAATGACAGGCTGTAGGTCCTGTGTCATATTCTCAAAAGTTTTCATCAATTTTGTCACCATCTCCCTCCCTAGCCATGTCTTGAGTTGACTGTGCTCTATATGCTAACTTTCTACCACCGAGGACAGCAATCTCTTCCCTAAAGAAGTTCTAATGTTTCTATCACTTTTTCTGGCTTGTAATACTCTTTCTTACATGCAATGCCCTTCCCCTCATCACCACCATTTGAAATCCTATTCATCCCTATAGACACAACTCAAATATCATCTATAAAGGTCTTTCTCTCTTCAAGACCCAAATCAGCATCTTTTGCAATATGTTTTCATACTACTTTGTATTTCTATTATAATCTTTTCCAAATTTTCATCTAGGCATTTTCAATAATCAGTTCAGGAAGATTAACAGAGCAAGCCCTATACCATCTTCATTTGGACAATGCTATGAATTGTATATAGTTATGGTCTATATGTACATCTCTCCCATCTGAGTGCAATGACCACAACAGTTAGAGCCCAGTTTCTCTTTTTTTTTCTCTTTTTCTCTCTCTCTTTCTTTCTTTCTTTCTTTCTTTCTTTCTTTCTTTCTTTCTTTCTTTCTTTCTTTCTTTCTTTCTTTCTTTCTTTCTTTCTTTCTTTCTTTCTTTCTTTCTTTCTTTCTCTCTTTCTCTCTTTCTCTCTCTCTCTCTCTCTCTTTCTTTCTTTCTTTCTCTCTTTCTCTCTCTCTCTCTCTCTCCTTCCTCCTTCCTTCCTTCCTTCCTTCCTTCCTTCCTTCCTTCCTTCCTTCCTTCCTTCCTTCCTTCCTTCCTCCCTCCCTCCCTCCCTTCCTTTCTTCCTTTCTCTCTCTTTCTCTCTCTCTCTCCCTCCTTCCCTCCCTCCTTCCTTCCTTCTTTCTTTCTTTTTTTAAAAGATTTATTTTTTTATTTATACAAGCACTGGGTACAGTCAGAAACGCGGGAGGGTGAGAGAATTCAACAGAGTCAGAGCGGGGAATAGAACAGGCAGACGGACGAAATACACTGCTGAGGGGAGCAGCAGGCACGGCAGGAGAGGTCTGTGGCCATGTTGGACCCTTGCTGGGGGCCGGGGATTGAACCAGCGCTGCAGAGGCTGCGGGCATTTGCAGCCCAGCACTCAACCGCTGCGCCACCAGGGGAGGTCCAAGCCCAGTTTCTTTAAAAAAATATATACTTGTGAAATTAAAAATTTTTGCTTCAGCATTCTCTTGCACAGTTCAAGTTCAGAATGGTTTATTCAAAGGACATCAGGTTATAATCAGTCCATTTGCTCAGGATGGCTCATGAGTGACTGTTAAGTTTTGGTTAGAAGATACAAGGCATTTAACCCAGTGGTTTCCAGTTAGGTAGTCCACTTGTAAGGGGGCTTTGGTGATATGTGATTATAAAAAAGTGGAGGTGTTATTAACATTTAGTGGGCATGAGCCAGGAATGCTTGGTGCTCTTCAAAGTGTAGGACAAAGGCTACATGAAGAACTGTACTATTGAAAACACCAGCTGTTCCCACCACCACCCTCTACACTCATCCTGGCAGACATTAACCAATTCACACCACAAAATACTTAAAAAAAAAAAGAAAAGAAAACCATAAAACAGGTTGGTTTAGGGAAAAGAGGAAAACTCCTAAAACTTGCTCTGAAATGATAATGCAAAATGTTTTGGACATTGTGGACTTCTAGTGAGTCCGACCCTGACCCGCGACGGTGAAGGAAATCAGACATGGGGGACTGTCATGTCCAGCATGCCGCAAATCTTTATTGTCTTAGTGCTTATTATATACTATTTTAATTGTAGCAGGTGTAACATCAAAGCATACCACATAATGATAACATGTATGAATGATTAGTCTATTTTCTTACTATTATCTATTTACTTCAGACAGTAGGGTACCAGGCGGTTAGTTCTCACACACATAATCTTATCGCCTCCTAGCCTGAGCCTGGGAAGTTCGCTCATTATTTTGTTGTTGTCAATCTGTGGAGATGTACGCAGTTCACTTCCAGACTCTCAACACCAAGTCCTGTCACCCAGAGGTTTTCCTCCGAGACACATGTGTTTTCACATGCCTTAGAGACTCGGGTCAAGGCCCTTTTGCTCACTACGCAGGGTGGCCACCTCCAACAGGACATGTCACCACACATAGGCAAAGATTAAAAAGTTGGATGACACCTGGTTGGTAAAATGGGAATTCTCACATTAAGAAGATGAGGCTAACATGATGTAACTTTTTTGAAGAGAAAACACTTATCAATATTTAAAATTACATTCTTTTTGAAGTAGCAATTTCTCTGCTAGAAATTAACCCTGTGGATATATTTACACAAGGTTCAAAGTTTCAAAAACAGGGATGTGCATTACAACATTGGTTGCTATCACAAAAAATGAGAACAATCTGTACGTTGATCAATAGGGGTGGTTTAATAAATGTTGATACATTTATAGGCTATACTGTGATCATAAGGAATGAGCACCAAGATAAAGAAAGTAGAAAATGTGAAGCATGGTATTCATGATATGATCCATTTTTCTTCATTGTATAAATATGTATGTACATATACACACACAGGCAATCTTTGCTTTTCATGGTTCTGATAGGAGTAAATTTCAGTTACCGTGGATTTGTTAAATAATGCTAGTCCCACAACAACTTGGATCTAATTTCAGTTACTATGGTATATAAACTGTGAGTGATTGGATAAAGTACAGACTTTGCTGCTACCTCTTCAGTCCACATATCACTACATAATAATAGATGCACACTAAGATGAATAACTACTAAGACTTCTTTCAGTGTCTGTTGTTGATTGTTCACTGGATGATTGTTACTCAGTTCACAGACAGAAAAGCAAGACGTTTTTGCCTTTTAGTCTCCAGTGATAAATCCACATGGCATTTTACAAAATTTGAATGCTCAAACAAGGGACTTAGGTGCAGAAAAAAAAAATAGTGATAGCACTGGATGATGAAATGGAGGTATACAAGAAATAGTTGACCATGTAATACTGACACTACTACTATTTGAGAAACTTGAGATTTGCAGCAGGAGGAACTAAATGAAGGCCAATTAATTGATACAAATGAATGTGAGAAAGAATGTGAAAGTGTCCCAGAAGTGACATCAGCAAAAATTTCACATTAAAGGAATTCTAAGAATTATTTCATGATATTAAAAGATTAAAGTATAGAGTGTTGGAATCTGATTTAAATTTACAAAGGAGTAAGACAATTTGTCAAGGCATAAAAAGACATTTTCTCCATATCATCAAGTTATATTACAAAAAGGAAGCATACATTCAAGCTGAACTTTTTAACAAAGAAATAAAACACTTTAATTATTGTTTCTAAATATAATTTTACTATTTTTTGGTTTCCCCCTATATTTATAACCTACACTAAGAGAGTTTTCAATGTTTGACAATTTTTTAACCAGATATATACATATATGTGTATTTTTAAATGAAAGTATATACAAGAGATTGTTAATAGTGGTTACTTCTGAGGAACGGGGCTGAGGGAAAGTGGAAGCAAAAGGAAATTTTATTTTCATTTTGTACTCTAAATTTTTCCGTTAGTACGTATTAGTTTTTGATTAAAAAAAACTAATGACAGGGCCTCCCTGGTGGCGTAAGGGGTTAAGTACCACACCAGTGAAGCAATCTGCAGCCTCTGGAGCAGGAGTTCAATCCCCGGCCGTCCAGGAAGCAACCCACATGGTGCAGCAGACCTCTCCTGTCTTGCCTGCTGCTCCCCTCAGCAGTGTATTTCAGCCAGTCTGCCTGTTCTGTACCCCACTCTGTCTCTGGTGAATCCTCTCACTCCCTACATCTCTGGCCTGTACCCCAGCTCTTGTATGCATAAATAAATAAATCTTTAAAAAAAAGAATTAATGACAATGAATTTAATTGTTGGAGCAACCCTCCATACATCCCCCCCAACACCCTTCCCTCTGGTCTCACTGGGCTGCCAATGCTGCAGCTTTCTCTAGCCTAGGAACCTGCACTCAGAGCACAGTTCTGGAACATACTCTGCCTTTGACATTTGAATTAGGCTGCTGGGAAGGGGGTGAAGCATAGTGGTTATCTTGGGGGGAGGCTTTAAAAGGGAACTCAGCAATGGGCTCATTCTTGATTGTTGGACCTGCTACTGATGGCAGTTGCCCCTCCAGCTGGATGGGTGGCTGGCCTTTGAGGAAGGGTGTGTGGGGGCTGCTACAAAATCATCAGCAGCAGGCCTCTGCCATGCCCTATCTCCCAGTGGTAGCAGGACTTCATAAGACTTTGCCTCACAGGGTCATAGGCCTCGGCTCCAGATATAGCAGGCCTTGTTGCAAATGCTAAATATGTGGCAAAGAACATTGGAAGAAATAACATTCAGGTTACCAGAGAATTTACCTTGCCAAGACCTACAACCTCAGCAATATGAAGTGTCCCACCAGAATTAGGCTGAGGAGGGAATACTGATGTAGGATGGGCAACCAGGATTTGTTCTGAGGGAATCCATGGGGTGGAAAGATTATGAAAGACCTCTAAATCCATCTAAATGGTAGGTTTTCAACTACTATCACAATCCCTGAAGTTCCCTGATTAGATGAGGGGGGTGTGCCAAAAATATAAGCTTATTCTAGCAAGAAAAAACTCTTGAAGATCTAAGGAGTAAGCAGGGATAACCAGGTAATCCTGAAACATGGAGGATACAAGTCATCAACTAGCATTTCACATGCATTATTTTCTTTGATCACTAAACCAATCCTATGATTGTTTTTGCCACCCTGGTATCACTAATGAAGCAACTGAGATTCAACCATGTAAAGCAGATTAAGTAACTTGTCCATTATCACATAGAGTGTAAGTAGTAGAGTTAGGATTTGAAGTCTAATTCCTGAAGCTATTTACATAACCACTGAGCATATATGTCTATCTCCAATGTACTTGGAAACTCCTCTGGATTATACATGTTTTGCTTCACTTCCATGTAACAGAAATCTTGATAACTGCCAGATTATCTAATCTAAAATCTGCCCAGCCCTTCTATACCTTTACGAATTGTGCTGCACTCACGCTTGCTCAGCATTTAAGTCTTCTGACCCTGGATTCTACTGTGTTGTGTTTCATATAGCCTTTTGACGGCGGATCATCTTGCCTTTGCCAACTTCACTTTCCAATCAACTGAGAGGCAATGCACACAAGTCTTGATATCCTCTCTCAAAGGATGGTGTGGTTCTGGCTTCCACTGAGTAGGGAAAGGCTCCTATGTCTACAGAAAAGAAATATCTCACCATGGGTTTAATAAATAAAAATGATAAATTGGGCAGAGCAGAAATCTATAACCTAGCAAAGTGGAGCTCTATTGGGCTAACCAAAACCTTACTTAACAAAATCCAAATTTCAGTTGGATTAAATCTAATAGGGTCTCAATTAATAACTTGAAATATAAAATTGTATTCTCTTGGGGGTATAAATAATTTAACAATTTAACCAATGGTTAAAATGGTATACTTGGTATAAGTCCTATTCTTGGTATAAGACTCAGGGAACATGGAGTCCTTCCCACCCCTACTGATTTAAGGTCATGCTAGGTCTGGGTAGCAACGTTCAGGATGCTTTGGGGTTCTTTCCTAAATAATAGAGTCAAATCCAGGTTCTGAATAGAACTTTCCTTGTCACAGAATTGAAGACTGTCCAACAACTGTTCACAAACAGAACATATTGAAAAGAATGGAACTTGCATTACTTTTGAGATAACATATAATTGAAAAAGAAGCAGAGTTCAAAACGTGCAGGCACAGAAAGTAAGTCCAAGCCTGATGGTAACTCTTTTGTTAATGAGAAAAAGGATTAAGACTGAGACCATTAAGTTTGGAAGAGACTAAGAAGGCATCAATCAAACAGAGAAAACTACACTTCCCATAGCCATGTAGTCACATGAATAGTGTGATTCAATGGGTCAGGCACTATGCTAGAGTGAAATGAAAATGGCACATTATTTTTGCCCATAACCTACTGGTTAAGTTCAGTCATGTGACAACTGGTACCTACAAGGGAGTCTAGGAAATGTAGGCCAGTTATGGGCCAAGAAAGGAAAGAAAAAGGGCTGGGTGACTGTCAGTCTCTACTATATTTTTGTTTTTCTGTAGTTATTAGGATGGAAGTCTAAGAAATGTTGTCACCTACCAAGTATCATACAAGGTTCTGACTATCTGAAAATTATACTGAATGTATGTGTTCAAGTCTAGTGTGGGAACAGACAGCTGTATATACAACACGGAGTGATATAGATGGCATTGTTATAGGGATAACAATTCTAGGCCATTTGTCTCTTAGATTGCATTTATGTATGTGGTGTACTCTAGTCCAGAGTTAGTAACCTGGTAGCTTTGGAGTCCTAGAATGTCTGCTGAAGGGTTTGAACTTTGATACCAGTCTAGGGTAGAATTTTCCTATTAAAAAACTGATTGAAGGAACCCACTTGTAGGCTCCCTAAAAGAACACAAAAGTAACATTGTTCACTTTCC
Organism: Talpa europaea; assembly: GCF_964194135.1. Classification (NCBI taxonomy): domain Eukaryota; kingdom Metazoa; phylum Chordata; class Mammalia; order Eulipotyphla; family Talpidae; genus Talpa; species Talpa europaea. Next base: position 33,661,520 of record NC_140074.1, read on the forward strand.
AAAACTCACTTGCTCATTATCAAATTGTCATGACAGTGTAAGCATTACACCCTGCCAGACCTGAAGGTGTGCTTCTTGGAGGTACACCACCTAACCTTTAGGCCAGCTATTGGGCCATGTGGGTAGCAGGAAGAGCAAGATATTCTCAGAAAGTCACTGAGGACAGAAGCGCTATTTAGGGACTTAGGAATTTTTGTTAGAGGATTTGACAACCATCTCTCTTGGCGCCTATATTAAGATTTTGTGTCATGTTTAAAATAAGTATTTTCTGTGTTCAAAGCTCATTTGGCATCAGACCAACTTATTTTTTTTACAATACTTACCACCCAAATTGAGCCAAGATGTTAAATGGCATTTTAACAGAAACATTTTTGAAATTATTTCATTAGTTTTATATGACTTTGGGAATACACACCAAAAATTCATAGGTGTACTGCAGATAAAAAAGCAAAGATTTCAGCACAAAACTGTGGCTGATGTGGGATCAAGAGTTGTGGGTTTTCATTCTATTCTGTTTCAGAAGAGGAATAAAGGTAGTTTACCATAGAGCATAAATTAAAAATATGAAGTTTCTAAAAATGAGTTGTAAAGATGGGACTAAAGGGAAAACTGATCTTTTACTTACTCCTAAATCAGTGGTGCTCAACTAGAACATACTAGATATACTCTCAAAGAATATTACCTTTCTATGAGTATTTAATACTTTTACTAACTGATTTTCAATGATAAGTTAGAAAATAAGAGTGTTCTTTGTTGTCTGCATGATCACCCAGTACTGCCATGAGATTTTTATCCTTGGGAATGACCTTACGAATGAACAAGAAGTACTGCCATGAGATTTTTATCCTTGGGAATGACCTTATGAATGAACGAGAATGCAGAGATGACCCTAAATGCTAAATGGTATGTTGCTCCAAAGACCAAATGTCATTTCCATACACCATATAAATTAAGGTTTTACATTAATTTAAATAGAGATGAGGAATAAAGAGAACTGAGTCATCATACCACATACCATAATAAAGTACATGAGATTCAAGATAACACTGTGAGTGGTGATCAGTTTTGATGACTTAGCTTCATCCATCATGTTTACTAATGCCATTAAAATCAATTGCACTAGTTTTGCTAGTGTCCAACTGAGGAATACCCAGGGACCCAAAACTGTTAATGGATGCATACTTTACAAAGTATGCACAGCGATCCACATACACAAATGCAAAGAAAGCATACTCTTAGTGTGAAAGATTTTTATTTATTATTATTTTTTTTTTTGTGTGTGTGGGACCCTCGCCGGTGCCCGGGGATTGAACTGGCGCTGCAGAGGCTGTGGGCAGCCTCGTAATTCACCAGTGCTCAACTGCTGTGCCACCAGGGCAGTCTCATAATCCACCAGTGCTCAACTGCTGTGCCACCAGGGGAGGCCCCAGTGTGAAAGATTTTTAATAGATTGGTGGAGAGAAAAAATAATTTCAAATAATAGTTTCCCAATAAAAGTCCAAAATTACCCACCCCCTTGTGTGTAAATGCCTAGTCAAACAGGCTTGTCCCAAAGCTGAATGCTTGCCACAAGTCTAACGTAACTTCTGGCAGGGACCTATAAAAAAGGGTTTATACAATCCCTGTGAACTCTGTGTGGAGGTTCCCCCAAAATATTAAAAACAGATATGCCATATGACTCAGCAATTTCACTCCTACGTATCTACCTGAAAAATGCAAAAACACTAATTCAAAGGGATATATGTCCTCCTATGCTCATTGTATCACTATTTACAATAGCCAAATGATGGAAACAACCTAAGTGTCCTATGGGAGAGTAATGGATTAGGAAGATGTAGTGTGTATGTATGTATGTATGTATGTATATATGTATGTGTGTGTATATATATATATATATACACACACGTATATGTATATATATCATGGAATACTACTCAGCTGTTAAAATGAAAAAATGAACTCTTGCTATTTGTGACAACATGGATAGAACTGGAGGTGCTTACGTTAATTGAAATAAGTCAGAAGGAGACAGACAAATCCTGGATTGTTTCACTTATATGTGGAATATAGAGAAATAAAGCCAAGTAAACCAAAACAAACCCTAGAAATATGACTGTAGAATTGAGGCTGCTACCATGTGAGGAATGGTAGCAATGGGAACAAAGGGCAGAAAGGGCCCATTGGTATACTAGTGCAATGCCTGATACATATTAAACTACTAAGAGGTGATTATTATTGTAAAATGTTTATTACCCCTCCTCCCACCATGAATGAGATAGTGCAGGCAACAGAAAACAATCTAAAGAATCTAAGAGCTTGACCTGCACCTCTATGATTATAGCAGCACTATTTACAATAGCTAAGCTTTGGAAACAACCCAAATGCCCAAAAATAGATGACTGGATCAAAAAGATGTGGTACATATACATCATGGAATATTACTCAGCATTCAAAAAAGATAAACACATGCAATTTGCAGCAACATGGATGGAGCTGGAAAGGATCATGCTCAGCGCAATAAGCCAGAAAGAAAAAGAAAAATACCGAATGGTCTCACTCATAGCAGGAATCTAGAAAACTTAAATAAGGGACCAGGAAAATGAATAACTATAAGAAAGTGAAAATCAAAATCAACAAAAAACTATGAACCAGAGACACTCTATGGGGGAAGGGTGGGCGGGGAGGGGAGGGATTGGGGTCAAAATAAGGGGGTTGCAATTGTATGGGGAATATAAAAATAAAATGAAAAAAAAAAAAAGAATCTAAGAGCTTGAACAAGAGTCCGGAGAATGGCAGTTGATGTGTGCTGGGGAGGCTGTAAGGGTGAGGAATCATTTTTAGCTAAAGGGAAATCTACTAACCTGTCCCTTAGATGTAACCACTTTTCAGTCTGGGATAAACGTGAGGGAGGAACAATGCAGTGCTCACTCTTCAGATCCCAATGCAGTGCCCAAAACACTAAGGCAACTTCAGCTTAGGTGACAAGGACATAAAGATGGTGGTGGAAGGCTTTTCAATGTGCATTCAATTACCTGAGAATGTTTTTTTTTTTTTTAAAGATTTATTTATTTATTTATGCAAGAACCGGGGTACAGGCCAGATGTGCTGGAGGGTGAGAGGATTCACCAGAGACAGAGGAGGGAACAGAACAGGCAGACTGATGAAAGACACTGCTGAGGGGAGCAGCTGGCAAGACAGGAGAGGTCTGCTTCACCATGTGGGACCCTCGCCCTTTGGCTGGGATCAATCCCGTGCTGCAGAGGCTGCGGACAGCTTCACAGTGCTGTGCTCAACCGCCTGCGCCACCAGGGGAGGCTCTCCTGAGAATGTTGTTAGAAGATTTTAATTTAGTAGATCTGGGATAGAGCCTGAGATTCTGCCTTTCTAACTAATGCCGCTGTATACTAATACTAGTCATAAATAATACTGATGCTGCTGATCCAGGGAGCACATTTTAAGAGCAAGGATGGAGAAAACAACCACTTAAGCTAACTTTTATAGAAGTAATGATATGAAAAACTGTTGGACTTTCAGTAAGCAACATGAGAATTATTTTGGAGAAGAATAATTTGTATTTAGAAGAAATACCATGATAAATTACTGGGGCTTGGAGTAGGGAGAGTGAGACACTAAGGCACATGTTGAAGAAATGTGATAATCTTAAACTACTTCCTTAGGAGGGGGTTCCCATTTACTTTAAGGGCCTTTCATCGGCGAGCCAGGAAGAGTAGGGCATTTGGATGTGAGCACAGAACATAACTGCTTTGCTCAGGGAGAGGGGCAATAGACACCGAATGGGGAAACTAGTGAAGCAGAGACCCACATTGTAAAAATTTCTATATAGATATTTAGAAGTTGTTTGCTTGACAGTATACCCATTTTTGTTCATCCTTGCAAAGGAATCCTTTAGATTGTCTGTCAGTGCTTTCATACATGTAGTTTCATTCTTTCTTCCTTGGCAGGGTGAGTGGGCTTAAAGTGATAGAGGAGGGGACAGTTCACAGCCTTGCTAGGTTCTCTTCAGCAGCTGCTGGGTGGTGGAAAGGCAGGAGCTAGGGTGGGACACACCCCAACTTCTATTGTTGAGTAAATGGCTCTACTGGTATCAAAATCAGTAATTAAATCAAAGAGCAATAATGTGTTGGCAAAAACAAGTGACAACAACAAGGGTGACTAGAGAATAGGATCCTTGAGAAAGGTTAACAGTGCTTGGAGCCAAATTTTAACAGTCAAATTCAGCCTTGCTTTATTTCATAATCTCACAACACTCTTAACCAAGAAACTGACACTAGTTTTAAAGCACAGAATTTTGGGCCTCCCCTGGTGGCGCAGGCTGTTGAACTCCCCGCTGTGTGCTGTGAAGCTGTCCGCAGCCTCTGCAGCACAGGTTCGATCCCGGCTGGCCAGGGAGATTCCCACATGGCGTGGCAGACCTCTCCCTGTGCCCGCTGCTCCCCTCAGCAGTGTATTTTGGTCAATTTGCCTGTTCTGTTCCCCGCTCTGTCTCTGGTGACTCCTTTCACCCTCTCACACATCTGGCCTGTACCCTGGTTTTTGTACACATGAATAAATAAATCTTTAAAAAAAAAATAATAAAGCACAGAATTTTAACCTGCGGTTCAGGAGAAGACATGGAGAGGTAGTAGTTTTGAATTTCCTAAGAATTGTATGTGTATATGCATATGTATAACTTTATAAGGAGAAACGACCTTGAGAGACTAGCCGTGACTATGAAATGAAAACCAGCCAGAAATCTGTTGTTAATGCTCTTTCCTATGAAAATAATGAAAAAGTGAGGGAAAAGAGACACTAGGAATCTTGTCATTAAGAAATGGCAGTAATCAGGCCAATATTACACTGCTGGTCACTTAACAAATAGTGAGTAGCAGTTAGAAGGTAATAAAATTTTTATATCTGTTTAGAAAAGTAAAAATTGTTTTCTTTGATATTATTCAATGGAAATTGGTGGCCAATTATTTGCTACCTCTTTCGTAAACAAAGACATGACATCAGATGGTAAATGAATGAATTCAAGTTAGATTTAATTCTGTTAAACAGGGAATATTTGGCAATGTCTAGAAATATCTTTGGTTGTCTAGTCTGGGGCAGGGGTGCTACTGACATCTAGTGGGTGGAGGCCTAGGGTGCTGTTAAACATCCTATGTACAGAATAGGGCCTATAACAAAGAAACGTCCAGTCCAAAAGGTCAGTAGTGCTGAGGTTGAGAAACGCTGAGTAAGAACAAATGAAAACTAATAGCTAATAGGATTACAACTAATTGAAATGGAATCTTCTGAACTGTAAAATCTTCCTCTATGTGGTTTTAAATGATTAAGAACTTCATCCCTAGGGCTTCCCCTGGTGGCGCAGGCGGTTGAGCACCGCTGCCCGCAGCCTTTGCAGTGCCAGTTCAATCCCCGCCAGCCGGGGAGGGTCCCACATGGTGCAGCAGACCTCTCCTGTCTCGTCCGCTGCTCCCCTCAGCAATGTATTTCGTCAGTCTGCCTGTTCTGCTCCCCACTCTGTCTCTGGTGAATCCTCTCACCCTCCCACACATCTGGCCTGTACCCCGGTTCTTGTATAAATAAATGAATAAATCTTGTTTTTTTTTTTTTTTAAAAAGAACTTCATCCCTACCTCAAAAAGTACCATCATTTTTTGCACAGGTGAAGGTGCAATCTGTGGAGATGAAGCTGACTTGAGAAAGAAGATGAAATATTTTTCTATCTCCAGGCCTCACAGATCCTGGCATGCAGTAGGCATTTAAGTATTTGTAGAACGAATAAGTATCTCCATGGATTTTTTTATTACAAATGATCTGCCAATAATTCAACTGACTATATAGTCAAATGCCTTTTTCTATTGGAAGGATAATCATATTTCATCAAATTAAAGTTGTAGGGAAATTGAGGTAAGAAGGCAATCATCTGGTTTGGAATCTAGCCAGATGGCTAAATAAATATAGCAAGAGGCTTTTGGAAAGTAGCAGCAATCTCCAATAATAATTATCCTTCATATAAGTCTCCAAAATTCAGTTTGGAGTGAGTGTACATCTTTTTAGGAAAGGTGTCACCCTCCCAGGGACCAGCACCAAAGTACTGTGTTGGGATCCTTTCGTATTTGCTAGGATGTTGGGATTCTTTCCTATTTGCTAGGAGGTGGGCTTGGGTAGCAGACACCACCACATGCATAAGGTTGCCTTTCAGAGGTGTAAGAAGGAAAACAGACTAAAATCTCGGTAACAGCTACAAGTTCACACTGAGGTATTGTAGTAACTTAGAAGGGGGAAATAGTAAATCATGTAAGCACCTAACAAAATAATCAGACTACACATGTCACTCATGTTGTTTTGAAAGTCATATAAGTAATCACGAGTTAATAAATGCATTTACATTCTACTTGTAAAATACTCCTTTTTAAGGGAGGAGATGTGATTAGAGTTTAATAAGCTGAATTATTAGGATTTAAATTCATAGGCACAATTGAAAAATTATGAACATGAGTTACATAAAATCCTCAACATTAACCTTTAGTAGGTTGGAGAAATTATTCTTAATGAATAATTATAAAGCATTTTACACTGTTATAGACATTCTATACAGTTGTGGTTTGGAATTTTTATTTTAATTTTATTTTTTTAAAGATTTATTTATTTATTTATACAAGTACTGGGTACAGTCAGAAGCGCGGGAGGGTGAGAGAATTCACCAGAGCCAGAGTGGGGAGCAGAGTAGGCAGAAGGACCGAAGTACACTGCTGAGGGGAGCAGTGGGAGGCAGGAGAGGTCTGCGCGCCATGTAGGACCCTCCTTCAGTGGCCAGGGAGCAGCCAGGGATCGAACCAGTGCTGCAGAGGCTGCAGACAGCTTCGCAACCCAGGGCTCAACCGCTGCGCCACTGGGGAGGCGCAGTTTGGAATTTTTAAATCAGCAATTAGTCATCTACTGGATAGTCAGTGAAGAATAATACTCACAGTGTGTTTTCCCAAGCCAGACTGATTAAGCAGCTAATTATAACTTTTGAGGCTATGGTCTCCAAGTTTAAATATATTCATAAGTTAGACATGGCTGTATTTGGCAGTTTTGCTATTGCTATTAAATAGGGAGAACTATATGAGTTACAATCTCATTAGTGGTGAAAGGAATGAAAACTGTGCTTGTATTTGTACTCTGTAAAAACAAATGTAGAGACAGATGTGCAAAATCAGGTTTTCTTCAGGAAAATCAAATGAATATAGTGGGCCATTTTTTTCTGAAAAACTAGTACAAGATATGAAGTTGAACTTTTGAGTGGATATGAACTATTTTTCAGATATATTTCACCGAAATGAAGAGTAAAACTTTCTTCCACTGACTCAAAAACATACATCGCCACCAAATTAAATCTTGAAGGTTTTTCTTTGTTGTTCAAGAAATGTGACAGTGAAGAATTCTTCCATATTTGATGCACAATTCCCAAACCTTAACTGTATGTTTCCTGGGAGACTGAAGGCTCAGCATAGCCCTCGATCATTCCTTCAGTCCTTAATCTGGGGGTCTGAAATAATAATAGTAACATAATCTTTTATTTATTGACTTGAGTTCTCTTAAAAGATACAAAAAGTGGGCCTCCCCAATGGTGCAGTGGGCTGAGTGCAGCACTGTGAAGCTCTCTGCAGCCTCTGCAGCGTAGGTTCAATTGCTGGCCAGCCAGGGAGATATCCACGCAGCAGACCTCTCCTGTCTCACCTGCTACTCCCCTCAGCAGTGTATTTCAGTCAGTCTGCCTGTTCTGTTCCCTGCTCTGTCTCTGGTGAATACTCTCACCCTCCCGTGCCTCTGGCCTTTACCCCAGTTCCTGTACAAATAATAACAATAAATCTTAAAAAAAAAATTCAAAAAGTCTCAAACATCATTTCAAGGCCCTAGTTTTTTTTTTTTTGAAATTTGAAATTTGACATTTTCTTTTTTCTATTTAAATTTTATTTTTTATATTCCCCATACAATTACAACCCCCTTATTTTGACCCCAAGCTCTCCTTTCCCTGCCCCCGACCCGCCATAGAGTGTTTCTGGTTCATAGTTGTTTATCGATTTTGATATTTTCTTTCTTATAGTTATTCTTTTTCCTGGTCCCTTATTTAAGTTTTCTAGATTCCTGCGATGAGTGAGACCATCCGGTATTTTTCTTTTTCTTTCTGGCTTATTTCGCTGAGCAGGATCCCTTCCAGCTCCATCCATGTTGCTGCAAATTGCATGTGTTTATCTTTTTTGAATGCTGAGTAATATTCCATGGTGTATATGTACCACATCTTTTTGATCCAGTCATCTATTTTTGGGCATTTGGGTTGTTTCCAAAGCTTAGCTATTGAAAATAGTGCTACTATAAACATAGGGGTGCAGGTGTTCTTTGGAATTGATGTTTCTGTGTCCTTTGGGTAAATACCTAGGAGTGGAATTGCTGGATCATATGGAAGCTCTATGTTTAGTAGGTCAAGGAATCTCCACACAGCTCTCCTAGTGGTTGGACCAGTTTGCACTCCCACCAACAGTGCAGGAGAGTTCCTTTTTCTCCACATCCTCGCCAACATTTGTTGTTGCGTTTTTTTAATATGTGCTATTCTCACTGGTGTAAGATGGTACCTCGTTGTAGTTTTGATTTGCATTTCCCTGATTACAAATGATGTTGAACATTTTTTCATATGCCTGTTGAAGGCCCTAGTTGTTTTATGCTTTATGAATTTCCTGAGAAGAATCCTGAATCTTTGGCCTCAGCAGCCACAGGCATTCACAATAAATTCAGATAAATATTCAGAATCAAATCAACACAGAGTATGGGGGAAGGCTACATATCTATATTATATCTATATCTACACACAGACACACACACACATATTAATGGAGAGCAATTTTCCTGAAATTGGGCTTTTAATGGAACCAGGTTGCAAGTCCAAGTCTTATCCTACCCATATGGAAAGACCATTTTCTGTTCCAGTTTTGGTTGCTCTGTGATTAGGATAAAAAATTCAAACTCAGGCCCACTGAGACATAAAGCTCACAGGACAGAGAGTGATTTTATTGTCAGTAAAAAGAGAATCAGATTAAAACAGACCCCTTCATATATTTTTCACCATGATTAAAAAATACCATTTCCAAAAGAGATCAGAGTTAATCAATAAAAACAAATTAACTTAATGCCCATTCTGCTATGATATACCAAAAAGGAGAAAAGATTACTCCTTTCCTTTTCCTGATAAAAATGAATACCCTGAATAATGAATCATGGAGAAACTCCAGGAAAATTCAACTTGTGAGACATTTTATGAAATAACTGATTTCTACTATTCATAAATATCTAAAGCAAATAATACAAAGAAAGGTTAAGAAATCGTTCCAGATTAAGAGGACTACAGAAATGAAAACTAATATCATTTGTGATACAGAGTTAAATCTTGGACAAGTAGTTAGAAACTATAAAGTTAGAAAAAATAAAATTAGACAATTGATGGAACATGGGTACATATGATGCTTCACATCACATGTTATCAGAGAAATGCAAATTAAAGCAACAATAAGATACCATCACATACCTACTAGAATGTTCATGGACAACATCAGATGCTGGAGAGGGTGTGCAACAACAGGAACTCTCCTTCATTGCTGGTGGGAAAGCAAAATGATAAAACCACTTTGGTAGGCAGTTCGGTGGTTTCTTATAAAACAAAATACTCTTACACAATTCAGCATTCATGTTCCTTGGCATTTATTCAAAGTTGAAATACGTATACACAAAAACTTAACCAAGGGTATTTATAATTACCAAATATTGGGAGTCAAGTGTAGTATCTGGCTCATAATGAATGTGATGCCCTCATCCACACAAGCAAGTATATCCCATGATATAAGTTTATCTCTAGGCCTGATTTCTCTTGAGTCTCAGATTTATATGGCCAACTGTTTACAAGATACTTCCATGTACATAACTCAAAGTCACACCAGACATTTCTAAAACTAAAACTATCCTTTTTCTACTAATGCATCCACCTTCCTTTACTATTTATCTTAATCCACCCAGACTTCTAAACTGATGCCCTAGGAGTCTTACATTCTCTTCATCTCCACATCCTATTATTTACATCATCTTCCTATTTTAGTTTCAATCACTTTCTATGCCATCCATCCTTCTATTATTGCCCACATGCAGGTCCTACACCTCTCATCAAGATTGTTCTTCTGTCAACTGCTTAGACTCCCTGCTTTTGGGCACATGTCTGGCTTGGTGTGAGCTATCTGGAATGCAAATCTGACCTTATCATTCTCCTATGGAAAACCTTTGAATGGCTCCTCACTGCCTACATGGAAAAACTCCAAGTCCCATAAAATACTACGCAAGGTCTTCCCGTGGTTTGGCCATACTAGTTTTCCCCCTAGCATTTACTGCCTCTCCTTATCTTGCAGTTCCTACCTTGATAACACCAAATGTTCACAGATTGACACATACACCCCATGTCTTTATTCCTACAGGTCAAGTGTGCAATGATGCTTTTCTCTCCACATCATTTGCACAATTGTCATCATCACCAGCAACATCCTCCCCATTTATGTGTTTGCCATCCTCTCAACCTCCACCCAACTAGACTAATTACCTTGAAAGTTGAGCCATGTGCTATTCATTTTCATTTCCCAAAATCTTACATAGCACTCACGTCACACATAATCATTTCTCAATAAATCCCTATTAGCATGACCTGAGTGTGCTCAGAGAATAAATATGCTGGAAGCTGGTAGAATGACAATTAGGTTTTGAAACAGTTTTTCTAAGATTCTGAATTATTAACTACGGTAACTTCTTCCTTTCCAAAGGAAAACAAAAACTTGCATGGTATCAGAGCCTGCCTGATGCCAATTCTGGTATATATTAGCCTATGTTTGAATGGCTATGTTAGGCAATAAATAATAACTAGTCCAATAATAACTGGGTCATAATGTCATATTGAAGTATCTCTTTTCTTTGTCGTTCCTGCTTTCCTCACTATTAAACAGTGTTTTATATTAATATTCCTTTAGAAATACAAAAGAATAAAGTGCTTTCATAATAACCAGCAAAAAAATGTAAAAGAAATTTTACATTTGTAAATAGCGCTGTATTAAACAACTTTTATAGATACCAGTAATTACACCAAGGTGATTTCATTTCTATCAAATCCCCCAAAGTAGGATTGTTGGATTGAGGATAATTCCTCACTTCATTATGTAGGGAATACAACAGAAACAATACTTCAGGAAAAGTAGGATCTTAAGATGTAGTTTTGGGTATTTTTTAGTAACTTCCTCTTGTCAGTGATGTCTCTGTGTATTAGTGTTTCCACATGTCACTATAAGCACCATAGTATTGACTTGGAGATTTGGGTTGCTTTGAGTTTCTCACCCAAAGACAGTAGAAATAAAAGATTAATTTATCTAGAAACAAAGGGATATCATAATCAGTGTGTCTTTCCTGCCTTAGCTTCAATACTTCAAAAATTTGTTGCATTTGAGGTATGTGTGTGATCTGAGGAGAAGAAAATATATTAAAATTGTGGACTAGATTAAATAAAGAAAAAGGTGCAAGAGTATCCCTCATTAGAATGGACAGTTCAGGATTGTACTGAGATAAAAGTGACCTCAATTCCCCTTTCCCAAAAGGGATCACAAATCCCAGCTAAGCTAGGTAAGAGATAAGTTCTACTCAGTCCAGCTATTCTAAAGACCCTTGGGAGATGCACCATTTTTGTAAGAATAACAGTAGTCTTCAGGTGTGGCTGTGGCTTCCTTGTGCTAAGTGGTTACTGAAACCTTTTGAGAATACAAACTCCTTTCTAGTTTGCCTGTCTTCAGTGGAATGGAGAAATGTGATAACTTTTCAGTTTTCAAATACACATGCACATATATATGCCATATATTTACATATTTCATGGCTCATTCATAGTTCATAGTTCATAGTTCATTCACTAAACATTTCACCCTCCCCTACCCCATATCTCCATACACACAGCCTCTTTGACTTATCAGGAAGAAATCTCATAGGGAGGAAGAAACTATTTGAGTACAATCCCATTATCTCAGGTGACCCAGGCACAGTGGTTTTTCAGTTAACATGGGAAGTGTTAAATAAGAAACCAGATCAGGAGAGACAACTAGTGTTCCTAACTCAAAAGGAGTGGGATCAAAGTTATATTAATAAAAGAACATGCCCCTTATATAGACTAAAAAGGGCAATCTTGGAAGAAACTCTTTCTCTTGCAGTTTTTCTTTAAGGAACATTAGGGGGCAAATTAGGGGCAGGCTCATTGGAGGTCAAACATTCTGAATGCATGGCCCTTCCACAAGAGAAGGCCCCCTACAGAAGGGGATTATGGAAGAGGAATCAGAGAAATCCTTCACTGGCAAGTAGCTGAAACTGGAGTCCAGACTATTCCAGATTCAAGAGGTAACTGGCAGAAATAGTAGGGGGTGGTAGAAAGGGGAGGGGAGGATACACATGGAGCAGTGGTGCCCAAATAAAGGGTAAGACAGGAAGAGAAAGAGACTAAGGAAGAATTAAGAAGGGAGTGCTAGCCTTTATGGAGATACTTGCTAAAAGCCCTAATACATGGGTGACTTATTATCTTTCTGAGATATAAGAAGCTTAACTTTTAAAAAAAGGCAGTTTCTGTTTCTACCCCAACTCTCAACTGCTTGGAGTTGTTCATTAATATATCAGGAAAAGCATGACCTAAATCTTCTCCCAGTGAGTCAAGGAAAGGTGGGAAAGTTGGTATAAGGAGAGGTAGCCAGGCTATATCTGACTGTACCTGTCCTACCTCAGGGTGGACATCTAGGTGGGGAAGAGCCACTATCAGCTGAGGCTCCTTCAGCCTGAGAGTAAGGCAAATCCCTAACTCTCCGGATTCTGACCTTATCCTCTGAAGAGGGTAGAGGATGAGGTCAGAGAGGTCAGGCATTTCCAAAAACATAAGCATGGAAAACCTATTAGCAATTTAAAAAGTTTATCAAGCACTAGTATATATACTGTCTGGGCTTTAAATATCCACAAAATTATGCTGTTTCTTGCACATAGTTGCCTAAACACATATGAATTATTGCAGTCATTAAACAGTAAGAGTTATTGCATACTTGTTACATCTGCCACTCTTCCCCTTCAAATTCTATTTTATTCTATATCATTTGCAATGTCTTATAGTTCTTTAAACACCCCAGCAATCTATATACATGCATGTGATCTCTGCCTGAAATCTCTCTTTTCTTCTCTGCTTGCAATGTATTTGTGCAGGTTTTGGCCTATTGCAATACATAGTATGTATTCAGGAAATGTTTATAGAATATACATGAATTATTCTTTTATCCACACACATTGAATTAATCACTTCCTTCTCTGTGCTATCTTAGAACCTTCTGTATATGTCAGTCCCTTTACTTATCAGGCTATGTTGTCTATTTACTTATCTCTCTATGCACCCCAGACATAATCTTTTTTATTTTGTCATTATCACATCAAATTTTAAATTTTTTATTTATTTTTATGCATACAAGAGCTGGGTACAGGCCAGAGATGCACAGGGGGTGAGAGGATTCACCAGAAACAGAGTGGGGAAAAGAACAGGCAGAATGACTGAAAACACTGCTGAGGGGAGCAGCGGGGGAGACAGGAGAGGTCTTCTGTGCCATGTGGGCTGCTCCCTGACTGGCCAGGGGTGGAACTAGTGCTGCAGAGGCTGTGGATTGCTTCATAGTGCTGTGCTTGACCACTTTCGCCACCAGGGAGTCCCCTCAAATTTTTTGTTTTAATGGGCCTAAAACAGTTGGAGGTACTCACCATGACACTGCATAAGACCTCCTGACTTCTAATTTCTGTCCCAAGGGTAATGTCTAGCTACTTGTTTCTTCCCCCTTTCTGGAGGATAATATACTACAGGCAGGCCATCTACCCAAATTAACCTCTTAAGGTGTTTATTTTAAACTTCCTTTGGAGGAATCTCCCTCTAAATAATGAAAAAAAAAGTGTGTGCTTGTGGGGGTTCCTATTCCTCTTCCCCCCACACCCACAGGCCAAATAAGGCCCCCCTTATACCCTGAGGGTATTCTATTACCTCTGAAATCTTGAAATAAATGTTGAAAGAAACGGCATCAACTGCTCATGCTGAGCAATGTTACGAAGTGGGTGCCAGACACCTGTTAGGCACATCGTCCCTGTTTCTGGGTAGCCTCAAGGTATGGTGAGGAGAACTTGAGCTCTTGTTGCCCTGGAATATCATGGCCCCGAGCAGTCTGCGTGGAGTTTTGCCAGGTGCCAGGCCGCTGCCAGGAGCGACGCCTACAATTAGTGCATGCAGCAGGGCAGGCCAGGGCAGCTGGAAGGCCTGGCCCCCAGGGTGCGGGACCTTACGTTCATGAAGCCAAAGCACGCTTCGATGGGCAGGAGGGTCTTGCTGGCAAACCTGAGTGTGCGGGCCACCCGGGAATCTCTTGCCCGCTATTCAGGACGCAGATGCCAGCAAGCACTTGTTCCAGACGTTGGATTCCGAAAGTAGACGGGTTCTTTGAATCGGGCAGACAGGGCTTGGACTCAGCGCGAGCTGCTATGCAGAAGACCTGGTTGCCCTGCAGCAGCGGCTGCGCGCGCTGTCAAGTGCGCATGCTCGGGGTCGCGCGCGCTTGACGTGGACGCGCGCTCCCCACAGACAGCGTCCGCGGCCTGTCAGGGGTCTCCCGGGGCTGCTGCACATCCTCCCAGTCGTCAGTGAGCGTGTGGAGGCTAGAAGACCCACAACACCAAGTCTTGTGGGCTTCGGCCTCCTGGCGCTTGTCCATCTCAGCCAAGAAGCTGCCCACGGCCTGAACTTGTGGAGAACGGACACCTGGCCCAGGTGGATGTCGACGGCCGGGCCCTCCACAAAAGGGCGCGCCTTCGTGTACGGCCTGCTGTGTCTGTTCAGAGGCTCGTCAGCATCATTACGTTCCACTTTTCACTGCTGGTCTCTCAGGATGAGAGGACCTGGTTGGAATTCTTGTTGGGAATGCTGTTGTGGGACTCCTCTAGGTCCTTCAAGTATGTCTCCAGATTACCTCATTGGCGCCCCAAGTTATGTGCTCCCTTGACGCCTCAGTGATTGCTCTGTACTATGGGGTACGATTTAGTCAGCCACTTCAGTCCCTTCACAAGCTGGGTTCTTGGCTTCCACAGTGAGCCTGACGACGGGGCTCCCGCTGACTTTTGTCACCCGCATGTTGTGAGTGTGCTGGAGGGCATGAGGATTCAGGGCTTCACCAGGAATTGGTCCACACCCACCTGGCCCTGATGTTCCCACAAAGTGCTTACTTGGTAGCCTCCTCGTCTGGATTTTTAGTGTCTGGCCCTATTTATGTGTATCCTAGCAGGATAAGTAAAAGTGCCTGAAATTTTGTAGATTCTCAACAAATTCTTCTTGAATTGATTTGAATCTTTGTTCACTCTGAGCATCTGTTTTTAACCATTACAGTTGGGCATCAGGGTAGTCTGAGTACTGTCCTCAAATGCAGGCATCCTTATGGTGTGGGTTTTTTCTTCACATGGTGTAGTTGTTTTGAGGAGAAGTGAGCCTTCTGCTAGTGTCCAGGACCAAGAAGTGTACTCTGCTAGCTATTTTTGATGTAGAGGCTTGGATTCTGAAGTTTTCATTAATTCAAGATCAAAAGAAACTTTAGAAATGGAGACTATAAAGGAGCATATTTCACAAACATGTGTTTTTCGAGTTTCTACAGCCCTTGGAAGTCCTGAAGTAGTCATGTGTGCTGTGGGCTCTCCAGGCAAGGTAAGTCCTTCTCCCTTACCTATGGGTTCTGGACTATGGGACACACCTCAGGTGACATTTGCATATGGGGGGGTGTGAAGGTAGGGGGTGTGTCTAGGGCTTCCTTGAAGGGGAAGAAACATGAACAGCCTACAGGATGGCCAGATAATATCGCTGTTAGGAAAACAGATTTTGAAATCGGCCTTGAACTACACCCCTTATTACATGTGGAGCTTTGGACAAGCTGTTGAATCTCTCCTAGCCTCAGTGATGTCATCTGGAAAATGAGGGTTAATAAATAATACCTATGTGTTTTCATAATAGTTAAGTAAGCAAATGTATATAAAACATCCAATCCAGAGTAGGTATTCATTCTGTGTAAGTTCAGACTGACTGAAGCTTTGTCACCGCAGTTGATTTAAGTGTCCTTTCTTTGCCTTTGTCTATACAAGTCCTTTTTCTCATTAATAACTGACAGCATTGTTACTACCCACTTCCTCCTTGAAAAGTCCAGAAATGTAGCTTTCCCTAATCTGTGTTCTGGGCATCTCTTCCATGCTAGGAGCAACTCATAACTCCAAAACTTTCTGTTGACATTTACAACATTTTGTTTACTATTTCTTAAAATACTTTTTTCTTTTTATAGTTTTTATTTATATATTTTATATATTTTTATTTTTATATATATTACAAAATTATTCATTTTTAAACAATGTTTGCTTTACCCCCGCCCCTCTCAGGTATAGTCCCCATAGAATTTCCTTCACCAATTTACCCCTGCACCATACTTTTCTTACCTTATTCTTTCTGTTCTTTCAGAAATTCCACTTACACATACATTCATTTCATTTTGCCCCACAGGTCCTGGAGGCTCTATTATTTATTTTTTATTTTTTATCATTCTCTCTCTCCCCCACCCTTCTCTTATGTTAAGATAAGTTTTACTGATCTATTCTCAGGGTCACTGATTCTTCTGTCATCTCCAGTTGTCCTTACGCTTTGTTTTCCAAGCCACTTTAACTTGTAGGACTTCCAAATTCTGTTTCCGTTGTGGGTATTGCCAGGACTTGCTTATGAGCATTTTTATTATATGTCTTCAGTAAACCTTGCTGTGGATCATGCACCTTAGTCTCAAGGCATGGCCTTTCCACTGATTCATATGTTGCCCAGCCTTGTTGAAAAATACACAGCCTGGAGCATGGTCAACAGATCTTTTCCCAGCAATGAATACACTTGGTGGTCTAAGGTAGGAGGAATAGTTAAAGGAATCCTTGGCTTGAATAAGACTGAGTAGGGGAATGGGGTGACACATGGGAAGGGCTAGCATATCACAGTTAGGAGAGATAATGTCTTTGTTGCCCAGTAGGCTAGACCTAACACTTCTGGTTGGTGGCTAACAGGAGACAATTTTCAATTCAGAGTAAAGAGGAATTTTCTAATTGGTAGAGTAGCCCAAAGGTGAAATTTTTAAGAGACAGTTTGTTGTTTTTCAGGGTAACCAATTAAAGGCTAAATGATTCTTGTGGGGAATGTTGAGTCCAGCACTGTTACACCAGACTCCACAGGGTAGAGATTCTGTGGATATGTTGATGGGTGCTGCGCCTGAAGATCTCCTCCCTCTGTATTTACTCAGTTCTGGAAAGAAATCGTGAGGTCCTTGGCTTCCAACAATGGTGCAGAGGGCTGCTCTTTCCCGGTGCCTGCAGTTCACCCTGATGGTCACTCTCCGTCTCTACTCATTTCCAAAACTGGGTGCCGACCCTCAATTTGGTTTTTCTTATGCACTTATTAAGCATTTGTTTCTCATGCTTGCACTTCAGAAAGCTAGTGACAAGAAACTAAGGTGATGAAAACTCAGGTCCTGGGACAAGGAGAGACTTATTTCTACTCATTTTAGTTCTTGCATTCTCACATGAAGCTGGCAGCATCAGAACTTGCCATGATTTCCTTTCAGAGAACCCAAGTTATGACACTATTTAGGTTGGCTATTTTATTAGTGGAGTTTATGCAATTCTCTCTTAGTAAAGAAAAGAAAGAAAAAAGAAAACAATGGAAAGATGATTTCACGTGTAGAATCAGTGAGTCCAGAGAAAGTCAAATTTAGCTACGTCAGATGTTCTTCATTGGACCAGAAATATTAATTAGGCAGTAGTGACACCACCTGGTCTTTCTGGGCATCTTCACTCATTTTTTTTTTTTTATTGGACAAATTTTTATTGAATCTGCTTAAACTGTTAGACATAGTAAAAACTATGTAAGATATGGGAGGTCCCTGATCTTGAAGGTTTATTATCTTGAAGGTTTATTATCTGAGTTATATCAGAAAAATGTGTATATATGTTTTCAACCTTGCCTCTCTTGCCCCTCATTCTAGAAATTCTTATTCCAGAAGGTTAGGAGTGGGAGTAGGGTCTTGGTGTTTGTATGCATCTTTTTTTTTTTCCTGAGAATTCTGATGATTCCTCAGGTTTTGGGAGTGCTCCAACAAAAGAATTTGATAATATACATAGAGAAATACTCAAGGAATTAGAAAATCAGAGAACCAAAGGGATTCAGAGTAAGGGTAATTGGAATAGTCAGAGAGGCTTCCATGAGAAGGAGATTCTTGTAGATAAAAAAAGCAGAATGTTCAAAAAATAAGAGTAGTAATAAGGTAACATAAGTAGTAGATATTTCAGAATAGGAGAAAGGCTTTTATGCCTTATATAGACTACTTAATAATGATCTAGTTTTCCAACTTAATTTCAGTCTTTATTCTGGATTCTTTTGGAACGAATGAAATATGTTTTTGATATTGCATTGTCTATACCTAGTGTAATCATACTTCCCCCGATTTACCAAGTATGTCAATCAATGTATGCTCAGAATAACCACTTCTCTATGTTTCACAAAGAGAGTATGTAATACTAATCTTAGTCTTATGGGTGTTGGAAGAGATGGAAAAGCTAAAGAGGAAAAACAAGGAGGCTTGAGAAGCACATAGGATAAAGAGTGATTCCCAGAGATAATTATCTGTAGGAAGCAGGTTGCTAGCTGTAGGGACTGGGGAAGTAAAAGGGTAGAGGAGTGTATTACAACCCAAGAACATATTACAGGGGTTCACAAGCCAGTTCCAGGACTGCAGAGAATGGTTTTCCTGGCCAGTGGCAGGAACATCAAAGAAGGGGAGTTACCGTGGAACCTATAGAACTCATAGGGTGCAGCCGCTTCCAGAAGCAAGAGTATAAAAAAGAAAAAAATGACTCCTTCACTTGCCAGAATTAGCTAAAAGTTAGTGAGGGAATCTGGGAAATATAGTTTATAGAAACTAAGTACAGAATAGATGGAGGAGCCTCCCTGGTGATGCAAGGGGTTAAGACACAACCTATGAAGCTGTCTGCAGCCTCTGCAGCACCAGTTCAATCACCTGCCAGGGAGGTGACCCACACGGCACAGCAGACCTCCTCTGACTCGCCTGCAGCTCCCCTCAGCAGCGTATATTTCAGTCGATCTGCCTGTTCTGTTCTCTATTTTGTCTCTGGTGGTGAGTCCTCTCACCCCCCCCCCCCACCTCTGGCCTATACCCCAGTTCTTGTATGCATAAATAAATAAATCTTAAAAAAAAATAGATGGAAAAAGGTGGATGTGGCATATCATGGATACACAAATAAAGTCCAAGAAAAGTAGAGAATGAATCTTATGAAGTTTGTTAAAATTATGTGAACACGCACCTCTTCCCCTGTTTTCCCCATGAGTCCCCCACTCATTCAAACACCTGTCTAGCTATGTGCTCATCTACCTACTCACTCACACTTATATCCATCCACCCACCTTTTCATCTATCCATTCATTGATCTAGTTAGTCCTTATTAATGTCAAACATTGTGGTAAACCCTAGGGATCCAGAGATAATGCTCTGCAACCCCCCTTAACTAGCTTCTAAGTCAGAAAAACAGTAAACAAATTTGATAGTCACAAAAAATACAATGACCATATGATTCACTTTTTTATGCTTTCAAAGTACTTTTTCATCTCCTATACTAACATTCATATAGAATATTTTTAAGAGACATTTTCCTCTTGAAATATTTTTATTTCCCACAAACAAACTTTCCATGAACATTGCATGTCAATTTCTTATAAATATAAGGACATTCACATTTTTCTGTTTTCTCACACACTTGGTTCTTACTCTCCTTTTTGATGAAAGGTTTTCTGCCTTGACCAGTGATTTCCTAAATCTCTTCCATCTCTATAGAGCTAAACAATTCTACCATGCCACAGACTATACTCTGTGGCCATTTTTGTCTGACTTCCTGTTTTCCTTCCATTTTATGGCCTTTTGACTCTTGGATTTGCCCATTTTCCTCCATGATCTTCGCGAACTGCCTCTTGAATAACAACCTTAGAGACGTTTTGAGAGATTAGACCTGGCTGTGAATTCTCCTCTACTTGGCCTACCCTTCAGAGGGTCTTGTCTCTCTAGTCCTGTAACTTTATATTGAATTGTCCTTACTCTGCTTTCTGCCAGTTTCTTTTTAGTTCATTGTCTTAAAAAAATTTAATCATATGTTTGCTTTTGATTGGCAATTACCAGTGTTTCTCAAAGTCTTCTTAATGAACCGCCTGCCTCTGAATCACACAGGGAGCTTATTAAATATTCAGAATCCTTGTCCAACTCAGGTCCTACTGACTTATAATCTCTGGTGTGTGACCCAGAAATTTGCATGTTTAACAAGTCATCTGGATGATTCATAATGGAGATCTTTGTCTTCAGCTCTGATATTTTTATTCTCTTCTCCCTTGGTGATTTAAAAAAAAAATACAGGGTTTTAACATAATATTGTCTTATCAGACTTCCCAGATGGGCAGTAATGATTTGAAGTTTGCCCTCTTACTTCTAAAATCATTTCACTTTGAGCCACTTACAGTCTTTCTTATAGTCTGTCTGGGGTTGAAATGTCCCAAAATGCTGTGGAGTAGAACAGATATTGATGGTGAAGATGAGGCTCAAAAAGATTAAGAGACTAGAGAAAGGTCACACAGCTTGTTAACTATAGAGCTGAGATTAGAATCCAATCCTTCTAGGATCCTTTCATTTGTCTTCTCCCAATTCAGACTTTTTAAAACATTTTTATCTATGCTAAAAAACATAAATTCATGGTTTTTTCTTTACAATATAAATAACATGTTGAACCCTTTTCTCACCAACATTTTATAAAAGCAAAGTGAATCTTTTCTCCAAAAGCAAAAAAGAAACTTGAAAATACCTCTTTCATCACAGGCCACTGTGAACTAGCATGGTTCATTCCATGAGTTGTGCTGATTGAAATAGGGAAAGACCGTACACACTGAAGTGAAGCAAACAGTCATGATAATTTCAAGGTCCACTGAAATTGCAGAAAACAAGTTAACTGCTGCCATCCAATGGAAATGAAGCAACTTGAGGTTTAGCTCCCAGACCCTGAAATTTCATCAACTCAGAACAGCTTATAAGCATTGACATGTTAACGCTCCCATTTCTAGGTAATTTGCAATAAGAAAGAAGGAACCAGTGTTGTCAGTCTTCCAAAGTGGCTGATAATTCCAAAGTCATTTAGATTTGGCGTTGCAGTATGTTTTTGTGTTTCGTATTTGAATTTGGGCTTAATGCATTCTGAGAAATTTTAACATTTTAAATAATTACACAGCTGTGAGATCCAGGAAGTAATATCTGATCTCACTTGGCCTATTAATTTAACACTTCCTCCTTTATGAAGTCCATAGTTGTTATGGTGAGTGATCTCCCATGGTACCAACCCAAACTGAATCTCAGTTTCTAACTTTCTGCTTCTTTTGCTTATATAGTGATTGTGTCTATTTTATAGGAAAGACAAAGTTGCTAGATAAAATACATGATACCCCGTTAAATTTTAATTTCATATAGACAACAAATACATTTTTAGTATATTTCAAATGTCTTGAAGAAACAGTGAATAATTTTTTAGTATGAGTATGTCTCACATATTTCAGATAAACAAAGAATAATTACATTTGAGACATACCTATATTAAAAAATTATTTGCTGTTTATCTGAATTCAAGTTTAACTGGTATGTGTTTTATTTTTATTTTTTAAACTTGGCAACCAAGATTGGGGATTAAGCAAGGTGATGTGTTTATAGCAATAGTTCCAGGCACATAGTAAGCATTCAATAAATTTTCAATAAATTAATTTAATTTTAATTTCAATAAATTTTCTTTAAAATTATTTTCATAATGAAGTTTTTATAGAATCTAATAAATAATAATAATAATAATAATTGACAGTTGCATATTATTTCACTATTTCCAAAGCTGCTTCAGATTCATGACCATTCTGATCCTCTGAGTAACCTTCTGGTATCCCTATTTACATGAAGAAATTAAGCCATATACATGTAGGTTTTACTCACTATAGAGTAATCCTCAGTTTGCTGTACATTTGTTTTTGTTTCATAGACATTTTTGAACATTGATGTCATTTACAATCATTGGTACTATAAATATTATTGGAATGAACTTCTAGCACTATAATTTTTTAATAATTATGGTATGAACACCTGAAGTGAGAAACCATGATTGTTTTGTTCTCTATTACCTAAGCAAAAATATTGCTCAATATGTGTTTGTTAACAAATGTAACTTTCATATTATTGCTAGGTGCTTTTTATTTATTTATTTATGAATTATTTTATTTTATATAATTCTTATGCTAGGTTCTTTTAATGATGAACCTAATGACAATAGTATTAATACAGTTTTATAATGTACAGTAGTAGGCATACTGTAGATGATTTACATTTACTAATATGGTCTTCACACTGCTTTATGAAATTGATAACATTATTACCCCATTTTACATCGAGGAATGAAGAGTTTAGGCTATTTCCTATACAGCTGTTTGGCTAGTAAGCTGTGGTGCTGGGAAGCAATTTCAGGTGACCTGACTCAGAACCTGTACCCTTAACTGTTCCACTCTTCAGCTGACAGGAGTGGAATTAATGGCCCTTAAAACATGCACATTTTAAGCATTTTTTAAAAATTTTTATTTATGCATACAAGAGCTGGGTACAGGCCAGAGATGTGGGGAGTGAGAGGATTCACCAGAGACAGAGTAGGGAGCAGAACAGGCAGACTGACTGAAATACACTGCTGAGGGAAGCAGCAGGCGAGACAGGAGAGGTCTGCTGTGCCATGTGGATTGTTCCCTGGCCGGCAGGGGATCGAACTTGTGTTGCGGAGACTCTGGATTGCTTCATAGTGCGGTACTTAACCTCTCTCGCCACCAGGGAGGCTCTTAAGCATCTTGTTGTACACTATCAAACTGGTGTCCAGAAATATTGTATCGATACACTATTCTACCAAGAATTCACGAGTGTCTCAACACAGCTCTTCAGCATTGGGCATTCTCATTAAAACATTTTTTCATGTCTGATAGGTGAAAAATAGTATATAATAGATTTTTAGTTGCATTTATTTGATTACAAGATGTTGAACTTTCTTTTCCATATGACTTAAAATACATGCTTCTTATATATATTTATGTCTATTTACATTTTTATAAATGTACTGTTGTCATTTGTTGCAAATGACTTGTAAAAATCAAGTTTGCTTGTCTTTTGCTTTTGGACTTTCAGCTTATGAAATTTAATTATAAACAGAAAAATATATCAATCTTTTGTGATTTATTCTGTTGCTTTTGTCAGAATGTGTAGGTCCTACATTTTATTTATTTATTTTTATTTTTATATTTATGCATACTTTCTTAACTTTTCACATGAAACATGTCTTTTTCCATATATGTACATAGTTTGACTAACCCTGCATCAAGTTACCTGTCCTCATACCCCAAGAATTTACATTTTAAACTATACATTGTAATCCATTGCTTTTTTGAAGGCTCTGCCTAGAAAATCTGCCATTAGTTTCTGAAAGCTCTCCTTGGATTTTCTTTATGTTTTAGATGATTGACACCTAAAAAGATGGAGATACATTTTTCTTTCTGAACCTTTCCTTGCTGACTCCTTTCTTTACTATCATCTTCCCCTAAGAGGAACCCTTGCCCCTCTTTCAGGGACAGTGTCTCTCCAATAGGATCACATCTGAAAATACTGAAAACCTCAGATTGCTGATCCAACTATTCTGAACAACAGTAAGACTTTCTATTCTGTCTAGTGTTTTGCCTGATTTCAGCACCTTTCCTATATGTGACTTCAGTATCCCTGTGAAGCCCATGGATAAGGTACTTTTTCCCTTTCTCAGACGATGAATCAGAGACTGAGAACTTAAGTGCTCCGAGGTCACTGAACTTGTGTACCTATGACTAGAACATGGTTATTCTAACACCACCTCTTGTGACCTTTTCAGTACACCAGATTTTCTTATGAATGACTTACTGTTGCAACGAGAACAAAATAATCACATAGTTATTTCTCCTCTCTCCCTTATTGGTGTTTTAGAAGGTTCTGAAACTTTTCCACCCCTGTCAGAGTGTTATCAATTGGGGATAAGAAATCCTCTGAGCATTTGTTTATTGTGCACACATTAAAAAAAAAAACAGTGAACAAAGATGTGTCTATTCTGTTACTATAGAAACAAACGTTTCCTTAAAGAGGGACTTGTGGTCATACTTAGTCGGAGTATCTCATATTCACACACTAGAAAGCCATGTGTCTTCTGATTATCCTTTCTGTCAGCCACAAGATGGTACCCTTGCACAGCCTAGAGAGAGCATGGGGCAGAGGCAGGAGAGCTTGGAGAATTCAGCAAAAAGGACATTAATCTTAGGTTAAATGTAGCATGAATACAGAAGTAATCTTGCCCTTATAATCTTAAATAGACTAAGGTTGTACTGGTTCTTCATCAAAGTAACAAGGAATTTATATATACTCTTATTAGTTCTACCTCTTTTTTCTACACTCTCTCTCTTTGAAAAACACCAATATTTTATTTATTCCACAAGAACATTGTAATCTCCTCTACTGCTATGGAAGGAGAAATTTGGGAGTTGATTAGGCTTGATTGAAACTCCCCTTCCTTCTAACCACTAACATTCCTTCTTTAGAGAGGGATGACTTTTGGGATAAGCTCCCTAGAAAGGTTTTGAAATTCAATTTTCATAATGGTACATGACTAAGGACTATGTCTTATATCAGAAGACACAATTTCATTGAAGATCTAGCAGAGAACAAATCAGAGCAGTGAAAAGTTAGAAACAATGTAAATGTCTAGGGAATGGGAGTAGAACATTCGTATAAAGTCATGCTGTTGTATATAATAAACAGCAAGTTGCAGAAGAAAATGTATATTTAAGTGAAAAAGTGGATTTAAAAACAATATTTTCAGTTATGTAGATGTGTGTTTGAAAAAATGCACAATAAATAACAGTGATTTTCTCTGAAAAGTGGTGCTAATCTAATTTTAGACCTTTTAGTATTGTCTACATTTTCCATGATAACCTTGCTTTGTGTGTGTGATCACTCATCCAGGAGGTGGGGAGACTCTGCTACTGGCTTAGCCTTTTCCTCGCTGAGGAGGAGATGAGATACCTGGATGACAGCACCCTCAGAATCACAGAGTAGGGAGGGGGAATAGTTCCTAAAAAAAGGGGATGAGAGGGAGACAGACACTACTTGGAAATAGGCCAACTATCTTGAGGACTTAAGACTTTTGGGCCTGTGTGAGATGTTCTTTTAGGGATAGTCAATAATTTGTTGGAAGTCCTGACGGTACCAGCCCCCAATATTGATTCTTTAAAAATATGCTATGGGCCTCCCTTGTGTTGCAAGGGGTTAAGCACCGCACTATGAAGCAATCTACAGCCTCTGCAGCACGAGTTGAATCCTGGCCAGCCAGGGAGAAACCCACTTGGCGAAGCAGACCTCTCCTGTCTCGCCCGCTGATCCCCTCAGCAGTGTGTTTCAGTTAGTCTGCCTGGTCTGTTCCCCACTCTGTCTCTGGTGGATCCTCTTACCCCCTGCATCTCTGGCCTCTACCCCAGCTCTTGTATACATAAATAAATATTTTTTAAAATATGCTATGAGGTGGAAATTTCAGGATAGCCAAAGCTGAAATCAGCCACCTCCATCTTTTTTGCTTTGGAGGGATGGGTAGTGTTGGGTGTGAACGTAGAGGGCTTCAGAGAATGGATTTGTTTTCGTTTATGTTGTAACTTCTGGGTACAGAAATATTTGGCAGTGATCAGAATATTTGGCATCTAATCAGAAGGTGGTAAGACTGAGGCAGCTTCCACTATGAAGGTCCTACTCTGTACTTCAGTCATAAAATTAAATAGCAGAAATATGCATTTGGATAGAGATTTCTTATATTACCCAAAAATATCCCCACTACCTGTTCCGATAGATATGAAATGTAACTGTCAAAAAGGTGCACACATATGGCATAAATTGTTCAGTAGTCACAGTTTGAAAATTTCATGTTTTTCTCCCAGATAAGGAAATATCATTAATTTCACACTGAGTGTTAAGGAATTCTTTTCTAGGACCCAGAAAGAGAATTTGGCCAGGGGTTTTGCATAACATTTATATAATTCAAATTGATTCTTACTGTAAATTGAATTGGGTCTCAGAAATGTGTGCAGCTTCAACAGTTTATTATCCTAGAGCAGTGGTTCCCAAATGCTTTGTGGATCACCTGTATCAGAATCATGTGGAAAAGCTTTTAAAAAATCCCTTACGCCAAAACCAGATTCAGTTTCCGTAGTGAGTTCTGAGATAGCTTCTAACTGCCCAACTCACTCAATCTTCCCCAGGTGACTCTGAAATGCAGTCAAGATGGGAAACTACTAACTCTGACAGGGTATGGAAGCTGTATCTTTCACATTTAATGTGGTGGGTGAGTAATGATACCAGGGAATGGCATTCTGCATTTCCCAGGCCCTATCACTGTGTCAGGAAAGTCTAATTTCATGTAAACAACTGACATTTCAAAATTCATAAACTCTTGGAATTTAGGGAACACAAAGGCTACTTTTCTGGAGGCTGTGCCTAGCTTTGAGATGTGGCATTAAATAATCCATCCAACTTGGATTTTTATTTCTGATGCATTTTTGCCTTCTGCAAAACATTTTTGCAGTGATATTAGTCTTGTCATTGCTTATGGCACCGTGATGGACAGGAGTATCAGCCATCATTCTTGGTCCTTAGAAATTCACTGTTCAGTGATAGTGAAGGCAAAGATAAACAGCTGGGACTACATCAAATTAAAGAGCTTCTGCGCAGCAAAAGAGACAATAACAAAAACAAAGAGAAACCCCACCAACTGGGAGAACATTTTTGCACACAACACTAAAGATAAAGGACTGATCACAAAATCTGCAAAGAGCTGATGAGACTCAGCACAAACAAAGAAAATAATCCAGTCAAAAAATGGGCAGAAGAGTTAAAAAGAAACTTCTCTGAAGAGGAAATGCAAATGGCCAACAGCATATGAAAAAATGTTCAACATCACTTGTAATCAGGGAAATGCAAATCAAAACTACCATGAGATACCATCTTACACCAGTGAGAATGGCACATATTGAAAAAACTAGCAACAACAAATGTTGGCGAGGGTGTGGAGAAAAAGGAACTCTTCTGCACTGTTGGTGGGAGTGCAAACTGGTCCAACCACTATGGAGAGCTGTGTGGAGATTTCTGGACCTACTAAACATAGAGCTTCCATATGATCCAGCAATTCCACTCCTAGCTATTTACCCAAAGGACACAGAAACATCAATTCCAAAGAGCACCTGCACCCCTATGTTTATAGCAGCACTATTTACAATAGCTAAGCTTTGGAAACAACCCAAATGCCCAAAAACAGATGACTGGATCAAGAAGATGTGGTACATATACACCATGGGATATTACTCAGCATTCAAAAAAGATAAACACATGCAATTTGCAGCAACATGGATGGCGCTGGAAGGGATCATGCTCAGCGAAATAAGCCAGAAAGAAAAAGAAAAATACCGGATGGTCTCACTCATAGCAGGAATCTAGAAAAATTAAATAAGGGACCAGGAAAATGAATAACTATAAGAAAGTGAAAATCAAAATCAAGAAAAAACTATGAACCAGAGACACTCTATGGGGGGTGGGGGGCTGGGAGGGGAGGGATTGGTGTCAAAATAAGGGGGTTGCAATTTTATGGGGAATATAAAAATAAAATTTATTAAAAAAAAAAAAGAAATTCACTGTTCGTCAGAAAGTTGGGCCAGGATGGTAGAGTCCTACCACTACCTGGAATAACATCTGCCATGATAGGTGGGGGGTTGGGAAGAACATGGGTGAAATAAGGATAGTAGGACAAGATTCTTTTAAGGGTTATATGAATTATTATAACTTAGTATGTTCCATAATTCTTAACTCTCTCTTTAGGGTTCTCTAGAAAAGTCATCTAGTTTAGCAGGCCTGGGTTCTTCTGAGAAAATACTGTTTGCTTTTACGGCAAGATATTCTTCTATTTATTGTCAGACAGTCTCATAAATTAGTTGAAACTAAGAGAGCAGCCTCCTAAGTCTAGTAGTAAGTGTAAATGCTGTGTGACTTTTTACTTGCATGTTACAGATGAGGTTCCTCCTATGGATGCCTGGCTGTTACTTTCCATTAGCATCCTTATAAAGCTTTGGTCTGCTCTGGTTTAGCCTGTCATAACAGGATGTGATTTTGGATCTTGTGCTTGTGATGTACCTGCTGGAAGTCCTAGTGGACTTTTTGCCTTTTTCCTTTCTTTCTTTCTTTCTTTTTTTTTTTTTTAAAGATTTGTTTATTTATTTATACAAGAACCAGGGTACAGGCCAGATTCACAGGAGGGTGAGAAAATTCACCAGAGACAGAGCGGGGAACAGAACAGGTAGACTGACAATATACACTGCTGAGGGGAGCAGTGGGCGTGACAGGAGAGGTCTGCTGCACCATGTGGGACCCTTGCTGGCCGGCTGGGATTGAACCAGTGCTGCAGAGGCTGCAGACAGCTTCACAGCGCTGCGCTCAACCGCCTGCACCACCAGGGGAGGCCATTGTTGCCTTTTTTTAAACTAGAGCTGATGGATCCATTCCCAAAAAGATACCACCCTTTTACATCTTTCATCATGCACTGCTGAAATAAGTGTTTGTAATAAGGTTTGTAATAAGGACTAATAAGGTTTGTAATCCCCATTTCTCCAGCACTGATACATGTCCTTCTTTCTCCACCAGGTCTGAGTGATCTTGAATCATTTATGTGTTCCTTGTGTAAGAGACCCCTGGATCAGAGGGAAAGATCTTGTTTTCAATTCCACTATTGGAACTGACAATTTAGTCTTTAATCAGACTAGAACATAACACATAGGGGCCTCCCAGGTGGCCCTGGGGTTAGTTCTCAGTGCATTTACTATTATGGTCTGAGTTCGATCCCCTGCCAGGGAACTAACCCACAGATGGTACAGCAGACCTCTCCTGTCTTTCCCGCTGCTCCCCTCAGCAGTGTATTTCAATCTGCCTGTTCTGCTTCCCACTCCGTCTCTGGTGAATCCTCTCACCCTCCTCATACCTCTAGCCTACACCTCAGTTCTTCTATGATAAATAAATAAATATTTAAACAAAACAAAACAGAAACACAACGCATGGTAGGCACTCACTATGCCTTCCCGTCATATCCACCTTTAAAAGTGTAATTCAGGATTTGCTGGTAATCAGGATAGTAAGGGGCTCCTTTTTGTCTGTGAAGAGCTAGCTACATAAATTGCAGTGCAAAATGAAAATGCAGGTACCTAATTTAAAAAGCAGAAAAAAAGGTGCCTTTAAAGGTACTAAAATAGAATTTTTTTTCCTTTGTTCCATAGTTTCTCTCTTGATTTATCATGGTGTTTTAAGTTTGCTATTTAATATTATTCTAAATAATGACAAATTAAAAATTTAAATTATTAGCATGTGGCTTACCATTCAGTTCATATTGTACAATGCCAGTTTAAAATGCAAATATAGGAGCTTTAACTCATGCAGAGTTAATGTACTTATATAATTTGTATTTCATAGCTCCTACATGTTTATGCATTTCATTCTTACCAGAACACTGGAAATGCTCTATAAAACTAACAACTTTGTAATGTTACCTTTTGATATGTGCATATTCTACCAACATTCTACCTGATAAATAAAGAAGAATTTAAATGAAAAGAAACTATGCTTGCCCTACCTTACTCTTTCCTTCTCAGTTACTAGTTTCAGCATAAGTGATTAGTTAGTTAATCCAGGAGAAGTAAATAAAGTATAGGATAGGGTCTTTGTTGGTTTGTATTTCTTAGAATGTTATTGTCTTCTTTTGGCATTTAAAGAAATTTATGGTTCAAATGATAAGAGTGGCTCTCTCTAAGCTGTCAATTTACTCAATTGTAGATATAACATGTTCAATTTGTAGAGATTTTAAATTTTGCCGAATTCCCATACATGTGGATTTTTCAGAATTGTGTACTCAAGGGACATCACAAAAGCTGTGTGCGAAGGGAGTAGCAAAAACCAGTTGCAGATATGTATGTTCTGTATATTTCTTCCACTTGTGCTCACACTCCATTGTTCCATTGGGTTTCATTTATATAACAGATGTTGAAAGGTAAACTTATTAAAATTTTATGATGGCAGCAGAGCATTAAACCAGACACAGGGTTCTTCTGAACACAGAGCCCTTCTAATAATAGGTAGTATGCCCATGGAGCTTGGGTTTCATGAATTTTTTCTAGATTCCTCCTACCTCAGGACTCTCTAGCTACCCTTCACAGTCTAATAAGCATAGCAGGTTGAATAGGTCTTATGCAGTCACATCTTCAATACAGCAGGGATCCTGGGGGAAGGGGATAGGACCCAGGACCATACTTAACCATGGAGACTGGACTAGAAGGGGATTGAAACAGAACCACTTGCAGTTACAGCTAGAAAAAGCATGAGCAGAATTCGGCATACAAAGACACATCGTTCATTTCCATCCACAATTTATTGTACAAGATACAAAAGAACTAAAACATGGCCTGTACCCTTAAAGCTCAGGAGGTCTTGAGACATGCAACAGATTTGAAGTTTGTTTTGCAGGAAATGGGGATCCACCAAAAAACATTAAAGGATAACATGGGGGTGATTTCTGTGTTTTACAGAAATGACTTTGGCCACAGCGCAGTTTTGAGTGGAGAAAAGACAAGGCAAAGGGACAGGTAGAAGGTTGTGGCAGTACTCCAATATCTAGTAGATCCCAAGGAGAGATTAGCAAGGAAGATACTCTGGAATTTACAAAGTGTCTCAGTGAGAAGGCTAGACCATAAAAAACATCAGAACTGCTATCACTGGATTGGAATTTGTAGGTAGGACTTCATCCCTTGGGTGGGAAAGTGTCTAGAGCAACACAGTCTGCAAACAGAAACTTGGGGAAAGAATTATATTGGCAAGTGAAGCCAGGGTCTTAGGACTGAGGTATTACTAGTAGAAGAGGTAGAGTAAGGCTGGGGGCTGGGGGCTGGGTGTGGGGTATAGCACACAAGAGAGGTTAGTTCCAAATAGTACAGCATGACTATTTAAATACCTCCTGCCCCAGTCAGTCAGGATTTATCTTGGGCATGCACTGTCTCTATAGGTGGAAACACTAAATTTTTTCTTGTGAGGAGCAGAGATGCAAGCCTGGGAACCAGGCATGACCACAAAAATTTGTGGTCTTAAAATTATCTTAATATAAATACATGTTAAAATAAATATATATCTTTAAATTATATTTTCCTATCACAAAAATGGTAACTTCAGTCAATACAGATGAGAAACTGAAAAATCAAAGTAAAACATATTTCCACTCATCCTAGGTCATTGTTAACCTTTAGGTATATGCATTTTCAGTATTTTACCTCTGTAATTTCCCCTATTTATTTACAAAAGCTAATTTTTACCCTGTATTTAATTTGAAGGATTTAATATCTTTTACCTTTTGAAGTTTCACTAATTTGTGGTTCCTATATATTCCTTTTTTTTTTTTAAGATGTATTTATTTATTTATACAAGCACTGGGTACAGTCAGAAGCGCGGGAGGGTGAGAGAATTCACCAGAGCCAGAGCAGGGAACAGAAAGGCAGACTGACGAAGTACACTGCTGAAGGGAGCAGCGGGTGTGGCAGGAGAGGTCGGTTGCACCATGTGGGGGGGACCCTTGCCGGTGGCTGGGGATTGAACTGGTGCTGCAGAGGCTGCGGACAGCTTCGCACGCAGCCCAGCGCTCAACCGCTGTGCCACCAGGAGAGGTCCTGCTGTTCTTTTGAACTATCCAGAGTATCCTTTCTCCACAGTCTTCATGAAATAATGTCTTGTTAACTAGAGGAATAGTTACCTCATGAAATATGCATTGACCAATCTCTCTTCTTTAGCTGAAAGAAAGATATAGTTATAAATATAATTGATGTAATAGAAAACATTTTATTTATATATTTATATTACATAAAATCATTAGATAAAATATGTTTATTGCATATAAATTACACCCATATTATATATAGTACATTTAATAGCCTTGAAACCTGACCTGCAGCTCCCATTACTTTGGTCCTTCTGCATAAGCCACAGTCATAAGATCCCATCATCATCCAGAGAAAAAGAGACTGTGATCAAAGTAATATCCCCAAAGCTCTTGACAAACTGGAATAATGAACCCAATGAGCCATATCTAAAGAGATTTATCTGCAGAAACAAATTATTATATTTCTAACCAAAAGTCTAACAGGAACCATAGAAGAAGTGCACAGCTCTGGGATGATGATGAGACAACAAACCAAGCTTAAGGAGAGAAGTCTGAGGAAGTGATGCCACTTCCTATGTGAGACTGTCATGCAGGAGAGATTTCTCACTGATGCAGTAGCTCATGAAAATATTAACTTTTAGGTAACTGTGCTATTTATTTGTATATGCTTTTTCAGTCTCCAGTTATTTTCACATTCTCTCTATTCATGTTCTCTTGCAATTGCATGTTTCCTTTTTATTTGCTTTTTGGCTGTGAATATAGGACTTTATTAGGTAAACTCTCTTTCGATCCGGTTTATAGTTCCAACTTGTTAAATTCCTTTGGGATTCTGATTTTGTTATGTTAGCATTCTAAGCCAACTCTTGCAGTTGTATGCACATTTGATCAGCATGCCATTATTACATTTTAATCTTCCATATACAGAGAAGAAGTAGAGCCATAAGAAGGATAATTATTTGCCAAGGCTTTAAAGCTAGCATGTTTTAGAATCCAGACTACATCTGGGTCTTCTGATTCTCAGGTGAATATTCTTCCCATGGCACCATATTCTTTCAAGAAAATTTTGAACTTATGATAGAACTTGGGTGTGGAAGCCCTAGACACAGTGTAACAGAGACTTACCTTTGACTGGTACTTTCACAAACATTTTTTAGTCCATTGTTTCAATAATCTTGAGTTATTATTGTTCTCATTCTATACTTGAGAGAACCAGGAAGAATAAGTAATTTTATTCAAGGTCAGAAAGCAAACTAGGTGCTACATACTAGCTGCAGAGAAGTTAGATTTGAAAGATGTCTTCCCTTCTTGGGATTGTTAAAACATCTTTAGAAATTTTTTTAGGAAACCTAGAAGGGTAACTAAACTAGCCATTATGGATTATTAAAATGGGAGAAACTCAGGTTCTGATCTGACAAGATACAAGAAAATCTTTATACATTGTACAAAGATTCTAAGATGAAGCAGATTTCTAAAGAGAGGCGTAACAAGATTTAAGCTCCATTTGTGACCTGATTGGGTATTTTGCATTTAGAAATAGAGAAGTTGGAGAGAAGCTTAGGGAAAGAGGAAACAAATATTTTTGGCACATAATTTTTGCACTTGAATTAGTGTAATTAGAATTTTCCTTTTTCAAACTTGAGAACTTTGAAGAGATCTCTTTTTAAAATTTATAATTTTGGGGTTACCTTTTTAATATTCCATATGTGTCTTTCTCCTGATCTTAGCAGAAATGCTTTCAGGTTTTTCACCATTGAATGTATTGGCTCTTGGTTTATCATTTATGGCTTTTATAGTGTTTAAATTCCATTTATAATCATTTTAATGGAGCTTTTATTATATATGGATGTTGAATCTTGCCAAATGCTTTTACAGCATCTCTTGAAATGATTGTGTGGTTTTATCATGTGATCATATGTTTTAGTTGATCTGGTGAATGACATCGATTTATTTACATATGTTGATTCCTGGGGTGAAACTCACTTGACTGTCATTGATGATTTTCTTAATATTACCATATCCAATTTGCTAGGATTTTGTTAAAGATATTGGTTTGTAATTTAGTTTTTTGTATTGTCCTTGTTTGGTATGGGAATCAAAGTAATGTTGGCCTCATGGAATGTGTTGGAGTGTTTTCCACCATCTTCAGTTTTTTTTCCTGAAGACTTTTAATAGGATTGGTTTTAGGTACTTTTTGAAGGTTTGGTAGAATTTACTGGAAGAGCTATCTGGTCTGGGGCGTTTCTTCTTAGGAATACTTCTTTACTACAATT
Organism: Talpa europaea; assembly: GCF_964194135.1. Lineage (NCBI taxonomy): Eukaryota > Metazoa > Chordata > Mammalia > Eulipotyphla > Talpidae > Talpa > Talpa europaea. The sequence continues at coordinate 33,695,820 of NC_140074.1, forward strand.
TCTGTGCTTGTAACTGGACTATTTAAGTTGTGTGCTTCATCCTGGTTCAGTTTTGGAAGGTTCTATGAATCTAAAAATGTATCCATTTATTTTAAGTTGTCCAGTTTGTTTGCATAGAGACATTAATAGAAGTTTCTTATGATCTTTTGTATTTCTGCAACATCTGTTGTAATTTTACCTCTTTCATTTCTGATTCCACTTATTTGGGGTTTCTCTCTCTCTCTCTCTCTCTCTCTCTCTACCAAACCTAGCTAAGGGCCTAACAATTTTGTTTATTTTTTCAAAAACCGGCTCGTGGTTTCACTGATCTTCTGGATTATCTTATTGTTTTCTATTTCATTTATTTCTGCTTGAATCTTTATTCTTTCCTTCTGATATTCAGATGTTTGTTTTTCTCTTCCTAGCTCCCTCAGTTGCAGAGTTAATTGTTTAATTGAAATTTTTTTGTCTTTCTTTTATATGGGCCTTTCTTTTATATGGCTCTCTGATATTCCTTCCCTTATAGTACTTTTTTTAGAGTATCCTATGGGATCTGGTAGCTTGTCTCTTCATTTTCATTGGTATCTAGATACTTTTTGAGTTCTTTGATATAAGAGTTGTTCAGAAGCATGTTTTGGTATTATGGGATCCTTTTTGTGGCTAATTCTATCTTTATACCATTGTGATCTGAGAGGATCCTTGATATAACTTCTATTTTCGTGTGTTTTCTGAGACAGGTTTGGTATCCCAGTAAATGATTTATTCTTGAGAATGTTCTTTGTGCACTTGGGAAGAAAATGTATTCCATTCTTTTGATATGGACACTCTGTATATGTATATTAAATCCATATGAACTATTACCTAATCTAAGTAAGGCCTTTGTTTCCTTGTTAATTTTCTGTCTGGATGATCTATCCCTCTATGCCAGTGGTGTGTTGAGGTCTCTGACAAGAATTGTATTTTTGTCAATATGTTGTTTTAGGTCAGTTAATAGTTGCTTTATATAAGAAGGTTCCCCTGTGATAGGTGCATAAATATTAATGACAGTTATATCTTCGTGATGAATTATTCCTTTGATCATATAGTGTCCATTTTTGTTCTTGATTTCCTTTTTTTGACTGAAAGTCTAGTTTATCTGATGTGAGAATAGCAGTTCCTGTTTTTCTCTCTGCATTATTGATTTGTAGTACCTTGCTCCAACATTTCACTTTGTTTGCTTTTTGTCTTTTGTTTTCAGATAGATTTCTTGCAGACCAAGTATAGATGGCTGAAACTTAACACTATTTGTAATTCGTTCAGGTCATTCAACCTCATTCAGGGTCATTATTCATACATACAGTTTATTATCAGTCATTCTTGTTTTTTTTTCTGTTTTTTTTTTTTTTTCCTCAGTTGCTTGTTTCTTTTTTCTGTTTGTTTCTCTCTGTTCTTTCATTTGGATAGTTTTTCCTAGGACTCCTCTCAGTTTCTTCATTTCTTCTGTGCACTTCTATTCTAGATTTTTGGCTAGTGATAACTGGGGCTTATACCTAATATTGTGTCTGAAAAAAGTCCTTTATGAGCATGTGTTGGCTCTCTGATATTTAGTAATACAGGTTCTATCCGTTTCGTCCACCCCTTTGATGTTTTATTGTTGACTCATAATATTCTTGTTCATGCTTCCAATTTTGTATTCCTATTGCCATTTTGCTCAAAGGTTTGTGTTCCATCTTTTCTTTTCCTATAGAAGAACTCCTTTCATTTCTTGTAGGGCAGGCTGGTGGTGATAAACACCATTAGCTTTTTTTGGTCTGGGAAAGCCTTTATTTCACTTTCATACTTGAATGTTAATTTTGTAGAATAAAGTGACTGGCAGTTCCATCTCTTAGGATTGTGAACACTTCATTCCACTCTCTTCTTGCCTGGAGAGTGACTGAGGCACAATCCAAGAAAAATCTAACTTGGATGCCTTTGTAAATTATTTTCTTTTTTCTCATTTCCTGTAATATTTTGTCTATCTTTGATTTTTTGATGATTTATCAATGATGTTTCTTGCTGTAGGTCATTTTGCATTTAAAAATTTGACGGTTCTCTCTGCTTCCTGACATTCATGCTTATTTTATTCTTTATGTTTCGAAAAATCTCAGCTATTATTTCTTTGAAAAGGTTCTCCTCTCCCTTCTCTCTCTTTGCCTTCTAGAGTACCCATTATCCTTATGTTCCTCTTCTAATTGAGTCTGATATTTCTCATAGAATTTTCTCATTTTTTCCTGTCTTATTTCTTTCTCTTTTTTCTAATTGGTTGATTTGTATATTTGAGACTTCTATTTTAGAAATTCTTTCGTCGGCTAGTTTAATTTCATTTAAAGTACTTTTTGTATTTGCTTTCATTTAAAATCAGTTACTTTTTGCGCTTTTATTAGTGTTTTTAATCTTTGTCAATGAATTCTTTTTTCTAAGGTCTTATACCTGCCTATCTCCCTTTAACCTTTCAATATTTAGCATTTTTAATATTTTTATTTAAAATCCTTTTTTCTGACAGGTCTTTTATTTCTATATTCTTTATATATGACCCAGAACTTCTGTTCTCTTTGCTTTTCCATGTTATGTTCAGATGTTCCTTGTTTCCTATACATGTGTGTTACCTTATTTGCTTTTTTGTAGTTGGGATGCACTTCTTAGTTTACCAAGGCATGAGGTGGAGGCAAAAGGGGAATCTGGGACTTAACTGCTCTGTCTCAGTCTTGTCCTGGGGTGAGGTTTGTCACTTCTGCCTCCTCTTTTCTTTCTCTGCAACAAGCCCTAATTGTTGCATTAATTATGCTAAATTCTCACCTTGCCTTCCTGCTACTCCCATTTGCTATGGATCAGATCATGATCTATGAAGTGTGAATCTCTTGTGAGGGGGTTTATGTCTGGTCCACATTGGAATTCAGTTAGGTCTGACAGGCAGGGAGCACTTGAGGTGGGTATGTGCCACCTTGCTCAGCTATGGCCATAGGCAATGGCTACCACCACTGCTGCCCCACTAGGGGACCCAGGCTATAAGCATTGCATGCTAGATTGATAATTTCCAAGGAAGTGCTGTGTTCTCTCTCTCTTCTACCTGTCCTTCTCTCTACTATTGGGCCCATGATTGACCTGCCAAGCTCCACCTGAATACTCTTTGATCTCTTACTTCTGGGAGGAGTTGGGGGAGAGAACTTTCTTTGCCAGTGCTGCTCACCAAACTCTCAGTGTCCCAGACCAGTTCTATGTGTTACTACTTCATTTCCCTTTCTACAAAGTCCCTTCAAGGAAATTCACCCTGCTCTAAAGTACCGTGTGGGCCCTGGATGGCTGACTCCCAGCTCTGGCTGGGGTATCCACTTTTCTGACTCTGCTGCCCTTCGCTTCCCTCCTTTTCCTTCCCTGCAGCAAACCACCAACCTTAGTGCAAGTCCTCTATGGGAAAGTCCTGGGACTTTGTTGGGGAGCTTCCACATAGTCCCTTGAGAAAATATTTTTTATAGTTTTTTAGGGGAGAAGGTGATCCCAACCTCTCTATTTCACCATGATGTGGATAGAGTTCTGAAGAGATCTTTGAACAACCAACAAAATCACCACCTTATTTCAAGTGCAAACCAGCAAATTTGTAGAGACCAACTTCAGTTTGAATTAGAACAGTAGAATTTGCAAAAAGAGAGTTCCTTAAAAAAGAATTCTAGGGCCTCCCCGGTGGCGCAGCGGTTGAGCGCTGGGTTGCGAAGCTGCCCGCGGCCTCTGCGGCGCCGGTTCGATCCCCGGCTGCTCCCCGGCCACGGGAGGAGGGTCCCGCATGGCGTGCAGACCTCTCCTGCCGCCCGCTGCTCCCCTCAGCAGTGTACTTCGGTCCTTCTGCCTGCTCTGCTCCCCGCTCTGGCTCTGGTGAATTCTCTCACCCTCCCGCACTTCTGACTGTACCCAGTGCATGTATAAACAAAACAAACAAACCAGCAAACAAATAAATAAAGCATGCCTCTATAAAAAAAAAAAAAAAAAAAAGAATTCTAGCCTATGCTTCTATTCTTTTCTTTTTAAAGATGAGGAATCAAGGTTCCAAGACATGAAGTAGCTTAGTCAGAGTCATACATCAGGCTTGGGCTGGTGCTTATTTAGAATTGGGGTCCTGTGGATTTCTACCCCAGTGTTCTGTTCTTTACCTCATGATGCTATGTCACTTGGAAAGTTCTCTAGTAAGGGCATTTCAGGATGAGTTGGTTACTTTCTTTATAAATATCAAAAGGAATCCCTTTAAAATGGAAGAACAAAAACACCCAAAAGAAATATCATTTAAAGTCAGATAGAAATGATTTTAGGATTAATCACCATCTGAGAATAGTTATACATGTGATGCTTTCATTGACATGAATAAACAAGAATTAACTGTGGTTACTTAGATTACCTAAGGGGAAGCATCATGCAGCAGAAAATCCATGGACTTTAGAATTAGCCTTGGGTGTGAATTCTGGATGTGATATGCTTACCCTTACAGCTTTGGCCAAGCTACCTAAACCTCTCTGATCTTCACTTTCTTCACTTTAAGTGGAACATAATTGTACTTTACTTGATTGTATTAAATGAACATTAAATAAAATAGCAGACATATGAAATATCTAGCTTAATGCCTGACCTTAATATTTGGTTCACAATAAATGTCACTTCTCTTTTTCCATTCTAGAATTTACTTCTTCAAATACATTTTCTCAATAAATATCTATAGTTCTAGTGTTGTGGGTGGAACATAAAGAAATGAACAAAGGACACAGAATCTGCCCTCTTAGAGAACATTTTTTTTTTTTTAATTTGGGAAGGTAGACATTAAATCAGCAGTTATGATAGAATATTATATATTTTCAGGTAGGGAAATTTATGGTGCTGAACAGGATGATCTATGTTAGAGGATCTAACATAGAAAATCTTATTTTAAAAGGTGATGTTAAAATTAAATCTTTAACAGTTGCATGAAATTTAGCCACCTGAGATAGGTGGAGGTAGGGAAGGGAGGTCAGAATTATCCCAAACAAAGGCAGCAATTAAGTGTCAAAATACTGAAGTAATAGAGTTAAAGAAAAGTAAAGTAAGGGAGGGAGTGGCAATTTATATAGTTGGAAAAGCTGGCAGAAGATATATTAATATAATCAGGACTATGACAGTGATTTTGGAAGTTAACTTTACGAGCAAGGGAGAACCAATGGAGAGTTTTATGAGTTTGAGTGGCGTGATTTTTTTGTTACTGAAATTAGAAGTCTGTAAATATTAGTTCTCTGGAAAGGTGGATAAAAGCCACTATTCAAATATGACTGGTAGGATTACTTCAACAAGTGCCTTCATCTTTTGTTCATGGAATTCAGGGATATCTTTCTAATGGAAAAGTGGTAGAAAACTTAGTCATTGTACTCCACCACAAGGGGGAGCTAGTGGTCTTCCACAGTCCTTCTACTTTCTGTTGGCCCCTTGTCTAATGTCAACATGGTGGCACTGCAGTTGGTTCAACAGTTGGCTGTTTTCCAGGGACAAGGCCATTATGGCAGTTGGTGGTTGGTAAATTCAGTCCTTGCTCTCTGTGCCCAACCATATGTCCAGACCCTACTGGCAGTCCTATCCCTGAGTCTCCAGCCAGCTCAGAACAAAGACTTAGTCTGAAAAGGGCTCTCCCTGTCACCATTGCAATCACTTGAGCATTTATGCTCAAAACAACTCTCTTACAGGAAAACGTTTGTGTTCCTCCGGAATGTGAAGGAAGGTTCATGGTTTTTAAAATTCATGAATTGCATAAAATGGAACGTTCCTTCTCTGAGTACAGGAAAGAAACAGAGAGGCTATGTGTTCATGACACTCATGAGTCACCTCAGGCGGGAAAATTCTAGTCAAACCAATTATTTGGCATGATATATAGATCCTCTTCCCTCCCATCCCAAGAAAAGGTTGTGAATTTTTTTTCATACTTTAACTTGTTGCATTGAATTCACTTGTGGCTATTCAGACTTAGGCAACAAGCTGAGGGTATTCAATATTCCTCTTTTCAATTTAAAATTATTATTTGTTGTTGTTTTCTAGGATTAATTAATTTATTTGAGGTAACATTGGTTTACATTATTGTATATTACTCAGAAGAATAGGTTTATACCTCCTCAGGTGTGCATTACCACATTCCATTCCACCCATCCTGCAGCACCCATATCCCTTTGTCAGATACCACTGGGCCCCCAATATTTGAAGCTGGGTGTATGGTCAAAGTAAGATTCAATTAAAAGTTTCAGGTGGCCTGGTTTTCTTTGGTTGCTTTAATTATAGCCATGAGGATAGGATGAAGCCTTGGAAAATTGTGCGGTTTGTCTTTAACCATCCTTATCATCCTTTCTATGTTCTGTCCTGTCTCCTTGGGCCCGTTTTCCTGTGTTTTGGTGCCCAATAACCTCATTCCAAGATCAACCTTTAGTTCCCCACTGAGGAACTCTTCTACTTTGCTTGTTCACTCATTTGCATTTTTGAATGAGATGCTGGAATCTGAAACAAAGAAATTTTATTAAATTGATTCACTGCAAATTTTAATAGACTGATATGTGACTATAGGAACACCACACTTTCTCGGTCCTTGACCCACGGATGGAGGAGGTGGGTGTTACATTTAAGAGATTTTGATAATCCAAATTAATGCTTGATGGTGATATTTTAGATATGCAAAAAAGGAAATACATAGTAATTTTTCCTTTTATATTGTAGAAAAGAAATATTCTGGCAGTGGTGGAGTAGGGTGATTTGGAACAGGGCTTCTTGGCACTGTGAGTAGTCATCTGCATTTGATGCTGTGTTTGGAGATTCTACTTTTGTCCATCCTTGTGAATAAGTCATGGTGATAAGATACAACATAGATTTTTATTTTGTATGATTTGATTTTCCTCATTTGCATATGATCTTTTCATATGTTTAAACAATCTTTCTTTCAGTTACCTTCCCCTTCCAATATATAACATTTAATAGCAGGTCTGTGGAAACTAGAACTAATGTTTGATGATAATGTCAAAGGAAAGACCTGCACAGAATCTTTGAAGGAGGGAAATTCCTCTTTTATAAAGAAATCATCTTGAAAGGACATTCAAGTTTTTCATCAGTTGAGAATATCCTATTTCTTTTCTTTCCAAAGCAGAAATCACTTTATTGATTTCTTATTTTAAAGCAGTCCATGGTCATGGCCTAAAGGTATAATATGTATATATAAAGTATAATAGAAAATGCAGAAAAAAATTGAAAGATAAACATGATCCAGTTATTAGAGAATAATTACTTTTAAACTAATAACATTTTGGAACTGTTAAATTAATTAAACAAGAAGGCCATTAGATTGATGTGACTCTAATGCTGTGGTGTCCTGGCTAAACAAACCAAAATCTGAGGGCCTCCCCGGTGGTGCAGCGGTTGAGCGCTGGGTTGCGAAGCTGCCCGCAGCCTCTGCAGCACCGGTTTGATCCCCGGCCACCGGGTGAGGGTCCCACATGGCACACAGACCCCTCCTGCCGCCCGCTGCTCCCCTCAGCAGTGTATTTCGTCAGTCTGTCTGTTCGACTCCCTGCTCTGGCTCTGGTGAATTCTCTCACTCTCCCGCGCTTCTGATTGTACGCAGTGTTTGTATAAATAAAATACATAAATTAAAAAAAAAAACCCAAAAAACAAAACCTAAGCCTGAAATTGCCTTAGTTACAAAGTTGAAACATAAGGACAACCAATCCCAAATAACCAACTAGACTTTAAGCAACAGCTGTCAATAATTGCTTTACTTATGCCTTCTCTCTATGAAAATCTCTCCATGAACTCGTCATGGCACACTCCTACTCACTTCCAGTTTGCCAATGTGTAATTCAAGTGGAATTTTGAACAAAATCTTAAAAATTTAATATCCCCCAGTTATCTTTTAACAGAATATTTGGAACGTTTTAGGTATTTTTTTTTACGTACTCACAGACACTTTGGAAACATGAACAAGATTGTATTGTATTTTGTAACTTTATTTTATTCACTTAATTATGTATTATGAGGGTCATTTGCACCATCATTTATATTGGTGGTGCACAATTGCTTTGTCTAAAAATACCATAATTTACTTAAGCAGTATGTCCAATCTCCTGCTAGTAGAACTGTTCTCACTTAAAAATGGTCAGATATCATACCCTGAGATTTACCCAAAAGACCACACTTTATTTTTGAAAAGGAATTTGCTAATATTCATTAAAAATATCGACATTCTATGTAGTTCTTCAGCATTAGTTTCAGAGAGAGTACAAGGAACCCAAAGAGATTTGGCGAGAGATTGGATATACTATTTGGTTATATAGTTCTTTGGTAGACTCAAAGATATTTTAAGATCAAATTAAAGTAATTAAGTGTTTGTGGTCTTATAGTGAGAGCCTTGAGTATTCCATTCTGTTTTTCAACCAAGGTTTTACCTGGTTGGGCAGATTTTATGTCTTGGTCATACATTTTGTGTTAACTGTATGTATTTTTAATATTTGATATACAAATTTCTATAGGGATTCTATCCAGACTCCTGTTGAACAGGTTACCAAATGATTTTAAGCATATGGCTGAGCATTCCTATCATCATATGATGATAAAAAAACCTGTCATAATATTGACATGTTAGTCCTCTGCTTACTCATGACTGGGACCATTGTTGGAACCTGGTATGAAGAATAACCACAAGGTCGTAGCCCAGTTTATTAATCTCAGCATGTGGCCAGTTTATTAGTAGTATTATCTAGGCTAGTATAAAAGGTTGTATATTTGTATTTTCAGGGAAGAAAAATTAAATAAATTTAGTATGGGTAGAGCAAAGAAACAAATGAAAAATTAGTATACATAGAAATATTGCTGAGTACCTATTTGTGAGGTTGTGAAAGAGGTGGAGAGAATTTAGTTCTGTGTTAGTGCTGGAAAAACTGATCACTACAGTACCTTTTAATGCTAATAGCTCAGATACTAGGGAACGTATCTTGGACAGGACTGTAAGTACTGTTGTATGTATAATTTCTACTCCAAAATTTTCATTTGATTTCTAAATATCTTAACTATGCTTGGAGAAGTTTAATGACTTTATTGTTAAAAGCAAGTTAATTTTGATCATTTATGCCCTTAAGTTCTCTAGTTACTTGTTGCTAAAGCAGTCAAGTGATTTTAAACCATTTTCAATTTATTGATTACTTCTATTCTTGGTGATTTTTTAGATAAAGCTGTCTCTTGGGATTAATGGTACTGATCTCCAATTTGCAGAGTATGTAACGGACCAGTCTCTACCTCTCTTTTTCTCTTTTCTCTTCTGTCTTCATCTTTTCTTTTCAGTAACAGTATTTCTCCTTTGCTACCCTCTTCACAATTCATCACACTCTAATTCTTATATTATCTCAAGATATGGCATGTTGTGTTTTTCCGTCATTCTCCAGCAAAATAGTTGGGTTTTCTTTACAAACTTTCTAGTTCCTGCTGAGTTTACTCATTTTGTTTAATGAAATGATGTGCTAAAAGATGGGTCCCTATTCTTTTTTGTGCTTTCATGCCCATCTACCTCTTTGCTTGAACATTACTTGAGTGCCCAACAAATGCTTTTGGTCACAAGAATAATATCCAGACATTGCCTTTATAAGGTAAGATGCCTTTCCCATTGACTCCTTGAAGGTGGCAAACACATGACTATGAAACATTTTAAGGGAAATTCATCATAAAATACCTTTTTTGAGTGTTGTTTGAAAAATAAGCTGTTGCTATAGGATTTTAATAAAATTGGCCTAATGCCGAGATGGAAAGCGTGTGGTCATCAACTACAAAGGGAACTCTAGCTGAGAGGGCTCATTTTGGGATGAAAATTGTCTTCCTGTTTTCTTACTACATCAATGATACAGCAATTTCTTTTATAATTTCCAGTTGTGCAAAGGCCAGTCAGCAGAAAAATGATTTTCCTTTCCTCCCTCAGAGAATATTCTTTTAAAAGAATGAAAGATAAAAAAGGAGGAAGAAGGAAAAAATCCACAGTAAAAACACATTTTTAAAGTCTCCCCCTTACTCTAGTTTCAGGGAAAGGGCAATTAGTTTGCTACACAATGACCTGTTTTAGATCTTGTCTTAATAGTTGTCTCTTCAGGTTCACGGGTTATTAGGGGGAAACTGATGGGTGCTTTTTAATGATTCGGTATAATGTATCCTTGTTCATTGACCATTTATCTCTTGTGTTTTTCTTAGATTTCTCTCATTAAACTGGTCACACATTTTATTTCTTTTGGGGGGTGGGGAGGGTTAGGAAAGAGAGATAACATTCCAAATTTACAAAAATAAAATAAAGACTTCAAAGATTGCGAGGTCCTTCCTTTTACTATCAGGGAAGGAGCTTAAAATTAGGCTGTTATATTTCCTATTGATGTGTTGCCAAAGATTTTAGATGTAATAAGATTATCATGTTACAACAAGGTTAGGAAATGTGGTTAGGAGCCTTCACTGACTTTTGGTGCCAAGCCTTCCCATTATGAGTTTGCAAGGTTGGGGCAAGGTCAGGTTAGAGCTGCTTATAGAATGCCTAGGGTAGGAGTGAATGTGGGGATTTGGAAGCTTGAGCTTTCACCCAGGATCATTTCCAGCAATAATCTTGGCTCATTTTATTGGTTGCCCAGGGTGGAACAGTTCACAACACACCACTGCTCCTTGCACATAGAATCTTATTAAAAGCAGAGATGGAAGGGAAAGGGGTCAACATAAAATCAAGTTTAAAAGAGAATTATTATCTAAGGTTGAGCTCCCCAGGAAGAAGCACCTTTAAAGAAGTGAGATAAGCAGAACTGGGCAAAAGGAAGAAGTTGAATTGCAATGCGGATATAAGAGATAGGTTCCAGCTTCTCCCTAGGATCGTCAGAGGGATCTGTTCTTGAGGCAAGAAGCCCAGGCCTTGGTATTCCCCTCTGTCCACCCTTCATTACATAAAGGCTTCCCATAGGGGAGGGTATAATTTCAGGTGAGATTGCTCCTTTTTGTAGAGGGCATTTCTAAAGGAGGAATGGCCAACAGTGTTAGCCATCAAGATTGCCAGCAGCAGTACTCTTAGGAATGAATAGCTCAGCTCTTAGAGGGGATTATGTTCAGTGAAATAAGTCTAAAGGAAAAAAGAAAAATATCGGATGGTTTCACTTATAGGAGGAATATAGGGGAACAAAACAAGGGATCAGGGAAAAAAATAACAACAATCTAAATAAAACACAACAAAACTAAACAGAAATAATCAGACAACTATAGATCAGAGACACTTGGTAGGGCAGGGGGAGGGAAAGAGTGGGAGGAGCACCAGGGACTAAAGTGATGATACACGGGTGAATTGGTGGTGGAAGTTTTATGGGGACTACACCTGATGTAAAATATATACAAGAAATTAATTATAAAAACACCTGATGTGAAATATATATATAAATAAATTAATTATAAAAACAAAATAACTCAGCTCTACAGGATGCTCCACAGCATCCAGTAACAGCTGTGTTATGTATCCTATATAACTCTTGATTGGTAATGAGAAACAGGCCTTTTTCAAAAAGAAAATATAAAGAGTAGGAGAAAGGTGTTGGAACAATACAGTAATTAGATTAAGGCAACTCGAGTTTGGCTATTGGGGAAATAAAGCCACTAGAGGTTCCTGTATTTTCTTGTGCATTGTGCCTCTTTTACTACTCAGTCAGCTCCTCTGCTCAGGTAGCATCTTTCTCAAAAACTCGACTAGGAAATGCCTACCCATGAGTCAAGATCTTTTACAGCTTCCCTGAAAGTAGCTCTTTCAGGGCCAGACAAAGGCAATATAACAGACTTTTAAGATCATAGACTTTGGAACCAAACAAGCATTGGTTCAGCTTCTAACTCTGACACTTAACAACTCTGTGACCATGAGTAAAGGACTTAATATCTCAGCCCCAATTTTTTTCATTTATAAAACTGGGCCAGTACTATTGATCTCATAAGTTTAAGGCAAAGAATAAATGAAGTAATCCTTGTAAAGGGACAAAGCTGACATGGTAAATGCCAAGAGCTTAAGCATGTTGGCAGGTATTATTTAAATGAAACCAATTTAATATTATTAGTAACATTTATAGTATTAGTATTATGAACTGTTAGTCACATTTATCTGAGCTTCTGAGTTTGTATTACCTGGGTGCAAGATGCAGGTAGACTTTTGGAAAGTGACAATCTCTCTGAGATGGAGCATATTTTCCTTGTAACAACCAAATGTAGTCAGTGCTCTTTTGTTGTTACTCCTCTTCACTCCTGGAAGGCACGTTGAGACACAGAAACCTTTGATGTCAGACCTTCTAAAAGCTAGGGGAAGGTCAGACATTTAGGTGATACCTCCAGTATTTATCAGCCATCTACTGTCTGCATATAAGGCAAGTGCCCTGTTAAGTAAGAATGACAGGGCCAAATGATAGCTTCATTAGGAGAGGGAGACTATCATGAGTAGACTTTAGTTTTTTTTTTTTTTCAAAATCTGATACTTCTTTAAAATGCTGCCTATAGCATTGCTATACATACATACATACATACATACATACATAGATACATATATTTATATAAATTCAGCATTTTTCTCAGCATGGAACAAAGTAAGAATATATATATTGGTTTCTGCTTTTACTTAACATCAAGATTAATTATTTTTCGAGTTAAATATTGACTGAGGTAGAGACCAGGGCAGCTTGTTCCTCTCAGTTCAATAGTTCTTGATGTTAACTTCAGCAGAAATCAATGTCTGCTTATTGTACTCTGAAGAGCTAAAGCAGGCAACTCCACCTTTTAAAATAAATTTTAGTTCTAAAATTAAATTAAAATCTGGGTCTTGGCATCTTGAGGGTACTGTGTACTCCCAAGTTCTTTCTACAAAATGTTAAATAAAACATTTATTTTGTCTGTTTCCCCTGTCAGTAGTCAGATGCTATTATTCCTCCACAAATGGGAGGGAATCATTATAAGGTGATAAAAGGTGACCAGTAGCTACTCAAAGGACTCAGCCAGAAAGATTGTAGGGTTTTGTCTCATTATAGTAGAAATAACAATCAGAAATCTGTCCTGATCTTAACCAGGAGGGAGAACAAGCAGCTGTTTCTGACTCCCTGTGGCTTGTTTCCAAAAGCAGTTTAGGTGAATCTATAAGGTCAAGAGAAGAAAAGGAGAGGTCTGATGAGCCACATGCCATTTCCAGCTAGATGCATGGGAAAATTCACATGTGTGTATCTATGGGAATGTACAAGTGTGGTCATTCCTCAATAATTGGGGTTTGGTATATACTAGAGCAACTGTAGCAACTGATTTGGTTAGATGGAATCACTTTCAATAATAGTGTTAAGTAGGTTGGGCCTCTCTGGTGGCGCAGGCGGTTGAGCGCCACACTGTGAAGCTGTCCGCAGCCTCTGCAGCATGGGTTCGATACCGGCTGGCTGGCAAGATACCCACATGGCAAAGCAGACCTCTCCTGTCTTGCCCGCTGCTCCTCTCAACAGTGTATTTCTTCAGTCTGTCTGTTCTGTTCCCTGCTCTGTCTCCGGTGAATCCTCACCCTCCTGCACATCTGGCCTGTACCCCAATCCTTGTATAAAAATACATCTTTAAAAAAAAATAGTGGGGCCTCCCCTGGTGGCGCAGGCGGTTGAGCGCAGCACTGTGAAGCTGTCCGCAGCCTCTGCAGCACCGGTTCAATCCCGGCCAGCCGGCGAGGGTCCCACATGGTGCAGCAGACCTCTCCTGTCACACCCGCTGCTCCCCTTAGCAGTGTATTTCTTCAGTCTGCCTGTTCTGTTCCCCACTCTGTCTCTGGTGGGTCCTGTCACCCTCCCGCAAATCTGGCCTGTACCCCCGTTCTTGTATAAATAAATAAATAAATAAATAAATCTTTTAAAAAATGGTGTTAAGTAGGTTGACAAACAGTCCAGATTGAGGTACTTGTAACCTCCTTTTGGTGAATTATGCAAGGTTCTGTGTCTATAGGCTGCTGCACACTTACCAGATGGAAATTTCTAGTGACAAGTTTCAAGCGTTAGGGACCTAGCCAGTGCTTGAAGACCCAGCTTGGACAATTTGCAATGGAGACATCAACAGCAGAGCTAGCCAATATTGGGTTCTATAAGACAAGTCTGGTCACAGGGATCTTTTACACACATCTTTTTACTTAAGTCTACATTGAGTAGATTAATGCCATTTTTAAAGATTTATTAATTTTTATTTATTTCTGCTTACAAGAACTAGGGAATAGGCCGGAGGTGTGGGGAGTGAGAGGATTCATCAGAGACAGAGTGGGAAACAGAACAGGCAGACTGACTGAAATAACACTGCTGAGGGGAGCAGCAGGCGAGACAGGAGGGTCTGCTGTGCCCTGTGGGTTAGCTCCGTGGCCATGGATGGCAATAGTTTGATAACACTGAGATTTTAACAACCCTGTGACACCAAGGAGGCCTGATTAATGCCATTTTTGTGGCATTTCAATTTGAATGATGTTCAAAAGAAAGAGGAAGGATAAAGAATTAACCTTGTAATAAAGATATTCTCACTTTGCCTTTTACCCCCCAAACATGTGAATACCAGTCTATAACCCAGATGTATATTTATACATACACATGCAAACACATGTGTGCATGTGTTCACCTGTGTGTCCCCCCTCCAGGAACATTTACCAAGTGACTACTTCACTGTATGAGATATGTGAGGTCAACACAAATGTGATGCACAAATGACAAAATTTCTCATGTAAATATATAGACTGTGAGAACAATGAAGGCAGAAGTTTTTACCTCTTGTTTACTGATATATCCCAAGCACCTAGAAGAGTGCTGGCACACACTAGGCCCAAAATAAATAATGTTGAATGAAGTAGCTAGTATTTCACTATAATACCAACTACACTGCCATGAACAAATTATACCAATAAACCAAGAATTTCAGTGGGCTATGATTACTTTAACTTGGGAATATATTTAGCACATTACTCATCTGTGGTCCTTAATTATTGAATGAATGCATGAACTTTTATAATCTGTTATCTTTTCATTACTACACTAATAGTTGGCCATGGTAAAGAAAATCAAACGTTAAAAATCAGCATACAACAAAAAGTTGAACCCCTTGTAGCTCTGCCACTACTCTTGATTTCCTGCTACTTTTCCTTTATGAGATCATATAGATCTACCTCTACTTTATTTTTAAAAAATAAAGGCATAATATCCATAGTAGTCTACTATGTTACAAAGTAACATTGAGCATTTATTCTTTTTTCTTTTTGTGCTTCAGAGGCACCACTGATATTGACTCAATGGAAATGTACATCCCAACCCAGTGTTGTGCACTGCAGTGACCCTGATCCTTACACTTAATTCTTTGCACATATACTAATGTCCAAGCAGTTCTGTTGGATGAATTACTGGAAGGGCAATTGCTGGGTTAAAGACTATGCTCAATGTAAATTTTTATATCTAGTCCTCCAAAGGTTGAATGATGTTAACAACTTAAATGACATATTTGAGAGGGTCTGTATAAGGCTCTGTTGAGAAACTGAAAGAATAGGTTAGATATATATTATATATACACATACATATATGTGTATGTATGTATATGTTCATATTAGGGGATTGGCTCATGTTAATATGTTATTTTGGAGACTGAAATGCCTCAAGATCTGTATTCAGCAACAAGCTGGAAACCCAGGAGAGTTAAAGCTATAGTTTCAGTTAGAATCTGAAGACCTAAAAGTCTGTGGCACAAGTTCCAATGAAAGTCTGAGTCTGAAATCAGGAGTTGGATGCCCCTGCTCAATGAGAGTCAGGTAGAGAGAGCTAACACTTTTTTACCCAGCCTGTTGTTCTATTCAAAGTCTTTAACAGGTTACAGGAGGCCCCTTCACACTGGGAAGGGCAATCTGCTTTGCTCAACCTGCCAATTGAAATGCTAATCCACCCAGAAACACCCTCACAGACACACAGAGAATAATGTTCAAACAAGCATCCAAGCACCCCTTGGCCCAGTCAAGTTTGACACATAAAACGAATCAAAGAGGTCATTCCCTAAAGATTAAAATGAGAAGCAAATGCTATTACTCGCTTTTAAATTGTAACAAGACTGAAATATGACATTTGTTTCTGTCCTGTTTGTTTAAGTAAACTCACAAAAAGGCTCAATGGTTCATACCTGTTTAATTTTGTTTTTAGCTTCTTAGTCTTTGGAAAATATAAGATATAAACACTGACTTTATATATTATAATAATGCTCTCCTATGAAAATCTAATTTATCTCTCCTTTCACATATATAATCTTGCAAACATCAGTGGTCAATTTATATCCACAGAACTTTGGGATTAAACCATTAGATATGCCCTTATTGATGTTTCTCAGCTTTTGGTTCATCAGCAAATTCTAAAATCATCCTTGATGATTATCATTGCTATAATAGTCATTCAGTTTTATTTATAAATGAAACAAATGGCCTTTGATCACATACTCTTTGCAAAGTTTAATGCACTCTATTGAATCTGCTGTGGTCCCATTGTATTTTAAAAACCAGTAGCTGTACTAGAGATAGCTTGACCTTACCGTGAGAAATAGCATTTTATCATGAAACTTGGCAGAGCCTTCAGTTTCCTCCCGTTTAATATTTGTCAGTCATTCCCATTCTCCAGGAAACATTCTTTTTGCTCTCCATGTGAAAATTGTTATCTCTGGTGGCAGATACAACTTCTCTGGGGCCAGATCATCCTCATCCTACAGTGCAATCAAGTTGCATTGCTGGATCCCTGTAGAAAACTAATCATGTTCTTTAAAGTGGCTGGAAAATTAATGATGCAATAAAATGACACTGAATCCCTTGCACATACCACTGTTACTGTCCACTTCCCCTCCATTGTGTGCCAGTCTCTCTAACTCTGTGCTGAACCCAATGGGTGTACAATAGAGGCTAAAATGAAAGAAAAAGGTCTTATTTACCATATCATATTGTGAAGCTGGAGGGGACTTTTGGCTTTATGTAGTCATAATCCTTTGTTACAAAGATAAGAAAGCTGGGGCTTAGAGAAGGGAATAAACTTGCCCAAAACCATGGGCACACTTCACACGCACACACATACACACAGGCACATACAACATGTATTTTTGTTAACTAATTGAAGTATAATTTGCATATCATAAAATGCACAAAACTTTGGTGTCCAGTTGATACATTTTGACAAATAAGCATCTATTTAACCATAGCCAACATACCAGCGAAGGTTTAGAATGTATCATTATCCCTTTCTAATTGGAAAGTAGATTTTTAATTACTGATCTTGTCTTTTTACTTCCACTAATTCTTTCATCAATGTCTAGATATACTCTCATTTGATAAAAAGAGCCCTGGGATGGAAACAGAGTATATGTTTTCTCATTCCAGTTCTTTCTCAATTAACTATATGCTGTCAGGTGATGAATTTAGCTGAATCATTGTATCTTTAGTATAGGGTAGAGTATGATAGCAAAGGGAGTGCACTGTCTACAGGCTTTCTTGGGCTTGAACTGGTGGCCAGATTGTAAAGGTGATAAAGCTTGCCTTTGGTTCTTCCTATTATTCTTTTCTCATATCCCTCTTATATGATAGCTCTTGGACTATGGAGTATCCTAAGGATTGTCTGGCTCTCACTTTGTTTTATATCTGCTTTTGAGCTAGTGGTATGCTATTACAAAGTGAACTAAGTAGTCTGTTTTGTTCCAGGGTATCATGGTTAGGTAACATTGTACCTGGAAGTGCTTTTATTTAATAATTATAGTGCCATATATAGTTTACTGGAACCTACTTTGTGTTAGGAATGTATTTAGCACTCTGCAAACATTGCCAAATGGACCTTGCCTGTAAGGCTGTTGTACTTTATAAAGTCAAACCGCGGCTCAAGGAGGTTAAGTCACTTAGCCATGACTGTGTGGCTGGTAATTGGCAGCTTTGTATTAGGACCCTGATCTGTCTTGGGGAACTCTTGAAGATAGCAATGCTTCCACTCAAAGGGATGACTCTTTGAAAGTAGAATTTGAGGGCCTCCCCGGTGGTGCAGCGGTTGAGCGCTGGGTTGCGAAGCTGCCCGCAGCCTCTGCAGCGCCGGTTCGATCCCCGGCTGCTCCCCGGCCACCGGAGGAGGGTCCCACATGGCGCGCAGACCTCTCCTGCCGCCCGCTGCTCCCCTCAGCAGTGTACTTCAGTCCTTCTGCCTGCTCTGCTCCCCGCTCTGGCTCTGGTGAATTCTCTCACCCTCCCGCGCTTCTGACTGTACCCAGTGCATGTATAAACAGAACAAACAAACAAACAAATAAATAAATAAATAAAAATACAAGCAAAAAAAAAAAAAAAAGAAAGTAGAATTTGAGGTAGCATATCTTCCAAGAGGGAGAGTCCCATGTGGCTAGGGAGCTCTTGGATTAATTATGTGTCATCTAGTGCTGCCAATGAGCTTGTTCTAGTCCCAGAACCTCAGTGAGAGAGGCCCAAGAAAAGCCTGTGGACAGTTCACTGCCTTGCATGAGTGTGACTGTGCTTACCTATGTCTGGGACATAGGACATAGTCCTGTGCACCCAGATTGGCTTTAATTAGATGGGTCAGATGGATTTTGGAAGGCAAGGTAATGTAGGCAATAACACACATAAAAAGTGAGGTTCTGGGCCAGAGTGTAATGAGTATTAATTACAGCAAAAGGGAAAGGAATCACCTCTTGTTCACCCAAGAATATACTTTGGCTGGAGACCCCAAGGCTGCTAAATTGGTGCTCTGTCCTCCTCCTCACAGCACAAAGAGAGGTATCTTGATCCAAGTGTACGAGAAGCATGTTACTCACAAGGGAAATGCTTTGGATGTTTTGCCTGACAGAACACATGATGTTTCATTTGGGGCATCTAATTTCATTCATAAACCTTTGCTTGTCATTGCCCAACTTGCAATTTTAACATAATACTGTTTTTTAAAAAGCCCTGTTGGCTATTAAGAGTTTTCTTGAGGTGGTACAGAGGAGATTGTGAGAAACAAATACTACAGGCACCAAATTAAATTCAGCGCATATAATTCAGAACATACTTCTCTGTGCAGGGAATAAGCAGGCTACAGGAGTAACAACTGAGAACTATTCCACTGTGCAGTTTTGGGAAGGGTTCTGGGCTTGTCTCCCAAGCACCCCAAACTCTAACCTACTCCGGATTAATACCTATGTTTGGTAATTCCTTGACCTTAGATATGCTGAGAGACAGTTTTAGGGGAGGAATCAGAATGCAGTCCTTAATTCTGTTGTTAACACATGTATGCATGCCAACCTTTGGCCAATGCCCTGAGGCAGTTTTGGAAATGCCTTAGTCATTTCTAAGCTAGTTTGAATTCAGAGACAAATCCTGACCCCTGAACATTGGAAATGCTGGGGCACAGTAGATTTGGTTAGTTTTGGTGCCAGTGAACTCCTGACACCTCCTTCTTACCTTTTAAAGAAAACTGCCTGAGGTTAGAGGCCTGAGATGTCATAAAAGCATGTCATATAGCAAGCAATTTTATGTATAGTAAGACAGTGGTAACTTTGAGGAGTTGCTTGGCTGCAGATCTCTGCAGCAAGCCTGTGGTTTTTGCCTCGTTGATGGAGCACAGAAGTCTGGTCACCTTTGCCTAAACAGTTTTAGCCTTTAATGTCACAAGATGTTAAGTTAGGACACTTCTCAAAGTCTGACAGAAACTGAGAGATTGGATCAAGTAGTGTTTATTCATTTAGAGATCAAAGAAGAAACTGAGACTTAGGAAGTGACTGTCATACTCCAGACTGACATAACTTTCCAAAGAGCTAACTGATATCCTGACCAAAGCGATGAGCCATCATACTACTGAGGACTGGGGCTCTGAAGGAATGTGAGAACCATATCACAGCTGGAAGAGTTGCTAGTTGTACTTGCTAATAGTAGAAGATAGGATTTGTTTTGTGCACCATGAGATATATATTTCTTTTAAAGTTCACTAAACCCTTCTGTGATTCTTCAAAAAGAATATATTTTTTAAAAGATTTATTTATTTATTTATACAAGCACTGGGTACAGTCTGAAGCGTGGGAGGGTGAGAGAATTCACCAGAGCCAGAGTGGGTAGCAGAATAGGCAGACTGATGAAATACACTCCTGAGGGGAGCAGCGGGTGCAGCAGAAGAAGTCTGCGCCATGTGGGACCCTTGTCAGCGGCCGGGGATTGAACCGGCGCTGCAGAGGCTGTGGGCAGCTTCGCACCCCAGCGCTCAATCACTGTGCCACCAGGGAAGGCCCAGAATATTCATTTTTGACTGATGTCTGAGAAGATTAATTTTTGAACAATTCATTCTATAATATTCCATCATAATATTGTTTACTGAAGCCTGTGGCACAAAGACACAAGGATAAGCTGAACTGCCCCATACTATACCTAGTCCTTCAAGACTGCTTTCTGATCATCTCCCTTCTAACTGGGTCTGTGCTCATGAAAGCTACGTGAGGCCAGTGGAAGAAATCTCCCCACACAGTGGTAGCCCAACCCAAGACAGAGTGTGATACTTTAGAGGTCAACTATCAGAGGCATGCCTATTTGGTTACCAACCTAGACTCTCTAATACTGGGGGTTAGGAGAGGTCTTATTTCCATGCCTTCACAGACCAAAAGGACCCAAGGTGAATTTGAGCTATTTTTAATTTGGCAATCAATTACCAAGGGACCTTATACAAAGAGCCTAGTGTAATATTAGTGGTCACAGGCCAACCTCGGGTTTCCCCTTGTTCCAGAGCCATATCCCTGCATGACCTTGAGAAAATCAGCTCATTACCAAAAGCACTACTTGGTGTTGTCTGAGCTTTACTGAAGTTAGTAAAGCTCAATACAATAGCTGCATTTTTATTTAAATGAGTAGAATGAACAGAGACACATTGCTTCAATAATGGCAAAAATTTCCTTTTCCAACCTAGTTGTGAATCTTAACTTCATGAACATGATACTTTGGAAAAAGAAGGTATTTTACAATATGATTTTCTTATTTATTTTTTAAACAATAATCAAATTTCTTAGATCCATAGCATAATTCAAATTGAGGTACTACTAATTTTATTTTTTTTCTCCAGATTCAGAAACCTAAATATCTTTTTTTAAATAGAAAAAGTGCATTCATTTTCTCTGAAAATGACTTCTTTGTGCTTCAGATTTCTAGCTCAGAGATAAAATTGGATTTTTTGAAGAGGCTCAGAAAGTAATTTTAAAAACCTGAAACATATCAATAAGTGTCTGAGTCCTTTTGGTAACATTTTCTGCTCCCTAGTTCAAGGGACAACAATCTTTTGTTCAAAACATAACCTGTGGGCCTCCCCGGTGGCGCAGCGGTTGAGCGCTGGGTTGCGAGGCTGCCTGCAGCCTCTGCAGCGCCAGTTCAATCCCGTCCCCCGGGCGAGGGTCCCACATGGCACGCAGACCTCTCCTGCTGCCTGCTGTTCCCCTCAGCAGTGTACTTCATCGGTCTGCCTGTTCTGTTCTCAGCTCTGGCTCTGGTGAATTTTCTCACCCTCCCGCACTTCTGACTGTACCCAGTGCTTGTATAAATAAATAAATAAATAAATAAATCTTTTAAAAAAAAACAAAAAATATAAACTTGTGTTATCATTTGATGTCCATCATTGGGTAATCCAAATTACATACTTTGCTTTTTTTTAATCCATGAAAACTTCACTAATTCTGACCAATTAAAGGAAAGTTCATTTTTAATCTGTAAAATCTGAATAGTAACACACTCTTAGAGGAAGAATTTTTGTGTTTTAAAATATAAATTCTAACACTTTGGGTGAGTTCAATCACTAAACAATATTTTCTGAGATATGTAAAATATTTCTCTTGATTTTCCCCTCCCCTGAATCTTGATTTATAGTTTGTTTTGTTTTTAGTTTTGGTATTAAAAAATATATATAGGATGAAGAAAGAGTAGGGTGATCAGGTGTGGATGAGCACATGAAAAGTATCCAGCAAACCCTTAAGGAAATTGGATGATAATCCCTATCTTCATGTGTGCATTTGACCAAGGACTTCAGAAGTGGAGGGACAAGAATGATGGTCATTGGAAGAACGTGTCTGGGTTAATTAAGCTGGAAGTGACTGATACATAATTCCAGGGTGGAATAACAAGAGATAATTGGTGGCCATAGAGTTCTTTTAAAAGAAGTTCTGAGGGGAGGATCCAGTCGCCACCAGGGCAGACCGCAGGCGCAGGGAAGTGCCCTCCCAACTCACCATTTTAGATCAGACTGTGTGGAGCTGGGAAAGGGCTGCCCCCACAGCCAAAGGTGAGCTGAAAAGCCACCCCAAGCCAGGTCCCATCTAGGCACCAGTCAGAGCCCAGAGGGGGATCCAGCAATTGGGAGCCCAGCAGTCGATCCTGCCACCTCAGGGCAGTCTGTGGAACCACAAGACCTGCTTTGGAATTAAACAAATACAGAAGGAGGAGATTCTCTGTGACAGCAAGCACTAACATATTCATAGTACCACTGCCCTACTGAAATTCTGGCATAACAGTTTTTGACTCGATTGGACCACCAGTTTCTGACATCCCAGAAAGAGCACACCAAAAAGATGCTGGCCAGTATCAGCGACAGGGTGTCCCAACATATAGGACAAATTAGAAAACAAGCAGCAGGGAGAAGAAAAACTACAAGCAACCAAGCAAGTCCTCAGGGAAAAGACACATCACAAAAAGAAAATAACCCACCAGATTGCAACAACAGTGACTTGGAAGAACTTATGAGCCTCCCAGAAAGAGAATTTAAAATTGCCATCATTAAAAAACTGAAAGAGAGCCTCCCCGGTGGCGCAGTGGTTGAGCGCTGGGTTGCAAAGCTGCCCGAAGCCACTGCAGCGCTGGTTCGATCCACGGCTACTCCCCGGCCACCAGAGGAGGGTCCCGCATGGCGCGCAGACCTCTCCTGCCACCCGCTGCTCCCCTCAGCAGTGTACTTTGGTCCTTCTGCCTGCTCTGCTCTCTGCTCTGGCTCTGGTGAATTCTCTCACCCTCCCCCGCTTCTGACTGTACCCAGTGCTTGTATAAATAAATAAATAAATCTTAAAAAAAAAGAAGATGCTTTATGGGCATGCATCTACATTTAAAAAAAAACTGAAAGAAGTAAAAATATAATATGGGAAAAATAATCAGTGATCAGAAGAATGAAATTGAGTCCCTAAAGAAGGAAGTGAAAGAAATGCAGGAGATCAAAGGATTAATGGAGGAGCTAAAGAACTCTGGGATAAGCAGTGAAAGCAGAATAGATGAAATGGAAGAACAAATAAGCACTCTCAAAGACACAGAAATAAAAAGAACCAAACAGAAAAGGAAAGAGGAGTACAAATGAAAAAGAATGAAGAAAGACTTCAGGAGGAAAGGAAATATAAGAGTAACAGGAATCCCAGAAGGAGAAGCAAGAGACATAGGAATAGAGAAAATATTCAAGGAAATAAATGAAGAGAACTTCCCAAACATGAAGGAGGAACTAAAAATAGACATACAAGAAGCACAAAGAACATCAGACTTCCATGATGAAAGGAAAAATACAGCAAGACACATAATAGTAAAGCTCCCAAGAATCCAAGACAAGGAAAAAATAATAAAGCTGACAAGAGGGAAGAAACAGATAACATACAGGGGAAAACCAATCAGGCTGACATCAGACTTTTCCCAAGAAACACTACAGGCAAGGAGAGAGTGGAGGGACATAATTAACAGACTCCAAGAAAACAAATGCCAACCAAGAATCCTCTATCCCGCAAAGCTTTCCTTCCTCTATGAAGAAAGAATAAGGACCTTCTCAGAGAAACAGAAACTCTGGAATTTCATTACGATTAAACCCCCATTCCAAAAAATACTACAAGGAGTCCTAAAGCCAGAACCAACAGAGGGATGAATAAGAACAAAAAAAAGACCAAAAAAAATTATTAAAAAAATAAATATAACCAGGGAAAAGACAAACAAAATGGCAAATACAGACGCTAACATATCAATATTAACTCTAAATGTAAATGGACTAAACTCTTCAATGAAAAGACACAGAGTCACAGCTGGATTAAGAAACAAAACCCAGGGCTTCCCCGGTGGCGCAGTGGTTGAGTACTGGGTTGCAAAGCTGCCCGCAGCCTCTGCAGCGCCGGTTAGATCCCCGGCTGCTCCCCAGCCACCAGAGGAGGGTCCCACATGGCGCGCAGACCTCTCCTGCCGCCTGCTGCTCCCCTCAGCAGTGTACTTCGGTCCTTCTGCCTGCTCTGCTCCCCGCTCTGGCTCAGTGTTGAGGGGAGCAACGGGCGCAGCAGGAGAGGTCTGCGCGCCATGTGGGACCCTCGCTGGAAGCCAGGGATCGAACTGGCGCTGCAGAGGCTGCGGGCAGCTTCGCAGCCCAGCGCTCAACCGCTGGGCCACCAGGGGAGTCCCAATCTGAAAGAGACTTTAAAGTTAAATATTTTTTGAGAGTAAATAAATATTTTAAAGTCTTAAAATATTTTTAAGACTTTAAAATTAAAATATTTTCAAACAGTAAAGCAATCTGAAAGACTAAAATTAAAATATTTTTTTTAAATTTACAAAGAGATATCACACAGGACAATATATTTACTCATACTCAGCTGATCAGACAAAATGTAGTTTAAAGGAATTTTCTATTAATTTTCCAGTTTTCATTAATTGCTTCCATTCATATAGAAGTGGGAGGAAAAAAAATCTAAATTTTAAGTCAAACCCAGAAAACCCAGTCCAGTGCAGTAATTGAACCAGTCCCTTTAATCTTAATTTTCGATCTCTTTTTAAACATTTGTTACTTAGATGTCCATGTGTTCTACCTTTACTTTCGCAGGTATTGAGTGGGTTTGCAGGTGTTGAGTATGACTAATATGGCTATATGGTGTTAGAGGTAGAAAGCTTCACTTCACTGTGCCCTGTGATGAACTGTGGGTTCGAACTGAACTCTATAGTAATGGTACTCCTCGTTTGCTCACTGTGTTGATATCAGTTGCAAATCTCTGAAGCTAGTGTGACTAGTAAGTAGTGGTCAGTTTTGCCCCACTGCTCTCAACCCCTACAAGTCTTCCACATCCTCTAAATAGCCTAACCTGGGTTGATAACTTATACTCTTTTTTTTTTTTTAAAGATTTATTTATTTTTTTAAAAACTTATTTATACAAGCACTTGGTACAGTCAGAAGCGCGGGAGGGTGAGAGAATTCACCAGAGCCAGAGCAGGGAACAGAACAGCCAGACTACAGCCAGACTAACGAAGAAATACACTGCTGAGGGGAGCAGCGGGTGGCAGGAGAGGTCTGCGTGCCATGTGGGACCCTCCTCCGGTGGCCGGGGAGCAACCGGGGATCAAACCGGCGTTTTAGAGGCTGCGGGCACCTTTGCAACCCAGCGCTCAACCGCTGTGCCACTGGGGAGGCCAAACTTATACTCTCTTTAGCAGATTATCTTCCTCTTGCCAGAATGGGTCTCTTGGAAGGCTCACTAACCTAGCTCAACTCTCTTCCAGATAAACTTAAGGCTGATGACTAATTCAGGAGACACTGGGGGCTTCATGACTACATTTCCTCTTAGTACTATGGGTTTAGATTTCTTTTTCCTCTTTCCTTTCTTCCTTCTTCCCTCCTTTCCCCTTCCCTTTCTTCTCCTTGTTATTCAGCATATCTGTTTGTGTAGAGTTCTATTATATCTGCCATCTTGTGTGGCAATCCCAGGATGTTATGCTAGTAACCAGTTTTAGTGCCCTCTTTTGCAGAGGAAAGATATATACTTCAGCCTATCCTTTAGGTAAATATGCTCTGAGTCAGGAAGGTTTTGGTGTGTATTTTTTCTTTTTGTCATTTAGAAATTTTCCTTTGCAACGACCATTTCCATTCTCCTCTATTCAGTAATATGAATCCTCAGCAACCATAGACTTTGTGAGAGGATTGTGTACAGTGTGCATACTAGGACACAAATTAAATTATTTCAATTAATTATTAAGCAACTGTAGGGAAAATTATTATTACAAACATTCAGAAAAGGAAATGCTTTATGAATTGTATAATCTAATTGGAGAAATAAGATTGCATGAAATATTTAAATAATATTACAAATCTTCAGTTTAGCAAGTGTCCGTAATTGTACCACAACAAACATCTATCAAACTTTGTGAGAAAGGAGGGATTACTCTTAACCATATTACTGTTAACCAAGGGCTTCAAGGGAGCCCTCATGGGAAAGGCTTGTCCTGAGTTGAAAATTGAGGGAGACACTGGTATTTAGAAAGCTTATAAAAGGAGTAGTATTGCATTCTCATGTCATTTTAATATTGAGTATCATGGACATTTTTCTCCCTAAGCTTCTTTTCTAATTAAAAATTGTGTTTATTGGATATTTCCTGATTACAAATAGTATACTTTTTTAGTGTGGAAAATATGAAAAATTGTAATGAAGAAAGTAAAGCATCATCTGTAATTTTTCTCTGAGTCAACTGATAACATTTTGATTTAATAGTTTCAGTTTTTTAATCCACATTTGTGTTTTATAAAAGTAAAAATTGGTATCATAATGAACTTATATAAATTTAATTTTTTTCACTTATAAACATTTTACCTTTCAGTAAAGATTTTTCTAAAACTTGACTTCTCAAACTGCAAATACTCATTCTACTTGTTTAATCAATATCATTTTATGGGTCACTGGGGAAAAGACTGATAACTAAGTATTCAGGATTGTTTCTCCCTTCTTCCTTAATAAGAGAACCCTAATTTTATTTGGGAATATTATATATCTAATTAAAGGTTACATTTCCCAGCATCCCTTGCAGTGGGGGTCACCATTGACCAAGTTCTAGCTGATGAGATCTAAACAGAACAATTAAAAGCAGTTTGATGAAAGACTTTTTAAAAGGGGCTGACTCAGATGAGAACAAATTTCTTTTGCTTTTTCTTCCTATCAGCTTTCTGCTACATGAAATGAGGAACTGATGCCTGGCGAGTATCTTGGATTATGAGATGGAGTTCAAACATGGAAACCATTTCCTGAGGATGGTAAACTAGCACGATAGGAACCTTGATCCCTGATGATACAGTGAAGATGCCACATTAGCTCTGGATGGCCTTATTCTGAACTTCTTTTTGGTGAGAAAAATATTTTTCTATTTAAGTGATGATTATTTGAAATATTATCTTATATGTAGAGAAACTTAATTCTAATATCTAATACAGATATTTAGGCTGTTATAAGTATTTTTGTTGTTGTTATAAGCCAAGCTGCACTCAGCATACTTGTCTACTCATCTCTAACATTTATATGAGAAATTTAGAATATATTCCTAGAACTTGATTACCAATTAAAAGATTGATGAAGATTTTTTATTATTTTGTGCAATATCTTGACTAACTTGGGAAGGTATTCTTTTTTTTAATTTTTAAAATATTTTTTATTTATAACACCAGTATCTGTTCTGTATTTTACATTTATTTTATTTTATTTATTTTTTATTTAAATTTTATTTTTTATATTCCCCATATAATTACAACCCCCTTATTTTGACCCGAAGCCCTTCTTTCGCCTCCCCCGATCCGCCATAGAGTGTCTCTGGTTCATAATTGTTTGTCGAATTCGATATTTTCTTTCCTATAGTTATTCTTTTTCCTGGTCCCTTATTTAAGTTTTCTAGATTCCTGCTATGAGTGAGAACATCCGGTATTTTTCTTTTTCTTTCTGGCTTATTTCACTGAGCATGATCCCTTCCAGCTCCATCCATGTTGCTGCAAATTGCATGTGTTTATCTTTTTTGAATGCTGAGTAATATCCCATGGTGTATATGTACCGCATCTTCTTGATCCAGTCATCTATTTTTGGGCATTTGGGTTGTTTCCAAAGCTTAGCTATTGTAAACAGTGCTGCCATAAACATAGGGGTGCAGGTGTTCTTTGGAATTGATGTTTCTGTGTCCTTTGGGTAAATACCTAGGAGTGGAATTGCTGGATCATATGGAAGCTCTATGTTTAGTAGGTCCAGAAATCTCCACACAGCTCTCCATAGTGGTTGGACCAGTTTGCACTACCACCAACAGTGCAGGAGAGTTCCTTTTTCTCCACAACCTCACCAACATTTGTTGTTGCTAGATTTTTTAATATGTACCATTCTCACTGGTGTGAGATGGTACCTCATTGTAGTTTTGATTTGCATTTCCCTGATTACAAGTGATGTTGAACATTTTTTCATATGCTGTTGGCCATTTGCATTTCCTCTTCAGAGAAGTTTCTTTTTAGCTCTTCTGCCCATTTTTTTGACTGGATTATTTTCTTTGTTGTTGTTGAGTCTCATCAGCTCTTTGCAGATTTTTGAGATCAGTCCTTTATCATTAGTGTTGTATACAAAAACGTTCTCCCAGTGGGTGGGGTTTCTCTTTGTTTTTGTTATTGTCTCTTTTGCTGTGCAGAAGCTCTTTAATTTGATGTAGTCCCAACTGTTTATCTTTGCCTTCACTATCACTGCTTTGGGTGATGTATCTGTAAAGATGTCTTTGATGTGCATATCATGTAGTGTTTCGCCTATATTTCCTTCTATGTATTTTATGGTTTCAGGTCTTATGTCTAGTTCTTCAATCCATTTTGAGTTAGGTAGTAGTCAAGCTTCATTCTTTTGCATGTAGCAACCCAGTTTTCCCAGCACCATTTATTGAACAAACTTTCTTTGCTCCAATGCATATTCTTTGCTCCTTTGTCCAAGATTAGTTGACCATAAATCTGTGGGTTTATTTCTGGATTTTCTATTCGATTCCATTGGTCTGTGTGTCTGTTCTTGTTCCAATACCATGCAGTTTTGATGATTATGGCTTTCTAGTATAGTTTGAAGTCTGGGAGTGTGATGCCTCCTTTCCCTTCTTTTTTTTTCAGGAGAGCTTTGGCTATTCGGGGTTTTTGGTGATTCCATATGAATTTCATCAATAATTGTTCTATTTCTTTGAAGAATGTCATTGAAAATTTTATTGGAATAGCATTGAATCTGTAAATTGCTTTTGGTAGGATGGCCATTTTGATAATGTTAATTCTTGCAATCCATCAGCAGGGGATGTCTTTCCATTTCTTTGTGTCTTCTTCTATTTCTTTTAAGAGTGTTTTATAGTTTTCTCTGTATAGGTCCTTTACCTCTTTTGTTAGATTTATTCCCAAGTATTTGATTTTTTTGTTTCGATAATAAAAGGGATTTTTTTTTAGTTTCTTCTTCTTCTGATTTATTGTTTGTGTATAGGAAGGCTACTGACTTTTGCGTGTTGATTTTGTATCCTGCCACTTTACTGAACTGATTGATTAGTTGAATTAGTTTTTCTGTGGCGTTTTTGGGGTTCTTTATGTATGTTATCATATCATCTGCAAATAGTGATAGTTTGACTTCTTCTTTTCCTATTTGGATTCCTTGTATGTCTTTCTCTTGTCTTATTGCTCTGGCTAGGACTTCCAGTATTATATTGAAAAGCAGTGGTGAGAGTGGACATCCTTGTCTTGTTCCTGATCTTAATGGAAATGCTTTCACCTTTTCACCATTGAGAATGATACTGGCTGTTGGCTTGTCATATATGGCCTTTATGATGTTGAGGTATGTTCCCTGTATCCCAAGAATTTCAAGGGCTTTTATCATGAATGGTTGTTGCTCTTTGTCGAAAGCTTTCTCGGCATCTATTGATATCATATGGTTTTTATATTTCTTTTTGTTGATGTGTTGGATAATGTTGATTGATTTTCAGATGTTGAACCATCCTTGTGTCCCTGGAATGAATCCTACTTGGTCATGGTGGATTATCTTATGGATACATTGTTGGATTCTGATAGCTAAAATTTTATTGAGGATTTTTGCATCAGTGTTCATTAGGGAGATTGGCCTGTAGTTTTCCTTTTTTGTGTTGTCCTTGTTCGGTTTTGGTATTAGTGTAATGTTGGCTTCATAGAACGTTTTTGGTATTATCCTTTCCTTCTCAATTTTTTGGAAGAGCTTGTGAAGGATAGGCACTAATTCATTTCTGAATGTTTGGTAGAATTCATTTGTAAATCCATCAGGTCCTGGGCTTTTGTTTTTGGGGAGGTTTTTGATTACCATTTCAATTTTGCTGCTTGTAATTGGTCTGTTTAGGTGTTCTATTTCTTCTTTATCTAGCTTTGGGTGATTGTAGAGTTGTAGGAATTTGTCCATCTCCTCTAGATTGTTGAACTTGTTTCCATATAACTGTTCATAGTAGTTACTGATTATTCTTTTGATTTCTACTGTGTCCGTTGTGATTTCTCCTCTTTCATTTATGATCCTGTTTGTGCTTTCTCCCTTTTTTCCTTTGTGAGCCTGGCTAGAGGTTTGTCTATATTATTGATTTTTTCGAAGAACCAGCTCTTGGTTTCATTGATCTTTTGGATTGTTTTTTTAGTTTCGATTTCATTTATTTCTGCTTTGGTTTTTATTATTTCTTTTCTTCTACTGGTTTTGGGGTTTTTTGTTATTCTTTTTCTAGTTCTTTGAGCTATGAGATTAGGATGTTTCTTTGAGTTCTTTCTTGTTTCTTGATGTGAGCCTCTATTGCTATATATTTTCCTCTTATTTCTGCTTTTGCTGCATCCCATACATCTAGGAAATTGGTGTCCTCCTTGTCATTCAATTCAAAGAATTTTTTAATTTCTTCTTTGATCTCCTTGTTAGTCAAGTGGTCTTCCAGTAGTGTGGGCTTCAATCTCCATGAGGCAGGAGAGTTCCTTGCCTTCTTTTTATGGTTTATTTCTAGTTTGCTGCCTTCGTGGTCAGAAAAGATGGTTGGTATGATTTCAATCTTGGTGTATCTGTTGATGTTTTTCTTGTGTCCCAGTATGTGATCGATCGTGGAGATGATCCGTGTGCGCTTGAGAAAAATGTGTACTCAGATTTTTTTTTTGGGTTTAGTGTTCTATAGATGTCTGTTAAGCCCAAGCTCTCTAGATCCTTATTTAGAGCTTTAGTGTCTTTACTTATTTTTTGTCTTGTTGTTCTATCCATTGTTGATAGTGGTGTGTTGAAGTCTCCCACTACGTATGTGTTTTCTCTGATGTCTGTTTTCAAAGATGACAATAGTTGTCTGATATATTTTGGTGCTCCTTCATTTGGTGAATATATGTTTATGAGTATTATTTCTTCTTGAAGCATTGTCCCCTTGATCATAATGTAGTGACAGTTGGGGTCTCTTTTTACCTTTTTGAGTTTGAAATCTGTTTCATGTGATATAAGGATAGCTGTTCCTGCTTTCTTTTTTGGTCCATTTGCTTGTAGGATTGTTTTCCATCCTTTAACTTTGAGTCTATTTTTATCTTTTGTAGCTAAATGTGTTTCCTGGAGACAGCAAAAGGCTGGGTTTTGTTTCTTAATCCAGCCTGCAACTCTGTGTTTTTTTATTGAAGAATTTAATCCATTTACATTTAGAGTTAATATTGATATGTTGCATCTGTCTTTGCCATTGTGTTTGTCTTTCCTTTGAATTTATTTATTTACTGTTTTAATAACTTTTTTTTTTTTTGCCTTCTTTCGTTGTTATTCGTCCCTCCAAGTTTCTGGCTTTAGGACTTCTTGTAGTATTTTTTGGAGTGGGGGGTTAGTTGTAATGAAATTCCAGAGTTTGTGTTTGCCTGGGAAGGTCCTTATTCTTTCATCACAGAGGAAGGAGAGCTTTGTGGGATAGAGTATTCTTGGTTGGCATTTGTTTTCTTGGAGTCTGTTGACTATGTCCCTCCACTCTCTCCTTGCCTGTAGTGTTTCTTTGGAGAAGTCTGATGTCAGTCTGATTGGTTTTCCTTTGAATGTTATCTGTTTCTTCCCTCTTGTCAGCTTTATTATTTTTTTCTTGTCTTGGATTCTTGGGAGCTTTATTATTATGTGTCTTGCTGTATTTTTCCTTTCATCATGGAAGTTTGGTGTTCTTCTTGCTTCTTGTATATCAATTTTCAGCTCCTTCTTCACGTTTGGGAAGTTCTCTTCAATTATTTCCTTGAATATTTTCTCTGTTCCTACATCTCTCTCCTCTCCTTCTGGGATTCCTATAACTCTTATATTTCCTTTCCTCATGGAGTCAGATAGTTCCCGAAGTCTTTCTTCGGTCTTTTGCCTTCATACTTCTCTTTCCTTTTCTGTTTTGGTTCTTTTTATTTATTGTCTTCAAGAGTACTTATTCGTTCTTCCATTTCATCTATTCTGCTTTCATTGCTTTTCCTGGAGTTCTTTGGCTCCTCCATTAATTCTTTGATCTCCTGCATTTCTTTTACTTCCCTCTTTAGGGACTCAATTTCATTCTTCTGATCGTTGATTATTTTTCCCTTATCATTGTTTTCCTTTATGACTTCTGTCAGTTTTTTAATCACAGCAATTTTAAATTCTCTTTCTGGAAGGCTCAAAAGTTCTTCCAAGTTAACATCGTTGCAATCTGGTGGGTGGTTTTCTTTTTGTGGTGTGCCTTTTTCCTGAGGAGTTGCTGGTTGCATGTGGTTTTTCTACTCCCTGCTGCCTGTTTTCTTATTTTCCATATACCTTGGGACACTGTGTTGCTGGTACTGGCCAGCATCTTTTTGGTGTGCTCTTTTTGGGGTTCAGGAACTGGCAGTCTAAAGGAGTCAAATACTGTTATGCCAGAAGTCTAGTGAGGCAGTGGTACTTTGAGTATGTTAGTTGTCACTGTCACAGAATATTTCCTCCTTCTGTGTTTAATTACAAAGGTGTGTCTTGAAGTCCCACAAACTTCCCTGGAGGTAGGGCAGTTGGGTTGCACTCTGGGTTCCAATCACTGGATCCCTCTCTGGTTTCCAACTTCCTGCCAGGCGGAACAGGCTTGTGGGGGCCTTCAGCTCACCTCTGACTGCACAGGGAACCTTTTCCCTCTGGTTCCAAAGGGAGCCTTCTGCCAGTTTCATGCAGTCTTTATTGAAGAAAGGTCCCTGTTCTAATGTGGCTATGTGGAGATGCATTCTCCTGCGCGTCCGGTCTGCCCAGGTGGTGGGTGCCTGCTCCCCTCTGGGCTCGGACTGCTGGCCAGAAGGGGCCTGGTGTGAGTGAACTTCCCAGCTCACCTCTGGCTCCTCCAGGAACCTTCTGCCAGTTTCAAGCAGTCTTTACTGAAGAAAGATCCCTGTTCTAAAATGGCGATGCGGGTACACACTTCCCTGCGTGCCTGGTCTGCCCTGGCCCCTGGCAGTGGGTGCCTGCTCCCCTCTAGGCTCGGACTGCTGGCCAGAAGGGGCCTGGCATGGGCGAACTTCCCAGCTCACCTCGGGCTCCTCCAGAAGCCTTCTGCCGGTTTCAGGCAGTCTTTACTGAAGAAAGATCCCTGTTCTAAAATGGCGATGCGGGGACGCACTCCCCTGCACGCCCGGTCTGCCCAGGTGGTGGGTATGGGAAGGTATTCTTAATTGAGATCTTCTTGGGCAATGAACTCATGTGGTGGGAATACACATTTTGAATATGTATTGGTGCTGGGAAATTCTTGACGTAACATGGGAGATGTAGATGAGAGCCAGAGTTCCCCATGTCAAGCTAAAACTCTGCTCTACTGTCCCCTTTACTAGAATGGCTAATAAGTCACAGAATTATAAAAGTTAACCCAGTAAAATAGTTATGTTTCAAGCCTGTCATGTAATTATTCTTGAGACTTTCACTTGAATTAAATTGTAAATCAATAGATATGCACACAAAGCTATCATGTCAGAATCCATTTCCTTCCCTGATTTTAGTTTACTCTGGAACATTTGTGAGAAGATTGTTGTTAGTGGATTACATAAATCAGCAGTTCAGCACATTTGAAAATCCATATAAAAGGCTATCGGAAAGCTCCACCTTCAGGTATTCTGATTCACTTGGTCAAGTGGGGGCTAATAAAGATGCATTTTGTCTGGCAGGACTGATCCAGATATTTTAAAGATTTTTTCAGCTATATGTTGAAATCTCATCCATCAGTAAATCTTGTTGCCTCACTGCTTATTAATCCTCCCAGAGATGCTGATCAAAGGTGGGCATAGAAGTGCAACTAAGATTGGTAATTCTGGTCTTTTCCATCAATTGAGTGACATTTTGTGGCTCTGGTTATAAACTACTGGCCATACTTATGAATAATGCATATGATATTTTAGGAATTACTTAATGTATTTTTTATTCCTTTTAAAGAAAGACACCATATGGCTTCCCATCCTTTTAATCAATGAGCTTCAATCCTTTCGGGGCAAAGTAGTCACTGGCTAGAACAACAAAGTCATTGCTCAGCTTTGACTGTCAGATGAAGCTTTTTATGTATTGTATCCCCAGGGAGAAAGTGCTGTTGAAAGCTAGACTATATCAAGACAGAAAAGGAATTTCTAAATTTCTAAAGCTTCCTTTATGTATCATTCATTTCTAATCTTATTGGATTTTTATTAGAGAATGAGGTATGTAAAAATCTCTACTTTTTGTATTTTCTTGAGTTTTTTTTTTCCTGTAACTCTTGAGTTATTTTGCAGCCAAATATATGAGGTTTTATAATATATCTTTCCTTTAATGTATGTCAAGTTCTGTAGCGATTAAAACAAGTGAGTTGATTGTAGTATTCAGTTCTTTTGTATCTTTATTTGTTTTTTTATCTCCTAGCTCTCACTGATTTGAAAGCAGTGTATTAAATCACCTGCTATATCTTGTTTCTTTTTAAATTTTTGCAGTCAAATTGTGTTATAATGCTTAGAACAAACCAGAGTAAAAACTAATAACAAAATACTTCACCTTATCCCGCCACATCCCAAAATTTTCACTTCCTAGAGGTGACCACTTTCAATTCTGCTTTATCTTTGGTAGTCCCTGCTATAATTTCAGAATTACACATAACTTTGACTTTTAAAATTTAAATATTATCTATTGACTCCTATTTTGGAATATAACTTTGGGGAGAAATGGAGATTAACACCTGTATTCAGTCTGCCACACTTATAGTTCTTTAAGGTGAAGGAAAATTAGAACAAATGCAAGTGGTAAAATATCTGCCACACTTAAAATTTTTTAAGGTGGAGGAAAATTAGAACAAATGCAAGTGGTAAAATATGTAGATCCTGATTCTTTTCTTGGTCAAAACCCTCCAGAAGAGTGATGAGTATTAGAAATAATAAAATACATTAAAATATTTATTGAGCATCTGTTGTGAAAATGTCATGAGCTTGCATTCTATTAGGAGAGATGGATAATAAACAAATATGTAAAAATACATGTCAATTGGTTAAAAAATGTGCTATGGAAAAAGCAAAGCAAGAGATGGATAGCTTAAGGAGAGGTAGGGTTTAGGGTGGGTTTGTAATTGTTAAATAGCAGAACAGTGAAGGAAGGGCAGAAGTACAAAATGAGGTCAGTGAGGTAATGGAGGAGCCCAGTAGCAGGAAGAGAGGGGAGCAGGTTATATGGATCTTGTAAGCATTTTGGCTTGTACAGTGAGGGAAACTTCTGCAGACTTTCAATAGAGAAGTACCCTAATTTCACTTTAGTTTAGAGGGATCACCTTGGCTATTGTATTGAGAATAGACTGAAAGGAGACAAGGGTGGAAGCAGGAGACCAGTTATGACTGATGTCATGATCCAAGTGAGAGATACAAATACAAATTGAAGCAGTGTTGCAGTGAAGAAAACAGTAAAAAGTGTGAATTATGGATGTATTTTGAAGGTGGAACCAGTAAGGGTTGGTAATGGAGAGAAGGTATGAAATAGCTGATGGAAGACAGTGGGAGAGTAAATGATGTAGGGCATCATTAAGGCTAACTTGAAATCAATGACCTCGAATTTAAAATGAGATCACTCTCCTGGTCTCTCAAGAAGATGTTGCCAGACAAGTACACATTTGAAATCCAGAACAATTTGCTTATCCCTCACTTGCTTGGGTGTGAACTGGGAAAATATTAAGCTCCAGTGTTTCCAGAGTACTATATCAAAATGACTAAAGAAGAGTGGAGGTAGTTTGTCAAAGAACATCTTTGCTCTTTGAATCACAGAATCTAGTACATGCCTGTGGAGTCAGAGAACGAACTAGGAAAACATATCCCTCCTTGAGGGAACACAGAAATGCTAAGGGAATCAATGAACCAGATGAGATAAGAATTCATATAGATTAGATATAACCAAGGCTTATAGCCAGAGGATACCTCAAGAATAACAGGAGTCCAACTGTAGATGTCAGCACAGTTTCCAAGAGTAGTGTCAGATCCCTACAAAGGTCACCAAGCTCAAATATCCAGGTTGAAGATCAACCCAGTCTCTATATCCCCATGGTGGACAATGGCAAGGTCATGGATATCAGTACTATCCCTCCCATTCCTGCCCTCCTACCACCATTAGTACATGAAGCTGATCCCCAGACCCAGGAGCCATATTGGCAAGGAAAATGGAGAAAGAAGATATGGGGTGAGGCAAAATAAAAGAATGGTCTGAGCTGGAGTAAATTGAAGTTATATTTAATTGTTTAGTTGTAGTCTTCCCCTCTTCTGCTCTCCTTATTTCTACGTACTGGCAGATAGGGAACTTAAAAGTTAGACATCAGACATGGAAAATAGATATCGGACATGGAAAATAAAGGAAAGGGTTATGTTTTTTTCCATTTAATTTGTAAGCCATAAACTTCTACATGGATGTAGACATTTTGGATTATTTAGGGATTTAAAATACACGTATTGTTCTTATTTCCTTGTATTAAAACTATGAACAAGTCTGGAGAAAGAGAGAATACATCTAGGCATTCTACAAGAATAGTAACTTCATGCTAGACTAAGCCTTGAAGAGCTTGTGAATTTAAGAAGCAGGAAGTTAAGCCATTTTAAGCAAGCAGCAAAACCACTTGTCATCAGATGGTGTTAGAGCTTGATTTCTCCTCAATCTTTGTATCTTGGTTACTATCATCTTGAGAATGTCTACCTTGAGAAGTTCACTCTATCACCAAAAATATGTTTCTAGTTTTTTCTTTTGAACAAAAATTGCTTTGGACCTTTCAGGATCACCTGCATTAGGGAGATTTCCAGTTTTATACTTTTATCCTGACGTGCATTAATAATCTCCCTTACCCCACACCCATTAGCTTTTGGGCTGCATCTTAAAGGCCACCACAACCTGCATGGTCAATGTCTTATGATTTGTCAGTGCTGCTACTGTTTGAGGATCTTGTCTTAATTCAGTCCAAGCAAAAGAATTCTGCAGCTGAGTATTATGTGTACTCAGAAGTGGAAGTGAAATGAGGGCAAAGTGTTCAGTGTTTAAAGATGCATGTTCATCAGTGAACTGGCAATCAGATGAAGGCAATGATGAAATTTCCTGGAAATGAGAGAATGAATGAATGGGTCATCCAGATGATCAGGGGCCATGATTCTTTATGAAGAATTCATTATGGCAAAATGTTTTACGTTAGAATTGTAGCTATTTTCTGCTGGTGGCATCTGAATTGGACAAATATGCTATTATCCCTGCTTTCCTTCCAAAATTCAATCTTGCCAGGTTGTTGTAAGGATCACTGATAATGTAAAGTAGCATATATATTGTAGGTGTTCAAGAAATGCTTACTATTATTAACAGAAACCATGAGAATAGTATCAGTCTAAGCTAGTACTTTTCACAGATTTTTTCAGAAGTTTGTGGCCAAAAAGGAAAAATTTTAATTTAGACTAATGATTTTAAAATCTGGTTATGCTCATGATATTCTGAGCCTTGTTGAAAACATATACCTTGATATCAGTCCTAGATATTGTGATGCACAGCTTTGGGATAGGGTGTGGGCATCTTGGTAGTTTAACATGTGCCAGTGCTCCTTAACCCTGGCTATGTATTAAGTAACTGGGGAGCTATAGAACTGTAGTTTCCTGGGCCATACTCTTGAATAGCAGAGTCAGAATCTCCGGGAAGATGGGCACTGGTGTTTAGTGGTAGTGGTTCTAAAGATTCTGTATTTTGATTTATATATTCATCCCCTGAGGTACTTGTCAAAAATCCCAATGGGTAGTCCCATAATGCCATTCTCTGCCAGATTTCTTCTGATGGACTTCAGAAATATGCATTCTTGCAAACTCCATAGGTTCTCATGCATTGCTTTGAGAACCAAAGTTCTAGACCAATGATTCTCAAACTTGGAATCACCTGAGATAATTAAAAACTACTGATAATCTGGTCTCACTCCCAGATATTCTGATTGAATTGGGATGGAGTCTAGCTTGCTTTAAAAAAAGAGTAAACTCTCAAGGTAATTATAATATCCAATAAAGCTAGAGAAACAACTGGACAGTAGCATCAGAATCTTCAAGAGGCTTGTTAGAAATACAAATTCTCTGGTCCCTCCTCAGACACACAAAATCAGAAACTCTTGGGGGTGGAGCCCAGCAATCTGCAGTTCAGAAAGAATTCCAGGTGATTTCTGATGCACACTGAGTTTGAGAACCAGTGGACTAGACCTTGCTAATTAGCATGAAGCAGTTAGGAAGGGTTAATGGTTGACACTTTGAATCAAGGGGCTTGTCCTAAAGAATTTGAATTGAGACAGTGGGAAAGGTTGGCAGGTGCAGCACTATATATGGGGAGCCCAGTAGAAGACTATCTAGAGAGTTCAGCGTGTGGGAAATAAACACGTATGAAATTAGCTCTCTACATACTGGATCTTACTCAGCTGAAAAGCCATGGTCGACAAAAGAGAGCCCAGTCCGTGCATGGCAACCCAAGGGTATTCAACAGCTGTTCCCAGGCTTTAGTGAGAACTAAACCCTAGATACTACTTGTGGTGGAGTGTTGAAAATTCAACTCCCTGGCCCGATTCCAACATATTTTGATTCTTTTGGTGTGGGGTGGGGACCAAGAAATAGTATTTTAAACAAGTATCCATGGTGATGTTGATATAAGTGGTGTGTAAGTAAAACTCTTAATAAGATTGGTTTTATGTGGTATTGTCTTGAGGCTTTTTGAAACCAGCTTAGGAGACTTTCAGGTTTTAGTACTGATTCATCTTCAGAAGGTAACAAATCCAGGTCACTCTGTATAGTCACTGGTCAAGCTCTTCCTATTTCAGTTTTTGATTCCAATGCATGATTTCCTATGTCT
Source organism: Talpa europaea (assembly GCF_964194135.1). Taxonomy (NCBI): domain Eukaryota; kingdom Metazoa; phylum Chordata; class Mammalia; order Eulipotyphla; family Talpidae; genus Talpa; species Talpa europaea. The sequence goes on from NC_140074.1 coordinate 33,734,892, forward strand.
TTGAGAAGCTTCTTTTGTTACAAACTTCCCTGGCTTCATCCGGCATTGCTATATGGTTTTGAAATGTCAGTCAGGTGTGCCTTCCTTGCCTTGGAAACTTTGTTATATGATAAATCCAATTTGATTCACTTGATCCTAACTGTGCTCCTCTGAGGCAAATCATAGTTGACCAGAAGCAACAGGTTGAAGAGGCTTTCTGAATACAAGTCCAGAAATGCACACATGTGGCCTCTAGGCGGCGCCAGCCTTTTGGAAAACAAGGCTGTTTATGTAACAGAGACTGGCAGTTTCTGTGGCTGTGTAACTGTCATTCTTTAAAAATAAAATTCAAAACTCTCAAATTAAAAAGTAGAGTGAAACATCTATTTCATGAACACAATTCACCCGCTGTCTTTGGTACTTCAAAATGATACCTTTTCTCCAAATGATAACTGGCACCCTCCCACTGGCTTTAGCTATGCAGTGACAAAACAACAGATCAATTCACTTACTTCAGTGAAGAAGAAAAATCCAGTCATTTAGGATGGGCTTCTTGTGACTCACACCCCTTGGAGACTGGATCCTTTCTGTGCAAGCAAACATATACCAAGCCACTGAGACATTTTGAAGTGTTGAGTTTATCCCCCCAAAATTTATTGAGGAAGTTTTGTATTGAAAGTCTCGATTGTTTTTAAACCCCAAAGATGATTATTTTTCCTTGTGAACTCACCAGGAGCATCCTTGAAGTATCAATTTTCAGCAGTTTTAAGGGTTTGTCTATAACACATAAAGCCATCTCATTTCAAGAGCTTTGTGTCCCATGTGCTGATGCAGAGTCTCAACCTTAGTTTCAAAATGGAATCACTTGGGAAGCTTTTAAAAATCCCCAGTCTCAGGCACATACCCCAAACCAATTAAGTGAGGATCTGCAGGTGAACCCCAGGCAACAGTATTTTAAAAAATTCCTTAGGTGATACAATGTGAAGCTGCCCTTTTTGGGTCCTTCTATTTATACCTCTTTTCCCCTGTAGTTCAGATCTTAATCTCTGGGGCAGGGTGCAGGGATCAGTCTCCAAAGCTCACATTGCTTTCTTCCCATTTCTCTTTTTCCTTGGGTTCTGGCACAAGTCTCATGTAAACTGATCCTAGTGTCACATCTCCAGTATCTTATGCTCAATATGCCAGACCTGTCTGATATCCAGTGGTGGCCATACCTTGACCTCAAGCATGGGACCCTACTTACATTGTAAATGACTGGTAGATATGAAAGATACCTAATAGATTGCATTGTATGGTAGTTCCCAAATACTAGTTTAGAGACTAATTTTTATCCTTAGGAGAATAAGCCAGGGAGCTTGTTAAAATATATCTCTCTGGGCTTAACCTGGAAAATCCCATTCAGAAGATCTAGAGAAAGACCTGGAAAGCGGTATTATTTTTTAATTTTTATTTTTTTAGATTTATTTTTTTACTTATTTTAAGGATTTATTTATTTATTAAAAAATATTTATTTGTGCATACAAGAACTGTGGTACAGGCCAGAGGTGTGGGGGTGAGAGGATTCACCAGAGACAGAGTGGGGAACAGAACAGGCAGACTGACTGAAATACACTGCTGAGGGGAGCAGTGGGTGAGACAGGAGTGGTCTGCTGTCAAACTTGTGCTGGCCAGGGATCGAACTCGTGCTGTAGTGGCGGTGGACAGCTTCATAGGTTGCATCTTAACCCCTTGTGCCACCAGGGAGGCCTGAGCACCAGATTTATTTATTTCTATACAAGAGCTGGGGTACAGGCCAGAGGTGTGGGAGGATGAAAGGATTCACCAGAGACAGAGCGGGAGGCAGAACAGGCAGACGACTGAAATACACTGCTGAGGGGAGCAGCAGGTGCGACAGGAGAGGTTTGCCGTGCCATGTGGGAATTTCCTTGGCTGGCCAGGAATCAAACCAGCCCTGCAAAGGCCACAGACAGCTTCACAGTGCTGCGCTCAACTGGCTGTGCCACCGGGGAGGCCTTGGAAAGCAGTATTTTAATAAACTAAGTGTGAGGGAAGCTGATCTAATAAAATGTTTTCAGTATGTAGCAGTAACGGAATCTCAGTGGGATGTAACTTGTCTAGGGTCACTTGGCTAGTCAGGAGAAGAGAAAGGATTAGAATCAGACATCCTGCCTGATAAAAAATTGTGCTGTTGACAAATACAGTTTTTATATTTAATTTTTAAAATTCAACAAAGTTTTCTTTCTAATCTTAGAAGTTAGACATTAGAGAAAGCTCAAGATCCGAGTTGTAACTCCTGCTTAGTCACACACTAGCTCTTTAGTTTAGGGCTAAGATTTTTGTTTTTTCTGAGCCCCAGTGTCTTCAAATAAAGAAAGGAGGTAATACTTCAATTGGAGGTAATATTTGTCTTTATAGGGTTTTGTGAGGATTAAATGATAAGGCATATTAAAGGACTAGATGTAGAATTCAGTACTGAGTAAAATGAAAACTTGTTGCTACTATTTCTACTGTTAAGATTACTATTTATGTTAGTTAGCATTTGTCTGACTTTGAGATGGAAGAGCATCAGAATGCTCTTCTGATGCCCAAGAGGGATCCATCATGTTCTTTTAGCTTGTGATTCTGCAGATCCTCATCGGACTCTGCAGATCCTCATTTGACTCAGATTTGCAGGTACCTGAGGTTCTATGTTACCTGTATTTATTTCTGGTTGTAGATGAAGTAAACATCATTGTAGACAGCTTTTGGTATATTCAGAATTATTGGAAAATTTCACTATCAGTCTTTTAACTCAAAAGTATGATCATACTAAGCATACATTTTTGTTTCTTTATTTCCAAACTAACAGTATGCTATGAGCACTTTCCTTTGTTATTAATTTTTTTACTTTATCACTTAATAGCTGCATTATATCCAGTCATATGGATGCATAAATTAGACATTTTATGATTTTTAGACATTTGTATTGTAGGTTTTGTTTGGTTTATTCTCAAGTATTTGATTTTTTTGTTTCAGTTACAAGTCGTTTGTATTTTATTCCCTGAGGATTTTTAACTTGGCCTTTTTTCTCTTGGAATGTATTATTTCCTTATTGATTTGCCCAAGAATTCATATATAATTTACAGATAATTTTAACCAATAGATCTTTTTAACTAATGTATAGTGCATGTGTCTACTATACATGTGCATGTGTTACTATACACATGTGTCTACTATCATAAAGATTTACCCACTAAAGGAAATAATATGCTAAGTATGTAGGACTTGGGATATTTACATCTAGACAGCTAAAATTATAAATTTCCCATAAATGGTGACTTGGCGTAATACCATGTTTAAAGTTACGTGTATTTGGGCTCAAATTCTGATTTTGTTATTCACAGGTTTTGTGGTCTTAGTTTTCTTATTTAACCTAAAAATTGAAAGTATTATATCCAGCCTTTAGAGTTCATTGAGGATTCTGAGATATAGTGCTAGCAAACACATCAGTGCCCTCAGGATCAGATAAGAAGTGGTATTGTGGGTCTAAGGTATTGGGGGCCCTGGCCCAGGACTGGCACTCTGAGTATTGATGGCATTGCATTGGTCCTGTGAAGCAACTGCAATACAGTTTATTCAAGCACCATGAGTTTAGGTGATAGTAGAAGCTTTTATCCCAGAGATCTTTAAAAGGATTCAGAGGCAAAGCGGAGGCAAGCTATGGGTGCTATAAGGCAACAAGGCAAACTTATTTGGAAAACACATTAGATACTCTTTGGAAGACTCTCAATTTTAGGACAGGTAGAGGACTTTACAGTGAGTTAGAATCAGAGGCCCCTGCTTTCTACTACTGTGTTACCCCACTTTAGCATTATGCTGTGTGGCCTATGGTTCACTAACTGATGGGGGAAATAGAGGCCCACCATGATGTAATGATTGCTCAGGATTACACAGGCCCTTCCTTCCTGACTCACCAATCACTTTCTCTTCTACATCAGATTGTCCCGAAGAATATTTCTCCAAGCCAGCAATTTTTATGTTAGGTGATCATAGTACTATGTTAATGACTTGAATTTCTTGGAACTAATTAACACTAAGGATGGGATGGCAGAAGGATCCCTTAGCTCCCTCACCTTGCCCTCATAAATCTGAGGGAAGGAACTTAGACCACTTCTGAGAAAGACAAGGGACCCAGGGTAGAACTAGTGGGTTCTGAGATTTCTTGGAAGTATTGGGTCTTTTTAGGACAGGTGTAAATGGACCCTAGTGCTTTAGAGTTTAAACTAACTCCCTAAGCAATGTTGAAAATACCACCCCTATCCCCACCCCCATTAAGCTATAGACTATCCAGGGTTCTGCAGAGGAGATGCTGGGCTGGTTGGGTGGAAAAGGACCTCAGAATCATCACATTCTGCCTTTCTCATTCCATATTTGAAGGCTTTGTCTACACAGGAAGCACATGGAGTTGTGGTGACACCAGATATTGGAACAAAAATCCTTTGCTGAGGAGTCTAGCCAGTTATTTTTATTTGCTAATTCTGGTAACCCTATGAGCACCTGAGTATTTGCTTTAACTGAAGCATTTGATTTAGCTTTGTACAATTAATTGATCAAACTCACAGCTTAATTGTCTTATGACTTCATCTCATTTTGTGGTATAGATTATGATCATCACTGGAGGTAGTTCTTATGTTTCTAATTTGTTTCAATTATGACACCATGACATTCAGTAAAAATAGGAAGGAAAGAGGTTTTTCTTTTGACAGTTTTTATTTTAGTTGCAGTTTGAAGGGAGTGGTCATGACTGCCAGTGACTGGCCATGCATTTGAAGGTCAAAAACAGAAAAGGACCACTGGTATAGCTCCCTCCCTGGTATAGATGGCCTTCTGTGGTATCCTTGTGCATAAAATGAATGCTGCCTCTGGTAAAGGCAGAAGTGGTAGTGTGGATGAGAGTGAGAGTGTGAAAGGAGAGGGCAGGCAAGGCAGTGTGGGGACAGTGCCTGCACCAGGCCCATTGCTCATTAGGCTTGGTCTGGCTGTTTGGTGTTCACCTAGGTAACCTGTTGCCAGGAGGACTACAATAACTTCCCCATGACAACACTGGAACAAGGTCCCTGGCATTGCAAACAGGGCTATAAAAGTTTGCCCTCCCTTTCAGTAGGCCTGCTGCTTAATGAGCATGCATTTGCACTGCAATAATTTCCGGAAGGGTGGAGGGGACAGAGGGCACTCACCAGGTTCCCAGCCACCAACTCCTTGACAGCCCCACCTTTTCTCTCTGCATACTCCAGAGCTGCCAGTTTTTTACAGTTGCTTGTTTTGAGCTGATTTTCTGCCCTCTTTTTAATTTGTAGAAAGATTAAATAGAAAACTCCTTATAGGGACGTTGCAATCTAAATGGTCTTGCATCACTTCCTTGGCTCATTTCTTCACCTGTAAAAGAATAAATTCCCATTTACCAAATTTGACTTAATTTATGAATCACTCTGCCTAGTCATATTTGCTATAGCTGTTTGTCTTGAGACTCAAGTTTCAAACCCCTTAACTATGAGACTAACGTATTGCCTGCCTTATGAAAAGGTCACTTTTGTTTCTGGGTGCTTACTCCCCTAATAGGAAATTTGGTCCTTCTCTGTCCTTGAAAAGGTCATCAGAGCAGACATGGTGGCATCATTCCAGGTAGAATTTGAAGAATTCCAAAATTTCCTAAAGCAAATGTTTTTCACATTGATGTTACTTGGAATTCTACCTTTTAAAAAGCATTTGGGCTTATAGAGTAGTTTCTCTTGAGAGGCTGTTTCTAATCAGCTGTAAACTGTGATAGGGAATCAAAATAGATGAAATAGGAAGTTTCCTTTATTCTCATTGCTCCACCTTTAAGTATTGAGACACCCTTCTCAAAGTTCTGAGGAAAATTAATAGCATTACTTGAAAAAAAGGGTCTCATATTTAAGTTTATGTGGGAAGTAGTGGGTTAAATCAAGTTAAGAAGTCTTTTTGCAGGTCTTGTCAGAGACTAATATTTAAATGCACAGAATGACTTTCCTTATTATGCAATATTTCTCAAACTTATTTGACCAAGAAATCATACTTTATTTCACAGAGCAGGAGACCTGTTGTTCAATAGATCAAATTTCGGAAGCTAGCCCAGAGCAATGTTGAAAGGTCATTGAACAAGTTTCTTATTCTGTCACTATTAGCGTTAAGAGACAATAGAAGTCTCTCCTTGTCTTTTAAAAGCATATTATTTGCTAATTATTAAAGGAATTAAAATAATTTTTAAAAATATTTATTTTTAAAACTCATATATTGGAATAATAATCCTCTGTCTTATAAGATTGTTCTGAGGATTAAAGAAGATTGTCTAGATAGGGCCTCCCTGGTGGCTCAAGGGGTTAAGCACCGCACTGTGAAGCTGTCCACAGACTCTGCAGCACGAGTTTGATCCCCTGGCCAGCCAGGGAGCAACCCACATGGCTCAGCAGACCTCTCCTGTCTCGCCCACTGCTCCCCTCAGCAGTGTATTTCAGTCAGTCTGCCTGTTCTGTTCCCTACTCTGTCTCTGGTGAATCCTCTCACCCCCTGCATCTCTGGCCTCTGTCCCAGCTTTTGTATGCATAAATAAATAAATCTTAAAAAAAAAAAAAGAAGACTGTCTAGATAAAGCAATGGTCAGAGTAGGTACTCAATGATATAAAGATGAACAAAGAGCAGATAAAACTAACATTGAACCAAGAGTCTTCTGGTAGTCACAAAAAAGAAGATTGCAAACAAAGAATAATTACTATCCATCCTAGAAATGTTGATTCTGCCATTTGTAAGGCTTGGAAAAGATAGTGTCTAGCATGTAGTTGATGTTTGAGAATGGATGAAAGGGTGAATGAACTCATAAAACCACATCCAAACTAAATGTAATCTATACCAAATAGGGGCTGCATAAGGATGACTCCTGCATTAGTGGTTCAAAAAGTTTCTTTCACCTCATCTAATAGTTCAGAGGCGATTGGGCCAGGTAGCATGGTGGATAGACTGCTCTGTCCCAAGAAGTCATCCAGATACCCAGGTGGGCTGGTCTGGTCTGCTATTCTCAACAAGGAGCTCCCATCTCTGGGCACAGTGCTACTATAGTTGTCCCTGTTTCTAGCCTGTAAGGTAAGGGAGGGAGGAAGGCAAAAGGAAGTGGCAATTCCACTCCTAGGTATTTACCCAAAGGACACAGAAACATCAATTCCAAAGAACACCTGCACCCCTATGTTTATAGCAGCACTGTTTACAATAGCTAAGCTTTGGAAACAACCCAAATGCCCAAAAATAGATGACTGGATCAAGAAGATGTGGTACATATATACCATGGAATATTACTCAGCATTCCAAAAAGATAAACACATGCAATTTGCAGCAACATGGATGGCGCTGGAAGGGATCATGCTCAGCGAAATAAGCCAAAAAGAAAAAGAAAAATACCGGATGGTCTCACTCATAGCAGGAATCTAGAAAACTTAAATAAGGGACCAGGAAAATGAATAACTATAAGAAAGTGAAAATCAAAATCAACAAAAAACTATGAACCAGAGACACTTTTAGGGGGGCGGGGGCGGGAGGGGAGGGATTGGGGTCAGAATGGGGGGCTGCAATTGTATGGGGAATATAACAATAAAATTTATATTAAAAAAAAAAAAAGGAAGTGGCTTTGTGAAGAGGATTCTGTGTGCCAGAACTTAGTCACATGACAATACTCTGCTACAAGAAAGGCAGGATGGTGTTGACCTTTAGCTGGGTGGTGAGGTACTCAACTGAAAATTGGGGGACTTAAATTACTAATGGGAATAAAGTAACAGTGGATATTGAGGTTCAGCTAGCAGTTTTTATCTCAAAAACCTGTCATAATTCTGTACCTAGATCTAGGAAGGAAATGTGCTGTCAGTATATCATTGACCATTAAAGTTGGAGTGTCTAGTTGGAGTTTTTTCTTATATTTTGGAGTTATACTTTAAGAGCGTTAGACAAGACTTTAGCAAGGATAGTTAGTGATAAGATGGGACTCCAAAGTATATGAAAAATCCTTGGAGGAATTGAATTTATTTAACTTGGAAGAAGAGCTTTAGGGCTAACAAGACAATCTCTCTCTATTGTACTTAAGAACTCTCAAGTTGAAGAAGGGTTAGGATTATTCTGACCAACTTTAAGAGATAACAGACAGGGACTCATACTTCAGTTCCCCAGGCTCCTTCCCCCTTCAACCCCTTCCACTTACAGTACTCTGCAGCCCTGCCATTTTGAATTTCTTTGTGCTACTACAATGAATCATATTTTCTCTTACTTCTGGACCTTTATCCATGTGTTCCCTCTGTGTGGAACACTTCCTCCTGGTTTGACTCTGACCACCCATATTTTCATCTATTTCCTGCTCATCTTTCAAGTCTTACCTTAGACTTTCCAAACTTTGGGAAACCTTGTCAAAAACCCAAGTTCTGTTCAGTGCTGTCTTCTCTGTTGCCATGGAACCTCACACTTTCTCATTACAAGCTATTATGCTCTATCATAATTGTGTAATGAGTGGGATTTACCAGTGACCACTTCCACCAAATACAGGCTCGGATTTCTCTGTCATTCCATTACTTTTCTGAATGTCAAGAATCTCTCACTCTATTTCAGGGGACTTATGAGTGTTCTGAACAGTTGAAAGGGGGAGTGAAAGACATTCAGTAATGGCAGTTTGGATCATGTAGTGCATTGATTAGTGTCTCCCTCCCCCAAATTCATGTGCACCTGAAATCTTAGAATTTGACTTTTTTTTGGAAATAGAGTCTTTTCAACTGTGATAAATTCAGTTAAGATGAGGTCATACTGGATTAGATGGATCTTAATTTCAATGTTTCCCTGTAAGAAGAAAAGAAAGACAAAGTGACTTGGAGAAGCCCATGTGAAGATGGATATAGAGTATAGGGTTATACTGCCATAAGCCAAGAAATGCCTGGGGCCTCCAGATATGGGAAGAATCAAGAAATTGTTAATGAAATCAATTGGGTCATCACTTGGATGTGTCCCAATAGACCAGACACATGTTTGTCAGCGGAAACGAATATTATTGCCTGTACAGATCATGAAGACAAAGACGTCTTTCTTGGTTAAGTGCTGAAAAGGAAGGTAAAAGAGAGAAAAAGAAGTATTTGGTGATTGGGTGTTGAAGTGGTGCTGGTCATATGCTGGTCATCTGAGTACGCTCAGTGGTAGTTCATGGTTCCCCATATATCACATATTCTGAAAATGGTGGCTCAATTCTTCCAATAGTTGGAGATTTTATTATGCTGATGAAATTGATGTAAAGTTCAGTTCATAGAGGAAACAACAATGCATGCTGTGGACTCTTTAGGACTTGATAGGCTGCTCAGACAAGATAGGGATGGTTGTAAGCTAGTTATCAAAATAAATTGTTTTGGTTAGATATTTTTACCTTTGAGTAAATCAAGTGGTAGGGGTTATTTATTTATAGACATTGTCCTTGAGAAAACCAGATGGGGACTTAAACTGCTCTTAAGGAGTCAATTTCACATAAACTAGTCAAATAGTGTGGAAGCGGTTTGTGGGTCTCTGAGACCCGAAAATTAAGACCTTTGAAGCCACCGGGAGGCTGCCCCCAGTGGTCCTGCGGCCATCAAAATGCCACAAAATGAATGTATTGAGTCTATGGATATCATTTGCATTACCATGAGAAGAAAGGTCGAGAGGCTTGTGAATGTTCAAAGAAGGCAAAAAAGATGATTGGCCTGAAAGCTAAGCTCTACCATAAACAGCACCATGCTGAGAAAATACAAATGAAAAAGACTATCAAGATGCTTGGAAAGAGAAACACCAAACAAAAGAATGATGAAAAGACACCACAAGGAGCAGTACCTGCATGTCTGCTGGACAGAGAGGGACAGTCCTGAGCTAAAGTACTTTCCAATATGATTAAACAAAAACGAAAAGAGAAAGCAGGAAAATGGGAGGTCCCACTACCAAAAGTTTGTGCACAGGGAGAAACAGAAGTATTAAGTTATTCAAACAGGAAAGAGAAAGAAGAAGTAATGGAAGAGGATGGTCACAAGAGTCTGCTTTGTTGGAGATGGCTTTACATGAAAACCACCTAAATGTGAAGATTCTTTAGGCCAATGGGTTTACGTTTCAAAAAGGCCCATGTAACACATGCTGAACTGAAAGCCACAATGCTTGCCAATACTTGGTATAAAAAAGAATTCCTCATCTCCACTCTACGACTTTGGGTGTTATCACCAAAGGTACCGTCACTGAAGTTAACATGAGCAAATTGGACCTTGTGACACAAGGAGGCAAGGTTATTTGGGGAAAATATGCCCAGGTTACCAACAATCCTGAAAATTATAGATGCATAAATGCAGTCTTGTTGGTTTGATAGCAGTTTCATACAAGTAACTCCATATAATTATTGAAGACTATACAGTAATCAGGAAAAACACCGTGCAATGTTTCTGAATACTACTAGCCTTACATGTCTGCCATTATCAAGAGAACTATTATATTCTTTGCAAAAATAATTAAAATGGCCTCATTTTATGAATTTGTCTTTATTTTGGGGTCTGCTTAGCAAATTTAGATGTTCATAAAATTGAAATATTAAAAAAGCAATTATAGAAAAAAAATAGTCTAATAGTATTGCTTTCAATAAATCAACCTAGCATTCTTACCCTGCTGAGAGTTAGCAATAGGTGGTTTTAGCTCTTTGCTTCCCAGGATTCTGAAGCCCTAGAATTAACTCTCTTAACCATTTATTTTCTGGTCTGAGGTCCTGGTCTGACAGCATAAGAGTCTTTCCATACAGTGTTCAGGGGAAGTATGGCCTGATTTCATACTTCTCACTTCTGGAACTATAAGAGAATACATTTTTATTGTTTTAGGCAGTCCAGTTTGTGTTGATTTTCTCTAACGTGGCCCCTAGGAAACTAATACAGATGACCCGCAGGGTAAGATGGGCATCTTTTCCACTAGACCATTGTAGGGATTGTAGCAGTGAAGAGAGAGTCTTAACCTTACAACAGTAGAACAGATAACAATCCTTCAGCATAAGGGACACACAGTTCTTGCTTGAATAGCAGCAGGTTACCTGTGGGCGTTGTCTTAGTTCTGTTCTGGCTCCCTTGGTGCTTGTGGTAGGTAGGTGACTGGAAAGTTTCTCAATGTTGATTCCTTTCTAAGCTATTCCGAGTCCATCCCGTTTTCTCAGACATCTCCCACCCTTCCCCTGTTATGGACTTCTAATTCATTTCCACCTCACCTCTTAGCCCATTTGGAGGTCATTTAGTGTCGACCATACAATAGATCTTTCTCTTCACAATCCACTTCTTAAGGCGTCTACACTAATGGTTTTCAAAGAGTGTAGTCGCTGGGCCAATGGCATCAGCATTATCTGGAAAGGTTTTAATATTGTAAATACTCAGGTCCATTCTGTACTTACTGAATCAGAAATTCTGGGTACATACCAACTATCTATAGTTGAGCAAGCCTTCCTGATGGTTCTGATGTGCACCAAAGTTTGAGAACAATGGATCTATATTGCTGCCTTGGTTGCCTTGCCTTTTGCTCTTTCAGACTCTTTTCTTTTGGCAGAATCCAGACATTGCAAATTGAAACAATTTGACTTTTAAAACTGTTGTTTGTGTGGTGAGCCATAGGAAACTATATTGGATATCATAAAAGTTTTGATAATTTCTGTCTATTAGTATTTTTGCTGGACTAATCCTAATTTTCTTCAACGACAGTTAAGGCTAACTTGAGAGTCATGTTCAAGGAAATACAGAAAAGCACAAAGATTAATATTTCAATGTAATCTCTTACTTCTTCATTTCTTCATTTCTCTGTGTATACTATACTGTAAGTTCTTTGAGAGCAGGGTCTGTTTCAGTCTGTTTCATCATTGCTTTACTGCACCTAGTTGTGGGCCTGGCCACATTGCTGAATAGATGAAAATCTAATAAATTATAAAGATTGTGAGTTTTCCATCACCAAAGGTATTTAAGAACAAATAGTACTGGCGAGGGAAGAGATTCCTGTATTAGATGGGTGGTCATAGTAGATGGATTTTAAAGTTCCCTCCTGCCCTACCTCTTTGTTATCAGATCCTACAATTACCGTGAAGTAATTGGCACAATGTCTAGCACATTCTTAGGGTGAATACTTTGCAACCCATTGACTTCTCCAATGATTATAGGGTAGGTGGGGTTATAGACCACTGCAGATACTCCCAGATACCGCCTAGCTCTAGAACAAATTGTAAGGTTTTAAAAATACTCACTGGGAGTGAGAATGGCACATATTAAAAAAACAAGCAACAACAAATGTTGGTGAGGATGTGGAGAAAAAGGAACTCTCTAGCACTGCTGGTTGGAGTGCAAACTGGTCCAACCACTATGGAAAGCTGTGTGGAGATTCCTCAACCTGCTGAAGATGGAGATTCCATATGATCCAGCAATTCCACATGATCCAGCAATTCCACTCCTAGGTATTTACTCAAAGGACACAGAAACATTAATTCAAAAGGGCACCTGCACCCCTATGTTTATAGCAGCATTATTCACAATAGCTAAGCTATGGAAACAACTCAAATGCCCAAAAACAGATGACTGGGTCAAGAAGATGTGGCATATATACACAATGGAATATTACTCAGCAAACAAAAAAGACAAACTCATGCAATTTGCAGCATCATGGATGGAGCTGGAAGGGATCATGCTCAGCGAAATAAGCCAGAAAGAAAAAGAAAAATACTGGATGGTCTTACTCAGGAATTTAGAAAACCTAAATAAGGGATCAGGAGAAAGACTAATTATAATAAAGTAAAAATCAAAATCAACAAACAACTATAAACCAGAGATACACTGAGAGGAGGGGAAGGGATTAGGGTCAAGATAAGGGGGGTGGGAATTGTATGGGGACTATAACCAAGATGAAAATGCATACACTGTGCAAAAATGAAAAATGTTGTAAAAGAATATATAAAATACTCACTGGGAGTCATTTTACCATTTAGAGTTTTCTTTTTCTTAGCTATGACACTTGTAAACTTACCCTGACTTCAATATTGAAATGATGATTATCAGAAACAGCCTGAAAAAGAAATGACTTAGAGCCTCAGTGGGAAAAAAGAGAACCTCACACACAAGTGCTGAGGTGTGCCCCTGACTAGTTTTATGCAGATCTGGGGTCGTATACTTGGAATGTCATTTTGGGAGGGAACCTCAGAGAACTTTTGTGTTACATTGTTACATTCAAGGAATGTGAGACCCAGAGTAGTAGAAAATTTCTTGACCTTATACAGTTGTCCCAGTAGACATTACATTGGACAGTAGTTATTATATTCTATCATCTCTGTGCTGCTGTTCATCTGTCCATCCATCCATCCATCCATCCATCCATCCATCCATCCATCCATCCATCCACCCATCCAACCATACATTCACCTACCCATCCATCTGAATGAAAAAGGCTCAGGCCATGTCCTTAAGTGTTAAAACTATAGCCTAGAAACAGGGCAGGATTTGAGAGAACTTATTTATCATCATAAGCCTTTTGTATTAAAAGCTGTTGATATTTTGCCACCTGCAGGGGCTGTGTGGAGGTTGCTCAAAAGAGTAAAAATGGTTTGCCATATGACCAAGCAATTCCACTCCTAAGTATTCACCCAAAAAACACAAAAACACTAATCTAAAAGGAAACCTACACTCCTATATTTATTGCAGCATCATTTATGATAGCCAAGCTATGGAAACAACTTAAAAGCCACAAAACAGATGAATGGGTCAAGAAAATATTGTGTATATACACAGCATTAAAAAAAGATAAACTCATGCCATTTGTGACCATATGGAGCTAGAAGGGATTATGCTAAGTGATATAAGTTAGAAGGAGACATATAAATACCAGATTATGTCATTTATATGTGGAATATAGAGAATCCAAATGAAATCTCAAAGACAAACTTTGAAAGCTGACTATAGAGCTGAGGCATCCAAGATGGGAGGGAAAAGGAGAAGGGGTGAAGGGATGGATGGCAATAAGGGAGGGGAAGGGCGCATTAGTCTATGACTAAGGCTAGCAGACAGGGGATGTGGTGGTGTGGGAGCAAAGGGGAGAGGGTGTCCAGGAGGATAACAGACTTTGGTGGTGGGTATAGTAAAATAACGTACATTTGTAGAGGTGTAAACCTATAACCCTAAGACATATATCATGATGTAAATCTATACTACCTCAATCAATGTAATTAAAAAAAAAAGAAAAAGCCAGCACTTATGCTATCAGTGTTACTATGAAGTGATTTAAATAAATAAACATGTCCCAGTTTTATGTAGCCAAATTAATATTGTTTATTTGCAGCGGTCACTTTTGGCTGCTCTGTGCTATTTTGAAAATGTGACCATAGCTTAAGCCTTTTTGGGTGCTTATTAAATTATGAGACACACATATATATTTTTAATTTTGATTCCTTCCCATTATTGATCCAAGATGCCCAGTTAACTCACTACCCTTGGATACAAATGACATTTTGCTATTTTAAAAACTCACATATGCCCTTTTCGGATGGGACTTGAAATAACTCAAAATATTCAAATAAAGTATACAGGCTCAAATGATATATCCAAGAGATCTTGAATCAGAGTAGTCTTATCAGAGTATATTAGATGTGTCACTTCCTCAGGGGTTGTTTTGAAGGGTATCCTTTATTTGGGTATGAAAGTTCTGGTATGTTTGCTTAGACACATGGGTCCTATTTCTTTATGGTTGTGGTTTTAGGAGGTCAGTAAATAACCTCCTTTCTTCCTCACCTGAGTTCAGCATCAGTTGAGAAATGATACAGGGAAAGCAGACAGCTGAAGATCAAATTATGAGTTTTATCACTGATTAGCTGATGACTTGAGACTGTGGCCAAAGCTTTGCCAACAAATTAGACTACTTTACTTACAAGTCACAGCCCTCACTCCACTCCTAGGATGGAACCTATCTCATTAAGCATAAGACATAGATGGGCATAGTGGAATGTGCAAATCCTGCAGACAGGCATGTGAGAAAGCATGATGTGTAGAGAGGACAGATAAGGATGGGCAAAAGAGAGAAGGAGGGGGGAATAGTAGGCAGAGGAAGAGGCTACACTAGGATTTTCATTTTCTTCTCCTAAACTCACTAATGTGTTCAATCACTACTCCTCCTCCCCAGGGGAAAAGTAAGCAAGAGGTAGGGGAAGAGGTCAAAAATGTTACACCAGGAAAACATGGAGTAAGAAAAAAGAGGAAGCCCTTGTAGCATTTTCCAGGTATTTATCCCTTTTAATGTAACATTTCTAAGAGTTAGATATAATTTTTCCTATATTAATATTTTTCAAAGTTCATACAGTGGTTACTTGTAGAAAGGATTTGAACTTTGGGTATGAATATATAATTCATGTTTGTTCCAATGCACCAAGAAGAGCTTTTGATTGTGCACACATGAGCACTGTGTAAGATAGTGTGTGATAATGATCTAGAAATTCAAGAGATCATTCTACCTGGGAAATTAAGGAAATATATTTTTGTGGGATGTGGCATTTATTATAAGCATGAGTAGGATTTAAATGCTCAGAAATGAAGAAAGGACTTTCTGGGAGGAGGCACCAGCATGGCAAAGTTAAAGTGATGGGAAATTATTGAGCATACTTTAGAGGAAAAAATAGTGCAGTGTTGTGCATGTGAACATACATTGTGTTAGGATAGTATGTTGGGTAAGTACGATTTTCAAGGTGGAATGAACAGTTATAAGCAAACAATAAATGTGAGGATGCAGGGAAAGACCAGAATCAGACTTAATGTCAAAATTATTTAGCCTGAGTATCTATCAAATGATGATGTCATTCAAATATAAGTGAAAACTGGAAGATAAACTGGTTTTAGTTATTTTCTGGGAACATGTTTAGTAGGATATGCTATTTAGTAGAAATAAGTCCATTTATGTGTCACTTAGTGATGTGAATATGTTTTGAAAAATTTGTCATTAGGCAATTATGCATTAGTCATTGTGCAATTGTCATAGAGTGTAATTATACAAACCTAGATAATATAGCCTATTGCACACCTGGCCTCTTGGAACCAATGTCATTGAATGAAATGTTAAGCAACACATGACTGTACTTATTTTATAATTCATCATTCATTCATTCAAGCAACAACTTTTATTGAGTCCTTATGATGTGATAGGAGCTGGGGAATTAATAGTAATCAAACACAGGCATAATGCCTGCTCTTTAAGAGCTATAATGACAGATCCCAGTTATTCACACTGTGTGAGACTGTTATTGTCGTGATGGCTAAAATGGAGATATCTGGGGTGCTTAGAAAGGTCTGTGATAAGTAAGAGGGTCAGACTTGGTGTGAAGGTCAGGAACTATCGTCTGAGGAAGTGGTGCCTGAACTGATATATGAAGAGTAAGTAAGAGTTAACTAGATTAAGAAGACAGAGCATTGCATTCAGGGGGACATTTAAATGTTTAAGCAGGAGGCAGCCTTCAAAATTCATATTTTGAAAAAATAAGTTACTCTATCTTCTATGTAGTGACCAGATTGAACAGAGACCAGAATTAATGTGAATAGACTACTAAGAAAGCTTTGTTACAGCTAAGATAGGGTGGAGGTGGTAGTGGTGATAGTGGTGGTGATGATGGTGGTTTTCACATATGAAATAGAGATATATGGATAATTTTGAGAATATTTAGGAAGTAAAATCTATAGAATTATGGGAATGCTTTGATATATGTGTTGATGGGGAGGAAGACATCAATGTCCCAGGTTGTTGACTTGTCAATTAAGTGGAATGGAGCAGGATGGGGAAATTAATAATTCAGTTTTGGGCATGCTAAGTTGCAGATGCTTTTTTAGTTTCCATGTCTTTCTCAATTCCTTTATAGAGCTAGTGATCTCATTTTCCTCTTTATTCCTTAAATAAAAGATGGATCACCTGGTATATCTAGTCATCATATATATTTAGTCTCCTGTAATCTGGAACAGTTCCTGATATCTTTCATGACACTGTTATTTTTGAAGAGTGCAGGATAGCTCTTTTATGGAATGTTGCCCAATTTAACTTTGCTTATTTCCTTATAATTAGATACAGGTTATGCATTTTTGGCAAGAATACTATGCAAGCATTATTGTGTCATTAGCATATCACATCAGGAGGCATATGATGTCACTTTAATCATTTAGGGAGGGTTGCAACCATCACATTCTGCACTGTCAGAACTTACCTCCTTTGTAGTCAGCAGATAATCTGAGGGGAGATAGTTTGAGACTCTGTAAATATCCTGTTGACCAATAAACTTTCACCCAATAGTTTTATTTTTTACTATTTTTTAAAGATTTATTTATTTTTATACAAGAACTAGGGTACAGGCCAGAGGCGCGAGAGGGTGAGAGGATTCACCAGAGACAGAGTGGGAAGCAGAATAGGCAGACAGACCGAAATACGCTGCTGAGGGGAACAGCGGGCAAGACAGGAGAGCTCTGCCACGCCATGTGGGTATCTCCCTGGCTGGCTGGGAATCAAGCCAGCGTTGCAGAGGCTGTGGACGGCAACCCCCTGGACCGCCAGGGAGGCCCCACCCAATAGTTTTAGCACTGAAAATCAATTACCACTTACAAAGTGTAAATTTGTGATTTTAAAAAAACCCTAGCATTTATCAACATTCTACTGTAAAGGTTTTCTCTTATTTTTTTAAATTTGTATATCTTTTTGCATCTGTAAAGACACCTGAATTCTTTTTGTATTCAATGTGTTCTAACCTCTTGTTTTGATGTGGAAAGTACCCACAATTGACCAGTGGGGAGCTCTTTCAACCTAATTCCTATGGCATGTCTTTGGCATGTCCCCATCAGTTTTTGAAGATTTACTTTCTGCCACAGGTGCTTATGGCTCATTTTGTACTTTCCCTGTCCCAATCCTGGAGTCAGCCGTTTACCCAAGGAACCCTGCTTCCTTTTAGTGGGGAATATACTTAGAAACTAAAATCTGGGCAGTTGACATTCACATTGCTATTAAAATATCATTGATTCTAGGTTCTTTCAGTGGACAGAACTGGTGGCTTTTTTTTTTAAAAAAATTCATACTAATACTTGTAATTCCAGTGACCCCAGGTGGCTCTTTCTTGTCTTTCTTCATTTAATGGGTGTGTATTTTATATTTTCTACACTGAATACCTAGCCTCCTAACAACACCAATATATTTATTCACTAAAAGCATGCATTATAAAGCAAGAGAACACTCCATCTTTCCTCACTTCCTTTTCCAACCACTGAGATAATTTACTTTGACATTCCTCAATTCCTATAGTTTTTTTTCTGGTTAATTTTCTCACATTATAAACATGTTCAGGTTTCTCTAAGCATATCTTTGCTGAGATTTTACCGTGAAGAAGTTCTCTATTAATATTATCATAAATCATATGAAAAACAACTCCCTTGCTCTGAGTGAGGCTGAAATGGGAGTTGTTGGTAATAACTTCCATCTGCTTGGCAGTTTACAGTTTACAAAGTATTTCTTTACATGTATGGCTTCATTTACTCTTAATGGTTTGAATTTTTTAGGTTGCAGACAAAATGATTGATAAACCCAGAACTTCGTGAATGTTTCACAAAGTAGGACTCAAATAATACCTGATAATTTTTTAAAGACATATTTAGAATCTATGACTGATAAAAGTATATTTAAAAGCATGAATAATCCTAAGCAATATATAATCTAAAATTTTTATACTCACATAGGCATTATTTGACATTGTTATTTTGTAAGATTTTTCTGTTTCCCTTGTATTGACATTTTTTTTATAATAAATTTTATTTTTATATTCCCCATACAATTTCAACCCCCCCATTTTGACCCCAATCCCTCCCCTCCCTCAACCCCCCCCCCAAAAGTGTCTCTGGTTCATAGATTTTTGTTGATTTTGATTTTCACTTTCTTATAATTATTCATTTTCCTGGTCCCTTATTTAAGTTTTCTAGATTCCTTGTATTGACATTTTAAAAAGGTATCTGCTTTCTAAACATGTACTAAATTGGGTATGCCTTTAAAGTAATGGTTGCAAAAGTAGCTGCATATAGAATTGCTAGGGACAGGTGAGTGGGAGCTGCACCTCTAATGGACTAAGTCACAATCTTTGGGGTAGGATTCACTACTTTTTATTTTTTTTTTTAAGAAAATTTTTTTAAAGATTTTATTCATTTATTTATACACGCATGGGGTACAGTCAGAAGCGTGGGAGGGTGAGAGAATTCATCAGAGCCAGAGAGGGGAGCAGAGCAGGCAGAAGGACCGAAGTACACTGCTGAGGGGAGCAGCCAGCGGCAGAAGAGGTCTGTGCGCCATGTGGGACCCTCCTCCGGTGGCCAGGGAGCATCAGGGGATTGAACCAGCTTCGCAACCCAGTGCTCAACCGCTGCGCCACTGGGGAGGCCCGGATTCACTACTTTTTAAAGCTGTCCAGAAGATCCCAGTGTTCAACCAGTACACAGCAGAGGACACTGATGTACCAGGGTTTGGTGAGTGTGACTTGGGTCACAGCTAAACACAAGGGAGCTTGATTTAGCTCTGATTTCTGATTTAAAGACATACTTAAATATGTAAAGGCATATTTTGAGCCTAACCAAGCAGTTAAAAGGCACTGAACGTACTCTTTTATTTTTTTCCATTAGCCAGACAGTCTCTTTTTTCCTAAGATTTATAGGATTATCACATTTTAGTGTTTCTGAAATCTTGTCGTGAACTAAAATAAGATGCACTTGCATTTAAACATTCTAAAGTTGTGCCTAGAGAACTAGAGCTGGGTTCTTAAAACTTAGTGTGCATTAGAAATACTTGGAGTAGTTTTCCAAACTCGGAATCTTAGGTTTTGGCCTTTGGAAAGAGTCATGGAAACTGGTACCCCAGGTGATTCTGAATTTTGTCCTTGAACTTTGATTTGAGAAGTAGTTTTCAAAGATTGGGCCTCTCTACCCAGTAGTATCAGGACACCTAGGTACTAGTTTGATATATTATCAAACTCTATCCCAAATCTACTGATTTAGAAACTCTGAAAAGTGGAAACCAACAGTGTGTATTTTCACAGTCCTCCAGAAATTATGATATAGGAAAAGTTTGGAACCACTATTTTGAGACACGCTGCCAGTGTTTCCCATCTTCTTTGATGATAAAAATCATCTAATATGCTTTTAAAAACACAAAATCAGGAATCCTTCCTGAATTATCAGAGTTAAAATTCCAAAGGCAGCAAATCCCAAAGGGATGGACAGGTGGATTATCTGTGTATTAACAAGCATGCTATGTGATTCTTATCTTCAGGCAAATTTAGGAATTACTGAGATGGAAAAGTCAAGGATGTTCTAATTCACTGTCTTATATTCCCTATTTAGAAGTTTGCCTTTGGAATTTGAGTTCATTATCACATTTAAATTTTATAACTGCCTTTAAGTGGATACTATCATCAAATCCTTTTTAGAGATGAGAAAATTAGAAAAGGTTCATATCTATTGTAAACCAGAAACCTTGGGACTCAAATCAGGAACTTTCTGACACCAAAACCTTTGTTCTTAAACTGTCTTAGGTAACTGTGTAGATCACTGTTGCAACATTGTGCAACCTTGCAGGTAGATGCTTGTTCCGAGTCATTCCTAGCTCAACATTTAAGGGAGCCGTGGACTATGGTGGAGGGCTGAGGATGCCTGGTGGTGAGTGTAGTGTGGTGACATTGCATGTGAGGATATGTAATCCTATGTCTCTGAATCACATGCAATGTTGTAAACCAATTTTCCCTCAATTTAAAAAAGAGGAAAAATAAACTGTAAAAATATAGATAAAAGTATTATCATCCATCTCCCAGCCTAGCTAGATGCACACTTTCTTCCCCAGTGTTTTTCAGTCTAAATTGTTCTGTCCAACTTTTCATTCATTGATTTGTTTTATTTCTTCATATGCCATATGTGAGTGAAATCTTATGGCACTTGTCTTTCTCTTTCTGACTTACTTCACTTAGCATAATTCATATTGTTGCAAATGGCAAGATTTCATTTTTTAAAAAATTATAGCTGAATAGTATCCTATTATTTATATATACATCACATCTTTCTTTTTCATTCATTTTTCTGTAGACACTTTCACTGCTTTTGTTTCTTAACTATTATGAATAGTGCTGCAGAGAAAATAGGGGTGCATATACCTTTCTGAATTAGTGTTTTCATATTCTTTGAATATATAGCTAGCAGTGAAATTGCTGAATCATATAGTAGTTCTAATTTAGATTTTTTTGAGGAACCTTCATACTATTTCCCATAGTGGCTACACCAATTTATTTATTTATTTATTTTTAAAGATTTATTTATTTATATAGGCACTGGGTGAAGCACAGAAGGGTGAGAGAAGGGTCAGAAGCACAGGAGGGTGAGAGAATTCACCAGAGCCAGAGTGGGGAACAGAACAGGCTGATCTACTGAAATACACTGCTGAGGAGAGCAGCGGGTACGGCAGGAGAGGTCTGTCGCACCATGTGGGATCCTCCTTGCTGGTGGCAGGGGATCCATCCGGGGCTGCAGAGGCTGTGGGCAGCTTTGCAGCCCAGCGCTCAACCGCTGCGCCACTAGGGGAGGCCCTCCACCAATTTATATCCCCACCAACAGTGTATGAGGGTTCCATTTACTCCACACTTGTGGTTTCAAAGAAAAAACACACCATGACTATTCTGACAACCCAGTAGTTTCAGGTTTTGCATGCAAGTCTTTAATCCATTTTGAATTAATTGTTTTTGGTATCAGATAGTGGTCTAATTTTATTCTTTTGCATATGGCTGTTCAGGTTTCCCAGCAGCCTTTTTAAAAGAGAATTTTATTTCTCCATTGTATGTTCTTGGCTTCTTTGTGGTAAATTAGCTATTCATGTATATGTGATTTATTTCTGGGCTTCTATTGATAGTTCTGTTCCGTTGATCTGTGTGTTCTTTTTATTCTAATTCCATACTGTTTTGATTGTTATAGCTTTGTAGTATTGTTTGAGGCCAGCAAATGTGATAACTCCATTTTTTTCCCCTAAGGATTGCATTGACTATTCAGGGTCTTTTGTGGTTCTATACAAATCTTACTATCATTTGTTCTATTTCTGTGGAAAAAAATGTCATTGGAATTTTGATGGGCATTATTAGATAACTGTATATTCCTTTAAGTAGGATGTCCATTTTGATCCTCATATGATACCTCCCTGTGCTCACTCCTCTTTTACTGTTGTACTCATTGCCCCTTTACTGATGAGATATCTCCATTCTCTTATTCAGGCTTTTTGTTTACTCTCCCCATATTACTCCTCCCAAAAATGACTACCCTTTGTCTTCTCTCACAGTCCAAAACCTGACTTTGCTTTAAGGTTCTCTCTTTTCTACTCTCTAGTTTCCCAGGCAAAATCTCCCCGATAATACCAGTTGGTGAACTTCTCCCTTTTGGGACTTATCATAATGTTTTTAGCCTTCATCCTCTATTTGGTTTCCAAAATAGAGTATCCTGCTCAAGTATTTTATTCTTTTGTCTCAATTAAGCTTATTGAATGTACTACTCTGTCATCCAAGACCAGGTAGTAGGAGCTAGCAAAATATGTATTGATCTGCAGTATAGTCATCACTGGATTTAAAAGGTTAGTTAGGGAAATTTAATAATTATTCTTTAGAATTTAGTTTGTAGAAATCCTACCCTCTCTTCCAAATCTAGAAAAGGATAGGGAAATCTTATTTTTTTGGTAGGGTTGGATTGACAGTGGTATCTGAAGAGGGGTGGGAGGTGTGGTGTATGCTTAATAAAGAGGAATGGTCTTAATTTTTTTTTTGTTTGTTTCTTTCTATTGTGACCATCATACAAGATAAGAATGTATTTTCTTTTAAAAATAAAAAAGAGTTATGTCTATTCTTACTGCCTATCAGGCATTAGGGTAGTATAGTGTTTTGGGAACGACAGCACCTTAAGATGTAACGTCGGAACTTTGGTCTGAAAATCTTACATTCAGCAAGTCCAGACCTGGAACAGTCTGTGTACTGCTGAGCTGGGGTCACTGGGGAACGGGTGCCACCTACTGACTAATCGTAGTCATACTGATTCAGGACAGCCACCTGTTTGGTTTGGCTCAGATCAAATAGGAGGCTTAAGGAGGTTGGCCCCAGAGACCCAGGGACATTCTTTGCCAGCATCCACCATATTTCCATAAGAAAGTTTATAAGACATAGCCACACAAAGTGAGGGAGGTGTTTCAAATGTAGTCTTTCTAAAAGAATTTCAGGAAAAGAGTTCTCCCAGGAGAAAAGTATCTGCAGTCTTGGTGCAGAAAATGATGGAATTAACATTTGATTGAATGCTGTTATTGATGGCAGGAAGCTGCGGCCCTGCAGAGGGAGAGTTGGTGAAAAGAGGCACCTGCCTAGTCACAGGTGGGCAGTGGGAGTGCTGCCCTGAGCCTGTGCAGAGACTGTACTGATATAGTCCTTTTCTCTTTGAAAGGGGTCACTCCTCTGTGGAGTGGCCTGCTTGTTGCTGATGTTGGGTAACAGGCAAAACTAGAAAGGGACCAGAGATTCCAGGGTGGGCCCAATCTCCATATCTTTACCCTCAGGCCTGTGCTCCACTCGCTATAGCAGTCTGATCCTGCTTGGGTCTCATGCCTTGTGATAAGGCACTGGTGCCTAAGAGTCATGACCTCTCCAGCTGGATTAATGGTCATGTTATTCCCCGCGACCCCCACCTCCTTGTGTGAGTCAGGTTTTAGTCTTGTGAGACCTCCTTTCCAGTTTTTCTATTCTTGTCCTCCATTATTATGAAAAATTGGATTTCATATTCAAGTACTACTTATTGGTTGTGAAACTTCAAAACACATTCTCTTATAAAGTCCCACAACTGGTCTTTCTTCCTTTTAAAATCCATGTTAATTTTCTGCAAATTTTTAAATGGGTTGACTTTGTTTCAGGTCAAAAAATATAATATTTTAGCTGTTCCTATTACTTGCTAGGGAGAAGTAGTACCTTCAAGGAGCTTAAAGTGGATGAAAGATTTAGATGGTTAGCAGGGCATCCACTGGATTTCAACAACAGTTGTACTGTTAAGGGGTGAAAGGTGAAGTTTAATGCTTAGCTCTGTTTTAATAAGGGTTGAAACTGTTTAAAGATTTTGAAAAATAGAAATTATTTCATTGAAAATTAAAACATTTTCTAATACAGTAAGTGAAAAGTTTATATATAATGTATATAATAATGTTGTAGACACATGCACAATGTGAGTTTTATATACATAGTACATGCAATGTTCACACAGTAGAGTTTTAGAATGTCAGTGAGAGTGATGATGATGTGGTTTTTGGAGTCTGTGGGTTTGAAGTGCGGGGTCCTTGGGTTCACTCTGGGAAAGGTTTCACCAGAGCTCCCATTTCAGTGACACGCAGCGAGTTTCCCAGGCGAGTTTCTCCACAGGACAGAGACATTAGTTATATTTAAAGGGCAGGCTTATTAGGAAAAGGGACAGAAGAGTAAAGTACACTTGCATAGACACAATTGGGCAGGAAGAGCTGCCCCAGAAGGGACAGGTTTGCTAAGAGAGTCCTGCATGGTTGCAGGCGTGTGGCCTTGACAGGTTACCGGCAGGCAGGAAGGCTCCTGCCCTGCAGAGGGAAAGAATTGGTGAAAAGAGGCACCTGCATAGTCACAGGTGGGCAGTGGGAGTGCTGCCCTGAGCCTGTGCAGAGACTGCACTGATATAGTCTTCTGTTTGGGAGGGTTCACTCCTTGTGAGTCATCAGTTGGTTGCTAATTTTGGATAACCATGTAGAATCTTGCAGAATCTGAAAGGACCAGAGATTCCACAATGGGCTCAATCTCCATATCTTTACCTTTGGGACTGTGCTCTAGATAGCAGTCTGATACCTGCTTGGATGTTATGCTTTGTAATCTAGGCGTCTATGCCTCAGGATACTAGTTTCTGCAACTGTGTCAATGGTTATGTTACAGGGCAGAGACCAACCTGTTACAGTTATGCTACTCTCTTCTGCCCCTGTAACAGGGTGGTCCCCAGGAAAGGGGGAGGTTCCCTGCC
The DNA here is from genome assembly GCF_964194135.1 of Talpa europaea. Classification (NCBI taxonomy): domain Eukaryota; kingdom Metazoa; phylum Chordata; class Mammalia; order Eulipotyphla; family Talpidae; genus Talpa; species Talpa europaea. The sequence continues at coordinate 33,759,989 of NC_140074.1, forward strand.
CCACCCAAGGGAGGGTGGAGCTGAGCAGGAAGAGGAGAAGCTGAAGAAGAGACTGAGGAAGGAAGCAGGATGGAGCCAGGAGACCTGGAGGAGGCGCATGGAGCCTAGAGACATGTGAAGAAACTGCGCTTGTCTTTTGGTCGTGGACTGGGTGACACAGATGTGGGTGAGACCCATGGGGAGGTAACAATGGCAGCTTTTATCTTGATGTTGATTTTGCTCTTTTCCTTCCGGGCTTGTCTGGTTGTTTCTGACTCTTTTCTGTGGGTCCCCACTGGAAGATGCTTTAGACTTGCGGCAGGCTTTGGGGTTTGCTCTGGGCCAATCCCATTTGGATGGACTTTTACCCACGAGGGGATGGGTAACTTTGGGTGCTTCATTTAGAAACTAGACTCTTTGCCTTACCTGTATTGTTGCCTAGTTTTATTAAAGTTCCTTCCCATTAAAGTCTCATATGTTTTGTGTTGATGCGGCGGATGGCAGAACCCTACATAGAATAGACAGGTTTGCGGGGTTTGGGCTGCCCCTCTCCCTGTCCTATAACACCCCCACCTCCTGTGTGAGCCAGATTTCTGGTCTTGTGGCACCTCCTTTTTTAGGTTTTTTTTTTTTCCTATTCTTGTCCTCCATCAATGAGACACTAATGAAAAGGCACTTGTGTCTCCTGATAAACCATCCAGCATCCAGCTCCTCATCTAAGAAAGCCATAATTACTTGCCCTCTCAATACCCTTTTGGGTCAATTTGTAAAGTACGTTAGAGATGGATAGGTGGGATTAATTTCCTCCACCAGAGAAATGCATCCTGGACACATGATGTAGATGTGAGAAAGGCCACTTCCTATATCAACTGAGATCCATAATTAGGTGCTTTAATTTCTTGGAGGGGGGCCCGGTACTTCATAAAAAGACTCTTTCATTTGAGTCAATACACAAGGCAAGGAAACAGAGTAGAAGGATCATGAGGGAGGTGAAAGAAATGTTCTTCCAAAAACCGGAGAAGCTATGTCTAGGCAAATTGGCTTTTGGGGGCTTCCCACCTTCACTCTCTGTAGCAGTTAATCCCAGGGGAATTCCAGCCCTTTGAATCCTGACCTACACATTCATATTAAACTTAATCCTTCATTGAGATGCATACTCAGGAGGGTTTTACCTAAATTAGAATGAGAGGAAAGGAATGTTGCTTAGCTCAAAAGAATATCACTAGCAGTGAATGCTTTCTGGGTGCCGGGCACTAGGCTAAAAGCCTTCAGACAGATAAATTCATGGGTTCTGTCTACCAGTGAAGTAGAAATAGCATTGACTCAGGAATGGAGGATAAGTAATTTAGACAACATCCCAGAGCTAATGAATGAGAAGATTGGGATCTAAACCAAGTTCTGCCTGACTCCAGAATCTATGTGCTTATGATATTCTGAACCTCTAATAGTATTTCAGAAGTTTTTAAGTGGAATTAACTTGGTGCTAGAGAAGTTATGAAATACCAATCCCATGGCTTGCCTTTTTTTTTTTTTTTTTTTTTTTTTTTTTAGCTATAAGGACCTATCTGTGATATGTTTCACAACTTTCTTTTTCTTTTTTTTTTTTTTTTTTGGATTGAAGAGATGTCGCTTCATGAAAGCTCTAGACTTCCTTAAATGGAGAATCAATGTTAACCTGTTAACTTGAGCGTGTTTGTGCTTGTACATGTGTATCTTTTTCACATGGAGTGGGGATATTGAACCAAGAGTAGTGACACTGAAGAAAAGAGAGCAGTGACAGAAGATGGAGCTTGGTGTATAAAGCACTGGACTGAGAGACAAGGGTCCTTCATTCTAGTTTTCACTCTGCCATTTACAACAACAAAAGCAGAAGTGAAAGCAGAGCAACAGCAGCAGCAACAATAATAATAACTAAAATTTGATTGATACCGTGTGCTAAGTGCTATTTCAAATATTTTATGTGTTTAATTCACTTAATTCTCATGACTTTCCTATTAGCTAGTACTATGATTATCTCATTTTATTGATAACAAAATTGAGACATATACAAAATCTCCAGGTCACAATAGCTTGACAAATGGTAGAAAGATGGCTTACACGTTGGCAGTTGTGCTTACTATTTTAACTATTATATAATAGCATCTGTTGGCTAACTGATTTGCAAATTGTGTCAGTTAACCTTTCTAGGCTTTAGTTTTTCCCATTTATAAGTTCATATTTTTTAAAAATATTGAGTACTAAGCTTGTGTAAAACCATACAGACCAGGTAGAGATAGAAATGACCATGTACCACAGGTGCTTCCCTCCCTTATATCACATATACATAGTGCAGAATGCAAAGGAGAGGTGACCTACATCACATTGATAGCACCTGGAAAGGCTTAAGGAGGAACTGGCATTGTAACGTGATATTTAAGGCTGGGTGTTGGCCCAGAAGGGACATCCCAAACAGGTAAAGGTTCAGGTGAGTTTGGGGATTTTAGGAACTAGTTCATTTTGACTGAAGAACAGGATAGTAAAAAACAGAGGAATCTGCCAGAGGAAAAGAATGAGACCCATGCTTAGGGATTCATATCCAGGACCATTAATATCTGCAATGGTGTGCAAGTCAGATTGGTTTGAGGAATGACTAGAAGCAGGGAAGCCAGGGAGGAGACCAGAGAAAAGGTCTGACTTAGAGAACTGAGGACCTCTAGTTGGGTGGGAGAAGGGAGGGTTGAACAGTGAGGATAAATGGCAGAAACATCAGGAAAGCAGGATGGGACAGAGGAGGTGGTGCAGTGAGCAGATAGTTGATTGAGAGGGTGACAATGACCTGCAAAGGAGGACAATTCATCTGCTAATTTCTTTAAACTAAGATTCTTAAGGAATTTGTAAGAAGTTACTCTTGGCTAAAGTTACTGGATTTTATCACTGAAGCTTAGAGTAATGACCTTTACAGGGATGTGATGATAGCTGAGTGACAAGTATATCTCCCTGTTCCCAACTTCCCCCCTTCAACTGCTGTTACCTCTAATCAATAGAAGAGTACTGCTACACAGGTGTATGGTTTTCCTCTTAGAGGTATTTTTTTTTTCCTTTCTCCAAAGAGGTAGCATAACGTAGTACTAACAGGGCAGACTGAAGCCAGAGGACTAGAGGAGCTACTGACTAGCTGTGTGTCCTGGGCGAGAAATGTAATCTTCCTGTACATTAGTGTGTACATGTGTAAAATGGGGATAATGTAGCCTATCTCATAGGGTTGTTGTGAGGGTTAAATGAGTTTAATATATGTAAAGTGCATGCTGAGTAAACACGTAGGAAATGTTTTCTCTTCCTACTGATGAGTAAACTGAGAATCCAAGAGATGAAATTATCTAGTAGAGTTAGATTCAATCCCCAGCCTGCTCATCTCCAAGGCCTCCTTAATTTCCACTGTGCCACACTGGAGTTGAGTAGAGCCCTAAAAGAGGTGAGAAAGAAGCAACAGGATTGCAGAAATACCACAATTCAGTTTACAGAGGGAGGAAGAGTAATATGAGAAGAAAAAAGGAGAAATTGGGAGGAAGAACAGGAATAAAGAATTCTAAAATAAAAATCTTTTCTGTTTTTCTAATTGTTAAATTAAAACATCATAGAACGAAATTCGTGCTATCTAACCACTTTCTGGTTCCCCTCTCAAACAACCATTGCCAACAGACATTTTTAAAAAATCAGTGACAAATCATTATATTATGGTAGAAAGCAGGGGAGATAACTCAAAAGAATAGAGGTGATTGATAAGTTTGGATGCAAGAAAGTAGGGGCCATGAAGCTTGTTATTGGGGAGGACAGATAGGGTAGGGATTGGAGTAGAAGTAGAAGGCTCTGTTGCCTGGGTTTGGAATGAATCTGGTGTGGAAGGAGGGGACAATGGGCATAGATAGCTACAAAATAAGGGGGCTGAAACAGTTTATGGGTTAGGAATTATTTTGTGCTTTGAATTCCTTTAGGTGTCTGATCAAGTTTAGGGGCCCCTTCTCAGAATAAGATATTAATTCTTCAAACAAAATATGTGGATTACAAAAGGTAAATAAACACTTTTGAAGCTGCCTGCTGCCCCATTTGAATGCTCTCAACCTTGTCTGCAGAAACCCAGAGATGCACCCAGAATGCATACTGAATCCAAATCCCTAGCTGCAGTATGTGATTTTAGACACGGACTTATCGTCAGGTGATTTGGACACCCTAACCATAGAGAAGTTATGTAGAATATCCACATCGCCACTCTCATTTAGTTATTTCAGAAGGACGCTGGCAGAGTGAAAGTGCACTTCATGTGCTGATCAAGCTCTCCTAGTGTTCCCCTATTCTGCCCCCCACCTCCATTCCATTGAGACACAGAAGCAGATAGTTCTGGGTTACTGACTCCTTGTAAAGGGTTCTTGGTATGCTCCATATGCTGGCAAGATGGCTGTTGCACTTCCCTACGGGACTAGGTGTGTTGCCCCCACATATTTGGTATTTAAGTTTGCACATAACATTCAAAAAATCACCAACAGCTCTTATTGGACCATGTGGAGAGCAGGAAGAAGGCTGGCAGCAGGAATAGCCTAGGGTGGATTTGTTGGGGCACATATATTAGGAAATGAGTTTCTGGGATTTTCCTTATCAACTGTTTAATCAGAAACTGGCCAAATCTCCCTACAAAATCATCATTAATATAGTAGAGGAGGAGGTTTACATCAAATAATCCCATTTACTGTTGAATTATGTTTTTATATTTTTTCCCAGGCCACACCCGGATGTCTGTCTATAGGAAAAGTACTTTTCTACTTCTTGCCCATAACTAGATGTGAAATCATCATCCTAACTACATCCATTGTTGGAATTACTATTTTGGGTTGTCCCTATGTAGTGTGAAATGAAGAGAAAAAGTGTGTAGCTGAATAACGATATGGAAATCCAGACTTAAAAACATTCTCTGATGGCTTGGCATCCGCAGGATAAATTGGTCATAGTTTTCAGCAACTCAGATCAAAGCCAAATGTTGTTTGCATTCAGACAGTGATTCAGGGACCATGTCTTATTTGGTTTCTTTGAAAATAGAACACAGACATTTTTTCATACCTTTGAGAGAAATCTTTTGGCTTCCAATTCTGTGCCTTGTAAATGTTATTGTACCCTAATATAAAGTTTTACATCTTGTCTCAAATGTCTTTTTCGGAGTTATTTCCCCATCCCCAAACTGAGTAACTTGTGATGAGGGTCTCCTGATGTAATGGGAATAAAAAAATGGCCGACTGGTTAAGATAAAAAAGAAATGAAAGTAAATAAAACACATATGGAACATCTACTTGCAGAGTTAAAATATATTTGAGTGTGTATGCAAATCAGCCTTCCAAATAGAAATCTAGACTGGGCCAGTCTTAGGTGCAATTAGGAAGTAGCTAAGTTTGCTTTACTCAGTCTTTCAGGTTCCTCTTACCTGGGTATTTTTCCATCACCTCCACCTCTCAGTCTACTTTCTGAGCCTAGAAACTTCAGATGATTAGAAATGCTTCGAATTCAGTATCAATTCAGGACTCTTTCCTTTGCTGTTTGTTTCCTTTTATTTCCACTTCCCCTTCCCACACACATGAATGTGTCCTGTGTCTATTTTCTGTGGGCCTTATTGCTCAGGTCAAAGCTCCTTATTCCTCAGATGTAAGAATTATTTAAATGACTGCTTTTCAAAGAGTATATATTAACTCATAGCTAATTCTATCTTTTAATGGATACTTTATAAATTTTAAAAATTATTTCCTTGTTTCTTTTTTTTTTTTTTGCCTTAGCAGACTTTAATGAGTATCTATTATGCAGCATGCAATGACTTTGGTGTAGATTATAAGTGAGCCCAGTTGTCAATTGACATGGGGATCAAAAGGTTAAATAGCATGGCAAGGTAGAATAACAATTTGGAGGTGACGCTATTATAGTTTGGCTCCAGAATCTGGGTCCTTAAATCATCCTGTTGGGGTCACTCCAGCATTTAGGTTGTGAGTACCAAGCGCAGGACATAGACAAGGGCTGTGAGTTTTATGGCAGGACCATTCCAGGTGAGCCAAAGAGGGCAGAGAGGGGTCTATGAGAGTGGCTCTTCACCCTGGCTGTCCATTAAGTCATTTTGAAGCTTAAAAAAATGCCCTGATACCCAGATCCCATTCAGGCTGAGTAAAGAAGACTCTCTGGGGGGTGAGTCCTGGCTATTTTGTATGAAGAGTTCCTTCATGTTTTCCAAAGGATAGCCAGCATGAGAACTACTGCAGGAAAGAGGCTTCAGGCCTTGAGAGTGGGCTAGCACTCAGAAGGAAGGAGGAGAATGCAAGTGACATGAGATGGGGGACAGGAAAGAGGTATCAGGAACAGAATAGGTAGCTTCTCTATTCTTTGTCCTGTCTCTCTCACTACCAGCTTTCTGGATCTTCCTCTGGCCTCCTATTCTTCATTCTCCTTGTCTCTGACCTTGTCCCCTTCCCTCTTTTACTTCTCTCCCCCTCTTCTCTGCCAACCCCTTTATCCTCTTCCTTCCTACATTCTCCGGGGTTGTTCTCCTTCTTTTATTTCCTCCTCTTCCTGCCTCACCTCTTTCTTTCAGTTCATGACCTTTTTGGGTCATCTCATTTAACATTGCCTTTCCTCCCTGCAGAAAGTGAGCAGAGTTGAGGTCTCAGTTCAGTCAAAATGCCTATTGATAGTCCTAAAGGAATTAAGGGAAGGCCTGGGATGTATAAATCCATTTCCCCAATGGTAAAATTAGTATTAGTGTTAAATATTGATAAGGATTTTAATAATGGGGACCTAGAGCATCAGCCACCTGACTCTGCGAATGAGGGAAGAGAGGAAAGCTTAGAAGGTGTTTTAGTTTTCTGTTGCTGCTAATAACAAAGTGACATAGTGGCTTAAGTAATCCACATTTATGTCTTAAAATTCTGTAAGTAGAAATTTGGCATGTGTTTCAGTGGGTTCAGATCAAGATGTCAGGTGGGCTGCATTCCTTTCTTGAGATTCTAGGAACAAATCTGTTTCATTGATGCCTTTTCTAGTTTCTAGAGGTCTCCCGCATTCCTTGACTCATGACCTCTTCCTTCATCTTCAAAGCCAACAGTGTAGCATCTCTGGTTCTGCTTCTATGGCCATCATGTCACTTTCTCTGTTTCTCATCTTCTTTCTCCCTTTTCCACTTTTAAAGATCTTTATGATCACAATGGTCCCACCTGGATAATCCAAGATAATTTCCCTATTTTAAGGCCTTCTTATTGGTCATCTTAATTTCTTCTGCATCTTAGTAACCTATCTCATATAGCTTAACATATTCACATGTTCTAGAGATTAGGATATGGTTATTTTTGAGGAATCATTATTCTACTTACAACAGAAAATCTCACAGAATAGAAGTGGTTAGTAAAGGGCATTCCATGTAGACAAAACAGCTGATACAAAGACTGAGAGGCTTTTGAGAGTGTTCATAGTATGTTTTGATGAACTGTAGTAGTTTAGTATAACTTAATGGTGTCATAACAGGCCATTGCACTCCTAAATGAATTAAAGGAATGTGTAAAATTACATTTCACATTTATACAGTATATTTTGTTCTTAAATTTTACGTATAATTATTTTACTCCATTTCATCAAAATATCTTACAATTGGAATATCTGTGAGGGGCTGTATACTGGTAAAGCTAAGAGCATGTGCTCTGCAGCCATAGGGAACTGGGTTCTAATCTCACTTCTACTGCTTATTAGATTTATACCTGTGAGGATGAAATGAGATCAAGAATGTCAAGTGCTTCGCTCAGCCCCTATCACATAATAAGCCCCTAATAAGTGTGCTTTGTGACATTTACCATAATTAAACTGTGTCTTAACCTTTTTGGCTTATAACTTACACTCTTACTTCCTCCTTAATGTTTACTTCTTACTGGAAGAAAAAAGAAAGCTGTGACAAGAAGAACATTTCTGACCTATGCAACCTGTTTAATCATTATTGTCAAGTTCAAAATGTCTAACTGCTGGCCCTAAATTCAATTTAGAATCTAAGGACTCTCTGCCCCTACTGCTTACGACAACAACCCCAAATAGTACCTATAGGGTATAGGTATTCATTTTGTAATCAAATTCATTTTGATTACTACTATTCATTTTGTAATCAAATACAAATTTTAAATCATATTTGATTACAAAACAGAAATCAGAAAAGAGATAGGGGAGGTGAGCTAGGCTGACCTGAAACTTTCTAAAGTAGTATTGCTAACAATAGCAGCAACAACAAAGATGACTGGGACTCGAAAATGCCAATTCTATACATTTTTTTAATTTTTGAATGTCATTCCAGGAATTTTTTGGCTCTATTTTATCCAGGAATGAGGGATAAAGTCCAATTTCAATAGGGATTTAGGAATGCATATATTTCCTATTAGTTGCTGAGTTTCTGGGGCTACATTTGTTAACCAGTAACTGAGAACATGTAGAAATAACCTGCTTTTTCAAGGTAATTGTCTGACAACCAAAAGGATAAGCTGCTCTAGCTGACTCCCCCAAAGGTTGACCAGCTGGTCTGAAAGGAGGTATTGTGTAACTACTGGGGGACTACAGTGTCTCTTGCTTAAAATTATACCGATGACATGGTAGGATGATCTTTAAAAGAGCATGAGTAATGAGCCATGCTTAATTTAAAAACAAAACAAAACAAAACACAACAAGAAGAATCAAGCTAGAAGAACGTCACAAAAACTAAGTCTATATTAGGTGGCAGGCACCTTTAAGTTTGATCTGTGTATTTTTGTACTCTTATGGTGCTTTAAATACCTTAGGTACTTCTATAAGATTTTTAACTGTATGCTTAAAAAATTTAAGTGGATCTACTGGATCCCATAAATGAAAAAGTACAGCAATCCAATGGATATCAGGGCTCTAATGGTTCCATCAGGGCTCTAATCCTTGTTTTCTGCAACCTTTTCTACCCTCTGCTGTCAGCTCTCTCTGCAGGTTGAAAGTAAGATAGCTTCATTTCAGTCTCTTTACAACACACAGAAGAGGAAAGGTCACTTTTTAGTAACTCTTTAGAAAGAGGAGAAGCAATATTCCTTAGTTGCCATGGAAGAACTTTTTTCTTTATATCTCATTGACACAAATTGAATCATATGGCCATCATGCAACACATCTCTGTGGCTAGAACTTTCCTCTTCACATCTTATTGACCCAAACTGGGTCACATGAACATTTTGAACCAATCCTTGTGGCCAGGGGCCTGCTGTGCACTATTTGGCTTAGTTTAACCTTTATGAGTCATTCATTTTGATCAGGAAAGGGAAATTTCTCTCAGTCATCAAGCCTACTCCTGGAGGTGGGGCTGGGGTTAATTTCCCCTGAACCTCTTGGGCTGTGTCCCTTATCAATAGTGAAAGCCCCTGGCTGCCCATGTGTTCTGGCCACTATTGTAATTCCCATCCAATCTTGCAATAACTCAACTAGTGGAACTGAGGTCTCAGTCTTCTAGGAACTAGCCAGAAGTATCCCAGTAAGTGGTGGAGTTAGGATTTCTAGGTTTTCTGATTCCAAAGTCTACCCTCCTTCCAGCATTCCACCCTGCTTGAGTAAATGAACAAATAAATGTCCAGGGGATGCAGAGTTCTGTAGCCTGAAAGAGTACTAGAGTAATGGCTAATATGGGCGACTATTTCTGTTTGAAGCCTGTCCATTTCCCCACTACCTGTGTGGCACTGGGAAGATATATCTCTTTGTTCATTTATTTATTTTTAATTGAGGTAATATTAGATGTCTCACTTCTTTCAGAGTCTGTTTTCTCATCTTCGTAGTGGAAATTGTGCTAGACTTTAACTCATTGGGATGTTGTGAGAATTAAGTAGGGTAATGTGGATAATGAACTTGGAACAGTGTTCGTAGCATGAAGGGCATATAAATGCTCTTACCCAGGATGGGTCTGCTTTGGGAGCAATTGTTCTTTTGGACAAGCAATGAAATTACACTCTTCCCTGCTTCACAGAGTTAAAATGGGATACATGTGTTTCTATATGTGAAACCCCCCGATTCCTTTAGCAATGTGGGGATTTAGGATTTGTAGAAAATTTCCAAATGTATTCAACCCTCATATAGATGTATTTAGAGACTAATGTGAGTGCAAGAGTCCAGAAAGCCACTGAATTACTTTTTTTTTAGAGCTTAATTCTACCCAAAACTTATTTGTGGTTCTAAATTATCCTGATGGTATCCTAATGTTCTACCTTAATTTACTCTCCCTAAAAAATTATCTTCCTGTCTGTACCCATTTTTCATATTTTCCTTCATTTTTCTTTCCATAATTTAGTACCATTTTGGGGGTGGAATTCAAGGTGATGCTAAGGTGATGCAAGGTGATCTGGTTTGGTGTGGTTTGAAGGAGGGAGTAAGGTGTCACATAGGAAAAGGACACAAGGCAGTCATAGGGGAAGCACATCCTCTTTGCAAGAGATGTGAATTGCAAGAGATTGTGAATTTTCTTCCTTAAGAAGTAGGAAGTAATATTTTAATCTTCAGAATACAAGGAAGAGTTTGGAGCCACAGAAAGAAAATGGCAGGTGTTTATACTTTTTTTGAGTATTGAAATTATTATATATATACATATAGGTGTATGCATACACAAGCACAAATCATTAGTGCTATTTACTGTCTCTGAAGGTAGGAAATTATTCTTTCACTTCCTCATTAATGCATTTAATTAGCATTAATTAAATGCTAACACTATTGCTAGACTATGACAGGCTTATGAAGAAATGTAAATTCAGGTCAATAGAAGGCAGACAGATACAGTTAAGATAGTATTATAATCAGATCATTAAATTTACATAACTATATATAAGTGACCAGTATGGGTATTAAGTAGTAAGAGTATTTATGTATTATGTATATCTATGAACTTATTTTCATTTTGGTAAAGTCTTGGTAGCTATACTTTAGTTTTATGTCATCAACCTATATAGAATTATTCCATCAGCCTTTCTACAATTTTAGATGCATCTCTGTTGGGTTTGTACGAAATAAGAAGACAGATTTTACAAATCAAAAGAGAAACATTGGAGAAACATTGTCTGGAATAAAATACTTCACACTTTGGTCAGTTGCATGTGGAGTAATGTATTTTAGACTCTGATTTACAATTTTGACCTTAAGAGATCTGATGTTATGAATGTAATAAGTATAAATAATAATTTTTAAAGAGTGTCCCACTGATGTGTAAGTAGGAGAGTCTAGGTTAACTATGCTTGTGGTAAGGTTAGCAGAAAGATCACTTAAAAGTTTTATTAGGGTATCAAAACTGATAACATTCCACTGTTTGTACTACTCACTTAGGAAGGTAAAATGGAAATTTTCCATCTTACATATTTAGTTCCCCTCTTTAAATTGGCAAACACTGACTTTTTCCACTGCATTTCTATATAACTGAACTCTTGCCAGCTCCTCTGTGTGTGTGTGTGAGTGTGTGTGTGTGTGGAGAGAGAGAGAGAGCAAGAGAGAGCACGTGCGTGTGCACAGCTAGGCATACTATCACTGGTACTGTTAGCTCAGCTTATCTGCACTTTGGGGTTAAAACATTTTTTTTTTTCTATATACATTTTACACGAGTTGGAATCTGATCATAATTTTTTACAAGTTTGTAAATGGTTTGCTGTCAGAATAGTCAGATTGACACAAATAATAGTTTTCAGTAAGCTTTGTTGTTGGCGTGTTCCCTCTAAGAGTTCACTGTGTTCCACGGCTATGGTTTTGATTGTTCCTATATTTTATTCTAGCTATTTGTGAGTAGAAACATAGAGTCGATGCCTTTGGTGCTTTTTCTGATGCTGGAAGTTCTCATTTGCTTATCAATTCTCTGCTCAACAGCCAAACTACTCCATACTATGTAGAAATTATTCTTGCCTCCATACTCAATTATGTTTATCTGACATTGATATCAAGATGCAAGGCATCTTGCAGTTAGACTTTATATACTTGCATTATATTTTGCCCACATTGAAAGGTCATTCACAGTTATTTTGTAGCAGAGCAGTATCAAAAAAACTTTAAGGGATTCTAGAGTGGTCAACCTAACTATGCATCCTAGTCTCTTAAACTACTAAACTTCAATTTTCTTGCTTCTGAATAGATTACCAATGACCATCTCATATAATTGCTTTGAGGAGTAGATTAGATGATCTATGTAAAAAGTCATCATTTCTTCAGTTTGCTGTATCCTAGACACTGAGCAAAATGCTTTATGTAACATTTTCCAATAATATCTTCCAATTTACAGTGCCTACAAGTGTTAATTCCTTTATTCCCAATCCTGGAACAGGGCAAGTACTTACTAAAAATTTCTCAAATAAATGAGAACTGGACTTAAGCTGGAAGCAGGGCCCTGTTTACCAAGTCAATTGCCTTGAGTCAGTGGTTGAGAAACATAGAACTGAGGACTCTAGAGATGGAATATCCCAACTGGATTGCAGCTATCACCTATCTGTCTGAATGGCTGCCAGGCCATAATTCCTAAACATAATGGAGAGCTCATAGGGAAGGGAAAGTGTTGTTGCTAAGCTACGCTATTTCCTTTCCCACATTTTTGCTTTATTCTTTCCTCACCTATCCCTGCCGACCAATTTAGTCCAGAAGAGGTGCAGATCTCATTCTGAATCAGTCTTCGGTTGTATCATGAGTGCTGCACTTTTACTATATCCCATAGAATCTAAGGACATTGCAGATCTATATTCCTGGCCAAAAAAAAAAAGTTAACCATAGCACTCTACCTATGTAGTAGTAAATTTTTTAAGAATAGTAGTGGCTCAAGAAAATCCCACCTACATAAAAAGTGAAGAGAATTTTGGGGATCTCCAGGTTGATGACTAGTAACTTTTCAGTGTTTCATTTACATGAGCTGTTGATTAAAGTAGGGTATAGCATTATATTTTTCTATACCAACTTAGTTGTTCCCTACAAGTGGTAAATTTTGGAAGGATCTGCAAACCCCTATGGTACCATTTCATGAATCAAAACCTGTGTATTTGAAACATTGGAAGCACTTTTAAAAAGTTTTTGTAGTTTCCACCCAAAAGCAATCTATTCAGCCCAAGAGTCTAGATGAAGAGAATTTCCCATGATGCATTGAAGGGTTAGTGTTCCCATCTTCCTCTCCTCCTGAAGGCTGGAGTTAATGAGAAAGAGTTTTTATGTGAATGTCAGGCATGTTGCAATAACTTGCCACAATGGAATAATCATGGCAACTTCCACTACTTGGTTTCTTTGTTTTTGTGATGTTGCTGCATGCTTCATTTTATGAGTGTTTTTTTGTGTGCGGTTGAACCCATCTATTGCCATCTTGGGCTTGGATGCTTGCATTTAAAAGATGAAGAACAGAGGGAGAAACTGGAATATTGACAGAATGACATATCTTAGGCACTTTTTAGTTTATTTTTCTCCTTCTCCTTCTGCTGACAGATATTCTGATGATTAATATTCTGATGAGTTTGTGACTTTATTAAAAGGGAAAAAAAAAGTCTTCCCTAAGGGGAATCTTGAAAAACAGATCATAAGACATAAGAAGTAGTATTGTGAAAACTGAACTTTTTTGGGTGACGTCAATATCGTGGATGTAGACCAACCTAGTAATATTCTTTCTGAAATAAAATTATTTTTGGTTTGGTTTTCTGGGGTGAGACTCATTTTGTACTTGAGGGCTTCTATCTTGGTCATAGCATCTATTACCTGAATGCTAATTTATATTTGAGTGAGAGCCATAGAATATGAGAACTGGTGAAATTCTAAGTGTCTTGAGATATCCTTATTAATTTCCTTCATGAGGATGGATATATTCACCGCTGAAAGGCCTAACTAGAGGCTATTGTGTGCTTTACATATATTGATTCCCAAGATGGACGTTTGTGACAATTGAGTTGGGAACCACTAATGGTTGGCCTTCTGGGACAACTTCTTAAGGGCTCTGAGCAAGACAAGCAGAAAGGCTGGGATCACAGCTTAGGTGGGTTTGAAGCTGAATTTGCTGAATTCTTAAGGAGAAAGTGCCATTATATGGAGCAACATATGCAGGGAATGCGCCTCCATTCCTAACAGCTTGTGTTTAGAATTTACTTCCTTGTAACACTTCTCATCTTTTTTTCTCTCTTCTCTGCCTATACTTTCCAAAGATGCCAAGGGCATCTTCTGTGAGTTACCTATCCATTTCCTAAGTTTTGTGCTTCCAAACCCTTTTGCCATTTTCCACTTTATAATTTTTACTCTATTTTACTATTGGGTGTTTCTTCTATTGTTCCTAACGATTTGACATCAAATCCTGAGAAACGCTGACGCCTTTCTCACGTTAAAACAAAACAAAACAAAACAAAACAAAACCAGCCAGTTCAATAAATACAGCCCAAGAAGAAGGTGAAGGTGTCTCCTTGCTGTGAACGCTGTTCGGGAGTTCCTCGACTCCCTGGCTCACGAAAAGGACTGTGTCTGTGAACTCGTCCAGAAGGAGACACAAATTCAGTCTTGGAATTGGCCAGCCTGGTGGCCAGCGAACCCGCCCCCACCTCTTCCCCCCTCCCCCTCGGGCGCTCACACTCAGGAAGCAGCTGGCTGCAGGCCGGCCCTCGCGGCCGCTCACACATCCACACTCCTCGCCGGGCCGCCTCCCAGCCTCCTCCCTCCCTCCCTCCCTCCCTCTCTCTCTCTCTCTCTCTCTCTCTCTCTCTCTCTCTCTCTCTCTCCTCCCTCCTCCTTTCCCCCTTCCCCTCTCCCTGCAGCCGTGTCCACACTGCGCCGCACGGGCAGTCCAGAGCGTGGCGCGCACGGGCACCAGCGCCCGGGGCCGCCACCACCACCCTTCCCCGCACCCCCCCTGCCCCCCACACCTCCAGCAGCCGTCCGGGCTCGCACCCGCGCTCCCCAGACGGACCTCGCCAGCAGCAATTAGCCAGCATCCCGGGGCCGGCCCCAGACGCAACCCCAGGCCCAGAGCGAGGATGAACAGGACAGGCCCGGCACAAAGTCGAAACTCAACTTTTTAAAAAATATTGTTTGCGGGGGTGGGAGTAGGCTTGGTGAGGGAGGGGGAGAATGAGTTGATGCCGAGGGTCCAGTCACCCTCCTTCTGCCTCCTCCTCTGCCTGCCGCCGCTGCCCTCGCACACGCGCGCGCACACACGGCACTTGGGCCGGGTTTCCGCGCTGCGTCCCCCGGCTTGGATGGGAGTTTTCATTTCAGGAGGCAGAGCCGGCGGAGCCGGGTGAAGGGCTGGAGCCCTAAGTTACTCCTCGTCAGCGCTGGCCTCCCGCTGTCACTCACGCAGGCTGGCCCGGGGAAGGGACCCGCACGCCGGGCTTTGTTGTGGAAATCCCGGTTACCTGGTAAGTGGATGCCATAGGAACTTTACTCGCAGGCGAGAGACGGGGAGAAACCCAGCGCTCGAGAGTGTGGGGGAGGCAACGCTCAGAGACGCAACACTAGGGTTTAGAAATAGTTTTCCACGCTGAGCCGGTGGCGTTGGCGCAGGTTTAAGGATACCCGCGGCACCCCCCCCCCCCATTAGTCTGAAAGATCTGTTTACTGAGACAGAGAGCAACCCTCAATTAGGAATCAAGCTGTATACTTGTAAGTTGCTTAAGAGCGCCGAGTTTATCAGAGGAAAAGGAACTCAAGGTCTTAAAAGTTTCTCTGATTAGGCAGAGTTGTTGTTTTTCTCATTTCAACGAAAAGGACGAGAGGGCTACAAAATCAGGGCGAGTTCCAGGATGCACGGGCACAGCCGTGCGAGCCGCGCGTCTCTACTGAGGGGAAACTTTGGAGAAGTGGGAATTGATGGGGTGACGTGAGGTCTCTCTCGCGCACACAGGGCTGTAGTTGTCTTTTCCAGTTCCACGTGTTTGTGAAGTTCCATGAAGGCTGTTTTCCACGCCTGTGTCGCTTCCGAGCCGATGTCTACATGGCTTTGGCGGTTCTTGGGTCGGGGGTACATTCGCTCGTCGCTGGGACAGGTTCGGCGACCCGCAGCGGTGGAGCCCGGAGCTCTCACCGCCCACGCGGCCAAATGCGCAGACACGATCAGACGCGCGCACTCCCCACCGGGTTCGTCACGTCGCGTTTACATTTTTAGGGGGCCCGACAAAATATCAGCGCTGTTTGGAAAATGTCTCATTCTCGGGAACTTTGTCCTGAGCACGACTGCCGTCCCTATAAATGACCCTGTGTGTGTTTTGAAGGCGCCCGGCAGCTCAGTGGAAAGCGTGAGTGAGCAGCCAGTGCCGTCCTAGACGCACACCTTGCCCGGAGCGACACTTCCAAGTTACTCATTGGGGCTGACAAGTCACCTCGGGGATGAGGAAGTCACCCAAGTGTCTGGAAAACTTGGCTCTGATGAATTTGTCATCCTATGGATGATTCAATTAGGTACCCGGAGGGAGAAACTTTGGGAAAGGTCATTCCAGGCTTCGCGGGTCGCGTCCTCGACTTGTTGGGGGGTGTTTGGGAGGCAAGGATTGAAAGGAGAGCCAAGGGTTGGGACATGTAGTGGGTGGGGACTCCCGGGACGTGTGGCGGGTGTGGCTCGGAGACCGCGAGCTCCGGGGCGCTGAGGCTCCCCGGGGAGCTGGGCTCCGGCGGGCCCGGCAGCGCGCTGGTTCCCGCCGCCGGGGCTGCTCAATCGCTGGCCAGCGGCGGCGCCCTTTGGGCCCGGACTTACTCAGGTCTGGATTGCACAACAGGAAGCCGGCATCAGTTTGTTTTGTTTTGCTGCGCTAGCTAGCGAACGGGGCCGAGGGTTGGGGGCAGAGGCCGCCCGGGAGTGACGGGGTCGCAGCAGCGCGGCTGCCGGCTGGGCTCTGTCGCCTCCGCCCCTCGACCCGCCCCTTGCTCCCAGCTCCTAGCTCCTCTCCACGGAGGCCTGGGGTGAGGGCCCGGGACTTCCGCCCGCCAGGTTTGGGGGGTCCGGAACAGATAAGAACTGCTCTCCTCCTGCCCTGATTCACACGTGCTTCGAAGCCGCTTCCTTGTCCCTCCGGGAAGCACCTCTCCAGATCTCTCCAGCAAAACCCTCGGGATAGAAGAGGCTCTTGCCCCTCTATTCTGTTTCTCACCTTCCTGCTAGGCTTCCCGGGCTGCAGCTCGGCCCTCACTCCCGGGGCATCTTAAACCCTGGCAGATGGCTGCGGGGCACTTCCGGAGTCGCAGGGAGCAGCCTCAGCAGGGACTGAACTCCTGCCATTGCGACTCTTCCTGAGGGAGAGAAGAGCTTTCTTTGCACCCTCTCCCCACCTACTTCCAGGACTTGGCGTCTCCCCAAAGTTGGGGCCTGGGGCCCTGGAGTTTGTCAGAGGGAAGTTCTGCAGCTCCCTCCAGTGGACCAATTAATTCCCTTTAGGTTATGGGAACTGGGAAAATCAAGTTTAGACGTTCAAGCTAAAAGGGACCTTGGCAATCATCTACAGATGGGGAAACTGACACCCAGAGAATTTTAGGTGTTTTGCCCAGGCCCTCATAGCCAGTAGTTGCAGATCCAGAGCAAACACTGGAGTTTCCAGTTCAGAACATTTCTAAAGAATCTTGTTCTGTTCCCTCTGAAAGCTTTATTGCCATGCTTTATACCTTGGGAGTTATCTAGATATCAATACTTCCCCACCCTCCACTCCAAACAATGAGGTTCACTACTAGACATCTCCTTTCATACTAAGCTGGGAAACATTTCTTCATATAAAATTAATTTGTGTTAGTTTAAATCTTCACATTCCTCTTCTCCCTCCTCCAAGTTTGCTTCTAGTAGTGATGTGTAAAACAGGTGCAACCTGCAAAGTTTTGCAGAAAAGGGATCAGTGACAAGGAAGGTTGTTGGGGGCAAGTTTGAAGCCATGTAGAGATAGGAGTATGTGATGTTATGATATTTTTGCAGTTGGGAACATCCTGAAGTTTAAGAATTGCTTCTAAATGCAGTACATTTTTTTTGTGTGTTTTTATTAGTCGTGTGTGCAGCCAGATGAGGCCTAACACTACCTTTGAAAGGAAGAGTAGGGGGCATTTCTTTTCCAGGCACTTTCCAGATACTTTTCATTTTTGCTGAAGTAGTTGAATTTTTTTCCTTCCTTGCATAGAGGATTTAGAGATCCTTGAGTGTGAGTAGTTAAATTTAACTGTCTCTATAACTCCCTCTCTCAGTTAACCTTAGGCCAGTATTGAGAAAGCATGTTTTCTATGATCCTTATTCCTCACCCAAGTTGTTTAATAGTAGTCTGTTTGTCAGAGATTGAATACCTGGGTGATTAACTTCGGTGAAAATCACCATTATTCCAAATAGGAAAAGCAACTTTTTTTTTTTTTTTTTTTTAGAATGAACTTCAGGATCCACCTAGTTGGTGAAATTCCTATTGGGTCAAAAAAGGCAGGGCTAGGGGGTTAAATAATAGTAAATTAATTTTTGAAATTAATTTAATAGTAAATTAATTTCTGCCTTCATTTCTATGGCAGAAAGTGGTCTTTCTATCCATTTGGAAGAGAGCCTAATGTTTTCAGTCTTTTTTTTCTTTGAGTGATCTTTTCTGCTAGTAAATTAAATCTAAGGGCATACTTTCCACAGGCCTGCCTTTCCTATTGTAGTTATTGATTTCTGGAGTTGGAGTGTTAATTTGTAATTCTTCCAGAATATAGGAATATTTCTTGAAGAAAATAATTCAGGATATGGCCTCCCGTGCACATTCTCTTCCCTGGAGAAATCACTTTCTGTGTTTCTGTAATTATTTTCTGTAGTACCTATTACAAAAAAGGTGGAAAGACAGGACTGATTTCTAACTTTTCACTGTTTGGTGGACTCATAGATTCATCAAGATTCAAAATAAAATGAAAAATATGTGAATGGAACATAGAAAATCTATGCAATAAAAGTGTGCTCCTTATTCATTCCAGGAGGATGACACATATAATAAAATCTTTAAAATAACATTAACATGTAGTTTGATTAAAAGATGCCCAGTTCCAAGTGTGTCTAGTTTTCTACTTACATCAGGCAGAATTGAACAAAAAAATCACTTTTTTTAATTGGGGGAAAATAAAATATTGTTATAGGAATGTGCCCATATTTTATACTTGTTGAGTTTTCACAAGATGAGCACAACAGGATAATTAGAATCTGGATTGAGAACTAGAACATACTGATACCCCAGAAACATCTCTCACCCTTTACCAGTTACTACACCCCCCCCCCCACCCAAGTAACCACTGCCTTGATTTCTAGCAAATATATTAATTTTGCCTGGTATTTTTTAATACCTCATGTAAATGGGATTATTCGAAATGTACTCCTAGGTCTGACTTCTTTCTCTGACATAGCAACCTTTTATTTAGTATGTCATAATTTTAATTCCTCCCTAAGATCATAGGATCAGTTTGATCTGCAGAAATTATTTGCCCACTTTACTTGGTATGATAGAATTAAGAGAAAAACACTAAAAATAGTTCTAATTTATAGTTTCACACAGTCTGATTAGGGAGACTTATGATACAGGTGAAACCTGTAGGATGAAGTCAGTGAGGGGTGAGCAGGGAAAATGCTGAGGAGCTCCTTCCACTATAACAACCCAAAATGTATTTGACATTTCCTCTGTTAATGCCAGCAACCTCACCAACAAAAGATGTGCCTGATCTCAGTACTGAAATGACTTCATTTTGTGACTTGCAGCTAGGATTTTCTATTGTTCACAAGTAGACCAAAATAAAGGCAAGAATAATGTGCATACTCAGAAGAGTGGACAGAGTGTCTATGCTGCTTTTTCCTGTTTTAGAGAAAGGAATAGATTAGGAAACATGTAACTGTAATTAAACTGGTTCCACAGGCACATAAATTAGTGATTTTATGACAATGTTTTACTTAAATTGACTTTATTCAGGCAATAAGTGATACATATAGGCTACTAATATAAATACAGAATTTACATATTTTATTTATACCATATTTTTCCAGAATAAATGAGCAATGTAGTTTGAAAAACATTAAGTATGATAAATACATGTAAATATGTAATTTAGTATGAAAAAATCTTTAAGTATGAAAAATATAAATATGTAAGAATAGTATAAAACAGTCTATCTGCATATAAGTGCTGGGGAGAATTCAGAATAAATTACAGAGAACCCCAAAACTTAATGAAATCAGAATTTACACAGGGAGATGAAACATAGAAATAACTATAAGACAATGTAGAAAGTTACAGAGTAAAGAAGTTAACATTTATTGGGTCTTCTTATGTATTAGAGACTACTAAGCAAATGACATGTATCATCTCATTTAATAATCTATAATGCTATGAACTATGTACAATAGTGTAATTCTCACTATTTTACAGACCAGAGATGTGGGGATTAAGAGAGCATCAGGGAAGGCCACAAGTGAGTATTTTCATTGAGTCTGAAGGGTGAGCAGGAGCTGAATATGGGGAAGAAAGGGGTAGAAGAAGGGAGGAGAAAGACCACTCAGGCAGACTCGAAGGTGAATATGTAAAATGAACATAATCAAAAGATCCTGTCATGTCCCACTTTTGGAACAAAATCACAGGAATTTTCAGTAAAACTGAAATTATGAAGGCTTTAAGTAGTTGAGAACAGACTTGAGATTGAAGAATCTGCTGGGGCCATCTTTTGTCTAATGTGATTTCTTCAAGGCCAAGAACTGAAACAACCATACATTTCTTCAGGTACAGCAAGGTTGCTGAACTGAAAATGGGGAGATAGGGATACGATGTAAGCTCAGACCCTGTACCAGCCTTCTTGATTAAAAAAAATGAGGCATTCTGAATAACAGTTATTCCTGAAGTTCTTAGTCAAATGTGTGAAGTTTCTTTTCTAAGCCTGCTGAATATTGTATCCAGAAGAACTAACCAGATGCCAGGGTTATGTATGAATTCTTGTTATTCTTGTGTGTGAAGAAATGGATTAATGTTTTCCCAACCTTTTCAGCATGACCAATAGATTCCATGTCTGTCTGTAACTTGACTGAGTCATTCATGTAGGGTTTTTTTTTTTTTTTTTAATAAATATGTTGTCATTTTGGTTAAGAGCCTAGTCATTGTTGTGGACAGTCATACTTCGGCAGTGATGTCAGTGAATACAAGTTGTATGAAACTTCTGTCTACCAACAGCTAAAAATAGTTACATTGGTCATTTGTAGGCAATAACTAACTACACTGAAGAAAAGCAATCGTTGCTGTACGTGTGATAGGTACATTTTATTGTATGCTTGAATATTTGGTTTAATGAGTGGTAAATTCCATTTTATTTCTAGAGTCTTCATGGGTAGATGTTTATTACCCTTTGAAAGGATTATGCTTTTAAATTTGGAGATAGCTACTCACATGAATCAAGTAATTAATTATACACACAAAATGATAAAGAATGCTTTAGTCATTTATCCATATTTTCATTAACCTAGTTAGCTCCTTATCTGAGTATAGATTTTGACTTTGGAAAGAATAATCTCTAGCCAGTTACTTTTATATTTCTGAAAAAGTTTTGTGGTTTTTTTTTTTTAAAGATTTATTTATTTATGCATACAAGAGCTGGGGCACAGGCCAGAGATGCGGGGGTGGGGGTGGTGGGGTGGTGAGAGGATTCATCAGAGACAGAGGGGGGAACAGAGCAGGCAGACTGACTGAAATACACTGCTGAGGGGAGTAGCGGGCGAGCCAGGAGAAGTCTGCCATGCCATGTGTGTTGCTCCCAGCCATCCGGGGATCGAACTCATGCTGCAGAGGCTGCGGATTGCTTCGTAGTGCTGATACTTAACTACTTGCGCCACCAGGGAGGCCCGAAGTTTTTGTGTTTTAAACCATGGCCATGTGCTCTTCACATTTTGCAATTCAGGTAATTAATTCAATGGTGACATCATAGGGAATATGTTCATTTTTCCATTTCAAATTTTCTTCATAGGATCTGATGGTTAACTCATATAAGAACACATTAAAAAAATTGAGCTCTCTAAGACAGTTATGTGTTAAACTGTTTTCCTCTTTACCACTGTTAAGAGTGAGGTTTTATTTATTGGAAAGCCATCTGCCCTTTTTGATGAAGGAGATCTAAAGTTGTCAGTCATTTTGGTTTTGATTCTGTTCATTAATTGATATTTATAAATCACAACTGATCAATTGACATTTACTGACAGTTGCTTTTTTACTTAATTGAGTGTACCCTTCCATAAAATGCATTTTTCTTAACCAGACCACGCCTAATACATTGGACATACAGACTTGGACACCCACAAGTAACAAGTAAAATATATAGTTAACCTACATTTAACCCATGCATTTGATTTATTAATAATAGTTTCTATTTTATTCCAGTCAGTTCCATTCCATTAAAAAATACTTTTACCTCTGAAGAATTATTTTAGGGCACACCAATGCATTGCAGGAAAGCAGTTTGAAAAGCACTGCATTAGACAGTATACTTTGTTAAGCATTGGTCTAAGGACATATGGCTCATATTCAACTTGTTTCAGTGTATGGGCCAGCTAAGGCATGGGTTAACCTTTCTGAACTTATCTACGTTTGTCTTTAAAAGTTTAATTCCAAGTTCATTCTCATTTTGTGTGTCTTGCAACTGTCTAAGGGAATCCCTAATTATCGCCTTTCCCCTGGCCATTTTTGGTAGGACCACAGTTTCCTAGAACTTTCTGTACTCACGGATGAGCTAATGACTGAGGCAAAGTAAATGAAACACTTGTAAGCAATTACTGCTAAAGGTAGTGACATTAGATAGCTAGGAGGATATGAGAGTTGAATAGTTGCAATGAAGTGTGAAAAGTGGATTCTAAGAGAGGTTACGGAACTTTTAATATTGCCCTCCAGCAGTGTTTTCCTGAAGGTTTTGAATTTCTTCTAGAAATCTGTAATCACTCTTATTATGTAGAAGTATCAATGCTGCTTCTGATTTTTAAGATGGGATTGATCAACTAGAGAATAAATTCCTTAGTAGAACTTGGTCTTTCCTTTATTTCCTATTCTCTTTCCCTCATTTCCCCTATGCCTTTCTTTCCCGTCTTTCTGTCCTCTTTTACTCCTTCCCCCTCTCTGCCTTTCCTCTGTCTGTATTTACTACCCATATTTTGAAGATCATTGTATTTGTTCGGTAGAGTACCTTTACTGACTGGTCTTTGGAAGAATGGTCTTGAATCTCTGGAAGGAACATTATTATTATTTTTTTAAATTTTAAATTAGGAGGTTAGAGCTAGCCCTCCTTGATTTCATCATGTTGGTGATTATATAGTTTGAATAACATCTGTATGTTTTAGTGTTCAGAATAAATGTTAAAGTTCTTAGAATTTCTGAAATTAGACCTGAGAGTGTCCCAATGAATATAATCTATGCCTGGTATTTACCAGGTGTACACTGTCTAAGTTTTCTCACCACATCTCAATAATGTAGAATTATCCCCTGTTTGTCTGTGGATCTGTCACTCACTGAATAAAGTTACAAAACCATACTTTGTTGCAGGTTACTTTATCATAGTATGGTACCCTCCCTTTCAATTTAGAGAAATGATATTGTACACATCCCATGCATTTCCTCTATAATACCCTCTAGTTTCATAGGCACATGTTTGCATTTCCTCTTGTTAAAATTGCAGACAAGAATAATTTTGATTTATTGGTGACATCTAATATAGCTGTGTTTATATTGTTGCCAATAAAATGGCCTACATGATTGGGTTTTGTTTATACAATCCTTTCTGAGGAGTCAGTCACCTGTGTTAGGACAAGGTACATTCTGCTTATTAAAATGAACTCTCGGGATCTGAGAACATTCAGCTCTATCTGTCCTTGATTGAATTGCAAAATATGCTTCACACTGCAGCCGTGCATGAGAATAACTTATATTATCTATCAATAGGCTTTTCATTTATATATTCTGGCTACAAAAGCTGTAACTGGAGAAGCCCATGGGAATAACTTGGGCCTATTAATGATCAAGGCAACAATGTTGAAAGGCAATGTTAATGAAATTATGCAATCATTAACCTGAAAGGAAAAAATAAAAAGAATCAATAAAAATTCTATTTTAGATGCTTTACACACACACACACACACACACACACACACAAAGTCAGATCGGGAGCAGTTTGTTTGCTGACCAGTATTTTTTATCATTACCAGATTTTCTATGCTGGGTAAGAAATGCTTGTGGCATAAGGAATGGAAAATGTAACAAAGGCTAAATGTAGCCTAAGGAAATGAAATGATGTATGAAAATTAATAATTAACTGGCTCATCAGATGAATTATGACTCTAGATTAGTGTATTAATGGTATTTACTAAGAAAGGGCTTTGACTGTAAGTAGATATTATGGATCTTGTATTTTTGGAATTTTCTTGGATGGATGAGTTAACATTGCTTTTCAGTTGTTTTACGTTTTAATCCACAAGGAAAAACGCTTGGAGTCTTGGATTGATAGAGTCGTGACTTTGTATTTTGACTAAAGTCATAACTTTTTTGAGAAAATTAGTGAAATTATTAAATTGTCATATGCCTTAGTTACCTTAGGAGTTAATTTCCTCTATGACCTTCCAGACAGGAGGAGTATGTTTTAGAGTTTGAAAGTGGACAAAAGGAAAGATTTAGTAACTCATGTTGACTCACATAGCAGAATGGACATTTCTTTCTTTAAATCAATGGAGTATTAAAAATTTAAATGTGTCAATATGTCATTTCCCTAATGTTGTAAATGCTGATACTCCTTGCTTTCTCTTCTTCTTTTTGTTTATAGCCTGGAGTAGAGTAGTAGTTTGATGGAGAACAGAGATGAAAGTAATGCCCGAGAATGAAAGTTTTTTTTTAATTTTTTTAAGATTTATTTATTTATTTATACAAGCACTGGGTACAGTCAGAAGCACGGGAGGGTGAAAGAATTCACCAGAGCCAGAGCAGGGAGCAGAACAGACAGACTGACGAAATACACTGCTGAGGGGAGCAGCGGGCAGCAGGAGAGGTCTCCGCGCCATGTGGGACCCTCGCCCTGTGGCTGGGGATTGAACCGGCACTGCAGAGGCTGCAGGCAGCTTGGCAACCCAGCGCTCAACCGCTGCGCCACCGGGGAGGCCCAGAGAACCAAAGTTTTTAATAGAAAGGTGCTTTTCCAATTGAATCCTACCAATTAAGTTTGATACTGATTAGCTGTGACTTCACTTTTTGGCACAGTGTAGGAAAATGTAATCTTAATACTCATTTTTCAAGGTAAGTGTTGTCTTTCTGCACATTGCTGACATGAGTCTTTTACTACTTCTTGCTTTGATGGAGTCTATAGTGAGTACTGTTATTTTTGCTTCCATCTCTACCCAAATTCCCTAGATTTAAATTTGCCATATGTATAAAGTATACATATTTATTATTGATCATAGGAAATGGGTATTTTTATAATCTTCCTCATCTCAATTATATGTAAGAACAGAATTTCAAGAGACAATAGTGATTATCACCAACTTCCTCATTTTATGGAGGAAAAACCTTAAGTCCAGAAAAGTTATAAATATTCTTCCAGAAGTAAAACTTAGATATCCTAACTTCTAGTAGAGAGCTCTTTTCACTCTGAGGATGTGTTTCTCTTAAAAAATTAACAGTTTCTTTTTTTTAACCAAATGGATAAAATTGATTTTCAAATTCTAATATCTAATGCTTGAAAAATCCATAGGCATAATAGATGTGAAAACCAGATTATGAGGCATATTTTCACAAATAGTTTATATTTTAGTTTTGTCTTGAGGCTGGTTTTCTCAACTTATATGCCACTAACCTATAGGTTTTTCTTTTTGGTATAATCACTTTAATTTCTGGCTGTTGCTCTTTTAGTAATAAAATTTAAGTACATTTTTACAGTTGTTGTTTTTATTTTAAATCAAAAGCTATCTCAGAAATGGAATGTAGTTTATATAAAAAAAAAATCAAATCCAAGACAGGTATGAGTGTCTGATACTTAATTAAGTTTTCAGTGCTGTAATTATTTTTCCTTTTTGCAAGTTTGCCTTTGTAATGATCTAGCCTAATGTTAAATATCTACTTAAGATTTTTTTATTCAGATTTTTGATGAGAATTCCTGCTTGTATATGATATTGCTGCCAAAATGACTCCCTTATTTTTAAAAATCTGGAAATGGGCAGAGTCTGCAAATCTGCAGATACTTCTCATTTGGACCATGGTCTTAATGACTCATATTTCCAGTCTTGTTGGACAATTCTTTTCAACAATTGCAAACCCAACATACTTATTTTGTCTTTTTAAATTTTTTGGTTGAGTTTGAATGAGTGCTTTCTTCTTCAGAATGTACAGACATACTACTTTATCAACGAATGGAGAATAGATGGCCAGTATCAGCTAGCAAAAGCACAGAGACATTACATGACTCTTAACCCATGAACAACCAACGAGTCAACAGACCAGTTGGTAATACATTCCGTTCTTCTAAATGGCTGAAATAGAAATGCATCAGAATTTTCCAGTGTTAAAAAAAAATGTAACTTGTTTGATACAGGATCTATTTCTTATTGTTCCATTTACAAACTTAAATGATGAAGGTTTAGATAACTTAGATTTATTTGTCCAATTCTGGGAAAAGGAGAAAGACCTGATTTATCAGACTACTTTTAGTGTTTCCTAGGGCTGGATGGCATGACAGTATTATCACAGACTGATAGACTTCCTGATAATATAGAGGACAAGTAAAAATCAAGAAGACATTTAAAATTTTATGTTGCTAATGCTTTTTTAAGTCTATCAACATATCGGTGTACACTGTCAACTTTGAGAAGGCACAGTGAGTGCTTGACTTGAAAATTAAATATTTTAGATTTTCTGTGCGATTAAAAAAATAACCTTTTCACAAAATGTTTGCCTCTTACTGTCCTGGTCTTGATGATTGATAGAGTCATTCATTTGGAAATTGAATTGGAAATATTTTACCAAGACTTCGAGTGGAACCTATAGAAAAGCTAGGAATCATCTAGTAGTGGATATCTGGCTACACATGTTTTATATTCAGTTGGTATTTCCTGTGTTTGTTCATCTTTGGTCTCTTTCTACTACTATATAAAAGGTTGTAGGTTGTAACTGCCTGTCATGCTTTTGGAGTATTGGCACTTAATCTCCTCACTGCGTACGCTATGGGGAGCTACAGATCAAGGGAGGGAAGGGCGTTTCCGCATGATTTGTAACCAGGGAGTATTGATATCAGGGGCAGACTATGACATTCTGTGGTCATGTTAATTCTTCTCTTGGTTTTCCCTCTTCCGCTTGAGGAAGGGGGTGATAAAATGGCAGATAGAAGCTTCGTGAAACTAAGATCAATTTATTGTGTGTGGTGCATGGTGATTCTACTACCCACGGATGGAGGGGCTGTTCTTTCCTTATGTTACATTGTGTACAGCTTTTCTTTTTCAAGGATCTTAACTCAGGATCCCCATAATTCAGGGTCAGCGTGGAACTAAGACTCTAATGCTGATGTGAATATTGGCTAGATGGCTATATGAAACCTTTGTGAGAGTCCCAGGTCCATATTTTCATCTTTATAAATCTAGGTACTGCAGAAGATTGTTCTTGGATGAAAATCAGAAATGGTTTGATGTCCTTATAGTCTCATTTTTTTTTAAATTTTTTAAAAAGATTTATTTATTTTGACACGAGAGCTGGGGTACAGTCCAGAGGCGCGGGAGGGTGAGAGGATTCACCAGAGACAGAGTGGGGAGCAGAACAGGCAGACGACCGATATACACTGCTGAGGGGAGCAGCAGATGCAACAGGAGAGGTCTGCCATGCTGTGCGGGAATCTCTCTGGCCGGCCGGGAATCGAACCCATGCTGCAGAGGCTGCGGACAGCCTCACAGCGCTGTGCTCAACCTGCTGTGCCACCGGGGAGGCCCAATGTTCTTATAATCTGATTTTAAGAGGTCTTACCTGCTTTTGTTTGTTTACTGGAATCTTTGAAGCATTGGTCTCACAGCTCATGAAGGTAGTGCTTATGGGTTTCCCAAGAATTATTGTAGCAAAAATGAACTAGTATGGACAGATCCTCTAGGAGCAAAATAAGTTTCATTTTGCAAGCTGGCACCAGTAGATTGATTGTAGTTGCCAAGAACACTGTATTGAGAAGGACTCAATGGCAAACCAAACAATGCAGTGATCCATAATCTGTGTTTATCAAGAATGCAGGAGGGGAGAGACCCTGCTAGTGAACCAGGCATTTGATGACTCTGCTCTACATAAATGGCCATTTTGCTAAGAGTGGTGCTTCTCTTCCTCATATTAATGTTACGCAGGTTGAAAACTCACTGTAACTTGTTTTCATTTTTGCTTTTAAAAATGCCTGCATTTATTTTTTTGAACAGGCTAATAACCCACATCATGGATAACTTATTGGACTTTGCCTGAAAGGAGTCATTAGTGCCTTTGGATATTTGACCATCCTGGCCACAGGTTTTTTCAGAATGAATGGAAGGTCATGCAGCATGAATCTCCTGCGGTCAACAGGAACCCCTCAGGGACCTGGAATGGTCAGTGGCCAACACATTCCTCCCTTGCGAGCCCACTCAGGGACTCCTGGCCCCTCATCCTGTGGCAGCACACCAAGCCCTGCTATCGGAGGCCTTGCTAACAGTATCCATCTCAAGATGCCCTCAGGAGGAGGGATGGCTTCTCAGAACAACATGGCTGAGAGCCCTATCCATCTACCTGCCTTGAGCCCTAGGAGACAAGTGCTCACCAATGGGAAGCCACGATTCCAGGTCACTCAGGCTGGAGGCATGTCAGGGCCACACACTTTAAAGCCAAAGCAGCAGGAGTTTGGAAGTCCTTTTCCAACAAATCCTGGCAAAGGTAGGATTGTCTTTTTGGGATCTTTTAAAAATTAACAGTGATTTTTTTTCCTTCCTCTAGTCCCTTCTCTGTCAGCAAATCCTATGGAAAAATACATGACCCAAAGTTAGGGCCAAAGTTGATAGTTTCATAATGATATGTAACTTGCTCAGTAAGGGGGTGGATGTGTACACATTTACATGTGTGTGGAGGTGAAGAGGACACAATGATAAATGTGACACCTAGTGGGATTATTAAATACGGTGAACAGTGAGATAGAAATATCAGCAATAGGGTGGTGGTGGAAGAACATAAATAAGTTTAATAGGATTCTGCCCACTGGATATATGAAACTCTGCAAGGCCTGGATTCTACAGATCATGGAGTTAAAGGGGTGACTGGACCCATCATTATGTCAATTGTGTGCTAGAAATAATGTGTTTGGATGGAAAAGGATAAAAAAAGGAGAAATTTTAATAGCTAACAAAATAAGGAATTAGTAAATATCAATGTAAAAATTATATTAAGTGCAGACTTAGAATTTTTATAATGTTTTTAGTAAAAATAGGGAAGCAAGCTGAAGGAGAATAATGAAAAGATATATTTTGTATATGTCTAATTCTCTTACAGAGAACTAGAAAACCTGGTTAATTTGAAATGCAGAGAGAATGTGCTTTTAATTCAGTAGTGTTTGAATTACCACATATTATAAATTACAGAATAAAATATATCTATAATTTAAAATAATATATAATTATATATAATTGTATAATAATTGAATAATTTAAATTAAACAATAATTGTTGAAAACAGCAAATTGCTTGACACACTCTGTAAACTGATATTGACTGAGTGAAGTTATTGCAAATGATGTATATAATTGGGCTGGAAAATGAAAGAAAATAGATCCCATGTAAAATATAGCATTGTTACGGAAAATTAAACAATTATATAATCCTTTAGGTATTTTTAGTATTTAGCTTAAAATGTTTATATTAACGGTGTTTATACTACCAAATAAAATTATTAGCAGCTTTGTGACTCATAACTAACCCAGTTTTGGTGAATAATTTTTACATCAGGCAAAAAGCCAAAAGTTGCTTATTTGGTGTCTCTGTATTTCTCTGCATGGAGACATATAGTAGAAATGGATAGATTATAAACAAAACAAAACAAAACTTAAATACATCTGTAGCTCTTTTCTGTCTTTTATTTTGGTTTAAGTTTTGTTGTGAATTGTTCTATTTCTTAGAGCTACTGATATTTAGAATAAGTATAGGAAAAATATTTCCTGGGTCTCCATATGAAATAACTCTGTCAGCTGTTGTGTTCATGGCATGGCAAACTAAGTTTCTGAATGTTAAGCTCATGTGTTTGCATTTTCAGGAACTAAGAACCAGTAAAACTTTTAAGCTCATGTTTGATTAGTGAACTGTAATATGCTTTTATATATACTTGTATTTGAAATCCTGACTGGCAATAATAATGGTGATAATGTTAATAATTTGCATTTATTTTATCATGACTTTTTGCATGTGTCAGGCACTGTGTTAAATGCTTTCCAATGCATAATCTCAGTTATTTCTTAGGACAGCCCCGAGTATATGATATTGTTGATTAACTGATAAGCAAACTAAAGTCCAGAAAGAATAAGTGATTTCAGGTTGCCAGCCAGTAAGTAGTTTGGGAATATTTGTTTGATGGTGACCAGAAGTGGTAATAATTATTGTCATGGTCTAAAAAAAAAGTTCATGCTTAAGTGATAGTGAACTCTCCAGGTTAATATATCTTGGAACTCATGTAAAATTAATGCCGCTTTCTGATTCTCCTCTTTTCAATTTCCTGGCTTCTTGCACACCTGTCCAGTTTGCAGTGCTTGTTCTGGAGCTGCATGGTGGGGTCATGCATAGGCATGGATTAGGGGTTGGGGGTGCCAGGAATGACTGTGTGTTCCTTTCAGGTCTTGATTGACATTTCCTAAACTAAACTAATAATAGGATGAGAATGGGCATATATTACATGTGATACATTTTAGGAATATACATAGTCATGGCCCTCAAGAACTTTGAAAAATAAATGGAAGTTAAAATAACGCATTATAATGGCTCTGACAGGGATATGCTTAGGGTGATTTGGCAATATTTATAGGGATTTCCAATTTATGCTTGATAAGTGGATCTTGGAAGAGTTAGGATGTCTAGATAGAAACTCAAAGGAAAAGAAGCTAGCTTATGGTTGTGCAAAGTGTATGTCCTGTGCGTGTGTGTGTGTGAATGTGTGTGCATGTGAGGGGGCTGTCAGGAACTAATTCTATAGTTTTAGAACTAATGAATAGAGAAAAGCACACTCAAACCCTGGAGGGGAGAGATCATGGACTTTTACCTGGTTTCATAATAGGGGGTTTAGAGACTGAGAAGAAATAAGACTAGAGAGGATTAAGCAGAAGTCAGGTGAAGGGTTAGAAATGTTAGGGCATGGAGTTTGGATCTGTTGAGGATGCTAGACAATTATGGAAGGGTTTTAACCTTGGGGATGATGTGATATACTTGATGTTGGCATCACTTCCTCGTTTTGCCATTATTTTCCCGTGTATTATTGACAATGGCATGACCCAGAAAAATAGATACCAATGAACCCATGACTCTGGGTTTATTAATCAGGGCACTTTAGAGAAACAGAACAAATAAGAGATGTATTTACCTCTAATTATATATGTATGTCTATATACCTGTTTATCTGTCTATCTATCTATCTAATCTGTATCTATCTTTCTATCTATTATCTATCTAGATACAAACAAATACAGGGATATAATTGCTCATGTGATTATGGAGGATGACAGGCCCCCAAATCTGCAGGATGAGTCAGCAAGCTAGAGACCCAGAAGAGCTAATGGTTTAGTTCTAGTCCAAGTTCAAAGGCCTGAGAACTAGCACGGGCAACGACATAGGTTAGCAGGTTTGACATCCAGGAAGAACTGATGCTTCAGTTTGAGTGTAAAGGCAGTAATTGGTAAAGGGTCAGCCTTTTGTTCCATTCACGCCTTCAACTGATTGAATGAGGTCCACCCCTGTAATGAAAGACAATCTACTTCACTTGGTCTGTCAATTTAAATGTTAATTTCATCTAAAAACTCTCACATAAATACACCAGAGTAAAATTTGACCAAGTAGTTGATTGTCAACTATGACAGTTGTCCTAGCCAAATTGACATGTAAAATGAACCATCACAGCGGGCATTACTGCTTTTGGGCCAAGTGTATTTTGCAAGATAGCTAAGAAAATTCCCTTTCTAAACCCTGAGAGTGATTATGACAGCTCAGGTATTCAGTGGAACCGAGTGCAGAAAATACTACCCAAGAACTGTCACACAGAAAAATGTCTTATTTGAAGACTGGAGGATGCCCACTGGGGCCTCATAAGAAGTAGAAATTTGATTGTAATGTTTATGTTACTTAAGGATTAAATTCTGTTCAACTGGAAACTTAAATACCAGTGGCTTTATCATGGGATGTGGTTCTTAGTCAGCCAAGGGCACTGGTGTGCCATGGCAAATTCAGGGGAGTCACAGCATATCTTAAATTTTGAAGGAAACAAAGATATGTAGCATCCTGTGAACATCAGGCAAACTACTAGCTTTAGGAGAGTCATTGAGTCAACTTTAGATTGCACTGTGCTCCTTTTGATAATGTCATAGCTTTGAAAAGCTGCTTATTTAATAATTGTGATAAAAGGAAATACTTTATATACCCATGTTCATTGCAGCATTTTTCACAGTAATCAAAATGTAGAAGCAACCCTATCTACCAATAGATAAATGGATAAATAAAATGTGTCCTATACGTAAAATAAAATCTTATTTAGTTGGAAGGATGTTTTGGCACATGCTGCAACATGGATGGTCCTTAAAGAAGTGAAATATGTCAGTCACAAAAGGACAAATATTGTATGATTCCTCTTATTTGAGGTTCCTCTAGTAGTCAGATTCATAGAGACAGAAAGTAGAATGATGGTTGCTGTGTACTGGAGGTTGTGGGGAGTTGGAGAGTTAGTGTTTAGTGTGTGCTGAATTTCGTTGTAGAAAGATGAAAAAATTATGGAGATGGGTGGTGGTAATGATTACATAACAATATGAATGTTTCTAATGCCATTGAATTATATATTTTAAAATGGTCATGCGATAATTTTTATCTTATGTGTATTTTACCATAATGAAAAAGCAAGTGTTAAGTGAAAATCAAGTGTGAGATAGGAGATGAAGATGGTGGTGCCCATTCTGATTCCAAGGGTTTGAGAAGAGGGTATAATTGGAACATAATAATTGTGGCTATTTAAAAAATAAAGTAATTTTATTTTTAATTTAGGTTTCAAACAGTTAATAAGTTAGTACATAAATACATTTTTTTTCAAACAGCTAATAAGTTAGTACATAAATACTATTAAGTTGTTGACATGTAACAACTTAATAAATGGAGCTATTAGACACGCCCTCCTCCCCCCTTAATTAGGTGTTCTTTTCGACCTAGGGGCACTATGCAAAAATTGCTGAGCTGCTAAGAATGGATTGAAAACATTTGGGAAACTGTCATAGGAGTTTATTTTTCTCACAAAAAGAACAGGCCAGGGTCACCGATTGTTACTAATAATAGTTGGAAGCTGGGGAGGGGGGGAGTTCTCCAAGATGATGGAACTTCCTTTTGTCTTTTTCTTCTTGGTTGCATAATGGCTGCTTCACTGCAGTTTCAGCTATGGAGCTGTCTTCTGAGAAGGGTGAAGGAGGAAGGAATAATACAGAGGGCAAAAAGACAAAGGGACAACTTCCTCCAAACTGAACCCCTTTAAATGACTTTCCTAAGAAACCCCATTCAACTATTCCCACATAGTCAATCATACATAATTTATTTCTTAAATAAATTTTATTTTTTATACAGAATTTAATAAAGAATTTGTCATTTCAAATTTGCAATTTTACCTTACATTATTTTGTATTTTATATTCTATTAGATTGTGTTATACTGTATTTTACTTTTTAGCATTTGCTACCTTTTCGTCTTTCGCTCTCTCTCAAGTAAGTTAAACCACTTGAAAATTGCAGACATTATGATACTTCACCCCAAGTTCCTTAGCAGGTATCTTTCATGCTGTGTAAACAGAATATATTAATCATGACCAAACACTTAAACTTCGGTACAACATTATTTATATATAGTTACACCTTTAAATGTATTCCTACTTATATTATTATTTTATATTTTACTCTACTTATATAACTATTTATAATACAAATTATTATTTTCTTTCTCTGCTTGTAACCCAAACATCCTTTGTAGATTTTTTTTTTTCCTTTTGATGCAGGATCTAGCCAAAGATCTTGCATTACATTTGGTTGTTATATCCCTTCAGTCTCTTTTTAATCTGGAACAGCCTTATCTTCCTGCTTCCCTTTGTGATTCATGAAAAACACCATGATATTTTTAAAGAATTTAAACCAATTGTCTCACAGTCTGATTTGTCTGATGATTTCTTCATGACTGGGTTCAGGTTACATATTTTTAACCTGAAAGACTACTACATATGTGATTTGCTTATCACCTGTTTTATTGTACCAGGAAGTACTGAATCCTCATTTGTCCTTGATTTTGTGATGCTGTTTGATCACTTGTCTAAGGGGTGTTACATATTTCAGCATTGTGAAGGATACTTTCCCTTAAAAATATCTTAAATGATTATCTTATTCTCCAGCAACTTTTTATAGTATCATTGATGATCCTTGTCTAATGAGTTATTACACTATTGATTGTAAATGGTGAATTTTCTGATAATATAATTCATTCTGTGTTATTTTGCCATGTTCTTCTGGAAAGAGAGCTTTTCTTCCTCTTTTTAGTAATCACTGTACACTCAGATAATCTTTGTTTTTTTTTTTTTTTTTAATTTCACTGTGCTATTATTCGTTACCATCACTATTCTTTCTGATGCTCAAATTGTCCCAGATTTTCTGAGTGGGAAACCTTGTCAGCTCCTATGTCTTTTTGACATGTTCCCATTTAGCACTTCCTACCTTTCAGTCGCAAGATTTGTGGGCTCTCTCCTACTTCCCTGCCCCAGAGCTGCATTCACCCATTTCCCCCCAAAGCTCAGAACACTGGGAAGTATTTAGAAAACTGCATTAAAGGGTGTTCTCATTGACTCAGGGGTGCCATGTTTCTAGAAAGTTTGCCTGGACAGGTTAGGAAATATATCAGAACAATATAATTAGTTCCAGTTAAAATACAACATTACAGAGTTTGTCACATTTTCTCATTTGTACATTTGTCAGTGGGACTCCTGATTGTTTGCTTTTAGTGTATTTACTTATTTGCTCTGTTCTAAAGAGTTACTTATATCTTTACATGTTTGCAATAGTAGAAATTAGTTTTTAAAATGAATGCTTAGTACATACAAATTTTTAATGTGCTCAGATAAGGATTTTCATATTTATCTGAGCCAATGAGTGAGTTTGGAGGACACTCTGTAGTTGGCAAATTCTGACCATCCTAGAATTAGTGACTTTAGAATCCCAGTTATATTGTACCATGAATGGTATTTCCCCTTACTTCCTGTTCAACAGTTACGAATTGTAATTAGACTGGCAGAAATGCATTTTTCAAAGCATCTGGGAAATCAATTTTATGATCCCCACTTTAAGCACATTTGACACAGCTATTTAAATATTTAAGACAATTCCACATTTGCAGTACCCATAGGACTATATAATTGGGAAGATATTCATTGTAAAGATTTTTTATTTTACTTCAGGGCCTCTGACATTTCTGTTGGGCACTGCTGTCCTTGGAGACAAAGGGAGTTAGTTATTCATTAGCGCTTGTGGGTTATTCATTATTGTTGGTCAGAAGAAGCTGAATAATATCAACAAAGGACACCAAACTAATTGGCATTAAAAAACTCTTTTGTGTCACTTAAGGCTGGTGTCTCTTGTAAAGACCTGGTTTAAGAAAAATAATGTATCATATGAACCCAGGAGGTCTAAACACTAATGTACTTTAAATAATACATTAAGTTTTATTTTTATTTTTTACTGTTTGTGGTTTGCTAACTCAATTGGTTATAACCTGAAGCTCAGGTTAGTTGCTTGATTCCTTGTGGGTCAGTTTGCTTTGTAATTTCCCTCCACTGCCACTTCATAAATTTCAAAATACTGCCATGATTTAAAATGTAATTTTCCTGTTATCATTCCTTCACTTAACTTTACTCATGGAAAAACAAATGAAAAAAATCTGTTAATACCAGTTCGTGAACATGTTGAATGTAGCCATATTAGAAGTGGGGCAAGAATAGCAATTGGGGTCCCACATTTTTGTTAAGATGCAGTTGATTATTAGCTTAAGAAAGCTGGGGTTAAATATTTGGTTATTTTTTTTCCTCTTCTGCTTTTTAATCCTTTATATTTCCTTGCACTTCCAATGTGGTTTCCTGCAGAATTAGAGCAAATAAAGTTAATATTCCATAAAAGGTTCCAAAAATAACCAAACCAGTCAGGGACCAAAGGCATTATTCCAGTTGAGGTAGCCAGAGTTTTCATTTCGTCTCGCCAACAAGGCAGGTGAAACACAATGTTTACTTTTGTTTACTCGCTGGGCTACACAGGGTCCACTTTGTGTGATTTATTGATGCTGGATATAAATCAAATTGATGATGGATTTCCAAGTATTACTGAATGGCAGGCATGATTTGTTCTAGTTATGAAAGTGGTTTGTTGTAATAGTACACCTTTAAAATAATATATTACATCAACACACCTACACATCACAAATACTATAGGACATGAAGCTGAAAGGTAACATCGGTTAGTCACCTATATAATAGCATTTTCTAATGCTGCTAAATAGCAATGCTTTGGAATTCTACACAGTACTTTGTAGTTCCTAAACTTTCATACCAATTATCTCATCTGATTTGATAAAAGGTACTATCCCGTGAGGCAGGGCAATTGTAATTGTTTCCATTTTAGGGATGAAGAGACTGAGGCTCAGTTTGCTGGAAATTTTATTCTTTTTTAGCTGCCTGAATTGTAAATGAATAGGACTCCATAATCCGAGAGCTCTTGCCCCAGAAGTTCTGAGAAAACTTGCCTCCTTTCCCATTATAGTTTATGATTGCCTCAGTTCCTCAAAGAGTATACCATAAAGAAATTCAAAATGATTTAGCTGTCATTCCCATCTATGAGCTGAGGAAATGGGCCCTTGCTCCAGTTTTCAAATATTGTGCTTGACATTCTTAAAAAATAAGACCCTTCAGAGAAGGGAGGGCATCTGCCTGGACAACTGGGCAACCTTTGAGTGATGCCTACCTGAGTGACGTGAGTATATGTACAACTACATCGTCTCTAAACCCAGAAGGGAGGATAGCATGAATATGAACAGATATGCTACTTTTGAGCCATCAAATTTTAAGGATACAATGGATGGCAATTTCTATTTAATACCTATTTTCATGGCTGCCTTATTTGAATAATGAAAGAAATGCAATTGACTCTGGCATAATGAAAAAGTTAAAAAATGAGACTTGTGTTGTAGGACCTTATTATTCAGAGGTAGTCTGATATCAGCACTTCCAGCATCTTTGGAGAACTAGTTTGAGATACATATTCTCTGGGCCAGACCTACTGAATCAGATCTTGCATTTAAATAAAATCCCCAGGTGATTCATGTGGGTAGGGATGGCTTCAGGACTGTGTAAGTAACAACTGCACAGGGTCCTCCTAGCAGGGGTCCCTTGTGTTTGGGATTTAATGGTCTTTGCTCACTGTCTTGACATTCTACTAATTTTATCTTTGAATCTGTTTTGTAATTGAAGTCTGATGGAACTCTGGAGCATGTGTGCAGGATGTGTTTGTGGTGCTTGGAGACTCAGTTCACACATAGTTCCATATCCCATTAGGAAGACCACTAACTCTCTGGCCCCCACCTATTGTCTACAGCTTCTGTCTGCACCCTGTGGTGACCTGAGTGTGAATATGGGAAGTTGGGGTGGGATGTGTGTGTTCCAAGTTAATTGTGGTGAGGCTGCACACATTTTGAGGGTATGCACTTGCCCTGTGGGTGTCCCCATGTGGAACACCTTTCTAGTTTGCAACTAGAAACTAGAAAGCAAACTAGAAAGCACCCTGACAAGTTAAGAGATCCTGAGAAGAAAGGAAAAAAAAATGACTTGCCTACTTTTTGAACAAGGGACCCAACATTTTCATTTTGCATTGATCGCTGTGAATTATATATCTGATGTTGCCAAGTGCATTTTGGAATTTGAGAAGCACTGGTATAGGAAGAAAGAGCAGGAACACAGTACTCAGAAGACGCTAGGTCGAGTTTTGCTGGTTTCTTAACAAGCCACTGCTTTAGTTTCCTTATCTGTAAAATAGTGTGGTGTGTTAAACTTCTCCCACTGCCTCCCCCCTTTCCAAATAAGCAGAGTTTTGACAAAGTGCAGGCCCTGTTACACATTTTTTGAATAGAAGTGTGTCCAGGACATTTTCATCTTTGACTTTGGTTTCATGAGATTGATAAACAAAACTTGACATTGTGCCCTGAGGATGGGATAGAGTTGAAGGGCAGCATTCGAAATGAAGTAAGTAGCCTAAAACCAAGCCTCAAATCCATGGAGTGAATGGAAGGAGTCAATAAGCTGAGGAAGGCTGACAGGGGCTTGGGTAGGAAGATGATGGTGAGCATATGAGAACATGAGAGCCAACACATTGACTTTCCAGGTTGTCACCCACATGTGTGGCAGTCTCAGGTGGACTTGAGATGGTGGAACATAAATGGTGTTTGCTTTTGAGAATTAAAGTATGTGATAAATGTCAAAGTGCATTTTTTACTATAAACTGTCAAACACATGTCAAACACATGTAAAGTTACAAACCACGTGGGACATGTGTATCTCTATAAATGATAGTAACTGCTGCTGAATGAGATGACCCTGTCCTGCCACACTACTTGTTCCTTTGAGTTGATCTTTGAAATAAAGGCTTTCAGCTTAATCATAATTCTCTAGCCTCGACAGTCTTAAAAGCTACTAGATTGTGTGGATGTAGAACCTTAAACCATTTTCACAGTTTGCTTTAACGCTAGGCAGAAAAATCTTAAATCACAGTAAACAAGGTAAAATAACATTGTAAAGGTCTATCTTCCAACTAAAGATTTTGTTTTATTTAGGTGGAGTGATCATATAATCTATTATTTATTCTGACATGCTTTCTAGAGTGAAATGGGACCCTATTAATAATTATGCCCAGACTATCCTAGATGTATTGGAATGCAGATTCTCCCTACAGCTGGAGGAAAGTTTAATGGCATTTAGATTCAAAATCTTACCCAATTACATTAAGGTAAGGTTGTTTGATATCCTTGACTGGATTAGCCCCATGTAAAT
The DNA here is from genome assembly GCF_964194135.1 of Talpa europaea. Classification (NCBI taxonomy): domain Eukaryota; kingdom Metazoa; phylum Chordata; class Mammalia; order Eulipotyphla; family Talpidae; genus Talpa; species Talpa europaea. The sequence goes on from NC_140074.1 coordinate 33,799,231, forward strand.
TAACAGGAAAATTATTTCTTGGGGCCAGTGAATGATTACTAGTATATTATTACATAGAACACATTAGTTTTGTTTATTCTAGGATTGAAAATAGATGAGCTAGGGGTCCTCCCTGGTGGGACAAGGAGTTAAGTCTCAGCGCTATGAAGTAATCCCTGGCCAGGGAGGTGACCGACATGGTGCAGCAGACCTCTCCTGTCTCACCCGCTGCTCCCCTCAGCAGTGTATTTCAGTCACTCTGCCTTTTCTGCTCCCTGCTCTGACTCTTGTGAATCCTCTCACCGCCCGCCCCCCCCATCTCTGACCTACACCTCAGCTCTTGTATGCATAAATAAATAAATCGTTTTTAAAAAAGAAATGATCTAGCAGTTATTTAGCATGTATTTCTTATAACTGTTTTTTGCTTTACTTAATTTAATCCTTCACAACCTTATGAAGTATGCCCATTGAAAACATGAGAAAAGAGAGACTTAAAAGGATTAAGAAACTTGACCAAGAACACATGGAAATTTTAACCCCTGCCTTGCTGACTTCAGACTCCCAATTCTTGTATAGTACATTGTTTTGCAGTTTTTTTGGATACAGGGTTTGCATTAAAAGGCTAGCTTCTTGGAAGTTGGGAATAATTTCCTGAAAGTCACATCAGGGCTACCATAACTTCTACTCTGTGTGGTTGTGTAGTGTCTGGTATATTTATTTTGAAAAGGATAGCAAGTTGAAGCAGAAAAATCACTGCTGAATAAATTGTTTAAATTGTCGCAGTTTATGTTGATTAGTGTTAAAAGTGCTTCTCCTTACTTGCTTTAAGATAATGGTTTTGGTGGCAGTTAGGTAGGCAATGTGACATAAAATGGAAAAGTACAGTAATGGTTAACTTTTGAGCCCTGATTCTGGGACAGCTGCTGCACTGAGCAGGCTCCTGCGCCACACAACTATAGCACAACCTGGGAGACCTAATAGGATGGTCTGGGATCTTACTTTCTCTTTATTTTTTGTAACAGCTCAATGTGTTACTATGTTAAAAAACTGCAATTTGGAGAGGTGAAGTAATATGGTAGCAGTTACATTGCTAGTATATGACAAACCAGAACTGCAATGGGGTTTTGTTTGACCCAAGAGACTTGTGTCTTAATCATCCTACTATATTCTGTGGTGATCTATCAATGAACCTTGTTCTTTTTGTTTTTTAAAGACTTAAAAAAAAAAAGACTGATTTATTTATACAAGCACTGGGTACAGTCAGAAGCGCGGGAGGGTGAGAGAATTCACCAGAGCCAGAGCGGGGAACAGAACAGGCAGACTGACGAAGTACACTGCTGAGGGGAGCAGTAGGCAGCAGGAGAGGTCTGCGCGCCATGTGGGACCCTCGCCAGGGGTCGGGGATCGAGCCAGCCCTGAGGAGGAGGCTGCAGGCAGCTTTGCAACCCAGCGCTCAACTGCTGCGCCACCGGGGAGGCCCCAATGAACCTTGTTCTTTGTGGTAGTATGGGAACCCAAGCAGGAGACTGGTGTTTTCTACTGCAAGTGCACTGGTTCATCTAGTGCCTTATTCAAGACTCTTTTAGTTGCAACTTACTAGAACCCACTGTGCTAGCTTATGTAAAAGGGAATTTTATTATAAGGAACCAGGAGTGTTTTTTGTCACCCAGGGAGAGGGTGAACAACTAGATCTTTTGAAGGACAATAAGAACAAGGTGCATTTCACGCTCTTTCTCCCTAGACAGTGTCTTTACACATCACTTAGTTCTTCTCCATGCAGTTTGCTTTTCATCTCATTTTTAGTATGTACATTTTAAGTGTTCTCTGGAGAACACTTAACCCATGGGAGAAAAAGTACATATATATGTAGTAAATATTATTTATGTTATATTATTACATGCTTTGTTTATACATATTTATTAATAGGAATTATAAGGAATTGCCTCAGGTGATTATGCATGTTGAGAAGTCCCAAGATCTGCACTGAGCAAGTTGGAGACCCCGAAGAGCTGATGGTTTAGTTCTAGTCCAAATGCCATCTGCTTAAGAAGCAAGAAGATCTGATATTTCAATTTGAGTCTGAAGGTCATAAAACACTAGTATGGCAGCTCAAAGTAGTCAGGCAGGAAAAGTTCCCTCTTACTTATAGGAGAATCCACATATTTCTTCTGTTCAGATCTTCGTCTGTTTGGAGGACACCCATTCACAATGGGGAGGGCCATGTGCTTATCCCATTCCACCAATTTATTTTTATTTTTTGAAAAGATTTATTTATTTATGCATACAAGAACTGGGGTAGAGGCCAGAGGTGTGTGTGTGGGGGGATGATAGGATTCACCAGAGACAGAGTGGGAAACAGAAGAGGCAGATTGAAATACGCTTCTGAGGGGAGCAGCGGGTGAGACAGGAGAGGTCTGCTGCGCCATGTGGGTAGCTCCCTGGCCAGCTGTGGATCAAACTTGTGCTTCAGTGGCTGTGGATAGTTTCATAGCTTGCATCTTAACCCCTTGTGCCACCAGGCAGGCTCCTATTCCACCAATTTAAATGTTAATTTTCTCTAGAAAGACCTTTGCAGACACAATGTTTGACCAAATGTTCGGACACCCTTTGGCCCAATTTGGTTGACACATAAAATTAGCCATCACAGTATCTGTCATCTCAGTGAGTCTTTCTTCCACATCCTATAAACATGTAATGTAGTCAGATCTTCTGTGCTACAAATTAACCGGGTGGTATTCTACCCCATTTTCAGGTTCCTTGGAAAGAAGCCTTTCAGTGTGGGTCAGGTCTGGTTCATCCAAATAAGGTGGGAGCAGAGCCTCATAAAGGGACATCTGCTTAGAAAAGGGGGTATGGGTTGAGTACATAGTCCCTTCAATTAAAGTAGTTTTGCAGGTATGCCTCAAATAACAGTGACATTTCCAAAGTTATCACAGAAGTTGTGTTCTTTAGTCAAAATGGTTTCAAATAAATAAATAAATAAATTGTTATACATAAATAAATAAATCTTAAAAAAACGGTTTCAAAGTTGAAAGGGGAAGATTTTAGAAGTATTATCACCACAAAAAGTTAATTTTAGGTAAAGGTGCTTCTAAATTTTTTTTCTTCTTGAAAGATCAACTACTGAGCTATATATATTGTGGTGCTTTGTGTCACTTTTCCAGTAGAGACTACTTTATTTTATAAGGGAACCTAGATTTTCATTCCTAGATGCAGAAATTAAGAAAGAGAATTTAATGAGTAAGACATTAAGCATTTTGATTTATTTTATATTTAGAGTTTAGTGAAGGCGAAAATTTCCAGGGTTCAGGTATGCAGACCTGTGATTTCTCTTTGAAATCACCTTGAACAGCACAGCAATTTGAAGTGGTTTTACTTTTCAGATTTGAAAATTTTCATCATAACTGTTTATTGCTTTGTTGTATAATCAATGAGCATCCATTTATGATTTGAATACTCTTGGCTTTTACACTTTAATAGGAATCTATAGATAAAAAATGCACAATCAGTGAGTTATATTTTTAAAAGTTGGAACCATATTTTCTGTACACATTTGGGACAGGTAATTTTTCTTCTTATATAGAAGCAAATTCTGTACAGTACTCTGTTTGTTTTTGTGATAGGTGGACTCTAAGATAGCCTACAACTATTTCCACCTGGAATTCATGTCCTTGTGTAATAACCACCCTTGGGTATAGGCTGAATATAGTCACTTCTTTCTAACCATGACAAGGGTGATGAAATATTACTTCTATCATTAGTACCCCTGATCCTTCCATATATCTGGCTAGCTCCTGCAAACCATGACAAACATTGAAGTGGTATTCTTGCCTAGATAAAAAGGATCAACCAAAGACAATTTTTTAAAAAGACTCATTCATTTATGCATACAAGCACTGGCATATAGGCCAGAGGTGTAGGGGGTGAGAGGATTTACCAGAGACAGAGTGGGGAGCAGAACAGGCAGACTGACTGAAATACACTGCTGAGGGGAGCAACAGGTGAGTCAGGAGAGGCCTGCTGTGCCATGTGGTCAGCTCCCTGGCAGGGGATCAAACTTGTGCTGCAATGGCTGCTGATAGTTTCATAGTGCTGATGCTCAACCCCTTGTGCCACAAGGGAGTCCCTGACAATTCATTTTAAGCAATCATCAGGTGTTTATGTGAGCTTGTCGCCTGGTCTCCCTTCAACACCCCTCTCCCAGCGCCATTTTTATTCTCAGTGGTGTGTCCCCACCAGTTGTTCTTTTGCTTCTCTCTTCTTGCCTGCCAGCTAAACCTGTTTCTTATCCTGCTCTTTTATTGCCCTCTTAATTATTGTCAAACAGAATTCATAGACAGTATTATTTACCCACATACATAATTTAAAAAAAATCAATAGAGTTTTATAACTGAAATACAAGGGAAATAATATTTTATAATAAAATAATTATGTGTTTAAATATGGAAATATTTCAGCACAAATTTACTGGAAGGCATAATGAAATAGTCAGATAAACATCCACCTAAATGTGGATTCACTAAAATTTTGTGATTGTGAATCATTTTTTGTTATTGGTGGTTCAGATGTCTAGGTGTTTTGCTTTCAGTGATATAATTTAATGAAGTGGTGGACAATACTTTATTATATTTCTGTCAAAAGAGTGATCAATCTTTTGATTTGCACTGTAACTTCATTTTAGATAATTTTGTATAAATAAGAATCATGGACTTAGGTTCTAAACCAGGTAATTATAGACAGGTTTTTACCTACATGAATGTCTGGTGAAACACTTGAAAATCATATGGAATGTGAATAATTCTTTGTGTTTGGGATTGTATGGCATCCCTGCCTTTATCAGTGAATGCCAATAATGTTGACAACCCAGATTTCCTCTTGCAAATGACTTCTAGGGGGCAGTGTCCCCCATACCCACTCATATAAATCTAAATCTCCTTTCAGCAGAAGAACTGATCAACTGATTAAAGTATTACAATTTTTAACTGGGTCAAAACCTTAAGATAAAGAAAGAAATTGTTCATTATGGAATATGTCTGTGGGGAGTTAGAAAGTGGCAAACTAAAGAACAAAGAGGATCCCCTTTTTCCAACTCTTAAAATGCATTGCATTATGTGTAACTTTTTTTGATTCTAATCTTTCTTCTTATATTCATTTTCTTTAGGTCTAACTATAACAATATGGTGACTTTCATAGTCAAATTCCTTTTTTTTCTTTCCTTTTGTATTATAAGACTGTTTCTGTGTGTCTGGTGTTAGATAATTGACTGACATTTTCTGAACTTTGTCTTTAGTCGATATGTGCTAATAATGGGGGATCAAAGGTAACCAAAATATGAATTGAAATCTCAGTTGATTTGTGATAGAATTCTGTCCAACACAGATTGACAGGGAAATCCAATATACATTTATATGAAAAGGAACAATGGAAATTATGCTGCTGATATATGCATACACACACACACACACACATCCCTTCAGGGAGCTCACAATCAATATGAAGAGAGAAAGGAGAAGTTTTAAGAAAACAATAAATTATGTAAATAATGACATACTAATAGTGAATCAATGTCACATGCTTTATTTTCTTATGTATAATATCAATAGGTTATAATTAGAAACAAGTAGATACAATTGACTTATACGTATTATGTTAAATGATGTAGACATATGCTATATAAAATTCTATGCATATTTTACACACCATATACAATAACATTTTATATATAATTAATACATTTACAAATATATAGTGCATATACATTATACTTTATATATATTATATATCACATAATATAATTTATATATAAAACATTTTATTTAATAAGTAAAAATGTTGAGATGACCTTTTCCTCCATTTTTATGCATTATTAATATAGCTTTTACATAGATACCTCTATATGCTATCTTTTATATTTGGAAGTTCAATTTGCATCACCCAAAATAGGAGAGAAATGGGGAGGATTATAGATACTACAAGAAATTTTGTCTGAAGACTAATGTGACAGATCTTGTCACACAATATTCATGCAGGTGACATAGAATGTGTATGGGCAGTGTGGAATATGTTCTTAGTTTGCATTGGCAATAAGATAAGAGAAAAAGATCTCATATCTCAAGTGGATAAGTTGAAATTAGACATTTGAGTGAGACACACAAGGTATTACTAACATGTTTTGGGTTTGGAGGTTTTGGAGTTTCCTTCTCTGTTGTTGATCATAATAAGGGATGATTTAGTGGAGTGTGAGAAAGCTTGAACTAAAGGCCCATCCCATGGTGTGTCAGCCAGGGTCCAGTCAGAAAAAGAGAACCTATTTCAGTTATTTTAACAGGGTTATCTAATATCAGAAATTTGCTAAGCAGAGATTGAAGGTTTGAAAAGGTGAAAAGAGAACTCTGATGTAACAGATAATAACTGCAGGAAAAAGCTACCACCTTAGGACTGGAGCAACAAAAGGAAGAAGTTGGAGATTAGAAGAACCTATAAGTTCAAAAGAGGAGTACACAGAAGTACGACTCAGACATCTAGCTGTTGTTGGAGATTCTCTTCCAGAATCAAACCAACAAGTATAGGTTACTACTCTATGAAGCATTGCCTAAGAACATGGAGTACTCTATATAGATGTTAAATCAATACCAATTCTCAACACCAAAGTCATGGATTAGATCTTAAACCCTGTTATGTTTTGTTCTTCTGTTGTCTAGAGTGATTGTAATGGTAGGTGTAGACAAATTTGCCAATCTATCATATTGACTTTTTCCCAAATTGTTTGTATCATATGAAGACTGTGTATTTGAGGTGTTCAGACTAAGCCCAGAGAAATAAAGCAAAGTGATACTATAACTTACTTTTCACAATTTTCCTATTGTCTTAATCAGATGAGAAATAATAATGATATCTAATACTTAGGGTAGTATTTATGATGTGGTAGATGTTATAGTAGGTGCTTGATGTCTCATTTTTAAATGTACCAGTGGGACATATTGTCTAATTTAAGTTGGCCAAAACCAGGAGGTAGATAATGTCATGCTAGTTGTTACTGTTATTAACCCTTCCATTTTATAGCTGAGGAAATTGAAGTACATTGGAATAAGTTGCCCAGCATCACACAGCTAGTAAGTGGCAGAGCCTGCACTGGCTTTGGAATGCACGCTCGTAACCACTAAACTGTATTGGCTATATTTGTTTTTGTTTTAAAAATCCATATTTTTATTTATTTATGGATGGATGAGTAAATAGAAAGTTCATTCATCCTCCAGCAATGAATGATATAGTATAGTAGAAATGCTAACTCGAGAATGAGGTTGAAAACATAGGTCTTCCACGAACTTTCTTAGAGAAATCTGGGCTGTTTGTAAAAATGTGGAAGTTTCCAATTATTATTGTTTTGTGAATTGTAAGGATCCTGATCACATTTTTATTACTGGGAGCTAGAGATGAAACCTGACTTGCAGGTTACATGAATAGTTTCCTATCATGTGTCAAGTATTACAGGTTTGTTAATGGCAGTGCTATTGATACCTAAGTTTTCAAATAGATTAAAGACATTTATTCAGACATTTGGGCAATGTGGTATTAGCTGTTGTTTTAATTCCCATTATTTGCTGAATTTCCATTTTTTTGCATCTAGAGGTCAATCTTTCTAGGAGCTTGCAAAGCAGCACTTAGAAGTCATTTCATCTCTGGAAACTAAGCTAAGAGAGGATGGTCCCTTCTGTTTGCTTTCCTCGTTCCTAAGGAGTGCTCTAGCTTCTCAATTTTTAATTACCCCAGCTGTAGACTCATTTCTGAGCTGATGACTAGCGAACTGGTGTACAGGGACTAGAAAAGTCTAGCAAAAATGCCTCAGATCATTGGAGGTGAGTTGTGTTGGGTTAAAAACTTATCAAAGAAGGAAGTTGAGTATATGTAGGGTGCTTGTGTGTGCAGGGGGACAGCTTTTCTTCTCTAAGCCAAGACACTTCCTTCTGCCCTCATATACACTCTTTTTCTCTTGTTTCTCCTCTCCCTCCCATATTTCCAAAGCCTTGATTTGTATAATAAAATTGAGCCCTCAAGGTCTTATAAATGGGTTATATCATAGAATGTAGCACTTAGCAGTTCTGTGAAGTTTATGGGTTTATTTAGAGTCAAAAGTGATTTCAAATTAGATTCTGAATGTTGACAAATGTCACAATTGATGTGATTTCTGGTAAATTTGGAACAAAAGAATAGTTTTGCTTTATATTCAGTAGTAAAATTGAATATAATTACATAGTTTGTTTTCCAAATAATTCCTTTATCTTTGAATTGCTTCAGGATTTTTTAAATGACTTACTATATTTTGCAGTGATAGAGCTGTGCGTTATTATCATGATTGATGATATCCATCCTATATAGTCAGAAACCACAAGGTTCATAAGAAGCATGAGCGTGTGCATGTGTACGTGTGTGTGTGTGTGTGTGTAATGTGGACTTACAGCTGTCCAGTCTAGATAGCTGGGGCAGTGTGTACCACTGGTACCTTGATAGGGTGGAGAGGAATGGGCTTTTCCTATTTTAGGTTCAGTAGAAAAGAGAAGCAAGTCACTTTATTGCATTCCTGAACTTGTGATCCATTTTCTTAGGTATTATGCAGAGCAGGGCTGGATGGTCATCAGAATTTCTCTTAGAGCTCTGTCAAACTGTAAGAAGGGTCTATCTGAGGAATTTCATCCTACATAATCAGGAGTTATTGTAAGTTTGAGACAAGGATTTGGTTTTCTTCTTTCTATGTAAAATGACAGTTGATTTTTCTGGTGACAGATCAAGAACCAGGTAAATGTGTCTTACTTAAGCATCGACTTTGGTTGACTATAGGTTGTGAACTTGTCATATCTTGTAGTTCCTATTTAAATTTATAATCTTTAGAGGCAGGGAATTCATAATGTGGGTAATATGTGCAATGAAGTGGTATGATGAATGTCTCATTTGATGCCTTACCACCTAACATGGTACACTGTCTCTGTGTACACATTTCTGCGTTGGTCTGTGACCTGTTGTCTTTACTGAGTTTTATTTTGTTAAAAGAGTTCTTGTGATTTAATATAGAAATTATTAAATCAATAATAATTAAAAGAAAATTCAAGCAATATAAGTGATAACATTTTTCCTGTGATAAGAGCTAGAATTGAAACAATAGATGTCCTGGTTCAATTGCTCCATTTTCCAGAGACTGATATATCAGGGTAGTAGATAGTATAGCATAGTGGCTAAGGTTGTAGACCAGGTGTGTGATGGATCTGAGACTGAATCTAGACTCTCCATCATATCTGGAACTTGACTATGTGATTTACTCTCTCTAAGGGATAATATTTGTACCTACATCTTAGAAACTTTAAAAAATTAAATAACAAAATGGATATTCAGAATTTAGCACAGTGCTTAGCACATAAAATGCCAATATAGTCAGTAACATATTATGAGATTAACACAGTACACATCAGATTTTATTTTATTTTTTAAAAAGATTTATTTATTTATGCATACAAGAACTGGGGTATAGGCCAGAGGCAGGGGCATGAGAGGATTCACCAGAGACAGAGTGGGGAACAGAACAGGAGAAATACACTGCTGAGGGGAGCAGCAGGCAAGTCAGAAAAGGTCTGCTGCACCACATCTGTTGCTCCCTGGCCAGCCGGGGATCGAACTCGTGCTGCAGAGGCTGCGGATTGCTTCATAGTGCAGTGCTTAACCCCTTGTGTCACCAGGGAGGCTCCCCATAGCAGATTTTAAAGTGGATAACTGGGTGTTTTGAATACAAGGACTTTTCTCAGTCTTCTTCACCATGCATAAACTCTGTAAAGACAAAAAATGGTTATTTTACTAAGCATTTAAGAGCCCACTATGTGCCCATATGAGCAGGACAAAGTAACTGCACTTACCTTGTGTTCTAATGGAAATATCAGCTAACAGGTAAATACCTAAGATGCAATTCTACAGGATGATAAATACAAAAAGAAATAAAGTAGAATAATGGGGCTCAGAATAATAGGGAAAATATTTTTGAAAGGGTGTATGGAGAAATCTTCTCTGATTTAGTGAGGAGTCCATCAACCGAAGACCTAAAGAAGAGTGTTATGGTAGATATAAAGCCATATCTGGATTCTGATTTGATTCTAGTACAGCCAGATCATTTAGGTTCTATAGACTGAAGTGGGGAGTTCAGAGATTTCAAGTGTGAAGGGAAATTCTTGAATATTTGTAAGTAAAAGTTTTGGTATGGTCTTATATTTTAACAAGGACATTCTAGTTACTGTGTTGAAAATAAACTGTGTGGGAAGACAAAAGTGAAAACAGACAAAACAGGTTATTGCATCAGCCCCAGTGAGTAGATGGTGTGGAAGGTTTAGATTGAGATGGGTCTTGAAGCTAGAGGCAGCTGGAATTGCTGAAGGATTAGATGTGGTGATACGAATTAGAAGAATCAAGGAAGAGTTCTAGCATGGCTTGAGCATGTAGTGAATGACTATACCATTTCCTAAGATGAATAAATCTGGGCTTGGAAGTAGGACATCAGGATTGTGTTTTGAACATACTACATTCAGGATATTTATCAGACTTCTGCCTAAGAATATCAAGTACATAGTTGGTTACAGAAGTCTGGAACTCTCCAGTGAAGTGGGAACTTAAGAGAGAAATGCATAGGGATTTTAATAAGTAGAGATAATATTTGATGTCATGGGACTACAAAGGACCATCCAGCAAGAATGAGGATGGAGAAAATCATCAAGAATTGAGCCATGGCAGTCAACATCGACGGCTGGAAGAGGAAGAAACTGAGAAGATGCAAACAGTGAGGTAGGAGGGAAATCAGCATAGATATCTTAGAAGTCATGGTGAACAAAATGTTTCCAGAAAGAGGGAGTGACCAAATATGTTAAAATTTGCTGTGTGGTTTGAAAAAGATGGAGCTTGAAATTTCTGTGTTGAATTGGGGAAGATGGAGGACACTGTTGCCATTGGCAGGAGGACAAAGGCCATGTTGTGTCTGACTTATACACTGCTTTGTTCCCTGTGAAGTACAGTGTCTGGAACATGATAGAAACTAAGAAAAACATTTGTAGGATGTTGGAGGAATGGATAAGATGTGATTAGTGCTTGTTTTAGATTTTATTTTTGAGTCTTATCAGGTACAAAATCATATGATTACAAAAAAACATATATACATGACATCTGCCTCCTCTCTGTTAGCAGTCTATAATTTTGATTCAACATTTATCTCACATTTTAGTTAATGAAAAATATATAAACCACCTCAGCCCTTTACAGTGTCCTACACTATGCCATAGAATGAAGTAGTTAAAGAAAAGTGACTGAGTCATTTACACTGCACCCACTGTCCTCTGTGTCCCTGAGTCTGAAGAGTCTTTCTAGTTGTGCAGGAGTTTATCAGTTACCCTAGTACTGCTGTGACTTTGACATAGAACATTTCTAATAAAACATATCAGAGGTTACTGCAGGTCATTTCAGTCTAGGCCACATAGATATTTCCCCCTTATTTTGAGATAAAAACTAGCTAGGGTATTCTCAGTAGGTTGCAGTATGATAACTCTGGCCTTGGGATTTCCCAGACTGTTCTCTGTTGTCCCTTGGGGTACTGAAGTGAGTTCAGGGGGGAGGCTGTGGAGTTTTTTAATTTTTTTTGAGGGAAACAGAAATAATGGACATCTGTCAGCTACCCTGTGAACTACTAGTTCAAGGTAGGTCATGGTTTCAATATTAGATCATTACATTCCTATCTAATGATGTCATATCTTTGCAAAGCTGGGCTTATAGGATTTGCTGTCCTTAAAAAGCCAGTGCCATGTAAAAATTAACATGGAGCCAGAATTGAGCTGGCAGAGTTCAAACTGTTTTCAAAGTATGCTGGTAGCATACATATCTCATTAATAATTTTGGTTTTGTAAGAATGAAATAAAAATACGTCTTTCCTATCAATTTAGGTGTATTTTCTTTTCAAATGACCACTAACTTGTTAAGACAAAAGTACCTATTAAGTTTTGGTCTACATACATAACAGATGGAACTTTTAGGTATTTCTTTTGGCCTAAAAATGGCATCAAAATTACCAGGATGTCATAAATTGAGAAAGTTTGAGAACCTCAGATTTAGCCACTGAGGTTCCTCACAGTAGAAGAGAAGGGAGGGGAGGGAGCCATCCCAGCTTGGCCTGTTTTCTGCCCTACATCTCATCTAAGTCTGTGCCACTCAATATTCTTGAAGGGTTCCTGTGAGTGACTGGATGAATTTGCAAAATAGGTGTCGATGAAGATTCTTATGTTACAGCAGGCAGCTTTCACTCACAAATGGCCAATTTTACCTCCCATCCAGGAAACAGTGTGTAAGTGTTTTCTATTTCATTTTCTTCCTTCTACCTCTGGAGCACTGCACCATGCCATTTACTGACCACTTCTGCTTAATTTTCCTGTGCATGAAAAATGTGTTCTGGGCACCAGACAGCTACTTCATACAAAAGCTTTTAGAACATAGTCCTTTGCAACACAGGGACCAGCTGGATCTGTGGAGAGCCCTCTCTGGAGACAATATTGGAGGATACACCAGCTAGGATGTACTATATTTGGTCCATAAAAACTCAAGGAAATATATATCTCTTCATAGTAGGAGTATGGCTTTTTTTTTGAGTCAAGAGAAGAGAGTGAAAAAGATCCACTTTCATGAGTACTTTAAGACTGTCTGAAATGAGAATTGTCCTTGGTGAAATTGTCGGTTTATGATCACTGACAAAGATGAAAGGTAGACAAGTAACAGAGTTACATGATGCGGTTTTGTCCATTTTGCTTAAGGACTCCGAGTGCCTGAAGGTTCTCCTTTACCTTCATTTTTGTACTTTTGCTAAGTGGAGTGAACCTCTCCAATGATCTCTTTAGGCAGTTTCATTTTGTCTTTAATACAGACCTTCTTAGTCTTAGCCATCAAATTACTCTGAGCAATGGGAAGAGTGTTTGGGTTTTTGTTTTTCACTCAAAAGATAGTTAATGAAAAATATATAAACCACCTCAGTCCTTCCCTCTGTCTTCTTTCTTTCTAATCTCCATTGTCTATCCATATTTTCAGTACACTTTCGTTCTTTTTTTCCATCTCAATCCAACCTCCCCCCTTTTCCCTTCTTACCCACCCCACCTCCTCCAGCCCTTTATTTCTCATTATTTCCATCACTGCAGAAGCCTCAAGTCCCAAAGGCAAGAGGTGCTCACATTGTGGCCATTCAACCAGGACTTGAATTGAGCACATCAGAGCATTGTCATTTGATATTTTGTGTTGAACTTATGCAGGGAATGCAAATGATCTCTATGAATAAGTTCTACCTGAGGGTGAATCAGTCAGATTCAGTTCTTCCATCAGTTTTCTAGAATTCTGTGAAATCCAGAAAGATTAGCCTATACTTAACCTCTTGAGTTTAACATCTCTAATTCTATTTTGGTGTCACGTTATTGCCGTTGCAACACTGCCATGAAAAAAATACTATGGTAGCCACAGATGTAATAAAAAAAATTCAGTAGTCACATTAAAAAAGATTAAAACTAAAACAGTGAAATTATTTTTAATCTATTTTATGTAACCAAATATATTCAAAGTATTATTATCCCAACCTATAATCAATATAAAAAGAGATTATTGATATGTTAACATTTTTTTGTCCCCACTAGATCATTGAAATCTACTGCGTATTTTAAACTTGAAGCACATCTCAATTTGGAATAGCCACATTTTAGTGTTCAAGAGCCAAATGTGCCAGTGGCTGCTGTGTTGGATAGTGTAATTCCAGGCACTAGGTCATGGAGAGAAAGAGAGGTTTTAGGCAATTGATGAAATTGAAAGAATTTCTTAAACTTTATGCTTCCAGAATGCTGAGCGGCTGGAGCAGATGTTTGATTAAAAAGATGGACAGAGAAAACACCTCCAAGTTCAATGTTAGTCTTTTAATTACTTTAATCAGACAGCTGGTCATCTGAATATAGAAATTTGACCTCAGGGGATAGAAGGTGAGGGGCCACACCAGTTTTTCTACGTAGCCATTCAGTTCTACTCCTCTATTTTCACCTTCCAAGCTGAAAAATTTCCTACTTCTTAGAAGTCTAGGACTTAAACAAAAAAGATTTGTCCTGCTGATGAAAATAACTCAGCCATTAAGAGCTCAAGGAGGTCCTTTAAATCCTGATAAACATTTTTTTCCTTCTTACACCTTGCTTCATGTGGTGAAGGAGGAGATTTACCTTTTTCCTTGAAATTAACAAATGTCATCTTATTTCAGGGAGGCTCAAAAGCCAGCAAATCTAGGTGGTATATTTTCAGTTTGCATGCCGCAAAGACAGAAAAGTGCTGCCCATCCCACCCCCCACCCCCACCTGTGTATAGAGACAAGTTTGAACAGGCCCTGCTTCTTTCACTTTGGTTAAGCATTATCTTGTGTTCTTTGGGTTACTCTTGCATAACACCATCCCAAGCATAAACTGAAAGCACCCCCGTTTAACTATGGTCTGGATCTGCCCTGAGAACAAGGGATAAACTTGTGTCGATAGAGAGTTGGTGAGTTATCAATAACTAGGTAAATAAAATAGGAATATGGTCAACTTTAACTCCTCCAAGTCCCCCCACTGCTAACTCCCATCTTTTCTTTTCTATGACGCGAGGAGTTTGATCAGAAAAGGAAGCTCCAGTGTTTTTTTTTTTTTAATGAAAAGTGTCTATTGTGTCTATTTTCCATTCCTCACATGCAAAGGGGAAGGTAGAGAAGGGATGCTGACTGTTTCATGGGGATGGGGACTCTGGATCTGTAATTTATCAGCTTCTCTGAGAAATAAACTGTCAAAGACCCTTGTATCTCATGAAATGTAAGGTCCTTGGTAACCTCAATTTCTGGGTTTCTTAGTTTTACAGAATACTTGAAGTTTTGTTTATGCTCTTCCAACAAAGATGTAGGATTTGGGTGTTAGGGTCTCCATTAATGACAGAGAAGTACCTGGAATGTCCGGGGAGGGGTTATGCAGGGAATTGGGATGGATAGCAGATGGCAAACCCACAAAGGTCCATTGGTGTTTGCTGGAGTTAATTTGTTTGCCATATGACATCTGGGGCTTTGTGACAGTGAGCTGAACAACTACATTAAGAAATAGGATTGGAGAAGTACACAGGTTGAATTACTGCCACATGTTAAGGATGTGGAAGGTTGTGTGGATGAAAGAGAAAAGTAAAAAAGAGAATCCAAATAATGTCATACTAGGGAAACACAGTATTTTGTTTTCAAGAGGCTTCCAATTTTTAAATATACTTACATTTACTATTATAACAATTAAAAAAAGAAATCCACTAATGAAAACATACAATCATCCGATTCTCCTACTTAAAATCTGGTCTAGTTGTTTGTTTTTCTGAGAATTCCCAGGGGTGATTTCCAAATGAATAGCATAGATCCTTTACCTATGAATTTAAGTTATTTTTGGAGTTTAATATTGTCTGATGCCACTTCCTTTATTTAAATAGTGCTTTTCTCGGAAGACTATGGGTGTGGTAGGGCTACAGTGACCACACCTGCAGGTAAGGGGATCCTATACTGTCAAAACACTAGCAAGGATGTAAAATAATTGTACTTCAGTAACAATGAAAAATAAATAAGTCAATAATACTTTTCTTCCTCTAAAAACTATATATATTTCACTGTAGAAAATAAGAAAATACTGAAAAATAGAAAGAATGAAATAAAATAAATTGTAATTCCATCCTATCCTAATTTTTGCATTATATTATGTATGCATAGCAAATGAAGTTCATTATATCTATAGCAAAATTTTGAATTGTGTATTTTTCATATACTATTACCTTAGGAGAAACTCATTTAATTAAAAATCTTCAAATCAAATGTGTAATTTATAAAGTGTCATAGTCCATTATGTAATTACTCATTCATCTATTGATAAACAGCCCTTAGGTGCTTTCTAATTTTGACTACTACAAATTGCATTTTATGCAAATTGTGTTACATAGATCTTTTACCACTTTTCTGATGATGATCTCAGGATAAATTTCTGGGATGTGAATTACTATATCAGTGGACCTTACCTTGATGAATGTTGCCAAGTTACCGTCCAGAAACATGGTACCAGTTTATATTTCCAAAACATTCTTTGAGATACTCACTTTACATCATCTTTACTATCATATTACATAATTTTTAATCTTTTCAGTTTGATAGGTGAATCGTTCATATCTTTGTTATTTTAATTTGCATTTCTGTTTCTAAAGTTGACCAGATATATATTCATCTATTTTTCTTATATACATAAACATTATAAACCTAATGTTTTAAGTAATCACTAATTTACATTTACTTAATGGTTTGATAGAAAGATCTAAAAAATTATTTTCTGCATCGTCAGTGTTCCCCAAAACTAAAATTAAATACCACCTATCATGTTCTTACTGAACTGTTACGTACTTTTTTTTTATAAAAGTGTCTCTACCTGATGTCACTCATCTATTGCAGTAACTTCTCTGTATCTTTGTCCAATACCGTTATGATTTTACCTTTAGAATTCTTTTATTAAGAGTTTGGAAAAATTCCTCTTCTATTCCAGAATGTTTTAGCTCTTTCAGCCCTTCTTCATGAACTGGAATGTTTTTCAATTTCTAAAGAGGAAAATTTCCAATACTGTATAGTTTGCCTGGAATTGCTTTGTAATTGCTAATCTCAATCAGTAACATGGCAAGTTCCACTGCATAGTCTTTTAGAAAAATTTTTATATTTCTCAAGGTGATTTGTAATTTTCTTCAGATAATTTCAACACATTTTTTGGTTAAAGATACATGATGTTGATATTGTGGCTGTTATGAATGGAATTCTCTTATTCACTTACTTCTGATTGACTTTTATTGGTAGAGATTACTATACAGAGCTTGAGCCTTTTCTGTTTTTATACCGTTTGTACCTAACACATTACCTGACATGCAATAAATATTAAATAAATGTTTGTTGAAGTGAATAATTGAGCTTTGTAAATTTACCTTGTTATCCAGCTAGTGTGAATTCTCTTAATTCAATTAATTCTTCAGTTTGTAGTTTTGAATTTTCTGTTTGTCATCATATCTATAAGCAATGATAGCTCTGTTTCTTCCTTTAATATTTAAATGTTCTGTTTCACGTCTTAACTGAATTTTCTGTAATGTCCCAAACAATGAAGAATTATAGTGGAAATAGTAAATATTCTTGTCCTTGATTTTAATGGAGATGCTTCTGGCTCAGTAATCTTAACATTTTTAGTGATCAGTAGGTGGGCTTTAGGAAGAATCTGTTAACTCCTAGAACATGTATGTAAATTTGATTTGGTAAGGGAATTTGTGTGTTCAGAGATTATTTATATTTATATATTCATTCTTACATAATTATATATATTGAATTATATATAGATTTATAATTTTAGTCATGTGAACATATACCCCTTTATTACTGTACCTTTTTCTTTAATCATGAAACTATTGTCATAAAACTTTTGCTTTAAAACAATTGTCCTGTGAGTTTTAAAGATATGTCTCCTTAAAATAACTGGTTTTGACTAATGATACTTAGTAAAGGGGAAAACAGCTGTTGAGAGAAGCCAGGCAGTTGTGAGATTGAAACTTTCTGACATACTAGAGATGACTTACAAATAGTAGACAGAGACTATTTTTATGGTATTTTGGTGCACATTGAATTCATGAAGACCAAGGGAAGGAGGACTAACAAGGTGTTTTTAAAAATCTACAGTGTAGCTGTTTGAGAACCAAAATATATTGAATAGATATTTATCTATTTATTAATTTACTCAATATAATTAATATATTGAATAAGATAATTCATTATGTCACCTTATGCTTAATCAGACTAAATGTGAGCTGGTTTATTTAGGCAAAGCTAACTAATTTTACCTCCTTTGATGCCAATGTATGAAAAATCCTGAGAAAAAAGACTATCTCACTGGATATTCATTAAAACAAATGAAATACAATTTATAATTTGTCAGGGGCTAAAAGGAACAGAACTTGAGGCATCTGTTTTAGAACTCCAAATAGGTTCTATAGTGGGTTACCTATAGCTTTGTGTTAGGAAATGACAGGAGGAAAAGAAGGAGACCAATTATTGCCTTGCATATCAGCAAATTTCATGTCAGGTAAATGCCTTTAGTCAACCACAATTAGTGGGGGATCCTGAAGTTATGCAGGGCAGCAGGCACTGATAGCATACAGTCTCAGTTTGGAAAATACATTACTTCAGTGGAGGTGATTTCATTTGTAAGTACACACAACTTGAGCTTTTTTATAATTAATTAATTAATTTATGTATACTTTACATTAGGTACAGTCCCCATAGAATTTCCACCCCCAATTCATCTGTGCACCATCACCATAGTCCCTTGTCCTTTTCCTGCCCTCATTTTGATCCCTCTCCCTCCCCCTCCCTTGCAGAATGTCTCTGATTTATAGTTGTCTGTTTATTTTTCCTTTCTTTTATTGTGGTTTTTAAATTGTTATTATTTTTCCCCTGAAAACTTGAGTTTTAATGGGAGCCATTAGAAATCCCGAAACAATCAAAAGTGCACTTTGAGAAAATGTGTGTCAATTGTAGTCCTACAAGATCCCCTATGGAATTATGGAAATATTTTACCTTAAACAAGATCCTGAGAAGCCCATTTTCTCCTGTCTGCAAACCTGGGAATATAGTATGACCTATCTCTTTCTCTAGGCAGTGACTGACTTCATAGACATTGGTTTGGGTGTACAAAAGTACTCTGAATAAATGCTGATCAGAAAAAGGCATTATTAACTATTTGAATGAAAAGAGTATTTTAAGAGTGTTATTGCTTCTTAAACTCATAAATGAAAAGGGCCCCACTTATAATGAGGTGTTTCTTTTTCAGATAGGGGAGGTATAACACAGCCAAGAATTACTTTTCCCTGATTATTCTTTATGTAGTTTACTAAATTAATCTAGTTAATTAATGTAGTTTACTAAATTAATGTAGTTTACTAAATTAATCAGAAACACAAATGCCAAAGTGAGGAATTGAAGATATGAGAGGGTTCAAAACCTGTGAACTTTAACTACTTGACATTCAATTGGAATTTTGCTTTCGGGCCTACCCAGCTCAGTGCAGGGAACTATATGGTGACTAGAGACTATAAGGGATGCTTAAGTTTAACATAAAACAAATTTTTTTGTAATAAAAATACAAAGTTTTGTGGGATCCATGAAGAACTGGAGGAATGGAAAATGTAGAGAATTTTTGAGCTTTTCAATCCAGAGATGGATTTCTGGAAGAAGTGCATTTCTGACCAGAATAACAGCAGTGGAAAGCCTGGGGGTGTGGGAGTTTTCAGGAAGAGCTGCAGTCTGTTGTGACTCACATGAGGTGGGATGGCCCACAAGATTGGAGCTATACTATAAAGTCTCACAAAGAATTCTTTACTATGTTGCAGGGGTAAATTATTGCAGGTTGATTAGGAAAGAAATGATACTATTTGGTCTCACTCATAGCAGGAATCTAGAGAACTTAAATAAGGGACCAGGAAAATGAATATAAGAAAGTGAAAATCAAAATCAACAGAAAACTATGAACCAGAGACACTTTTTGGGGGGTGGGGGGCGGGAGGGGAAGGATTGGGGTCAGAATGGGGCATTTGCAATTGTATGGGGGAATATAAAAATAAAATTTATTATTTAAAAAAAAAAAGAAATGATACTATTTGAAGTATGTTTTAAGAAGACCATGTTGGCAGCAAATGACCATGTATAAGTTGCATTTAGACATTATACCAATTTCAAAACAACTCTTTCTCCCTGTCATTAGGGTCTTAGAGTGTTGCTGCTCTATTTCTGTCTTTTCTCTGTGTACTCCTTTTACATCTCTTCTTCATAGTCATCTCTTTATTCATTCACTTAAGAAAAACATGCTCAGAAACCTTTATTACTTTCTTACATGTATTTACCATCATGCACTTTTCAAAATGCCTTTATTCTACTGTCGGTCATGTCTCCTGTACATATACCAGTAAATTACTAGGGCTGATGTTATGGTTCCTATTTTATAGATATAGAACCTGAAAATTGCTTGAAGTCAAAAGCTGGAAAATGGTAAGTTCAGACCAGAATTTAGGTTTCTGATTCCTTAAGCAAATGTGACTTCCTCTTTTGTGCAACACTTTATCTTGTGTGGAATGCTAAGAAATGTGAGCCACAATGATTTCTTCTCTGAGAGAGGTTACAGTTTTTCTGGAGTCATATGCCAACCTAACAGTAGAATCCCTCTTAACCAGCATGATCCGGACTGGTAATTGTTCAGGTAATTTTAGAAAATTGGTATAGCAGGAAATCATAAAGTTGATATACATACATACATACCTGAAGCATATTACACAATGTAATGCATCTGCATGTACATTTTTTTTAACCAATTTTTTGATGTAGGACCAATGTGTTTTTTTTGATTAAGGGTTTTACTAGGGTCCATGCCAATCATTTGAAAATATTGGTTTCTTTATATGGAAATTTATAAAACAATCTCGTATTTAAATTTTAAAATTTCTCCCTAAAATCTTGCACAGATATCTACCCTATACCTAATTCAGCAACAGGTGGTTTTTGAAAAAACAAACAAAAAACATTTTTTTTAAACTCTTATCAATATCGTTTTCCTAGAAAAACAACTTGCCTTCTTTTTCTACTCATTTTATGTAATCTTTAATTAAATTTTGCAAATATTAACAGCATACAACTATCATAGGCATGCATGTCATACATAGGTTTGGGAACAAATATAGTCACTGTTGGTAATTATTCATCTCCATTTGTGGAAGCTGAAGTATTCTGAAACATTAGAAAGTAACTTCCCAGTTAAGAACATTCCCTGTGCAGTAGACAGTTGTAACATATTTCACAGAGAGATTTGGAAACATCAACCATTCTGGTGATTTGGTTAAGAGAGATTCAGCTGAAATGTAATTTACAGCAGCATATACTGCTGAAGAAATTCAGAGTGTGGATGGGTTGAAGTGGAGCAGAAGGATTTATGGTTTATGGAAGACTTGGAATGTTAATTGGGGCTGTAAAAATCGGTGGGATTCATGAAGGTGAGTTCTGGAGGTGTGTGTGTGTGTGTGTGTGTGTGTGTGTAAGTGTTAGAGTAAGAGTGAGATAGAGGGGTTGAGGGAGGGAGTAAGAGAGAGAAAGACAAATTCAGAGAGATGCAGGGTAAGCTGGGAATGGTCACATGTTCTCAGCAAGAGAAGACATCCGTTTTCTTATAATACAAAAAGTGGAACAAATTCTTCTATTTAAAATTCTCTTTGAATTTTTTTTTCAGAGAAAAAGTTGGAACTTTTATTTTTTAAATTTTATATATTTTTTAAATCATTTTTCATTTTTGCACAATGTATGCATTTTCATCTTGGCTATAGTCCCCACACAATTCCCACCACCCTTGTTTTGATCATACTCCCTTCTCCCCTCGCCCCCCCATAGTGTGTCTCTGGTTTATAGTTGCTTTCTTCCTTGTGAAGGATATCTCTCCATATCAGGTAGGCTAGGTGGGAATTTGAACTTCCTTCATAATATAGATAAAATTATTGTATTAGTTAGAAGTTCAGACAGTTACTTAGTCTCCCACCTTCAACTATCTGTCTGAGACTGATTAAGGGCTGTACCTGTACCCTATGTTAGTAAAAATGCCAGAGAGACATCTATGATATCCTTTAGTGATTTACTCTGATGTTATGACCCTCTGTAATAATTCTTCACATATTTAAATATGATTATTAAATCTTTCTTCCAATGTCTAAACTGACTTAACCCAAAGTGATAGAACTATTATTTCATATACCTTTTATTCTAAATCTAATAAGTTGAAAGAAAGAGAAATCGAAAGGTGTGAATTTCCCTATCTATAATTTCTTTTTTTTTCTTTAAAGATTTATTTATTTATTTATACAAGCACTGGGTACAGTCAGAAGTGCAGTAGGGTGAGAGAATTCACCAGAGCCAGAGCGGGGTGCAGAGCAGGCAGAAGGACCGAAGTAAGTACACTGCTGAGGGGAGCAGCGGGTGGCAGGAGAGGTCTGCGCGCCATGCAGGACCCTCCTCCGGAGGCCGGGGAGCAGCCGGGGATCGAAACAGCGCCGCGGAGGCCCCGGGCAGCCCTGCAACCCAGCGCCCAACTGCTGCGCCACTGGGGAGGCCTCCTATCTATAATTTCAAATCATCTGTGAGGGAAACTATATATCTCTGTTAGTGCTGTATATGTGCATGTGTGTGTTTGTGGACATGTATGAGTGTGTAAAAATAAATATCTATTTAAAATAGTGTGTAAATATAATATATACACACGCATGCATGGCAGTACACAAACACACAAACACCATAATTTTTGGAAACCAAAAGAGAGACATCTGATCAGATATGGTGCCAAAGACAGCCTCACAGGAGGAACCTGAAAGTCCAAATGTCAAGGTTTTGTCTGTTGAGATCACTTGAGAGCAAGCAGTTTATTGTTCCATGCCCTTTCATCTCAATCAGTTCTAGCTGATCCTTTCTGGCTACTCCCTCCTTCTCTTTCCTGTGCTCTGTACTCTGTCACAGGTTAAACATGATTCCAAAGCTCATATCAGTTTGCTAAGCCCCCATTGATTATTAAATGAACTGATTGGCTACTAAAAATGGATTAGCTATCAATATCTAGGGATATTTGTTTCTTAAGAGAAGATTTTTAGAGACAAGCCTTGAAGTTCTTGAAATCCCCAGGTTTGAAATTTCTAATGTGGGACAAAATGATTGCAGGATTAATAATGGTACTTTATGTATTTATCAGTGTACAAGTCAAGCTGTGCATTTCTGTATTACATGACTTATCTAGAGCAGTGTAATATTATTGTAATATAAGTGAACAGAAATATAATTGTAAGTCACACATATAATCCACGTTATTAAAATTTTAGTGGCCACATTAAAAAAAAGTAAAAAGAAATAAGTGAAATGAATTTGAATAATACATTTCACTTAACCTATCATATCTGAAATATTACAACATATAATTAAAATTATTGTATTTTTAGCTTTTCTTACTTTGGTCTTTGATTCTGGTGTGTATTTTATACTACATATAACTGTTTGGAGAAGCCACATTTTATTGCTCAGTAGCCACGTATGGCTAATGGATTTTCTATTGGATAGTGCTGGTCTAGGGAGTGCCCCATAGTGAGGACAGGGAGCAAGTCTTTTCTGTGCATTGGATCCCACCAGGTACAGGGAGCCTGTTGTTAGACAACTTCCGTCAGCCAGGGCGGTTTCACGGTATGCGGTGGTCATGCCCAGTAAGTAGCTGGAATCAGAGTGTTTTGTTGAGCATGGGGCTTTGGAATGCCACTGTGTGTTTGATTTCACCTCAGAGGGAGCAGATTGATTCCTATAGAGCTCTGAATAAAGAGAATTGTTCCTCAGAAAGAGAGTTGTTGAGCAACAAGTATAGGATTTCCTGGATAATGGCCAAGCCTGAGGTTTTCTATAGATTGGTTGGCACACATTCTTTCTACTTCCTGGAGATGCCCTAGAATTAGAAGGTGAAAAACAGCTATGTGTTACAGAGGAGGATTATAGAAGACACCATGTTCCTCAAATTGACCAAATTGGAAGTTGTTTCCAGGAAGGAGGATGGATCAGGAAGTGTCCATAACAGCAAAACCTGCTCTCCCCTACTGCTCAGATCCCTGGAGCATCCCTGTGAATTCCCTTTTATTGCCAAGGGACTCAAAGTCAAAAAATTAATATAGTATAATTTTACTCCAAGAACTGGAAGAATAGCAATATTATTTTTGTATCAGAACAAATATGGATGTATTATCAATGTAACACAAAATATGTCTTTTAAAAAAAATGACAGTAAATTGTTTTGGGACACACCATCTTTTCCTTGGGCTTGGAGTTTGTTTCCCTTTTCTTGTTAGTCAAACTTGCAGAAAAACTGCCGGCCCTGTTTACCCCACCACATTTCCTCCAGTCTTGGAGGACTGGATTCCAGAGAGTATACAAAAAGGCAAGGGATCCCTTGAAACTCATAATTGTGAAGGGGGACTTTTGAGTTGTGGTGGGAAAAGTTCATTTGAAATCAGCATTTTCAAAGAAAAGGACAAGTGCCTGTTGAAGAGTAATTTCAGTAGAAATTTATTTCATAAAAGTATGGACACAGACTCATTTATATACATATACACATTATAGTTTCTGTTTCAGAGAGTAACCAAAGTTCGCTATTCACCTTGTCTCTTATTTTCATTTCAATATGTCTTTCAGTGTAATGTGTTGAAAAGGGCTATGTTATTTAAATAGTTCTTATACCCTCCAGGATTCCACTTGTATTTTATTTTTTCTAACATTTTTGCTTTATTCTGATTATAAGACTAATGCATATATGAAGAAACAAATGTTATCTATCAATATTACTAGCACTATCTTATAATCTTTCTTTATGATGATTATTATTTTTTACATTTTTTGGAGGAAAAAACTTGAGTATAACCTAAAGCATAATGTCTACCACTTACATATTATAGTTTTATTTAGCTCTCAGTTGCAGTCACAATTGCAAAAAGATTTAAGTAGTTTTGAAACCACGTGAACTGGTTGTGGCTCATGGGTCCTCACCTGTGTGCTTACAATTAATTGTAAGACATGACTCAAACAAAAAGTGTAATGATGACAGGGTTTTTATGGGAGTGGGGGGAAGGAATGGAGGTGGCAGAACGGATTGGGAGAAATTAAAAAAAAAGGAAAGAATTTCTAAGGTAACGAATGACTGTCCATCCTGCCCCAGAGTGTCTACAGTGTCCAGTAGTCCAAACCAAAACAGCTCATGAAAGATGGCATTGTCCCTTCGATGAGTACCTAGAGCCGGTGGCACAGCTATAAGTGGTGGATTAAGTCCTGATTCATAGTGGTAATCACAGATGGCACTGCTGAGACAGCACCACAACAGCGAGCACCATCAAGGCCAGGTTGGGCAGCATTGGTGGCAGCAGCATCAGGAGACAGCTTTAGAAATGGCACTGACACAGGCTTGTGTTGCAGATCAGGCAGCTGCAATCAAGCAGCTGGACAGCTCTAAGAGGTGGCACGGACACAAGCCTATGGTGCTGAACAGGAGGCAGTGCCAAATGATCAGGCAGTGGCAGGCAAGAGGTAGTGTCAGTTGTGCCAGAGGATCAGGCAATAGCAGTCAGTTTTCAGAGGTGGTACCGGTCCTGCTAGATGCAGGTGAAACAATTTTCTATGGAAGTGACTTGTCAGAGATCTGAATTGCAGGTGCTTCCCAGGAGAGAGTTGCATGCTGAGCTGCATAGGTGGCTAAAGGGGCCCCCTCAAAGCAGCTGGGCATGTTCTATTGCACCACTGAACCAGAAGCCTTGGAGCTCCTCTTACAGTTTGAGAAATAATTCAGCATGAAAAAAGCTAAAGCTAAAAAATAAGTAAAATAGTGAATAAAATAACACTGATGGGTAAGACAGGGGCTATTGTACTTTTTTCAGAGTTAGAAAATACATGATGTCATTTGGTAACATTCCTGAAATCTGGTGTTCATGGCAGACAGTATTTATTGACCATGTTCCTCTTTTCCACTGCTCCTGGGTGCCGCCTTAAAGTACTTTTTAATCTGCATTCATAGAGTCAGGTGGAAACCTACTTAATATTCTAGATATAATTTTATAAGAAAAGGGAAGCAGTTGATAGAAAAAAAGCTAAAAGATCTTTATATCATTTTTCAAGTGATGCTTTCTGAAGGGGAATGAGTGGGACCTACTGATTATCAGATCCCCTACAGTTACAAAGTCTAGGTCTTCTTTTACCTTATTTTAAGGAAAGACAGATCAGGAGTGGCGTGGTTCTCAGTCTTGATATCAAGATTGAATGGCTGCCATTTGTTGGGATGGTTGTCACACATGTTTTCTCATTAATGATGAAAGTGCTAGAATTTCCTTCCAGGCCTCTGGGAATTGCACAGAGCCTGCAGCCTATAGCCTTGGTCTATTCATGGCAGTACAGAAGTACAGAAGACTTCATATCCTCCAGTCACAGAGAAATAGAATTTGTGACTTAATGTGGCTAGAGAGAACTCCGTTTTGTACTGACTTCCTCGTGGTGAAGAACTCATAGCAGCATCAGCAGCAGCAGCAGCAGCAGCAGCAGCAGCAGCTACTGTAGTAGTTACAGTAGAGTCCATTTCTGCTGGTTGTTTCAAAAGTCCTGAACCCCATGGAAAGCCTGACTCACAGAATGCTGTGGGGCATGAATGCTTAAAGGTTAGAAAAAGCCAACTCTGGAAGAAAGATGTCATGTGGGTACACAATACAGAGGATAGATGCCTGACTCACCAGGAGTGATACATAGGGAGAACACTTTAGAGCACTGTTCATTTTCCTGTTATCAGGAACTCTGAGAATATTGATGGGACTCCCACATGCTATTCAGAAATGGTTAAAGTTTCTTTGGTTGCATCATGGAGACTTTCTGAGATCAGGTAGCCACAGTATTTTTAGCACTATAGAGTGGAGGAATATTTGGCACTAAACTTTTTTATTGTAAACTGGGAGGTTTAGGTGTGTGTTTATCCATAGACATACACACACACACACATACACAGGCATGCACTCACACACTCACACACACAGAGGGAAGGAAGTCAGAATGTTGGAGGATGAATAACATCTCAAGAGTCAGCAGGCTCCAAACCAAAAGGGGTGTATGAACCCTCATACTCTGCTTTACAAGCAAAGTGACAATTCTCTCTCTTGTGTCAGTTCTATTTTGGGCAGAGCATAGAAATGGGGGAGAGATAAATACTGAGTGTCTATTAAGAGATCATTTCCATCTTTTTTGGTCTTCCTTTTAGCCACATTGTTCTGCAATGTCTCTTTTATTTTATATATATTTACATCATTTTTCATTTTTGCACAATGTATGCATTTTCATTGGTTATAGTCCCCATACAATTCCCACCCCCCTTGTTTTGGTCCTACTCCCGCCCCACCCCACAGTGTGTCTCTGGTTTATAGTTGCTTGTTGATTTTGATTTTTACTTTATTATAATTAGTCTTTTTTCTGGCCCCTTAATTTAGGTTTTCTAAACTCCTGCTATGAGTGAGACCATCCGGTATTTTTTTTTTCTTTCTGGCTTATTTCACTGAGCATGATCCCTTCCAGCTCCATCCATGTTGCTGCAAATTTCATGAGTTTATCTTTCTTGATTGCTGAATAATATTTCAATGTGTATATGTACCACATCTTCTTGACCCAGTCATCTATTTTTGGGCATTTGGGTTGTTTCCATAGCTTAGCTATTGTAAATAGTGCTGTTATAAACATAGGGGTGAATCAACTTCAGGTGCCTGACAAGTCCCAACTCCTCTCTTGAAATGATCCTAAAGGTTTAGCCCTGACATTTGTGCTCACTGGTTTGGAAACAAGAGAGGGTGACAACAGGAAATATCTGGAGAAAATTTTTGTTCTAGAGCATTCTTAGGTAGAAATTCTGAGGAAGGAGATATGGACAGTCACTGATCAAAGGTAGAATAAAGGGAACTTGTGAGAAACTCAGCTTGTCTATGTGAAACCTGCTGGGCTAGTGAATTAACTAAGGAAGGGAAGTTATTTAAAACCATATCAAACTGGATTAAGCACTGAAGTAGCAGAAGACTGGAAAAGAGAAAATATGCTTTCAGAGTTTCCAAAAAACAGGAAGAGAGAAGTGAATCTGTCAGTTATTATTCTCTCAATTTAATCTCAAGTGAAATAGTGGGAAAAGCTATTGGAATACTAGAAACATGTTTTATGAGAGGGTTAATTAGATTGTAAGAATCAACAGTTGGATAAAATCATGGTAAAGATTTTTTATTTTTGAAAATTAGGGTTAAATAAGTAATGGAATTTGATAATAAAAGTAATATACTGAAATAGTTGAACTTGTAGTTAAAAAACAATTTATCTGGAATGATAAAGATCCCATTTTTAGGTTTTTAACCATATCTTAGGGCTCTCTACTGAGCTTGAAG
Organism: Talpa europaea; assembly: GCF_964194135.1. Lineage (NCBI taxonomy): Eukaryota > Metazoa > Chordata > Mammalia > Eulipotyphla > Talpidae > Talpa > Talpa europaea. The sequence continues at coordinate 33,827,305 of NC_140074.1, forward strand.
TAGAGATATCGTCTGGCTCTCACATGAAACTAACTATTTTTGGATATTTGAAAGTATTTGTAATCGTAGTATGGACAATGTTATATTCTGTTTTTCTTCAGTTAATGCAAATTTGCCATGAGTGGGTTAGCCATTCTTAATGTCATAAATTTTATGGCTGCATAATGTTCCACCTAGAGACAATACTTAACTAAGGCTTGTGTTAGATACTTAATTTATTTCAAAGGGCATTTTCACCATTACAAATAACCTGCTATTCACATCTTTTCGTAATTCACCTTTTTTGGATTATTTTTTAATATCATTTTTTAAGTAGGATGAGTGAAAGAAATTAACATCTTGGTGATGCTTTATTGCCAAATTGTTTTCTAAAACATTTCTCTGATCTTTGCATGGTGGAGTAAGGATGAATGTGATCACTTGTGCCTTAGGAGGTTATACTAGTCTAAGGATTCTCTAATCATTAAAAGTGGATTCTCACCTGAGGTGATGTTGCATCATATCCCAGGGGAATCCTGATTGCAAAATAAACTTTTAATGAATGACTATGAGCTTAAAAAAGAGAAGTATCTGTCAATCATAAATTTTAGATAGCCTCCAATGGAAGTTTTTATTATTTATGGTTTACATTGTCTTATTTAAAGGTTTTTTGGGCTTAAGAACTAGGTGGTAAGTAAAATTTTAATAAATTCAATTTTATCTTTTTATATAATAGCACCTAAAACTGTCTCACACATAAAAGGTTTCAAAAATATCTGTGAGTAAATGAAATAGTATGGGAAACTTGTCTTTAAAAGTAACCCTGAAGTTAATAGTTAATTTTTTTAATCATGTGGTGGAAATGAGACTATTTTGCTTGAAATTTCAAATATTTTTTCAACCAGTCATTTTTAAAATGAGGTATGCGTCTACAGTTCACTGCTACAGCCAATATTTGCAAATACTGTAACAAAAAACTATTTAAACATAAAAACAAATATTCAGTCTGTCACATCCCAGACCATGTAGAAAAGGGAAATACTTCTTAAAAGTGGGAATTCTTAATATTGTAAATTGGTTGGAGCAGGAACTATTTTAAAAACACACAACTTTAATAAGTGAAGGAGATATATTGATTTAAACCACAAACATGTTTAGTGCATGAGATCATTCAGACTACTTCTCACCTTCAAAACAAAAGCTTTCCCTCTGCAGGTTTTTTTTTTCTTTTTCTTTTTCTTTTTCTTTTTCTTTTTCTTTTTCTTTTTCTTTTTCTTTTGTTTCTTTCTTCCTTTTTTTTTGACAACCATGTCAAGTTTTCCTGGCCATCGCCAGGAAGCAGGGCTCCAACTATTAAGCTGTGTGAGAACAGTGAACTTGGTCAGCAAGGATCATTTGTCTCCAGTTGTCAACAAAGGCTTGTTTTACTAGGAACAATGACTACGCAGGTTTGTTCAGAGTGTTGTGTGCAAAAGCGTTAATCAGTAAGCAGCTTGAGCCATACTCAGAATCTCTTTTACATAGTTATTTTGCTCTTTAGGGGTGATTGTTGTCTCTGTCAATTGGCACCATCTGAAAAAAAAGTTCATCAGTATGCCAGGATGCTCTCTACAGAGAAAGCCTGATGCAGTCTTCTGTTTCCTTCTTTTGGTTCTCTTTAATCAGTTTTCGGCAGTGCACAGCCCTGTTGCTATTGATGTTTAAGTACAGCGAAGTGATTAAATGATAATGATCTTGGTTTCTATCCAAGATGACATATTTTCCTAGCTTTGGGAATACTTCGGTGCCCTAGATAAAGAGCATTTTTTTACACACTCACACGTGTATCCACACTCACACACACACTTCACACTCATAGAGGACCTTGATTCCAAGAAGTACAGAAAGGACTCTTTTGGCTATTAGAAAGGGTGATAGTCTAGAGCCAGTAGGAGTAAACTGGGGGTGAATGAATTCTTCTGCTCTGTTTGGCACTTACCAAAAGGACTGAATCATTAGAAGAAACATTCTGAGTTTAATTCCAGCATGGTTGAATCACTGAGATCAAGTTGTTAGAAACTTAAAGCTGATAAAGGTTTCATTCTGAATTCTACGTAGTGGTACACATTTAAGCCTTCTCCCTATATACGTATTTCAGGAGAGCCTATTTAACTTTTCCCACTCAGTAACTCCTCATATCACCTCTTTATTATGTTTTAGTAGTGTACAGCTTTCCATGCCTGACTGAGCCAGGCTAGACTGATGCCAGGGAGTGTTTGTAGTGGCACATTTTTGAGTCCTTTCAACACTAGACAATGTTAGGGGGCAAAGAGTGTAGTGCGTAAAAGCTTGGACTGTCACATCTAGAACATAGACCTATGTTCTACCTTGACACTGTCTATTCATAGCTATGTGATGAAGTCACTTTACCTCTCAATACTAAGAATACTATTCAAGTAGTTGATTATAATGAGAATAGGTCGACACTAATTGAACTCTGTGTTCTGGATACTATGTTTACAACTTATATATATATGCTGTCTTGTTTAATCTTTACAACAGTGTATTGAGGTATATCTTATTATATATTAATTTTATTAATGAGAGAATTGAGACACAGAGAACTTAAAAATCTTGTAAATGACATAGCTAGTGTGCAACAGCCAAACAACTGCAGCACTTGAGCCATATTCCCTACACAATACCATCCTGTCTCTCCCTAAATGGCTAGGTGTGATGTCTTATGTGCCAGGATTCCTGATTCTGAAAGATTATGTATATGAGGTAGGGAGAAAAAGTTGACTGAAGGATCTCCCGACATACTAAACTTGTACTTGCTTCCAAATTCTACTGATTGGGGAGTAGGTAAAGAGAATACAGCTCTGTGGAAATTAGCATTCTAACTAATAACTGGTAAGAGTGGTTTCCAACAAGTGGTTTAGGGGTAGTGAGAAATGGAAACTAAAACAAAAGGCTGATGTATGTCACAGAACTTCCTCTGCTAGGGAGCATGAAGTAATAAAACTAGCAACCATGCAGAAAGACCCATATGAGGACCTAATGAGTCACTTAATCAAAGGTCTTTCAGCTCTAAGGCTGAGGGCATGTGGATTTGTATAGCTGGATCACAACAGTTATACCAAATATTAGATTGAGAGTCTTTGGAAATGCACTTTGGACATGCCTCTCATAAGATCTGTAGACTGTTGTCCTTGAATATAACTTACCTTAGCTAGAACCCCCTGAATGTCTGCAAATATTGAAGGAAGTTCTGGATTCCTCAAAACTGACAAGCCTGGGCTAGTACTCATCGTCTTTGTTAATATAGATATTATTACCATGTTGTGGTCTTAGGAATGGACTTGTTGATGATATTTTAGGGTGGAAAAGAAAACTGGCCCAAATACACAAATATTTTGCCCATACACTGATTGCAGTGGAGATACAGGAGGATTAACAGTGTACTCTTTGAGATGACCAAAATTTCCTGGGTAATTTTAGCCTGTCACTTACATCTTAGTGCCAAATGTGTAAACATGACTTAGTAAATAGAAATGTTAGCAGAAAGTAAAGAGAATAGGAATAAACAGGTAGTCTTTGATTTTAAATGATATTTTTTAGCTCATGCAACTTCATTTTTATTAATTTCATTTCCCACAAATCCCAATTGATGATGAGGATAGCTCTTGCTTTGTATTAGTGTACCTGTTTTTAGTATTTGTATAATGTTTAGAAAATTTATTTTGTTAATATTAAATTAGAGATTATTCTCTATATTTTAATTCAGTTAGGGATTATTATCTTTATTTTAATTAGCACATTGAAATTCATAGATGTTATCTGATTTGCTCAAAGTCACACAATTGGTGACAGAGTGAGGCTAGGAATGTTAAGAAAGTGTAGTGCTAAAGTTAGACTGTTTCATTTTTTAAAAACAATTTTTTGAATTGCAATATTTTTATTTATTTATTTATTTATTTATTTATTTATTTATTTAAAATTTTTATTTATTTATACAAGCACTGGGTACAGTCAGAAGCGCGGGAGGGTGAGAGAATTCACCAGAGCCGGAGCGGGGAGCAGAGCAGGCAGAAGGACCGAAGTACTGAGGGGAGCAGCGGGCGGCAGGAGAGGTCTGCGTGCCATGTGGGACCCTCCTCCGGTGGCTGGGGAGCAGCCGGGGATCGAACCAGCTCTGCAGAGGCCACGGGCAGCTTCGCAACCCAGAGCTCAACCGCTGCGCCACCGGGGAGGCCCGCAAATATTTTTTAAAAGTCTGTTTTAAAGAGATTATTTCTCTTGATTTCTAGTAACTGAAAGTATTATTTGATCAAATTGACTATTGTAGAACAGAGGGAAGGTTTTTAATAGGAATATCATCAGCTTTGTAGATGCCACTGTTTTAAATTCCGTGCCTTCCATTAAGCTCATATATATAAATATATATATATTTTAAATAGTATTTCCTGTAAGGATCTGTGAATAAGAATACTATTTATTAGCACTTCCTACAAATGTTTTTGAGTAAAAAGTATTGATCTTGGAATGTTGAAAATACCTTTATTTTTGCCTGAATGATTTAATGATAGTTCAGTTTGGCATAGCATTCTAAACTGACAGCTATTTCCTCAAAACTTTGAAGATTTTTACATTGTTGACCATGGTTTTCACTTTTCAGAAGTTCATTAACCATCTAGCTATAGTTCTTTGAAGAGCTTTTCTTCGTTCTGATGTTTTTCTGTTTCATCTCAATATATATAGACGTGCATTTGTCTTTATTTTTCTTGCTCATGATTTCAATCTAAGGACTTGTTTCTTTCTCTGGTTATGGGGAATCTCCCCAAATATTCCATCTTTGTAATTCTCTCTGTGTTTTTCCTTTCTTCTTTCTGGAATTGTATTAACCATGTAATGAAGCCTCTCAATCTACCTTCTGAGTCTCCTAATTGAATCTTAATATTTTAGATAAAATTTTTTTCCCTTGTGCTTCCTCTTCGGTGAAATAAGATCTAATACCTACTTAGTTTTATCTTCTACTTCACTATTTTTGAATATTTAAAGTACAGATTTTATCTCATCTATTAAATTTTTCTGATTTAGTAAGTATTCTTTTATTTCATAATTTCTTTTTTATAGATATTCTCATTCATTTTATAGATATTCTCATTCTGCTTTTATTTTCATACTATTTTTAATGGATATTGCTTCCTTATTCACCTTAGTAATCACCCCAGTCATGTTTATTTTAAAGTTATTGTCTAACTACTCTATTAGATTAATATCATTTGGACTGAATTCATAACCTAACAGTTGATTTTTTTAGAATTAGTTCTCTTTAGGTGTTTGGAATTTTAGTTTGTGGATTCATGTTGAATACGAGGGGACTTCAGCTTTTTTGGGTATTATTTCTTTCTCATATTTTTCCTCCTTGATTAAAACAGTTCATGATTTTGCTGTTGCCTTCACCTGGGGCCTTAGCCCTGGTTCATAATTGAGCATTACAATGGTGTTTAATATATCCCTGCTCTGTGATGATTTGGACAATATCACAGATTAAGGAGCAAGCTGGCAATCTGATTCAATTTGTCTTAAAGACTTCTTTCTTCAGGCCTACCCCAGCTGCTGATAAAGTGGAACCTCAGGCAGTAGGTCCTCTGTTTTATCTAGCTTTCTCTCACAAATGTGTGATACTTGGATACTTGCAGAGGAGTGAGGGAGGAACCACACCTTAGTACCTGACTTCAAGCAGTAAGTTGTGTTTTATATCAATCAAGCATGCGGCAGTTCAGGCCCTCAGGTACCTCAGAAGTCTAGCTCTTATTTTAGCCCCACTTTCCTTATTTCTGTTTCTTTTTTGTTTAATAAAGATTTACCTTTCCTTTGAGATCAATGAAATCTTATTAATTTTTCCCTTAAAAATAACTTTTAAAATGTAAAAGATGTGCTTTGTTCAGAGGCATTGTTTCAGAGCTTGTACTTACAGGAATGACTTGGCCTAACCTGTACTGTTTTCGCTTTGCCAGTGTGTCTCTTTTAAAGAACTTTCCCCAGAAATGCCGAGGTACTATTGTTTTTCTGTCTTCCTGCTCTTTCTTCCTTCTCTTGCAGAATTGCTTCAGAAATTAAGGGATTTATTTTCTTCCTGGTGTTACCTTGATTGGGCAATGTTCAGAATAAATTTCAAGACTCCACCTTCAGTGTAAATGTCAGCATTATCTCAAGTTTAGGAGAAAAATATTAAGAAGCAAGTGTACAGAAATTTTTCTCTAGAACCAATTTTAAGATGATGTGACATTTGATATAATATGTACTCAAATATAAACTTCCACATAGCTTTCATGTATGTTGTTATAAAATAATTGAAAAAACTTCATGAGTTGTATGGATTTTCTTTCTTTTTTCTTTTAAATAAGAAATAATAAAGACTTTATATCCAAGTTTTAAAACTTTTAAACAAGCAAATATTAATAAAACTGATCATTTCAGTTTTTTCACATCCTAATAAATTTGAAAGAACCAGAAAATATCCATGCCTCAAGTCACTTTTAGATGCTTTTTGAGTATTTTAGGTTTAAAGATAACATTGCCAGGACAGCTTTTGCATATCTCCTTTAAAGTTTATTAAAAACTCACCCTAATTTTCCTGCCATTCTAGTGGGTTGTGTTCTTCTGTTTATATCCTAAACTCTTGTTTCCAGAGTTCAGGATTTAGTTGTGGTAACCAACTGAGTTAGATCTCATGAAACTCTTTCTTTATATATAACAACAAATAAATTTGTTTTCAAATTTATTTTAACTCATACTTTAGCATATTTGGAAAAAATATTATATATATATGGTAAAATTTTCACACAAAGTGAGTTCAGTAAAAGCAAATCTTCCATTCTATTCCATTCCTTTCGGCCTCTTTCTCAGAGATGGCCCACTTGGTGCTTTCTAGTGCATCTTTCCTGAGGTCTTCTATGCATGTACATGCATATTTTCTTTTTCATAGAGAGTGGCATATGACAAGAACCTTCTGAACCTTGGGTTTTATACTTAACAACTTATTTTGGAGACTGCAATAAGTACATGTAAAGCTGCCTCATGTTTTTTTGCATTACAGCTGTTAACAATTGCTAGAATCTTCTTGTACTCAACAGAGCATTATATAGAAGCTCTTAATGTCCATTGTAGGTTTGATTTATTTTATAGAGAATAGACTCTATCTTTCATTTAAGTAGATAACAGAGTTTCACTGTATAGAAGTCAGCTCCTAAGCTTGCCTTTCAGTTCTGTGTTTTCAACAATAGGTGGCACTAGCAATTTCTGTATGTAGATGTGAAGCATCATCATTTTGATAATTTTTCATTTCATATTGTTATACTCACAGATTATTAAGAGCAAAGATGTGTTTACCTGAAGGCTGAGAGACTTGCACAAACATGCATACGTACATGGGGGATTAAAAGGCACGTTTGGAATGATACCTGGGATATAGAACTTTAGCCCTTCCATTGCTCTGTGTTTGTAGCAGTCATCGGTGAGACCAGCTATTGTTAACACATTTGATTTAACTAATTTAAAATGTGAATAACTAATTAAAAAATATCTATCTTTGGAGGTGAATATTTTGAGATTTACTTTGGTGAATATTTGCTATTGGCCCCACACATGAGAATTTATCATTGCACTGAGGAGTCATGTATCCTCAGAGCTTAACCTGTCATATCTATGTTCTCATCTGTCTCAGCCCTCCCCCCACTATTCTCCCTGTTAGCTATGCTTTGAATGTTTAAAGCACAGCATTAAAACACAGCGTTAAAAAAACTAAATTCATCATTATTCCCCACAGAGCAGTTCGGTTTTTTTTTTTTTTTTTTATTTCCACTTTGGACTTCTCTAGACCAATCTCATATCTACCCTTTGTATTTCAAATAATTGTCATATTCCCTGACAATACAAGACTGGTCACTTTATAACTATGTAATTTGACTACCTCCTTTTTTGTTCTTATTACATAATAGGAGAATGATCATTCTGACTTAAGGATGCAAAATTGATTAAGGGGTCCTCAACAAGGTTGTTAAAGTTGAATATGTACCAATCTAAACAAATTGTATGATACATTTCTGGTGTGACACACACATCCTGTTGTCATTGTCCCTCAGAAATTAGGAAATGTAGCAAGATTCTACAACTATCAAGAGTGCTGACTTTCAGTTAAATCAGTGTCATTTCTCTTTTCCTTTCCTTCTTGAAGGGGATTCAGTACTCCTCAGCCTCCATCTAGCATCTGGCTTTGGTTTCATTCCATGAAGATATGGGGTGTCTTTTGATCTTGTAAGGTTCCAGATGGGCTTGCTGTATATCTTTAGACTAAGACCATATAAATTTTAGAGTTCCTAAGTCTTCCTTTGTCTTCTGTAAATCAGTACTTGAGTCTTAGAGATACTGACTTTTTCAGGAACTTCAGTGGTTTATTCAAATAATTCTTTCAGTCAATAATAAGTTAGAAATTCTGAAGCACATATTCAGAATTATGAGCCTTCTTTGTGTGCAATGCTTCTGACTGACAATGTCCCATCTTTTGCCATTGTTTTAGGACAGTAATCCATACCAGAGAGTCATGGACTTTTCCACCAAACCTGCTTTAAAACCTTCCTAACCTAAAGTAGGTCTTCCTTATTTTCTACTCAAGGCCATCATTATGTGGACCCAACTTATTGTAACATAACACAACTCAGAACCAACTTTGGGAGTCTGACAAACAGCCTGTCTGTTGACCCAAGTAAAGATCATCTTCCTCAGGGAGAAAAACCTAAGAGAGGGGAAAAGAGAAAAATAGGGGTTACTTGGTACAGTTGTCAGCTACTGTAGAGCTTACTGACTCCCTCCATAACACTCCTTGTCAGCAAAATGAAGGAACACATCTGTTGTGTTGTCCTTCTTTAACCCTCTCCCCAACCCAGACTTCCTACTAGTGTGCTAGATCTTTTTGGTTTTTGTCCAAAGATGTTTTTAAGGTTTATTCTCCTCAGAGTTCATATATGTCTAGATATATAAATATATGACCAAGATCAGCTATGTTCCCTTAGGGATAAAGTAATTTTGATTCCCTTTATAACTAAGTGGGTTGTATTATAGGAATTTACTTCAAACTAATTAATTAATAATTATAGCCATCATTTATTGAGGTCATGCTATAAACCAGATATTTTATACCCATTGTCTTTTTAGTCCTCTTCAACAGCTCTATAAGGTAAATACTGTTACTCCTACCCCATTTTGCAGTGGAGAAAATCTGGGTTTTGGAAAAAATATAGTAACTTGTCTGAGATCATACAGATAATGAATAGCCAAAAGGAGACTTGACTCTGTTCTTCATACTTTGCTATCTCCGTACTTTGAGTAAATGCTGTAAAATTCTACTTCATAAAGAAGGAAGCCATACAGTTAGTTCTCTTGTCCTTAATTAGCTCTTTCTTACCATTAACCTCCCCCTTAAGCTTAGACCTGCTGTTTCTGAAATGCAGAGTTTGAGCTCACGCATAGCACCCTTTAACCTTGTTCAGGGAAGACATAATATTTCTCCATTTGAGTTTTGTAGATTGTCTATGTTGGTAATTTTTTTCATTAATTCAGTATGTATTTATTCTAATGACAATGCCAAGCACTGAACATACAGCTGTTAAAACAATAAGAACAACAAATATATTGTCCTATCTGCATAGAGATTTTTGGATTAGTTGATGTGAATGCAGGCTATGCTCAAATAAGAAAACGATTATTAGAAAAGTAAAATACCCTATTACTTCTGTTTATTTTTATTGTTGAGATATTGGAAAGCAGAATTAACTTGAACATTCAATGTATAATTTATTGAGAAAGTCACTTATATGAATGCGTCGGTTGGGGGCAGGAATTAGTAATTCATACCAGTATATGTTTGAAGTTGATTAAAGGAAAATAGTAAGATTCCTGAGTAATGATTTAAATGTGCTGCAACATTATCCATTACTCACATATTACATAAATATATTTAAAAATTCTGGCCAGTTGTTAAAATGATATTCCAGGTAGGTGGCGCTAATAGGTATTCATGCAGTCATAGAATGCTGAATTAGAAAATGTGGGTTGCTTTGACCTCCTCCTTCCTTATTTTCCCAGAAGAAATTAAAATTGAGAAAAATTACATGTGCAGTGTTCCCCTTTCTTCCCAAATTCATGACTCTGGTTTATTCAAGGTCTCAAGAGTTCAAGTTGTCAACGTTTCACCTTCTCATACAATAGTAATGCCAATGACTTAAATTAATATGATTTGAACTTCATGATTCTTTTCCTTCAGATGTGGTTGAAGTAGTATGAGCTCATCATCAAGAAGCAGATCTTCTCTTCAGCTTGACTTGTCTAAATTTCATCTTCTACTACTAAATGGTTTTACTAGATCTGGTGACTCAAGAGGCAGTTTTACACTGTGTGACTGCTTTAGCAGACCACATTAAAGCATTTATGTCCCTTGTTAGGTTGCAGGAATGAGTTTACTTAATGCCATCACTGAATTCCAAAGGAGGAAATAAATTACTCATGCATTTTCTAATGGTTAAAAAATTTTCCAGAGTCTTGGCTGTCTAGTTCTCATCATGCTGAGGTTCCATTACTAAAGAGTAATTGATAGGATTTTGACTAGCAGACTGATTCTACTTAGAAAACCAACTAAATAAAACATCTGAGTCATAGATCCTAGGACAGAATTTCAAAGAGTAAATTTTGTGGGATAAAATTTTGTAGTTAATGGGAAAATGGTAGACATGGAGAGAGAAAAAACACCTGTGGTCTTGCCTTATTGATTTAATAACTTTGGGAACATGGCAAGCAACTTAACCTCTCTGAGCCTGTTTTCCTCATCTGTAAACATGAAGAAAATCACAATAATAGCTGCTATAACTGTTTCATAAGATTATTAAAAAATTGAATGAGATAACAAATGTGAAGACTCACTAGAAAACTCCCATGAAGATCTATATAAATGTAAGGGTTTAAAAACATTGTAGTAATGATAATGATACTCAAAGTGACAATTGTAATCTCAATTTTGGCATAGAATTATGTGTAACAGAACATTAAATGGTTGCTTGGATGCTTTAATGTGTTGGTATAGTGACTGTTTGAAAAATGCAAGTCACTCACTAAAGGAATGATTTTGGTGTTGAACATTGATGTTAGTAAATGAAAATAGATTGAAATATTTCCTTTGTTTCAAAAAAGGTTAAAGCATCAGTCATGGAAATAAACAATGGAAAATGTGAGGAAATTGGGAGAAAGAGAGGGATGAAGCAAACGGTTAAGTTAGGACCCCAAATGCATCTCATTAGGCCATGTCCCTTGTTAGAGGTGAGTCACAAAGTTGATTCGGTTCTGAGTTTTCTTGTAGCCAGTGCAGTGAGGGAAACAGAATCAGCAATGTGATCATAGTACCCTTAAGGTTAAATAGTGAAGCAGGGGTATTTCTAATAATGAGACATGTGACAGTGATTTTCCCAGGGCATTCTCATAAAGAGGACAGTGCATGATGAATGACATCCTACAAAACATCTTGATGATAAATATTCATGTATTTTTTGATGCTGTTGGTATGACTGCCAGATGAAAAATTATTGAGAAATTTCCTGTTTCATAGTAAGCTTTTAGTTACTTGGTTATCATCATGATTGAACGTATGTTAGGGCTAGAAATAATCTCTGAGAATACCTTGGTCTGTCCTTTTGTTCTACAGATTAGGAAATTAAGGCCTATAGGCACTGAGTGAAAATCAGGGTTGTGTAGTGGGTTTGTATTAGAGCACAAGGGGCTCCAAGTAAAAATAGTTTGCTCTGAGCCCGTTCTCTGTGATCGTGGGAGCGTTCCTTGTCTCAGTATAAATACCATTTGGCACTTTTAACATGTTTCTAATTGTGAGTTTAGCAGTTTACTGTGGTGGGTTTTTTTTCTAGCTGTTTGTTGTAGGAGTGTAGAAGCTATTGAATTTGATGGCATCTTCCTATATTGTTTGTTTTGTTTTCACAGTGAAAGTTACTGATAATCCTGTAAAAATGAATCCAAATTCATACAGAACAGGTCTTGGCAGGCGAAATTTCCAAAATTTGTAGTTATGCTTTCTGGAAAGTCACTCATCATAAAGTATCCTTAACATTATGATCAAAGACATAACCAGAAAATATAGAAAAGCTTCAGTGGACTATGGGGAGACTGTGGGTGCCTTGGTGGTGGGTGTGGTGTAGTAACATACATCTGAAGGGGTGGGATATTTTATATCATATACAAGATTGTAAACAGGTGTAACCTTAATTAAAAAAAAATCAAGAAGATTTCATGGGAAAAAAGCATCAATATTTTAAGCAAATTTAAAAGGATCTATAACTTTAATTTTTGGAAAGCTAAAGTTTAAAAATATTGGCTAAAAGCCTAAGGAAATTTTAGGTTGGCTTCTACAGCAATCTTCTCTGCTTGTGCATGGAATATGAGTAGCAATTGTTCAGGAGATTCTGTGGTGTTTTAGAGGCTAATAAAACAAACTTCTTTCAACAGGGAAACATAAGATCAACCATGTGAATAAACATGGGGCCCAGATTCTAGAGAAAATAAGGATGGGTCTTTAAAAGCATCAGTCATGGCCTCCCTGGTGGCACAGGGTTTAAAGACATATCCCTATCAAGCTATCACCAGCTACTGTAACATGAGTTTGATCCCTGGACAGGAAGATAACACACATGGCGCAGCAGACCTCTCCTGTCCCAATGCTTCCTCAGCAGTCTATTTGAGTAGATCTGCCCCATTCTGCTCCCCACTCTGTCTCTGGTGAATCCGTTCACCCCCACCCCACACATCTCTGGCCTACAATGTTTTGTATGCATAAATAAATAAATCTTTTTTTAAAAAAAGGGGTCAGTAGATTTGTGGGATAGTAGAGAGATTTGACAGTGGTTAGTTTTTGAGGCAATTTGTGTCTTTGAGAGAGACATGCTCATGTACTGTTAACCTAGCGGTTATAGATAATAGAATGGTAACATTAGAAGAGGTATTAATAGTGAGTAGCCATTTTATCTAGCTTCACTACAAAGTTAGGTGACTTGACCAAAAAGTCACAAAGTAGAAGACTAAGACTTGTGTCTTCTCACTCCAACTTTGAGATATGGGGGAAAATGTTGGAGTGGAGCGGAAGAAGAGGCAATGCATGCGTTAAATTCTACTTCCGTCTGTCTTTTGTCCCCAAATTTGTAAAATTAAAAATGGGCCAGATCATCTTAAAGCAACTTCATAAATCTAAAATAAATTCCTTTTGTGAAGTGTAGGTGTGGGAGATATAAGTACTTAAATAGTAAGCTTTATCTTAAAAAAGCCTCAGCATACCTAAAGGTATTTTTTCCTTAATTCACTAATGAACAGCAGTTAAAAGAGCAAACCAGAGGTCACTGAGATAAACAGAACAGAGCATGATCCATTTTTCCTTTTCTGCTCAGCATAGCCTTATGACTGAATACTTGACCCAGGAAGCATAATGCTTCATCTTACTGACAGCAACATGAATTTGATGTCTTTTATCTCAAACATATGCACTTGCTAAGCCAATGCACTTAACGTATAGCATATTTTTAAAACTGAAAATGTTAGTACATAGTTAAAGTATAACACATTCCCCTGGACTTGGTACTGTGTGGACCTGGTCCGGGTGATGCTTTTATTCTTTCTTTTAAAGTAGCACTGCTCTTTGACCCTTACATCTGAAAACTTGCCTTCTGAATTAGTGATCTGTGCAAGCACCTGACAGTAGAGACATTGTGACTTGAAAAATTTGGCAAACTCCAGTGCTGTGGATTTAAGCAAAGTCTTGGCTGGGCTCATTTATGTTTTTTTGTAGGTGGTATTAAGTGATTCACAAAAGAAAATGTAAAACACAAGGGGAAAGGCTGGGTCCATTATAAGCATTTTATTTCTGCCTGTCCATTTTCTAGGTACTAGGTGAGTCATTGTAAGACTTTCTGGAAGATCTGAATCATGGGGAATTGGAAATAGAAAGACGTGTCTTTTAGATAAGTGGAGAGTGGGAGACACTAGGTAGATAGAATAATATTTTGTTTGGAGGTTACAAAAGAAGAGAAAGAGGAAGCTATACTTTGCTTCCATGTCTGGAGAAGTTGTGGCCCATGATGGTTTATGTTTGTATAAAGCTTAGAACTTGCAGAGTGATTCACACACATCAACTTACTCATTCTGGATGGAAAAAAGGGAAGGAGGCAGAGGAGCCTGGAGGTGGCATCAGCAGCACAAGTGATTAAATGCAGAGTTATCTGGGGAATCCTTTGGGGCCTGTGGTATAGTTCCAACTCTCTTCTGCCAAGAGCCAAAGTAGCTTCTTTATCCTTCCCTTTCTGGTTCTGTCCATGGGCAACTGGTTGATTCTAACATTCTTCCCACAGCTATCAGTGTGATGGTGCTTGGACTCTAAATTTGTGGCATAAAGTCTTCTTGGTTTTGCCCCAGAGAACTATTTTGCATGGAAGATGGAAATGTGGTTGCCCGACACAGGCAGTATTGGCTTGTCTAGTTTCGTTAGCCTAGTGACAGCCCATGACCTGGTTTTGGTTATCATTACCTCCTCTGTACATTCAGAAATTTGCTAGGGTGACTTCTGGGGTCCCATTTAAGAACTCTTAGGGATGGTTCCCAGCACTGGGACTTGCTTCATGAGAGATGATACAGACTCTTCAGACTGTCTGATTCCAATCATTATGTCTGTCTTGACCTCTTTCTTTCATTCTCGGTGCATGCAGTGCTTTTCTCAACCTATTTTTGCCCCTTGGTATTTCCTATGTTATCCTTGTCATTTCTCTTACAGTATTATTAAATGTTAGCCAAAGGCAAGTGTTAGTAGTTGTGTGTTGGTAGTTCTTTCTTGATATCAAAGAAAGGTTGTGGGGGGAGAAAATCAGGTCAGGTGCCAGAATTAAATCTAGAAAAATTAAAAAACTTCTTACCTGTCCAGTTGGCCTTTATATTTCTGTTCCTCTAAGAAGAATGGGAGAAAATATTTTCTACTTAGTTCCTGGGCCCTAAAATATATGTATTTTTGCACATGCTGGTGAGTCCGAGAAAATGCTAAATATAAAATACTTTTTTTTCATTTGCTACCTATGTATTTTTGGTTAAGTTTCAGATTTTCAAATACTTTTGAACTTAAAGAAAAGTTGTAAGAGTGATACAAAGAATTCCCATAAGCCCTTTACCCAGGTTCCCCAAATTTTAACATTTTTACTTATCATTTTCTCTTTGCTCTTTAAAATTGTCAAATTTTGACATACCTTTCTTTATGTATAAGTATTTTTCCATGTGTTATTTGAGACTAAGTTGTAGACATAATATAATACCTTGAGATATTTCCGTGTCCATTTATTTGAAAAGAAAAGGGAAGTCCTTTTCCATAACTTCCCCCTTTCCTTTTGCTCTAGGATCCAACTTAGAATAACAGGTTGTTTTCACCATCTCTCCTTAGTCTCCTTTAATCAGGAATAGATCCTCAGCTTGTTTTTTGATTTTGGTGAGTTGACCTTTTTTTAGTTAAAATTTTAGTGATTATAATATTATATGAGTTTTGGGGGTGCATCTTCCATCTCCATGCATGAATAATGTCACCTCACCCACCACCAAAATTCACCTTTCACATTGACCACCCTCCTACACCATTTCTTCCCTCTCCCCTCTGGTAACCATGGTATATTTTCAGAGTGTAAAAATTATTTTTGTTTTGACTTGTTGGTTTGTTTGCTTTGATTGTTTATATTCCACATATGAGAGGAACCATCTGGTAATTGTCTTTCAGAAAGCACCTGCCTCTAACATTGTCCATGTGGCTTCTGATGAGGCAGTGTGCTTTGGGCTGGAAGATCTCAGATGGGATGCAGTGTTCTTTCCAGGGCCTCAGATCAGGAGGCATCATTGTGTCCAGTGCTGGTGATGTTAGTTTCTGTCCCTGGGTCTGGGTAGTATTATGAGGTTTCTCTTCTGAAAAGTTAATTAAAAAATATTTTGTATGCTGGTATTTACAAGTGACTAATACATTTTTGATATTGAAATACTTTGAGATTATTTAAATATCATATTCCTCACTAAACGTTTACCTTATACTTTTAATTAAACTGATTATTTTCTGTTTTATTTATCAGTTTTATTTCAGTGTAAAAAAAGTTATTAATAAATGTCATAGGTTTTAATTTTTTTCAGCATATTATGATCCATTACTATCAATATTTATTTTGATGTCCAAAATGTCCCAGATTGGCCGGTGAGAACCCTTCCAAACTGCCTCCTAAGTCTTTTGATATGTCCCATTCTTTGAGCAATTCTTTATTTTCTGCTATAATTAGATGTTCTGGATTCATAGAATTCTTTCAAGTCCCAGCCCTGGAAGCAGTCATTACTCTAAGGAACCCTGGTTTTTTTTTTTTTTTTTTTAAAGTAGAAAGTGGCATTTAGAAACCATGACCTGGGTACTAGATGTGCTTATTACTACTGAGTTATCATTGTTCCCAGGTACTCTCTGCAGGAAGAACTAGGAAATCTTTGTCTATCTGCCTTATCTATCTATCTGTCTGTCTGTCTGTCTATCTATCTATCTATCTATCCATCTTTTTCCTAGTTCCTAGGATGCATACACACATACCTATTTCTCTTTTTATATCTATTTATCTTTTAGTTATTAACAAACTTGAGTTTGCATCAACACATTTAATTCCAGTCCAATATCACAAGGCCTTTCTAGTTTTATTCCCTTACATAGTTGTATTTCTCTGCTCCAATAGTGAGAACTCTGCTCTTGTTATCCTTGGTATATTTACTGATTTTCTCAAATTCCCTTTGGCCCCTAACCTCTCCAGCATAGCAGTCATACAGGATAAATTCTACCAGGTCCTCACACTGTAAACCTCCTGAACATGCTGAATATACCAACCAATACTTCTCCCTCTCTCAGCTTAGCTGTTTTCTTTATGAGTTAAAGAAATTTATTGACGTTTTTCATTGGAAGATTCATGGTATAACTATTGTTTTCACTAAAGTTAAATTCATAACTGGTTTTAAAAATTCCCATTTTTCTTTCACTATGGGTATGAGAGAAATGACTAATTTCTAAAGATGGTAATATTTCGAGGTGTTTGCAGTTGATCACATATATGAGGGGGTAGACTCAGTGGGTTATCAGTGCTTCTTAACCCTTTTTGTATCTTGAAGTGATTACTCATGTTTGTTACACTGGTTACCCAGTAAGGATACATTGCTTGAAAGCTGTGGTTTAGAACAAGTGATTGCTAAGGAGCAGAGGTGATTCCAGGACCTCATTTAATGTCTATAGATCATGTACCTGACATTGGTCAGTTCTCTGTGACATTTGTGCCAGTAATTAGAGGGAGATTATTTAGAGGGTATAGTTGTCTCATGACAACTCTCTGGGTACATTAGATGCTTAAACTCAAAGCCCTTCATGATATTAGTGGAGGATTCACTGATCACCTCCATTGCTGGAAGATTGCTGTAAAGCAAAATTATAGAAGATAAAATTAAATTAAGAATAATAAAACCTACAAATTCATTCATTTTTTTTCTTTTAGCAGTTGCTTATTGAGTTCTACTACATGCCAGGAACTATTTGAATTAATAAGGGGATACAGTGCTGACCATTTTGTGCTTTTATGAGGCTTATATTTTCAATGAGGAAACAGATGATAAAAAAACAAAAAAGGATTATTTCAAATAGCAAAGAATGCTATGAAGAAAAAGTTAAGCCATTGGAGTGTTTTAAGTTGGGGGAATGGCATGGGTTGATTGGACAAGTTGTGATTTATATCTGTGATTATTTTGACTGATACATGTGTGTGGCATGGACTTTTAGGGGGTAAAAGGTGGGTGTGGCCAACTAGGAGAAAGATGATAGTAATTTAGACCTCATTGTATACTATGGTAGCCACTAGCCATAGGTGGAGTTTAAATTTAATTCAAAATTTATTAGCGTATCTGACACATGCTACAACATGGATAACTCTGAAGGACATTTTGCTAACTGAAGTAAGTCAATCACAAAAAATAGGTACTGTATGATTCAGTTGACATAAGGTTCCTAGAGTAGACAAATTCATCAACGCAGAAAGTGAAATGGTGGTTGCCAGGTACTGGAGGAGAGGGGAAAGGAAGGAGTTATTCATGGGTACAGCATTTAAGTTTTGAAAGACTAAAAAAAGTTCTGGAGGTTGGTTGCACAACAATGCATATTGCATAACAAGTTGGAACTGTAAACTTAAAAATGATTAAAATGGTAAATTTTGTCTGTTTTGCCACAGTGTAAAAAAGGAACTAGCTAAAAATTTGACATGAGTACATGCAAGATAAACATAAGAGTAAGAAGGAGAAGAGAAAAGTGGGCAAAAAGAACAGGAAAACAGGCTGGGGTTGCAAAAAGAGGAGAGCGCCAATGCAGTGTATCCTAAGAAATAGGACAGGAAAGGCACTTAGAAATGCCTACCATCCTCGATTTATTTGACATTAAAAAGCAATTTTTTTTAGTTTCAGTAGTCATATTTCAAGTACTCAATATAAATATGTGACTGTTGTCTACCACACTGGACAATACATGTGTAGAACCTTTACATCATTGAAGAAAGCTCTATCAGACAGCTTTCATTTGGACTATGGTGACTGTATTGGAGGTGGGGGAAGTAGATGGGTTGGGGATGAATTTGGGAAATACTATCAAGTGTTTGCTGATTGATAAGATATTATTGTGAAGCTGCAAATCTAGAGAATGTTAACAGTTTGTGGGTTCTCATTGTGTGCTTACAATTGCTAGACATGACTCAAACACTAGTGTAATAACAGAATTTATTTACAAGGAGAAAACTGGGAAAGATTTAAAAAAGAAAGTTTCTAAGGCCACAAAGGCCATTTGTCTACCCCTGATAGTGTCACAGTGCCCAGTAGTCCAAAGCAAAGTACTGCTTGTGACGGATGACATTGTCCTTCCAGTGAGAGCCTGGAGCTGGTGGCACACCCGTAAGGTGGCTCAGGACCCAACTTACAGTGGCAGCTGGAGATAATCACAGGTGGCATTGCGGCGGCAGTATGCCACAGCAGCCAGCAGTAGTGATCTGGGGGCTGGGCGGGGCAGTGCAGGAGGCCGCAGCAACAGGAGACAGTTGTATCGGTGGCACGGGCACAGGCCAGTGGTGCCAAGCAGGAGGTGATGCCAGGAACCAGGCAGCAGCAGACAGCTCTTAGAAGTGCCAGGCATAGGCCAGTGGTGCTGGTGTTGGTCCTGTCAAAGGCAGGAGCAGTGGTCAGGCAGTGGTGCCAGTGGGTCAGGCACCAATAGTCAGGAGATAGGGCCAATTGTGCCAGAGGCAGGAGCGGTAATAGCTGATTTGAAGTGAGAGTTGGAGATCTGAAGTGAAAGTCTTTCCAGGTGAGAGTCCTAGGCGAGACTCAGGCGACAGTGCCCAAATTCATCTACTCCCCTTTTACGGCTTTCAAGGTACCTTTGTGCCTCCCAACAGCAGCATAGTTCTCAAACTTGATGATGCAGGTTTCAAAACATTAAATGGTGCTGGTGCGGGCTTAGGGGGTGTGGGGGGTTTGTAGTGGAGCCAGGCATGCTCCACCGCACCACCAAACCAGGAGCCACAGTGCTCCTCTTACAGTTGTAGAAGGGAATGAGATTAAGGATGAGTAACTATTCTGCTTGAGGAACTGGGATAGAGGGCTAAGAGTGAAGAGGAACAGAATCAGGCATAAAAATCAAGAGTCCTGCTTTAGACATTTTATGCCATCTCTTCTAGAGCAGAATCTAAATAAATCTTAATGGAGTCAGAGGGAGAAAGAAAAGTCCATTTTGATGAGTTTTTCAATCACATAACAGATGCTAAATAAGTCCCATATGTTTGTAAGTTCTCATCTTGCTTTAATTTTAAAGAGGCCATTATTGTCTGTTGGTTGTTTTATTAAATACTATTTCATGCTGCTGCAAAATTTAATTCCACAGAAATCCCTTTGTTTATTTTAATTTTGTTTGAATTGTGATTTGGGATGCCAACTGAAAGTGACCATAAGCTGGGGAGTTTGCTCTTGATTCTTTGCTAGAAAGTTACTTATTAAGGGGCCACAGCTATAGGACCCTGGCCTAGTTCTGTGACATATATTAAACCAAGATTAGCCTTACCTCTTTTTGAAATTAACACTTTAAGATATGTAAGCAAGGCAGTCTTCTAAAGGAGGAACAGTTGGGGATGAGAATCCTTCCAGTAGCCTGCCTCAGAACCAAATGGCATTTATTAGTCTTTTTATAGAAGGGTGGTATGTTCAGGCACGTGTGTCCTCTGTGCTGTGCACGGTATGGGGATACACACACAAAGTTTTTTTTTTTTTTTTTTCAGAAATCTATGCCAATGTTGTCCTCTTTGTAAAGGAATCACTGGCACCTATGGTTAGGGTTAGAAGCTCTTTATTGACAGTGTTGACCGTTGTCATGGGGGAAGGCTGAGCAAGTTTTTTATCCAGTGCCACGATGCTTTTATGTCTAATGGCCTATGAACAGGTCTAGGGTCTGAGCCAAGTAAATGAATAACATTCTATGCTCTGTGTGCTTCCTCGCACACATTCTTCTGAAGCATTAGTTTTCTTCTGCTGTAGCGTTTTAGGTTGACCACTTTTGTGCTCATAAAGCGGTCACCCTGGTGTGCTGCTTCATGTTTCCAGATCCTATTTAATTGTTCCCTGGGAGTGGGAGAAATCACAGAAGGGGCTGACAAAAGCAAACTGGAGTTAACTTTGGGAACATTACCCTCTTTTTTGTTCTCTTCACTCACACTTTCCAGCATCACAGCCCCTGGCAGCAGCAGTCCTCTCAGTGTAGTTCTGTTCCACTTTGAATGTTCATTCTTTAATGTATCGAGGTCTCCATGCTCTTAAGCTGTAATATGAGTCAGATCAATTCCAATTTGCACTTCGAGAAAGGAGGGGTTTTGATTTTTAATATAATGCTTGTGACATTCCTTGTCTGCTTCATCTTTTTGTTGTGACAGTCCCCGACCCCACATCCTGCTCATCAGATACAGAATGAACATTTATAGGTTGATAGCTATGGTAAGAATATACTTACCAGGAAAGTGTCGGGAGTTTTGAAACCTGAGTTCAAGGCCACATTGGACTTTGGATGTACTGGGAAGCACAGAAATATTGGGAAGGACTGAAAACAAAGGGCAACCAGGTATGCATCAAGTTCATGTGGCAGTTGAACTTGGCTCTTTCTAGTCTTCCTTTTAGGACTGTGGTGGGGTTCTCTAAGTCCAACGAGTTTGCCAATTTAACCCACATTTTCTGTTTGCATGGAATTAATTTAGAACTAAGGAAGAAAAACTGCCCTGACATCTGTCTATTTAAGTAGAGAGAAAAAAATCAGACTTAAAAAACCTTCTCTAAGCATATGTAATGAATTTGTGTGTACATGATTTTCTTAAACATTAGGCAGGCCTCAGTGGGACCATCATACCAAGCAACATGGAGTCCAGCATCAAAATGAAAATTTTATTTTAATTTAGAATTGCATTAAAACCAGATTTTTTTATTTTTAAATTCTCCTATGTCTATCCCTATATTGCAGAACCATTTTAAGAAAAGCATTTTAAAAACAACTGACTGTGCCTTTCTTTTCAAGACAGGCAAATACCAGTCACGTATTGCCATACTATTGAAGAAAACAAACACTGAAAGCTGGAACATGACTTTGTAGTAACGCAATGTCGTGAAGAAGCTTTGAAGTGGTTCAGTTACACAGACATGTTTTCAGAGTCTAGAGATTTCAGTAGGTTTGGAAATGGAAGTTGATGATGGGAACATTCACTGCATTGAAGCTGAATCATAGAAAGATGATTCCATGGCATAGACCCAAATGATGGCATTATCATGAAACTCCAGGGTTTTGATGCTTAGAGGACAAAAACTAATGGTAATAAGGACAGATTTTTACTTCACCATATATGATAAGCTGTGTGTCAAAAGCTTGCCAACAGAATTAACAAAAAAGATGAATTCCCTTTTTAACTGAAACTGAATATATATATATACACACACACACATACATACACACACACACACACACACACACACATATATATATATATATATACACATGCACAACATTTATATATACTTACTTGGACACACACATATGCACACACAAACATCTTTTACAGGCAAACATATGATCACAATGACTGCATGTAGAGGTTTAGACCTGTTCTAATTGTAAACTTTTAGAGATGAGATGGGAAAGTGCACTTTGCCTGCATATTAATCCTTTCCTCCAAGGAGGAGGCTAGAGGTAATCTCAGCAATGTTTTATGTCTGTATTTGTGAGGCTAAGTTTTTTGTTTTTTAAAGATTTATTTATTTATGCATACAAGAGCTGGGGTATAGGCCAGAGATGCGGGGGGAGGGTGAGAGGATCCACCAGAGACAGAGTGGGGAACAGAACAGGCAGACTGACTGACATACAGTGCTGAGGGGAACAGTGGGTGAGATAGGAGAGGCCTGCCTTGCCATGTGGGTTTCTTTCTGGCTGGCTGGGGATCGAACTCGTGTCGCAGAGACTGCGGATCTCTTCACAGTGCGGTGCCTAACCCCTTGTGCCACTGGGGAGGCCATGTGAGGCTAAATTTTTAACTCTCCATTTTGGTTCTTGAATATGGCTTGTCAGTGTGCACCTGTCAACTACTGCTATGAAGGCAGAGTTGTCATTTTTATTCTAATCACCATTTGTACAGGACTTTCAAACTCCAGAGTGCTATCCAGTCCAGTTTCACTTAAATCTCACGAACGGATGATGTGGACAAATATTTTAAATGTCCAGATGATCCTATCTCTTTGGTAAATGATTAGCATAATTTACATGCCATTGACCAGCCTTACAAGACTAATATTTTTTTTTTTCTTTCTGCAAAATGTATTTCATATTCTGATGTTTTTCCCAGCTATAGGATTTGTAATCTCAGTGGTGTTAGATGGCTGAGGAAAATTTCATTTTATCTGAAATACAGAATTAGGAAATAACCTGGGTCTTAGGAAAGAATGTAGCATCCTTGGAGATTTTATGAGTGGGCATAGAGAACATTCAGTAAGCTAATGAAAACCAAAAGAAAGAAAACAATGTGCATGCTCTGCCCATGTTGTCTTGGTTTTTTGGCAACATGTGGTTTCTCTTGTTCTTCCTAGTATGGGAACTCCTATAGGACAGTCATCAGTGGGTTTCTGCCTTGGGTCTTAGTGCAGCCCAGGCACATAGAGAGATACTCAGTAAGTGTGGGGTGAGTTTAATTGCAAAACAGAAACTACATGCGGCAGAAGAAGATTTTGATTGGCTGCTGTTTCTGACACATGTTGTGACACTAAGTAATTCAGAAGATGTTTTCCTTCAAAGTTTGCAGAAATTCTCTGCCTGCTGGGGCTAACCATTTGACACATTAATAGCTTTGAAACAGAATATGGGTCAATTTTGCCACTGCTTTCTTTCCACAAAAATGCATACTTGAAAGCTTTTATGACAGGATGATCAGAGAGCAGAATTTATTTCTGAGCAATTATCCTACTTTCTGTTAAAGTTTGTTCCATTAACTTTCATCATGAGTTTTGATATGTGCAAGAATGCAACTTGTGGCTGGGACAGCAGAGGTTCTGGCTAACACTATTAGTGAAATGAGTGTCATTAGAACCAATACATATTCCTTCCATCATTCTCTATTCCCTTACCTTGCTTCATTTATTTATTTTTATAGTACCTCTCTCTCTGAGACTGTTTATTTTTTGTTTTGCTTACATGTTTATTTTCTTTTTCCACCCTTAAAATCTCACAAAAGCAGGGGACTTGATCTGTAACTCTGGTATTTAAAATAGTACCAGGAACATTGCAGGTGCTTAAGTGTTTGTTGAATAAATGAATGCATGCATGCATGAATAAAATTATTGATACTGTGAACCTGTGCAAATCATTCATTTATTCACAAATATTTATCATGTTATGTACCCAGTACTTTCTAAATGCCAGAGTTTCAGCAGTGAACAAAATACAGCACCTGTGTTTACAGAATATAACACTGCTGTGGCTATGTAAATTAAATGTAAATTAATTAAGTAAAATTTAAAATTCAATTTCTTAGTCATACTAGCCACTTTCAAGTGCTTATATGTAGCTAGTGGGTACTACATTGGAGAACACAGATATATAATATCTACACTACTGTGGAAAGTTCTTTTCAATAGTACTCTTTTAGTAATAAACATAAGTGTATGGGCACTTGTATTGCAGAGTGATATAATAAATGCTATGTAGAGAATAAGCATATTTCAAAGGAATCATATATGAGAAACTTCTAGCCTTGGGTATAACTGGGTGGTCAGGGATGACTTTTTGAAGGGAAGACTTCTAAGCTAAAGACATAAAGAATGCAGCAAGTTATGGGGGACAAAGGATGGAGAGTATCTGAGTCAAAGGAAATAGCTGGAGAATGAGGGACTAGAATAAGCACCTTAGTCTTGTAGGGGGATCTGATATTTTATTCTGAGGTCTTGATTTAAATACATGGAATGTATGTATAAGTAAGATACTTTCTGTGCATGGGGATGTTTTGTCATGGTAATTTCTACCTATTCACAGGCCCAAGCTATCATTAATCTCCCCCACCTAAGAAATCTTCCTGCTTCTAGTCACAACTGCTCCCCATTTCATCACTACTAGTCTCAAAATCTGACCACACTATTCCCTTCCTGAAAATACTTCATTAACTCCCATACCACTTGAAGTCCAAATTCCTTAAAATGCCTATAAAGTTTTTTATGATCTGAACTGATTGCTCTTTCCAAAATATTTCTCTGTACTCTTCATCTCTCACAATCTGACCCGTCTAGACTGAACAATATCAGTTCTCTAAATACCCCATCCATCTCTCTTGCCCCTATGCCTTTGAACCTGCTGCTCCCTCTGCGTAGAAAACTATCCCCCTTCCCCACCTCATCCTTTTTTCCATATCAGCTCTGGGCCTGCAAAGGAACACTTCTGCCTTGTACCCTGCTTTTTCCTATGTGACTAGTATAGTGCCCTAGTAAATATTTGCTGAATGAATGAATGAATGAATGGATGGATGGATGGATTTGATGATTCTTCTCTGATTCTAAAGTGTGATAAATCACAAGTGTGGCTCTGAAAGGAAGCTGTTGCCCATTAGAGGAAGCCCCTGAAACTCATGAAAGGCAGTTCACAAAGAAAGCAAATCAGTGATCTTTATTATTTATTTTTATACTTAATTAAAAAAAAATGAGGATTGGGCCTCCCTGGTGGCGCAAGGGGTTAGGCACCACACTATGGGGCAATCTACAGCCTCTGCAGCCTGAGTTCGATCCCTGGCCAGCCAGGGAGAAACCCACATGGCGAAGCAGACCTTTCCCATCTCTCCCGCTGCTCCCCTCAGCAGTGTATTTTGGTTAGTCTACCTGTTCTGTTCCCCCGCTCTGTCTCTGCTGGGTCCTCTCACCCCCCTGCATCTCTGGCCTGTGCCCCAGCTCTTGTATGCATAGGTAAATAAATCTTTAAAAAAAATTGAGGGTTGGGCCTTCTTTTTATGGTTTATTTCTAGTTTGATACCTTCATGGTCAGAAAAAATGGTTGGTATGATTTCAATCTTGGTGTATCTGTTGATGTTTGTCTTGTGCCCCAGTATGTGATCCATCCTGGAGAATGATCCATGTGCGCTTAAGAAAAATGTGTACTCCGTTTTTTTTGGGTTTAGTGTTCTATAGATGTCTGTTAAGCCCAAATGCTCTAGGTCCTTATTTAGAGCTTTAGTTTCTTTACTTATTTTTTGTCTTGTTGATCTATCCATTGTTGATAGTGGTGTAATACTCTTCCTTTTTAAGGCTAGATAATACTCCATTGTATGTCTATACCACATTTTGTTTATCCATTTATCCATGGATGGACACTGAGACTGCTTCCACCTTTTGGGCTGTTGTGAATAATACTGCCCTGAATATAGATGTAGAGATATCTTTTTGAGACCATAGTTTCAGTTGCTTTGCACATATACTCTGAATTAGAATGATTGGATCACATTGTAGTTCTATGTTTAATTTTCGAGGAACTTGCATACTGTTTCCCAAAGGGGCTATACCAGATTCCATTCTCTCCATATCTTTTCATCACTTGCTATTTTGTTTTGGTTTTATTTTATATTTTTTAGATAGTAGCCATTTTAATGGGTAAGCTGTTTAATTTTTTTAAGAAACTATCACACTTTCCTCCCAAAGTTCATATACCATTTTGCATTTCTATCAGTAGTTTATGTGACTGAATCTTGTTCTTAAGGGTTAACTTTAACCAAGGCTGTGTGTCGTTTTACCCCACCAGCCCATGTTGTGAGTTGGTAGTTAGTAACATGATGTCCCTTTCCTTAAGGATGAAGAAATAGGCAGGATGGGTGAAATGGTGGCAAAACTTGGTGGGTTTCTCTGCCCTGAGTGTAAGTGACACTACCACAGGGATGCACTGTCTTTGGAGTTGCCTGGAAAACCCACTGTCCATAGCCATCCCAATGAGAATCTTTTATGTGCATTTTGTTGGAGTGGGAGACCAAGTGAATCTTAGATTCACACAAATCATATGGAATCTAAAAGAAGTGTCCATAAAAAACAGGCTGCAGATTCATAGACTTAGCCCAACCTAGAAAAACCCAATGAAGAAGTTATGGAGCACTTAACATGTGGCAGGGATTGAAATAGAAGCTGATGGGGCATGGTGACATTAGTGCCCAGGGAAACCAAGTGGTTTCTTGTTAGGGAAACCAGCTTAATTTATTAGAAGCTACAACCAACCCTGTTAAGTAAATAAGGTTTACTTAAATTGGGAAGGGTGAGGTACAGATTATAAGTGTGGTAGTAATGCTGAATAGAGGACTGTCCTGGAGAGCTGGAGGTGTCAGAGAAGGCTTCCTGGATATAGAACAGTGTGAATATGTGGAATTTATCTTGAAAGAGAGAAATTGGGGACATTCCAGGCTGGGGTCCAATTCACGTGAGAGTAGGATCATGGGTGAAATGGCTCTTATCTTATTGGTGAGACCACTAGGACACTGGTTTGATGAGAACTGTGGAAAATAGGTTTGGCCAAATAAAGCCGCATCAAAAAGTAGACCTGGTGGGGGCCTGCAAGTGCCCTTCTTCCTTTGATGAGCAGAGTCATTGTTATGTTTCCTTCTGTATTTTGAGGGTTTTTCATTTTCCAGGAAGCCTTGATTATTTTTAAGCTGAGGATTTAGGTTTTCTGGATTGTAGAATCCCAGTATAAGAAATAAAATCCCCAGGGCAGCTCACTAAAGTTTGCTCTTTAAAAAAAAAAAAGAAAATCCCTGCTTAGTAGTCATAAATAGCTTGCTGGATATGAATTTAAGCAGGCCAAATTTGAAATTCTATTCTAATTCAAAGCATGTTGCACAGCCCTGTTTTCAGATTGGCAATTCAAATGCTTTCCCAGTTAATACAGAGGGACATTAAGATAAACTAAGGCCACCGCAAAATAGGAAAAGCAATTGGATGCCGAATTTCTCTGATAACAAGAATCACGATAATCTGATGGTTACTTTCTGGTTGGGTTGTTCAAAGATGGGATGATTAACCACACCACAAATCCTTATATATTGCAAAGCTATCATAATAGGTACTTTCTGATGTTTTTTCAAGAAGCTCTAAGGCTTCTATTACTGGAATTAGGCTCATTTGTTAAGGCTTGAGTTAACTAAGGTATGTATTGTTCTCAAGAACGCTTCTTTCACTCAATAAATACTTACGTGGTGTGCCTGCTACGTGCCAGTCATTGTACTTGTACTGAAGATATCACACTGAACAAAACATCATTCCTACATTCCATGAACTATGTTCACTATCTTTCTGTCAAGTCATAGACTGATTTTAACAGAACAAAGTGAGGGCAAGATGGTAAGCTGTCTTGTCCCCTTTATGCCTGCGTAGATTTCTTATTTCAGCTTTAGCTTACGATCTCTATGGCAGGTGATTTGGACAATACCTGGAGATATTTTGATTGTGATGACCTGGGAGAGTCTATTGATTTCTGGTAGACAGAAGTCAGGGTTGCTCCTGTATTGCACAGGTCAGACCCTTGTCAAAGAATTAGCCAGCTCCAAATGTCAATAACACGAGGTTAAAGAGTTCTGGTGTGGAGGAACATAAAGTGATATGAATTTTGCAAAAGTTCTAATAGTGTTTCTCTTTGACACACATTATGATTAATGTTTTGAAGAAAAGTGAAGTGAATGTGATTTATAATAATTCAAGAGCATGACTGGTACAAAGAGACTAGCACAGACTTGTCGCAGATGAAGTTTCTTTTGGGCAAAGGAAGCCCATGTTGAGAGGGCTGCACCCATTTGGAGTAGAGGATTTTTTGTGTGAGGGAATGTTTTATGGGTTACAGGATGGTTAACATCCCAGTCCACACTCTTTTTTTAATTAAACAATTATTATTATTATTATTTTATTTTTTATTTTATACAAGAGTTGGGGTACAGGTCAGAAGCACCGGAGGGTGAGAGAATTCACTAGGGATAGAACAGGGAGCAGAACAGGCAGACGGACCGAAGACCCTGCTGAAGGGAGCAGCGGGAGAGGCAGGAGAGGTCTGCTGTGCCATGTGGGTTTCTCCCTGGCCAGCGGGGAATTGAACTGGCACTGAAGAGGCTGCGGACAGCTTCACAGTGCGGTGCTCAACTGCTGCACCTCCGGGGAGGCCCCCAGTCCACACTCTTAATACCAGCAAACGTCCCAGGCATCCAGATACCTCTTGTGCTTAAATGCCCTGAGGAGGTAGCATAAACCACTCTTAAGAATCTACAGGAAGGAGCACTGAGCTAGGGTCAGCTTTTGTGGGTTCTAGGTAGATATGATGACTCATGCCAGAAGTAATTTTACCTCTCTGTATCGAATGACTTCATCTATCAAATGAGGTAACAGGGCTAGATCAGAAATTATCAAAGTAGAGAGTGGGTGTCCATTTTAGTGCAGAAAAAAACTCTTAGGTCTTCTGTAATTTTATCTATTTTTCATGTCATCTTGTAAAATGGCTCTGTTGCATATGTTTTATAATATACTTGGTATGGACAGTAGTGTGGGTATATCCTTTATATAGAAATGAATGTATTTATGAAGAGTGCGCTCAGTACTGTCTTCCTTGAAAGGGTAGGAATATCACAGAAGCTGGAGACTTTCTAGCCCTGGATGCACTTCTTTTGTAGGACGCATAAGGTGTGATGGATGTCTGTGTCATTAAGCAGCAGCCACCTGCAGAGCTCTATCTCTATCATGTGAGATTGGCTTAGGGTTTTAGGCAAAAAATGACATGTTCCCTTGTCACAGACAGTCAGTGTTTTTAAAAACAGGCAAGCCACCAGGGATTTTCAAATTATTCTCCACATGAGTATGGAAATTACTATTCCGTAACAGAAAATTTGATTCACACTTCACAAAGAGCATGGGGACATGGTTAAGTTGCATAATCGCCTCACACAAAAGGACCCTGAGTAGAAAACAGCCTCTTCCAATTCTGTCCACTTCAGCATGAGCAGAATAGCACACTTGTTTTCAAACACTCGTGCTACACCATGTTGAGCAACTTAGTAGACTTTCTATTGTTAAGACCACTCCTTGGACACTGCTCAGAGACATGGTTCTCGCTCACTCCCTTTCCATTGACGTCAGGCCAAGCTGCAGGGAGACGTGCATACTGAACACCAGAACTTGTCCACAACCATTGCAATCTCAAGATTTAAAAAGAACTCCTTCCCATCCCCCATTCCAGTCCTTAATTATCAGCTCTCCTTTCGTCATTTGATTTAGGGGAATGTGTGCTACTAGTAGTCTAAATATGCCATATTTTTTTAAATCAGCTAGTTCCTTAGATTACTTAGTGTGGCAAGAATCTGCTTTGACAAATAAAAGCTTTTCTGCTCTCAGGAATGAACCAAAATGAAAACTGCAGGCCTGGTTAGGTTTGCACTTGGCAGGCTAAGAGGTTAATGTGACGTTAGTAGAATAGAAGTAACTTTGCTATTGGTGAACAGAATGGTTATTGAGTCACACATACTAATTGTGCTGTTTTAAGCACCCTATCATTGCTCCCAGCTTTGCTCAAGGGACATGTATTATTTCTGTGGTAGTTAAGGTGGAAGTACTTTACTTTAGCCAGATAAGCAAAGTTAGAATCATAGAATCACTGACCTAAAAGTGATCTTTAAAAAAATTACTCCATTTTCTTCCTTGTTTCTTATCGTGATAAGAGGCAGTCTAGTAGAATGGTTAAGGGCATGGTCTTTGGGTGACCATCCTCTCTGATGTTCCCACTGTCATTCATTAGCAGTGTGACCTTTGGCAACCTGTTCATCCCATCTGTGCTGCTGTTTAATCATCTGCAATGTACATACGATGAGGAAAATCAGGTTTATGTCACAGTATTGCTGTGAAGATTAAATAACATCCATAAAGATACTACTATGTGTAAGGCTCTTAATAAAATGTTAGCTGTCATTATTAGCTATTAATATTAACTTTAAATAGGAAGATCATTAATCCTCCCAGATTTGTAACATGTTTCTGAATTACTCTGAAAACATCATTAAGAAATAAAAGCATGATGAAAAAAATGCACTTTAATCCTGCTAGTATTTCTTTTGTGTTCCAAGAGTTTAAGTAAGGCCAGCAAAGACCTTCCAAAGTGGGGGAATATGAGGGTTGACTGCAACTTGGAGCTGCTCTGTTTGAGGGGCTTGGGGTTCAATCATAAAATTGAATTGGGTTGTATAAAGAGTTTTGGATTATTTTTCACAAATCATTATGAGTTGGAAAGTGTGACCTGGATGTAGGGAATGGATATGATAACTTTCAAGGTGCCCTCTGTTCTAATATTTTGTAGTTTTCAAAGGGCAAGTTGTCTTCATTAGTTTCCAGTTTCTTGCTCCACAAAAAATGTATTTGGTTTCCAAGGACATGAATGTCTAAATAAAGGTGCTAAGCAGTTGTTGTTTGTCAGTATCAAGGATTTAGTGCTTTTCCCCTTCCTCCCAGTACAGTATGCCAAGTATCTACATTAAAATGTGAAAACTATGTTAATCTCTCAATTGTACCCAGATTTGACAGGTCACATTTCAATAGACAGTTAAACAGTTCAGCTTTGAAGTAAATTGACCCAGAGTTCATATCTATCAAAGATCTTCATTCAGGCAGTTACCACAATTCTGCATTTTCCACAAATATATCATTTCATTTATGGATGGTTCAAACTCCTTATTAGACATGAGAATTTGAAGTGTGAGGCCCATGGTTCTTCCAGGCTAGCAATATTCTGTGGGAGAGATTATGAAGTATTTTCTCATTTCCTTGACATAAAGGTCAGGTTATATGGTGGTTCTTTAAACATCCACTGTGCATATACCGTGTGGGATTTTCCTTAGCAGTTCATAAAAAATATGCCTGTGTTTTTGACTAGTAGGCATTCCAAGTTTTACATTAGCATAACTTTCTGATGGAAACAGCAGTTTTATTAGTATGAAAGAAACCTCTTCCAAGATTATGGGATGCCAGCTAGTGTTTGTGTATTGAAATTTGGTGAATGAGATTCTGTTTAAGCCAATCTTTCGTAATTTTTTGGGGGAAGACCTTTACTAGAGCCTCCTTGACCTTTCTTCTCCCCAGAATGAAAGACTTGGAATTTTTTTTAACGTTTTCAATAAAAGCACAGAAACTAAAGACTAATTTGTAAATCCCCTTGAGCTTGTTTAAGATCTTTCTGGACCATTCTTTTAAAGAATCCCTGTTTTGTTAGGTTTAGTGACCAGAAAGCATACAGATATTTTGAAAGATATTATATCAGTTATTCACTTTTATTCTATACCTTCAACTTTCCTCTTTTCTAGATCCTTACTGTCCATTTTCAATTAGATTTGGATATCTCACATCTTCAAACAAACAAGAAATGACCATGAAAACAGTGCCCTTTGAGCATACTTGATTCTTCTTTGGGTGCTTCCTAAATTTTCCCCTTTCATTCAGATTTCTTCCAGGAGAAATGTCTGCATTTAATGTATCTACCAATCAATTGAAACTGATTTCTTTTAGGTCACCACTGATCCCCCATATCACCTTGAATTCTTTGTCTTGTCTTATTGAATCAACTCTAGGTAGAGTAAACCTTGTGGAGAATTCTTAGCTTATAGAACTGAAAATCCTAAAGTGAGGACTGGTCTTAGGTGAGGCTCTATGCATTCCTAAAATGATTCACCATGGACCTGGCTTCTTTCCATGTCCTTGCTTTGCCTTAATGTTTTGGCTTCATCCTTAGGATCCTCAGAGACTCTTATTTACTTTTGATCACTCCCATCCCATCAGTTCTAAACTTTCCCCTCTTATAGCAGTATGTCTATAAGTAGTTTGGGAGATCACATCTACACATTTAGCCTTCCAGGGAAGATGGGAAAAATACGTTTCTTTGAAGCCCCAGCAAAAATCTCCTTGTATCTGATTGTTTTTGCTCGGGTTCCTACTGACCCCTGAACCAATCAGTCACTTTGGCCAGAGATTTTGAAAATGGGAATTGACTGAAGTGGGGTTTGTAAATCCAAATCAAATGATTAAGATTGGGGAAAGGGTACACCAAAGGAAAAGTTGGGGGTGCAATTAATAAGAGAGACCATGATCTTGGGCAACAATGGCAGCTGTCTCTGAAATAGTCATAACTTAATTCCTTGGTGAAACTCGACTCCCTTTGTATCAGCTTTCTTGGTTTTCAATATATATAGCATAGTTCTACTGTTTTTCTTCAGTTTCTTTTGTGGATTCCTCTTGCTCTGCTTCTTAATAATTACCATTGGTTTCCTTAGGATGGAATCCTTCTAAATTTTTTTCCCCTTCTTTCTTTTGTTACTTTCATTTTCTGTATCTGTATCTGCTAAGTTTCTGCTCCTAGATTAATTCAAAGAATTTCCTACTCTTAGACATAATGAGATCCTGAAAATGTGACAGATAGTTACAAAAGTCAAGTATATTCTAGAAGGCATTAGAATGTGTGTATGTGAAGAAGTGGTTTTAAACCCTTAATTATACCTCTCCTTTTAGACATCTAAACCAGAAGCTGTTTTAAAAAATGTGCACTGTTTTGTTTAATTTAATGCATTTTCTTTATAAGGATCATTCTTTTATTGTTTAAGTGACTATCTGGACATGCTTTATTTATTTCTGATTTTTGTTAGAAATAAACTGACTTGGGCCTCCTCGGTGGTGCAGCGGTTGAGCGCTGGGTTGCGAAGCTGCTCGTGGCCTCTGCGGTGCCGGTTCAATCCCCGGCTGCTCCCCGGCCACCGGAGAAGGGTCCCACATGGCGCGCAGACCTCTCCTGCCGCCTGCTGCTCCCCTCAGCAGTGTACTTCGGTCCTTCTGCCTGGTCTGCTCCCTGCTCTGGCTCTGGTGAATTCTCTCACCCTCCCGCGCTTCTGACTGTGCCCAGTGCATGTATAAACAAAAACAAACAAACAAACAAATAAATAAATAAAACATGCCTCTATTAAAAAAAAAAAAGCTTGAACATTTAAAAAAAAAAGAAACTGACTTTTGTGAAGCTTTTCTTATCATTTATGTAAGTACTTTCATTTTAATTTTCTTTTTATCTGTTTACTTTTGGTTAATAAAACAGTAAGCCCAAAATTTAAGAAAATCAGTAGTCCAACAGTTATACAAACTGTTAGATGAGGATGTTTCTGTGGCTGCCAGAAAGGAACATCTGGCTGGTAAATACTGTCACCAGTGGCTTGCTCAACATATTCATTCATCAGCTGAGGGCACAAAACCCACATTTAGCATGTGAATGTAGATTTATGGATTTTAGTGTACAATGTGCAGAGGTGAAATGGATGAAGGTTCATTGTAGTCTACCTGTCTGGTCCTTTTGTATTCAGTTGCTTCAAAGATATCTCCATAGAAATGTCTTTGGGGACCCCTTATCACTTCACTATTCCTCCTGTATCCCACCTGCCACTTGGGTGGAGATGCTGCCTTCCTCACCCAGGGATAACCTGAAATTATTCCTGACATGACCCTTGATGTAATTGACACATCTTGTTGATTTCATACCCTGTGTCATGAAATTGCCCTACCTCCCTTCCATCCCTATTACCACTTAACCTAGTTCAACCCCGTGTTATTTTTCAACTCATTTATTCAATCACAGAAGCCCCCTTACATGTTTTCTTTGTTGTATCCATCTTCTATACCAGGAGTAAGCACTTTTTCTGTGAAGGGCCAGATAGTAAATTTTATGTCAAATGGTCTTTGTTTCAACTGCTCATCTCTGCCTTTGTGGTAATGTCATTGGCACTATGGGAACAGACTAAAGTGATTGTGTTTCAATGAAACTTTATCCATCAACATGGAAAGTTGAGATTCATATAATTTTCTTTTTTTTTTTTTTAAAGATTTATTTATTTATTTATACAAGCACTGGGTACAGTCAGAAGCGCCGGAGGGTGAGAGAATTCACCAGAGCCAGAGCGGGGAGCAGAGCAGGCAGAGGGACCGAAGTACACTGCTGAGGGGAGCAGCAGGCGGCAGGAGAGGTCTGCGCGCCATGTGGGACCCTCCTCCGGTGGCCGGGGAGCAGCTGGGGATCGAACCGGGGCTGCAGAAGCTGCGGGCAGCTTCGCAACCCGGTGCTCAACTGTTGCGCCACTGGGGAGGCCCAAGATTCATGTAATTTTCATGTGTTACAGAATATCATTCTTATTTTGATTTCTAAAAAATAGTAAAAATGTAAAAATTATTCTTAGAATGCAGGTTATACAAAAGTTTCACAGCCTGTTGTTTTTCTTACTCAAGTTCTGCAAGGTTGCCAGAATAAGTTAATCACAATATAAATCTGAAATTTTATTTGCATGCTAAAACTCATCATTAAAAGTTTGCTAGTACCATTCTACCCAAAGCAATATACAGATTCAATGCAGTCCCTATTAAGATCCCAATGATATTCTTCACAGAAATAGAACAAGGTATCCTAAAATTTATATGGAACCATCAGAGACCTTGAATAGCCAAAAAGTAAATAATAATAACAAAATCATGAGAAAAAAAGAACAAAAACAGGGGTCCCTGGCTCTAAGCTATACTATAAGGCTACAGTAATCAAAAGAGAATGGTACTAGAATAAAATAAACACACACCAATGGAGTAGAATTGAGAGCACAGAAGTAAAACCATATACAGACAACTCATTTATGCCAAAGTAGCCAAGAGCATCCAGTGAATAGAAGAAAGTCTGTTTTATAAATGGTGCTGGGAAAACTTGGTACCACAGACAAACAAATGAAACGACCAGGGTCTCACGCCAGATACTAAAATTATCTTAAAATGTATGAAAGACTTGAGTAGAAGACCTGAAACCATAAAATAAATAGAAGGAAACATAAGTGATAGCTCTTTGACGTTGGCCTAGTGATATCTTTGTGGATTTGTCTTCAATAGCAAGACAAATGAAAGAAAATATAAACATGTACACCTCCAAGCCAAAGGACTTCTGTACAGTTAAGGAGACCCTGTTAAAATGAAAAGTCTCCTGAATGGGAGAATATATTTGTAAACCATAATCAGACAAGGGTTTGATATTCCTATGTAAACAACTCATACAACTCAACAACAGAACATAAAACCTGATTTAAAAAATGGGCAGAGGGTCTAAATAAGCACTTTACCAAGGACAACCTATAGACGACCAATAGACACATGAAAAAATGCTCAACGTTGCTTACCATTAGGGAAATGCAATTCAAAATTACAGTGAGATTTCACTTCATACTTGTGAGAATGGCTACTATCAAAATGTCAGGAAGTAAGTATTGGCAAGGAGAGTAAAAGGAATCCTCATGCATTGTTGGTGGGAATGGAAATTGTTGCAGGTACTATCAAAAATAGTATGGAAGTTCTTCAAAAAATTAAAAATAGGACTACCACTTCTGGGTATTTACCTGGAGAATATGAAACACTAATTTGGAAAAAAAAATGTGCCTTTGTGTTCATTGTGGCACTATTCACAATAACCAAGATATGAAGATGTGGAAACAACCCAAGGGCCCAATAATGGATAAGATGTTTTATATATATAAAGGAATACTACTCAGTCACAAAAAAGACAAAACCTTACAATTCTTGATCTCTAAATGAATGGACCATAAGTGAATTATACTAAATGATATAAATCAGTAGGAGAAAGATACATACTGTATAATTTCATTCATTTGTGGACAATAAAGAAAACAAACAAAACAGCAATAAAAGCACACCCTTGGACTTTGGCAACAGAATGGTGATTATCACAGAGGAAAGGGTGGGAGAGGCAGAATGGTAGAGTGGGACAATTGGTTGGTGGTGGATGTGGTGTGCTATATACAGGTGCTGAGGTGAGAAACTGTATACCTTAAATCTATACAGTGTCTTAGACTAGTGTTACCTCAATTAAAAAATGCTTTCTATGTGGCATATGATAAAAAACAATTTTCTAGAAAATTTCATTCAAAACATTGTATTTTTATTTTATATTTTATTTTATTTTTATTTGTTAAAATTATATTTTTTAATCAAGGTATTGTGGCTTACCATACTGTATATGATTTATGGGTATAGGTTCACACTTCTTCATATTTATGTTACCACAACACATATCCTCACCAAAGCACCCATAATCGTTCACCCATAATGCTGGATTCACTTCTGCCCCAATCTACCTACCTCTAGCTCCCCTTTTGATAGCTTTAATTCTTCAGTCAGATTTCCTGAGTTAGGTTTGGTTTAGTTTAGTCTGTCCTTTATTTAGTTTGTTTATATACCATAGTTGAGTGAAATCATCTTATATTTGTCTTTGTCCTTCTTACTTCTTTTTCTTTTTTTTTTTTTAAAGATTTGTTTATCTATGCATACAAGAGCTGGGGTGCAGGCCAGAGATGGGAGGTGATAAGAGGATTTACTAGAGACAGAGTGCACACTGGGAAGCAGAACAGGCAGATGTATTGAAATACACTGCTGAGGGGAGCAGCAGGCGAGACAGGAGAGGTCTGCTGTGCCATGTGGGTCAGCTCCCTGGCCAGGGATCTAACTCTTGCAGCAGTGGGTGTGGATAGCTTCATAGTGCTGTGTCCTTAACCCCTTGGGCCACCGGGGAGGCCCCCATTCTTACTTATTTTTCTTAATATTATGTTTTAAGTGTTAATTTAAATGTTTGTAGTATTCAACTATATATAAGGATTTTATTTTTCCAGTTCACTAAATAACGTGATATAGCTATTAATTTAAAAAAAATTATATAAAAATATGTTAACAAGTAGAAAAAAGATAAAAAGAAATTTTCATTTTGGGGTCAATGCCCAGACTCAGAGACAGCTTTCCCAGACATGCACATGCTATTCACACTGCCCAGATGGCTCCTCCAGGTACCAGACATCCCCAGATAACCACTGTTTGTTCTCATTCTGTTCCTTGCACATGGTCTAAAATTTTACTTAAAGAACTGTGTGATTTCACCAGAGATGCACTGAAGTTGACCTAGCACATGAGGCATTGAAAATCAGCCTGACATGTTTTGGCTCTTTCTACATTACACTTTATTCTTTCATTTATTCATTTATCCTTTTAATAAAAATGTAACAAAATCTACTAATTTTTTTTAAAGTTTGCTTTCAAGGGCCAAAAGTATAAGGCCTGTCTTCCTTGAAATGCTCTTTTTATTCCTTCATAATCAGAGCTCTGACCTTATATCTTGCCAATTCAGGTTCTGCCCTGCACTTTTTAGAATATTGACCTCCTTGCAGTTGCCTGCCCACACTGAGTTATTTCTTCCTGGAGCTTTGACCTCTCTTCTTGAAATGTTCTTTCCTTTACATTTTATTCCCTTTTTTTTCTTCTTTTAGTCATTCATAATATATTAGAATTGTTTGCCCCACTAGGAGGTTTCTTGCTGGTAGGATCATTTATTAATCTATTCTGTATTCCCATCATCTTACTTCTAGCTCAGTGCCCAGCTAATGTAGGTACTCAATAAATATTTGCTGAATGCATGCACATAAGCGTGTATGAATGTATGAATGGCAAATGAATAAGTGGAATGGGACAATTAAATAATCAAGTTTTCCTACTTTGCTAACAACCCTGACCAAAGTGTTTGTGAGTTCACAGATTGAAACCAGTACATAGGAGTGACCAGTTAACATAGAAGTTCCAGAAGTTTGTTGGTTGTTCAGAACTTGAGAAATATTGTCCCATATAAACAGTATTAAAAATTATGCTTAACTTCACTCTAGTCCACAAAAGATTATTTGATGCATCTTGTCACTGAAATACTGCTGAGTTGAAATTTAAAATTCTTAAAAAATAACAGGTATCACCTTTTAAATTATATTAAAATATTGTAAGCCACAGCTCATCTCAAGAAACTTTCAAAGGTTCTTTCTGGCATTTTGTAGCATATATTAAGACTGAGTGCTGGTAAAGGCATAGTACAGATAAGGAGGTAGATGGAGAGAATTTGAAAAATTCTATGGGAAAGTAAATATTTTCAAGAGCACCATGGATATTCTTTGGGTGATATTCTAATTCTACACCATGCTACGACTCTATAGCATTCTAAGATTATGCTGAGCACTACACAGTTTGGTAGATTTGCTAAAATTTATTGATTTGGACTCTTAAGTTGGCGAATTTTATGGTATGAAAGTGTAAAGTGTTTTGGAGGGCCTTCTCTGGTGGCGCAGGCGGTTGAGTGCAGCACTATGAAGCTGTCCATAGCTTCTGCAGTGCCTGTTCGATTCCGGCCAGCCAGCGAGGGTCCCACATGGCGTGGCAGACCTCTCCTGTCTTGCCCACTGCTCCCCTCAGCAGTTTATTTCCTCAGTTGGACTGTTCTGTTCCCCGCTCTGTCTCTGGTGAATCCTCTCACCCTCCTGCACATCTGGCCTATATCCCGTTTCTTGTATAAATAAATAAATCAATCAATCTTAAAAAAAAGTGTTTTGGAAAAAGTGCACACTGGATTTTTTTTTTATGTCAGTATGTTTAATACTTTTGTACGTAAGTCTCTTTTTTTCTGCCAAGCAGTGCTGACACACAACTGTTGTTCCTTCATGTCCCCTGCGCCAACCCAAATAATCTACTTGCATCAAGACACTGAAAGTACTATAGACCCACTCTGAAAATTTTACAGAGGAGAATTTGTATCCACAACAGAGATGTCTGCTTTCCCAAGTTGCTCGAGGCTTCTCCACCAAGTAGGGGTTCCCCCATTTCCCCTTAACACAGTACAAACCTGGCTTGGTGTTCTTTCTTTCACTCCTGTTCTATGGTAAAGACATAGTACAGATAAAGAGATATCTGTCTAGCAAACACATTCTTGCTCAAGCTTACTGAAGAGGAGGTTCTGTGTGTCAGTCCCTGCAGCCTAAGAAGCGTACCCAAGTAGGCTAATCTAAGCATCCACTCAACAAAAACAAGTCTGTCTTTTTTGGGGTTGGGGTATCATAATGTAACTGCTAAGAAAAATAAGAATATATGATTATATTCCTTACTCTATTCTAATTCTATTCCAATTGCTGCGTGGTGAATGAGATAAACTATCAAATAAACTAACATCCCTGTGCAGTTGCCTATCTTTACACAAGAATGTAAGTACTACTTAGTGTTGAAATGAGATTAGATTTAGATTAAGATAGTGTTTGCCCACAAATATGCTTAATCCACACCCTCCTATGTTGGGAAGGATAATCAAGAATTGACTGTAGTAACTTAAACTTTTGTTAATTATATTTAAATGTGCAATTAATTAATCTATAAATATTGTGTCCTCTTAATTGGTATTTTCAATAAAATGGCCTGAGCTAAAAAATTTTTTCTAGGGCTTACTTCTTTCTTAACCAGGTCAACATTTCATGTTTCCCATTAATTTCCTGTGACAATAAAAATGAAAGATACTGAAATTTATAAAATGAGTTTAAATTGCAATTGCATTTAAATTAACTGAATAATTAAAGTGCCTACTATGCAAGGCAGCAGCAGTATATTAGAAGAATCATTTATAGATCTCTGTGCTCAAGGACCTGAAAGTCAGACATGTAAACAGCTAATTTATAAATGATCTAAAATAAACATAAGATCCTGACAAGTAGGAAGAAGTAGAAGGAACTCCCTAATCAGTTGGCATGTAAACCTAGTCCACTTGAAAGCAATTTGCAAAGAATTATTACCAAATATTTAAAAAATATACAAATTAACCTAATGAGGAAAAGATGGATCTAAAAGAATCCATTGAAATAAATCTAATCAGTGCCCTTGATTGGCAAATGGAGAATGGAGGTATAATCTAATGGAGTGATTTTATAAAGTCATATAGTTGGAATGAAGGAGCCAGAGCGCAAATGAAAATTCATGAGTGTTGGTACTGCCACTTCCTCCAGTATTGTTGGCTTCATGCAAATGAAGCCAGATTAAGTTAGTGAAAATGGGGCTAATTAAGTAAATGAAAAAAAGACATGGAGTCTTTGCTTGGGAAATTATCAAACAGAGTAGCATGGAAATATCTGGTACAGAAATGCGTGTTCCTTGCAGAACTGAGTGATATGGTTAGTGTTGTTTACATAGCACCCTGGATTACTATGGTTAAAGTGACCCCGGTACTCTGAATTTCTATGTTGAATTTAAATTTTTGTACCTAAGATATTTATCATCTGGTTTCTGCTTTGTAACATTTAAGTAATGCACTATTCTTTCACTATAGCAGAGCTTCACACCCAAAAGTAGTCACCTGTCTCTCCAAGCCTTTCCAGCCAGACTGCAGTGTGCACAATGCTGTGTAGACATCACACTGGTCTGACCACCATCTCTTTCTGCTCCACACATCTATTCTTCACTGAGAAAAAGCATTATTAGAGTGAGAGACTAGGTGCTGAGATGGTAGGTACAAAACATTCAGAATGCTTTTATACATAGTAGGTGTTCAATAAATAATAGTCTGAGTGATCCTGATAATTATTACTATTGCTTTTTCAAGAGGTTAATTATGGCTAGTTTCCAAGATAGCCCTCAATAATCCTCACCTACCAGTTTATACCTTATAAGTCCCCTTCCATATAGAATCATGCAGGCCTATTTGACTGGCAAGTATTGTGGATGACGTGTGATTTTTGAAGTTAGGTCATAAAAAAAAACAAAAAGCATTTGTCTTGGCTCTAGGGGAGCCATCATGTAAGTAACCCTGTAGAGAAGCTCAGTGGAGAGCTGTGACCCTCCAGGGGTCACATGCACTTGGGAAACTATATAGTGCTTTCTGTTTCTGTATGGAAAACAAATTCTGCTTAGTGGGAATTCTTCCATATATAAGACAGTCAGTCAGATGGTAGTCAGGCATAAGGACAAATATCTAGTACAGGGCCTCTGAAATAGCATAGAAGTGGTAGTCTAAACAACACAGAACGCTGGATTACCTGACTGTTATCAGAGATCAGAGAGATTTGGAGGAGTAGGTATAGTAACCGAATGGCTAGAGGGGGCTTGTGGATGGTGCCCATGGGCCTCTTGAACCTTAAAAGACAAGAGATTAAAAAGGTTGTCTACAAGGAGTGTGTGCTGTACCTGGTCAGCCCCAATGCTCAGGAGATGGGTGGGTTCTCCCACATATCCTTAAGGGAGCATCTCTGAATAATGTCTGTGGAGAGAAGCTATGAATGAAGTGCTTTTTTTCATTGCCATCAGGCAAAAACATCCTCAGGATGATTGACTGACAGTTATCTGCTCATCTTTCAGCAGAACTGACACCTCTTCTTGCCTGTGAGCTCTTCTCAGTTCATCTTACTTATATGGGGTGGACACCTTGTTTTAACATCCAGGAGTACTTGTAGGATGCTGTATTCCCTACCTCCAGAAGAGAGTGGCATTCTGGATTGCCAGGGAGATGGTAGCAGTCGTGGAACAAAAGAGATACTACCAATTCAACACTAGTACTTGAGAACATCTAAACAAAACTTGTTTAAGATATTATTTAGGTTTCCAAAGCTTAGCTATTGTAAACAGTGCTGCTATAAACATAGGGGTGCAGGTGCTCTTTGGGATTGATGTTTCTGTGTCCTTTGGGTAAATACCTAGGAGTGGAATTGCTGGATCATATGGAAGCTCTATGTTTAGTAGGTCCAGAAATCTCCACACAGCTCTCCATAGTGGTTGGACCAGTTTGCACTCCCACCAACAGTGCAGGAGAGTTCCTTTTTCTCCACAACCTCGACAACATTTGTTGTTGCTAGTTTTTTTAATATGTGCCATTCTCACTGGTGTAAGATGGTATCTCATTGTAGTTTTGATTTGCATTTCCCTGATTACAAGTGATGTTGAACATTTTTTCATATGCCTGTTGGCCATTTGCATTTCCTCTTTGGAGAAGTTTCTTTATAGCTCTTCTGCCCATTTTTACTGGATCAAGAAGATGTGGCACATATACACCATGGAATATTACTCAGCATTCAAAAAAGATAAACACATGCAATTTGCAGCAACATGGATGGTGCTGGAAGGGATCATGCTCAGCGAAATAAGCCAGAAAGAAAAAGAGAAATACCGGATGGTCTCACTCATAGCAGGAGTCTAGAAAACCTAAATAAGGGACCAAGAAAAAGAATTACTATAAGAAAGTAAAAATCAAAATCAACAAACAACTATGAACCGGAGACACTCTATGGAGGGTGAGGGGGCGGGGAGGGGAGGGATTGGGGTCAAAATAAGGGGGTTGCAATTTTATGGGGAATATAAAAATAAAATTTATAAAAGAAAAGATATTATTTAATGGCAGTTTGCCTCCTGTCTCTCTCTCGTCCCAAGGTCTTGCATCTAAGATAGGAGGAATTTATGGCATATATATATATGTATATATGTATGTATATATATGTATACATATATGTGTATATATGTATGTATATATGTATATATGTATATATATATATATATATGTATAAAATCCCAAAAAGTCATATGAAGGTTTCCAGGTAGAGCAAGTAGAGCAAGAGCATGCCCTCTATGGGAAGAGACTGAACCTTGCTGTCTTTCATTCTATCTTACTTACTATATGGGTGAACATGATGGAGGCATCTGAATGGGATGGGGTTATTGCTGACCTAGAAATAAAATAGCTTTATTTGGTAGAAAACTCTGTCCCATAACCCTTAACCCTTAATTCCACCCAGTCCCCATCTTCTCATGTATGCCTTCCCTATCACCCCACTCTATTTCCTGTCTCTGCCCTTCACTGATCATCCCCAACTTAGCCTTGACACAGGTAACTTTTTGTAATTTGGAATCAGAGGAGCCTCTAGATCATGTTATTGTCAAGTGGCAAAAAAATGCCATTACTTGTCCAAGAAGATGATTTGGCATCATGGAGAAATAGGCTGTTCGAATTTCAAGATTACTTTCTTAAAAAAAGATTTATTTTATTTATTTATGCATACAAGAAATGGGTTTTAGGCCAGAAGTGTGGGGGATGCGAGGATTCACCAGGGACAGAGTGGGGAGCAGAACAGGTGGATCTACTGAAATACGCTGCTGAGGGGAGCAGTGGGTGAGATGGCAGAGGTCTGCTGCATCATGTGGGTCAGCAACTTGGCCAGGGATCGAACTCAAGTTGCAATGGCTGGTGATAGCTTGATAGCACTGATACTTTAACCCCAGAGCCAACAGGGAGGCCCTCAAGACTACTCTGACGTAGAAATGCTATTATACTGGTAGTTCACTTCTGTTCTAGAAAGTAATTTTAAATAACTTTTTTTTTTTAAAGACTAGCATAGTTTTCTCTCTCAATGGGAGGTTGTGTCCTGGGTTAAAGACTAGAGAAACTTAATAAATAAGGTTTCAAATTATCATCTAAACTAAGCATTTTGGAAGAGGGCTTTGTTAATAACAAACTAGGACTCTCCCGTATCCACAGGGACATACAGGTACCCTGTGCAAGGGATTTTTAGATAGAGCCTTTGAAAGCTGGGTACTAGTTTCACATATTTTATAATTAATGACAGGTTGTTTTAAATTGTTTTAGGTAGTGTCTTAATAATTTTCAAGAAAATATATGCATGTCTCCAGGGCAAACTTCTCAAAAGTGAAAGGAAGAAAACTTTTTGGTTTGCTCTTTATTAATAGTCTTAGTGCTCTCAAATTGCCAGTAAGTTTCTTTTGTCTGGTTCTCACATTTGGATTCTGTCTTTCATACTGAACATTTGCAGACTATCCAAATATAAACATCTTTAATGAAGCAGTAAGATACTGAGGCGAAACAATGTCCAAGGTGTGAATTATTGCACCATCGGTAACTCATACTGAAGTGTGACTTTTTTGTGATTGCAAAATGGCTGTTTGCCAAGTTGTATAACAAAAACCATGGTAATTACAGTCTTAAATAATTCATATTATCTTTTAATATCTATTTTTAAGTTAGTAGAAACTGTAAAATAAAAACCCAAATAGTAAAACCTCATCTTCAAATTCTTAAGTTTATTTAAATAGCTAGTGTTTATGCCTTAAAGATGTTTGTTTTTTTCCTTAGTGATTTTTAATAAATATTATTAATGGATAATGGGTGGGAATTAGATAATTGAAAAAGTATGTTGCGTGAAAGACGGGTAAACCTACATAGATCAGAAATAATTTTATACACTAGAAAATGGTGTATTAGACTTTCTGAATTTCCTTAGGAAGTTTGGATTTATATTTTTTTGTTTTTATCATAGTTAAACTATGATTCTTCTGACATGAATTATATAAGCACCTC
This sequence comes from Talpa europaea, assembly GCF_964194135.1. Classification (NCBI taxonomy): domain Eukaryota; kingdom Metazoa; phylum Chordata; class Mammalia; order Eulipotyphla; family Talpidae; genus Talpa; species Talpa europaea. The sequence continues at coordinate 33,872,213 of NC_140074.1, forward strand.
AAATTTGGAATACCTAATATATATATATGTAGAACAAGCCCTAGGCAAGACTATCAAATAGGCAAAATCAATAACACTCACTAGCTATTTATTTTCATCAATGTAGCCACTAGATGTTCCTCACTCCAGATTTTCCTATGTATCAGTCCTCCCTAACTCTTCCTTATTCTGTTTCTTTATCTTAAGATTCTGATCTTGGGCCTCCCTGGTGGCGCAATGGTTGAGCGCTGGGTTGCAAAGCTGCCCGCAGCCTCTGCAGCGCCGGTTCAATCCCTGGCTGCTCCCCGGCCACCGGAGGAGGGTCCCACATGGTGCGCAGACCTCTCCTGCCGCCCGCTGCTCCCCTCAGCAGTGTACTTCGGTCCTTCTGCCTGCTCTGCTCCCCACTCTGGCTCTGGTGAATTCTCTCCCCCTCCCGCGCTTCTGACTGTACCCAGTGCTTGTATAAATAAATAAATAAATCTTAAAAAAAAAAAAAAGATTCTGATCTTTAGTCAACCTAAAGATGGTTAACACATAATAATGGTTCACATTATTTCCTATATTACTTTTTATTTTCTTGTTAGAAAAATGACCTGGATGAGTCAGTAGGTATTCCACGCATAAGGCAAAGTCAGTTGCGGGGACAGAAATCTTCTGGACAGGAGTATCTTTTTCAGCATTCCTTATATCTCCTTGTAGAAATGTCTGGCTCACCTAACCATCTTGCATTGTGGAACTGACCAGAGTCATTCTAGTTCACTTGGAAATAAAAACATATCTTTAAAAATATGAAACAGTTGCATGTAAGAGGTACTAAAACATAGGGCTTTTGAGAATGGATATAATAATTGTTCCATAAATCATTATATTTTCCTGAAGGTAATGATAATCAATGTGCTTTGACTCTTAGCTTCAGCTTGAAGAATAGAGGAAGAAATATTTCACATTGATTTGTCTTATCCAGGACCCAAGCTGCGATAGGAATTAGTGAATTCTGAAGAATGGCTGATGCATCTGCTGGAAATGTTCAGCATTTTGCTTTTTTTTTTCCCCTCTCTGTACCCCATTGTACTCTCACAGAAAGGAAAAAACCTTTCAGACTCACAAGAATACCTTTCATGAGAATTCTTACTGTCTCTGGGACACTGACTTCCTGAACTCTCTAAATCTCTGTGTGGGTTATAAACCCTCCTTTTGCATCCTGGAAAGGTTGGCTTCATAGACACTGAAAGAGATCTTAGAAATCATCTAACCCAGTAGTGTTTTATTTTATTCTTTAGAGACTCTAGGGGATCCTCTGATGTATAGGTGGAGGGTGCCTGAGAAGGTGTGGTTTGTTGCTTCAGAACCGATACCTTCACTTTTATCTGGATTGTACATTGGGTTGTGTGTAAAATTGCCTAAATTTGAAAGATTGTGATTTACATAAAGTGACAGTCTTAAGTTTTCCAACTAATTAATGGCAAGGTCTTGTTTTAGAATATGGCTCCTGATCCTGTGCAGCTCCTGTTTGCAGAGGGCTACACTTATGAAAAGGGGGCCATAAACTTCCAATCAATTCATAAATAGAGAAATGAAGAGACACTCATAAGAGAGAATAGGCCTTTCTAGAAAATCTGCAACTACATTGGATTCAGGAATATAAATTAAAATAGTGGTGATTTTTTAAGTTTGTTTTTTTCCTACCAAATTGGCAAAGATGATAATACTCAGTGGCATTAAGATTGGAGTTTTTTTTTTTAAGATTTATTTATTTATGCAAACAAGAACTGGGGTACAGGCCAGAGATCGGGGGCGGGTTGTGAGAGGATTCACCAGAGACAGAGTGGGGAACAGAACAGGCGGACTGACTGAAATACACTGCTGAGGGGAGCAGTGAGCGAGACAGAAGAGGTCTGCTGTGCCATCTGGGTCATCTCCTTGGCCGGAGATGAACTTGTACTGCAGTGGCTGCGGATAGCTTCATGGTGTTGCGACTTAACCCCTTGAGAGATTGGAGTTCTTAATGTGTGTTTTGGGTTATAAATTTTGGGTACCATACTACATAAAAAATTTGAAAAATGTTTGATGTGTTAGCCCTATCAGTTGGTAAACTTTGGTGGAATTTGGAGAGGTGGGTTTCACAAGTCACATCCTTTCTCACTGGACTATGTATGCATACTCACTGAGAATACATTCCATGCAGGGAGTAAATATGTTGACTGTCTTCTATATAATTCAGTATTTCTACTTTTAGAAATTGATGCTAGGAAAAGAAAATATGATAAAAAATGTGCATACAGATGTTTTTGCAATATTTTTGTTAATAGTGAAAAATCATCTCTACCCCTAAATACACAACAGTGAAGGAACTGTTAAATAAACTATTAATGTCTGTATGATGAACTATTAAAATTAAGTTTACAAGTAGTTTTTTTGGGAAGTGTTAAAACAATTTTAATATACAGTGAAGTGAATAGAACTTCAAGCAAAATTGCATATGAAATATAATCTGGAATGCTTTAAAAAAATGAACAAAGACTAGAGAAAAAGAGCCTAAAATGCTATGATTATCTCAGAGAAAGTACCTGGGTAGTAAGATTATGAGTAATTGTTAATTTCTCCTTTGATTTTAAAAAATATTTTCCCAACTTTCCATATTGTGCATTGTTCCTTTTATAAAAGGGGGTAAAATCCATTCTTTTTTTTTTTTTTTCTCTTGTGGACAAATCCACCAAGAGAGCCACGAATGCTTGGTTCTGAGTACTTTCTGATACAACCGCGAGAGAGAAAAGGGCCAAAGCCTGTGCTTATTTGGATCTGCGAACCGAAGTGATTTCCTTGTGTCATTTGTCATTCTGTTATTCAGCAAAATGGCAGCAAGTTATAGGTAAAGGATCCCTGGGTTTATGTTTGAGAGGTAGTGTTTAGGGTGCAAATAAGATTCATCAATCCAGAGACACTTCCTTCTAGCTCACTAGAGGGAGAAGCCTTGGGTTTCAATTGCTATGTCATTTCCTATCTATGGGACTGTGGTCAAATTAGGAAACTTTCTGGACCTCATGTTTTTTAAGTGCCAAATGAACATGATGATGCCTTTTTTGTAGTGTTGTTTAACTAAGGATAAATAGGTAATGTGTTTAACACAGTGCATCTCTTGGGGGAGAAGAAATCTTCATTCTGCATTCCATGTTTGTTACATTTCTTTGCTGCAAATGGGCTTTCTCCCATTACTATGGGAGTTGTATAAGGGAGAAAGTACCTGGGCTTTGAAAATGGGGTTTCTTCATCCATTACAGTGCAATCTTGGGTAGATATAATCTTGAGAATCACAAGGATGTTCCCAACTGAGTTGATCATTCTGGGAACTCCAAGAGTGACAAATGGCAGTTTCTGCTTATTAGGGGCTATGGACTTCCACGGTTAAGAACTTTATATTTATGTGTGTTTTTTTTTTTTTAAAAGATTTGTGTTTTTTTATTTATTTATACAAGCACTGGGTACAGTCAGAAGCGTGGGAGGGTGAGAGAATTCACCAGAGCCAGAGCAGGGAGCAGAGCAGGCAGAAGGACCGAAGTACACTGCTGAGGGGAGCAGCGGGCGGCAGGAGAGGTCTGCGTGCCATGTGGGACCCTCCTCCGGTGGCCGGGGAGCAGCCGGGGATCGAACCAGCGCTGAAGAGGCTGCTGACAGCTTTACAACCCAGCGCTCAACCGCTGCGCCACCGGGGAGGCCCTATGTGTGTTTCTAAGAGAAGATATAAAAATTATAGTAATTTTTTTTTCAGTTGCTAAAATACTAGCTTTTTATGTGTATTTGTGACTCGGACAAGGCATCTAGCTCAGGATGCACTCCAGTCTGTGGAGGAAGAGACATTTCTTTCCAGCTTCCTTAGTCGACCTCCATCCTCCCCGTGTTCAGTGCCCTAAATCTACTTCTTTCTTAGTCCTTTCAGAAAACTGCTGTCAAATTTTTCATTCCTGAAAAAATAACACTATTAACAGGTTTTGATGTTACCTTTAAAAGATGTGTTTGCTTTGAATGAAAAGACATCTGGCTAAGAGTACTGGGTTCTTATAAAGGAATTCTGAGGTCTAGATAGCAAAAGAGAAGTTAGGATGTAGGGCGACCATCCAGAAAGGTCTTAATGTAACTTCTGCAGAAAGTTCATGTTCTTGCCATTTGCTCTTTAAAAGAAGGAAGGAGTGCTGAACTCTGACAACAACCATGTGCTCAGAGATTCCTCACTGTTGGTGCAGGGTTCTCTGGTTCCTCTTCCTTTGTGCTCTTGGCCTATTTCTGAACCACCTCACTATGCCAAATGTCAATAGCCATATTTGCTGTGAAAATGATCTTGTCTAGATTCCTGAAGCTGAGGGCTTTTGCGGGAATAACTAAAATGTAAATGAATCATTAAATAATTAAAATTGGAATTGTGTTTACTGCCTCCTGGGACAATGCCTGGGAACCTGCATGTGAGATTGGCACAGGTCTTTAAGATGAAGAAACGATAGCATGGGATTTAGAAGTCAGTAATTCCAAAGGAACAATTAATTAAAAAAGGAGGTTAATTCACAGTTTACAGACATAGCATCTGCTTGTTTAGCATATGCAATAAAAAGCAAAGTAATGGTAGATTTATAAAAATGTCAGTTAGATAATTCATGACCATATATACTAATCATTTTTTCATAATGCAATTTCCCCTCCTCTCAAGATTCTCACTAAAATATTGTTTTAGAACAGAATGTAATACACTCGGTGTCTTTTATGACAGATTTTCTAAGCTGTAAGGATTTATATAATTTTTGTATGCTATATTTGCCAATGGAATTTCTGGAAACTTTTTTTTAATCAGTGTTGATGTATTTTCCTTGGGATGTCCAAGCAATAGCTAGGTGAAGTTCATAGGCTATTTTCTGGTAACACATATATTACATATATGCATATATATGTATATGCATATAATGCATGCGGCCTATTTAATTTGTTGATAACGAGAATGTGTATCTTATTGCAGAAGAAATTCACACTGTTGCTCTATCCTTTGCATATTTGTATTTTCCTTCATTATTTAGGGTTCATTATTTTAATTGTTTTTCCTCCTAGAGAGATGTCTTGCTGTAAAAGGTTTTCATGGTCTTAACTACTTACGCAGCATTTTCAAGAGAGATCTAAATATGCTGAAACATGAAAGCTAAAACTGAGAATGAGATGTGGAAATTTAAGATTTTTAATTTGTAGGAGATTGTAGGCTATTTTTCTTTATGAAAGTATGTGTGAGTGCGTGTGTGTGTGTGTCTTAAGGGGGTGCCCAGACTAGGATTCCTGTCTTCTTTTACTAGAAGCTCAAGAACATAAATCACTTAAAAAAGGATCTTCTACTATTTTTCAATGATAAATTTTGGATGTAGAATTTTACAGTAACATTTGGGAAAATGTTATTTTCGGGGGGAAACCTCAAGGATCACTTCTTGTGTTAAAAAAATACACAACTCCTAAATATAGTAGCATACTTGTGAAGATCTGAAAGACTTTGTTTGAGAAATTTCCTCTTCCCATCTCTTTTCAAAAAACCTTGAAGCTATTTACAATAGAAGTGTATATAGCATAATTAATTAAAGAAGAGTTAGGGGCAAATTAGGGAGTGAGAATACAGGTGATGAAAGAGGAGGAAATGAATTGCCAACTGAAGTAAGAGCATAATTACTAAAATTGAGGACATTAAGGGCTTAATATTAATGAATCTTACTGAATTTAGCCACTTAAGAGCTATAGATATGTTTCCCGTTTTTATTCCTACTTTGGCTGATTTCTTCAATGATATTGATATGCTGCTCCCATCTCCCATCCTTTGCCAGACTTGACCATCAGGTAAAACTGGGCAGTGAGTTCTTGTTGATATGTGGAAAGATTTAGATGCAAGGTTAACAAGTTCTGAAAGGGTATTCCCTGGGCAGAAAGTGGCCCACAGCTATATTTTGTTAAGTCCAGTGTTAAAAAAAATACAGCTAATAGAAATGAAAGAAAACACATAAAAACTCACTTTGACTTCTATGGAAAATTGAAAGAACAACCAACCTTCCAGCCTGCTTTTCTACATAGCAGCAGGTAGCCCCTGCCCTCTGTAGATGGAGCTTGTGCTCTTCCCATCTGTGGCTTGGAGGGCAGTTGTGATGAGGCCCCTGACTAAGACAATCCTGCTTGCAAACAGTTTATAGTCTTCCTAACAATACTTATAGCTTGGGCTTGTTTCTGAGTGATTTTCTGTGATTTTTGATTGGTGTATAGACTTCTTTTATCTGTGGAGAGCAAATACAAAGTCCTTTTGTACCATAATTCATCTAGATGATACATCTCTATTCAATAATGATTCATTCACTCCTCCATTTATCATCCATTCCAAACACATTTATATCATGTTTACTATGAAAATTCAGGTCCAGATAATGCTGTCTGTAGTTGATAGTTTAGAAAGAACTGAATAGCCTTTTATATAAAAGGGTGTTTTAAAAATATTGAACATTTGAGATTGTGGATAATCTTAAATGTTTAGAATTAGCCCAGATTCTCACTAGGAGTGTATCAATTACTCAGTATGGGCACCTCAGTGGACTAGAAGACCATGTAATCCTGTCAGTGTTCTGCTGACTCTTAGGAATGGAATAGTTAAAGACTGCATATATTGAGGTTTGGAGCTGAGCCATTACCCCAGAAAAGAACGCTCACTCATAGTAAAAAAGATCAATGCAAATACATGACTTTCTAAGTAAATAAGAAAATATGTATTCATGTGAATTTATTCCAAGCTTGAATGTGATGCATTTTGGGGGCACCTATTTTTTTCTCAGATTCTAGCATTTGGAGCAGAGCTAAACTTCAGTTTTCATATACCCTTAAATACAATATACCTGTTAAAAAAGAGGCATTTTACAAAAAAGAAACTTTCAGCAATTCTGTTAATTATTGGAATTTAAAAGAACAATAAATATTTTTAGTCATTATTACCTCAGAGATAACACACACAAAGATTTCTCAATCTTTGGTTCTTGGTTTTCATTTAAATGAGTTAAAATTGTATTCCTTAGGCACCAGCCCTTTTCAGTCATTTAATTCTTTAGCCAGTTGACATTTGAGCATCTGTTCTGTGTGTGGTACTGTAGTTCCAAGTCACCCTCATGAAACCTGCAAAGTCTAAACACTGTAGACCCAGTTTTAAGCTTAATCTATGTGAAAAGGAAAAGAGTTCCAACCATTTTAGTCAGATTCCTTTCATAAGACTGCTTTTGTATTAAATTTTTATATCATGCGAAAACTTTTCAATCCATTAAAGGTCACACTGGATGATGTATGCAGTTCTTCTTTCAAATAGGTCAAAATAAATTCTTAAAAGACATCAATCAGCAAGATTTACTTTCTTATTCCAAATTTTGAAGTCTGCATCTGCTTTTATTTTTTTAACGATTTATTTATTTATACAAGCACTGGGTACAGTCAGAAGCGTGGGAGGGTGACAGAATTCACCAGAGTCAGAGCGGAGAGCAGAGCAGGCAGACTGATGATGTACACTACTGAGGGGAGCAGCAGGCGGCAGGAGAGGTCTGCGCGCCATGTGGGACCCTCACCAGGTGGCTGGGGATCGAACCTGTGCTGCAGAGGCTGCGGGCAGCTTCGCAACCCAGTGCTCAACCGCTGTGCCACTGGGGAGGCCCGTCCCCTTATTTTTTTAAACACCAAAAATGGAGGCCCAACACATTTCATTCTTGAAGGCTTAGCTTAAGCTATTGCCTAGATTGTCTTTTAGTGACTAAAAGAACTCTTTTATCTTCATACTGTTTTGGTGACTATATGTATATTGTCATATCCATCCCTACAGAGTTGAATTGTAATAAATACCCTTTACATGGCGGAAACTCATAGTATTTCAGGAATGAGTGATTGGTATGCTAAATATGACTTATAGGTGATACTAATAAAAGTGTATTCACCATGTATGTGGGTGGTGATAAATTTCATCCTTAGAAACTATTCATCACTATCACATGACTCCCTTTGTGTGATCTGTATGTGCTAAGTATCGTGAGCACAGTCCTCATGACAGGTATGTGATTTTTAAATTAAATAATTAATTGACCAATTTCTTTTTTACATAGTATTTAGAGTGAAGGACTTTGTATTTGTGCTTATTATAGAATTGGGTTAGGACATGTAAGCAACTCTGCACGTTTTGCAGATTTGGTTAGAGCATAGATAACTTTCTGAAGATTTTGCAAAGTAGGGAAAAGAGTTCCATTGTGTTTTAGTCACCAAATTAGATTTGCCTGCTTTGGGGTCAGAGCAATCTGACTACATTAATTGCTTGATCTTCAATATACTGTGCCTGATGGATTGATTTCAAAGTTTCCCATTGCACTGGGAGTGTGCTCTCACACCAGCCCCCAAGGTTGGTTGCAGTCTCATGTTGGTTTTAGAAAATTGATCAAAACAGTACAGGCCTATTGACTAGCCCAGCTTCACTTCTTCTAGCTGGACAAACTTACTTGCTCTTCCTGCAGGAAACTCCCCCAGGTCTACATTCAAGCCTCTGCTCATGTGAGTGACCCTAACATAAACTTCTCTCTAACTTTATTAATTCATATCTTTACTGCTCTTAAGATCCTACTTGATACTCTAGAAAAGTTTCCCTAATTACCTTTAACTCATACCGAACACTCAATGTCTATTTTATCACTTTAGCCTTCTTGAAGGCAGGAATCATATTTACTGTTCTTACTGTTTTTCCAACAGGAAAATTACTATATAAATGATTCACTTTTTATCATCGGATCAAAGACGCTGGTGATGGCTAGTTTTTCTTTAAAATCCTCTGGTTCAACCCATTCTTTTTTTATTTTAACATTTATCATTTTTAAAATTTTTTTAGACAATATTTGCTTCCCCCACCCCCTCAGATTGAGTCCCCATAGAATTTCCTTCCCCAAGGCATCCGTGCACCATCACCACAGTTCCCTATTCGCCTCCTTCCCTCCCTCTCACCCCTCTCCTTCCTCCTCCCCTGCAGTATGTCCCTGGTTTATAGTTGTCTGTTTTTGCTTTGTTGTGTTTTGTACTGTTACTATTTTTTTATACTGATGTCTTATTTGGTTCCCCTATACTCCTGTTATAAGTGAAACCATCCGATATTTTTCTTTTTCCTTCTGGCTTATTTCACTGAGAATAATTCCTTCTAGCTCCATCCACGTTGCTGCGAATGGCATGAGTTTATCTTTTTTGATTGCTGAATAATATTCAATTGTGTATATATACCACATCTTCTTGATCCAGTCATCTATTTTTGGGCATTTGGGTTGTTTCCAGGTTTTACCTATTATAAGTAGTGCTGCAGTAAACATAGGTGTACAGTCAACCCATTCTTATTTTGCTCATGAGAATATTGTGTCTGACAGAAGTTGCAGGTGCATTTGGTGACTGTTACTGATTGCCAACTATGTAACTATGATGTGTTTTTATTTTTATGTAATTTCAGGCTTAATAGAAAAGTTGCAAGAACAGTAAAACAAACTTCCCTACTATTTTTTTTTAAGATTTATTTATTTATTTATACAAGCACCGGGTACAGTCAGAAGCGCGGGAGGGTGAGAGAATTCACCAGAGCCAGAACGGGGAGCAGAGCAGGCAGAAGGACCAAAGTACACTGCTGAGGGGAGCAGCGGGCGGGAGGAGAGATCTGCGGGCCATGTGGGACCCTCCTCCAGTGACCGGGGAGCAGCCGGGGATCAAACTGGCACTGCAGAGGCTGCGGGCAGCTTCGCAACCCAGCGCTCAACCACTGCGCCACCGGGGAGGCCCTTCCCTACTATTTTTACCCAGATTTCCCAAATATTTTTTTAAAAATCACATTTGCTCCATCACTTCTGCTCTCTACATTTTTTTGAACCATTCAGAACAAGTTGCAGACACAGTGCCCCTTTACCTCTAAGTACTTTAGTTTTTATTCCTAAGAAAATTCTCTTATGTAACCCCATGGTACAGTTATCAAAATTGGAAATTAACATTAATACATATTATTATCTGCTACACAGACCTTAGTGATTTCACCAATTTTTCCAGTGTCCAAAGAAAATCTTGGATCAAACTTAAGTGGCAGCTTGATAATTGCAGCACCAGAGCTTGCATTTCAATGTCTCCTGTTCTTTACCTCTCTAGGCTGAAATGAGATCTTTAGAAACCACCTCTGACAACACCATGGTGTTATCTGAGAACTTTGATAAACCTCTTAGGGCTTTCAAAGTTCTTTAGTAACTTCCAGAAATGTGGGACAAGTAATGATGTTATTTTTTTTTTTAAGGTCAGTGAATGCAAAGTGTCAATCTTGATGTCATTTTTTATGCTTACCTTGTGTTTGCCAAGCAGTAGCAGTCTCATTTATGAGATTAAAATTCAGAGAACTACCAGTTGACAATGTTGGACAGCAGCAGAAACCTTGACCAACAGTTGATAGAGTTGATGATGCCTGAAATGTAGAGACAGGACAATCAGCTCTTTCCTCTTTTCATATTGAAGATGGTGGTCATAATCTCTGACCTTATAGTAAAGCAATACCAGAGTACTCTGAGATTTAGTTTAAAAAAGTCATCACTTATAAATCAAATAACTTATTTTCCTACATTACTACCACGATATTCCAAATTTTCTAGATATGTAACAGTTAGAGAATCTGGATTAAACATTGATGTTTCAATGACCAAGGCTTGTATCTATTTCAGTGGAGTTCCTTGTTAAACTTACCATAAGGCATCCCAACATGGGCTCCAGCATTAAAGAGAACATAGTACAGCAGAGTTTGCTGTTAAAGAATTCAGCTGGAAAAGAATTTGTCACTGTTCAAAGGTTTGGGGGATAATTACAACAATCATAAAAACAGAAAATGATACGTAAATCTTTTTTAAAGTAAAAATGTTGGCTTATTTCTCAAAATGTTTCTATTACTTAATACTGTGAGTATCAGAGCCTTTGTTCAGCACATAATGTTCAGGGTAATTTGGTAGACATGAACTAAAGATCCTTTAAACAACTTGCTTTTATCACAATTCAATTTTGTTCCTTTATTCAGGCATAGTGACATTCACTTAGTGACTTTGTTGTGGGAACATTTCTTTGCATATAATATACAGAATGTTCAAACGTAGTCTGTTTTGGATCATTATCCATTACTTTGGGCTTTCTTGGATGAAACAAATGGAGTCCAGTTAACAGCCTCAAGTAAAAAATATCTGCAAGACATGACTTCCCTTATACATATAATAAGAGGGGAAAAAAAAACCCTTCACTTTTGGATATACTTTAGACAGTCATTTACAACAGAGAGCTCCTCTGAAGCTTTGGTAAACAGGAGAAGAAAGAGAAGAGAGAAAGAGGAGAGAGATGAGGGTGGCAGGGAGAAAGACAACTTGTGTGACTAGCTTGCTGAGTTTCAAGTTGAAACCTTTGCTGTTAAGAAGGGAGGGTAATGTTGCATTTGACCTGAGAAGTTATGTTATCTCTACTTGGTAGGAACAGACTTTAAACTTGAGTCCAAGACCACTGTGTTCCACTTGTAACTCTTCACCTCCTCACTGCTGGCCCTTGAGAATGTGCTCTCATCAGTATCCTTGGAGATTCTGACCATACTTGAGCAGTGGAGAGGAATAACCAGATCAAAAATGGCATCTTGAAAAAAACACTTTGAAACCAACCTAGGATTTTAAGATGATGCAGTAGCCACAAGTGTGATATAAATCAGCCATTTCATCTGTTAGAAAAAAAGGATTTTTGTTGGGTTTGGAGGAAAGCATATGAAAGGCAGCCCATGCAGTGAAAGGAACATGAATGGGCCATGGGGAACAGACAATTCCAAATTCTGATATTTCCAATTTTACAGGTCATGTGATCACCTTGAGTGTGTTACTTAATCTCTCTAATATTCACTTTATATACCATGAAAATCTTACACTCATTTAGTAGGTCTCTATTGGGTACCTACTATGTATCAGCACTTTGTCAAGCACAGAGGACTCATGGATGAATAAGACACTGCTCCTCTCTTCAGAGCTCAGAACCTGGGAGACTCATAGTGAGACTTATGTGAGAACATATGTGAAATCCCTTAGCACACAGTAGGGACTTAATATATTTTATTTTTATTTCATATTTGTTCTTTTAGTTATCCATAAAATGAGGAAACCCAGAGATTTCACAAGAATTTAGCAATTTTAGTCAATGATTCCCATTACCTCCCACACAGCCCCTCCTAATTAGGAAATGCCATAACTTGGAATTGGACCAGATGGAAGCATAAATATATGGAATCTGTACTGAAATGAGTAAGCAAATGTGAACTCCTATTCTAGTTTTGCATCATTATCTTTTTGCTCTTGGGTGATTCACTTCACTTCTCTGGTAGGCATTAATGTCAATAATAGAATGAGAATGTGGATTAATTGGGAATGGTCTTTATCCTTTCTGATTCAGCATTAGTTGATTTTGCTTCTGGACCTCCACTTGAATAGATGGTATGTGAAATTTTTGGTCTTTTTTATATCACCTTGCCCTCAAAGTTTTATTGATGTTGCTGGAAACAGAAACACTGATTTGATTTCAACCTTGATTCAGTTGATTTTATTCTGTTCTTTCCTCTTAATGTTGGGTGTTGGAGCAAATGGAAGAGGAATGAGAAGAGGAAAGTTGATATAGCTGTCTCCATATCTTACAGTCTGCCCTTTTAATTAAACGTGAGCTGACTCTTGGGTTCTCTGTTTCAGTGCTAACAACACAAGAGACCGAGTTCCCTCTAATCTAATGTCTTCACCAATGTTATTGTTTTTACTTGTAGCACTGCACGCTTAGCCTAACTTACAGAATACCAAAGCCTAACAGTGAGCAATAGGATGGCTTTTCATGGTCATTTTACATCCAAAAACCAAAATTTCTGAAAGGAGAAAGGTACATTTTCCAGATTGATCAGTTGGTTAGCAGACAGACCAGACCTTGAACTTTCATCTCTCATGCAGCTCTCTTTTGTTTTGCCAGTGCTTTAAAAATCATTATTTTTATGGTTTATTCATTGCATTACTTCTTAAGAATCAAACATAATGTGCCTTACCTCATCTCTTTTGGTAAAGATTTTCTTGGAGCTCCCATCTTCCTCATTCTGTGGTCTCTTTATGTCATGTGAGGTTCTCCGCAGTGCCTCCTGGACTGAGAAGATTTCCTTTCCAACCTTTAGTGTATTCAGAGCAGTGTTAGGAAAGGCTTTGAGGTGCTCCTAGTCACCCATAATCCCACTTCTCTCTTTTATCCTGTTTGCTTCTTAATAAATTCATTAATCATGACTAACAGTTTTAGAATGCTTAATATGAAAGACATGGTGTCAGTTACAGCCCATCAGAATAATGATATGATATATAGTTTTTCAAATTTTTCAACATGGGGAAGTGAAGGTGTAGAGAAGCTCTGTGCTTTATCTGAGGTTCCAAGTCCAGTAAGCAGTGGTTCTAGGATTTGAAGTGGTCTCATTCCAGAGTCTTTGCCTTCAATACTGTGGTATATTCCCCTCCCACTCTATTCCCTATAGCTACCCCATCCCATCTAAGACATGCTATCTCTTCCTTTTCTTTTTTTTAAGATCCCTGTCTTTCTGCAGCCCTAATCATTGGTGATCCTCTGAGTTTCACCTCTGTCCCTATTCTCTGTCCTTTATATATGTGAACCTTGGGCAATATCACCTGCATTGAAAACTCTGTACTTATCAATACCTCTGGAACCTGCTTCCTGCCCCATTTCTGGCCTCCTCTTCCTTCATGTAGTTCTCTCTGGATATCTGCACAGTGATCTCATACTCAACTTGTTTAAAATCATGGGACCCCTTTGGTGACTGGAGTAATTGCCCTTCAGCCTAGAGAGGGGAGATACTTTGGAGGTTTTCTAGGTTCTGCTGCAATGAAACTCTTGGTGTAGTCTTTGACACAGTGCATCTGGATATTAGAAAATACTTTTTTTTAAAAAATATTTACCTCTAAACAAATCAGAAATTTATTTTTCCCCTAATGGAAAAGAATGTGCTTTTAAAGGTATAGGATGATTTTTTTCTTTTGCCTTCGATATTCAAGTAGGTGTTTATATCAAAAGGAGCTGTGCAGGGATGATGTTGGAAATGGCCTTGTCACCATGACTGAGATTTCTTCAGCATCTGATCTTAGCCATTCATGGAACCCCAAAGACAGGATGAAACCCAGCCCATGAGGGTTTCCACAGGTTCCAGTAGCTTAGTGTATCAAACCATAGAGTGATACCTTGAAAGGGAAACCACAAGTAATATTTGAAATTAATCTCTCTTTGCTCCCTTTTCCTGCCTTTAACCTCTAGCTACTCTGCTATCTTTGGTTTATATGGCTCTATTTTTATCAAGATTAAACTTTTTTTGTTTATTTATTTCTTTGTAGTCTGCTCTGTGTCTTATTTGGGAAAGTTCATTTGGGTTTTTTCCCTCTTCTTTCCTGAACCATAAATTTTTGTTCTCATATAACCCTCTCTCTGAACACAGTATCTTTTACTTCCTAATATTATTTGTTCCATGCTTATAGGATGTTCTTTGCCATCTAATTTTAGCTTCTACATAATGCCCTCTAAGCAGACTCTTCTTTGGAAGGATAAAAGCTATGGTTAAGATGTCACTTCCCATAAATCAGTTTTGGTGAAGATGAAGGCAGCTGTGGGCAGGGGAGGAGGGAGCAGAAATTCATGAAGCCTGACCCTTTCAAAGTCAGTTTAATCCTCCCTCTTATCCCTGTGTCTCTATGCTACTCTTTGGAGGGTGGATGGACCCTCTTTAACAAGAAGGAATGAGCTTTTGCATTGTCTGCCTTTGTCACAACAACAAAAGCCTGGAAAATTCCAATTAATTAGCAAACCTTGGGCTAATGAAAGAATAAAACCAAAAAAGAAATGCTCTAAGCTTTCTGAGAGGCATACACATGTGAGGACAATGCTGATTTCAAATATTTGGGACTGTTTGTATAATTTTCCCAGGGTTTGCCTTCCTCAGATACAGAGAGATAAGACCCGAGAAACAAGAGCAAGGATTTGTCAGAGTCAGGATGTAATAACATTGCTGGCTTTTCAGGACACTGATCCACTCTCATTTGAAGAAGGTAGTTAAATGTGGACTCATACACTCAGGGAAATTAAAACCAGAATCTCAACTCTGCACATTGTGTGTTTAGAGGAAAACCTGGCAATTGGACCAGCATTAAGTAGGTTGTGAAATAAGGTTGAAGTTAATTATTATGAGGGGCCAAGAAATCACTGTACCATTGTGTCCTTGAATGAGGACTTGGAACCAGCATGACTACTATAAGCATATGGTGATGAAAAACAGTGAAATCACTCATTTGTCCTTTATTATATATTTTTTATTAATGTACCATTGGTTTACAACAATATATATGATTCAGAAATATAGGATTCCACCTCTTCAGGTGTATGTTACCACACCACACCCACCACTGAGGCACCCATAGTCCTCTACCATAGTCCATTGCGCCTCTTCCTCACTTTGTTTCTGTCCTTTCCCTCCCCCTCTTGTTGCCTTAGTTTTTTTTTTTTTTTTAAAGATTTATTTATTTATTTATTTATACAAGCACTGGGTACAGTCAGAAGTGCGGGAGGGTGCGAGAATTCACCAGAGCCAGAGTGGGGAACGAAACAGGCAGACTGATGAAATACTCTGCTGAGGGGAGCAGCGGGCGTGGCAGGAGAGGTCTGCGCGCCATGTGGGACCCTCACCTGGTGGCCAGGGATCAAAACGGCGCTGCAGAGGCTGCGGGCAGCTTCACAGCCCAGCGCTCAACTGCTGTGCCACCAGGGGAGGCCCTGTTGCCTCAGTTTTATAGTCAGATTTCTAGGGTTTGCTTTTGGCTTGGTGTTGTATCACTCTTTGTTTTGTTTCTCTATATTCCAACATATGAACAAAACCACCCAGTATTTGTCTTTCTCTTTCTGACTTACTTCCATAATCCCTCCAGTTCCATCCATGTTGTCACAAATGGCAAGAATTCATCCACTATGTATATATACCACATCTTCTTTATCCATTAATCTGTCCTTGGACACTTAGGTTGATTCCATAACTTGACTATTTATTGTGAATAATGAGACAGTGAACATAAGACCACATATATTTCTTTGAATTAGTGTTTTTGCATCCTTTGTTTATATATCAATAAGAGGAATAGCTGGGTCATATGGTAGCCCTATTTTTAATATTTTGAAGAAATTCTATGCTGTTTTCCATAGGAGTTGGACCAGTACACATTCCCACCAACGGTTTACCAGGGTTTCTTTTTCTCTATATCCTCACTAACATTTGTTGTTTCTAATCTTTAGGTATGGACCATTCTTGCAGGTGTGAAGGGGTTTCTCATTGTGGCTTTGATTTAATTTGATTTTACTTTGTGTGTCCTTTAAAAATGAATAGCATTTTTAAATGTGCCTGTTGACCTACTGAATTTGTATCTTTTAGTTGGATAATAATAACAACAGCATTAACATTGGTGTAGTTATAAAACCTCAATAAAACTACTACCAACAACTAACATTAAAGCATTTTACAGTGTGCTAGGCACTATTCCGAGGACATTAATCTTCTCAATGATACTACTAAATTCTAGACTGTGA
Source organism: Talpa europaea (assembly GCF_964194135.1). Classification (NCBI taxonomy): domain Eukaryota; kingdom Metazoa; phylum Chordata; class Mammalia; order Eulipotyphla; family Talpidae; genus Talpa; species Talpa europaea. Next base: position 33,888,887 of record NC_140074.1, read on the forward strand.
CTGATCTCTTTATTACCTCCATTTTATAAAGCAGAATGTTGAGGCTGAGATATTAAAGTGATTGCCCCACATGTATAGTGATGAGCCCAATTTTCAATCTCTGCAGTCTAATTACATTGTCTACACTGCATACAACCACACCAACTGGTTTTATTTACATGGGTAGGAATGCTATACTAGCCAGGCTAAATATTTCCGGGCTAGAGTAGGAGCCCAAGAGTCAGAAACTGTATTCTCAGTTTGGTCACTAGTTATTCCTGTGATCTTAGACAAGTCATTCATGGTATATGAGGTGTCTTACAGTTTTAGTATTCTGTTGATTAAGAAAATGATTTCAGAGAGGGAAAATGAAATAGTCATTTTTTGAAGGGTGTGTGTGCATGTGTTTTTGCACACAGACATTAAAAAATGAGGTTTCTGCTTTGGATAAGGGCATATCTCCACTCAAACCCTAACTTTCTTTTTAGATTTAGGGTTGATTGCTTTACCACTGTGAACTTTGGCTTCTTCTCTTCCCTGATGGAGGTGATTGTATTATGTGTTTTACTGCCTTCCAGGATGCCCAGGCTCTATTGGTACTTCCTTTGTGTGTCCTTGTGTAGTGTGTGAGTTAGGGAGCTGGGTACAGATAAGAGATTGGTGCCAATAAAAGGTCATTTTCCTGAAGTGGTGACTAAGTAGGTATTTTTGCAAAATAGAACCACTGGTAACTGGCCTTATAGGTGAGAATAATTCAGTCCTGAAACTAGCAAGGTGCTGGCAGTTCTCTGGGTTAGGCTTCACTGAATTACATCGCCTTCCTTTCTGTGATCTTCTATAGACAATTATTTTGTCTGCAAGTGTTCTTCAGACTCTTTGGAACAATTGGTAACTGAAACAATGCTGGATTAGCAATCATACTGGATTGGAGAGTGTCCCCTCAAAATTCATGCCTACCTGGAACCTCAGAATGTGACCTTATTTGGAAAGAGGATTTTGTAGATGTAATCAAATTAAAGATAATGCTATATTGAATTAGGCCTCACCCTAGGGTGATTGGCCTCCTTATGAAAAAAGGGGAATTTGAACATGAATACAGAGATTTAAATGCCATGTGAACACAGAAGTCACTAAGGGAGAACTCCACGTGATGACAGAGGTAGAGATTAGAATGATGTGTCTATAAGCCAAGGAATGGCAAGGATTGCTGGCAACCACCAGAATCTCCAGTGAGAACAGAGTCTCTGTGAGAATAGAGCTCTGCCATCACCTTGATTTAGGATTTATGGTGTCCAGAGCTGTGAAAGAATAAATTTTTGTGGTTTAAAGCCACCCAGCTTGTGGCACTTTTGTTATGGTAGTACCAAGAAATTAATAGGGCAAGTAAAATTGGCTGTTTCTAAATCATAATAATTAGGGCTGGACAAAAAGGAGAGAGACAAGTAGACACTGACTAAGGGAAAATAGAAGATATAGTACATCAACAAAAGGACATTTTAGAAACCATTTATCTTCATCTTGACACTTTTGTTCAGTGTAAGTTAAATCTCTTTTAATTCTTATGATCCAAAGCCAGAACCAGGTATCATGAAAATGACATAACAAAGAATCTGATGAAAATTGAATTTTTAGTAGGCTAATTTTTTTTAAATTTTGACTTTCAAAAAATAGTATACTGTAAACTTTGGTGATTATCATTATAGATACTAAATTGTGTTATCTACATAATGAATCTTAAGAGAGGTGCTACTACCTAGTCTATCAGTTGATTTGAATATATTTTTAAGTTACCTACATGTTTCCAGAAGTTGAAAAAGAGTTGGTATATGTGAAACACTAACTTTGCTATAGAATAGATTGGAAAGTGCAGAATTCCTTAGCATTAGATTATCATTTGTAATAAGATTATCATTTGGGACTAAGCCTTGAAATTGCGGTACAAGAAATAAATCTTAGTTACCTAAAAACAAAGGAGTCTGCAGAAAGCAACATGATAATAAGACAAAACCATTAAACAGTCTTGAGTTATGTAGACTCAGTTTGTTCCAGAAAAGCTCAGAGTGAAGACAGCTCGTGAATTCTGTCATCAGTCAGGGAGGCCCATATCACATGTCACTTTGCTTTGTTTTTAACATGTGGCTCAAGCTATGCCAGACCTGCTGCTGTGTGGGAGATGTACTTTCTGACAAAATAAGGCATTTTCCTGGCATCAGGCTCCTTTGGAATTTTTACTGGTGTGCATAAATCCAGAGAGTTTGCATTTCCCACACATATCCAATGTGGTCACACTCGGCTTTGTGGATTTGTGGTGTTCTCAAAGCTTGTCAGTGCCAACATGGTCAGTTCCTTATCACCATTGGGATTTGTTCGGAAGAAATGAAACCAGGTGTTTATTTATTAATTATTCAAAAATTGTGTCCCATCTACTATTCCTATTACAAAAAAGAAATAGGGAAGGCAAAACAGACCAATTTTGGTTGGATTGAAGTGTTTTGTAGAATGGAAATAAAAAAAAATATCTAATACGCTGTCTCCTTTCCCTCATTCTCCTCATCCATCATGATAATAAATTTCACTGGAAAAGTTCACTTATGTTAGTTCCTGTCCAAATAGATGATGCTGCTGATCAAAGAGATGACAACGATCTTGATGATGACAGCAGTGATGACATTGATATTAACGTTCTCTCTTGGTTATTCCTTATAGGCCTAATTCAAGTACTCTATAAATAAGCAAATCCCAGGACATGAGTCTGAACTCTTCTTAGTGACTTCTTGAAACACCATTGGGTTTCCCACTTAGCTCCTGATTCTCCTCACCTGGCTGTACTTCTTCACCATTAAGAGTCCATGATATGTTATATTTGCATAGAAATGAAAGAGGTTGATCATCCATACTGGAAGAGGGGCATAAGAGAAGGCAAACTGTATAAAATGATAGGGAAAAAAATCCACAATGTTTCAAATGTAACCCTAGGAAATGATTCATTCAGTTGATTCATTTAGCACGTTTGTTGACCATGTGTGAGATATGAGACTAACAACTGGAGATGAAAATTCAAGATACTGTCCCTCTTTTCTAGGAGTCTGAAGTCAAAAGATTGATAAATCATCTCCAAATTTATCTGGTTCCACACTGCCTTTTGCTGAGTACATTCCAGCCAACTTGGCTCTCGTTTTCTTCCTCCAGTGTACCAAACTAGATCAACCTTCAGGTTTTTATATTTGCAGCTTCCTTTGCCTAAGATTCTGTCCCATGTTGTATCATGGCTTTTTTCTCATTGTTTGCATCTCAGTTTATGAGCTGCTTCTCTTCCTCAGACCTGCCCATAGTCAAAAACAACCTCCCTCTCCTCCCCGCCCCCCATGATCCCTGATCCATCTTCTTGCTTAATTTCTTCCATGGCACTTATCCTTTACTGAAGTTATCTCATTCATTTACCTATTTTACTCCTTACCAATGGAATATGTAATTTAAGAGAAAGGGTGTCTTACTTGCTTGTTTTCCATTGTATCTTTAGAAATGCATTTTTGTTGAATGAGTGGATGGATGAATAAATAACTAGACTGCATTATAATACATTCTGTAATGGAAGTGTTAAGAAAGTGTTCCAGGAAAATGAAGAAAAGATTGACAGCTTTCGTGTCAGAGCAGTGTGGGAATGTCGCCACAGAAAAGATAAATGAGTAGTACCTGGAAGGCAGGAGAGAATTTCTTGGAGGCACTCTTCCTGCTTAGATAGATGAAGTCATTTTTTCCTGTTTATGACCCTTCCCAATTGACCCACCTGCTCCTGGCATTAGTGGACACCCCAGATTATTCACTGATAGAATTGATTGTAATACTCAAAGGCTAAGCCCAGTAATTGTGACCTTTGCTGTCACTGGATGCATGTATCAGGGAAGTGAAAAACACATGTTTCCTGAAAAACTTCTCTTTCATGCTACAAGAAGTTGCTAAAAGCCTGTCTTTTCAATAAAAAGAACTTGGAATTGATGTAATGGATAAAAGGAGTATATGAAACATAAGTAGGCATTCTTGATGAAATAAAAATAGAAGCTTAAAAGATGCATCAGTTTTGGAAAGATAAAAAAGGGCTTATTTTTTCCTCTACTGTAAGAATATGTGTGGATGAGGCATGTGTTTTAAACTATAGAATAAAATTTGCATAGTACTTCAGGGTACTGCAACCATGGCAATTCAGAGTTTTGTCTGTCCTGATAGACATGCTTGCAATATATATATATCCATTAACAAGATTATCATTTGAAGAGACAATCTCATTTTTACCAGAAAGGTTTTTTGAGGATAAAATTTATTGATATTTAATGAAGCATGAAGCTTGTAAATGAACCATGAAAGCAATAGCTAAACTAATTAACTGCACATAAAGACTCCCAGAATACATATGTGATGTGGGCTGTGTGCTTATCAATTGTGCCTGGTTACACTGACATCCTGGATAACACTCTCTTCATATATGCCTTGTGGAAGCAACAGTAAATCCTCCTGTAATGCATGCAATAAAGGCGGAAATAACCATTTAGATTTCCTGAAAATGTAGATGGGATATTTAAGTCAGGCATTGCAGGGTTTATAGGTTATAATTTAGCAGAGTTAAGACTAGTAATAACAACATATTATTTCCACACACTTGATTTAAGCCTCTATCTATGCTGTTTCATTGAATGATAAATCGTTCCTTGGTTCTAAAAATAATGCATCTCCTTTCCTCCCTTCTCCCCTTCAAAGGGAGACTAGGGATGCTAAATAATACTAGATGAACATTTCATTGTGCAACAGGAATTCATGTGGACCTTTTATAATTGCATGAAAAACATGCCCTGTTGAGAGCGCTGAGAATTTTAAAAAGAAGGCAAGGGCCTCCCTGGTGGTGCAGGCGGTTGAGCACAGCACTGTGAAGCTGTTCGCAGCCTCTGCGGTGAAGGTTCTATCCCCGCCGGCCGCAGAAATGCCCGCATGGCAAGGCAGACCTCTCCTGTCTCGCCCGCTGCTCCCCTCAGCAGTGTATTTAGTCAGTCTGCCTGTTCTGCTCCCTGCTCTGTCTCTGGTGTATCCTCAAACCCTCCTGCACATCTGGCCTGCACCCCGGTTCTTATATAAATAAATAAATCTTTAAAAAAAAATAAAAAGAAGGCAAAACTAATCCTGCTTTGGCCATCATTGCACATGGTACCAGTGTGGAAGGCAGATGACTTACCTTAACAGAGATATTTATGATGATCTTTTATCAATGGCCTTCTTCCTTTTCAGCCAGTAGCTCTCAACTGTCAATGAAAGGCTTAGAATTTCCTCATGCATCTTTCTGAAAATGATATCCATATACAAATAAAAGAGTCTGACAAATCATTAAGACCCCTTGTACCTTAATAATATATATACTATGCCATGTATTATATATATAATAATAAAGGCAGGCTCTATAAAACACATTAGAACAATACTTTCAAACTTGAGTATGCTTAGGAATCCCCCAGAAAGCCTGTAAAAATGCCAGTGAGTAGACCTCATGCCCAAAGTTTCTGATTCAGTAGATGTGGGTTGGGGATGGAAAATTTTCATTTTTAACAAATTCCAAGATGAATATCACTATACCTTAAGAAAAATTGCAGTCGCATATGCCTGCTAGGGTGGTAAATGGCATTTTCAAGGACTCACTTAGGGAAAATCCCAAGCCCATGGGGAAGATGTGATTCATTGCAAGTCTCAAATATGCTCTGGACTCACACCTTATGTCCTTTTCTTCCTTAAAAAAGCACTTTTATTCTTCCTGTAAGATATCTAAGGCCTTCCTCATGAGATAAGGGCTTGACACTTATTTACACTTAGGTATGTGACCATTGAGAACTTTGTCCTTTTTAACAAGGGGATGAAATAAAAGGAATGAAGCTCTGAAGAAGGTATTTCAGATATATCTGCCAGTGGGTCTTTTTTTTTTTTTTAAAGATTTATTTATTTATGCATACAAGAGCTGAGGTACAGGCCAGAGGTGTGGGGGGTGAGAGAATTCACTAGAGACAGAATGGGGAACAGAACAGGCAGATTGTGCTGAAGTACACTGCTGAGGGGAGCAGCAGGCAAGTGAGGAGAGGTCTGCTGTGCTATGTGGGTTGCTCCCTGGCCAGCCAGGGATCGAACTTGTACTGCAGAGATTATGGACAGCTTCACAGGTTGCATCTTAACCCCTTGTGCCACCAGGGAGGCCCCTGCCAGTGGGCTTTAAGGGCTAAAAGTTGAGGACTGAACTCTTACCTTTCAGGCCAGGTACTCATTTGTTTACAAAGCATTCTTCTGCTCCTGTACCTTCTCAGACAACCCACTTTTGCATTGAAGCTCCTTCTCTAATAACTAATACAGGGCCTGTCATACAGTAGACATCTGGTAAGTGTTTATCTAATATATAGATAGACTGGTGTTAAAAGGGACAGAAATGATCAATGCTTGTGTTATTGTTTCTCACCTCTCTTTAGACATTAGGGAAAATATACTGTTGCCTGAAAAGAAAATAGTCTCATAGTTCCCCAGGGCACTCCCACCATCCTTCACCTGTGCTTAGGTTTTAATAAGCGAATTAGTAAGACTTGGTCATGAACCAAATGATCTGTGTAATGGGTCAGTAGTTCCAGGTGTAATCGCCCCTTGTGTCACTTGGCTACACAATCATGTTTTATTCCTGCTTTGTAACAGGCTTTAAAAAAAATCTTTCAGCAGTGATTTAGTAATGTGAGATTTACAGTTTTTCATTTATTAGTACTAGTATATTTTCCTAAATATAATATTTTTTCTGAATATAAAATGAATACATGTAGAAAAAAATTAAATACTGAAAAAAAAAAGAACAAAATAAAATCACCTACCAGTATTACCTAGAGATACTCATTGTTAATATTTTAAGAGCTAAATATGTGTGAATATCTTGCCAAAGATATGGTGGTTTTTAATCTGAAATATTTTTACAGTTATGTCTGTTTAGCTTTATCTTTTACATCTTTATAATATGAAAGAAAAACTTAAATATGTTTTCTTTTGGTTGTTTTATATTTTACTGTGAACTTCCCTGTAATTAATTTTGATCTATTATCACTGATTTTTCTTTTCAAATGAGGAATTTAAACATCTCTCCATTCTGTATGGTCTTCTTTGGTGTGACTTTTCCCTTCCTTTTGTCAGAGATAAAATTTATTTCTCTACCCCCTTGAATTTGGATGAGACTTGAGCCTCTTTTGGCCAATAATACATGACAGAAGTCATGCTCTGTCTGTTGAAGTCATGATCCTTTACTGGCTTACAAGCTCTTTCTTCAAAGTCAGCCCACATGCTGTGAGAAGCCCACCTGATGCAAAGGTCATGTATAGAAATTGCCGTGAGCATATGAGTGAGCTACCTAGATGTCCATCCAGATGAATGCAGTCCTAGCTGACATCTGACTGCAGGTTATGAGAGACCCCAAGTGGGAAGTGTGCTGTTAAGCCTGGTCAACTCCCAGAACCACAGAAAATAATAACTATTTGTTTTAAGGACTGGTAATTTTGGCATAGTTTGTCATGTAGCAATAAACAATCAGCATATATCATATGAACAAGAATTTAGCTTTGACTTCTCCCCTCTTACCATTTATTGAGCAATCTCCTTTCCCCTACTCATTTGTAGTAGCATCTTATGCTAGTTGTTATTATATATCTGAAATCATGATCTTTTGCTTCTGTTTCTTTGTTCAATTTAACCAGCTTTCTTCTGTGTTTGACAGTTATTATCCTCACAGTTTTATAATATTTTTCCTTTCTTTTCAAAATCTTTTTGAATGTTAGTGTAGTTTATTCTTTCAGGTGAATTTTAGAATCCATTGTCAAAGATATGGTGGTTTTAGATCTGAATAAGGAAGACTCATTAGGATACTCTACACTAAATCAGTGGTTCTTGGCCAGAGTGCTGTTGTCCCCCAGGGTCATTTGGCTATGACTGGATAGAATTAAGTTTTGATTTTCTCTGGAGGTAGTGCTACTGGTATCTGGTGGGTAGAGGTTAGATGCTGTTCAACCTGTTGCAATGCACAGGGTTCTCTTCCCCCTACCTCCCACCTAGCCCCATAACACAGAATTATTTGTTACAAAATGTCAGAAGAATCAACATACTTATTATATTTAGTTTTCTCAACTTGGAACATATTTTTCATGTCTTCAGGAAAATAATCATAGTTTTCTTCACAGTAATGCTACACTTCTATTTTTATTTAAATTTTTCTCATTGCATTTTGAAAAATTAAATTGATACATAAGAAACCTTTTGCCATATTTATATTGTCTTGCCACCTTATTTAATTTTCTTCTCATGTCTAGTAATTTTCAGCAGATTCTGTTAAATTTATACGTAGATAGAATTCCTGAAATTTATGTTGGTAAGAAGGAGAAAAAGTAAACTTAGTGTTTGCTCAGAAAATATTTAAGCTGGAAGGGACTTGAGAAGTTATTTAGTTTCTTGCCTTTATTTTTGTGACAATAAATCTGAGGTCTAGAGAAGTTAATTTACGTGATTCCTGTCACTTCATTATTATAGGAACCTAGAATGGAAAGGAACACAAAAAATAGCAGTTGGATAAGAACAGTGAAAAGTCCACAATTTGCATTAAAAATGTGAAACTTGACACACTACATTTTAAGCCTTTTGAGAGATATTATAAAGAGTTGAGAATGACTTTAGAAATGTTCTCTTTCAGCCCCTTCACTACCCTCCCCCTAAATTGTTTATAATAGCCTGGCAAACCCTTTTTTAAATTCTTCCAGAGACAAGGACCTGTTACTGACCAAACTAGGTTGTGTAACTCTTACTCAGAAAGCCAGACTCTGAACTATGAGCTTGTTTCCACAAAGGAAGCATTTTGTTATCAAATGGTGCCATATAGGATGGCAGAGTCAGTGCTCAGAAAAGGCTGCCTTCTTGAGTGGAAAGTAAAGGAAGAGTGTATAGGAAAGAAAAGAATGTAGGAATGTGAAGATGTTGGGAGAGTTTCTTCATTCTCAGGTCTGGGAATGCCAGGCGGTCTAGGCGTAGTTGATTGTAAGACTATTGATTATATTTCTGGAGTAGTTGCTTTTTTCTGTGTTATCAATTAAAATAACTCCCCAGTGTTCATTAGATACTGATGTTATCAGCATTCTCAAAAGGAACAGACATATCTTATTAAATCTTAGGTAACATACCATCATGGCCCTGAGGAATGTAGTTCAGCTGCTTCTAAGGCAGGGGTCATATCCCTAGTTCAGACTTGACCACAAACTCTTGGTCTCACAGAGTGTTTCCAGTCATTTCTGCTTACTAGAAAGTTCTTCCTCTGGTTAAGCTGTATGCATCTTCTTGAGACTTACACATCCTTTGCAGTTGAATGGTGTTAGAAGAAGCAGAACTTTCACCAGCTGCATAAGTGGCAACTAATAGAAGTTTGAAGGGCAATGGGAAAAAATTGTTACTTGTTGGTTGACTAGGTGACATATAGGGTTGGGTCGGTTTGAGGTTCCAGTTTTCAAATGCACAGGACCCATGTAAACTAGGCATTCCATAATTACTTGTTTGTAAAGGGCAGAACTGACACAGAATAGGTTTTCTGATGCAGCAGACCGGGTAAAGGAGGAGTCAGAGTCCTCAGTGGTTTTGTAGGCTTTTATTGGGATTACCAGGTACACGGTACACGGCAGGCAGGGGTGCTGGGGGGCCAGGAGGCTGGCAGTTCTCCCAGCCCCCAGCAAATCCGCACTCTCTCTGGGCTCTCTGGCATTCTCTGCTTCTGCTTCTACTTCTGCTTCTTTGCTTCTCTTTGGCTTCTGCTTGCATCCCCGTGATGCCGCCCTTAAAAGCACAGTCTTAGCCCAGGTGAATCCCATCTACCTATGCCCACGCCCTATTCCAGGTGCCCACCGTCAGGCATGCATTCAGGACCTCAAGGATCCGTGGGAGGGCAGAAAAGCCTGACATTTTCTTTACCCTACATTGTTGAATAGAATTTAATTTTGTATGTTATTTTTATGTTTTTCCTAGTTTTAGGTTTGTTTTTGTTTGTTTGCTTGTTTCTTTGTTTCTTAAGAGGCCAGTGGGTAAGAATTTGGCCCAAGAAGAACTGAAGGTCTTAACCCCAAGTGCCCCTGGTACTGTCACTTTCCAAAGGTTCTCCTTTCCTTGGGGCCTTCAGCCAGGGATCCCCCCTGCTGTGGAGGGTATAAGCAGGTTTAACTAGGAACAGATGATTCTTATGCTTCATTACCAGACTTCATTACAGGCAAGGTCCCTGTGCCACAGGGACTCCATCCAAACTCATTGACATAGTGAAGAACCCTTCCATTATTCTGAACTCCTGAAGGCAGAATTTTTCTATAGAACAAACACAAAGAAGTAAGGTCACAATGCAAAGGAATTTCCTCTGCGCATAACTGGTAATTGGACAATTGTTCTGCAATTATTACTATGCCAGGAAATAACCTAGCCTCACTCATGGCCTGTAAACTTTCTTTGAGATGGGAATCCTTTTAAAAATTACACTGTCGAGTTTGATATGCTTAAATTGGATTTTTTCCCCTTTTCTTAACGAGGTGCTTGCTGTCCCTGAGCAGCCTGAACATTGGTTCCTTGGCAAATTTACGTTTGGCAAATAAATAAGCCATTACTGTTTCCACTAAAATCTGTGGTTTAGCAGTGGTTCTACTAAAGCCTAAGGTTTAAGGAGCTTTGAGCAAACTACAACTGAATCTCTTTTTTAATATGTCGAAGGTAAACACTTCTTTCTCTTCTGATAATTCAGATGTTTGGTCTGATCTGGGAGAGTGATGGCTTTTGTTGTATCGTATAGACTTGGAGATAAAAGAAAAAGAGAAATCTGCCTGGGTGCATTTTCAGATACGATTTGTAGAGTGAAATGGAATTGATCTTTAGGCATGGTTCTCTGTGTCTATTTTCATCGCTGGTCCCTTCTTCTGTGCTTGCTGCTTTTTTCCTATAGCTCTTCATTTCATGAATACTTCTGTCCTAAATCCAATGATCATTATGTGGGAGGAGCCTGCAATCAATCTGCCATCCTCACTCTATTTTAAAGGTAAAAGACATTTTTAACTGTCTCAGAGATATTTGTATCATTAAGCATCATTTGTAACTGATAATTCAATAAAAAATAGTAGAATACAGTAGAATGAGGTTAGTTGGGAACAAGGATTACTTGGGTTTTGGTAGCTTTGTGACCTGGGAATTTCAGTCACTTTACCTTTCTGGACTTGAATTTTTACCATCTGTAAGATAAGGAGGTTGGAAACATGATTTCTATTATTGCTTCTTGGCACATATGTCTATTAATTCAAAGCATGGTGGGAGCAGGGATGTATCTTTTTCTTATGAGGGAAGCTCTTGAAATGATTTAATCTGTTCTGGTAAAGATACTCATTTAGGTTATGAGAGGTGAAAGATTTTTAGATTTGATGTGCAGGTAGGATAGAAAATGATCATTTATTGAGCATCTGGTTTGTTCCAAGTTGGGCTATAGATGGTTCATTATGTGGTCTAATGAATTAAATGTGACCAGGATAGTTAGTCTAAATTATTTGGTCCAATTCACTTAGAAGCAGAGCCATAGACCAATTTGGTCTCCTGGCCTAGAGACTTGGCTCTGGGAGAGACCCCTCTTGCCTCCATACCATTGAGCTCTCCTATCCATACATCCACATAACTGTCCTTATGTTAATATTTTTAAAGGGTAGTGAAAAAGAGCAGTCACATGCCTGGGGATAGTTGGTAACTCTCTAGTTAGACTCTGCTTTTAGGTCAGTGCAGTTTTGAAAGACAAAATCTTGGGTTACTGAGGCAGAATTTTAGAAAACACATCCTGTAGATTTTTTTTTGGTATTATTTTTAAAGGAGGTTGATTTCTAATAGAAAGGGGCCCTATAAATATCTCCCCTGCAAAGCACTTCATACTAACTTCCTGTTGCACCTGACACATTGTGTAATTGCTTTTGTGTTCGTGTGTATATATGCATATATGCTTATTGAGTTTTCACATTGCTACTATACATTATGATGAATTGTGGGCACTCAGTACTGTTTGTTGAAAGAGTAGAATATTAGTAAATCCCTTCTATAGGATTTTTTCAGATGAGTATTTCCTTTCATCTTCCTAAATATTATCATTATCATCATCTTTTTTTCAGTATCCCAATAGCCTTTTGATCTCTTATTTTAATAGCCATCACTTTGTGATATCATTCTTTTGATTTATTTCACCTGCCTTTACCTCACAAGCTAACCACCAAATGAGTGAATGAATAGAGGGAATTAATGTTATATAATCCCTGAAGGTGAGATGGGTGATATAATAGACATTTAACCACTACTGTAAAGGTTAAAATAGTGTGATCTGTATTCTTGCATACATTATACCATTTAAAGTACCTTTAAAAGACCTGTTAATGGCTCATTCTTGACATTGCCTCTGTATGGGAAGATGTTGGACACTGTGGGTGAGTGCTTATTTCAACTTTGGGAGAAGAATTGGTTTTCAATTGTCCTTTCTCTTCTCTAGTATTCAGTCACGTGCAGGATAGGGTTTATGTATCACCTCATAGATAACTGTGCATGTTTTCAGAGCAGGACTAGCAGGGGTTGAATCCTTACTCTTAGTTACATGCTTTCTGAACCTCTGATTGCCTCCTCTGTGAAAGAGGATGGTAATAACCAGGGTTGTTGTGTGAACTGAATGGGTTAGTTCAAGGTTAGAGCCAGCATCCTCTCTTGGTACCAAGAACACCTGCTAATGTGAGTTCTCATTTATTTTAATGTTTAGATAAAATATTGTTATTATTAGTTGTAATAGCATGATTTTTGGTGAGAAAGTATGATCACTATGTTTATAGCTAGGTAATGTCTATATCTCTTTCATGGTACTTATGGATAACTAAGAAAAGGGAGAGGAAAGAGAGGTTTGTTATATTTATCTTTCCATGGAGGACTTTGTGTCACTGAAAAGTTGACAGGTCCAACAGTTTTGGAAAGGGCTGCATATAAAGAGAGGAACTGTGTGTTCAATGAGATATAGAGTGTGCCTGATGGGGAATGTAGAGGAGCACAGGTTAGGAATGGCGTGGGCAACAGAAAAGAGGTAGCTCCATGGCAACCCTCAACAGTCTCCCTGTTTTAAGTAGCAAAATACTAGTCTCCTTTTAGCCCTTTCCCCACCTACCAGTGGAAAGTGGCCCTGTACTAAAACTACTACAGGTCTGGTGATTATTCATAGCCATTCAGTGAGCATCTGCTCAATGCAGATTTGATACTCTGGGGTTGAGGGATGGGAGCTGAAGGTAAGTGTGGTGTATTATTCTCATGGACCAGCCAGGTAAGAGGGTACAGGTACAACTATATATGAGGTAGAAGTTATCAATAACAAAAAGGATGCAAAGAACATTACTGAGGAATTTAGAGAAGGACTAAGTTACCATAAACTTGGGATAGGAGGCAGGAATATGAAAGATTTGTTTCAAGAAGGGGTTGGAATGGAAATGATCTTTGATGATTGGAATGGGAGAGGTGGTTTTGTGTGGGGTGGAAATGGGGCAGTGGTTGGGTATTCTGGGCAGCCTGAAGTGGAGTGAATGAAGAGACTGTGGTCTCCTGTGAATGCAGCAAGGAAAATTATGTAGCTTGATTCCACTCAGGATCCAGGGTCAGTCATAATTATTGATATTATGAATTTTCCTGAACCTATTTTTGCTAAAATAAGAAAGAAGGAGGAGGGATTGAGATATAAAGCATTCCCAGCATTTTGAGTTAAATATTAACTTATTTGTGTTAAGAACTTCTTTTGTGTAAAGACTAACTTTCCTATGGGGAAAAGGAGAGAGAGAGAGAAAGAGAGAGAGAGAGAGAGGGAGAGAAAGAAAAATTGAACAGACTGCATCAGTAACCACCTAATTTAAAAAATCTGGGCTGGCTTATGTGGTTGCGTATTTTCAAGGTAATATGTATGTAGCGATTATAAAGATGTGTGCAAACCTGACTGCAGATACACCTTCCATGAGTTCCCTGTGTGGCTTCTGCAGGGTTCTCAGAGAGTTAGCTATTTTCCAATACACTCCTAGTTTAGCCATTAGAAAATTACAGGTTTTATTTGTATAAACTCAACAGCTAAAATAGTGCTTCCAGAAAGGTGTGTGAGCTCATCATAGTCTGAATCAGGCAAGTTAATGACCTGCCCAGCATTGGTCGCGCTGGCCAGTGCTGACTGACTTCAGCAGTTCTACTTGAAGGGAGACATTGTTTCTAGGGCTGCGTTTGTCAGATGCTTTCCTCTCTGCACACCAACCTTTGCAGAAAGTTCCAGTGGTCCTTGAATGTTCTACTTGTTTGGGTATGAATTTATGAAATCAAAGAGCAGGTAGCCTTGGAAATGTATGTGAAATACTCTATGTGAGGTTCCCCCCCACCTTGCCCATCTGCCAAGAAAAAAATGTAAACACCTTTATCCCCCAAACATGTGCACAAACAGACATGCTGATGGAAGCGCCATTGTAGGGATTTTCTTACATCTAACACTTTTAAAGGCCAGTGAAAAACAAAATGGGAACCTGAATAATTTATGCATAAGGTGCTTTTTTTTTTTTTACTGGTGATTCTGTTCATTTTTCAGGAAGAATGATGGCAATGTATAGAATGGATGTATGTAAAAGATGGGAATTAGGGACTGTAGAATTTGTATTTGCTGTTAAAAATTAAAATATATCATGTTGTTAAGCTTTAGGGACTTGTTAGGATGCGTTCTGCATAATCAGTTTGGTGAAGGAAAGAATGGCTGAAAAAGAGAATTTCAATGGTCTTAAAATATTAAGTGCCAGATTCTAGGGCAGCATGGATAGAAAAGTAGGTGGCAGGTGGCTAAAAGCCTTTGCTTAGGTATAAGAGCTAATGTGTTTGACTCTGAGGATGCTATTAAGCAATTAAAGCAAAATGGAGAAAGAATGGATGTAGTTTTGACACGTCACAGTGAATACACTTTGTAACAAGTGACGAATAAAGCCCTGGTACATGGTTCTGGCCTGTTTTAAATGAGTGGCGTTTGCGTTTTCCTCACCTTCTCTTGTATTTATGTAGAGGACTGTTTAGTTTTTATTACTAGGTTACTCCCTGGATTAAATACATAAGACATTCCATCTGTAGGTTGGAAAATAAGTATTTGAGATGAACTTTTTTCTGGGTCCTGTCCTTACTGGAGAAAAATCTAATTCACTGTTGAGTTGATTGTAACTGCAGATGCTAATTTAGAATCCATTTGCCAGATTCAGGTGACTTTGATAAGACTTTTATTCTTTTCAATCTTATGTATTTGTGCACACATTCTTGGGAAGATTGCTGCTGGGTAGTGTTGCATGTCAGAGATGAGGGAAGTTTAGTTATTAACCCCACATAGATGGTAAAGGGGGGCAATAGGCAAGCTGTGGAATGAGGAAAGGACCAGGTTGAAACATTTCCAAGAGGTATTTTTGTTGTTTACCTGTTAATTATTAATATTTATTATTGATGAAAAACGGTTTTGAGTTACATGCTACACATTGTTTTGGAATAAATTATCACATTTCTTATCTGGGGTTATAGTAGATATTAAACTGTTTCAAATAATCAATATTCATTAATTTAGTAAGATATTTCCCCTTCTTTCAGTATTAAAGTTTCTGGCTCATAAAGAGTCTGCTTTATGAAAGTGTACTTTCCCCTTAGCTCTGGGTGACATTTAACACTAGGTGAACATGTTAAGGATTGAATTTGCCCAAATTAGGTCAAAATTTTAAAAGCATCTTTAGAACAAAGTGCATATTTCATGCAAGACATGAATCACAAATTCGTTGTGACTATTGAATTTTGTTTCAAATATCCATGCCTTTTGAAATACTCGTTCTATGATCATCTTAGTTTCTTAAATGAACTTTTTAGGAGGGTATATTTTAGAGTTTATTATCTAGATCTAAATAAAGCATATTCTGATTAAATTCCAATGAACAAGTATGCACAGGATTGAAAATGCTCTGGAAGTCAGCACTGACTTGTGTGCGTGCGCGCACACACACATCAGAGTGCTCGGAGTGAGAGGAAGATCTAACAGATTGGGACCTGATGTGACTTGGAGACTTTGTGGTCAGTGTCAGGCTGTGCAAGTCATATGCTTTTTAGACATGGGCTTTTTGAATGTTATTAGATTCATTTCAGCATTAGTCTTAAGGACTGGGTGTTGGTTTTCCTGTGGGCTTTGCTCATTTAAAATTATGTCCTTCTGATTTGTTGACTCTTGTGCATAATATCACAGTTGTCATTATGCAGAGGTCCCAGTCATACCATTGGAAGCCCAAAGAGTTGTTTGACTGCAAAAATAGCACACGAGTTGAACGACCTCTTGAGTGTTTTGCTTTTGCTTGGGTGACTTCCAGAGGTGACCTGAATTGGTGTATTTTCCCAGTAGGGGGAAGTTATAGTAGTGACTTAAAAACCTTACCCTAAGGCCAAGTAAGTGGACTGATTTTGTGTCAGTTCATTCCCTTTGTCATCTGAGAGATTTACCCCACTGACCTCATCCATGACTTCGTGTTTGATCTCTATAAACAGTTGATTTATCACGTTTCAGAATCCGCGTAAGATCACAGATCTCTGGGGTATCTGGGAAGATCTGCCTTACCTTTGTGAAGGTTTTGGCCAATTAAACCTTGCTTCTGATGGGCTCACTGTGTTTAAATCTATCTTAAGAAAAACCCTGAATTTGCGAAAAATGAAGGGGTACTTGTCTTTTTCAAGGGAACTGGCATCTATTGGTTTCTCCAGGGAGGAATGCTGGTGAAGAGAATTGTGAAGAGATCAAGTAACTCTTTTAAATGAACAACATGTTCTTGCTTAAATATTTCCCAGACAATTCTAAAGAAATATAATATAGGTAAGTTTTGTTATGTTCTCTTTGTGAGTTATATTTACAAGAAACAAAAATAGGATTAGAATCATAGAGAAGGAAAAGCTTTTTTGTACCACTGGCTTATGTTTTATATCTCTTGAATTCTAACCATTTATAAAATTATCTGGTTTCTTGTCCCTACTCATGGTTGAATTTTTTCTCTCTTTTTCCATCTAGAGATCTCTGAATTATTTTTATTCATAAGTGAAAAATGTATTACAGCTCTATTTCCTTTTATTAATAGTTCCTTCTTGCCCTTAACCACATCTCTGACTTTTTGGCATGTAAAGTCCAATGAGCTCATGCTTAATCATGTATAAACAACCATCTAATTATATGGTTTTGAATTTTCATGTGACCAACTAAACAAAAATGACACAGAAAAGAGAAACCTGACAACCTCCTTGTCTTTGGATACCTGGCCTTTTTCTCCCTCACTCCCTCTTCATGCATTTAGTAAAATGCATGTTAAAACATCACAAAATCACTTTGCATTTGCCAAGTTCCTAAGGTAAAATTGTTCTCTTCAAGGCTATGTGTCACAAAACAAGTCAGTTGAACTGAATTATATGTCTTCTTTACAAATTTCCTTCGGACTCTATTCTTTCCTCCTCTGGACTGAGGTGTTAGTAGAATTCCTTGTGCTGCTGGTGTCAAATGACAGAGCAACCAGTATCCATGGGGCAAGATTTCTCAATCTTTGTCCCCTTGCTTTTTCCCCTGAGGTACAATAACAAGGATCACAGTTGCCATATCTTTTCTCCATCCCCCAAACCACTATGATTGACACATTTTTGAAAGAAGGTAATGAAAATAATCTTTCCAAACAAAGGTGCTCACTGTGTTTAAATAGGAAAGGAGTTGTTCCCTCCCTTTTTGTTCCTCATTGGCTTAATCATAGAATTCTGAACCTAGAGCAAAATCTCTAATCTCTTCTGAACATTTAGATAGCTTCATTGTACATAGCATGGTGTGTTCAATAGAGGAAGACAAAAACAAAACAAAACAAAAACACCCCTTTATTATTATTATTTTTTCTGAATATTTCATAAGATGAGTACCTAACAGAGTGAGTCTGGCTAACTAGTAATTAAAGCTATAGGAGAGAGTAGAAGGGAAGGGGATTACCTGTGAAATCTGGCAAAAGTGACATTTTCTCACGAATCCTGCAACCTTAATACATAATTTGGTATGCACAGAGTTCTATGAGAATAACAGGGAGGCTGCATTTAAATCAAAACATACAGAGATTAACCTTGAAGGGTTCTAAATAATTTGGTAGATAAATAATATAAAAGGAACTTTGCAGAGGTAATAGCATGTGTAAAGCAGCAAAGCATGAAAGAGTCTGAATTTTCAATAACTGTGGGTAGTTTGGAGTTAAGAATTCCTAGAAAGTGTAGAAAGAGATAAGACTAAAGAATTAGGCAGGGACAGGTAATGATGCTTACTATTGTCAGGAAGGAAAGAAAACTTTTTTCTTTACCCCATTAGGTTTTGTGCCTGTGGCCCTGCCCATTGAGTTGGCAAAAGACAAACTAATTCGGAAAAAAAAATTTACTTTGTAGGCATATGGGGGTAGGGACAGAGAGGGTCTCCCAAAAATGAAATGAAATCTCCAAAGAGACTCAGACCTGGAGGTTTATACACCATTTTGACAAAAGGGCATTACATTTTTGGAAAAGTGACAAAACAAAGGAAAAGTTTTGAGCTCCTAGGAGCAGAACATTGTGGGAAGGTAAAGATAGGGGGAAATTAATGGCAGATAAGGGTTATTTTGGTAAGGTCAATATAAAAATTTTTGATTTTCAAAGTACTGTGAATCTGAAACATGCATTTTTTTTAATATTCTAAGACTGTATTCATAATGGCCCAAACCCGGAAGCAAGCCAAATGCTCATCAAGAAAATGGATAAATAAATGGATGGTGTATGGATAAATAAATGATAGTATATTTACACAATACACAAGTACACAACAGTAAAAAGAACAAGCTACTGCTGCATGTAACAGCATGGATGAACCCTGCATATTTTATGTTGAGTGAGACAACTCAGACACAAAAGAACATATGTGTATGATTTTTAAAAATTAATACATTCATTAGTTACTGAGGTAATATTTGAATACCTCTACCAGATATTACCACCATAGCATAGCATACCTACCACCAAATTGCATGCATATCTTTTAAGCACTTAGATTTTATATACTTAGGTGGAGTAAATTTGGAAGAAATTATGTTGACTTCATATGAGAATTTAGAGTTAGAACAATTTCAAAAAGATTAATATCTAAACATCTTCCTCATTGAAAATGTTTTAGAGATGCCTTCCTATTTTTCTGCTCATTGTAAATAAAGCGCTAATATTATTCAGTGATTCATAGGGATTTATCATAATGTTTTATTCTAAACTGTAGATGGGTATCAAGGTTCTTTTTCCTCTCATTTTACAAAAAAGATCAAAGTGAGACTTCTGCCTTTTGTTATTGTATTTATTTTTGTTATAGAATATTTAGGACAAAGAGACAAACAATTTCTGACAGTGTTTAAATTCTAGCAGAGTTTATAATTTGGTTCACCTGGAACGGTCAAAAGAAAAGGAGCTTTGACAATGAAAATTAAGACCTCTACTTAATTGAACCTTGGAGAATTGAGGAGGAAATTATTTCTCTACTTTCCTTTCACTTTGAAAGCCACAGATCTTATGCAGTTTGTGATATGTTATTAATTCTCTCATTTATTTATTTATTTGAAGTTTTTCATTTTATACATTTTTTACGTCATTTTTCATTTTTGCACAAAGTATGCATTTTCATCTTGGTTATAGTCCCCGTACAATTCCCACCTGCCTTATTTTGATCCTCCCCGCACCCCTTCTCCCCCACGCAGTGTGTCTCTGGTTTATAGTTGCTTGTTGATTTTGATTTTATTTTATTAGAATTAGGTTTTTTCCTGGTCCCTTATTTAGGTTTTCTAAAGTCCTGCTATGAGTGAGACCATCATACTCAGCAAAATAAGTGTTATTAATTCTCTTTTAAGAATTTGTGTATTATTCCAGAAAGACGCTTTCAACTCAGTGGCATTCAACTTTTTATTCACATTTGTACTTAGCTTTCAGATTTAAATTCAGATACATACTATTCCTTACACAAAACATATTATTTTAGGGACAACATAAGTACTTCTCTCGTGTGCTTTTTTTAGTTAACACTGGTTTACAACACTAAATGATTCAGCGGTACAGGATCACACCTCTTCAGGTGTATGTTACCATACCACACTCACCATGAAAGCACCCATAGTCCTCTACCATAGTCCGTCAGCAACCCCCCCCACAATATCCTGCTTTTCATCTTTTTCTTCTCCTATAAGCACTACTTAATTTTGATTTTTTTCCCCTCATACTGGCATCAATATGTATTGTGATTGCTTTTTTGTTTTAATGGGAAAGCTTTTGAATTGGAGATGGTGCTCTTCTTTGTTTATTGATCTAATTTTGGATATTTTTAGTTAAGCATTAGTGCTGGTACAGTATATGAATTAGCACCTGCAGGGTATAAAGATAAAGCCATCACATTTACTTTAATGCTAACTCATGTTCCAATCATGTTTACAGAGATGCTTAGATTGCTCCAGTTCTCTTTTAACTTCAAAAATGGCATTTAATAAAAGAAACAGAAGGAAACTTACATATATAGATTGTAGCCAGATTGTATGGCATTGAGATATGCAATGTTAGAATTTTGTTTTTATATTTTGGTAGTTTGGTTAAAGTTATGTAAGGATAGAAACGGACATTTAAGTGGTAAACTTAATCTAGCATATATCCGCGTTGATTTTCAAAGATGTGCACCTGACACTTATATAACATAATGCAGCTACTTCAATGTAATTTCTTTTCATTTTTTAATTTTTTAAAGATTTATTTATTTATGAATACAGGAGCTGGGGTACAGGCCAGAGATGCAGGGGGTGAGAGGATTCGCCAGAGAAAGAGGGGGAACAGAACAGGCAGATTGACTGAAGTACACTGCTGGGGGAGCAGCGGGCTAGAAAGGAGAGTCTGCTGCATCATCTGGGTTTCTCCTTGGGGGCCAGGGCTCGAACTCATGCTGCAAAGGCTGTGAATTGCTTCATAGTGGGGTGCATAACCCTTTGCGCCACCAAGGAGGCCCTGTAATTTCTTTTTATTTTTTATTTTATTGTATTTTTTTTATAGAGGCATGTTTTATTTATTTGTTTGTTTGTTTGTTTTGTTTATACATGCACTGGGTACAGTCAGAAGTGTGGGAGGGTGAGAGAATTTACCAGAGCCAGAGTGGGGAGCAGAGCAGGCAGAAGGACCGAAGTACACTGCTGAGGGGAGCAGCGGGCAGCAGGAGAGGTCTGCGTGCCATGTGGGACCCTCCTTCGGTGGCAGGGGAGCAGCCGGGGATCGAACCAGCGCCGCAGAGGCCGCGGGCAGCTTCGCAACCCAGCGCTCAACCGCTGCACCACCGGGGAGGCCCTGTAATTTCTTTTTAAAGAAAAAAACAAGCAAACCCAAAACAAAAAAAAAACCATACCAATAAGTTTGCTTAAGCCAATGTAAAGTTAGGGTTAGGTTAGCCTTTCTATTGCTCCACTTTAAAATGAATCTATAGTGGCTATGACTTCATCTCCCTATTTGTATATGTAACAAATGGTTCTTTAAATTATTTCCTTTAAATCAAGACAAATCAGACTCTCAGATACCATATTTCTGATGATTGGGAAATTTAATCTCAGCTATTATTGATTGGGGCACCCAATATTTTGCCAAGTGAGACAAGAAGCCAGCGTCTTTGTTTGGAGCAGAACATTTCAATGTTCTGCACTTTATATTTAATGAATTATTAGTTCTCTAAACAGCCTTATGAAGGTAGGTATGATTATTACCCTCATTTTCCAGATGAGGAAATTGAGACAGAGAATTTAAGGAATTTGCTCAAGATCACAAAGGGGTAAGTGAAGTCATTTTGATTCTAGAACCTCAATTCTTTACTACTTCATGTTGCATCCACACCAGTTTTCCAACACAATCTCCTCACTTCACTTTGGCCAGCTTACTTTTTGTATAGCCCTCACACCTGTAGCCATTAAAAGGTTAGATCAAATCTCACCTCCTCCACCACGCCTCCTTCAGTTTATACAGATCTTTTTTTTGTTCAAGTTCATTCTGCACTCAGCATTATGGTAACTCGATTTAAGATTAGTATCACTGAATTGTTTCATGTGTTGGTAAAACTCTCTCCACTGGTCAGACATTCTTTGAGCTCTAATTCAATGGCCTGGGACTCCGTTAGTACAGTACAGCACAGCACCAAACCCACAGGTAGTGCTTCACACATGTGACCTGTTCATGGGCTTTGGAAAATGCGACAGTTTTCTCCCATTAAAAAGTATGCTTTATCCCTCCATGCCTCTCATCCTTTCTTGTATTTGTGAATATCCTCTTTTAGTAGAGTGAGATAATAACTTACTAGATTATTTGATAAAATGAAGATAATAATTTCACATTGAATTCATATATTTCACAGATTAATCCCATATGTAAAACTTGGTTTAAGCCTATGAAATTAGATTGTAAGCAAAAATTGCTTACAATTCATCTCTGTGTTGGTACTCTCTAGACTATATAATATAGCACAGAGCGGGGATGCAATAATTGAATACCTGGTCAGTGAGCAGTGCATTACTAAACTGGTGTTTCAGGTTTTCAAAGTAATGGTTTGCTTATTTAACAAATATATCTTCTCTCTTCCCTCATGGGATTGTTAGAAAATTTGTCAGGGGAAAAGCAGTAAAATGTACTTACATTTCCTCTTTGGTTTTCTAGGCTAATTGTTGGTGAACTTTATTTAACACTCTTGCTATAGTAAGAGTCTCTGTGGAGCAGAGAAGCTTTCAGTTAACTTGGCAAATCATTACAAGAGAGAACAGAAGGGTCAGCACAAGCACTCTGTACTAATTAGTTGATAATTGATGTACAATAGCTGACTGATGGGACTTTAGAATGCAAACTTCAGGAATGTTATTTAATATCTCTTTACATCTTTATGGGGTGGTTTGGAGTTGTATATTCTTAATAACATCTTATCAGGAGTGCCCAGTGGTGGAAAGCAAGATTGAAGCTTCATGTACAGGAATTCAGGGCACTGGGTGGTACAGAAAGGAATATGATATTTTTTTAATCTCTCAGGACATAAATACGGCTCCATTTAATGCAGGGATAAAATGAAATGAGTAATGCTGGTGATTCCATACTTTGTGGCCAACATTCCTGAGTGCTGACTAAAGTTAGAAGAGTGTCGGTGTGAAAGTTATATTCTTTGTGGGATAAACTTGGTAGATTTACGCTGTACTCCTGAGGCAGAGTGGCAGGAGAGTGCACAAATTTTTTGAATCTACCTTAATTTGGATTCAGATTTTGACTAGAACATTGTAACTCATTTTGGAATGATGGCATAAAGATAGTCTTTATGACCTCTTCCTCCCTTTTTAACTGGGTTTCCTAAATCTTTATCAAGCAATTGCAAAGTTATCAATCTTAGTCTAATGTGCTTCTATAACTGTAGCCTTCTTTTTTCCGTCATTTACTTCCATATGGCCTCCTCACTGTTCAGCTTCTGATTCATGTCTCCTCTAGTCTTTCTCCACCAGATTAATTTTAGGTGGACTCAGCTTCCATTTGTACACACAAGGTCCCAGATGCATGCCAGTAGGCCCATAGCACCAGCATCTTTTGGTTTGGTTGGATTGAGGTGAAAACTGCAAATTTATAGTTTCGTTAAGCTTTTCTGATGACACTAATATGCATCCAGAGTTGGAGCCACTGGTCAATACACAACGTTCAGTTTTTAAATCATTTCCTTGAGAGTGACTTAACAGCCCTCCAAGCTCTAGCTCCTCCCTTTCTCTCTGTCAGAGCCCCCTCATTTTTGGTTACCTTGACTTCTCATCCCTTTTCTACTCCCCCTCATACAACATGTCCTCTCCTTTTGTTTCCATGCCGATACTACCTCCTTCAATTTCTCATATTCCTTTCATGCTTTAGCTTGTTTTCCAAGGTGTGTTTCTTGGAATGCTAGTCTTGGGTTAATTCACAGGGAAATATATTTTGTATATTACACAAATATACTTTGTATAATATTTTCTCCTTTGGGAAACTTATTATATGCATTTGCATTTTTAAAGGATCTGAGAAAACCAATATAAAAAGATCTGTTTAACTTCATTATATTAGGTTTCCCCAAAGCTATTTGACTGTGGATTGCTCTGTGACCCTGCCTTATTTGTTGTCATTTAACAACTTTGTACTTCTTGAAGAATATTGGGAAATTCCTTTGTGGTTAATATTGTTGTTCTTCAATGAATTATCTGATGCATAGAAGATTTATTCTTTCTCTGAACTCTTGTTGCTGTGATTCATCTTCATACATAATCCCATATAGTCTATATCATTATCTGATTTTTTCCAGTTGAGTATGTCTTATCTCTACAGATTGTACACCTCATGGGGCCAGGATGCTATAGCAAGTTTTCCTTATCTCCCATAGGTTTGTGCAGTTTTGAGTATTTTGATTATTTAAGTTTTGAGTATATGTGAACTTGAAATAATTTGCCCTTGAACATAGAAACCAGTTACTTTATTCTGATTCTTATTATTTGGTATCCTTACATATTTATCCTTTCCTTATTATATTTCAGAGAAATACATTACATACATATAATATATATATTCATTTGGTCGTTATTACTACGTCTCAGAAGTTAAATATTACAAAAAAACAAGCTAGTATATTTAGTGTGCAAGAATTATTTATTTATTTTTAAAAAAGATTTATTCATTTTTATACAAGAACCCGGGTACAGGTCAGATGTGTGGGAGGGTGAGAGGATTCACCCGAGACAGAGAGGGGAACAGAACAGGCAGGTCGACTGAAGTACACTGCTGAGGGAAGCAGCAGGTGAGTCAGGAGAGATCTGCTGAGCCATGTGTGTTGCTCCCTGGCTGGCAAGGTATTGAACTTGTCCTGCAGAGGCTGCAGATTGCCTTATAGTGTGGTGCTTAACCCCTTATGCCACCAGGGAGGCCCAAGAATTTTTTATTTCTTTTCTAGGGAGGACTATGAGTGAAAACTGGAAAGAATCTAAGAGTAATTAAGATGGCAGTGAGGAAAGAGGCCCAGAAGCTGGAGTCATCAGAGGGAAGGTCTTTTATAAGGAGATACCTGCAAGGACAAAAGAGGTGCTTAGAAATAGTATCAGAAAGGTCCTAGAGATAAGTTCTTTGCTAAAATGTAACTAAAACTTACAATGTATCTCTAAAAGTGCCAAGCCCTAACTATCTTCTCTATTAGATATTTTAAACCTCAGAACAACTCCATGAGTATTAATATAACCCCATTGTAGAGATCAAGGCACACAGAGCTGAGTTGCCCAAGGTCAAATAGGGAGTGAGTGGTGGAGCTAGAGTGCAAATCAATGCTCTTAGCTATAATCTCTGTGTTGTTAACTCTTTTTTTCTTTCTCTGCTTTTCTATTTTTCCATCTGTCTTCAACCCTGGTATCCAATGATTTACTAACTCGTTCTTAAAAATCGATCTCAGCATGAATCTCAATCTTTCCTTGAAAAGCATACTTCTGGATTGGAAAACAGTTGCTTGAAAGGGTATAATTGGGACAAAAGGTAATATTGGAATAAAAGCAGTATATATATACTAGTAATATTGGTAATATATCATTGCTAAATGTCTTGAATTTGATGATTGTATTATGGTTATATATTTAGGGCTTCGGGAATAGCATCTATCACAGTCTTAAATGATTCAACAAATTTAATAACAACAATAAATTTGTATATAGAGAGGCAGATGTATGGATAGATAGGTCAGTAGATTAAGCTTATCAATTAAAAAATAGAGTTCATAATACCATTCTTAAAACATTTTTCCAGATTTAAAATGTTTTATAGAGAAGGTTAGGAAGAAAACCGTTATCCTTAGAGATGTGGTAAGGCACATACTGATATATACTAATGCTTTTAACCCACTAAGTTAGGCATTGTTATTGTTCCTGTCACACAGCCAATGAGTAGGGAAGGTTCAAATCCTCATATGTGTTATCTTATAACACCCTGCATATGTATTAGATAGAACCTCATAAAAATTGCTCTCAATCAATTGAGAGCAAATGGTTGGGCCATTTCATATGACACAACCGAGGAGCCAGGATCACCTCTTTTACAATAAATGGTTGATTTGGTGTTCATCTTCATGATATAATGCTGGCACTGTAGGAGCCAAGACTTTGTCCATCTTGCTTACCACTGTCTCCAAGGACCACCTGGCTTGTGTTGGCATTTGATAGTGTCAGTTGAATGAACAGTAATAACCAAAAATTTTTTGATTACTTTTCCCTATGCCCTCCCATATGTATGCCATTTCTGTTTCCTCTCATGTCTGTGTCATTTTTTAGAGGAACCAGCAGATAAACATAAACCATGAAGATGTGGCCTCAGCAGGGATAATTGCAACATAATCAACTAGTATTTGACTTCAATAGAACCCTTTAAACTAATGAAGATGCTAATTAAAACATGCCCCTGCTAAGGTGACCTCTTAGTTCAGAAACTTGAAAATCCAAAATGTTTGCCTTCCCACCAGCATGCAATGATATTGGCTAGGATGTGTGTGGTATTCAGAATGTCATCCACTCAGATTCTCATTTGAGCAGCAAACACATTTTAAAAAACATTGTGCAGTCTCTAAAAATAAGCGATATTTCAAAACGAAAACCAGCGCCCAAGTAGTTGGCACATCTGGTAGTCGGAGTAGTTGTATGGTTTGTTTTCAGGGAATGACAAGCCAAGGAACATTCAAACTTGGCCAATTGAAAACTTTTCTTCTATCTGTGATGACACCTGGTTTTAAAAAATTGGCTCAAGTCTCAAAGCAGAAAGGACTTTGGAAGTGGGTAGAGAATTAGAAAGCATTTACAATCTTGTATTTTTGCACAGAGGATTATGAAGAACTATTTTCTTAGTTCAGGAGAGTAGAACAAAAACATAAAAACAATTATAAACAGTATTGGTAACAGTAACAATAGCAATTAACATATTTTGAGTACCTGATATGTGCCTGGCAATGTGTAGAATCCTTTATGTGTGCTACTAATACCAGATGCAGGTAGTGTTATTTTTGTTCCCATTTTATTGACAAGACACAGACAGAGAGATAAGGCACATGAATGTGTAAATAATTTATCCAAGTCACATAACTAGCAGGGGGTATTCCAGGCAGACTGTTTTCAGAGTAAACTTCCAAGAATTGCATGATTATGACCAGTCTGGAGGGGTTTATTCTGACATTATGAAAAAGTAGAGTTGGATGGTTGCATCAAGCATGATGGGCCTTGGTCAAACTGATGTTTGCCTCCACCTATTAGACAGATGATGCCATTTTCTAGCACATTATCAGAGTTGAACCCCAAATATTACATGTTTTCAAGAAATCAAGGATGTTGTATGTGATACCTATAAGAATCTGTCACTCCTCTGTGCTTGATTAGTGACTTTGGGAATAGGGGTAGTTATAGTTAAAATAATGGAAGGATTGAATTTTTTTATAACAGAGAGAAAAAATGTGAATGTGTGAATCCAGGGTGCTGGGTTACAAAAGCAGACTTGATAAGTGTAAAATTCTAGTCCAGAGAAATGGATTTATCATTATTGCTCTCATTAGTTTCATCTTCCATTCAGAACTAGTTAGCAGTACTATGGAGAAGCAGTAAAGCATTAACTTAGTTGGAGAAGTGGGACACTGCATTTAAAAAAGAAAATTAGGAGACTTTCAGTGAAAAGAATGTGTCAATATCTTATATTCACATACAAATATCTTGTTTACATTCATTCATTCATCCATTCTTTTTTTCTTTTTTTAAAATTTTATTTTTATATTCCCCATATAATTGCACCCCCCTTATTTTGACCCCAATCCCTGCTTTCCCTCCCCACCCCCCCATAGTGTGTCTCTGGTTCATAGTTGTTTGTTGATTTTGACTTTTTCTTTCTTATAGTTATTCTTTTTCCTGGTCCCTTATTTAGGTTTTCTAGATTCCTGCTATGAGTGAGACCATCCGGTATTTCTCTTTTTCTTTCTGGCTTATTTCGCTGAGCATGATCCCTTCCAGCTCCATCCATGTTGCTGCAAATTGCATGTGTTTATCTTTTTTTGATTGCTGAGTAATATTCCATTGCGTATATGTACCACATCTTCTTGATCCAGTCATCTATTTTTGGGCATTTGGGTTGTTTCCAAAGCTTAGCTATTGTAAATAGTGCTGCTATAAACATAGAGTGCAGGTGCTCTTTAGAATTGATGTTTCTGTGTCCTTTGGGTAAATACCTAGGAGTGGAATTGCTGGATCATATGGAAGCTCTATGTTTAGTAGGTCCAGAAATCTCCACACAGCTCTCCATAGTGGTTGGACCAGTTTGCACTCCCACCAACAGTGCAGGAGAGTTCCTTTTTCTCCACATCCTTGCCAACATTTGTTGTTGCTAGTTTTTTTTTTTAATGATTTTTTTTTAAGATTTATTTATTTATTTATACAAGCACTGGGTACCGTCAGAAGCGTGGGAGAGTGAGCGAATTCACTAGAGCCAGAGTAGAGAGCAGAACAGGCAGACTGACAAAGTACACTGTTGAAGGGACCAGCAGGCAGCAGGAAAGGTCTGCAGCGCCATGTGGGACCCTTGCCCAGCGGCTGGGGATCAAACCAACACTGCAGAGGCTGCGGACAGCTTTGCAGCCCAGCACTCAACCACTGCACCACCGGGGAGGCCCTGTTGCTAGTTTTTTTAATATGTGCCATTCTCACTGGTGTGAGATGGTATCTCATTGTGGTTTTGATTTGCATTTCCCTGATTGCAAGTGATGTTGAACATTTTTTCATATGCCTGTTGACCATTTGTATTTCCTCTTTGGAGAAGTTTCTTTTTAGCTCTTCTGCCCATTTTTTGACTGGATTATTTTCTTTGTTTGTGTTGAGTCTCATGAGTTCTTTGTAGATTTTTGTGATCAGTCCTTTATCATTAGTGTTGTGTGCAAAAATTTTCCCCAGTCGGTGGGGTTTCTCTTTGTTTTGATTGTTTCTTTTGCTGTGCAGAAGCTCTTTAATTTGATGTAGTCCCAGCTGTTTATCTTTGCCTTCACTATCACTGCTTTGGGTGATGTGTCTGTAAAGATGTCTTTGAGGTGCATATCATGTAGTGTTTCACCTATATTTCCTTCTATTTATTTTATGGTTTCAGGTCTTATGTCTAGTTCTTTAATCCATTTTGAGTTGGTTTTTGTGCATGGTGTGAGGTAGTAGTCAAGTTTCATTCTTTTGCATGTAGTGACCCAGTTTTCCCAGCACCATTTATTGAACAAACTTTCTTTGCTCCAATGTATATTCTTTGCTCCTTTGTCAAAGATCAGTTGACCATAAATCTGTGGGTTTATTTCTGGGTTTTCTATTCAGTTCCATTGGTCTGTGTGTCTGTTCTTGTTCCAATACCATGCAGTTTTTATTATTATGGCTTTGTAGTATAGTTTGAAATCTGGGAGAGTGATGCCTCCATTCCCTTCTTTTTTTTCAGGAGGGTTTTGGCTATTCGGGGTTTTTGGTGGCTCCATACATTCATCCATTCTTAACTTCATTGACAGATATTGCTGTATACTTACAGGCCCTGAGCTAGATACTGAGGAAACAGAAATGCCTCAAACAAAGGCTATATCTCTAAGAAGAAATAAAATTATGAAAGAGAAAGGTTGATAGGCAGGTAAACATTTAAGTCCCCTTAAGCTGCTGAGGCAGATATGTTATAAAAGACTGTGGGAAAATGAAAAGTAGAATTGGTCAGATTTGCCCATCTGGCAGTGATGGAAAGAAATTCAGAGAGGAGATGACCTTGGAATTGAGATCTTGAAGATGTAGAGGTGCTTACTAGTGGACAAGTTAGGCAGAAAGAAGAGCAAGAATAAGACAAGGGTTAAAAGAAAATTTTTAGCCATCATATTAGTATTAATCATTTCTAAGATAGGAATAATTTCACATCAGAACATCTATGAAATCTGGACACCATACACTAGTTTAATTAGTGGTATATGTTCTTACTGGTACATAAAGTAATGGTATGCCTTATAACATATGACAGCTGAGGTTTGGTAAAATAATGTATTAATATGCTTTGCCACCAAAGAATATTTCTTGTGTGTGCTCTTTTAGCTGCTAGTACGTTTTTGATGTTGAAGTAGACATTGAGGAGGAAATTTTATAGAGGAAATAGGCATGAAATTATTGGGCTCCTTATTTGGCATTGGATTTGACAGAATAGTCTGATGTTGCTTTTAATGCCATTAGTTGGTAGTGACCGGACCTGGGGAGAGAATTTGAGTGCCTTATTATGTTGGACCAAGCTATGAATCATCACATCACCATTTTCTAAGGCAAAAAGGGATTTCAAAAAGCAAATTGCAAATTTGAAACACAAATTTGGAATTTCTAAAGGTGCTAAGTTTATAATCATTGTGTAAAAATGTACCCACTAATTCTTTGAAAGTTACAGTGTTATGAGTAAAAAAAGCAGACTATGTATAATTGATCTTTCAAGGCACAAAAAGCTACATCAGATATAAGGTTCAGTGGGTAGATTAGAGAGAAGGTTCTAGTTTGTGTATCTGAAAAAAAAATCAAAGAAATTTTTGTTGAGGGTACGGATCTTGGCAAGTATCCAAATATCTAGCACCCACACATTAGCTCACAGGTGCCAAATACATCCTAGTTTCTGTGCTGTCAGTAAATCCTGTGTGCCCTTAGGCAAGTCAATTAGCATTTGGATTTTGGTTTTCCAGAAGGCTGGAGTAGAGCAGGGATCCTGCCAGCTAAAGATGCTGTGACTCTCCCAGCAGTTTTGAGATGTGGTTTCATTGATGAGAGCATGGTGATTGCTCTAAGGTCTTGTTTATCCTTCAGTTTTGTGGGTTTTTAGAAGAGAATGTTATGAAAGATGGCATAGTCATTTTTTAGCTATTGATTTAATTTTTGGAATAACAAAATAGAAAATCATATCCCCTAGGGCTAAGGAAAATTACAGTGATCCTTTTTAACCTACTTTGATCCAAAATATATCAATAAGAAAGATGGGGAATTTAGTGGGAAACTCTTAGAGCCTAATTTATTAAAAACTGAGATCATATTTATTTTCATTTGTTTAAAATGGGAACAGAGTGTACAGTCACTGAGACTTGACCAGGTAGTTTGCAAATATGTTTGAAAAAGTACATCCATGTAAAAAGAATGTCTAAAATGTTTCAGCCACTATTATTATTTTCTTACAAATGAGTCATGGCAGTGTTTGCCTTTCTCCTCTTTGCTTTTCACTTTTCTGTAACAGCACAGATTCTTATGGGTTCCTTTTTTTCCCTTCTCTTTTCTCTTTGGGTATGTACCAAAGTTTACTACATTGAAGATTGTTACTAATGAAATGAAAAATCTGTGTTGAATTTGGTTATCATGCATGCTGCTTTTAGAATGAATGTTTTGTTTACGGTCTCTCACCCTGACTTTTTAAATAACTGGCGTTATGTCCAATGACAGTGTATTGGGATGAAGAGGAAAAGTAAGATTGGAGAGACACAGCCAGGCTATACCCTTTTAAAAAAGGCTTTTTGGAAGGCCTGAATTGGGATGAAGTAAACCAGTTAAACAAGTTTTTTCAGCAGTGTCAACTTTCCTTGCTGGGCGAGTCAAGATTTTAGCTATTATAGAAAAAATTTGATTTCATAAAAGTAATCCCATCTACTTACCACCTTAACCCTTTAGGTAAGGAGATGATAAAATATAATTCTTAATAACTGGGGACTTCTACATTGAAGGAACAAAATATAAGTACGTTTTGTATGAGTGGTATCATAGAAGGGTTTCTGTTGTAGTAGTATTGTTTTTTTCATTGGAATTAGAGAAAGCTTTTTTGTATCACCAATTAAAAAAAGTAGATGATCTAAGGACTGTCTCTAAAGATGGGTCCTGATATAAGTGTGGACATGTGTATATTTACTGATTTCTGATGTAAGGGACATGAAAGCTAACCTGATTCATTTGTTTTTAGGGGCTCTTGGCTTTGGGCCTCAGTGCAAGTCCATTGGAAAAGGCAGCTGCAACAATCTAGTGGTCACCAGCAGTCCCATGATGGTTCAGCGACTGGGACCCATTTCACCTCCAGCAAGCCAGGTCTCTACAGCATGCAACCAGATCAGTCCTAGCTTACAGAGGGCAGTGAATGCAGCCAACCTGAATATACCTCCTTCAGATACCAGGTCTCAAGTTATGTTTTTTTTCCCCTTCTTATGGTGTAATCACAATCACATCCCACCAGTGTTTTCCTTCCTTTCCTGAAAACACACACACACACACGCACACTTTCACTTACTTAACCAACTCTTTCAATTTGAGTTTTGTCATAGGTGCCATAATCTTATTTGGTAAGAGGTTTTAATATCTGTTGTCTTGTGGTATAAGTGAAATTAATGCCCAATTTGAGATTTGGGAGTCACAGTTACTAAAGCTAAGTGTGGTGAAATAAGTCATATATCATGGTCTAAAAAACTTATGTTTCGTGTACCTCTACCGTTGTAGTGTCCCTAGACAGCTTTAGAATCTGTTTGTCTGTGCTTCCATCCACCAATTTACTCAAGTATTTTATTAAGTACCTATTGTCTGCATAATACAACAGTTGAAATTTAGGGAGGTAGTAGAGAGAATAAAGACAGAAATCATGGTTAAGCCTTTATGATATTTCTGGAAACGTACTTTCATATATGAGTTTTATGACATTTCAACACGAAGTCTAATTAGATGTCGAATAAGAAGTTACACTGTATGCTGTCTATCTTTCTCTATGGGAGAGAATTGACTAGGTAAGGACAATCATTGCCTCTAACAAATTTTTATCTCAAGGTTAATATTATATGTGGCATAAAACAAAATAATGTGCAGTGTTTTGAGTCTACTACTATGCTTGAAATGAATTATTCTGTAGAAGCTGTGTTCTTTGAGAAACACAATCCAAAGTTTTTGCCTCTTATTCCTGATTCTGCTGTAACTGGGATGTTGCAAAGCAATTTAACTGTCAGGACTTGTGTTTCCTCTTCTTGGTGAGCTGGGATCAGCTGAGATGTCTTGCAGTTCTGGGATACTGTTTCTTCTGCCTTCTTTTTCTCCTGTGCCTTTTTCCCCCTTCTTGTATCTCTATGCTGTCATCTAGCTGTTATTTGAGACTCTAAAACCATAGTTCCAGGATCATTTTCCTGCCATTTTTTCATGAGATGGAAACTTGTTTTTCACCTGAGGTTTTTTTTTTGTAATGGGAAGCTGCTGCTGTCATTTCCCATTGATGATTATGCCTTGAGGGATTCCTCAGACTTGCTGAGTAGCACATGTAAAATTAACTGTACTCTTGGGGTAGGTGTCATTGGAAAGCCTTCAACTTCCTGTCTGTGGCAAGTCCAACCCATGCCTTGAAGGCAAAAGTCATAATTAATGGAGAAACTGATGGTAGGCAGGGCATCGGCTGCTCTTGCCATGTACCTTATGTACTGACTTTTATGGATTGGCCAGGGAAGCGTCATTATCTCAATGTTTTATCACATATTTGATTCCTTACAATAATTTTGTATGCCATAAAAGACAACATTGTAAAGGTAAATTGAAGTATGTTTTTGACTATGTATTCTGTGAGTCCTGTAGAAATAATTTTCTGCAAGATGAGCAATGAAACAGGAATTGGTAAACAGTTTGGTGCAGTATGGAACTTACTCTTAGTAACTTGAAAAGACTGCATTTATTTGTGATCTTTATATTGGTTTGTATCTATCAGAGGAGAGATAGGGTAAAAAAGTAAAAGTTCAGCTTAAGGTATTTTGCTGTCTACAGCTAAAGAGAAGATTGAGAATCAGTTTTGTATTTTATCCATTAGGGACATGCTGTGGACCAGTGGAGGTACGGGAGGGTGCATGAGCTGTTCAGTCTGAGTGATGGCTGTCCTATAAAAAGTTGTAACATTTTTCTCCCTGGCTATCTATGTGATACTTACTAATTGTAGAAAATGTGGAAAATATAGAAAAGCACAAGACAGTACATGATAGTCATTTTGTATCCTGCCACCACCTAGGAGCAACTGTGGGAGGAATTCTTCTGAGGGATTTGCCTAGACACATAAACAAGAACTTTGAGATAGGTTGGAACTATTCTTTTCCATGATATGTATAATACATATTCTCTTGAGTATCAGTATGAGAAATTCCACATGCTCTGTAAGTTAGTATTTATTTTGGACTTGGCAATTCAGCTTGGTCATCAAGTCTCTTAGGACTCCATGAGAGTTACTGAGTTCTTAGAAAACAGAAAATGTGGGTTTAAGCCTGTTATACTGGGTCTTTTAATCAAACAGAGCATTTTGGACCACATGTGGGATGTGGAGAAAGTAACAGAGGATATATGTCATCCTGCTAGGAAACTGCCTATCAAATGCTGCTTCATTTGTACTTCTATAAGGACTTTGGGTCTTTTCTTTTTCTATTTTTTAATCACTGGGAAGAATTTTACAGATTCTCAGTTTTATTCTTTGTAGAATATTCTTATTTAAAAATTCAGTTTACTTACCTCAGAGGCTATATCAAATGAGGAGTTCTACATAGGGAAAAAAGATTTGAAAGCTATATAAATGGTGGTTAGTTATAATTTTATTGATTGATTACTTACTCATCTTAGTTTTAATCAACCATTTTTTTGTAACATGTATACCTAACATTCTGTGGGTACTGAGGGAGATAAAAATGACCCCTCCTATTGAAGAGCTTTGAATTTCATTCAGGAAAATATAACCACAGGTGCCTGAAGTTTAAGGTGCAGCACAACCAGTATGTAACTTCTTTGGAGAGAGGACATAAACTGAGAACAAGTGTATTTGGGGGATTTCTTGGATTTGAAAGATTAAAAGATAGGAGGTGAGTCACAGGGCAAAGGCCATTTGTTGGAGTTTTGTTCTCATTGGGTGTTGGAGATAGGAGACTCTCTATTCATATTAGTGCCTTAGTGAACAGAATATAGAACTTGCTTTCTGAAAAATTTATAACTGCCTTAGAAAACTGAGATTTTTTTTTTAATTTACACAATAGCTGGGGTATAGGCCAGAGGCGCAGGAGGGTGAGAGGATTCACCAGAGATAGAGTGGGGAGCAGAACAGGCAGAGAGACTGAAAGTACTACTGAGGGGAGCTGCAGGCGTGACAGGAGAGGTCTGCTGAGCCATGTGAGAATCTCCCTGGCCGGCTGGGTAATTGAACCCACACTGCAGAGGCTGCGGACAGCTTCACTGCACTGTGCTCAACCTGCTGCGCCACCGGGAGGCCCCCAAAACTGAGATTTCTAAGGAATTAAGAAACATGCCCGCATGTAGTTGTACTCAAATTTAAATTGAGCCCTAGTTAGGTGTAATTTGAGAAAAAAAAAAAAAGAAACGTCTCTCAACAATAGAACAAATGAACATATCACTATAGGCTGTCCTCAAAGCCAATAATATAATTTTATATTTAAAGTAAGTACAGGTGGGTAAACTATTTTCTACCTATTATCTGCTGCTTAAAAACCTAAAATTCTCCAGTGTGTTAGTGACCAGGTAAATGCACTATTTGAGAATGTTATAAAAACCTTCTCAATCTCAGGTGTAAAGCAAAGTCAGTTGTCTTTACTTCATATATGACAGGACTACTGATCTGGCTTGGATCAGAAAACAATTCCTGAATCTCCCTGGGGAAGGGACCAAAAGACCCTTGACATCCAATCAGCAGGAGCTTTCAGCTGAGCTCTGCAGGGAGAGCTTCATACTGTGGGTGTGTTGGGAAATTTGAAAGATAGGTGGTTCAGAAACCACTTTGCAGCTTATGAAAGGACTTCAGCCCAAATATGAGGATGTGAAACAAGAAAAAAAGGCCAACCCCCCCCCCCCCACACACACACACAAAAACACCTGTTTCCAGGGCATCTGGATGTCATTGGCAAACGTTATTACTTTAATTCATGCAAACATCACATCAGTAATGGAGTTATCTGTTACCTTTTATTGTCCATTTCAGAACCAAGATGTTTTCTTCTAATATCTGCTGCTCATAGGAAATAGTGTTCCTGGCCTCCATTTTGGGGAAAGGAATAAGAGGAACAGATGGGATGAATATGGTTGTCTTTCCCTCAGTCCTTTGCAACACAGGTTGCTATTTAACAGCTGGAAGTAGTAAATGGGCTTATTCTGGGAAGACATGGATCTATATAATATATTGTTTTCATTAATTTTTTTTAACCAGAAAAAAAGATCTCTGTAGAAAGTCAGTGCAGGTACATATAACTAAGCCAGCTTTTTTCTGAGAGCCATGTCTGAGTTGGGAAAATGTAGTGAGTTATGTTTAGCTTTTTTTGTGACAAGTTTTCTATCCAAGCTTTTCTCTTCAATGATTTTTTTTTTTTAATAGAGGCATGTTTTTATTTATTTATTTGTTTGCTTGTTTGTTTGTTTATACATGCACTGGGTACAGTCAGAAACGCGGGAGGGTGAGAGAATTCACCAGAGCCAGAGCGGGGAGCAGAGCAGGCAGAAGGACCGAAGTACACTGCTGAGGGGAGCAGCGGGCGGCAGGAGAGGTCTGCGCGCCATGTGGGACCCTCCTCTGGTGGCCAGGGAGCAGTCGGGGATCGAACCGGTGCCGCAGAGGCCGCGGGCAGCTTCGCAACCCAGCGCTCAACCGCTGCGCCACCGGGGAGGCCCTTCAATGACTTTTAAGACAATGATGTCATAGTGAAGCAAAATGAATTTTAAAATGATCAGACTACATTACAAACCATTTTTGAAATGCAGGTACAAATACTGTGGCTTGTGAAGTGTGTTTTATAAAGGGTCAGAAGAATGGAGATGTATTATTGCAGAAATGAATGACCACAAGTGAATGATCTGCACCTGGCCCAAAGATGCTGAGATTTAAGGACAGAGCTTGTCAGTAAAACCCATACTGGCAAATGTGATTAAACCCTGCATGGCCCAAATGAAGAATTCCAAATATGGTCTGATTTCAAGATGTTATTCCCTTAGAGCTGTATTTCATGTTTTTTCATTTCCTATGCTAATTTGATATTATGCCCGAGTATTGATAGCACGAATTGCAGGAAATACAATGCTTGTTTGTAGTGTGCTGCACACAGTAGATGCTTAATAAATACTTGCTTATTTGGTTTGCTCTAACAAGCATCCATAATTACTCCCATGTCTCTAATTTTCCCCTTACATTAAAAAGATATTTAAAAATAAGGCAAGGACTATTTATTATCATTAAAGTATTAAGATTATTTAAAACAATAGATCTTTTGTTTTATTATTCCAGGGAGCACTAGCCTTCATTGTTCTTGGTAAAATGTTATTTACCTGGAACTAAAAGCCTTGGGTTTTATCTTAGCCAAAGAATGTGTGTTTAGCCGAGAATGTAATTAGGGGAAATACTTAAGGGATTGTCAATGCAATGTTCTTTTAGCTCTTAAGCAATCCATATCCTGCTAAAATGTTTGTCTTTTTTTTTTCCTCCTCCTTTCTGGCTGCTATTCCAGGTCCCTTATTTCTCGTGAGTCTTTGGCGTCCACTACTTTGAGTCTGACAGAAAGTCAGTCTGCACTGAGCGTGAAACAAGAGTGGTCCCAAGGCTACAGGACTCTCCCTTCACTCTCCTCGAACCATGGCTCTCAGAATGGCATTGATCTAGGAGACCTCCTAAGCCTTCCTCCTGGGACAGCCATGTCCAGCAACAGTGTCTCTAATTCATTGCCACCCTACCTTTTTGGCATGGAAAATAGCCACTCTCCATACCCTAGTCCCAGGCACTCTTCAGCCAAGTCCCACTCAGCACGCTCCAAGAAGAGAGCGTTGTCTTTGTCTCCCCTGTCTGATGGCATTGGGATTGACTTCAATACCATCATCCGCACCTCACCCACATCCTTGGTCGCCTACATCAACGGGTCGAGGGCTTCGCCGGCCAACATGTCCCCGCAACCAGAGGTCTATGGGCATTTCCTGGGGGTGCGTGGCAGCTGCATTCCCCAACCGTGTTCAGTGCCGAGCAGCCAGAAAGGTGTGCGGGTGGCCAGCGGAGGGCTGGCACTCCCCGTCTACTGCGAGGATGGCTCGCTGGAGTATGAACGCATGCAGCAGCTGGAGCATGGGGGCCTCCAGCCTGGCTTGGTCAACAACATGGTGGTACAGCATGGCCTGCCGGGTCCCAATGGCCAGTCAGCTGGCCTGCTGAAGACTGAACGCCTGGATGATTTTCCCAGTAGTGCCCTGGACCTGCCCCCAGCGCCGTCTCTGCCTTCTCTCCCACCACCACCCCAAGGTCCCCCACCTCCCTACCATGCCCACTCACACCTGCACCACCAAGAGCTTGTCTCCCACACACAGCCACTGACCCTGCCTCAGGCTGTCCTGGAGGAGGATGGAGAGATGGACGACATTGGGGGCAAGCACTGCTGTCGCTGGATCGACTGCAGTGCCTTGTATGACCAGCAAGAGGAACTTGTGCGGCACATCGAGAAGGTTCACATAGACCAGCGCAAAGGGGAAGATTTCACTTGCTTCTGGGCCGGTTGTCCTCGCAGGTACAAGCCATTCAACGCGCGCTATAAACTGCTGATTCACATGAGAGTCCACTCTGGAGAGAAGCCCAACAAGTGTTCGGTGAGTTTCCCAAAGCCCATGTGAGTTCATTGAAGTTGTGTGTGTTTTTCCAAACTCTGCTGCAAGTCAGGGGATATTATCTTTTATGTAGTTTGGAGGTGAGGGGGAGTAGGTAGTCATGAAATTTGACTCCTCTCTAGCCTAAGGAAGGGGAAGCCTTCTTTAAGCATTAGCAGCTGAGGCATCCTTCAGTTCTGAATTCTCTTTTGCAAAATGTACATGATCAATCACATCAGGGCAGGTTGATCTGCCACACTGGCTAAAATCTTAGAAAATAGATGCCCCTGCTACAAAATTAAAGTTAGTGAAATATGCAGGATGGAAGAATACACACAATGTAGCACTAATAAGCTTTAGCTCTTTCCAAAGCAAAAGTTCAGTGATTTTTCTCCCTTCCCACCAAAAACTGGGTGAGTTTTGGGAGTGGAGGAGGGGTGGCTCTGGTATTTGGAAAGGAACTCAAGCTTAGCAGCTTGGCTAGTAAAAATGTTGCTGCATGCACCCACACACCTGCATGCTGCATACTCCAGCTTGAGTTGGAGACTTGTTAATGATTTATAGCCAGCATAAAAACACCCAGGGGATATCACAGGAGCAGAATCTCACAGGATCTCTTCGAATTTTAAAGAGGGAATTTTCTGTATAAGGAGAAAGAACCAAGAAGGCCATGTGTCTTTGATGTTGAAGGAAGTCGGCATTGTACCTCTTGTCTTCCCTGACTCCCCCTTTCACATCACTGATGTTGCAAGCAATGTTTTTTTGGCAAAATTCACTATTTTTGACTGATATGATTTAAATGATTTCACAACCACTTCGCACCTAATAGAAACCCTCAGAGTTTACAAGCAGGACATCACCCTTGGGATCACAGAGTGGCTTTGCACAATCTCAGACAGCTCACTTGATGCTTGGGGAAAAAAAATGCATGTGTTTTATATTAGTCTAGATGGACAGGGATATTTCTTATAGAGTTAAAATCTGAGAATTGTAGGTCCTCTCAGGAACTTTTTTAGATGGTGGTCCCTCAGCCAGAATCTTCCTTTCCTATGTCTTGATAATTAAGAGTCTGGATGATGTATATTTGATTGTGGATTGGCCAAGTTGTTTGATTCACATAAAAGCAAACCAAACAGGTAATACAAGTATTAGGCGTGCCTTTTCACCACCCTGTAGGTTTTTTTTGAAGGAGTTTTAAGAATTTCTGGCAGAATGAAATTGCATTTCTTGTCATTACATTATGCCCCATGTTGTGATTTTTCTTAAGGAAAACCTGAAGCTGATACATTGTGAGAATGCCAGGTTATATGAGTGAAAAGAATAATTGCATTCCAAGCTGAAAAACCTACCTCTGTCAGTAGGGTTCTACATTAAAAATGCCAGTAAGAGACAAGCAATTGAAGGCAATTCCATTTACTCTGTTTGGTACACACTGGCCTGTTGCAGGCAGGAAAGACATTCAGTCTCTGAAGGAAAACAGTCCAACCTTTTTAGTTCTGACTAATTCTGGCTGAAAATAGTTTGCTGGATTTGGCTTACTGAAATAAACATAAAGGCTTGAATTACCCCCCAAATTTCTTTTGCATTGCAAAATTAATTTTTGTGAAATAGGATTTCCCTATTTTCCCATTGTTTCCAGACTTTTTCAAGGCATAT
Organism: Talpa europaea; assembly: GCF_964194135.1. Classification (NCBI taxonomy): domain Eukaryota; kingdom Metazoa; phylum Chordata; class Mammalia; order Eulipotyphla; family Talpidae; genus Talpa; species Talpa europaea. The sequence goes on from NC_140074.1 coordinate 33,929,329, forward strand.
AACTTTATAAAGTTTACTTTTGCTAGTATGCATGATGATTATTAATAATAGAAATACTGAAGTGAAAGAATAAGCTGAGAGGTAAATATTTACAGGCCCCTGTATAGCTTTTTATTGTCTTGTTCAGGATGGGTAAGGGAGTGATTTCTCTTCTCCTGCTCTGCCCACTTCCCATTTTTAGATAGAATCTTTGCAAAATTCAGATTGCTAGGTTTAATAGCTTATGAAATCTAGAACCCAAAGCATTTACTTACACATTATAGTGCAAATGTGTTTATTTAAAACAGGGTTTCTTAGGAACTGACTAATGCTGCATTTCTAGTCTGGGGATTATATATTTTTAGCAGTAAGACATCCATTTTTATATAAAACATACATATCGTAGCATTATGTCTTCTGAAACTGTTATAAGTCACCTACTTGATTTGTAAGGTATAGCTAACTGACTAAAGTTTAGCAGTCCACTCAACTTGTAGTCATGGATAGAAGACATTGTGGATGGATATTTGTTAAAGGTAGATTTTTCTGCCTTTTGCAAAACCAGTCTTTCCACTCTGGGAATCTAGACACAAATAACTCTTAAAACTGAATTGTTTTATCTCCAACTGCTGTGAAAACTGATGGTAGTTGATTCAAAGCTTAATTAAGGTCCTTGCCTAGTAAAATGACCACATTTCTCTTTTGGAGACATAAAGTTATCTCTGGGTTTTTGTGACTGTATCTCATCCTGCAAAAACTAGGGGTAGTTTAAATTATAAGACCCAATACACTTTTGCCTTACATATGTTTAACTGCTATTAATTTTCTATGGCCCATAGTTAGAGTTAGTCATTATTTTCACTTAGTTTATTGACCCAGAAAGATGGGATGACCCAATTGTGTTTGGTGACCATGACTACAAGCAGCACAATCAGTGTCTGGAAGTCATGGTAAAAGAAGGGTGTGTGAAAAGGCTACTCAGTGATAGTCTGCTTACAGTAAGAGGTATCCTCCCTTGACACCAAATTCCATTTCATGCATGGGAGAACACATTCTCAGAATCTCTGACTGTAACACTTCAGCCTTATCCAGAACTCTGGGATTCAGATCACTCAGGATTCTAGATGGCAAAACAGGGGGAGGATTGTTAATCTATTATTTGGTTAACTTACTGGAAGAGGAGAATGGTTTCTTTTCTCTTTCCCACCCAAACAACTCCACCCTTCTGTATATCTCATTCTTAATGCTTCTGTGAAAAGCCAGCATAGCTGCTCTCTTTCCAGGCCTGACTGTGATTACAGAACTATTCCTAGCCAGTGGCAAAGGCCTCAAGAATTACAGGCCTCTGCAAGCAGATGGTCAGACCTTGGTTAAATTAAAAACTGAGATATGGCAGTATTATATTAAAAATACCTGAGTCCATTCTCTGGCATCTACTAACTAAAGCAATTTCTAGGTGCCAGTTCATTCTATTTAGACCTTCCTGAGCTTAGACCAATCCCAACATTGATGAATCTTAGAATTATGAAAACTTTTGAGTATTCCCAAGTGTAATTGTACTGAATTATATTATTGTTTTGTGACATGCTAAGGGTTCAAATTCTCAAATCAGAAGAAGTCATGGAGTCTCTGAATTTGTTTCTTTCTCAAACTCCTGTTTCATGTTCCTAAAAGGACATCATAAAATATAATCTGAAACTATAGATGTACACTAACCATCTCTAACAGTATCCATAGTGATGTTTCCAACATAGCTCACACTGAGAATGTTTTTACTGTAAGTATTTTTGCCATTAAGTTAAAGAGTATGTGATGCCTGGGTAGCATGCCCAGTAAGGTGTGTTTTGAATGAGATCAGGCACACTGTCTGCCAGTACTCATGAGAACGTCTATCTGATCGGAGCAGAGTGAGCAGAGGGACAGAACTCTGTTGCCAGGATCAGAAACACCGATGGCTTGCCTTCATGCACAATAGAAAGCAGTTGTGCGTTAGGGAGTGTTAATAAGAGAATTAGGGGGAATGTAGGTCACCACTTAAATTTTGCTTATTTTTCTTGGATAAATTTTGTCCAATGGCAAGAAGGAATTTTGCAAAACTTTTACCCACCCACAGATTTTCATGAAAATGTCACTGACCAAAGACAGCTTTGAATTTTGTATGAATTGACTCATTTCTCCACAGGCATTTTGCCTGGCAAAATCTAGAGTATTTGCTTTGGCTTGAACATTGGGGAGTTTGCTTTTTAAGCAACATTGGATTATGAATACAAGAAAATAAATACAGAACTGGGGCCATGTCCCCATTCCTCTTTTATGGCCTGATTTATGAGTTCATGGGCCAGCTTTAGCCATGTAAGACATTTCTTGAGGAAAAGTAAATTCACTGTAAGCTGTGGAAGAAGGCTTTTCCACATCCTTTATTTTGTTACATTGATAAGACTTGGCATTGGTGTAGTGACTACAATTATATAACCAGAAGGGACCTTAGGAAAATATTATCCAACCATAAATATTAGTTACCACTCCACAACCTTCATATTGGCAACAATTAGTATGTTCTTATGATGTTAGGTATTGATGAGGGTTTGGGGAACAGGGAATGCTTTTACATTGCTAGTGAAAATTGTTGCAACCACTTTGGAGAACAATTTGGAAGTATCTAGTAAAGATGAAGATGAGCATATTCAACAAAATCACATCTACATGTCTGCCCTAGAGACAGTCTTGTATATGGTAGTAAGGGGGTTTGCAAAAAGATGTTTATTGCACCTCTAGTTTTTTAGAAAAAATCTAAAGCAACAAATCTATAAATCTATAAACAAGGTAAATTAATAAACTGATTTATTCCTGATACAATAATCAGAGTTTAAAATTGATGTACTACATAGAAATCTCTCAATATTGATATATAGAGATAACATCGATAAATGTCAAATAACAATATGGAATGAAAAAATTAAATTCAAAAGGATATATTACAGTATAGTGCAATTTATATACATTTTAAACACATACCAGGCAGTACTATATCATTGTTATAAGTACATAATTACTTGGTTAAACAATGGTACCATATGCAAAAGAAGAATAATCAGTAACCTTAGGGTAGTGGGTACTTTTAGAAAGGAAGGAAATAAGAAGAAATGGGACATAGAATTTCTCTTTATCTCTATTCCAGAGAGTGAGAAAACTGAAACAAATATGACAAAATGGTAATTTTTATGTTTTTCTACCTGTCTGAGATACTTTATAGCTATTAATATATATTTTTATCTAAATATAAAAGAAAATAAGTTCCTATTAACACCCCAACTACCTTCCAGAAATACCATTATTCAGGTGAGGAACCAAAGCTTAAAACAATTGATTTTTCTGACTTCTAATTGTTTGGTTGTTATCTACTTAGTGTCTCCAAAGTGGTGATTATCAACCTTGACTGACATTGGAGAACTTTACAAAGTACCCAAACCCATACTGGGGTCTATCCCTGGAATATGCTATGCAATTGATCTGGGATGCAGTTCCCCAAGTGATTCTTGAGGTGCATTCCAGGGTGAGATATAGTGATCTAAAGCTTCCAAGTTCTGACATTGAATGCTAGACAAGTGAAAATCTATCCTGTCATTTCACTTAAGGTGTTAGGCAGTGTTTAGTAGTGAATTCATCTTCATTATCAGTGTTCTGAAAATGATTAGGGTAATTTTGTGTTCTCTTGAAATAAAATTCAGAGGCAAGAGATAAGATAGTACAACCTCTCTATTGACAGAAGAATTTCAACCAACTGTCCATTTCATATTCAGAGTGCTCTTTCTCTGCAATAATCAGTTAAAGGTTAACATGAGACTGTGCTGAGCAATGTATATCATCACCATCTTCTTCCTTTCTTGGGTTAAAAGTGTAACTGACAAATATGTCACATCGTTTCCATATTTAGAGGTAAATATAGAGTGTTCTCCCTTCCAAATACAATGCAGCCTTTCTGCTTTTAATATAAAATGATCTTCAAAACATTTTTGCTACTATGGATATTTCTAAAGAGTTGGTAAATTACCAAAATATTGAATTTTCCCTTTTATCAAATCTGCCTGATGTGATTAAATAAATAAAATTAACATTAATATCCTCTTTGTCTCTTGAGGCTGAAACACCACCAGTGAAACATCTGGTAAAGATCAGAAAGAGTGTAGCTTCCAAGTCATATCCCACAAGGCACCAGTCTGTCAAATATTTAATGCAAGCTCAACGATTAAAAAATAAACTATATCACAAGATTTTTTCCCAACAATTTTACTTAAGAAAGAAATGCTAGCTTATTTATCTGTGTATGTACATGTTTAACATACTGTAGATCTATATATGTAATCATAAATTTCAAATTCCTTACTATAGGTAAAAGCAAAACCACAGAAATTTTCATCACATGGGGTACTAACCACAGTATATAAAGCATCTGTCAAATCAGATTTCACATCCCAAAACACAGTTTAGAAACCTGCCATTTGGTAGTGGTTTGGTATTATTTCCCTTTAGAAGGCATTTAATCCACTTTACCTGGGGAACCGGCCTTTCATGAACTTTGTCCTGAAAATAAATTCATAGCAGATCTGTGAAAATGTTTTAAAGCAAATGGTGGTTTATGTTTCATTGCCCTGCGATTCCAGGATTAATGAAAACCAATAGATAATGAGAGCACCCCTAAGAGGTTAAATATTTGAGGCTTAATCCTCATTAAGCAAAATCATTAGCTACATGATGGTTAATGTTCCTTTTAGTTCATATTTGTTTTGTGGTTTTCCTCTCATTTCATGCCCCAAAATAATGTTTTTAAAATTAGGAAGAATTATATAAATATTTTTATAAATGATCTGATTAAGGGGATGTATTTTAAACCTTTTGAGATTTGCTCATAAAGATTTTGAAATGTATTTTTCTGAGTTCATTCACACTACAACAGTATGGAAAATTAATTTGGCAATTTATTAGAAATGTCATTTGTGACCTTTGGAATATTTCCTGATTACCATTTCTTTGAGTGATTGTGTTGACATCTTAGAGTCCAGATAGCATTTGAGTATGTAGAATAAAAGACCAAATATGTTTATTTTTTAAGAAAAGGGGTAGTCTGATATTCTTTGATCTTTCAGAAATGTTTTCTTCAAGCTCTCGATAGAATGATGTGGAAAGAGATGTTTGTTATTTTTTTCCAGCAGATTTATTAGTTTCTACTGTCATTACTGAGTCAGGACTTCTAAACTATCAATAGGACAATGGATGATGTAACCCTGGGCAGTGGTTGTGTGACTGGCAAACACAGCAGTTGGGTGGACAGGCTCCATTTCCCTGTAACTCTGGGCAGTTTCATTGAGAGGGTAGATTGGTTGGTCTAATTGATGTCATCACTACTAAGGGAGGTTAGTATAGAGAAGAATTTGGTGAGAAGACGGAATGAAACCTGTGTGTTCTATTTTGCAGCATGGTATTTTTATTTTCTTGGGCCATACATACTGGTCTCGAGTGGGGATATTGACTAATCTTTTTGAGGGATATTTTTTTATAGATTTATTTATTTTATACAAGAACTGGGGTACAGGCCAGATGCGCGGGAGGGTAAGAGGATTCACCAGATACAGGGCAGGGAACAGAACAGGCAGACTGACTAAATACACTGCTGAGGGGAGCAGCAGGCGAGACAGGAGAGATCTACCATGCTATGTGGGACCCTTGCAGGCCTGCCAGGATTGAACTGGCGCTGAAGAGGCTGTGGAAAGCTTCACAGAGTGGCGCTCAATCACCTGCGCCACGAGGGGAGGCCCAAGAAATATTTTTTTTAAAGATTTATTTATTTTTATAGAAGAGCTGTGGTACAGGCCAGAGGCACGGGAGGGTGAGAGGATTCACCAGAGACAGAGCGGGGAGCAGAACAGGTAGACGACCGAAATACACTGCTGACAAGAGAGGTCTGCTGTACCATGTGGGGATCTCCCTGGCCAGCCGGGAATCGAACCTGTGCTGTAGAGGCTGTGCACAGTTTCACATCACTGTGCTCAATCCGCTGTGCCACCGGGGAGGTCCTTGAAGGAGAATTTTAAAGAATTTTTTTTAAAAAAGATTAATTTGAAAAGTTGTTGGAAATTGGAAAATGAGATGGTCCGATTTGAACAGACAGGGGCAGTATGCATGAGTAATTGGACAGTGCTCCAAACTTAGGGTGAACATATAATTTGTTACTCAAGTTTGGACACTTTGTAATAGTGAAAAGTATTCTTTTTCATTGGAATATCAGTGTAAACCAGACTTGTCCGGAAAACGAGGTCGTAGATAGTCTTCCTACCCAAATTATACATGCACTGTGTGTTGAATCAGTCAATATATGTTTATTCATTCCTTTGCCACTGAATACAAGCCATGTGCTACACCTGGTCCTGGATGCTAGGAGGTAGAGAAATAAATGGGATATTCCTTTTAGGAGCTCACAATATTCTAGAATGAGAGTTATGTAGATAGTTATTTACACAGTAATGAAACAAGGGCTATGATAGAGGTCTGTGCAGGGGACGAAGCTTCCAATTTTCTGTAGAACCTGGGAGACTTCTTAGAGGAGGTAGCTGCAACTTGAAAGAAGAGAGTAATTCTTGTAGAGAAAGGGAGGGATGTCATTCAGGTGGAGGTCCCCCAATAATTCCATAGCACAGAGGTGTGAAAGAGCACAGGGAAAGAAACTGTTATGAAATACTTTGATGGTACCAGGCAGTAGGAGTAGAAAGAGAGGCTAGAAATTTACCTTGGGCCAATGTAAATTAAATAGAAATTAAATGAGAATCACATTAAATAGGAATAATGTTTTGAAAATTGGAATCATACACCTAGTTAATAGAAATGCAAATTCAGTTAATAAAAAGAAATCTTAGGAGGTAGCATCACTGAGGTAGCAAGCACTGAGCTTTAGTGCATCTGAAAAGAAACTTCAGCTTATCCTAAACCATATCAGTCTCTTTATAAAGTTTTTTTAAAAGATTTATTTATTTATGCATACAAGAGCTGGGGTACATGCCAGAGGTGTGTGTGTGGGTGTGAGAGGATTTACCAGAGACAGAGCGGGGAACAGAATAGGCAGATTGACCGAAGTACACTGCTAAGGGGAGCAGCGGGTGAGTCAGGAGTGGTCTGCTGCACCATTGGGGTAGCTCCCTCGCTGGCCAGGGATTGAACTTGTGCTGCAGAGACTGAGGACAGCTTCATAGGTTGTGTCTTAACCCCTTGCGCCACCGGGGAGCCCCTGTCTCTTTAAAGTTTAATCGTTAACGTTTATAGTTTAAAATGTATCTCTGCCAGATATGTGAAATACAAATTTTTCTTTTGTCAAGTGATCTGCCTGGGAAACACATACATGGAGACAAGCATAAAAACATTTTCTGTTGTGGATTTTAAACAAAAAAATTAAAAACCTGGGGGAAGACTAGAGACCAAAGCTATTTGATCAGTTATGTAGAATGATTAAGATGTGGACAGAAGCTGCATACATTATCCTGTGTATGAGTGGCCTTCCTTTAGTTAAATATTTCCTTTTATGATCTGTAAAGAGAGTGAAGTACTGTTAAACAAAAGTTTGGATTAGTGCTCATTATGCTGAGCCTGTCAGCTTTTTCAAGACTTTCCCCCACCCACTGCTAAGATTTACTTTGGAATTTTTTTCTGCTCAAACTGAATTTATACAGAATGGAGTTAAATGTTTGAAATGGTAAGAGGAGAGCAAGTTAAATTAATTTTTACCAAAATGGTGCCCACTCCCAGTGATTCAATCTGGAGCATCATTGTACCACAAACCTCTCTGGACTAAGGAAGGAAGAATGAAAGGAGAGACTAGTCTTTTGCTACTTGAGCTTCCTGCTCTAGAAATACTCATCTCACCTGGGATTAAACCCTCCAAGGTCAGGCCACTTACTTATGTGACCAGAGAGCACAGCCAAAACCAGCATCAGTGCACTCAGGTGTTTAGAGTGTTCCAGAGAGCACATGTGATTAGTCTTGATCTTAAAGCTTGCTTTGTAGAATCATTTCTTTTCTGTGTTTTAGAATGTTTTTTTGGAAGTGCTTTAATTTTTAAGTTGGGGTATGGCTATTGGTCTTGTTGAGCCTACTCTATAATAAGAAGAAATGTTGCCATTACTAACGTCTTTCTCTCCTACCGTTGCCTTCCTGCTTACAATTTCTACTGTGAAAAGATGAAATGGTGCTTTGTTATCCAAGAGAATGGATTTGGGGCTAAGGGAGAAGTTGAAGGGAGACCCACCGAAAGTGAAAATTTGTGTTTATTCAAATTTGAGGTGACTCCGACTGCCTTCTTTCCTCAGAGTTTTCATGCTAACCCATGCTAACCCGTCGTTTTGCTCATTATTTTCCTCTACATCTATTCAACACTTGCTTTCAGGGAAGAGCTTCAATAAAGATAGAATTCACAAATATGAACAATGAATGACTGAGAAAAGATTCTAGTGATTCTTCTAGGGGTAGCTACATTTTTTCACTTTAATAATAAGAAAGTATTTAACCTCTCCCTTCCACTACTCAAAGATAATTATTTTTAACACCTACCCACAGTACCTTGCTCAATGATTAAATGAAAAGATAGCATATAGCAGACCTCAAAAAAAAATACATATACACACTAACATATTTATCTCTCTGTATGTCTGTGTTTATGTATATATTTGTATGAAAATGGAGATCTGTATACACATATATACATATATATGTTTATATCCACATGCTTGGTGTTAGGTGATGAATTCATGGAGGTTCATTATTCTATGTTGCTATTTGTATGAAGATTTGAAATTTTCCATAATAATTAGTTAAAAATAAATGTAAAATTTTTTGAGCTAACTTACAAGGAAAAGAGACAATTTGTTTCTCTGGCAACTCAGAAAATCATGAAAGCCATTTCTTCCCCTGTAGGCCACCCATGTTCTGATCTGAAGGAAATTATTTCCATTGCTTTTAAAGATCTCTGAAATTTCTCTGCTTAAGAATGAGGTGAGAGATACTCTTAGACAGTAACATGTTATTTGAAAATGTAAATGATAACAAGCATTACTGGACTATATTAAGGTAATCTAATTTCTCTAACAAATAGCCCTAATTATCAATGGCTGGATATGATAAAGGTTTATTTCTTATTCAGGTTCTAATGTAGCTTGCTCCTTGTGATCTTACAGTGACTCAATCCTTTAATGTCTTGACTGAAGTCTGAGTATAGGGCAAAAGACAGAATGTTGATGATTGTACAGAAGAGTTGTAGGGGCTGGGCCTGAAGTGGTATACTTCACTTCTTCTGAATCCTATTGGCTAGAACTCAATCACATGATCCCAATTAACTGCAAGGGAGACTGGGAAGTGTGGTCCTCCTGTGTGTGCAGAAGAAAGCTAAATACATTGTATTGTTCCCGCCACAGGGAACTAGATATGCCCCTCCTACTTCACCTCTGACTTATCCTGGTTCTCTGTACTTTAAAAGAAGAACCTTTTTAGTATTGATGTTCAGCTTTCCACTGTGGTAATCCTGTCTCATCAAAGTGGCTTTGTTAAAGACTGTTTCTTTTTTCTTAATCAGTGCTGGCTACTCTAAATTGCTTTTTGGCTTACAAAATCTTTCCCAGCTCAAACATTTTTTTCCCCTATTTACTCTCTGAGGATTCCATCACTATATTGTCACCACTCCTGAGAAAACTCTTGTTATCTCAAGTGAATTACTACGTTTTCCCTACCTTGTCTGAATTACATGTTGTTGGTACATAATTCCCCATTCCTCATCATTTTCTAAGTCATGAGGATGCATGATGTCTTCATGTCCCACAGGCACTCACCCTTGAGGGAGATCTGCTTATTATCAAGGGCAAGGTCATAAAGGAATCACTGAGAGATCCACCATTGTAAGTAGAAATTTGGTGTGAAGGGCTATTTTACTATGATCCTGAAACACAATATTCCCCATCTATTCATAAAGTAGCTTATTTGATACACACAGTGTGGTCATAAATGCTCTTCTATTCTCTGAATGCTTGCTTTTGGTCATAAATTGGCACATACTCAAGGAAAAAATGACAATGTGCCTCTATGGACACTTTTGGTCCATTTCCATAAATATATTCAAACAAAATAAAATTGCCTGGCTCTTTATACTATGTCCTTTAGTGTGTTTAAGCTTACAAAATTACCCCCAAGGATGACAAATTGTAAACATCATGCAATACCGCAGCCCCAGTTCAAGGCCTGTCTCAGTGTTCAGCCGACATTCACCCTTCCTAGAAACGTTTAAAGTGTTTTAGGAAAATGAAGCTAGGCAAACAAGCTTATCAAGAACTACAATAAAAAAAATCATTGATTCTAATTAGAAGGCGTCACATACACAGAAACAAAGCTGCTTTTGTGTAGTGGAAAGTCTACCTGTTCTCTGAAATATACAGAGTGCTCTCCAGTGGTTTTAGACAAAGTTTCAGGGCCTTGACCTATTGGCCCATCTCAAGTGATTAAGCTGCACTTGTCGAAACTTGTTGAAGGTGTTGTTAGGAGGTGTGCTGGGATACACTGGGTTAGAAAGGTGTGATAATGAGACAGACACTCTTGTTTTCTGAAAGTTCCAAACTACATCATAAATCCAGGTAAAGTGTATCAAAATCTTGAGGTAAGAAGTGAATTTAGAGTAGTATCTCCAGTTGGCCCTGTTGGAATTATTTTCCCCAACAACGCAGAGCATTGACCCACCACAGGTGAGCACTCCAGCATCTCAGGCAGTCTGGGTCAGCCTGCTCCTGCTCCTTTGAGTGCCCTAAGAAGGCCAACTTTTGTGGTAACTGTGTTTTATGCAATGTCCATGGAATGGGGTCTTTAAGATGGAACCAGTCAAGGAAAGTGCTGTATAATCTGAGCAATAATGGAGAAATCACTACTTGCTTACTCCATTGAGGTAATAAATCAAAACCAACAACTGTGTTACTGTCACTTTTCTTAAATTCAGAACTTGAGATAAAGTAAATTTCAGTTCACAGGGTCAGAAACATAGGTCTTGGTAAGTCAGTGGGCAATTTAATTCAAAATTAACAATACATATTGACTATTTGCAGTGTCAGTGATTTATTTTTAAGGAGGAATTTCATAAAAGATATTTGTTATTGCCTGATTGTACATTTCCCCCAAAGATTGGCTTGCTAATTACCATCACTGAGTAATAGGGGTTGGTTAAAATTAAAAAAGCCATTGTGTTCTGAAGGAATGATGTTGTCAAGTGTCTTGACAGGCTGCTGCTGCACTTGTCAAACAGCTGAGCCTGGAAGTGAAATTTTGAAATTGGCTTCTCACTTAGTCGAGATTAGAATAGGCTTAATTGAAGGTGTCTGAAATGGGGCAGGGCAATTAAAATTCTTAAATAAAGAATTTATACATTTCTAAAAACATTGTATTGACCATCTATAAACCACTTTTGCTCTCCATTTTTTACTCACATATTATATAAAATTCAAAAGATGTAGGGAAAAAATAAGGGTATAGGTATTGTTTTACTTAAAGATCTTTTAGGTATTTAAATATTTGGTTCATGTTGTAATACTGAGTTGATTATGTAATTACAGATGTGCATACTCTCTGTGGTCTCTAACAGTGACCTTCAGGTGCAAAACAGAAAGAAAGTTCTCAGATAACTACCTCTATTTCATTCATTCAACTATTTCTTGAGCAATTACTTCATGACAGTTACTCCTCTAGGCCCTGGGAATAGAGCAGAGAACAGATCAGACCTCAAACTCTGTTTTCTTAAAGTTTACCCTCTGGAGGGTAGCATAGCAAATAATACAGATACCTGGGGGAAGAAATTTTCAGGTAAGGAGACTAGTAACTACAAAGGTCTTGAGGCAGGAGTATTGATTTGATGTTCTAGAAATATCAAGCAGTCCGGGGTGGCTGCCATAGAGTGAACAAGGAGAGAGAAGAGGAGGTTGGGTGGTGGGGGATAATGGGAGCTTGATTGTTTAGGACCTTATAGGCCATGAAAGAAAGGCTTTGAGTCAAGAAATGGTAGCATCTTATTTATGGTTTAATATAATTGATGAGTGCTGTATAGAGAGTATATTGAAGATAAAGAAAACGTAGAAGCGGAGAAAACAAACTTCAATGAGTGGGATCTCCGTAGTAGCCTTCTCTCTGGCTTTCCTGCATATATCCAGTGGCACATGTCAGAATAAATAATTGCATTCTGCCTATATAAACATATCCAGACCTGGTAAGATTTTCTAGTGATCTAAATATGGGGTGTGGGAGACAGAAGTGTCAAGGGCGACTCCAAGCTTTGGCTTGCATATCTGGAAGGATGGAAAATTACCTTTAACTGTGATGTGGGTGATGTGGAAGGTTTGGAGAGGAAGCAGAGACTTTGATTTATCTTTAAATTTGAGTTCCAGTTGGAAACTCTGGAGATCAGAGAAGTCTAAACTGATATAATTTGGGTGACATGTACAGCTGGTATGTAAAGTTATGAAATTGGCTCACCTGATTTAATGTGATATGAGAGGTAGAATCATGAAAAAAAATTGGTGTCTATACTCTGGAATCCATGGGAGATGGGTGAAGTGGACTCCTTTTTTCCAAATGACCTTGTATCTCCTTTGCTTCATTTTGTTGTATTGTCTTAACCCTACCTTCTGTGTATCTAGAACTTCAAGGGGGTATTGAAGAGAAAATGATTGGACTGAGGAGGTTGTGACAAGTGAGCTCACCTTTGATTTACCTTTTATTTATGTGTCTAGATCAGAAGATAGGTAAACAGGAAACAAGGAGGACATGCTCCAAGAGAATGAATAGGTTTGTGCTAGCATGGTCTCAGGCTGTTGAAATTAAGGAGGGGTGTTAGTGATAGGATTTAAATACCTTAGTTCATGCAGAACTTAATAGCATGTAAGCAGACATTGAGAAATAGCATTCAGTCACTTCTACTATCAGGGTGACACTGAGGTAACAAGGGTAACACTAAGGTAACAATAGACTGGATGACTTATTGGTCAGTGTATATTAAAGGGATTCAGAAAACAATGGATAGTTTTTTCCTACCTTTCCAACAGTGAGTCTGTCTTTTAATAAAATAATCTCTCAGTGATTTTGATGGTATCTTGTATTCGGAAAATACCTTCTCAATTGCCTGACTGACTTCTACTTAGAAAGTAGAATGTCTCTATAGTGTTGATAAGGAAGCAATATGAAATGGTTGCTTGCTGGAGACTCTCAGGAGTTATACCCAGGTTTACACTCTAAATGTGTAAGTAATGTGAAAGGCTCAAGGGCACTTTACTTGTTCACTGAACTCACTAGAGTTCAGTGAGTCTGTGAAAATAAATTTAAGATCACACAATTACATTTCTTATTATATAAACAGCTTAATTAAAAAAAAGACCTTTTGTGTACCAAGTATTGGGTTTGTTTACTGTGGATTATGATAGCTAGGAAACAAAACCTTACATTTTAGTTTTTAGACAATTTTATGATGTTCATGTCATAGCAGTAATAAACTTTTTTGGTTCCAGAGAGATGCCTCTTTTGTTTGACTAAAGTGTTACATCACATCTGCATCCAAAGAAGGGATGGGATTTTTTTCTCTTTACATTTATATCTCCTTTTGTTGCCTCACATCTCCCTCCTCACCACCGCACTCTGTCTTTTTAGCACCTGCTCATTCCCTTTGTTTTTTTCTTTTTATGAAAAACTATGAAGGGTAACTGTAAAGAGAAAAAAGAAGTTGTAACAGTGCATAAAAACTGTGTATTTCCATCTAGTGACTGAAAGAAAGCATATCCAGTGCTTAAAACTAGTGACATTTAATATGTTTATATCTTATAGAGTTTATACCTATTTGGGGAATTGTCTTATATTCTCTAGCAGGATACAGTGTCCCTAGTAAGGCTTCACTATTAGCATTTGGAATGGATAATATTTTGTTAATGTAAGGCTCTCTTGCAAATTGTAGGATGTTTAACTGCCTCCCTGGCCCACCTTCTAGCAATCCTTTCACTCCTTATAGTGACCAATAAAGGATTGGACTGTGTCTCAAAATTCTCCTGGTTGATAACCACTGAATTATGGCAGCCTGAATTTATCAGCCTTATTCATGTAGAAAGAGAGCAGTTATGGGGCCTCTGTGGTGGCCTAAGGGTTAAGTCTCAGCACTGTCACTGCAACAGTCTGAGTTCGATACCAGGCCAGACAACTAGCCCAGCAGACTTCTGTCTCGCCCACTGCTCCCCTTAACAGTGTATTTCAGTAAATCTGCCTGTTCTGCTCCCCACTGTTTCTGGTGAATCCTCTCAACTCCTGCTCCTCTGGCCTACACCCCAGTTCTTCTACACAAAAATTTAAAAAAATAAATAAAATTTAAAAAAAGAAAGAGAACAGTTATTTTGAGATTACAGTCAGTGCCTGAAACATGAATATCTGACTTTAAAAAAAGTCTTCATTTGTCATTGCCACATGTGAGAGCTTGAGATAGCCTCAGTTTCTTCCTTGGCTTCATAAATGACCCTGGCAATGACCTCTGTTGAAGAAATAATCTCTTAGGCATCCAGGATTGTAATAGGAAGGAGTTACAAATTGTTCCAAGTACCTATTTGACAGTGGGATTTTCTTTTCTTTCCTTTTTTTTTAAGCTTTTGAAGGAGAGGTTGATTAGGAAAGGGAGGAAGAAAAACAGAGGAACCTGCATAGTCACAAGCAGGCTGGAGAGCTGCCTGGATTTCTTTTTCTTACAGAAATACTAATATGTGTGCCGAGTTGGTTCTTTGTCCTAGAAGAAGACTTTTATTTAAAGTTTATTCTCTTCTGATGGGGAAGCATTTAATGTAAAAATAGTGTGATCTTCTAAACCAGAATTTTAGCCTTAGATGAGTATCCTCAGCAATTTTAGTTTTCATAGTGAAACCATAGTATAATGAAAATACACAGTGATTTAGAGGTTTGCATATGCAGTTTCACTGTGTCTCTCTCCTTGAATGCTTTCTTCTTGATTTAAAAGTGAAGCTCATTCATGCTTCCATTTAGAATAAGTCTTTGAAAGGCTGTGCTTTTGGTGCCCAAGATGGCACTAAGTATAATGACTCATTAACAGGAAAGGGAATTATTTTTCCATTATGAACCGACTTTAATGGGAAAAGTCAAAAGATGTTTAAGACCTATAGCCATATAAATCTAGCCATGCATGTAAGATTAAGCTTTACTTTCTAAATCAGCTAAATAGAAGCAGTTTAAAAACAAACAGCTTTCTGAATCTTCATGAGAAAAATATTAGGTGTAATTATCAACAATAATATGTATTGGGTCTCCCCTGGTGGCACAGGTGGCTGAGCGCAGCGCTGTGAAGCTGTTCGCAGCCTCTGCAGCACTGGTTCGATCCCAGCCAGCTGGTGAGGGTCCCACATGGCGCTGCAGACCTCTTCTGTCGCACCTGCTACTACCCTCAGCAGTGTATTTTGTCAATCTGCCTGTTCTGTTCCCTGCTCTGTCTCTGGTGAATTCTCTCATCCTCCCGCACATCTGGCCTGTATCCCGGTTCTTGTCTAAATAAATAAATAAATGTAAGATACTGATTGTTTAGCAAACATGTTATACACAGGAAACTTTCTGAGTCAATATGAGGTTTGGAGATACTTTATACAGAGTCACTAGTGGCAATAATAGTAGACATTGACAAATTAAAGTGTCCTTATTTGATTTATACAGAATAATAAAAAGCCCACTATGCTCGTGACAGGAGAAAAATAAGTAGGGACAGCTGCATTTGAACATTTATTTTGGGACCCCAAGAGAAAAAGAGTTTTCAATGATGTAAGGCAGTCTATCAGGGAAGCTGAACTCTATGCAAACTAATAACATCTTCCATTTGTTAAGTCAGTTTCACAAAGGTCTGCCCCTTGCAGAATTTCATTGAATTTTCACAATAATCCTGTGAGGTAGAAAAGTTGTTTGTGGTTTTTATTTCCATTTTAAAATGAACGACTACTCACATGATTTCATCTAAGTTTATATCGCCAGTAAGTAATGGATTATGCCTGGTGGTGCAAGGAGTTAAGTCACTACGAGCGGCCACTGAGTTCGATCCCAGGCCGGCGAGGGAGCTGACCCACATGGTGCAGCAGACATCTCCTGTCTCACCTGCCACTTCCCTCCACAGTGTATTTCAGTCAGTTCACCTGTTCTGTTCCCCACTCTGTCTCTGGTGAATCCTCTCACCCCTCCCCCACCTCTGGCCTATACCCCAGGTTTTGTATGCATAAATAAATAAATCTTAAAAAAAAAAGTACTACATTATAAACCAGGACCTAGGTCTTTTGGACTTCCAGACTAAAGCTTTTTCCCATTCTACAACAACATTTCATGGAGTTACTGTGAGTTATATTGAGTCCCTTCCATATTCTGCTATTCTCTAGAGCTTCCAAACCTAGTTCCATTCTCTGTCCCCACTAGACTTGCTATATTGCACAACTCCAGAGATTTCATTAACTGTGCATGCCCCCTTGTGTCCTAAAATTAGAGGGTCTCAGAGAGCACCATATAAAATAGATCACATGAATTCCATCCTCCAGAGTAGTCTTTACCCCAGTGTTAGTTAAAATTGTAGGCTGATATATAGAAAACACCACACAACTCTTTATAATACTATTTGTGAAAATAGCTACTTAAATCCTGCTAAATTAAAAGGAAAAGACACTACCAGTTTTGTTCTTTCAGTTAAAGATAGACCCTACTATCTGACATAGAATCTTTTTATTTTGCTTATATGATTCAGTTTTGTCCTTTTGAGTGGGTCATTCTGAAAAAAGCACAAACTTTTTTTTTAATTAGTTTTTTCTAATTAAAATAGTCAGGTGTCCCCCGTCCTATTTTTATGGTAGCACCACCCCTGGCCCTTTTAAAAATACTTTTAGTTATTCCAGAAATTGTCTTCTTTTCATGGATAGTCAATTTTGTGGAATCACAATGCATCTAAGGAGATGAGTCTACTAGGGTACTGTGTGATTTAACAAATCAGTCCTTGCAGGAGTGTGACCAATTAAGATGTAAGAACACAAAAACATTAATTCAAAGGATACCTGCACCTCTATGTTTATTGCAGCACTATTCACATTAGGTAAGATATAGAAACAATCTAAATGTCCAAAAATAGATGATTAGATCAGGAAGAGGAGGTATATATGCACAATGGAATATTATTTAGCAATCAAAAAAGATAAACTCATGCCATTTGCAGCAGTGTGGATGGAGCTAGACGGGATTATGCTCAGTGAAATAAATCAGAAGGAAAAGAAAAATATTGGGTGGTTTCACTTACATGAGGAATGTAGGGGAACCAAAAAAGGGATCAGGGAAAAAAATAATAAAGACAAAAACAAAAGTAGCAGGCAACTATAAATCAGAGACATTCTGCAGGGGGGAGGAAGGAGGGGAATCAAAATAAGGGAGGAAAGAGCACAAGGGACTATGGTGATAGTGCATGGGTGAATTGGTAATAGGAATTTTGCAGGGACTACACCTGAGAGTAGAAAGCAAGCATTGTACAAAAGTTATATATATATATGAAAAATAAAATATATATTTATATATAAGTATATATATAAATTTATATATATATAATAAAAATGTAAGGAAAGTGACTGTCATATAAAACCTCATTTATACTACTTTGCCTGTTCTGGTTTCTGTGTTAAGAATTCAGATTTCTATTACTAATACTAAGAGTAAGAAAACTGAGTAAGGATAACTTGACTTTCCCACTTAAGCTATTTTATACCTTTTCAAAATATTCTTAGTTTTTCATGGAGTTACTGTGAGTTATATTGAGTCCCTTCCATATTCTGCCATTCTCTAGAGCTTCCAAACCTAGTTCCATTCTCTGTCCCCACTAGAC
Source organism: Talpa europaea (assembly GCF_964194135.1). NCBI lineage: Eukaryota > Metazoa > Chordata > Mammalia > Eulipotyphla > Talpidae > Talpa > Talpa europaea. The sequence continues at coordinate 33,947,243 of NC_140074.1, forward strand.
TTGCTACATTGTTAATATGTATCATTTGGCATATTTTGCTTACTTAAATGCTATTACTTAAACTTGCTACTTGCTAATATGTATCATTTATTTAATCCAAAATGGAAGGCAGGGTGGAAAGATTTTTTGTTTTTTTGTTTTATGAACTGGGAAGCTGAGGCTCAGAGAAGTAATGTGAGAAAATTGACTGAGTTAATTATATGATCGAGTCCCTTTATACTGTAAATCTTAAAACCCAAATAAAGAGGTTTTACACTTATGCAGTTGAGAGGTGATGAGTAGATTCTGAAATCATCATCCATTCCTTGGGTTCCTAAAATCTTAGTTAGTACTGCCTCATCGGCACATGCATTTTTTTAGCTTGTAGGATAGAGCAGGGTTACCATTCTTGTGGCATATTCTGGTCTGCCATACAGCAGGCTTCCAAATGTAATTGTAGCACATGTTTTCTGAAACTCAGTTCATAGAAATTTTGGGAATATCACATTCTACCTTGGACACAGGCATCTGTGATTTTTAACTCTGCATACAGGGTTATTTAATGTTTGTAGGCATTAATTTGAGGGCTAATTTGGAGAGATAAATGAGTAAACTTCTAGGGAAAATTAAAAAATGTGTCTATATTTGAATCAAGACCCCTGGAATTTTATTTATCAACTTTGATCTTGGTTTTTTACCCTAAAGAGAAAGGAAAAAGTTTCAGTAGATCTTCCTGTTCTGCTCCCCACTCTGTCTCTTGTGAATCCTATCACCACTCCCTACCCTCACCTCTGGCCTGCACTCCAGCTCTTGTTTGTATAAATAAATATTTTTTTTTAAAAAAAGAGAAAGTAAAAAGGTGAGGAAGTATGCTGTAGCAAGAGATAGGACAGGGTATTTCAATAAATTAAAATTAGAATAAGTTTAGAGCCATATTGATAGCTTTAAGGCACAATATGCAGTTGGAAGAAAGAAATGCTGTAGAGGCCTTAGTTCACATCCAATTAATCTCTCAGGGTAATTTGTTTACTGGATTCTGCTGCCAAGCCTATGAGTTGCTTTATTCAGGGGTAAGGGTTAGTTGATGAAGTGATTTATTATGTTTCTGTTATACAGCATATCGATCTTACTCAGGGAAAATGTTAAAAGTGTCCTTTCTATATTATTCATCTTCCACTCCCCCTCTTATTATTCCCATCCCCCATTAGTAATTCTTGTATCACAGAGGGACATCTCATTAGGAATATACCAAGGTCAGTGAATGACATGGCTCTGTGTTGCCACAGGATTTTTAAAAGGCAGTCATTACTCAGAATTGCAAGAGGGAAATAACATTTAAGTAAGCAAATATAAAGGCTTGAAAGTGGATCCTTCCTTAGATTCAATGAGAAATCAAATTTGTTTTTATTTTCATGGTTTTTTTTTAATGGTATCAGCTCTTCCTTCTTTAATCATCCAGTGTCCCAATATGTAGAAGAATCTGTGGGCTTCTTTGTGATTCTCAGACCTGTTTTCAGAAAGTTATGAATTATTTCTGACATACATAAAGCTAAAAGAATAATATAACAAACATCCAAATAAACTAATGAAAAAGAATGGAGCCCAGAAATGACCCACAAATAAACAGAAATGTAATATTTTAGAATTCTGGGTTTGTTGTTTTGTTTTTTGAGGGGTTTTTTTTGGTTTGTTTTTATTTGAACTGGGTAATGGACCTTCCTACTACTTTTGGAGATGATGCAGACCTGTCACTGCTGGATTCTTAGGATATGATCCCAGTACTCTCCCTTTGTTGATCATAGTCAGGCTACAAGGAAGACATATTCTTGACATTGAGCAAGTGCTTCAGGTGATACAACAGCACAGGAGATACCCCCAGTGGTTGTTTTTATTCTGAAATAGTTTATTCTGGAAAATTATTTTGGTCAGTGTGTGATGCTTGTAATCTGACATCTTACAGTGAATTACCCACTAAGCTGTCATATCTTCAAACAAAAGTTCCAGAAGAGGAAGGAATCTTGTGGAGGTAGTCAAAAGAGATGCCGGCCCCTTCTGTCTTCTTTCTCAATGGAGGATGCAAAGTTGATCTTTAAGAGGAAGTGACAGAAGCATCAAGAAAGCCCATTCTTTCTGCCTAGCCTAGGTGAGCCCTAAAGCTCAGGATTTCATTTAGGCCCGTGTTTTTCCCTATTCCTTCTTACGGGGTAGTTATTTTGTTAGTGTTACAGATCTACACTCATTTCTTTTTACTCTCAATCCTAGAAGAAACTTTTCCTTTTGTCTCTTAATTTATGATAGAGGCAACTTTGACTCCAAGTGACTTCAGATGGCAGGAAATTTTTTTTTTTTAAGATTTATTTTATTTATTCAAGAGCCGGGGTACAAGCCAGAGGTGTGGGGGGGTGAGAGGATTCACCAGAAACAGAGTCCCCACTCTTAGACTGAACAGAATAGGCAGACTGACTGAAATACACTGCTGAGGGGAGCAGTGGGCAAGACAGGAGAGGTCTACTGCGCCATATGAGTTGCTCTGAGGCCGGCGGGGATTGAACCGGCACTGCAGAGGCTACAGACAGCTTCACAGCGCTGCTCTCAACTGCCTGCCTGCGCCACCAGGGAGGCCCAGGAGAAAAATTTTTTTAACTGTATAAGCTTTTTACTGCAGTATCATAGTATTATAACATTATATGTTTCAAGTGTCCATAATTATAAATCATTGTCTGTTTACTGCTCTAAATTCATCACTAAATGTCCAATTCTATCCTTCACCATACATGTGACCCCTTTACCAGATGTGCACACCCCTTAATCCTCTTTCCCTTCTGTTAATCATTAATTTGGACTTACAGTCTAAGAGTATTTTTGTTTTATTTAGTTCATGCATTTGTTTTGTTTCTTTATGTACTGTACATGAATGTAACAATATGGTGTTTGTCTTTTTCTACCTGACTTATTTCACTAAGCCATAATATTTTGTAGGCCCAACCATGTTATTGAAATTCTAGGAGAAGGATGCTCCTGCCCCAGAGATTTGCTGCTGGAGGTGCCTCTTGGGAGAAAGATTTCTGCAAACAGAATCTTACTCTAATACCCTTTGTTTCCTTTCCTCCATTAGTTCATAAGCTGTCATTCTACCTGAATGCCTCTTCTCCCCCCTTTCCCTCCAGCCTTGTTTAGAAGATTAGATCACATCTCAGATAATTCTTAAATTCATGAAAAGAGCAGACTCCATTATAGATAAATGTAGAATAATCTCCACTGAGATTAAAGATACTACACTATAATTTTTAATTTAATCCTTTAGCTACTAGATGGGTTTAAGTAAATTGAGTAACTACTCTATCACCTAACCTCCCCCCCCCCATTCCAGTTTTTAAAAATTATAGGTGGTTGCCAAATTAAAGAAAGGGAGGCTATTGAAAACTTTTGAGTTCTGAAGTTATTCACAGGATGAATGTGTGACTTTTATTTTTTTGAGGGGGAGTATGAGTTAACAATATAAATGACCTTTTAGTTGAAACTATTCCTGGAGTAACTGTAGGAGTGTTTCGGTCTATATCTTTATAACATAACTGGTAGGAAAAAAAAAAGAATCAAATACCCATATTTACCTAAGTCTAAATAGAATCCATTAATAATAACAAATCTTCTGCTTATTATAGCTCTGTATAGAAACATAGGTTTTAAAGTCACGTATGGTGATTCAGAGTTTTAAAAAAATTATCTTTTAAGTCTTTTGGAAAAACAAACATCTTTATCTTTATTTCCCCTTTAAAATACATTTATCTTTTTGCTTTGCATTCACATATTTTCCTGTTATCACAAAATCTGTGATGGAGAAGGAATTCTTTTTAAATCTGTATTACTGGATATAGGAAATATATAGCAAAGAGCAAAAAACTTAGATTTGGGGTTATACCTAGCTGGATTTGATTTCTTGCCAACTCACTTGCTAACTCTGGAATCCTAAAAACTACTTAACACCTATGAACTTCAGTTTGCTAGCCTGTGAAAGGAAGATAACAATAACTACCTGATGAAGTTGTTGGCAAGGTTAAGAGAAATAATGGAGATCTATAATGCCAAATAATAAGTATAAACTCACTTCTTAAGTAATTTTTCCTTTTTCATTTTGTATGGCTAGATTGAGGTTCAGCTTAGTGTAACTGTAGTATAGATAGATCATTAAAAATGAAACAAATTTACAGCTAGTTTGGGTTCATCAATCACAGATAAGGGTAATGAGATACATGAAGAATCTTGTTTAAGAGGACAGAATTGTTGACAAGAGGAGAGATTAGAAGCTGTAGGTCCTCCTTTCTCAAACCGAGACCCTTCTGCCTGCAGATAGCTTGACCCACAATCCAAAAACACTTATTCTTGAACTCTGTAAAACATAACAGGGGCCTAAACACATTTCCTATTCCAGTCACCAAAAGAATAGGAACAAACACAATTTCATTCCATTTGGACATCATATTTATTGTAACATAATTTATTAATTAATCAAAGTTATACTACATATAGTAAATGTGTTATGATGAAACACTTTCACTAATATCTATGCTGAAATTTAGAAGTACTCAAAATTTGGTTGTTGTTTTGGTATAGCATGAAGTGACATCAAGTTGTAAGGTTTATGTTCAGGGAATGACTTGTTCAAAGTATGTGTGCATTTATTTATTTATTATTTAATTTTTTTTTTATTTTTTACATCATTGTTCATCTTAAAACAATATTTGCTTCCCCCCAACCCCTCAGTTGTAGTTCCCATAGAGTTTCCTTCACCAATGCACCTGTGCACCTTCACCACAGTCCCCTGTGCTCCTCCCTCCCTCCCTCCCTCTGATCCTGCTCCCTCCTCCTCCCCTGCAGAATGTCTCTGATTTATAATTGTCCATTTTTGCTTTGTTGTGTTTTGTACTGTTTTTATTTTTTTATATTGATGTCTTATTTGGTTCCCCTATATTCCTGCTATAAGTGAAACCATTCAATATTTTTCTTTTTCCTTCTGACTTATTTCACTGAGCATAATTCCATCTAGTTCCAGCCACATTGCTGCGAATGGAATGAGTTTATCTTTTTTGATTGCTGAATAATATTTCATTGTGTATATAAGCCACATCTTCTTTATCCAGTCATCTATTTTTGGGCATTTGGGTTGTTTCCAGGTTTTGCCTATTGTAAATAGTGCTACAATAAACATTGGTGTTCAGGTGTCCTTTTGAATCAATGTTTTTGTGTCCTTTGGGTAGATCCTTAGTAGTGGAATTGCCGGGTAGTATGGTAGCTCCATTTTTAGCAGACCGAGGAACCTCCAGACAGCTTTCCATAGTGGTTGGACCAGTTTGTACTCCCACCAGCAATGTAGGAGCATTCCTTTTTCACCACATCCTCGCCAACATTTGTTGTTGCTTGTTTTTTAGATATGTGCTATTCTTACTGGTCTAAGGTGGTATCTCAATGTAGTTTTAATTTGCATTTTCGCTGATTATCAGGGATGCTGAACATTTTTTCATATGCCTGTTGTCCATTTGCATTTCCTCTTTGGAGAAATGTGTTTTAAGTTCTTTTGCCTATTTCTTGACGGCATTATTTACTTTGTTTTTGTTGAGTTGTGTGAGTTCTTTGTATATCTTTGTGATCCATCCCTAGACTGCTACCTTTCACTGTGCACAAAAATCAACTCAAAATGGATAAAACAACTGAACCATAAAATATATAGAAGAAAATATAGGTAAAACACTACAAGACATACATAACAGTAACATCTTTAAAGACTCATCACACAAAGCACAGAAAGTCAAGAAAAAAATAAACACCTGGGATTATATCAAACTGAAAAGCTTCTGCACAGCAAAAGAGACATTAACCAAAACAGAGAGACACCGCACTGATTGGGAAAAAAATCTTTGCACTCCAGTCAACTGATAAGTATGTATGCATTTAAAATTGGATAGATGCTGATAGAGTTCCTCTCCATAGAAGGTTGTACTGATTTGTGTTCTCACTTGCTGCATGTGAGAGGGCCAATTGTTCCCACATCTCACCAACACAGTAGATCAGCAAACACTTTGATATTTGCTAATCTGATAGATGTAAAATGTTTACCTTTTTTAAGGTCAGTGAACCACTTTCATTTTCTCTCATGCTCCTTCCCCATCTCTTTCTGTCAGTGTCTGTTTTTTTTTTTTAAAGTAAGATTTATTTTTTATTTATACAAGGATTGGGGTACAGGCCAGAGGAGTGGGAGGGTGAGAGGACTCACCAGAGACAGAGTGGGGAGCAGAACAGGCAGACGGACCGAAGACACTGTTGAGGGTAGCAGCAGGCGAGGCAGGAGACTTATGCCGTGACATGTGGGTATCTCCCTGGCTGGCCAGGAATCGAACCCGTGCTGCATAGGCTGAAGACAGCTCCACAGCACTGCGCTCAACCCACTGCACCACTGGGGAGGCCCTTTTATTTTTTTGATTGAGATTTTTGATTACTTAACATTTTTTATTGGGAAATTTCTACCTAAAAGAGGACCTAGAAGAACTGAAAGTTAAGAGATTTGCAGGAAACTGAATTCAAAGACCATGGAAAAAGCAATAAATCACTTCCAAGAATTAGTCATTAGCAAATTATTGATTTAACACATGGTTGACCTAAAATTCCTAGGTTTTCAGAGTGGGATTTTATGAGGTCAGGCTTTAGGGGTATTGAAGAATTGATAAGGCCTTCCCATCAACTTGTCCTGTTGTAAACACTGAGGTCTTTGACCTCAAATGGAAAGTGCTGCAGTATAGAAAAGTTGCAGATGTACAAATTAACCTCATATTGGGTTAGGAGGGACTATGAAGATACTTTGACCCATTGTAAACTTTTGCAAGGCTAGTATCCAGTCTTCTGATTATTTACAATCCCTCATGGCACTACAGAAGGTCAAGTCTATAATAAGAATTTGCTCTTTGTCAGTTTAAAATGTGCTAAAAACTTTGTAATTTTGGATTCAGGGCTAAAACCCTGAGTTTTTTTTTTTGTCTTCAGTCTACTCTCATATTCCAACTTTAGCTAGAAAGCCCTTGCAAGTGTGTTGGCCCTCCTCTACCCGCACATGATTTTTGTCCTCCCTTTATTTTGCAAGAGCTGCCCATGCTCACTGGAAATATTAGGGTCAAGGGATTGACTTTTTTGAGTATTTTTCCATCAGTAATGTTCATTCACTTTGAAACTCTTTTTTCAGATAGCATAGCTTAGTCTTTTAAGAGCATGGACTCTTGAACAAAATTGACCAGGTTGAAATCAAGATTGCCACTCAGTATGTTACTTACACTCTCCATAGTTTGGTTTTCTTATCTTTAAATTAGGATAATTAAAAAGTATATATGTATATATACAGATATAATGTAAACATATAGCTTAACAAAGTATGTCTAAGAGTGTGATCTATATGCATTATTATTTCAGACACTATAATGATATGCTCACTATGGAAATGCTTACTATGTACAACTCTGAGGAAACTTTTAATACATATTAACTTCACTCGCAGTAGCTCTCTGGATATTATCATCCTCTTTTTATACATGGAACTTAAGACACAGAGAAGTTAAATAAATTATTCAAGGAACTTGTCTAAGTAAAAATAGGGCCAAACTGGGGTTTGAACTCAGACTCTAGAATCTGAAGTTATATTTATTGCACTGTGCATGAAACACACATCATCTGGCAGCTGGCGGTAGTAATGGTAGCAACTTCCTCAATAGCAGCAGCAGTAACAGCAACAATAGTAATAGCAGCAACTGTAATAATGCCAGCTGACCTGTAAAATGGCATGTTTGTGCCAGGTGCCATGCCCCCCACTTCATGTGCTTTATGAGGGGGGTACTGTTATAATCCCTAGGCAATGGGAAAGGGAGGGAATACAGTTGTTGTTGTGGTTATCATGTATCCCAGCCAATTTTGAACTTATACCTGTATATTCTAGTGCCTTTGTATCTGAGTACCTCCCCTGGGGATTCAGTATTCTTCCTCAGTGTTCTTTTGCAATCCCTAATAATTCTGAAATAGCAATACATTTTCTTCTCCCAGCTATTTATATGTTGCTTGAATTTTTAAAGATACATTTAGAAATATAAATATACAGTTTTCTATCACCTTTGTGCTGTCTGTATGCATAAAAACATAAAAACAAACACTTATTTGTTTTTTATTAAAACTTTTGTGAAGGGAAAAATGCCTACTATTCAAGATTAAGAATTTTTTGACAGTTGCATTTTTGAGAGAATTTGGCTAAACTGAGCTATTTCCTAGTATTTGTCTTCCAAGTACTTTTCCCTTTATATAATGGAATGACATATGCCCATAGAACCTCAACTTAAACTGCCACATGGCAGTTGTGATTGAAGTGAATATTTGTATTATTCAAAGATAGAAACAACTATCTCAGGTTAAAATGTTTTGGACTAGTTCATAAAAATTAAAGTGAAGCAAACATTTACATTCAGTTTAAAGGAAACTGGGGAAGAACCCTTCCACTAGCTTTGTTTTAACATAGGCATGTCGATATAGATGTTTCTGTCAAAATTAAGTCATTGATAACTACATCTGAAGAACTGGGTATTCTATTTTCCTTCTAAGGAACGAAGACAAACCTTCCAGGGTGTGGCCCTTTAGATTGGCAGGCTGCCTTCTAGGGTTTGGCTGTGAAGTACTTGGACTTTTTGAAAAGACATATTAGTATAACTGTTTTGGCCATGGTTTTAAAACCTAGAACTTCATAAATATAATATTTCATCATTTTTCTTATAATAAAAGACACTAAAGTTTACAAGGAACACAACAATAGGTTGAATATCCTTGAGGAAGGTTCAAGGTATTATTTTTCTGTTTCCTCCATAGCACCAGAAACACATTGTGTGTATATATGTGTGTATGTGTATGTGTGTGTGTGTTTGTATGTATTTGGTACTCAATAAATATTTATTGAAGTTAATTCAAAGTGGTAGTCAGTGTTAAGAAATATGATAATTTGTCCTGTGAACTTTTGCTTATAATATCCTTTCAAATTCAGTGCAAGAGAAGATACCTATTGAATCACTTTAGAACACAGAATAGGGAAAATAGGGAGGACTGTACCCTTATTATAGACTTTCTTTCATCTTTCATTTCAGTGGGTGATAATTAATTGAGAACATCCCCCCCAACTTCTTTTCATCTTTCTTAATTAATGGGTTCAAATGATATTTATTAAGCATGTTTTATACCAAGGATTGGGCAAGGTTATGGGATGGCAGAGTTAAATTAAAAACTAATACTTGGCTTCTAAAAGGAGACAGGTCAGTAAATTAATTGTTGCAAGTACTCCAATAACAAGGACTTATATATATCTCTCTTCTTCTATCATCTTTCTTTTTTTTTCCCCTTGAGAAGTATAATTCTTATAGGCAATATGGGGATAGGTATCAAGTCTAGATCTACCATGCTTGAGCAAGCATTGTCTAGCCAGTCAGTTGTGTTCCATTGTGGCAAATGCACTGAGAGTTACTAGTGAATGAGATGTGGAGTCTTGTGTAAGCAATCATCTGTTCATCTCATCACAATACAAATTGGACAATAGTAAATAGGATAAGCAGGGATGTATAAATCTCTGTGTTCAGGAATCAGAGAGAACAATTTTGAGTGTGTGGAGATAAAGAGAGAGAAATGATGAAGGGAAGAAGAAAACTGACAATTTCATGAAGGTCATACTTGGACTGTGTAACAAAATGGGCTACCTTATGATTGTTAACTGTCATTTCATGTCTAATAGGAATATGATTCCTCCACATTTCATATTTGGTACTCCATGATACATGTATGAATTTTATGTTGTATTTGTTTTCCTTAAATCTCCCATTGTTTTCTAACTTTTAATGTGTTTGTCAATGCAGCTGTATTTTCCACTCCATGAGAGTAGAGTCCACATCCTGTACTTTTTGTTCCTCATAAAGGGGATTTTTCAAACTGTTTCCCAGGCACTAGGGATCTAGTTGGGATATTTTCACCAAAGAAGTTAGATTTTAGGTCTATCTGGAAGTTGCTTGTTTCCCTATTTTGCTTATAAGAATCCATTTTCCTTTTTCTCTATCACTTGAAAACTGAATTTCATTTTCACTCAGTAGTGGTTTCATACGGTTTTGGCTATGCATATATTTGTCTCATTTGAAAGTAAAATACACATTTTTTCCAATATAAGTGGAGAAGGAATAATAAATATTTATCCACAACTTAAAATAAGGGATGACAAAAACAGCTGATAGCATTTTTATAGCTATTGTACCTCTGCACTCAATGTGATCATAGTAAGCCTAATATTTATTGCAATTTCCTGTTAGCAGTATTTTAGATTTTTTCTTTCTTGCCTCCACCTAGCATGAATAATTGCCTGCAAGTAAATAAAAATGTTGGTTTTTATTTTATTTCAAAATTTGCCATAATTTCAGCATCAGTCTAATTCAATTAAGTGATTATAAGTTGACTGCCAAGTGTATGCAGAACACTATACTAGGAGCATGTAGAGGCTGTGAAGGTAAGGAATAGAGAGTCCCTGTCTTTTAGTGGCTCATGATGCACCATGGGGGACTTTTCTGTCAATCATTCCATTATTAGTTACACTGTGAAGAATGCTACAACTGAAGAATAATGTGGCTATATGGCAGTTGAGGGTAAAAAGGATAATCTATGCAGGGGCTATCCTGGTCCTTGAATTTCTTTGGTTAGTGAATTTGTTCCATGATTCCTAAAATCACCACTATACATATTGTCACACACACGCTACAGTGCCTCCTCAGACTGTTGAAAATAGTACATATGAGGAGTCTGGCAAGATGGCAGTGAAGTAAAGACTCTGAGTTTGCCTCTTCCACATATTCACAACCAAATTACAACAAAACAAAGATAACAGACCGACCCTGAAAGATAAACACTTACATCAGGAACAACAATGTGGTGGAAAGGGGTAGGAAATCCTATAATTAAATTGTATTCAGAGCAGTATGGGGCAGTATAACCCAAGAGGGGGAGAAGTGTTGCTATACAGATCCCTTCTGCTGTTGCTAACTAAAGGGCACATGCCCACATTAGGGACTTCAATGTGGGTACTGCCCCGGAGAAGGGGGTCCACAGAGTCAGTGTGTAGGACAGAGGGTGCACCACTTGGATAACTATAGGAGTAAAGGTGTGGAGTGGTGATTGCTGGTTTGAGCCTGACAATAGCTGGAGTTGGGACTGTAAGGGACAGTGACATTGAACTGCCTGTGCTCTTCACAGGCCAAACACCTCCATTATCCCCACTCAGGGTCAAAACTTGAGACAATGGAATGCCCTCCTTAACCACAATTTGAATAACCTGGAGCTGAGCAATAGGAGCAAGTACTGCAGGGTAAGGCTGTGTATTCTAAAAGCAAAGTGAGTAATTCTTGGTGTGTGGCACTGTCTCAAGTATAGTCCCCATTTAGCAATACATCTACTGCTCAACCACAAACTAGAGGTAGAGACTGAAGAGACTGCACATACAATAGGGAAAGGAATCTCTTTAACAAATGGTGCTGGGAAAACTGGATAGCTACATATAACAGAATGAAGTTGGATTACTCTTAACTCAGTCCACAAAAATAAATTCAAAATGGATTAAAGACTTAAGTATTAGACCTGCAACAATAGAATATATAGAAAATTTTGGCAAAATTTAATTAAAAAGTGTTTGTACAGCTAAATAAAAGTAGATTAAAAAGTCATTCTCCTCAATGAGATAAAATGTTCACACATAACAACCTACAAGGGGTTAGTATACAAGACATACAAAAAATATTCAATTTAACAATCAAAAACCAAACAACACAAGTATTTCTTGGCCTGGTTTTTAATTATATTTTTTATTTTATATATTTTTTATGCCATTCTTCGTTTTTGTACAATGTATGATTTCTCATATCAGTTATAGTCCCCATGAAATTTCCACCACCAATTCACCCATGTACCATCATCATAGTCCCTGTGCTCTTCCCACCCCTGTTTTGATCCTACCCTCTTCTCCCCCACTGCAGAATGTCTCTGGTTTATAGTTGCTTGTTGATTTTTTTTTAAGATTTATTTATTTATACAAGCACTGGGAACAGTCAGAAGCACAGGAGCGTGAGAGAATTCACCAGAGCCAGAGTGGGAAACAGAACAGGCAGATCTCTGAAATACACTGCTGAGGGGAGCAGTGGGCACGGCAGGAGAGGTCTGCATGCCATGTGGGACCCTCGCTGGTGGCCAGGGATCGAACTGGTGCTGCAGAGGCTGTGGGCAGCTTCGCAGTTCAGCACTCAACCGCTGCTGAGCTCCCCACCAGGGGAGGCCCACTTGTTGATTTTGATTTTCACTTTATTATAATTACTTTTTTCCTCCTTTCCTCCTCCAGGGATCCTCTACATTCCTTCTATAAGTGAAATCCTGGTATTTTTCTTTTTTCTTTCTGGCTTATTTCACTGAGTATGATCCCTTCCAGCTCCTTCCATGTTGCTGCGAATGGCATGAGTTTATCTTTTTGATTGCTGAGTAATATTCCATTGCAAACAACACAAGTATTAAATGGGCAGCATATCTTAACTGGCAGTTCACCGAAGAGGATATGGCAGAGGCCAGTGGATGCATGGAAAAATGTTCATTATCAGTTTAATAATAAGGGAGATGCAATTAAAAATAGCAATGATAATATTATTACTGATAATAATAGCAATGAGATATCTCACATTCATGAGAATGGAACATGTTAAAAAAAATAACAAGTGCTGGAGAAGATGGGAAGAAAGAGGATCCCTATGACACTGTTCATAGGAATGTAAGTGGGTACAGTCAATTTTAGAAAGCCATCTGGATTTACCTTAAAAAACTAAAAATGGTCATATCTTATCACCCAACAATTTCATCCTTGGGTATCTATCTGAAGAACATGAAACCATTAACTCAAAATATTTCATGTTCTATAATGCTAATTTGCCGCCATTGTTTATAATAGCTAAGGCATGGAAATGACTTATGAGCTCACTGCTATAGGATTGGATTAAGATGTAGTATATTTAGGCAATGGAATATTATTCATCCATAAAGAAAAATGAAATTTTGCTATTATAGCAAAATCTAAGGAGTTGGAGGGAATTATATGTAATAAAGCAAGTCAGGATGCCAAAGACAAACATTGGTTGTTTACATAGGGGATGATTCAGCAAAACAGAATACTTGTAAATATTAGTGAACACTAATAAATGAAGTAAGCCTTCTGAAGTAGTGGGGATAGGAGAAAGGTCAAAAGGACATAAGGGATAGTAATAGGAGAAAAAAGACTATCCTAGGATTTTGTAGCCTTCAGAAAAGAAGTGAATTTGAACATAGGTCTTTTTAATTGCGTATAGATAAAATGAAGATAGAAGTTGTAATTAGTTCAGTTTTACTAAAAAAAAAATAGCACACTTGTGGCAAAAAATAAATCTAAAATTTTATAAAAGGATATATAGTGGAAGGTAAGCTTGTCTACTAATACTTTCCATCATATTTCCATCCTTCTCCATTTAGAGGAGGGAATGAATGACTCAATACCCTAGGGTGGGGCTGAGGCAGTTTCATAGAGTTCTTGATCCTTCACCTGGAACTTGGGGAGGAGAATTTTATCAGACTGTGGTACAATCTCAATTAAATCTTATGCCAAAAGAACTATATGTACAAAGAGATAGTAGACTGCAAATCCATGTTGAGTTTATCGCTAAGGCTAGAGTGTAGGATACATGGTAAATATGACTGGGGGCTAAGGTCGGTTTCCCATTGACCTTCTCATCTTGTGAAGTTTGGACATCATCTCGTGTAAGGATGAAGGGACATGGTTGAGGGATATAAGGCACATCTGTGTTTTAGAAGGATGAATTTGGTGGTACTATGAAGGATGGAATGGGTAGGTAATTAAATAAGTGGGGGCTCATTTGGGATTATTACTGGTATGTCACCTGCACAGGATGACATGGGAAGATGGTAGTGGAAATGAGGGAAAAGAGATCTGAATAGATATTACAGGAAAAATGACAGATTGATAATAATAGGAATGAGTCAGCTATGAGCTTATTTTGCAATTTGTGCGCTGTTAAGGAGCTTTAGTAGATGAGTTAGACATGGTCTTTGAGAGTCAACAGTCTAGTGCATCTTCAGAAATGAGAAGAAAAGGAAACCCTGACATTACATTAGCATTTGAACAGTGGACTGATAAATAGCTGTCAGTGATAGAGGCACAGTAGCTTATTATAACTGCATAACCAGACATAATCTAGGAGAGCACTGCAGTGGGAGTTTAAGCAAGGACAAAGTGTCTCATTGGTGTCTAACCCACTTCTACCTAGAAGTCTGCTTCTACCTAGAAGTAGTGAAGATTGAGAGTACGTTGGCAGTTACAAAGTCAGTGTTAACTTCTGAGGGAAAACATGATTTATTTGGCAAGTAAAAGAAGATGTTAATGGAGTAATGGAGGGAGAAATGAAGCAATTGGCTCCTTTGGCTATGCAACAGGCATCATAGAAGATGTAGAGTGAATCATCTCTCATCCTATTCTGTGCATTTTGCTTAGGTGGTTTGTTTTTGTGTTGCTAAATGTGGAAGTTGGAGGAGAGAAAGTTGTTTATTCAGAGTTTGAAAGTTGGTGATCAAAGAGTAATAGGGAGTGGGTGAAGGTTCAGCAGAGCCACCACAGAGTGTCTTTTTCTGGCACTGACCCCAGTAGGTGTCTGTCTGCTAGTTTCACTTGTAAGCTGTTATTGTTTATGTTGAGTGTTCAAATTTGATGAGTAAATCCCAAGGGGATAGTTTTCTCTGACTTTTTAAAATTTCTCCAAAAAGTTTGCATCCCTTTGCTTATAAAACTAAGTCATTTTTCATCAGAAGTGGAACCAACCCTGTTGATATCTTTTTGACGTGCATTGGGGTGAATGCAAAAGGCTTCTTTGAGAAGAGCACAGTACCAAATGTTATAGAAGGTTTCTGTGCTTATACTGAGATGTGCAGATTAATGGCCACAGTCCTGATCTGGTGTTCTGGAAACAGCGTCAGTCTGCTCAAGGGGAGTTTGTTAGGTCACCAGAGCCTGGAGCTTGAAGCGCAGCTTTAGTGTACGGCATGCTTCTGTTGTTTATAACTTTCTGTAATGTGTGATAACAAAGAGCAGTGTGTGGTAACAAAGAACACTCTGTTACCACGAGTTATTTTAACCACCAGCCTTCGGCTGCTGAGCCTCCCCCCCCTTCTTCCTCACAGCTCTGTTTCTGACTCCATGTCTCCGTCACCCACTTCCACCTCCTCCCCAGCTGCTCCTCCTCATCTCCTTGCGGAAAGTCCTTCCTGGTGGCTGTTTCTTTACCACCATCGCAAACCCTCTGAAGGCTTTTAGCTTGATAGCATTAGCACTTAAGACATTATCTTCCCCTCTGCTTGCACATATATTTCTACAAAGGGTTTTTCAAACTTAGAGAACCTCAAGATAAGGATATTCCGTGAAATTCCCTTAGTTTAAGGCTTACTCGCTCTCTCTTTCTCTCTCTCTCTGTGTGCGCTCGTGTGTGTGTGTATGTGGGTGTATGAGAGAGAAGAATATTGAGAGATTGCATGTTTCTGGCATTGAATCACTTTGTTGTAAAGAAGGATAAATCAGGGGTTCCGAGGGGTTCATAGTCATATTCTCTCTTTTCAGATAACTCCTTGCTGTCTTTTTAATACTACTAAGTCCAAAGTGCAAGAAAAAGCATTAATAAATCAGAATTGGAAAAGTCTCTGTTTTTATGGTTAAAAATCTTGTCTCAGGCTCTAGTGTCCAAGTCCATAGAGATTCCCTGGTCCCATGGAGAAAGACATGAAATCAGAAGCGACAGTGATAGAAATGATGATGAATCCAGAGTGTCAGAGGCACTTCGTTTTTCAGCGATAATTTCTCTCTATATTTCCCTTTACTCTGGCATGAGTAGCAAGTGAAATAAGAAATTGTTGTAAATAAATGGTACATGAGGCAAATATGTAGGGTAAGGTTTACTGGTTATGTTGCACAGATTTCAGTGTAGAGAGTAACTTTTATAACTCTCTCTTTCCTTGGGTGGGGGTTTGGTTTATAGAACATACCTGAAATGTTTGTTGTTGTTAACTCCTTTACTCTTAAACCTCATTGTGTAATATCTTCAGTGATATAAATCATACCAATAAAGAAGATATTTTAAAAGTCTGAATATTTCAAGTAAAAATATTTGTGGATTGTCTGAGTGGCCTTTGAAAAGTCAATTAAGATCTCCATTTCTCAGTTCCTTTACTTGTAAAAGAATGAGTTGAACAATAAACTTTCATATCTTGTCCATTTCAAATACTCAGTAATAATAGGACAAATTCAGGTGGGAACTATATTTCATGTTGTACTACAATTCCATGTGTCTGGTAACAGCTAGGCAAGTTCAGTTAGAAAGAGAGCGCTATTGATTAGTGATAGGTGCCTTGAATGCAGCAGTGAGGTGTGATGCCATGTGTTTTTGACCTCTCTGCTTTAACCTTTCTAAGATGGACCACAGAGCAGTTGTATTTTCATTTTATACAGATACACACACGTGCGCGCGCACATCCTACTTAAACCAAATTAGTGATGAAACTACAAGCATGTATTTCTCAGATGATTTAGCTTCAATTAAATCAAAATTATGTCTCCTGATTGATTCATATGTCTTAAAACTGAGGGAAATAGAGAAAAGGGTATGTGGATGACTCACCACATCATCATTTAAACACATCATCATTTCAAACCCAGTTCTTCTAATCCTTGGTCACTTGCAGAGGACAAGGTACTACATTATAAGCGGTTACTCACCTAATACAGTTACAAACCTCATCTTATGTGTGTTTTAGAAGTGAATACTAATATTTTTTTTAATTGCTGTAGGATCTTTGAAAAAATTATGTTTACAAAATATCCAAGTAAAGAGTGGAGCGCTACAGAACAGCACTCTCAGAATGCTAGATGGGGATGGGTGATGTTAATCAGATTTTAAGGTTCATCTTGACCTGCTGTCTTTCAGGACACTGATCAAAGTTTCATGAATCCTTCTGATGCAGAGTTATTCATTAGAGTTCTCAGCACATAATTATGGACTGTCAGAAGATTTAGGTTTTGTGTAATAAATGAGTAGCCTGCTTGCAGCTTGCTGAGGTGTTAGCTTAATAACCTCATAAGATAGGTTGTTTTTCTTCTCCCTCAAGACCTGAGCTTATACCTTCCCCATCCCATCTCAAATGAAGATGAAAAGTTTAGGACTTAGATTTAACAGTCTGTTTTTCAAAAGGAAAAAACACAGTTTCTCATTTTTTCCCCTTTTCCTTTGTTCTCTCTTCTTTTGAATTGGAAGTGTAACAGATTGTGTTTTTATGCCTGAATCTTGGTACAAATGTGTAAGGCTTTCCTACCACACATGGTTATATACAGTAAGATGTTAGTGAATCGGTGCTGATAAGCAGTGCCACATTTAAATTGCTGCCGGCATGATATTCTTACTCAGGGATGCAATTATTTCCCTTGGTTTTGACAAGATGTCAACTGTGATATGCACAGAGGACAAACATATCCTAAGACACTTTAGTACATTAGAAATTTTTCCAGAGGAAAACTCAAGTATGTGTCTGGAGCTTCAATTCTGACTCTGTCTTTGGAATTTATTTATATTTGGATTATTATCTGATTATGCACATGAAGTGGCATTTAAGAAGCATGAATCATTTTATTTAGTAATGATAATTAACAAAGATTTCTAGGAATATTTTTGCCTTCATTTTCAAGCTTGAGAGTCTAAGGAAATTGAGAACAATACATTTTTAGTCATTGTATTGGTAATAGTGGTGGTATTACTTATAATAGCTTCAAGAAGGAAGTAGAGGTGACTAATTTATTATAGAATTGTATTGCACACTTACTGTGTGAAACTCACTATTGAGGATATAGATGGATCAGATGTAGTTTGCCAGTGAGAAGTTTATAGTCTAGCTGAGGAAGTATATTAATATACTATAGTCAGCATGGTCTAGTTGCTATACCAGCCCCCAAATCTTAGGACATATATAGTGAATTATTATTCCAAAGTTTATTTTCAAGTATTTGGAGGCTTTCTATATGTTTATTGAGGGACCAATACTCTATTTATCTTTAACTCAATTTATCCTTTAGGTCTACAATATTCTGTCCATTTAGTCAGATGAGCAAAAGAAATAAAGAATTACACAGGGAAGGTCTAAAAATGGATAATTCCCTTCTGCTCATATCCCTTTGACTAGAACTCAGCAAATGGTGAAATGTTGGCACAAGGGAATCTGGGAAATGTAGTCTGACCTACTAAAAACTTAGAGATGAGTATGTGCAACAGAGAAAAAAGGATTGGAACTTAATGTTTGGCCTGAATTTAATGTGAAACTTGTTATGTAATCAAGAACAGATAAAATATCTGTGGTGGCCAGTGAGCTTTGGAGTAGACTCTGCCATCACGACCCCTGTCAACCAGGGAAGTCTAGAAAAATGCCCTGTGAACTGGAAACTGCCTATGAAAATCTGGTCACCTTGTGGGACTACATGTATGAAAGGAATATGATTGACAAGCAGAGCCACTTCACATGGTGTTTTCTCAAGAAATAGAAAGGGTGTGAAGGTTGTATGATGTTGCAAAGATGAGCCAACAGAAGGGCTGGTTTTAGGTATTATTACTGACCAGTTTTGTGCTATCTGTCCCCTTGCTTTGTCTCCCTTAGCTTTGACATCTGTGATATAGTTTTGATGTCCTTGGACTTCCCCCACTGGCCACTCTGTGGAGCTTTAGGTTCCAGCCAATATAAGATGTTTAACTCAGGGCCAGGATTAGAGTCAGAAATCAAAGGGGGTTTGATTATTTAATTATTTATCATTAATCAAGATAAAATATTTTAATGTAATATTTGAAATAATATTTATTAAAAAATTCCATGATGATCAAATTTTCAAAATTTAAATTAAGAGAGGATTGGTATTACTGAGTTTTCCTTTTGTTTCAACTTCAGTATGGCTCAGCACAATACTGTTCATGATCTTGTCTTTAATTTTTTCAATTTTGTTCATCATAGATTTTTTTTGTATTGATAATAACTACTGAAAATATTTTACCAAAACGTTATTTATCTTGATTACTGACTTTCTAGAACCCTCTTAAAGTGTGTCACCAAGGCAGATGCCTCATATCTTATCCTAACCTGAGCCCTGTTTTACTTACTTCTGTATTCCCAGTTTCTAGCACCATAGCTGAGATCTGAGAGATGCTCAGAGAAATTGTTATGAATGCAAGAATGCTGGAAAAATAAATGGGTAAGCTAAAAGGTGAGGCATCTTGAAATTGGAAGGAGTGATGGCTTTATTAATCATAGCACACTGTCTCTAGCTACATCATAAGGCTAGGAGTGGCTCAGTTTAGTTCTGTCTTTTAAGTAGGCAGATTCCTGCAGGGATATATTTATAATAGTATATTCCAGAAGGATTCATGTTTGTAACCTTTTGATTGTGCCTATTTTCTGTCATTAAATAGGAGAATATTCATAGTATCCTCTCTCTTTCTTTAAACAAATATTTATCAAATACCTGATTTTTTCTCTTTTATTTAACTCTTTTTAGAGGTTAATATTTATGTTTGCTTGTCAACAGCTGTGATTCACTGAATATCTCTTGTATGTTGGGTGTTTTTAATGATCACAAGAAATTTTTGTGGTAGGGGTTATTTTATGTTTTTTTTTTTTTTTTTAAGATTTATTTATTTATTTATACAAGCACTGGGTACAGTCAGAAGTGCGGGAGGGCGAGAGAATTCACCAGAGCCAGAGCAGGGAGCAGAACAGGCAGAAGGACTGAAGTACACTGCTGAGGGGAGCAGCGGGCGGCAGGAGAGATCTGCGCGCCATGTGGGACCCTCCTCTGGTGGCCGGGAGCAGCTGGGGATCTAACCAGCACTGCAGAGGCTGCGGGCAGCTTCGCAACCCAGCGCTCAACCGCTGTGCCACCGGGGAGGCCCAGTAGTGGGTTATTTTTTATTTTTGTTTTTGTTTTATTCGTTCTTCAAAGGTGGAAATGGAGGCTTATCTTGGTTTTGAGTGGTAAAACCAGGATTTTAATCCAGGTTTCTCTGACTCCATTATCCATGCCCTTCCTAGCACCACAGATATACTTAGGGCATTTCCCTATTGGGATTTGCACTGTGTCCTAAAGACAGAGGAATAGAGTGAGGCCTTTGAACCTGCCTAACCAATACTGATTCGGGAAGGGACAGATGAGAAGATCCCATCCCTTCCAAGGAACAGGGTTCTTTGGGCTTAGAGAAGTTTTAGAATGGATGGCCTCCATTTTTTTGCTTTCTTTACTATACCTTGCAGATACTACAGGAGTTTAGGAAAGCCGCATGCCTTTTGGATTAAGGAGGCATCCAGGCAGCCTTTTTCCCAGTCTGATTTTGACCAGGATTTTAAGCAAGTCAAACTTTGTATACTTCTTTTGTAAAGGGGGAATAATTCTTTTTTTTTTTTTAAAGATTTATTTATTTATACAAGCACTGGGTACAGTCAGAAGCACGGGAAGGTGAGAGAGAATTCACCAGAGCAAGAGTGGGGAGCAGAACAGGCAAATTGATGAAGTACACTGCTGAGGGGAGCAGTGGGCACTGCAGGTGAGGTCTGTGTGCCATGTGGGATCCTCGCTGGTGGCCGGGGATCAAACTAGTGCTGCAGAGGCTGCGAGCAACTTCTCAGCCCAGCACTCAACCACTGCACCACTGGGGAGGCCCAAGGGGGAATAATTCTAATACCTATTATTTACCACCTTTGTTGACAGTTGTTGAGAAGATATAAAGAAAAAATAATTGTTTTAAAGATTTATTTTTATTTATGCATACAAGAACTGGGATGCAGGCCAGAGGTGCAGGGGCATGAGAGGATTCACCAGAGACAGAATTGGGAGCAAAACAGGAAGATCTACTGAAATACACTGCTGAGGGGGAGCAGCGGGAGAAATAGGAGAGGTCTGCTGTGCTATGTGGGACAGCTACTTAGCCAGGGATTGAACTCATGCTGCAGTACTACAACACTGTAGTAGAACATGGGTGCAGGGAAATCATCTTTCTATGAAATGTCTTGTGTACATTAAACTGCTTATCTGATGTGTTTAAGTTTTTAAAAGACTTGGTTCAGATAAACAATTTCCTAAAGAAAGAGGGCTACATTTTCAGCAAATGGTCTGGTACACTTTTTAAGGAAAGGAAGCTTAATAATTTTCCAGGGCATGTGATGAGAGCATTTCAAAACACAGAGTTCCCATATACAGGGCTTCCAAAGCCCTTCCTGAGCTCTAAGATAGCTAACTACATATTTACTGGACCCACTGAAATAAAGTAGTCTGGTATCAAGATAGTGCATATTTTTAAAGTCATACCAGAACAGAAACTTCCAAAAATAAGGGAGTTTATGATGAAAAATGTTTACCTGTCCTTAACAATAGGAATGTAAGCACTATAATAATAATGATTTCTTCACTATATTAGTCATGTTTAGCTAAAAAGGATCTCTTGTTTTCCTTTTGTGGTAAATGGCCTGTAGATAGGACAGCTAAGTGTATACTAGGTACCCTATGACAGGGGTCTTTAATGCTTGAACTAATATTGGGATCACATAGATCTCCAGAGATCCCTGGGGCCATGCAAGAAGAATTACATAATTACAGAGTTATACAAGTTAGAAAGGAACTCAAGTTCTGCATATCAGTGGTTGCCAGACTGAGCTCTACTGAACCTAACAGTTCCACAGAAGGATAGAGTAGGGTAAATCGGACCAGAACTCAGCAGAAACTGCTAGAGGAGTGAGGCCTTGTAAATGGAGTCAGGATGCTCCATAAGTCCATTTTTTAAAAGATTTATTTATTTATTTATGCATACAAGAGCTGTGGTACAGGACAGAGGTGCAGAGAATGAGAGCTTTCGCCCGAGGCAGAGTAGGGAACAGAACAGGCACATTGACTGAAGTACACTGCTGAGGGGAGCAGCGGGCCAGTGAGGAGAGGTCTGCTGCACCATGTGGGTAGCTCCCTTGCCGGCCGGGGATCGAACTTGTGCTGCAGAGGCTGTGGACAGCTTCATGGGTTGCATCTTAACCCCTTGCGTCACCAGGGAGGCCCTGCATAAGTCCATTTTAAGCAAAGCACCTGTGCTTATATGCTTTACATATTGAGTTTGGCATGAGATAATATTTGCAAAAAGGATTGTACTGATAAAAAATTATTTTATGGCTACAGATCTAGTATAACTTAAGTCTAGAGATTTTCTTTATATATTTTATATTAGAGACAATTCCTTTGCAGTTTATCCACTTGCAATGAGTGGGAACTATATCAATTAGAATCCAATGAAGTGACTAGAATTACACCAGTTATTTTAACAGAGAATTCAACATAAACCGTGGTGAGCTAGGTAATGGAAAATTGAAAAGGTAAAGTAGGGGAGGACATAACTGCAGGAAGTAGCTGTCAACCCTTGAAATGGGAACACAGAGAAAACACCAGAATTATTAAAACTTAGAAGTTTGGAGAAGGGTCCCATGGAGCTGCTATTCAAATCACTGAAGAGGAAACTGTGCAGATGAGGCTGGTTCTGGGAGGATTGGAAGCAGTTGCTGGTACTAAGATAAAGGACTCTGCCTGGGGTGATGCTCACAAGAATACTGAAGAACATGAATGGTGCCACCCCTTTCTCCTTCCTTCAGTTTTTCTCTAGCACTTCCTTTTTTTAATTTTTTTAAAAGATTTATTTATTTATTTATACAAGCACTGGGTACAGTCAGAAGCGCAGGAGGGTGAGAGGATTCACCAGAGCCAGAGTGGGGAACAGAACAGGCAGACTGACGAAGTACACTGCTGAAGGGAGCAGCGGATGCCATGTGGGACCCTCACCAGGGGGCCGGGGATCGAACCAAGCCCAGCGCTCAACCACTGCACCACTGGGGAGGCCCTAGCACTTCCTTTTGATAGAGGTTAATAAAGTTCCCTGGAACTGCCTGACAAAGGAGAAATATGGTGCACATTCCCAGCCCTAGAATAACAGTGTATCGCATAAAACAGTGATTCCAAAGTTGAAATGCAATAGCTTAATGCCCAACACAGGGTCTTACCCCTTCCCAAGATGTGTATTGTTGAATCAGCTTTAAAAGAAAAACAAAGAAACTAACAAGAAACCAAAAACCCTTCCCTTTTTTGAAGGTAATTTATTTTTCCTTCCTAAATTCTCTTTTCTCCAGGGCAAATATACCCAGTCACTTCAGCCTGGCTCAAGGACATGTTGTGTAGACATTTTAGTTGTCATCCTTCCAGTGTGTCAGTATTTCTATTAAATATAGTTTTCCACTTGTCAATATCTATGAAAAACTTTAAAGATTTACATACTTTTTATCTTGGTTCTAGGAATTTATCCTCTGGATTTTTCATGGTCTGCATAGAAATTAATAGGGTATTAATTTCAAAGTTGCTAATAAATTTTTTACAACTTGGAAAAACACAAATGCTCAAGAATAGAGAATCATCTATACTGTAGAGTTATAATACTGAGCAGGTATTATAAATGATAATGAAGAAGAAAATTTAACAGTGTTATGTGGAATGTGGAGAAACAAAACAAAGGAACTGACAAAACTAAACTAAAACAAATCCTGGAAATATGACTACAGAATTGAGGCTACTAGAGGGAGTAGGAAGGGTGAGGTGGGAACAATAGGGAGAGAGGCCCAGTGGTCTATGGCAAAGGACATGTGTACCTTGATAGTGGGTGTAGTGTGGTGACATACATCTGAGATGTGAACCTGTTCCCCTGAATCATATATAGTGTTATAAACCAATGTTACCTCAATAAAACATAGGTTAATAATAATAAAAATCCAGTTTGACAAAGAAGTCACATATTTTTATATAAAGGCAGATTGTAAGTATGTGTGAAAGGACACATGCACAAGCACAATCATTGCATCTTGATACATAAATTCACATTTAAGAAAACAAGATTGGTAAGAAATGTACTAAAAATTCAACATGTGGTTGGTAGTTATTTGAGGTAGCGATATAATGGAAAGTCAAAATTTTCTTCCATTTATTTGTATGTCAACATATTTTAAATGTAATTATCTTTGTAGAACTTAATTGGGTGCTCAGGGTGAAGCATAACATCATCAGTATCATTTGACTAATGCATGTGTAATGGAATTGCCTTCTCCTGAAAAATCAGCTCTTTTAAAACATACTAAGATTGCAGTCTTTCTTCCTTTTTTATTCCTCCTTTTGAAAATATGTAATGTTGCAATGTGGTAAGTTTGTAATCATTTGAAATTCACCATTTTCCACATCAGGATCATAGTTCTCATGGGTTAGTAGATAGAACCATTTAATCAAGCTTCCTCTTCCTTCTGCAGAATTAAATACACTTTAAATCAACTTTATTGTGCTTTAATTTAGATTTAATAGAACATGCTTATTTTAAATATAAAGTTTCATGAAATTTTACTAATGTGTACACTTGTGAAACTACCATTTCAGTCAATATATAGAATATTTTCATCACCCTACAAAGTACCCTTGTGCTGCATTTGGCCAATCCCTCTGTCAATTCAGGCTGAGGGAACCATTATTTTTTTTTTAAGATTTATTTATTTATGCATACAAGAGCTGGGGTACAGGACAGGGTGTGGGGCTGGTGGTGAGAGGATTCGCTAGAGACAGAGTGGGGAGCAGAACAGGCAGATTAACTGATATACACTGCTGAGGGGAGCAGCGGGCAAGTCAGGAGAGGTCTGCTGCGCCATGTGGGTTGCTCCCTGGCTGGCTGGAAATCGAACTCGTGCTGCAGTGGCTGCAAATAGCTTCATAGGCTGCATCTTAACCCTTACACCACTTGGGAGGCCCTGAGGGAACCATTATTTGCTTTCTGTTCCTAGAGTTAAATTTGGCTTTTAAAGAATTTTACATAAATGGAATCACCCATTTGTGACAACCTTCTTTTGTGCAGTATAATGTTCTATAGATTCATTTTTTGTTGCATATTTATGTAGCTCTTCCCTTTTTGATGATTAGTATTCCATTTGTATGATTATGCTATAGTTTGTCTAGCCATACACTTGCTGATGGGAGATTCAGTTATTTCCAGCTTGTGGCTATTATGAAAAAAGCTTCTGTGAACATCATTAAACCTATTTTTAAAATCTGTATCTAGGACTATATATTAATCTCAAATAAATATCTTTTATTCAGTTTATTTCCTTCATGGCAGCTTATCTCACCCTTTAAAAAATTCAGTTATATCATCTAATACATTAGTCATCCTTCTCATCATGTGCCAACTACTTATTTGATGAATATGCCTTTTATATCTTCTTTGTGAAAATCACATCAGTGGAAAGATTGCTGGGGCAGTTAGAAAACTATATGCCACATCCCCTCCCTTCGACTCTGGACTTGAGCAGATCTCTTAAACAAGATAAGTTTATGTATCTGTAAAATTAAGATTTCAGTAAATGATCATCTTAGTTTGACTTTGGCTCAGAATTCCGTGGTTTGGTAAAAATTTCTGACGACTAAATAGAGATTTTCCAAGAACGTGGTTGCTTTGTTGGTGACACTGGTGGCTGAGATCAGGTGACTGAAATGTAACTGTGTCAATGATTTAAATCATTGCCATCTAAAGAGAGGTCTTAGTGAATTTCTGCTTTGTAGCTGCATATTGTATTTCCTCATCAGCTTTTCCCATGTTGTTACACACTGAGGGTCTGTCAACTCTTTAAGTTTAGGATTAGGGTATATAGGTTTCTTTCATGAGTGAGTCCCAAAATGTGGTAGCCTATGAGTGCATTAGAATGACCTCAATTCGTATTCAAATCTTCTGGTCCTCATTCAAGATCTCCTATATCTGAAACCTGCTGGATGTGAGACCTGATAATCAAAGATTAACAAATTCCTTCAGTCATTTGAGTGTAAGCTAAGGTGAGAACCACTGCTTTAAGTTCCTCTACAGTCATTCATCACTTAAAATGTTTCAGTCAATGATCAACTGCATGTATCATGGTGGTACCAATGGACAATGGCATATAGCCATTGTAGTAGGCTATGCTATCTAGGTTTTCATAAACCTGTGATGTTTGTACAGTGACAGTATCATCTAAGGGCACATTTCTCAGAATATACCCTTAACAATGAGTGATAGATAACTATACTTAGTTGGCTGTTACCTATCAATGCTCTTATGTAAGCCCACCTATAGTAATCATTTTTATAAATCCTTGCAGATAGATGCATCTCTGTCTCTTCTATAGAAGCAGGTTGGTGACTATTAGAGGAACAGGTGTGCAACTTGTAGGTATTGCAAGGTTGTAAAGCTGGTTTCCAATTTCAGATGGGTAGCCATTTGAAAAAAAAGAGAGAGAGATACTTAAGGGACTAATATTTTGGAAAAATAAAACAATAAACTCAAACAAAAAAGATCATAAAGATACATATCATGATCTTAAAAGCATATTTTTTAAGAGCTACTTTACTGCTAATTTGGGCTTTCAGGTCTTTTTGAACTATATATGAACTATAAAATGATAAGTATGGTTTTGTTTGGCTGCTCATGTGTATCACTAGGTTCTCCTTTATCTCATTTTATTTTCGTAGAAGAAAGAAACTAAACAATCACAACAGTAGTGCAACAATATAACAAAAAATCACAATCCTGTCTAGAAAGCCAATTTTCTGTCATGTGCAGAAATCTCTGTAATAAGCAGGATGTCATAAAAAAAGTTCATGCTTGGCTAGACTTTTCAGTACATTACAAAGAGGGAAAAATGTCATGTTTTATTTACAGTGAATGCATTTCATCCCTAAGAACTAAATCTTGATAGTTCAATAATGACTATTTAAAATGTCCCTGCAAGTTTTATAGAAAAATCTCCCCCCACTGCCTGACAATTAACCCAAGAAGCTTCTGTACAGGGATACAAGGATGCTTCAGCACCTGAAAATCAATCATTGTGATTCACCACATCAACAAAAGGAAAGAAAAATCTTGTGATCCTATCACTAGATGCTGAGAAAACATTTGATAAGATTCAACATCCATTTGTGATATACACCTTCAAAAAAATGGGATAAGAGGAATATACCTAAATATAATAAAGGCCACATGTGACAAATCCACAGCTGACATCATTTTCAATGTCGAAAAACTGAAAGCTTTTCCACTGAGATCTGGTACAAAGCAAAGATGTCCACTGTCACCACTACTATTCAACATAGTATTGGAAGACTTAGCTAGAGCAATTATGCAAGAGAATAATTATTATGAAAGGAAACCAAATTGCAAAAGAAGTAAAACTCTCATTATTTACAGATGACATGATAATATCCTTGAAAACTTCGCTAAAAATCCTAATTGAAAAAATAAATCATTATAGCAAAGTGGCAGGCTGCAAAACCAATATGCAAAAGTCAGTTGCATTCCTATATATAAACATGGAGCTAGAAGAGGAAGAAATCAAGAAAACAATCCCATTTACAATCACATCAAAAGGTACTAATTACCTAGGAGTAAAGTTAACAAAGGGAATAAAGGACATGTACAACGAAAACTCTAGGACATTGTTGAAAGAAATAGAGGGCACAGAGAAATAGGAAGATATTCCCTGCACATAGATAATAAGAATTAACATTATTGAAATGATCATAGTATCCAAAGCAATATACAGATTCAGTGCAATTCATATCACAGTTTCAAAGGTAATCTTCGAAAAAGTAGAAGCAGGAATTGCTGAAATTCATATGGAACCACAGAAGACCCTAGATAACCAAAACAATCTTGACTAAAAGAATGGTGATATCATACTACAAGAATTCAAACTATACTGCAAAGCTATAACCGACACAGAACAGTGGAATATACTTGAGAACCCGGAAATAGACCCACATTTATATGGACAGTAAATCTATGACAAAGGAGTGAAGAGTATACATCAGAGAAAAGAACATCTCTTCAATAAATGGTGTTGGGAAAACTAGGCAGCCACAAGCAAAAAAAAAAAAAAAAAAAAACTAGACAACTGCCTGATACCAGGCACAAAAATTAACTGAAAATTGAAAGAAGACTTGGATATAAGACTTGAAACATAAACTACATGGAAGAAAATACAGGCAAAACACTCCAAGACATTGGCTTCAGTGATGTTTTTGTGGGTTCATTTCCAACAGCAAGAAAAACAAAAGAGCCTAAAAACAATTGAGACTACATCAAACTAAAAAGTTTCTACACAGCTGAAGAAACTATCACAAACAAAAATAGACTCTACTAAATGGGCACTTTTTTTTCATTTTTTGCACATCATATATCCAACAAGGGGCTAATATACAGAATGTACAAAGAACTCATACAACT
Organism: Talpa europaea; assembly: GCF_964194135.1. Taxonomy (NCBI): domain Eukaryota; kingdom Metazoa; phylum Chordata; class Mammalia; order Eulipotyphla; family Talpidae; genus Talpa; species Talpa europaea. Next base: position 33,975,724 of record NC_140074.1, read on the forward strand.
TAGCAAAAAGAAAACAAATAACCCAATCAAAAATTGGGTAGAAGCTCTACCCATTTGTAGATGGCCTACAGACACATGAAAAAAATGTACATCATCACTTATCAGGGATATGCAAACCAAGGCAGTAATGAGATACCACCTTAATCCTGCGAGGATGGCACATATAAAAAGACCAGAAACAACAAGTGTAGGTGAGACTGTGGAGAAAAAGGAACCCTCTGTTACACTGTTGATAGGGATATACACTAATCTACTTTCTATGGAAAACAGTATAGAGGTTTTTCAAAATATTAAAAATAGATTTACCATGTGATCCAGCAATTCCACTTCTAGATATCTACCTGAAGAATGCAATAACACTAACTTGAAGGGATAAAAGCAGTCCTGTGTTTATTGCGGCACTTCTTACAATAGCCAAGCCATGGAAACAACCTTATACCCTAAGACAGTGAATTAACAAGATATGGTATAGATGTGTATTCACACACACACACACACACACACACACACAATGGAATACTACTCAGCTATGGAAAAATATGAAATTTGTTCATTTGTAACAACATGAAAGGAGCTGGAGGAGAGAATGCTAAGCAAAAAAAAGTCAGGAGGAAAGACAAATACTGGATGATTTAACTCATATGTGGAATTTAAAGAAGCAAAGCAAAGAAACAAAGACAACTCAAACAAACCCTTGAAATCTTACTGCAAAATTGAGTCTACCAGAAGGGAAAGGAGTGAATGGGAGAAAAGGTGGGAGGGTCCCAACGGATTATGTGGGACTTTGGTGGGAGGCTTGCGTGATAATATAAATTGTAGATATGTGAATTAACAGCCCTGATAAATATATAGTGTTTTAGCCAATATTATGTCAATAAACATAATTAAAAAAATTAAAAATGATATCCATGAAGAAGAAATATAAAATTATTAAATTTGATAAATTGGGGAATATTTTAAAATCTTTTAAAAATATAACAAAGTAAATTTTTGTTAAAAATATTTATGTATTAAGAAAGTACTTTAATATTACCTTAATAGTTGCCTCAAAGAAGAAAAATACCAAATTAGAAATTGTGGGTTCTAAGGAGTATGGCAAAAGGAAAACTGAATTCTTTCCCTCTGGGTCTAGCACTTCTGGGAGCACATATGTAGTAGTAAAAGCACCTCAAAGTAACGGTATTGGCAGCTGTCACTTAAGCTTTTGTATAATACTCTGTTCCTTAATACTTTGCAAATATCTGTGCACAAATTTTAAAAGTCAAAATCAGAAATCCAGCATAGCAAATCAGTCATTAGTGTGGACTTCAAGGTCTTAAATGAATTATGAATAGCTCATTTCAAAAACTATTTCTAACCCAAATTCATTGGCAAAGCTAGTATCTAGTTTAACTTGGGAATAATTAACTGATAGCACTTTCCACTTCCTTAGGATCATTTCTGGATAGTTTGAAGGATCCCTTTGTGTCTTGAGGGGGAAAAAAAAAAACAGTGTTTTTTTTTTTATTAAGGACACACTCGTGACTATATTTCCTTATTCTTGTTGACCTCAATGATTATATAATGATACGTGCTGCATATATTTTCCATCATATTGCACCTTTGAAATGTATCTATAGGAGTTTGAAGCTCATGCCTCCCAAAGATGTATTGTCTCCTTATTTAAATTCGAGAAGTGGTTTGTGACAATGGCTTATTCCTAAGTGGGAGCTTTTGGCACATTAACATGTTTTGGAATGGAGAGACATTACAGATCTTTTTGCATAATACTGGTCAAAACATCCTAAGTCAGTTTAAAAGAAAGAAAAATAATCCCAGTGGTGAAGGGAAAAAATAATGACAAAGTTAGCTGTTTCCTATGAGTGTTTATGTGCTTATCTCCCAGTGCTAAGGCACAGGAGGTTTAACCAAAGCAGGAGGTTTAACCTGCCACTATGTTGTAAAGCTCTTTTATATGTGAGTGGAGCTTCTTTGGTTGGCCTGTAAAAGAACTTAAAGGCTTCCTTAGTAAGTAATTTGAAACTTACTGGCAGTAGATTAATTAAGTAGTTTCTTACCTATTTAAATATTTGAGTGCTAATAACTTGCTTTGGACTATAAAAACATGAATATTTGGGGTAGAATAACTTCACCTATACATTTCATTTTGGTGTGTTTGAGAGAATTATATAGAACTTACACATAAACATACACATACACTCATACACACAGAGTTCTAGCACCTTTATCTCCTTTGGTGTCTCTTTTGATCACTGAGGTTTTATAGAAACAGTATTTGTATCTGAGGACATACTCTTAGATATCAGAGAACTCTTTATTTAACAAAGTGTCCCACTAAATAGTTCTTATTTGACTGTTTGCTCATTATTTTTCCCTGCTGCGAATCTGAACTTATCCTAGGTCATTATCTATTGATATTGTTATCCCTATGTGAGAGGAATTCTATACAGAATGGATCTCTAAGAACCTTTGTATAAGGATGAGGTTAACTAAAGATTCTGTAGCACTTTTCTGTAAAGCTCAAATGTACACACACACACTATTTGAGTCAGAATCATTTGAGTATCTTGATTCCAGATAAATCAAGCTGGACCAAATGAACTATGACTGTAGTGGCTACCTATGTGCCATGGTATCATGTTCTCAAGGTCTCTGCCTGGATTCAGAGTGATGTCACAGATCAATGGAGCATGCCCAGAGCTTCTCTGTTTGACACCAACAAGCTTTCCCTCTCAGATGGAAATTTTCAGTTACACTTAAAGCTAGAGAAGAGAGCATGTCCCGGAGGCTGGTTTTTCTTTTAAAATCCATCATGATATTTTAGAATGATTCCCAAATCTTTCATAAAAGAGCTTTGGCAATATAGTAAAACAGCTGTAAAAGGCCCTTGACTAAATGTAATGGCTTAATTTCCCTCTGAGTATGCACTGAAGACCAAAATGCCCCTCTCCACATACTTTCATTTCAAGGCACTTTCTGCTTCAATCTAGATGTAAAAATGCACTTTGGGGAAAAAACAACAACAGACCTTTTGATTTTCTAAGGGGTTGGGGAGAATAGCCTAGAATTTGACAGGTAGGTTAAAAAGACATTTTATGTTTTTCAGATAAGTATTTGTGAAAACCACTGTGGGCTGTTAGAAACTCAGAAACTGCGTATGCTTGTAGGCGCTTATGCATTTAAATCTATTAGTGATTTTTATGTGTAAATGTTTTATCTCTAATCCTGCTCTTTCTTGGGGATAGCAACTGGAAGTTTTATGAATCAGAGAATTGGGATGGATGAGGACCCTGACCCAAAAGTTTAGCCAGGTGGGTCTCTCAAGTGGTTTTAAGCCCAGAAATTGCAAGAGATTCAAGGGATCAACCTGTAAGTCTCAAAATCTGGAAGAAAAGGTAGCTAATTAATTTCCAACCATAAAGTTTTAGAGCTGACCGGTATCTTAGAAAAATGTTCTACTAAGCAAGTTCCTACATATTCAACAGGGCATTTTTATTGAGCCTTATCCAAAGCCCTCAAGGCTTCATAAAACTATGAGTTTTATAGTATTTCTGCTAATCCTATATACATTTATTGGAACTTACTCTGTTGGCTGGACTTGAACAAACCACTTATTTTTCTGGGCATAGTATTTCCATGAGACAAGAGGGCTAGGTTATAGATGATTGTAAAATCCTTTGTTTTCTTGTTATTGTTTAATCAAATATCAGACCTAGATTTATTAGTCAGCTCTGCATTGAGGACCTATTACATACACAAACACACACAAAACACTCCCCCTGCAAAAAAAAAAAAAAGCCTATTGTCACTAAAGAAAAAAATCCCTTTTCTTTTGATAGCACTCTACTGCTGTTTGCAGTATGAGACTAATATGTCTTCTGTGATCTAATGGAGTCAGTTGTAGGAACATGTAGACTAACTGACGTAATTAATGACATGTGGGAATGTCTACTCTGAATTCTTGCTCTTTGAGCCCCAGAATTTTCTGTAGCATTTACAATTCTGTTTCTGTTCATATAGATTATACTTAGTCTTGTAAATAAATTGGTAAATATAGAAAAATATAGAAGAGGAAAATTAGTTCACTCGAACACAACAATTTTTGGATATCATGTTAGTCTTCACCTCCCCCTCCCTCCTACTGAGTATAGTGTTGTCTTTTCCCCCTTTTGTGAGTTGGAAGTTTTAAATCCTGATTTTAGGTTAATATTAATTTTATAATTAATCATGTAGTTTTTTTTTCTAGTTATCAAAACCATGAGTAAAATACTCTGTTGATTCTCCATTTGTGTAAGATTATAAGAAGTACAGCTTTTTCCAACAACTTACCTGCACTGAAACTTTAGTATTGGATTATGATTTAAAATTTACAATTTTTTAATTACATTTGTATTTTTAATTCAAATACAATTTTAATAATTTGCCTTGTTTTCATAATCTTATAAATGATAATCAACGTTAATTAGAATAGTTTCAGAACTCATACCTACTAGCAGTCCTTTCATATATTGTACTACTTCTCCATTTTTTAGCTCTTAATTTTGAGTCCCTTCTCTATTAGCTGAAGGATTTTTGGATTCTTTTCAAGTAGGATATATAGCATGATGCTTTCTCACTTCATAGACTTTGATGATTTTTTTTTCTGTTTTGTCTATTCAAAATTGATGGCCCCCCTTCATATGAACAATTATATCATAATCCTTTTCTTTTAAAGCTTAGTGGTTAGTTGTTGCTTTATTTTATTTATAATTATTAATTTTCTGGAGGACAACTCTGTGACCAATCTATTCTTTGTAAGTAACCTTTACTTTTCTTGCTTTGATGTTTATTTTTTTTTCCTTTGAAATGAGACATTACTAATTTGTTTTGTCACTTATATTCCACTTGGATATTCCTTGTCTTAACTGTGATTTTAAATTTGGCAACACTTATTTTCACCTCTGTACTGTCCTTAGGAGTTTCCTGTTTATGAACATTTACTCTAGTTTCATGCGTAAAGTACCTCTTTGAATATTGTTGGAAAGACAAATTGGTTATTCTCAAAAATATCTCCTATATTTAAAAGATTTATTTATGCATAGAAGAACTGGGGTGTAGGCCAGTGTTGTGGGGTTTGAGAGGATTCACCAGAGACAGAGTGAGGAGATTTACTGAAATACACTACTGAGGGGAGCCGTGGACGAGACAGGAAAGGTCTGCTGTGCCTTACGTGAGTTCACTCGCTGGCCTGGGATTGAACTCAAGCCGTATCAGTGAGGCCACCACGCTTTTACTTTCTTTTACAGTGTTATTTCTCTGTTATCTATCGTCTTTCTCTTTCTGTTCATTCTTATAAAGGAGCGTCTCTGTTTATGCAAAATAAAATGTTGAGATAGTGTGTTGGGCAGGGTCTGATCAGGACTTAAACCTCACCAGTAAGAAGAACAATTTACTGTAAAGTATTATTAACCAGTCAAAAGTGTTAAAATTGAAAAATTGTACAGAGAATTCTAAGGAACATATGAATGTAAATGCTGGGAACTCTGTGACTAAGGGTGAACTAAGTAAGGAACTAAGAACTTGGAAGCAGAATCCATCTTGTCCAAATAAGGTTGAGGATTAGACCTCATTGGAAAGTTTGTGTTTGCGACTAATTTTGGTGGACCAGTTCATCAAAACACTGGCTAAGTGGAGCTGTACAACATGAATGCCCTACTGGAGTGTGAGCTGGCTACAGCTGTTGAACAGAATATCATCAGTTGGGGTACCAGTGGACTGGGGCTGATCCACAGGAAGCAGCTCACTGGAGTACTGGAGAAACTGGATGGAAAGTGCCACTCTGCCTCTCACACACTGCTACAGCAATGCAATAGAAATAAAAGCACATCAGAACCAGGAAGATAAATCCCTTCTTCCACCATGCCTTGCAGCTCCCTCTATTGACAAAACCTAATATTTTACCAGTTGGCAAAGGAGAAATGTTCAGTGTCTAGTGTGAGTATCACAAAGCAGAGCAAAGAAAGGTGAATTAGGAATTGATTGTCAACAAGTTGTTGTCTGGCACAGATAGGCTTGCTGAGGCTCAGGTAAAAGAAAAAAAGGAGTAGCTTTAGTATTGTTTTATAAAATCCAGCAGCCTGGAGTAGCAGTTAAAGAGCTAGAACTATGGCGGTGGTGGCAAGGAGGTACACTTTGTGCTGATGAGTTTCTTTTTCATTGTTTGATAGCCAAGAGGTAACTGGTACAGTATCCTTACTCTGAAAATGGTACAGATATTAGCATCAAAGGCTAACTGGGACTTGCGTTCTATAGGTTTCCCACCTGGGAAGCCTTACTTCATGGATGTTTCTGGAAACCCTACTGGGTTACACATTGGTTCCTGACCACCCCACAATAATGGGTGTTAGTGACCTTCTGATGGATTTTCTTCTACTTCAGTGCCAGTAAACTGCAGATAGGGTCAGCTTTCCTTAGAGGCAAATACCATTTGTCCTTTTATGAAATAGAAATGCCTTGAAATTTCTAGTAAATGAATGTTTTACCCTTTCTAAATTCCCTAAAGGATATGTTTCTTGTTTTCTTTTATGTTCTTTGTATTATTTTAATGAGAATATGGAAGGAGGTAGGATTATAGGTATATTTTTATATATCAGGAAGCCTTGTATGTTTAAGTGTGCCACAAATCTCTTTTCCTATAAAGGCATACCTAGAAGATATTGCATGTTCAGTTCCAGACCACTGCAGTAAAACAAATACTGCAATTAAATGAGTTGCACAAAGTTTTTACATTTTCAGTGCATATCAAAGTTAGGTTTACATTCAACAATAGTCTGTTAATTGTACAATGGCATTATGTCAAAAAATGTACCTTAATTAAATGTAACACAGGGACATTAAGCGAGCATGTGCTATTGAAATAGTGATACCAATGGACTTATTTAATTCAAGGTTGCCACAAATCTTCAATTTAGAAAAAAATGCAGTATTTTCAAAGTGCCATAAAGTGAGGTAAACTTGTACTTGCTTTAACCTTATATTAAAAAGTCCATCCTCACTCTGTATTTCCTGTGCCCTTTCTAATTGAATTTAGAACCATGTGACCCAATCTCGGGACTGAAAATATACTGTAAACTTTGATCATTCATTTTTGTGAACGTCATACAAGTTATTTTTTGTGAGTGTAAACTCTAGCATCTTAAACAGACCTCTTCACCAGAATATCCTATGCTTGTCAGTTTAGTTAATTAACATAACATTAATTTGTGGATATAGAAACATTTGGGTCTTGTGACTTTATTTTTTTCTGACCCACAAAAAATTTATAAGGTTAATAAAGACAGCCCTATTTTAGTTAGTCTTTACTGTTTGGTAGGACATGACATTTTTGTGACTTAATACATAAAGACAGAAGAGTTAAGAATTTATATAAAACATTTGATATTACATTTTAAATAATAATAGGAAATTTCTGACTTTGTTGTGTACAGTTGGTTTAAAAAGGTAAAATAAAAAGTGAGGGGCTATATATAGCATGTGATAATAGAAAAATATTAATAGAACTGAAAATATACCCTGTTCCTCTTGTCCTTGTCTCATCATTTGTTTATGTCTCCTGATGGTTCTTTGCCTGTTTGGGTGGTGTTGCTGCTCCATTGGGGATATCTTAAGGGGTGCCTCTGAGTGAGGGCAAATTTAAGATGGAAACTAGAGGTCCCTTTGCCTCTGAGAAGATCTAGTTTGCAAACTCTACAGCCTAAAGTACTTCCAGAGGAAAAAAACAGAAATCCAGGCCCACAGAAGAAAATAGAACCAGCTCTATACTCTTAGTGGGGAATATAATTAAATTCATTACCCTTTTGTGATTTCTAGAATCAAATTTTTTCCCTTTTCTGAAAAATCAGAAATAGTGCAGGCAGCTCTGTTCTACCCCCAGTTAGTGGACAGTGGTGTACCAGTCACAGCTACAGACATAGCTCCCTGGGGGATTATGCCTAGTTGCACCAGGACCCTGAGACCCATTTAACACGCTTTCTTGCTACTTTTTCTCCTCCTAAATTAGTCTTCTCCTTCGTAATTTAAAGCCCATTTCCCTTAAAAAAATGGAAATGAAATAGAATTTAAGTAGTTTCCACTCTATATTGACTTATTTTATATACCTTCCCTACCAGAGAGTCCAGAATTGAATGCTCTTTGGATGGAGATGAGCTGACCAACCAGAAATGTGGCTCTTGCATAACTCCCATTATAAATCCAATTGTTATATTTTCTGAAACAAAACTTAGTAGAGCAGAAAATATGAAGTCAAGGGAAACCTTGAATTAATGTGTAAATTTTATGTAAGCAATATTTCTGTGCTTTGTTGTGTAAAAGACTGAAAGTTTTTATACTTTGCCCTTCAAGCATTTCTATTATTTGTGGATTTTTAACCTATTTTAGAAGGTTTTATTTGTCCTTATACTTAAACAAACAAACAAAAGCCATTTTTTGGCATTTTCTTCTAAGACTTTTATAATTTTTCTCCTCACCTGTCTCTTTATTCCTTGTAGAATTTATTTCTACATATTCACTACTCAGTTTCTGATATTTCCATATGTGTTTATGCCTTCCTTTATATGCTACAGTAAAGTTTATAATTTTCTTTACATATATATTACACTTTTCTATAGAATTATTATTGGATATCAGACACAGGCATACACACACACACTCAGAATACCTTCACCTTTTAGTTGGTTGATGTGTAGAAAAATTATTTTTTCCCATGATGATCTGTGTCTCACAAACCTGCTAAATTCTCTTATTTGTCTTAAAATTTCTTTACAATTGATTTTTATAGATTTTATAGATTTTTATAGATTTTTATAGATTTATTTTAAAATCTAGGAATCTTCTAATATTTATACCTCATTTGTTTTTGAACTTAATTGCATTATTTAGGACCTTCAGCACATGGTTCTAATGTTGAGCTATCACAAACATTGTCTGGCTTCTCATTATAGGGAACATGTTTATAATACAACATAATTTTTTTTAATTTTTATTTTTAAATATGAACTGGGGTTGACTCTTACTAAGAGATTTTTAAAGCTCCACTTCAACTATCTAGTTGGTTTTCTTATTCTGTTAATGTGCTTAATTATATGAATAGATTTCCAGATGTTTAATCATTGTTCGTTCCTGGAGTAAATCATTGGGATTTGGTTTGCAGTAAATTATGTTTTTCTGCACCAACAGGCTAAATATAGCATCCCTCCTTACAGTATACTTGGCTGTATACCTCTGAAATTCTCTTCTACTCAGTATGAATTACCCATTGTATTGTATGTTTTACAGGAGTTAAGATTTCACTAAATGATGAATAAAACAAAGTTATAAGAAGAAAGACAGGTTTTGCACATTTTGCTTCAGGGAATATTGTAAAATATACAAATCGTATCTGTAGACAAACCTAGAATGGTACTGGCTTAGAATTACTTTTTTTCTTTATGTATTTTTCTTGGCAGAAACAGAACTTAGTTTATTAATCGTGAGTATATGAGTCTAATGAAATAAGATTCTAGGTGATGTAAATGAATTTATTTCAAGTGTTTAGTCACTTGTACATTCTTACTGTATGTATAGCTATCTAAATTAATCTTCACAGCAATGATGGGGTGGGCACAACAGTTATTACCCCATTGCATAAGTATGTAACTGAGCCTCAGAAAAGCTAAGTGTATCAATTGCAGTTAGACTGCAAATGAGTGAGATAGGGGAGACTTGATCACAATTCTTAGTTCTAAACCAGTTTTCATTCCATCTTTTCCTTGTTTTTTTGTGAGATTAAAATTGTGCCTCTATGTGACAGAAATTGGCGCAGAAACAGAAAGTTTACAAGCCACTCTTTATCTTCTTCCTCTGTCCTACTCCTACCAGTAATTTCATTCTGAGGAAATTAGTGAGAAATCCTCTTTTCTTTTTCTCCCAAATTGAGGTAGTCACTAAGTAAAAGGGGCGATATTTCATTTTTAATATGACTATAGTTGTTGAGTTTCTTTGGGTCAGAGAATGTACTGTCCTTTACAGACATTAATTTTCACAGCTTGGCTACCGAGTATGGTAGTGAAAGAAGTAATTCAGTCTCTGTATTTGTAGTAAAAAGGTCATGCCAGGGAGAGGTGATTTAACAGCCCAAAACCCACAGTGAGGGCTGGGAACATAAGGACCACAGGCCCTGTAACCCCTCCACCTCCTATGCCCTATCTTTCCACCTGACTTAAAGGAACTCAGTTGAGTAGAGGAATATGTCTCAGGATACTCTGATAACTGTTAGACCAAAGGTGCAGAGTGAAATGTTCAGTGACAGCCCTTCTCTTTTAGACATTGTAGCATACTTCTTCATGGAATAGGAACTGTTTTCATCCCTGACAGAGTAATAGAAAAAGGAGGGATTTGTCATAAGTGGGGTGAGAAGAAACTACCCTAATAATTTACTAACTAGTATGGCTGCATATTGGCTAGTAGGCCTGTTGAGAATGCTAAGCCACATAATAAGCCTGAACTACCCTGTAGATATTTCCTCCTAATAGACCTTCACCACATTCACAGAAGAGTAGGGCAGAAGAGTTGATAAAACTTTTCCTTGAAGGCATGTGTGGCCTTTCGTAAGAGCAAGGCAGTGACCTGGAGAAAGATAGCTGGAGGCAGAGGTGAAAAAGCCAAGGGCTATAATGTAGAATAAAGAGAATTTCTTAATGAACCAAAATAATATCTACTGGATGTTAAAACTGAGAGCGATATCTTCCAGTTTGGAAATATTATGATTTAGCTGTAGCCATAGAGAGAGCTCTGGAATCTTGTCAGTGCTCAGATCTCAAGTCCTGCTTAAAAAAAAAAAAAAAAAAAAAAAAAAGCCCAGCAGTGAATTGAATCTAACTTAAAACTGTTGTAAATCCTAGACATACCTCAACTATGGTTTAAATGACCCAGTACTTCCTTCCTCCAACAGTGACTTTACCAAAGAAGGGAAAAGACCTTCTGCATGGATAAATATTATTAATTCTCCATTGTTCTTTTACACAAAATGTTCAATACAAAATAAGTTATCAGATTGATGTATGAAGAAAGACTCTTACCCAAGAGAGGAAGTAATCAATAGAAATAGACATAGAGATGGGCAATTTTAATGATTATGCTAAGCATATTCATGGACCTATTGGGGAAAAAATGGAAATATGGGGGAACATTTGGAGAATTTCAGCAGAAATTGGGAACTATTTTTTTTTAAGTAGGGGCAGAGGAGTCTTAAAAAGTCAAAGATATCACAGGCAAAGCAAGATACTATTGAATAGGCATGTAATTTCTGAATCCGGAGCATTGTCTGCTTACTCTCTGCTGTGCTTTAATGTACCTTATTGTGTATGTTTGAGACATGGTTATAAATTATGTAAAAATAAAAACATGAAAAGTAGGAAAGACAAAACAAGGAATAAAAGCAAAGGCTATAGGGAGCTCCTAGACTGCAGAAATTAGTAGCTCAAAAAGCTAGTCACATAACTAATGCATGGGTCATTTCCTTTTCTTTTTACCTGGGAATAAGATTCGAGATACCTTTGTGATCTGTACAATCCATGCCTCAGGTGATATTATGTCTTTCTTCCTTAACTTTTTTGGAAGAAGTCACTCATTCATAAAGGCAGATATACCAGAAGAAAATGGCTTTGTTCCAAAGCCCAGATTAGAGATAAACATCTACAGATATTTTTGAAATATTACATTTTCTTTATTATTTTTTTAAAAGATTTATTTATTTATGCATACAAGAACTGGGGTGTAAGCCAGAGGTGGGAGGTGACAGATTCACCAAAGAGAGTGGAGAGCAGAACAGGCAGATCTACTGAAATACACTGCTAAGGGAAGCAGGAGGCGAGACAGAAGAGGTCTGCTGTGCCATGTTGGTTGCTCCCTGGCTGGCTGAGGATTGAACTCGTGCTGTAGTGGCTGACAGTAGCTTGATAGCTCTGTCTTTAACCTCTGTGCCACCAGGGAGACCCTGGAATGTTATATTGTCTCTTAATTTTTTATTTATTTTTATTTTTTATTAATTAATTTTTAATTTTTTACATCATTGTTCATTTTTAAAAAAAGATTTGCTTCCCCCCTCAGTTGTAGTCCCCATATATATATAGTCTTTAAAGTTAATTTTTATTTTTACTTTTAAGAAGATAAGTTTATTAGGAAAAATAGAGAAAGAGAGACACCTGCATAGTCATCGGTGGTTAGAGGAGCTGCCACAATTAATTTTGCAACATGTAGAGGAAATGAAGGTTCATATGCTTTTTGCACCAGCTCATCATAAAGGCCTCTTTTATGAAGTTTCTTCAGCAAAGACCATTTTTTTTATAACATTAAAAGTATTGTCATGTCTTTACCATGAAATGTGAAAGGGTTCTCTCAGTATCATTGAAAAAGTTGAGTAAACGAGTTTTTGTTCAGGCTGCATTCTTCTGTTCCCTAGGAAGTCAGTTTGACCTTTCTTCCTTTATTTCTTTTTCTATTTTATTTCATTTGAAGAGGAGTGAAGTGGTTCAGACAAAATGTGACTTACATTGTACATTTTAGTCAAGGACAAATGATGAGTCTGAAACAGACCCCAAATGCCTGTTGAACTCAAGCCTTTTCCAGGAAGTGAAAAAGTGCTTCTCTTTATTTGTCTGCAATTATCTATTTAAAAATTGTTCTTTGTCACCTATTTCTGTACTTTTCTATTCATCTCTTTAGAATAAATGTGTTATGATATCCTTATTAGCTATGTTTCCTAAAAAAGTTAAGCTTGAAATTAGGCAGGAACAGCTCCATAATTTGCAGAATCTGGTGCAAAATGAAAATGTGGGGCCCCTTTTTCAAAAATTATTAAGAATTTTAAGATGGTGACAACAGAGCATTAAACCAAGTGTGGAGCCTTTCTAAGGGATTGGCCATGTATGGATACACAGCTTTCATGCCCATGAAGAGAGTCGTGGAGTAAGATATATCTCACTTTGTGGTTTCTTAGAATATTGTTGATCTTTCCTGAAGATGTTCATCCAAATATTCTAGAATTATAGTCTAAAATGAGATGAAGTTTAGGAGTCTACTTGTTATAGAGGATGATGGCCAGGATGTAAGATTGTATGGGTTCTTGTACATTTCACAATTCTAGGAAGCACCATTCACATTCTTAGTAATCGTAGATTTAGGTGATTATTGTGGTATATTTTCTTGGCATATAACAAAAAAGTACCTGGAGGAAAAGGAAAAGCTTTTTCTAATATACAAAAATGCTGCTGGACAAATATTTGCTTTTTCCAACTCCTTTTTCCTACCTATTAACATTTTCTCTATCTCTTATAGATCTAATTCCTCCTTGTGACTGTCAGGTGCCCACTCGATCTCACTGTTTTTTTGTATCTCTGTCTCTTTTCTCCCTTCTATCTTCTGTCTTTCATCCTCTGTTTAATGCCCTATGTTTTTTATTTCCTCTTCTCTCTTCAGTCTTTACTTTGTTCCCAAAGCCTGATTCCATAGTAAGTCTCCTGATAAGATGGCATTTGAATTTGAGATTGAATTTCATTCAGTTTGTACCCTTTTCCAGGGGGTATTCCTCTTTAAATCCTCAGCTCTAAATTGGAAAAGAGAGATTTTAACAACTTAAAGGAAACCCTGTGAACAGATGGTACCCATCTCAGCCACTCTTAAAACTAGTAGCTTAAAAAAGAGTCCTATATTTGAAACTGCATCCACAGGGAATGTATACTATGAAAGTGAAACAGGAATAAAATCCTGATGAGGACAGTATAATTTCCAAGACTTCAAGGGTAGTCCACAATAACAAGTTCTCTGAACTGGAGGGAATCTTTGAGATAGAGAATCTACTGTGCAAGATCCCATGCAATGAAAATTGCTATTGTGAATCACATTGGTAACATTGCTCTTTGTTGCCCTTTTAAATCTATCTAGATCCAAAGAATCAGTACAAATCCTGGGCTGAATGGAGACTATGGCAGGGATGGATATAGCTTACATATGGAATTAAGTAGGGCATAGTGTTAATTGCATATAATCATGTTATCAATCCTCCACCATTCTCCCTATCACTTTGACAGAGGGGAAAGGAGAGTTTCATTTGCCCTCTTGCTCTTTTTAAAATATAGTCTTCTCTTTTTCTTGGTGCTGCTATTGGTATTCTTTTTTACCTGATTTAACAGGCAAAAAAAAAAAAAAAAAGAAAAAGCTCTCAAGAAAGAAGTAGAGTCCTGTTTTGAAAACCAGACCATCTGTAGAGCCCCTTTACACCCCTCAACAAAGCTGCAAGTTGGCTATTATTTAAAATTTCTGATTATTTGAAAATAAACCTAGTTAGATATTTCTCTAAAGATAAGGCACATAAAAAAGTGCTTATCATCACTTATTATCAAGGGCATGCAAATCAAAACCAAGAAAATATACCACCTAACATCTGTGAGGATGGAACATATCAACAACACTAGAAACAACATGTGTTGGTGAGGATATGGAGAAAATGGAATCCTCATTCTCTGTTGGTGGGATTGTAGACAGATTTAGCCCCTATGGAAAACATATGGAGGTTCCTCAAAAATTAAATATAGAGCTACCGTATGATCCAGCAACTCCACTCCTAAATATCTGCCTGAGGAATGAAAAAACACTAACTTGAAGGGATATGTACATGTGTATCTTCACTGCAACACTATTTACAGGAGTCAAGCTATGAAAACAACCTAAGTGCACAAAAACAGAGGAGTAGATCAGGAAGATGTGGTATATATACCCAATGGACTATTACTTACCTATGAAAAAGATGTTGCCATTTGTGACAACATGGATGAAACTGGAGGGGATTATGCTAAGCAAAATAAGTCAGAGGATGAAAAACAAATACTGGATGGTTTCACTTATATGTAGAAAATAGAGAAACAAAGGGTCAGATAAAACCAAACCAATAACAAACCCTAGAAATCTGACTGTGGAATAGAGGCTACAAGATGGAGGTGAGGTGGAAGGGGACAAAGTGAGGAAGGGGCACAGTGGACTATTGTGGAAGACTGTGGGTGCCTTGGTGGTGTATGTAGTGTTGTGATGTGCATCTGAGGAGGTGTGATCCTATGCTTTTGAATCACATGCACTGTTGTAAAGCATTGGTACCTCAATTTAAAAGAGGAAGCAGGGAAGAAGGAAGGGAGGGAAATGAGCCAGCTTACTATTGTTGATACACAGTAAATGAAAGTTCCTATGCCTTCTGCTTGAACCTGATCACCAAGGCCTGTCTGTGAAAATTATGGCACTACCTTTCTGTGTTCCTTAAGCAGGCCTCTAAAAATGCCACATAGCAACGTGTTTGCTTATAGTTTCAAGTGGAACCTTCATGTGAAGGTCCTGCAAAGTCATCTTATAAGGTCTAATCTCCCACATTATTCTGTCATTAGGTATTTTAAAGTTTTGCATCTCAGGATTGTAAACTTTCCTGAGAAACAGTTACTCTGTCTCATTCATCTTGGAACCCACATTGTCTGGCCCTGAAGTTGGCATTTGAAGGAGCTCAGTAAGGAAGCTTGTTGGTGATGCTGGGAGACATACAAAAATAGGATCAAGAACAGGGATGCACAGAGGGCCCCTTGATTTAGTTTTACCTGGAATTTAGAGTAATTTGAGCCCAGATCTGCTTAGTCAAACTCTGCATCTGTAGCAACATTTCTCAGAATAGCCCAGGAAAAAGAAAACAGAGGCGCTTGCCAAGTCTATTGATGTCAAGGATGACAACTCCATATGCTAAGAAGCAGGAGGCCCAAGTTACACTGTTCATTCTTGGTCCAGGACACAGAAGGCATGGAAGGAAGAGAGATGAAGCATATCTGGCATCACCTTTCCTTTTTCCCCTCTTTTCTGACAATATAGAAATTAGTAAAACAGATTTTAAAAAATCAAAGTAGCATCATAATTATTTTCTAAAAGCCCTAGTTATTAATTTTAGGCTAATCTTTGCTATAGCCCAGAAAGGTTAAAAAACTGCTGTGGGAAGAACCTTTGAGAGCCATTATCTGTATTTTAAAAAATGAAATATTCTAAGAACTGAAAGCCTATAGTGGTCAAGTGTTCCAAGGAGAGAGATTTTGAAAACTTGGTTTTTCAAATGATTTGGTCAAGAATATGCCCACACGCACATACACAGAAAACATCTTACAGTACACTCTACAGTACAAAATATCCAAGGTTGACTATCCATGATTTGTGATTATAATTTTTTATTAGCTGAAAAACATCACAGATCTATAGAGTAAATGAGTAAATATATTGAGGTCCAGAAATAATGATTATTAAGTCTAAAACCCTGAATTGCCATGGAGGCAGTTGCTGATATGCCCTGTGACCTAATTTCACCCAAGCCCCTGAGCAGGTCTGTGTCTGCCTCAACTTGTAGATGGCCATTTCTGTACCTGTAAACCCACTGGCGCTGACTGTTGAATTTACTCCAGAGCTCATCCTCATGTGACTCTGACAAAGATGTTTGCTGTCAACCTTTAAATTCAGGTGCTTCCTCAGAGTTTAAGAAAATATGTTTACTTGGTCTGTGTCTTTGGAGCTTGGAGATGTGGAGGTGCGGTGGATTTGTGGAAGCATCTATTGATTAAATTGCAGACACTGTTCTGTTCTGAAATCAATTATTGACAAAGGTTTCTGCCCTCCTCGAACTGATGTTCTGCAGGCAAGAATAGATGGGCTCTCAGCTCTGCCACCAGGGAGCTCTGTGACTTTGAGTAAGCAGTTTAAACCTCTCCAAGTCACAGTATCTTCATCTACCAAAAGAAAAGATTTAGAACTTTGCTCATTTCAAACATTTTTTTCATTTCATAATATATGTAAATCAAACCAATATGCTGTACTCCTTAAACTTATGCAGTGATGTATGTCAATTATTTTTCAGTAAAACTGGAAAAAAATTTCTCTTTGTTCCTCCTCCTGTCTCATTCACATAAATAGCAAGAATCTCATCATTGTGAAAAAGTCCCAAGCTGGGCAAGAGGGAACATTGTGTACACATGAAAGGAACCTGTAGAGTGACTTGACTCTTTGCTTGGACCTTAAAGTAAGTACTTGGAGGCACCTAGTTGATAAACAGAAAAGGACAGAACAAAATTGAAGGCTGAAGCAAACTTACCTTAAGGATCTTTTAATAAGCTCCTTTGTTTTTATTTCAGGAACAGAGACCAGCCAACTGCAATGTTGAGGTCTGTGAAAGAGAGGCAGAGTCTTAAATGCACAATTGAAATCTAAGTAATCTGCAGATGGTCAGTGGTGTTGTTAATCACCTGGTCTTGGGGGGCAAATTCCTTTATCTTCTTTGGGCTTTAGAGTCAGTTGCCATTGAGAATTATTTTTCTTTCTGAGGAAAGAAAAGGAATAGGCATGGAGTCGGGCTCTTCCTCTATCTTAGAGGAGTTCTTTTTAGCCCTGAGCACTATTCAGACATTTGTCCATTAAGAAAATGTCTACTGTGTAAATGGTACTGGTTTGGGCACTGGGGATGTAGTGGTAAACAAGACAAGAAGAGTCCTACTGGGCCTCCCTGGTGGCACAATGGGTTAAGCATAGCACTATGAGGCTGCCCACAGCCTCTGCAGCACTAGTTCGATCCCTGGCCAGGGAGCTACCCACATGGTGCAGCAGACCTCACCTGTCTCACGCTGCTTCCCTCAGTAGTGTATTTCAGTCAATCTGCTTGCTCCATTCCCCACTCTGTCTCTGGTGAATCCTCTCACTCCCCCCAACCCCCACACCTCTGGCCTATACCCAAGTTCTTGTATGTATAAATAAATATCTTTTTTTTTTTAAAGAGTCCTGCTCCAATGGAACCAATAATCTGGAAAGAAGAGGCAGGAAATTAACAAATATATCAATTATAAGTAATTTTAGGGGATCTGAAGGTGCTGTGAAGAGAGTGAAACAGGATGATAGCCTAGAAGTGCCTGGAGTGGGGAGGAGAAGCTTTTCTAGTTTGGGTGATCAAAAGGTTCTATCTGAGGTGTCCAGTGAACTGTACCTGGCCAGTGTGGAAGCGAGAGGTGATTATTTTTTCCTGCACTGGGTTATCATGTTATATAATGATAGCTATAAAATTAATCGTGAATATAAAATGGAGTAGCCATTGGGGCAAACAGTTTGGTGGTTCCTCAGTAAGTTAAATATAGAATTACCATTTTAAAGAAAAAAATTTATGGGTGAGTTAGTGGTGGGTGAACTATGGTGGTGATACCAGGTAGGGGTATCCTATATTACCTCAAAAAAAGAGAATTAAAAAAAAATTAAAATGTGAAAAAAAGAATTATCCTGTGAGCCAGCAATTCTACTACTTGTTACATACCCCAAAGAATGGAAAATGTGTATTTAAACAAAAATGTGTACATGAATGTTCACAGGGGCACTAGTTACAATAGCCAAAAGGTGGAAAAAAGCCAAGCATCTATCAATGGATGAACGGATAAACAAAATGTGTTACAGCCATATAATGGAATGGAATGTTACTCAGTTATAAAAAGGAAGGAAGATGATACAACATGAACAAACCTTGTAAATATCCTATGTGAAAGAAACTAGGCATAAAATATCACACATTGTATGATTCAACTTACATGATTTATCCAGAGTTGGTCATTTCTCAAAGACAGAGGAGATTAGTGGTTAAATAGGAATTGGGTGGTAGGATATGGGGAATGACTGCTGATGTCATTGGGGTGTCTTTCAGGGTAATGAAAATGTTCTGGATGTAGTGATGGCTGCATAGCACTGTGAATGTACTTAATACCAACTAATTGTACACTTTAAATTGGAATGTGTATTTTACCACATCATTAAGCCCAAGTGATGTTTGATACCAGCCCTTACCAAGACACATACATACAGACATACACACTTGGAAAATAGCCTTAAAACTAATTGTAGTCCTTTATTCCATGGAAGAAGTTTTATTTGGTATTTGTTTGGACCCACATCCTCTGAAAGGGGTCTTTTGGGGGACTTATTAAAATAGCATTGAACACAGATAGAGGTGTGCAAATATGCAGTTGTGCACATCTCTCCAAAGAATACATTTTTTAAGTCTTAATTTAGAAGTGAACAGGATGTGTTCTATACATGGGTCTCCCCCCATGTTCTAATCTTATTTTCCATATGTGAGAACATTCTCACCTGTGAGCTTGTTGACTGTCCCCGGAATCTTAGAGAAAAGACAAGACTTTGGGGGTGAGGAATAGGTAAAGAGTAATAATCCTTATCAAGAATGCCAGCTTTAGGGTTTAAACAATAGATGAAGAGAGTTTCATCTCCCAAGATTAGGTTGAAAATGCAACTAGAGAAGGGCTGAGTTAGTCTGCCTTTACCTGCCATTAGCCTGCCTTGCATCTCAGGATGTCATTTCAACTCGTGTGTGTGTGTGTGTGTGTGTGTGTGTATACATAGATGTGTGTATATATGTATATGTGTGTGTGTGTGTGTGTGTATAAAAAATTACTACTTTCTAAGAACTTATTACCTATAATAAATGAAAATGGGGGAAATTTACCTTTGAGTAAACTTTAAAATATTAGCCATAGCAGTAGTGCCAGCTTTCTTTGTTGAGTTTGGTGTATTATCTGACATTTCTTAGAATGGAAGAAATTAGAGAAAGTTCTGTAGCCTACAAAAATTATTGGTGACAGCTAATGAGATTTCAAACATCTATTAAGAATGTTTACTGTGTTTTGTGTCTTTTTTTTTTTAATTCTCAAGTCATTACAACTCTATGCTGTCATTGAGTAATATGAATGAAATGCTATTTACTATTTTTTTTTTCGGACATCTTTCTGTTATTTATTTATTTATTTATTTATTTATTTATTTATTTATTTTTAAATAATAAATTTTATTTTTATATTTCCCATACAATTGCAGCCCCCCCATTCTGACCCCAATCCCTCCCCTCCCGCCCCCGCCCCCCTAAAAGTGTCTCTGGTTCATAGTTGTTTGTTGATTTTGATTTTCACTTTCTTATAGTTATTCATTTTCCTGGTCCCTTATTTAAGTTTTCTAGATTCCTGCTATGAGTGAGACCATCCGGTATTTTTCTTTTTCTTTTTGGCTTATTTCGCTGAGCATGATCCCTTCCAGCGCCATCCATGTTGCTGCAAATTGCATGTGTTTATCTTTTTTGAATGCTGAGTAATATTCCATGGTATATATGTACCACATCTTGATCCAGTCATCTATTTTTGGGCATTTGGGTTGTTTCCAAAGCTTAGCTATTGTAAACAGTGCTGCTATAAACATAGGGGTGCAGGTGTTCTTTGGAATTGATGTTTCTGTGTCCTTTGGGTAAATACCTAGGAGTGGAATTGCTGGATCATATGGAAGCTCTATGTTTAGTAGGTCCAGAAATCTCCACACAGCTCTCCACAGTGGTTGGACCAGTTTGCACTCCCACCAACTATTTACTATTCTTTGGTTTTTCTGTCAGATACCAGATAACTACCAGATAACTGTTCTACATAGTTATTAAGAGGTAGATGTATGTTTAGGTATATTTTGGAAGATGTGGATTTTGATAGAATTTTAGGCTTAGACACTTCACCAGATTGACCTGCTTTGACTACAAACATTAGAAATAAGCAATGCTGTGTCTTTTTTTTTAATTAATAAATTTTATTTTTATATTCCCCATACAATTGCAATCCCCCCATTCTGACCACAATCCCTCCCCTCCCGCCCCCCACCCCCCAAAAAGTGTCTCTGGTTCATAGTTTTTGTTGATTTTGATTTTCACTTTCTTATAGTTATTCATTTTCCTGGTCCCTTATTTAAGTTTTCTAGATTCCTGCTATGAGTGAGACCATCCGGTATTTTTCTTTTTCTTTTTGGCTTATTTCGCTGAGCATGATCCCTTCCAGCGCCATCCATGTTGCTGCAAATTGCATGTGTTTATCTTTTTTGAATGCTGAGTAATATTCCATGGTATATATGTACCACATCTTGATCCAGTCATCTATTTTTGGGCATTTGGGCTGTTTCCAAAGCTTAGCTATTGTAAACAGTGCTGCTATAAACATAGGGGTGCAGGTGTTCTTTGGAATTGATGTTTCTGTGTTCTTTGGGTAAATACCTAGGAATGGAATGGCTGAATCCTGTGGAAGCTCTATGTTTAGTAGGTCCAGAAATCTCCACACAGCTCTCCATAGTGGTTGGACCAGTTTGCATTCCCACCAACAGTGCAGAAGAGTTCCTTTTTCTCCACAACCTCGCCAACATTTGTTGTTGCTATTTTTTTTAATATGTGCCATTCTCACTGGTGTAAGATGGTATCTCATGGTAGTTTTGATTTGCATTTCCCTGATTACAAGTGATGTTGAACATTTTTTCATATGCCTGTTGGCCATTCCCATTTCCTCTTCAGAGAAGTTTCTTTTTAGTTCCTCTGTCCATTTTTTGACTGGATTATTTTCTTTGTTGTTGTTGAGTCTCATCAGCTCTTTGAAGATTTTTTTTTTTTTTTATATAGAGGCATGTTTTTCTTTCTTTCTTTCTTTCTTTGTTTGTTTGTTTTGTTTTATACATGCACTGGGTACAGTCAGAAGCGCGGGAGGGTGAGAGAATTCACCAGAGCCAGAGCGGGGAGCAGAGCAGGCAGAAGGACCGAAGTACACTGCTGAGGGGAGCAGCGGGCGGCAGGAGAGGTCTGCGCGCCATGTGGGACCCTCCTCCGGTGGCCGGGGAGCAGCCAGGGATCGAACCGGCGCCACAGAGGCCGCGGGCAGCTTCGCAACCCAGCGCTCAACCGCTGCGCCACCGGGGAGGCCCTCTTTGCAGATTTTTGTGATCAGTCCTTTATCATTAGTGTTGTGTGCAAAAATTTTCTCCCAGTTGGTGGGGTTTCTCTTTGTTTTTGTTATTGTCTCTTTTGCTGTGCAGAAGCTCTTTAATTTGATGTAGTCCCAGCTGTTGATCTTTGCCTTCACTATCACTGCTTTGGGTGATGTGTCTGTAAAGATGTCTTTGATGTGCAAATCACGTAGTGTTTCGCCTATATTTCCTTCTATGTATTTTATGGTTTCAGGTCTTATGTCTAGTTCTTTAATCCATTTTGAGTTGATTTTTGTATATGGTGTGAGGTAGTGGTCAAGCTTCATTCTTTTGCATGTAGCGACCCAGTTTTCCCAGCACCATTTATTGAACAAACTTTCTTTGCTCCAATGCATAGTCTTTGCTCCTTTGTCAAAGATTAGTTGACCATAAATCTGTGGGTTTATTTCTGGATTTTCTATTCGATTCCATTGGTCTGTATGTCTGTTCTTGTTCCAATACCATGCAGTTTTGATGATTATGGCTTTGTAGTAGAGTTTGAAGTCTGGGAGTGTGATGCCTCCCTTCCCTTCTTTTTTTTTCAGGAGAGCTTTGGCTATTCGGGGGTTTTTGTGATTCCTATGAATTTCATCAATAATTGTTCTATTTCTTTGAAGAATGACATTGAAATTTTGATTGGAATAGCATTGAATCTGTATATTGCTTTTGGTAGGATGGCCATTTTAATAATGTTTATTCTCCCAATCCATGAGCAGGGGATGTCTTTCCATTTCTTTGTGTCTTCTTCTATTTCTTTTAACAGTGTTTTATAGTTTTCTTTGTATAGGTCCTTTACCTCTTTTGTTAGATTTATTCCCAAATATTTGATTTTTTTTGTTTCAATAATAAAAGGGATGGTTTTTTTTAATTTCTTCTTCAGATTTATTGTTTGTATATAGGAAGGCTACTGACTTTTGCGTGTTGATTTTGTATCCTGCCACTTTACTGAACTGATTGATGAGTTGAATTAGTTTTTCTGTGGAGTTTTTAGGTTTCTCTATGTATATTATCATATCATCTGCAAAGAGTGATAGTTTGACTTCTTCTTTTCCTATTTGGATTCCTTGGATGTCTTTCTCTTGTCTTATTGCTCTGGCTAGGACTTCCAGTATTATATTGAAAAGCAGTGGTGAAAGTGGACATCCTTGTCTTGTTCCTGATCTTAATGGAATTGCTTTCAGCTTTTCACCATTGAGAATGATACTGGCTGTTGGCTTGACATATATCGCCTTTATGATGTTGAGGTACGTTCCTTGTATCCCAAGAATTTCAAGGGCTTTTATCATGAATGGGTGTTGCACTTTGTCGAAAGCTTTCTCAGCATCTATTGATGTTATCATATGGTTTTTATATTTCTTTTTGTTGATGTGTTGGATAACGTTGATTGATTTTCGGATGTTAAACCATCCTTGTGTCCCTGGAATGAATCCTACTTGGTCGTGGTGAATTACCTTATGGATACACTGTTGGATTCTGATAGCTAAAATTTTATTGAGGATTTTTGCATCAGTGTTCATTAGGGAGATTGGCCTATAGTTTTCTTTTTTTGTGTTGTCCTTGTTCGGTTTTGGTATTAGTGTAATGTTGGCCTCATAGAACGTGTTAGGTATTATACCTTCCTTCTCAATTTTTTGGAAGAGTTTGTGAAGGATAGGTACCAATTCGTCTCTGAATGTTTGGTAGAATTCATTTGTAAATCCATCAGGTCTTGGGCTTTTGTTTTTGGGGAGGTTTTTGATTACCATTTCAATTTCGCTAATTGTAATTGGTCTGTTTAGGTGTTCTATTTCTTCTTTATCTAGCTTTGGGTGATTGTAGAGTTGTAGGAATTTGTCCATCTCCTCTAGATTGTTAAACTTGTTTCCATATAACTGTTCATAGTAGTTACTGATTATTCTTTTGATTTCTGCTGTGTCCGTTGTGATTTCTCCTCTTTCATTTATTATCCTATTTATTTGTGCTTTCTCCCTCTTTGCCCTTGTGAGCCTGGCAAGGGGTTTATCTATTTTATTTATTTTTTCGAAGAACCAGCTCTTGGTTTCATTGATCTTTTGGATTGTTTTTTTAGTTTCGATGTCATTTATTTCTGCTTTGGTTTTTATTATTTCTTTTCTTCTACTGGTTTTGGGGCTTTTTTGTTGTTCTTTTTCTAGATCTTTGAGTTTCGAGATTAGGTTGTTTCTTTGAGTTCTTTCTTGTTTCTTGATGTGAGCATCTATTGCTATATATTTTCCTCTTATTACTGCTTTTGCTGCTTCCCATACATTTAGGAAATTGGTGTCCTCCTTGTCATTCAATTCAAAGAATTTTTTAATTTTTTCTTTTATCTCCTCGTTAGTCCAGTGGACTTCCAGTAGTGTGGGTTTCAATCTCCACGAGGTAGGAGAATACCTTGCCTTCTCTTTATGGTTTATTTCTAGTTTGATGCCTTCATGGTCAGAAAAGATGGTTGGTATGATTTCAATCTTGGTGTATCTGTTGATGTTTGTCTTGTGCCCCAGTATATGATCGATCCTAGAGAATGATCCGTGTGCGCTTGAGAAAAATGTATACTCAGATTTTTTTGGGTTTAGTGTTCTATATATGTCTGTTAAGCCTAAGCACTCTAGATCCTTATTTAGAGCTTTCGTGTCTTTACTTATTTTTTGTCTTGTTGATCTATCCATTGTTGATAGTGGCGTGTTGAAGTCTCCCACTACGTATGTGTTTTCTCTGATGTCTGTTTTCAGAGATGCCAATAGTTGTCTGATATATTTTGGTGCTCCTTCGTTTGGTGAATATATGTTAATGAGTGTTATTTCTTCTTGAAGTATTATCCCCTTGATCATAATGTAATGACCACTGGGGTCTCTTTTTATCTTTTTACGTTTGAAATCTGTTTTATCTGATATGAGTATAGCTGTTCCTGCCTTCTTTTTTGGTCCATTTGCTTGTAGAATTGTTTTCCATCCTTTAACTTTGAGTCTATTTTTATCTTTTGCAGCTAAATGTGTTTCCTGGAGACAGCAAAAGGTTGGGTTTTGTTTCTTAATCCAGCCTGCAACTCTGTATCTTTTTATTGGAGAGTTTAGTCCATTTACATTTAGAGTTAGTATTGATATGTTAGCATCTGTATTTGCCATTGTGTTTGTCTTTCCTTTGATTTTATTTATTTATTCTTTTAATAACTTTCTTTGGCCGCCTTTTGTTGTTATTCGTCCCTCTGAGGTTCTGGCTTTAGGACTCCTTGTAGTATTTTTTGGAGTGGGGGTTTAGTCGCAATGAAATTCCGGAGTTTCTGTTTGTCTGGGAAGGTCCATATTCTTTCTTCAAAGAGGAAGGAGAGCTTTGCGGGATAGAGTATTCTTGGTTGGCATCTGTTTTCTTGGAGTCTGTTGACTATGTCCCTCCACTCTCTCCTTGCCCGTAGTGTTTCTTCAGAGAAGTCTGATGTCAGTCTGATTGGTTTCCCTTTGAATGTTATATGTTTCTTCCCTCTTGTTAGTTTCATTATTTTTTCTTTGTCTTGGATTCTTGGGAGCTTTACTATTATGTGTCTTGCTGTATTTTTCCTTTCGTCATGGAAGTTTGGTGTTCTTCTTGCTTCTTGTATATCAATTTTCAGCTCCTTCTTAGCATTTGGGAAGTTCTCTTCAATTATATCCATGAATATTTTCTCTGTTCCTACATCTCTCTCCTCTCCTTCTGGGATTCCTATAACTCTTATATTTCCTTTCCTCATGGAGTCAGATAGTTCCCGAAGTCTTTCTTCGGTCTTTTTCCTTCGTACTTCTCCTTCCTTTTCTGTTTTAGTTCTTTTTATTTCTGTGTCTTCAAGAGTACTTATTCGTTCTTCCATTTCATCTATTCTGCTTTCACTGCTTTTCCCAGAGTTCTTTAGCGTCTCCATTAATTCTTTGATCTCCTGCATTTCTTTTACTTCCCTCTTTAGGGACTCAATTTCATTCTTCTGGTCATTAATTATTTTCCCCTTATCATTGTTTTCCTTTATGACTTCTGTCAGTTTTTTAATCACAGCAATTTTAAATTCTCTATCTGGAAGGCTCAGAAGTTCTTCCAAGTTATTGTCGTTGCAATCTGGTAGATGGTTTTCTTTTTGTGGTGTGCTATTTTGCTGAGGAGTTGCTGGGTTGCATGTTGTTTTTCTACTCCCTACTGCCTGTTTTCTAATTTGCCGTATTCCTTGTGACACTGTGTTGCTGGTACTGGCCGGCATCTTGGGCGACCTTCCCAGCTCACCACTGGCTCCTCTGGGGAACTTCTGCTGGGTTCACAATTCTCCAGCAAAGACAGGTCCCTGCTCTGTCTCCTCGGTGAGCCTTCTGCTGGGTTCACACAGTCTCCAGCAAGAAGGGTCCCTGCTGCAAAATGCCAGAGCCGGGGACGCGCTCCCCTGCACGCCCGGTCTGCCCCAGCGGTGGGTGCTGCTCCCCTCTGGGCTGGAACTGCAGGCTAGAAGGCGCCCAGCACGGGCAAGCCTCCCAGCTTACCTCTGTCTCCTTGGTGAGCCTTCTGCTGGTTCATACAGTCTCCAGCAAGAAAGGTCCCTGCTGCAAAATGGCGATGCGGGAACGAGCTCCCCTGCATGCCTGGTCTGCCCCAGCGGTGGGTGCTGCTCCCCTCTGGGCTGGAACTGCAGGCTAGAAGGTGCCCGGTGTGGGCAAGCCTCCCAGCTTAACCTCTGTCTCCTCGGTGAGCCTTCTGCTGGGTTCACACAGTCTCCAGCAAGAAGGGTCCCTGCTGCAAAAAATGCTGTGTCTTGCTTAAGCAATATTTTAGATTCTATCATAATAAACACATACACGAGAGAAGAGAATCACAGTCTGTTCTGTTTGTTTGAGGTCCGTTGTCTACTTTCATTTTGACCCAGTTTCTTTTGGGGTTCATAAGAGAATGAAAACTTAGGCCTCACAGGAGATATCAATAGATGCTTTCAGGCAGTTCTCTGAAACGTGTGCCTGAGTAGTAATTACTTGCCTAGAAACCTACGTTGACCAGAAGGAGTTTATTGTTCTCAAATAGGAGGAAAAATAAATCTTAGTAGTTTATTGTGAAACTTTCAGCTTCCCCTAACACAAGTACCCCGATGACAGGTTTAGTGTTTCACCTGCAGGTGTGAAGGCTTACTCTCTTTATTCCCTCTTACATGGAGGCAGGACTTTTACGGGGGTTGGGGAGGGAAGGGGTTTTGAGCACCTACCCAGGCTAATAAAAGTGAATCCCCAAGTGTTTGAAAATTGAAAAAAGTCATCATTAAAGGAGTCAAATCCTTCAGGAAAGATACAAAAACAATAAGGACTCCTTATCTGGTGTAGCTTCTTCTACATGGAGACCATATACTCTGTATTGTTAAGACATTCCTCTGAGAATTCTTACATGGAGAGCTTATTCCTATGTGTGCATAAGAGTGTTGGAAGTAGGGAGATGTGAATCAAAGAGTATGAGAGAAAGAATCAGGATTTCATTCTTTAACCATTTTGTGTGGGAAATGGTGGGAGGGAACTTCCAGGAGGGGACTTATAGGTAGTCAGGCTATTGGTGGGGGGAACTTAGGTGCCTGGGGTAAATAAATGGTTATTTACCAAGTAGTATAATGTACTTGAATATTTCAACAACCAATATGCCAGCTGTAGATCTGGGAATCTTTCTTTATCCTAGGCTTCTGAAGAGGATCCTATCAAGATGTAGCCTAGCTGGTATCCAAGGAGGCTAGTGACGATGGTGCTGGTGGTTATTCTGGGTCATAATGCGTGAGTCCTGACCTGCTCTGAACTCATTCTTACCAGTTATTGGTGACTATTTCAAAGCAAAATAATGCGTAAAACCATTGTCATTCTAGAGATGATTTTAAGAACTACATTGTTTATTTCTACAAAAGAGCTAAATATTGGAAGAAACAAAAATGCTGTTGGTAATTTGTGTGTGCAGACGTACTAATTGGCATACTGGCTAGACCTGGTTGCCTGAGGAGGGACGGGAAGGACAGCATTTGACAGAAATGGAATTATTGAGAAAGTTTACAACTGGGATATCTGATTGCCACAGAAAAGACTTTAGTGCTAGAAGAGATGCTCCCTCTTTTTGGTCTTGGTCTTTAAAGATGCTTTCATGTGCTTCATGAAGATGCTTCTCTCTTCATTAGGTCATTGCCTTTGGAATGACTTAATGCTATTTAAAAATAAGCACATAGTTGGATGCCATAATATGGTTAAGCATGTTGGTTCTGACTGTGTAAGCTATTTATTTCCATTTATGAGAGCGTCTTATAATTATCCACATACTAAGCTACGGTGTGACTATATGACTGCCCCATATAATAGCAGCATTTATGGTGGGCTGTTTAAATAGATACTCAGGGAAATAAGTTTTCAGCAAGATCCCTTATAGTGCATGAACCATCTCACAGCTCAGTTTGTTCCTTTACATCTGCTAAATATGTTTGCTACTCTTGATCCTCACGAACATCATTCTGAACTAAAAAATACTGTTTGCTTTTCCATGGTTCAGCTTAAATCTTGCATTATGTTTAACTCTAACATTTCCTTCATGATAAAATTTGCTAGAGGGTTAGAATAGAGTTTGATACTCAAATATTACTTCTTTTTCAGGGTTTGACTGAATTCCACATGAACACAAAAAATTTAAGTAAATGGGACAAAAGTATCATTTTTATTTGCAGTTTTGTGATCATGTATTAGATTGGAGAATAGGTTAGGGCCCCTTACCTCACTACTTGAATCTTGAATCTTAAAACAGATTTCCCATAGGGCCTCCCCTGGTGGCCCAGCGGTTGAGCGCTGGGTTGCAAGGCTGCCCGCAGCCTCTGCAGCACCAGTTCAATCTCCGGCCACCAGCGAGGGTCCCACAAAAACGAACAAACAAACAAACAAACAAACAGATTTCCCATACAGATTGATAGAAAAGTTGAAATTAGAGAACAAAGTTCTCGGGGGTCAACCAGATAACAGCTCTCTTCATGGAGGTTATAAGTAACTCCCTGTTTAGCCAGATCCAGTGTGTGTCAGAATTTCCTTAGTATTAGACCTTCTCCCCTCCAGGGAATGAACAGGAGGACAAAAGCCTTGAAGCAGAAAGTACTGTCTTATAGAGACCTTGGAAATGCCTTCTTGGATGCCTGCTACCTTCCTGTTCCAACAGAGTTCATCTCACAAAAGTTCATTGGCCTTATATAAACTACTTGGAGATATTTTACTATGCAACAGAAAGCGTACACAGAGAAGTCTGGGCTGCAGCTCTTGGGCATGATACCAGGTTCAAGTCTTTCATAAGGGCTTCTCTTGCTCAGTTGGGGGTCCTCTTGTCCCATCCTGTAACACAATGAACCCAGTCTCTTCTATTGCTGACTGCATTATATTAAAAATTTTTCTCTTGCTAGATTGTGAACTTCTTGATGCCAGGGACCATGCATTAGTCATTGTTATATCGCTTACTGCTAGCATAGTGCCAAGCTACATGGTAGGTACTCAACAAATATTTGTGAAAGTAAAATGAAAGGCAGAAGAAGCCAACAGGTAGAGGTCTTTACACAGTTAAAAATTATCAAAACTTATGTACACAAACAAGACCTCAAATGCATAGCACCATTTGCAGTTGAGAGAAATTTAAACAAACATTATTGGTAAGGCTTCTGTCAACAGTAGGCTATTTATAGTTAAGTTTTGGGGGAGTCAAAAGTTAGATGTGCGCAATAACATCTTTAGAGACTCATCACCTAAAGCAAAGAAAGTCAAGGACAAGATAAACACCTGGGATTACGTCAAACTGAAAAGCTTCTTCATAGCAAAAGAGACATTAACCAAAACAGAGAGACACCCCACTGACTGGGAAAAAAATCTTTGCACCCCAGTCAACTGATAAAGGACTGATCACAAAGATATACAAAGAACTCACACAACTCAACAAAAACAAAATAAACAATCCCATCAAGAAATGGGCAGAAGAACTTAAAAGACATTTCTCCAAAGAGAAAATGCAAATGGCCAACAGGCATATGAAAAAATGTTTAATGTCCCTTATAATCAAGGAAATGCAAATTAAAATCACATTGAGCTACCACCTTAGACCAGTAAGAATAGCACATATCTAAAAAACAAGCAACAACAAATGTTGGCGAGGATGTGGTGAAAAAAGAACGCTCCTACATTGCTGGTGGGAGTGCAAACCGGTCCAGCCACTATGGAAAGCTGTCTAGAGGTTCCTCAGTCTACTAAAAATGGAGCTACCAGTAGATTCACTACTAGGGATCAAACAAAAGAACACCTGTACACCTATGTTTATTGCAGCACTATTTATAATAGGTAAAACCTGGAAACAACCCAAATGCCCAAAAATTGATGACTGGATCAAGAAGATGTGGCATATATACACAATTGAGTATTATTCAGCAATCAAAATAGATAAACTCATGCTATTCGCAGCAACGTGGATGGAACTGGAAGGAATTATGCTCAGTGAAATAAGCCAGAAGGAAAAAGAAAAATATTGGATGGTTTCACTTATAACAGGAATATAGGGGAACCCAATAAGACATCAGTGTAAAAAATAACCACAGTACAAAACACAACAAAGCAAAACCAGACAGTTATAAATCAGAGACACTGCAGGGGAAAAGGAGGGAGAGGGATCAGAGGGAGGGAGGGAAGGAGGGAGGAGCACAGGGGACTGAGGTGATGGTGCACGGGTGCATTGGTGAAGGAAACTCCATGGGGACTACACCTGATAGGGTGGGGGGAAGAAAATATTATTTAAAAGTGAACAATAATGTAAAAAAACAAAAAATATAATACTAAAAAAAGTTAGATGTGAATTTTCAACTGATCTTTTAAGATTTATTTTTTATATTTTTATTTTTTTAAAGATTTATCTATCTATGCACACAAGAGCTGGGGTATAGGCCAGAGATATGGGGGGGTAAGAGGATTCACCAGAGACAGAGTGGGGAGCAGAACAGGCAGGCTGACTGAAATATACTGCTGAGGGGAGCAGCGAGCGAGTCAGGAGAAGTCTGCTGCTCCATGTGTGTTGCTCCCTGGCCGGCCGGGGTTTGAATTCATGCTGCAGAGGCTGCGGATTGCTTTATAGTGTGGTGCTTAACCTCTTGCGCCACCAGGGAGACCCTGATCTTTTAAGATTTAAAAGGATGGTAAAGATTGCCTGATCCAGGTACACATTTTTAAGTTGATACTTCTCTATATAGCTTTACTATTACAGTTGTGCCTTTGAAACACCTGTTAAGCCAGCCTGTTCTATTCATACAAGTTAAACTATATAACTTTCATCCCTAATTTTGTTCCTTGGAGATTGCCTCTCTTACCTATGACCACCTTTCATTTATTTCAGAAAAATTGTCATTGCACCCCTCCCCACCCTGCTATATTCAGTCAATGAACAACCCCAGTGTATTCAACCATTCATCATATGATGTAATTTAGAGTTCCTGCACTATCCTGGTAGTTATCCTCTAAATGTATTCCAGTGAAAATATATTCCTGAGGAAAAATACATTTCTGGAACTGGAGGCAATATCCAAGTATGGTTCAGAGTGTAAATGGTTGATTACCTCTCTAATCTTAGAAACCATATGTACATTGAATGCAATTTATCTTATTAGCTTTATTAATGGCTTTGTCCCATCTCTGAATCATGTTTAGCTTTCTGTTGATGAAATCATAGTATTTTCATATGCTGCTGATTAAAACACCTAGTATCTCCCAGCTTCCATGTATTCCAGCTGCTTATTTGGACCCAAATGGAGTGTTTTTTATCATGCCAGACCTAACTCATCTCTTATACCTATCAAACTGTCTTTAAATCCATACTGTGCTATTTGATGTATTTACCTTTCTCATTGTTGTGACCTCTAAAGATTTGATAATGATATCCTTACTATTTTCATCCAAATTTGTATGAAAACATTAAGCAGCTCAGGCCAAAATAAAGTTTTGTGGCAATTGGGCCTCCCCGGTGGCACAGCAGGTTGATCGCAGCGCTGTGAGGCTGTCTGCAGCCTCTGTAGCACAGGTTCGATTCCCGGCCGGCCAGGGAGATTCCCACATGGCGCAGCAGACCTCTCCTGTCTCACCCACTGCTCCCCTCAGCAGTGTGCTTCGATCCTTCTGCCTTCTCTGCTTCTCACTCTGTCTCTGGTGAGTCCTCTCACCTTCCCGAACCTCTGGCCTGTACCCCAGCTATTGCATAAATAAAAAAAAATCTTTAAAGTTTTGTGGCAAGCTGTTAGAAATCTCTCTTGCAGTGGATGTCAATTTTGAAAATGGTTTATAACACGTTTTACATACCCTCACCCCCTCATAATTTCTAAGGATATCATGAGACCTTGTAAAATGCATTGTTGACATCTGTGTTTTAGTGTAAAGGGAAAAATGGGAGCTTGAGCATATATGACTAATTTTGAGTAAAATCTTTGTTGCTTCCTGGTGATTATAATTTCTTTTTCTGACTTCTCCCAAACAATTCCCTTAACAAGCCATTTCTGATTTTTCCTTATGTTCTCCCAAGGTGATCTCTATACAATTTTAGGATTTACTTTCTTCTTCAATTTAAAAACATGAGTGACATTTGCCAGCCCCCCCAATTTTTGGCACATGTTCCATTTTCCACAATTACTCAAAGATTTCTGACAGGGATGGAACATTAGTGATCTCTGTTGCAAGGACTCATAGTATCTAGGCTGTGATTCTAAGGTCATGTTTAATGTTACCTTATGCCTTGCGGCTGATTTTTTCCAGACCTTAGCTGTTGGGACCCAAACCTCCATTTTCCCCTCCAGATTGGTTCAAAAGAGGAAAATATTTTTATAGGAAAAAATGTCAGAAAACTTTATCCTCCTGCAACTCTTTAGTTATGGTAAATGTACAAAACCCAGTGAACATGTTAGATTCTTTCATTTGCAAGTTGACTTCTTCAAGTAATAGGGTTTATTATAAGGAGGAAGGTGGTAATAATGGCAAAATGATCCCTTTGAAACACAAAATTGAGTTTAGAAATGGCCAGCACTTGGAAATGGAACATCTGTAGGAATTCTGGGGACTAGCCACAGCTATAGCCTCAATTGAATTACTCCCCACCCTGATCCTAAGCCAAGAATAGATTCAACTCCTTTTTGTTCTTTTTTCCTGACCCTAGATCTGACCTCAGGCTTAGTTTGTTTGTTTGCTGACTCTTTTCTCTACCTCAGAATTTATATTTACCCATATTTTAGGCTTGGTCAAAATTTTGCCTTATCCATGACATTTTGTGGTCTATTTGCTCTTGTCCAGGGAAAATTTTAAGACACTGTCGGAATAATTTAGGAATGGATCTGCCCAAAGACTTCAAATAATTATAAATAATCTATATTTGTTCTAATAGAACTGTTTCTGGGGGTGTGTGTGGCTTTTCTTTTCAAACAAATATGAGTAACTTGCTAATGTCACTAACTCATTGTGAGCAATCACTGTGTCACTCATGCCACATTCTCTCTCTGAGGATAACTACTGACCTCTGAACTGCCACGTTCTATTATACTTGTCACTTACCAAAATCACACTTGACTAGGTTGCAGATGCAAACCTGATCCAAAGACAACCAATTCATGGGCTCACCAGCAAAAGGCTCTTCCCACACATGGATAAGGTGAGCCAATTATATCTGTTCTGTCTGCAAGAACTTAATTGAAAACCTGGTATAGGATCAGACATTTGGTAGTAGGGGCAGATAAAAGAATAAAGTGAGACCATACAATATCAGAAATACTGTACTATTTCTTGAAGGAAATAGGCAGAGATCACTCATACTCTTTGGACAGATCCGTACAACCATATACATAAAAATACTTTATTCCTCTTAATAGAACTTGGCAATAGGAGATGGAGAGTGGAAGATTTTGTAGTTAGGAGCCACATTGTTTCAAAACTTTACTCTTTATTCTGTTATAGAAGCTCAGTTCTCCTCTTGAGCAGATCACTTTTTGACCTCTTTATTTCCCTCCCTGGGCATTGCCAGGAGATCTCCCAGCTTCTCTGGGAAATTGAAGGGTGACTTCCTTTTCTGTGCTGGTCCCTACTGGTGTTTGTGTTTACTTTGCCTGTTGGCATTTACCTGCGAGCTTGACAATATGTAGTGTGCAGCTTTCTTATGTCTTGACACCAGCTGGCTGTGAGTGCTACACTTGGGAGCCCTATCAGAGAGAACCAGAACTGTGCTTAAAACAGTGAAGACAGATTTTATTCAATAATGACTGCAATAGAGGAAAACAGACTCCAGTCTAGATCTGCTCTCAATTCCAAATATAAAAACATAAGGGAATTTTTATAATGGATGAGGGGATCAGTGAATCAGAAATTACTGAGAGGATATGTTAAGGGTGAGGGAATTCTTACTAAACTGACCTAGCATGTTTATTGCTACAACTGGACTAAACAAATCAAAGATGGAGACCAAGAATGACGTCTGGTTGAAAAGAGGGTGTGGAGGAGCCTGTCTAAAGTTTGAACAAGGAGAAAACCTGTGTGAGCCCCCAACTCACCAAATTTGCATCATGTTTCTAGAATCATAAATGAGTAGAACTTTGGGAAAAGCAACGAAAACAGAATTAATGAAATGGAAGAACGAATTGAAATTACATCTTGCTCTTGTCTTAAATGATTCTCTCATCTCCTCTATGTTACTCAGTTACATTCTCCCAAATAGATTCTGTTTCACTTCCCATTAGCTCAAACATTGTGGGAAAGCAGATCTTACTGTTTATTTATTTTTTTTTTTGCGGGGGGGCTTCATTCACATGTTCATCGCTGCTGGGTCTTGTGAGGTGAAAGGGTTTTCCTGAAAACAATCAAGTAACAGATAAAATACTGTACATAAAATCATGCCTTCCCAATCATCCCAATAATCGAGACATTGTTTGGCACCAAACGTATGGGCCTGACCTCTTTCTTTAGGATCTTACATGATAGCATCTCACTACCCTTCCTGCAGATTCTGGTGGAGCCATCCGCCTGTCAATCAGACCCACTACACCTGAACACAAGATACAAGCCAGAGCTGCTCCCCACCTCTTCCACCTTAGTACTTGGAAAAGAGGAAAATACTTTAAAACTTAATGTACCTGTAGGGTAAGGTAAAAAGTATCAGGCTTTTCTGCCCTCCCGCCATTAGGATAGATGACAGAACCCTGTGGTCCCGAATGCATGCCCGATGGCAGACACCTGAAGTGGGTACACCTGGCTGAGAGACTGAGTTTATAAGGGCGGCATTACAGAGATGCTAGTAGAAGCCGAGAGACGATGCAATGAAGCCGAGAGCAGAGAAGCAGAGAGAACGCCAGAGAGCCCAGAGTGAAGACTTGCTGGGGGCTGGGAGCCCTGCCAGTCTCCGTCACCCCCGCCTGTTGTGTACCTGGTAAATCCCAATAAAAGCCTGAAAAGCCACTGAGGCTTCCAGGACTCTCTTCTCCTTTACCTGGTCTGCTGGATCAGAAAACCTGCACTTGGGCCCATTCCTGCCCTTACAGTACCTCTGGCCTCTGCCTCAAAATTAAGAAAACGACATTTCTTTCTCAACACTCTACAGTTCAGACTTAAAAAAATAATTCTGACAGAACCATCTCAGGCCCCTTTCCAAAGAAGTGAATTTTACTGAAACTGATTGGAAAGAAAGGCACATATATGCATTTAAAAGAATTGAAAGACAGGAATGAAACTGAGGACTTGAGTGGGGTGATAGAAAGAGGAGGGACTGGAGAGCTCCAAATGCAGAGAGCCCCACAGCTTGAGGCATTGTGGCTCCAAAACTTGGGGGGAGAACTGTTTTTGGTTCTCAATAGAAGAATGACCGTTTCTTCTGTTATTTCTAAAATTGCCACTCTCAGGGTTTGCACTACTTTTTCACTGCCCTTTTTTCTTTTTGAGAAAGTGCTAATGATTTGGCTTCCTGGCACATAGTTGATTCTCCTTATAAATATGTGTACTTTCAAATCTTTACTCAAACTCAATTTTTTTAGAAGAGTGTTTTTCAAGAACACATTATTAATTCAAGAAAGCTCTTGCTGCTTTTATTGTTGCCGAAGTCATATATTGTTTTTCAGAGAATACCGCCATTTGTTGTATTTTCCCACAGTTTTTGTTTTGGAGAGTTTTGTTCTGTTCTAGTGGCAGCTGAAGTGATTTTGAGTGTTTGCAGCGTGATGTTAATTAACCAAATGTTTCAACCTGGAACTTTAAACACCTGGGCTGACATAAATTGCTTTGAATCAGTGTGGAAATCTTTGGAATGGTGGATATTGAAGATTCAGGGTAAAGCAGACAGTAGATGGCTCTACTCATTTTTTTAGGCAAAATAAAGTTGAAGAGTAAGTGTCAGGATCTTTAACAATTTCTTCTCAGCATCAGGTATGTCTTATATACTCCCTGGCTAACCAGTGCTGGCTCCCAGCAACTGCTTGGAATACAGATGTGTAAGGGCAGGACTGAACCACTGAGCAGGTTTTCTGATCCAGCAGACCGGGTAAAGGAGGAGTCAGAGTCCTTAGTGGCTTTTTGCAGGTCTTTTTATTGGGGTTCAGCGGGTACGTGGCAGGCAGGGGTGCTGGGGGGCCTGGAGGCTGGCAGGCCTCCCAGCCCCCATCAAGTCTTCACTCTATCTGGGCTCTCCGGCTTCTTTCTCGGCTTCTGCTGCTTCTCTTTTGGCTTCTACTGGCGTCCCCGTGACAACGCCCTTAAAAGCACAGTCTTAGCACAGGTGTACCCACTTCAGGTGCCCGCCATAAGACATGCATTCAGGATCACAGGGTTCCCTCATCTATCCTGATGGCGGGAGGGCAGAAAAGCCTGATATTTTTCCTTACCCTGCAAGATAGCTTAGGTTTAGCCTGTATTTGGCTGATATTTGAACCTGTTGCCTTTTTACTTCTCTGTCCTATCTACTGCTAGGCTTGATAATTTTTAAAACTTGGTGTAGGGTAAAGGAAAAATGTCAGGCTTTTCTGCCCTCCCGCCATCAGGATAGAGGATGGATCCTTGCGGTCCTGAATGCATGCCTGATGGCGGGCACCTGGAGTAGGGTGTGGGCATAGGTAGATGGGATTCACCTGGGCTGAGACTGTGCTTGTAAGGGTGGCATCACAGGGACGCCAGAAGAAGCCGAGGAGAAGCCAAAAGAGAAGCCGAGAGAGAAGCAAGAGAAGCAGAAACTGAGAGAAGGCCGGAGAGCCCAGAGTGAAGACCTGCTGGGGGCTGGGAGGCCTGCCAGCCTCCCGGCCCCCCAGCACCCCTGCCTGCCATATGCCTGGTGAACCCTAATAAAAGACCTGCAAAACCCCTGAGGGCTCTGACTCCTCCTTTACCCAGTCTGCATGGGATCAGAAAACCTGCACTGTGCCTGTTCCTGCCACTACACATGGATAGTTGCAAATGAAGAGTGAAGGATGGTCATGGATATTCTAGGGTATCATCATGAGTTTAGCTACTCACATCCTTCCTCTATTCCTTCCCTCTTGGGTTCCTGACCAACAGAGTGTGTGCATGCGCGTGCTTGCGTGTGTGTGTGTGTGTGTGTGTGTGTTCACTTATGCTCTGTTGCTTAGGAACCTCAGAGGGTAGGAAGAAACAGGGATACACACACACACACATATAATTTTTCTCAGATAGCAAGCAAACCATTTTTTAATAACTGAGCAGGCACCATTAACCTCTTCCAGATACTCACACAAGTAAGAGAACCCTGATAAGGCTTCAGTGAGTCATAGTGATTTTACCTGTGTAGATCCAATCTTTTTCCATTGAGTATAAGGCGCAAGCGCTAACAGGAATGCAGAGGTACAGTTGATTAGTCTGTAGCAGGGTTTCTTAAAAGCAGCACTAATGACATTTTGGGTCAGATAAATCTTTGTTGTAGGTTGGTTATCTTTTACACTGCAAGACATTTGCCAGTCTACCTGTCCTCTCCTCGCTAAATTTCAGTAAAAAACTCTCCCTACCCTGTGTTGACAGCCAAAAATTCTCTAGACATTGCCAAACATCTCTTGGGGGGCAAAATTGCCCTCAGTTAAAAATTATTGACTTATGGGAGACAGACCCCAACTGGTCTGGATTTCCCACTGCTGTGTAGGTTGTAAAGTACAGGCCCATGAGAATACAGTCTAGGATAAGATTTATTTTTTTAATAGAGCACAAATACAGTTGAAACTCTTTTCAAACATTGGTTTCTAAAATGTTACCTATTAGAATCAGGGATCTTTGAGAAATCCTCATGACTTGACTATGCCCCAGTGCCAATTAAATCAGTATTATTGGGCATGGAACCAGATCGCCGAGGTCTTTTAAAGCTTCCCAGGGATTCTAATGCAAAATTTGAGAACCAGTGCTTTAAAGTACAGTCACTAGTAAGACATGACCAAATCTCTAATATGCAAGTATTCTGTGTAACAAGATGCTTCTTGTTGTCATTCATTCCACATAACTGACTACACAATCTTTAACATGCATCAGAATCACCTGGAGGCTCTTGAGAAAGATATTTCAGATTCATTAGGTCTGGGGAGGGTGGTGGTTTATTTTGCTTTTCTAAAAAGTTCTGAAAAAATTCCAAGTAGAGCCGATTGTTGGACTGATGACCATCATTTTAACCTTCTTACTTGAAGAGCAGTGGTCCTCTTAGGGATAGAAAAGGGCTCTCACACATTCTCTGAGAGGAGTACAACTGCATTCCTGCAATCTGACAGTCTAGCCGGGGCTATCACGGTGTTTCAAGGAAGAGATAAGGCTTTGGGAAGTCTTGGGAGGTTGGGAAGAATCCTTGAAGTACACTTCTACTCCACCCTACACTTGAAAAGAGGGCAAGAGGAGGAATTTCAATTAGTCCTGGAATTGGAAGGAATAAGGGGAGCAAGGTTTTCCTAGTTAAGAGGGACCTCTCGCCATTTAGAATGGAAAAAACCTGCAAAACCCTAGTGCTTTAATGTTCTGTGCAACTCTCCCACTTTCTGAGACTGCCTTCTGCTTGTTGTGGTGTTTTGTCCTGTTGCTTTCTAATAAACTTTATTGCTGGCTTTATTCTGGTGCTTAATGAAATTCTTTTCCACAAGACACCAAGAACCTGCTGGTGGTGTGGTTCTCAACAGCCCAAGTGCTCACCCCCCAGCCCCCATTCATCTTCTCCTAGTGTTATCTCCTTCCTTCTTTTATAACTCGTTGTCCACTTAGTTCTGTGCCAAGTACTCTTGTTATCAATCTTAATAGTTCTCTGAGGTGCTCAGAATACAATTGCTCAGAATAAGGTGCTCAGGATAATATTTCTTATCCTTGTTCATTGAATCTGCTTTTCTTCATTGCTAGCATTAAAGATTTTAGGAAATTACCTCTTTTTTTATTAAAGATTTATTCATTTATACAAGAACTGGGGTACAGGCCAGATGTGTGGGAGGGTGAGAGGATTCACCAGAGACAGAGTGGGGAACAGACCAGGCAGATTGACTGAAATACACTGCTAAGGGGAGCAGCAGGCGAGACAGGAGAGGTCTGCCGCGCCATATGGGACCCTCGCCGGATGGCTGGGATAGAACCGGTGTTACAGAGGCTGCGGACAGCTTCACAGCGCTGCACTCAACCGTCTGAGCCACCAGGGGAGGCCTGGAAATGACCTCTTATTTAATTTTACTGTTTTCAGTTTGCCCTTATTTTGTGATATACTATTCTCAGGGATTATTGCAGCTGTAGCATATTCTAATTAATGCTTTGTTATTGAAGTAGACTTTGGTGGCTAACATAGAAATCTAACAACCATTTTCAAACAATGAACATGTGATTTTTTTTTAAAGTTTTATTTATTTATTTATACAATCACTGGCTATAGTCAGAAGCGCGGGAGGGTGAGAGAATTCACCAGAGCCAGAGAGGGGAACAGAACAGGCAGACAGACGAACTACACTGCGGAGGGAGCATTGGGTTTGGCAGAAGAGGTCTGTTGCACCATGTGGGACCCTCGCCTGCGACCGGGGATCGAACCGGTGCTGCAGAGGCTTCAGACAGCTTTGCAGCCCAGTGCTCAACCGTTGCGCCACCAGGGCCCAGAGCATGTGATTTTTGATAGGAAATCTTTGGAATTTAGGACACAATGTATTCGGAGTAGCAGGGTTTTTGTTTTAAACCTTGACAAAGCAAGATTAAATTTAAACGTATTGTTTAAAACACAATTGTCTTACTTTGAAGTTTTGAACTCTTTGAAGACCACTACTATGGCTAATGTGTTGCCATTTCATTTCCCATGAAAATGATTATCTAAAATTTGGACATTTAGCAGTGAACTTAATAAAGTAAGTATTCATACTTGTTCTCAATGATGAACACCTGAATTGTGTATGATTTGATAATGCACTATTACTTAAATAAAAAATAAAATGACTATCCAGAAATAAAGATTTAATGGGCAAATATTTGGTCAGCTAAATACCTGAGAAATATAGAGGACTTTGCAGGATATTATTTCATTAAACAAGAGGTCTCAGTACCTGACTACTTGGAATCCTTTGAAGCAGGGCTGCCTGTCCTTGTCTCACCTCTCAACACTAAGATTTTCCCAGCTTGAGATGGACTGGCCCTTGTGTTTCAGATTTGCCCATGGATTTTGCAAAATCAACTTCTCACAGATGTTTCTGTGACCACCCAACAGAAAATGTGGACAGATTTTGGAAGAAAATACATGCCTTAGTGGGAAAAAACATTTGGGCTGGGAAACCAGGATTAAACTCTGTTTCAGGTTCTGGTACTAACTAGTAGTATGAACTTGGGCAAGTCTCTTCATTTATGCTGCCTTCATCTTTATCTAGAAAGTTGGGAGTTAAACCAGACAGTCTGTAAGCTCCATTTCAGTGCTACTACCCTGTGATTCTACAGAGTTGTATATTCTGTAGACTACCGAGCTATGGGAACAGAACTGCTTCAGTGGACTGTGAGCTTCCTTTTATTCATAACTCAGGGTAATACATTGTAGGAAAAAGAGAAGACACGTGCTTGAGTAACTAAAAAATGTTTGATGGCATCTCGTTTTGCCCATTAGTGGCTCAATACTACTGCATTTGGCAGCCAGGAAAAAATAATTTATTTTCAACCAAGCCCTTGAATTTTTGACCCTCAGGCTAATTTTAATATATGTAGAAATACCTTATGAATGAATATTCTGAATCTCCTGAATAGCCATAGGATAGTTGGGTGTGCTATTTAACTCCATAGCAAGCAGGTAGAGTGTAGACCATCCTATGTATGAAAAGCATTCCTTGAATGTTTCTTTGAAATTCCCCCAAATAGCCTCCTTGGTGGCTCAGGGGGTTAAGACACAACCTATGAAGCTATCCACAGCTACTGCAGCACTAGTGTGATCCTGGGCCAGGGAGCTACCCACATGGCGCAGCAGACCTCTTCTGACTCACCTGCTGCTCCCCTCAGCAGTGTATTTCAGTCAATCTGCCTGTTCTGCTCCCTGCTCTGTCTCTGGTGAGTCCTCTCACCCCCCACACCTTTGGCCTGTGCCCCAGTTCTTGTATACATAAATAAATAAATCTTTTAAAAAATAAATTGAATTCCCCCAAATGGAGGAATGAAGGATACATGTAAGGTCTGGTGCCCAAA
The DNA here is from genome assembly GCF_964194135.1 of Talpa europaea. Taxonomy (NCBI): domain Eukaryota; kingdom Metazoa; phylum Chordata; class Mammalia; order Eulipotyphla; family Talpidae; genus Talpa; species Talpa europaea. Next base: position 34,017,243 of record NC_140074.1, read on the forward strand.
CTTGTTACATTGATTTTCTTTTTGCCTTCTTTCACCTCCCCCTGAGTTTGTAAGAGAGTGATAGCTTCTAACATTATGGCAAACTCTCCATCTTCACCCAGTGGCTCACAGTGAAAAGACATGGGGTTATCAGGAAGTTCCTTACTTGTGAAAATTAGACTACCTTGGAGATGGGGGACCAGGGGACAGGAGAGCAGAGTATCAGACTCATGAGAGAGCCTAGTAAGTCATCTTCCTGATGCTTCTACAGACAGGAGTACTTGAGTGTATAGTATTTAATACATAAAAATAATGGATCTGTGCCTTTAAGAAGTCAGAATTAATGAAGCTGTACAAACAAACTTTGAAGAAAAAGAATGAAAGAAAGCATAGTAGAGTTGAATGCATATGAACAAACAACATCATAAACGAAAAGGGGCAGTTATTTATGGCATGCTATTATAGTGGTTTACAGAATGATTCTCATGCCCACTCCCAGGATAAAATCCATTACAGGGACATGCCCAGGAAATTCCTTTTCCTATTAATCAGGATAAAGCAGCCTATTGAGACCTGGGAAAGTGTATTGGATTTCATCTTTAATCTCCCAGATGTCAATCTCTTTACAAATGGTCATTTCTCTGAAAGGTACAAGTTGGGAGTGCTTTGGCATTGAGTTCCAGAATGGCCTTTATCATCTAGATGACAAGTTTTACAATTTAGTTAACAGTTGATTCAGTTGTAAAACTATAGTGACTCATGTAATTAGAGGGTTCCCTCTGTGTCAACAGAGGATTTTTGGAGCTTGGTAACGAGTTGGACAACTTTTCTGCTTCACTTCAAAGAAATAATCATAGGATACTGTTTTTAGGAATATCAGAACTTGAATATGGCTGCTGCTAATCGTTCTCAAATAAAACCCTTGATTAATTACAAAATGAATTACCTAAGAGTGACAAAATTTATTTGGCATCACTCCTTCATACCAGGTTACCTCCTTTATACCAGGTGAACAGGAAGAGGGAAAAGATGTTCTCCTTCATTAATGTTCCATGTAAAACAAATACATAAACACAAATGAAAAAGCTATTGAGCTCACACAGAGATGGACAGGGGATCTTTAAAATTTCATCCAGTGAACTAATGTCTTTCCTGGATTCCCTATCTTCCCTGAACGTGGGCAGCTGAAAAGTGTGTAAAAAATATTTCTGAATACCAAAGAGAAATTTCTCCACAGCTGTCATAATAATAGTTCATTAAATAAATGGTATTTAAAAAAATTGCTTGAACATTTCACGAGCATAAATGAATCATAGCAACTGTGGAGAGGTACTGCAAATTAATTAAGTGACCACAAGGGCAGGATAAAAACCTAAAGTTTGAAATTCAGGAGAATTCCAGCTATGAGTCTCTTGTTAAGATTATAATCTATTTTTTTCTGCTCCTGAAAGTTTATGGTTTATCTCCTAATGCTTAGGTTTTAGATTAAGACAATGCCTGGGCCTATGAAATTTCCAGGATTCACTATTATACTGTGTGTGTGTGTGTGTGTGTGTGTGTATCCCATCTATGGCACTCATAGTACCTGACTTGTGGGATAATTAATACATTGATCAAACACATGTTTAACATTTATTATATTCCAGTACTTCTTTAGATAAAAAATAACTCATGGCATGCTCATGAATTACTCACATAGGACTCATATTACAATGAGGATACTGATACTCAGTAACTTGTCCAAGGCCACAAACCTCAGAAGTGACAGAATTGGAATTTAAATTAAGACCAGGTAATTTTGGATTTCCGATCTGTGCTCCCATGCTGTGATACTTAATCTTTGTTAAGGTGAAAATAGTAGTCTTATCTATGAAGAGTTTATGATGCAAATTTATGTGGCATTTCATTCGATCTTCACAGTATCCAGTAAGGTAGGTATAGATAACTATGCCCATTTTAGAATGGAAAAACTAAGGCTTGGAGAGGTGGATGATTTTCTCAAAATCACTTAGCTAGCAAGGTACAGGGCAACAGGGTACGGCATGGACACCCCTGGTGGCAGTTCTTTCTTTCTATCATTGCTGCAGTGGGGCAGTAACTCTTGATATGAACTAGAATCCATTGCAGTCTGTCCTTTGTTTTTTCTAGCCCCATCCACTGGTTTTCATTTCCTCTTGAGGTCAGAAGTATACTCAAATGAAAGGAGCTGAGGGGGATTTTGTTCCTCCAAATACTAGCTTTTGTGCAGTTCCTCCTGGTATGTCGCCATAGCTTCTCTGCAACTCCTGCCACTTGATCAAACAGCAGTGAATGAATAAGGAATGAATAAGGGAATGAATGTTACAGTAAGTAAAAAATTCTGAGGTATTGCTGTTTATCAGATGCTATTTAGTATCTATGCTTCAATGCACCAGGAATACCTTCCCTCCGCCCCCCCCACAATTACCACTCTAACACATTCTGAGTCTCAGGGCTCTGATCTTTTTCCAGTCCTATACCTTTCCCTCTTGGCTAATGATAGAAACTGTAACAAGTTTGGGCTGAGTTCTCCACTTATTTCCCAGTAGGTACTTTCAATTCAAGCTGTCAGTCACGTCTCAAAAATCAACTCTTAATTTGTAAATCTATTTATTTATACATACATACATACATACATACATACATACATACATACATACATACAAGCACTGGGTATAGTCAGAAGCGCGGGAGGGTGAGAGAATTCACCAGAGCCAGAGCGGGGAACAGAACAGCCAGACTGATGAAGAAATACACTGTTGAGGGGAGCAGCGGGTGTGGCAGGAGAGGTCTGTCACTCTCCTGTGGCACAGGATCTACCCGGCACTGCAGACTGCAGGCAGCCTCACAGCCCAGCGCTCAACCGCTGCGCCACCTAGCCTATCTTGTTTCACAGAAGTCAAGGTAAATTAAAGGAATCATAAACTAGTAAAATACAAGCAGTATGTAGAAAATAAAGACTGGAGAAGACAAAAATTAGAATAGGGTAAGGCCTGAGGGACAAAAGAGATTTGACTACTGGCTTTTTTGCCATGGAGGAAAAAACAAAATAAAAAACAAAATGTGAAATGCAGTCAATTGCAGAATTCATGGTGATGAGAGGAAGAACAAAGCCTTTAACTATACAGGAAAATTCTCACTTGAGGTTCCTTTCAGATGATAATTTCCTGTGAAAATCATTGTAGGCACTATGGTTATAAAGAAGACCTTGAATACCTCAGTCTAGCAAGCAAGTCAGACAAAGTAAAACCTATAGAATAAAATAAGTTCAGTTCAAGGGTAGATTAGAAGATATGGAGGTCCTAAGAAAGAAAGAAAGACTCATTTTGACAGAGGGTAGGCATCAGGAGGAACCTTGAAGGAAGGCAAAGAAAAAAAGATATGGGCATTCCAGTCCTATGGAGTGGAAATAGCTATAGTCAAGGTTATGGGCTTATGTTTGGGATATAGCAGGAAGACTATCAATTGATCAAGTAAGAGAAGACTGATGTGGAAGGCAAGACAAGGTAGGAGGTTAGTTTCAAGACTATGACTTTTAGAAGTTGGGTGATTTCTGAGAAAGGGCCCTATCCTGACCTTGCTTAGGTCAACTCGTTCTGGCACCTGGATGAAAGACTACAACATGGAAGTGAGCTGTTGAGTGAAGAAAGATTAACTAAGGCACTGTTGCAGTAACAGATAAGAGCAGTGACTTGGCCCAGAACAGGACAGTGGCAGCGGAACTGAAAAGCAGAAAATGGAGAATCTTTAGAAGCTAATGTTCAATAGATTTGGCCAGATGGGGGCATTTAACCTGAAGAAAGAACTAGAATAGGAGACAGTGCATAGGTTTGGGAAATACTGACATTTTCCAACATATAGGGATCTTACTGGGACTTCCAAAGTCTTTAATGCTTTTGCTACAGAACTTTGACTAGGTGTTGAGTCACCTAGTGTGCTATATGACTATATGACTAGCTATATGGCTATATATAAGCAAGCCATGCCTTCATTTTCCATCCATAACATGGGATATCATATACCGTAAGTGGTTGTGGTGATTAAAAGAAAATAAGCATGTTTGGAATGGTCTTAGCATATTATACAGCTGCAATATGCAATTTCATTTGGATTATTTCCATTTCTAGTACTGATCTTGCTCTTCTTTTTTCTGCTTTATTGTCTCATCTACAATTCTATTAGAAATTTTTCTCAAAGCATATTCAGAGTCTCACAGTTCTTGCTCACCTAGCAATAATAGCATATGCAACAGCATGTTGAAGTCAAGCACCATCTTGGCTTCTGCCAGAGTCTAAAGTCATGAAGAACCCCCCCTCCACTGACATCACCTCCAACCTTCTTACATGTTTTTACCCCACTGACCACTAGGTGAAGAGAATACCTAAGAAAATTCAGGTTCTGAAGACAAGATTCTGTACTCTGGATTGTGAGGAACTGAAGTGCTAAACTCCTCAACCAAGAAATACTCTGGCTGAAATTATTGTATCCCTAAGAATCGAAAGGCAGACACATTGAAAAAAGGAGTCCTAGATACTCCAGTGTCACTTGGCTCCCCAACTATTTCTTGAAGACTTGTAAATGTGACAGTCTGCAAAAGCAGCAGCAATAGTGACAAGTGGAAGAAATTGTGATGTGGCCTTCTGTGAATCCCTGAGGGCAGCTAATACTAGGAAAGGGCTCTAAGGGTCAGTGAATTGTTATAACATTCTTAATTATCAGGTATTGTGGGTTGAGCTTCTTTAAGAAAAATTCTCTTTCTAATTAACATATCCTTGCACTGAACATGCTCACAGGTCTCTGCTAATTCAAGAAACAGTGGAAAAACATACTGAGAGCTCAGCTTTAATTGAAAATATAATAATTAGATTGTGGATTCCTGCTCTTAATTATAGAGCCAGATTTTTCTTGGTGTCTGACTTATTTGCTGATGATATTATGCCTTGACAGATTTAATAAAAATTCTGGGGATCTGTTAGAATTTTTATAAACTCTGTGGCACAGTTTGAACCTAGAAATATATATTGGACCCATGTCATTCCAGTTTTTCTTAGATCTTTTGCCTGCGTTTTAGGGGAATTAAGTAAGAGCTTGTCATGCACATGCATGGAATGTTATTTCATTTGAAATAGCTGACATTCATTTTTGAAGTTGATTCAGGAATATATTCATGGCATTCATAGTCTCCAGACACAGCATAACACTTCATTTTGACAAAAGGGACCCCTGTGCTAGAAACCATACTTGAACTTGAATGTGCACAGGAGTTTCCTAGAGATTTTGACTGTGTAGGTTTGGAGTGGGTGGGGCCTGAGATTCTCCATTTCTAGCAGGCTCCAAGACATTGTCCACAGTTTGAGGAACATAATTTTGAAGGACCATACTCTGGCCCTTCTTCATCTTCTCATTTCTCTATGAGACAAAAAATCCACGGATTCAAGGGAATGGCCTCTGCTCCTTATCCTAACCTTGCTGTAGGTACTTGGGGCCCTAGAAACTTCCAGCCTAATGTTCTAGAGCTTTCTAGTAGGATCTTCTCTGGCCTTCCCTTCATCTGTTCACCTAAAGTGGTATATCCCAGGTTGGAGGAGTAACTAAGGGACAACTTTGTAGGTTTGTGTTCAAGGCCCTCATGATATGAGAGCGCTTAGATGGGAAGAGATGGGGCAAGTCATCTCGGGTAGCTTTTCAAGCACTGCTCTGTTATGGGACAGAACTACAAGAAGTTCAAGAATTCTGCTTTCAACCTGACATTCCAATTTCTGGTTCTTTAAGGAACTTAAAAAGGAAAAGTTGTTGCGAGTAGGGGCTGGAACCATCTTTTGAGCAGAAGTTGCCCATCTTGAATTGGGTGGGACGAGCAGAAACCTCAAGGCATATGATATATGGGCCTCTATTTGTACTCTTGTCCCTGTCCTACAAATGCTAGGTAGCTCTTGTTTGGAAGTGGCAGTAGACAAGCTCTTTTACCCCTTTATCATTTGATAATTGAATATATATTTTTCCTTGATATATACTAGAACATTCAAATTTGTCATGCTACTATATGGTATAATTTGATACCTTTAGTTTGTTTTATGGATCGTTGTGACATGTTTAAATATTTTTTATCAACTGACAAGTTCTTTTAAAAATGAGATTTAAAAAATTATAAAAGTGACTATAAAATTTTGACAAAAATATTCTCTGAGATACTATTTTTACATTTTTAATTTTGGTAGATTTCAGCAAATGTTCGTTATTGGTGATTACACTGGGGTGGAACTTCCTCATGTGGGTTGTAGATTCTAAGGCTAATACTACTGGAAAGGAGTGAAGAGTCTTATGTTGAACCCAGCAGAAACACTGCTTGCTCTGTTTTAATTGTTTATCTCCACTTTTGAAATCTCCTTCTGTAAGAGGTGCACTTCTTTGTTTTAGAGTTCCTCATGTACAGCACAGCAGGCAGTCTTAGCAGGACTGAAAACACTTAGGATCTGGAATTTAGGGAGGGATCTCTCTAGGCATTCCTTACTTCTGAGTGCTCCAGTGCTGCCTTTCGCGACCTCCTGAATACGCTATCCTCCTGCCATGGTTGAGAGGGCGTGGATTTTGTTGAATTTAACCTCCTATCTGTCTAGAATTGGTGTCTTCCAGGTCCTTCCTGGATAGCCAGAGTCCAGGCCTCTTGCCACCTATATATTGGCATGAAAAATGAGAATTTTAAAGGAATGATTTCAAATCTTTAGTGTATTGCTAAAGACAATGGGACTAGAACTACTGGAACAATTTTTAACTGACCTCTTAGTTGAACTGCTTGATTGGTTTCCTATCTCCTTTATGCCATCAGGAGTATTTCTTTCTTTCTTTCTTTCTTTCTTTCTTTCTTTCTTTTCTTTCTTTCTTTCTTTCTTTCTTTCTTTCTTTCTTTCTTCTTCCTTTCTTTCCTTTCTTCCTTTCTTTCCTTTCTTTCCTTTCTTTCCTTTCTTTCCTTTCTTTCCTTTCTTTCCTTTCTTTCCTTTCTTTCTTTCCTTTCTTTCTTTCTTCCTTTCTTTCTTTCCTTTCTTTCTTTCCTTTCTTTCTTTCCTTTCTTTCTTTCCTTTCTTTCTTTCCTTTCTTTCTTTCCTTTCTTTCTTTCCTTTCTTTCTTTCCTTTCTTTCTTTCTTTCTTTCTTCCTTTCTTTCTTTCCTTTCTTTCTTCTTTCTTTCTTTCTTTCTTTCTTTCCTTTCTTTCTTTCCTTTCTTTCTTTCTTTCTTTCTTTCTTTCTTTCTTGGCACATAAGAACAGTTTCTCTTTTTCTTTTCTCCCTCTTTCCTTTTACTCTTTTTTGACATTTAAACAGTGGAACTGAAATTTATATAATATAAAATTAATCATTCAGTGGCATGCAGTACTTTCACAATGTATGCAGCCATCACCAATATCAGGTTTCTAAACTTCATCACTCCAAAAGAAAGCCCTGCACAACAGCTGCACCATTTTACATCCTCAACAGCAGTACACAAGTGTTCCATTTTCTCAATATACTCACCAGCACTTGTTATTTTCCACTTTTTTTTGTAGCCATTCTGGTGGATCTTGAAGTAGTATATCATGTGGTGTTTACATTAAAAAATGTGAGGTAATAATACTGCTTTTATAGCACTGCATATGATCACTCTTCTTCAGATGTATGTTTCCACACCGCATGCACCATTGAGGTCTTGGGGCTTTGTTTTACATTTCCCCAATGACTAGTGATGGTGTGCATCTTTATGAGAGTTTGTTGGTAAATCAGTATATGATGCCATGTCAGTGCCAACGACACATTTTATAGCGAAGTATTTGAATGAAATAGCCTAGCACTTCTTGTTTAGTCCTACTTTGCTGTACAACCTCACAGTGAGTGTGAGCTACATAAATTCTCAGTGCCATGTCTTCAAGATGGTAGGGAGCACATGAATGGTTATATTTTTCAACCTTGTTCTATAATTTTTTAGAACATTATAGAGATTAAGAAAAATGAGAGTCCAACAATCTTAGCAACAACTATTACCTTATTTTTTCATTGCTGTCAGTGTATTCATTTTTATAATTTATTAAACCTTTGACTAGCCCATTAACTAAAAATGTAAAAATCTTATATTTTCATTTCCCATTTTGTGTTTGTTGACATTTTTAAAATGTTACCTGATTCAAAAGAAGGCAGAAGTTAATCTGTGGTATTGGAATTCAGGAAAGGGTTTTTTATTAGGGCAGAAGTGACTGGAATTGGGCATAGATCAGCTTCTGGAGCATCGGTTATATTTGTTTTTGATCTGGGTTATACAGATGTGTCACTCTGTGAAAATTCAGTGTACTCTACCTGTATGATTTATACTCTTCCTTGTGTGTATGTTATAGTTCAATAAACATTTTATTGCTAAATAAAAAGGAAACAACCATGGTGCTTTCTTAATGCCCTATATGTTTTTGATTTTTATAGCAAGACTATATGATTTAAGAAAATCGAAAAACCTATAGTTCTGCTAAGGGGAGAATGAAGGAAGCAAATAAGGTTTTTTTTTTTATTTTATCTCCTATGAAATAAAAGATCATCTTAAACAATGCAGTATCTCATTTTATCTTTACAGCAATTCTGTACAATGGAACATGTTATCCCCTTCTTATAGAAGAGGAAACTGGCTTTGTGTATGGAGTTAGGAATTGGCCTTAGAGCTGTGTGACTTGGAGTTCTCTACAGTACATGGTTTCTTTGTTAGCTAGTTGATGTTCGATTACTGTTTAAGGCTGAATGAGCTAATTAGGGGAGGGAACATGCTATGCTGCTGCTCTAGTGTATCTGGGTTGTGCTAGTTTGATCTGGAATGCAAGTTTGCAGATGAATACCTGCAAATGGAACTGACGAGACCCCTACCTTCTGGGTTCTCCTTCCTCTCAGTGTTGAGTTGGCCTTCAGTTGGACAGGGCTGCGGAATCTTAAGAGCTCCTGATTGATTGACAGCCTTTTAGTGAGAGTGTACCTTTTTGGCCAAGGTTCCGCCAGGGCTATTCTCATTTAGAACCAGGTGTCTGAATTCCTTGTCTGCCTGAAAACTGGCAGGAATAATGGACTGGTTGGGAGACTGGATTGAACAGGATCCTAGTGAGCTGTCAAATGTGATTGCTGAAATGCTTTCAATATGAGCTTATCAGACTGTTTAGGAACAGAGAACAAGCACAGTACATGTTATTTATGGCATTCACACTCTTGCAGCTAGCAACAAAATATAGCATGTCCCAGGCTCAGATTTAAATTAGAATATTCTGGCGTGCACAGATTAACTGAACAATAGAGTTGAAAGACAAGAAAGCACCTCAGACCTAGAGGAGAGAGAAAGAGTGAAAGTAAGAGAGATAAAATTATGTCTAATTTTGTAGTGCAGTTTGATTGTGTTTTAATCCTCAAATGAACTGGTTGTCCTTTACCAACTGTGGGAATGGGAAAGACATTCTAGTGTATCCAATTGTGAACTATTTTAGCAAAACTCCTGCTGTGAACAACTGCTGAATTATACTGTTGCTGAATTACATTGTTTTCTTGCATCTTTAAGGTGTTTGGATAGATCTTTGAGAATCGTCTTAAATCAGTTTAGCAGCTCTGAAGAACTCAGGGCTATTCAGTTAAATAGCTGTGTCCTTTTAGCCTGGTTACTAAAATTATATAGTAGTTAACTACCACACAGTGGAATTGATCACAGCACAGTGGGTAGAGCGTGTGTTTGGATAATGGTTTGTCTTGCATTTATTATTGGGAGAAAGAAGAGGCAGGGTGGAGATTTGAAGGCTTATACTTTTTCCAGTCTGCACATGCCAGACAGGTGTGACACACCATGTGTCCTCAAAGCCAGGGAACCCATGGAATTTGGAGTCAGACCTGACTTTGGATCCAACCCCATCTTCTGCCAGCTGTGTGACTTTAATCTTCCTCTGCTTCTCTCTCCTCATCTATAAGACATCATGAAGGGATAATGGGAGAACAAAATAAAGTTTATAGTACGTGGTCAATAAATGTAATTCTGTCACTCATCCCCCCTTCCCCAGGTAATTTGAGTGGATATAATTTTGGTAAAAGTGTTTTTGTGTGTGTGTGGGGGGGGGGGACCCTTGCCGGCGGCCGGGGAATGAACTGGCGCTGCAGAGGCTGCGGGCAGCCTTGCAGCCCAGCGCTCAACCGTTGTGCCACCAGGGGAAGCCTGGTAAAAGTGTCTTTAACACATTTTAAAAATAGTCTGAAAGAAAGTAAATGTTGGGCCTCCCTGGTGGTACAAGGAGTTAAGCACTGCACTCTGAAGCAATCCGCAGCCTCTGTAGCACGAGTTCGATCCCTGGCCGGTCAGGGAACAATCCACATGGCGTGGCAGACCTCTCCTGTCTCGTCCGCTGCTCCCCTCAGCAGTGTATTTTAGTCAGTCTGCCTGTTCTGTTCTCCACTCTGTCTCTGGTGAATCCTCTCACCCCCGCATCTCTGGCCTGTACCCCATTTCTTGTATGCATAAATGAATAAATCTTTTAAAAAAAGAAAAAAATGTTAAAATATCTTACAGTTGGGAGGTTCTTAAGCCTGGAAGTGTGTTATTCATTATATTTTATTGTTATTATTTTACTTGAACTAAATTATCTACACAGGTGACATACACACACACATGAAATGTCATCTTTTTGGAAAATGGAGAATAAAGAAATTTAAAGTACATTGATTTTAATTCTTTTGTTGGTTTTCATACTAAAATGCATATTAATAAAACTTACTCTAATCACTGTTGATTCATAACTGAAAAGCATTATTATTCCAACACACAATGCTAAAGGTAATTGTGTATTTGCTAGAAAAAAATTAATGGACCTTTGCTTATATGACTTAAAAATTGAGACTGTTCTACAACAAATCTAATGACTTACTGTCTTAGTAATATCTCAAACTAAAATGGAGATATTATAGCTCTAGGGATGCTAAGGACCTATTTGGTAAAGTATTTGAATATGTGATGTTGAAAGAAAGTCTTTGACTGCCTTAGTCAGTTGAACTGCTCTAATAAAAGTCAAGAGAATGGGTAGCTAAAAAACAATAGAAATTTATTTTTCACAGTTCTGGAGGCTGGGAAATCCAATGATTAAGATCTGGTGAGTTACTGATTCTTAGTTCAGACAGCTGGTTTATTGCTGTGTCCTCACATGGCAGAAGGGACAAGGGAGCACTCATGTGTCTCTTTCATGACAGCACTAATCTCATTCATGAAAGCTCTACCCTCCTGACCTAATCACCTCCCAAGGGGCACATCTCAAATACCATCATATTGATAATTAAGTTTCAACATATAAGATTTGGGGAGACACAAATATTCAAGTCAATAGTATAAGCTAACCATACTTTCAGGTTTTTACTATCTGTAATTTTTAATGTTCTTGGGATTATGATTTGACCTGAAGTGGAAGTAAGGGTAGTAATGAAATAATAAAAATATTTGTGACATTTTAAACTAATGGCAATATAGACTCGCCCAAATCTCTTTCTCCATTGATTATTCCAGGTCTGTTCCATTTATAAAACTCCCCATTGGCAAAAATGATTTGTATACTTTGAATGTATTTCTCACCTCTTAATACTTAGGAACTTTTATTTCCTTTTGAGTTGATGAGACTATCCAATCTTCTTTTTTTAAAAAAAAAGATTTTTTTATTTATGCATACAAGAATGGGTACAGACCAAATGTGCGGAGGGTGAGAGGATTCATCAGAGAGAGTGGGGAGCAGAACAGGCAGATCTACTGAAATACACTGTTAAGGGGAGCAGCAGGAGAGACAGGAGAGGTCTGCTGTGCCATGTAGGTCACCTCCCTGGCCAGCTGTGTCTAACTCATGCTGTAGTGGCTGTGGATAGCTTCATAGTGCTGCAACTTAACCCCTTGTGCCACCAGGGAGGCCCCCCAATTTTCTTAAACTTTTAATATTAATGCAAGAATTATGATTTATTCTCTTTCTATGTGAAAATATGGGCTAAAGTAATGCATATATGGTCTGATATCTTGATTTGTTAATCCTTGATTTGTTAATCCTTCATTCACTTCTTCCAGCAAATATTTTTTGAGAGTGTTTTACTGTATGTCACTGTACTTTGTGAGAAACATGAGAAATGAGACAGAATTCCATGGACATCATTTAGTTCTATCGTAATTAGTTTTAAGTAGGAACCACATGGAGTAGCCCCCATCTGTGTCTCCTGCCTTTCCCGTTACAGAAACTAATGGACAGGTTCAGGAATAAGTGTGTTCCTACAGGGATGGGGAAAAAAAGAAAGAGGAAAAAAGGAAGGAAAGGTAATTAATTTTTTTCACATAGTCATTATCATGACCTTCATTTTGATTCTTGAGGTGATGACAGCCATATTGTGTCTGGTAGAGCTATGATAACTAAATAGAATGGAAGCATAGTACTTTTGATAGACTTTCTCTTTGAGAAGGTTTATTTAATTTTACTTTATAATCTAAATTTGAACACCTACAGACAGGCTGAGAATTACTTGGATTATTGGATTAGACTGGATAATAGAAAATGACCTGTTCTCTCAACATCATAATTTTAGGAAAAAGTAACTTTGACTGAGAAACCCATGCTATAAAAACCATGTTTCTTAAGCCATGTTTGAAGAAGTACTAGTGGTTTGTCTCTTTACATTTTAAGCCACTGTAAATGAAACAAGATCATACTGGTCCATGCCTGGGCAGTATGTTTAACAATACTGGACCTGGTCTACATTCTGTTCTATGAGAATTGAATCTATAGGATCACAGCAATGTCAAATTGCTATAGTGAGCTTCTAAACACTCTCAGTGTCTGCTAATCTCATTGAGAGCTAGTGACAAATAGTTTGTGAATGAGCACTATAATCTTATTGCTCAAGTCTCCTTGAGGCAGGAAGGAAGGGGACGTACATTCAGAGCTGAGTTCTAACTAGTCTCCGAACTCTTGTGGGCCTAACCTTATTTCATCACTTTCTTCCTGCTTATCCCTTGTCTTGTAGAAAACTTTTGGTTTAAGCTTAGAATTGTGCACAGTTTTCAGTAGGAGCATTATCATCATATGACTCATACAATCTAATATATCTTGTAACATAAAGAGGGTTTTAGAGAATTCTGAAACATATTGGCAGGTGATAGTCACCCAGATTCCTGAATTTGTCATAGTCTTTATATGTTTGGGAACAAATGCAGACATTTCCTTGGTGACGATTTTTTAGAGTCTGATGTCAAGCTAACAGACTCACTCTAGATTCTGCTTGCAAGATCTCTTTGGAAAGCCAGGGAAATACCAGAAGTGGAGTTGCATTTATATACAATTTTCTGAATAGTTTAAGTGTCTACTGCTATGTTCAGAACTACACAGGAATTCAGCTAAAAAGAATAATTTGTTCTTGACTATCTATGAGGAACTTAGAATCTTAAAAACAAACAATTATGGATACCTCATACTATGTATTTTACAAGATAGGGGATGGGTACTTTCAAAAACATTTTGAGTGTGTTTTTAAAAAAATTGCTAACTCCAGTATACAAATGATTTCCTTTGTAAACCAATATATTTTCAAAGTTATTAAATATCATCTGTATGTAATAAATTATAACCTTTTGAAGAGAGAATTAAGGAGTTTTGCAGCTGTTTATACACACATGAATCATTTCCCAAACAAGATAAGAAAGAACACTTTCATCACTTCCAAAAGTTACTCATGCCTCTTTGTGAGTGATCATTATTCTCTCAACCAGTGATTCCTGGCAACTATGGCTATGGATTTTGTTACTATGGATTAGTTCACATTTTTTAGAATTTTAGATAAATTTCTTACAGTATGTACTCTTGTGTGTCTGGCTTCTTTTATTACTTTAATTATTTTGGCATTCATCCATGTTGTTGTGTATGCCACTAGTTTATTGCTTTACAGTGCTGAGTAGTATTTTCTTTCATAGATAGAACATATTTGATCTACTTTCCTCTTAGGTTGTTACCAGTTATTGACTATTATGAATAAAATGGCCATGAGCATTTTTGTACAACTCTAAAGGTAGACAAATGTTTGTTTCTCTTGGGAAAAATGCCAAGGAAAGAAGTGTCTGGGTCTTATGGTAGGTGTATGGCTGATTTTTTAAGGAATCAGAACAGGACAGTTTTGCTAAATCCTGCCTCCAAACAATGTTAACACATTTGAATTTTGTAATGTTGGCTTTTTCTACATAAATGGATAGAATTAGGTGGGGGAAATAGAGATATTCTATAAAAAGTTCATGTTGAAATCTACTCCTATGTCAGACTCTCAGAACACCGTATGAATGGTGTGAATTATCCTCATGTAGGCATCAGAACAGGCACAGGATCTGGGTCTTGAATTGCATCATATCCTGGCTGTTTGAGGCCTCTATTTGCTTATATGTGAAATGAGAATGATATATAGTGGGCCTGCATTTTATGTTACTGTAAGAAATATATGAGAAATTCCATCTATTGATCTTGTCACAATGCCTTGACATAGTAAGTCTTCAGACATTAGGATGTCATCATCATTGCTATGTTTAAGAAGGCATCTTAAACAAACAGTCTGACAAATGCCTGAACCTTATTGGTGACACAAAAATTGAACTGCTATTCAACATGCTTTGTTTGTGATTATATGTATCCAGTCCCTACTATTTGGCTAAGCATTGCACCAAAATTACTGCTTTGGGGGCTTCAAAGTGTAGAGACATCTTGCTCCTTAGAAACTGAAATTACTCAGAGTTGCTTTGTGAATTAACCAGGTGAAGCCCAGCCAGTCACATGCTTAGTTCAGGCAAATAGTACAGACACCTTGGCAAATGCTTCAGCAGCTTGACAGAAAACCAGAGGCTTTTTAGAGCTAGCTCAGGGAAAGTCTCTAGGCCCCTGACTCTATTGTTAGGAACTTGGGGGTAGCCTTTTTATGTTAAATGTAATGTTATGTTACGTTAATTAAGCATGAGATTCTAACTGTGTCAGTTGTTGGACAGGAAATTTGACTAGGGCAAAATGGATGCTTATATTTGCAAAGCACAAAATAAAAAATGGGAAGTTACCTAAGACTTAAAGTTCCCATGTTGCTACAGATTGAAGATACAGATTGCCCTAGCTACCATGGTCTGTGAAATTTTGCTTTATATAGAATATAATCTTCTCTTTACCTGCAGATGATGTGAACTAATTAAAGAAAGTGCTGATCACATAACTTTGGCTAGGAGAGGTTTTCAAAAGAACAGAGAATTTTCTTATTCAGTTGCATCAAAATCACATACAAAATGTTGTAAATCATTTAAAAATGATTGTGAAATAGTAATTTGGACTTCTTCTTTGAAGGCATATAGTATCTAGTTTCAACCATGCTCCAAACTTGATCTTTATTCTGAATACAGTATAGTAGAGAGCATGTATTCTAGTAGTGCAAAGTATGGTGTGAATATACTATGTATCCTATAGTCAAATGCTCAAGTAATGGTCTCAGAAAGTTCAGGGTCTTCTTAGGGATTTATCCAGGAACTGCAGGTTCTCAATTCCTGTTACTCTTGAATAAATTCTGCATCAGATCTGTGTCTTTTTCAATCCCTAGGACATTACTTTGTCTATCACACATAAATCTCTGAGCTGCTCTATTTTTGGCTCTGTGAGCAGGTGGAAGTTGATTTGTGGTGAGTGTTAGTGTGGCGGTGATCAGGAGATGCGTGACCAGTATCATTTGCTTATATCAGGGTGACAGCAAGAGAGAATTTGAAATGAATCTACCATGTGTGCTGCTGCTAATTATTTGCTTTGTTCACTGCAGTTCAGCACTAATTTTCACAATATCAGACATTTATAATCTGATGCTATGTAAATGACTGGGGAGAAGTCTGAAAAACGTCTCGTAGCTGGAAGCTCAGGCTTATTGGAAAAGTTATTAAGTCTCAAGATTAAAACCAAGGTAAAAAGCCTGGTGTTAGAATCCATGCTATTAAATAAGTATTTAGTATGTGACTCTTTCTAAAGATCTCAGGCTGCACATAAGTCAATCTTACTGGTTTCAATGGTGAGAAATATAGTCCCAAATATATTTTAAAAATTGGATTTCTCTCTTATTAAACAAAGGGATGGGTGAGATTTTCCTCAAATTGATAAGACACTTAGATATGTACACAGTCAATTTCATGCTTGATTTGAGAGGGCCCTTGACAACTCAGGCCCTTGCTAGAAGAACTGCGGTCCACATACAGCACACTAGCCTCTTGATACCATTCTTAAAAACAAACCCACTTTCCCATCTGTTCTTCCTTCTTTTATCCCACACAGGTCACAAGGAAACCTAGATGTTCTAATGTACACAAAATTCCTCACTCTCAGCTTGGCATTCTTGTGCTGGCTGTTTCCTATGTTTAGAACTCTCTTCTGCCATTATTGCCTGACACTTCTTTAAGGAGAGTCAGTTCCTTTGAGGATTTGCTCAAATGGCACCTGCTCCATGAGACAAACTGTTAGCGCCTTATTTTAAATAATTATTAAATTTTAAAATAAATTTTAAATTTATTTTAAATAATAAATAAAATGATAGCCCACACCTTCCTCTGATCCCCACTCTGCTGACCCTCTTTACCTTGCTCTAATTTTTCTATTTTCCACAGTGCTCACAACTTTCAGTCTGCTATTGAATTTGCTTAACTATTACTTCTTTATTATTATTATTTTTTAAGCTTTATTTATTTATTTATACAAGCACTGGGTACAGTCAGAAGCGTGGGAGGGTGAAAGAATTCACCAGAGCCAGAGCGGGGAACAGAACAGGCAGAGTGATGAAATACACTGCTGAGGGGAGCAGTGGGCGCAGCAGGAGAGGTCTGCGCGCCATGGGGGACCCTCACTGGTGGCCAGGATCGAACCAGCACTGCAAAGGCTGTGGGCAGCTTCGCATGCCAGCGCTCAACCGCTGCGCCACCAGGGGAGGCCCTACTTCTTTATGATCATGTCACCTGCTTTCCTCTCCAATCAGTTCTAAAGGCGGAGTTCGTTGCTTTATTTTTCACTCATGGATCCAACTGGTACATAATAAAGACTTCATGAGATATTTACTAAGTATGTAAATGTGTGGTATGAGCACTGGAAGCAGAACAACTGGGTGATAAGGTTGCCAGACACCTAGGGAGTCTGATGCAATCCAGGATATCTGTGTGCGAATCTATTTTTACCTCTGTGTTTCTTTTCTACATGCATGATGTCAGGCAAATGATTGAACCCTTTGAGCCACCTCTTTATAATCCTTTCGGTTCCTTGTGAGGGACAAAGAAGTCACAAGTCTGATAGCATGGTTTAAGTATCCCATATAAACATGATTCTGTGTAAATGAGCCTAATGTTTCAAAGAACCAAAATTATTTATATTTTCACCAAATTCTTAGGATCCATCCTTCATACTGCATTAGGTGAAGTGCCCAGTAAATGACACTGTGCTAAGTGCTTTACTCTCTTCTCATTGCTACTCACTACTACTGTGTGAAGCAACTGCTATTCACTTTACTCTACAAGAAGAACCCAAAACTCAGAGCGACACACACAGTGAGCAGGGCAGCTAGAATTTGAACCACGGCCCATGATGTTAAAAAATTCTTCAAGTTTGTTCCTCTAAGCAAGAATACACCATCTTTCTTTACTAGTCTGGGAGAATTGGTCTCATTAGCTTCCTGCCATTTTTATTCTATCCCTCTATTACAGTGATTCCCAAGGGGCATATCAGCTTCATTGGGGGAACTCTTTTCATCAGGTGTGTATACCTGCCTCCCAGGGGCTAGGGTCTTATGCCACAACAGTGACCACGGGGACCATCAGATTCCAGAGGTTAGGCTTGAGACTGTTTGAGAGCTATTGCACTTTTTTTTAAAAAAAAACTTTTTATGTTGCCCTCCTCAGCTTCTCTCTTTTTCTTAGCCTACTAATCTCAGTTAAGATCCCAATTATAGTTAAGAACTAGGGAGTACCTTATATTTTACTTAGTTTTTTAGTCTTAATTTAATTTAAAGATGATAAGCTGTGACTTAGAAAGAACATCCTAAGCATTCTTTCTGAAATCTCAAACATAGCGGCACCCCTGCTCTCAAGAGCTAAAGCAACCTTTAATTCACAAAAAACAACTAACAAGAGCAGTGATTCATCTATTTCAGTGAGATCTCTTTCAAATGCGGGTTTGAGAGGCAGATGTGTGCATCCTCTGGCCTACCAGAGTGAGCTCTTATGTAACTGAGGAGAGAGGATCAAGAAGCAGAGTCTAGAACTTATTTCTAAACCTTTTCCTCATTTGCCTATTTTATATTCAACATCTATCCTGCAAGACATGAAAACTGTCACTAGCAGATATGCAAGTTTAATTTTGTTTACCCCTTCTAGTTTCCCTCTTTCCCTTCCTTGCTTTCTTCCTTCCTGTCAGGACACGCTTGAAAACTGTGGTTACTTTATAGAAAGAGTTTTCAATTCAGGCATTCAAAAATTCATGGTTATGAAGACACCCATAGCACTTAGATAGAACTGTGTTTTAATATAGAAGTAGGTTCCCTGAAAATGAGGCAGGGCCCAGAGATAAGGCCTGCTCCATTGATTGGTGGAGGAGGAACCATTTTTTATTTTATTCTTTTATTTTTAAAGGTTTATTTATTTATTTATGCATACCAGAATTGGGGTATAGGCCAGAGGTGTGGGGGTAGAGGGTGAGAGGATTCACCAGATCTGGTGCAGGATTGCAGATCTGGTGAGAGGATTCACAGAGACAGAGTGGGAAACAGAACAGGCAGACTGACTGAAATACACTGTTGAGGGGAGCAGTGGGTGAGGCAGCAGAGGTCTACCTCACCATGTGGGTAGCTCCCTGGCCAGCCGGGATAGAACTCGTGCTGCAGAGGCTGCAGATTTCTTCATAGTGCAGTGCTTAACCCCTTGTGCCACCAGGGAGGCCTGGAGGAGCCATATTTTAAAAAGATGTTACATTCATTCAGTTGGGGCAACACATTTTCATTCTTACTGCTGATTTTCCTATTGCATTTTGAACCAACTGACCTTGGCGATCACACTTTCTGCTGAAAATTTTCATCATAGCACGTATATCCATAAATATTATTGAAGGGACACCATTTTGTGTGCATGTATTTTGAGGAGGGGATAGTCCTCCTGAACCTTCTCAACACTTCTCCACTGACTTACTTTGTTACCAGGCAGTATTTATGAGAGTTCCATCTTCCAATGCTGGGAACCCCCACAAACTTCAGATCTGTTTAAGTGCTAGCCACCTTTCACCATCGTCTCTGCTTTGGAAAGACTTCTGGGACCACCTCTACCTTGAAGAAGGCTTCTCCTTTTGACAAACACTTATTCTCCATCCCTCATGCAACATTTATATACTGCTTGTATTACTTGTGCATGTGTGCACACCCACAAATAGATTGCCAACTCTTGAAGGTAGGGGGATTGTATTTTTGCCTATTTGATGGCCTCCAGGACCAAAATTGCATCATCTATTGGTTGAAGAAGAAGCACTTTAGAGCAGAATGAAGACTGGTCAAGGAATAGTTAAGCAACTCTTCGAATTAGTTATAGTTACCTCTTTGAATTAGTTAGAGTTCTTTCCCTAGAATTAAATAGGCATCTCTCTTTATCTTTCTAAGCAAATTTTTAGCTGCTATACAGGCAAGCATAAAACCTGCCCCTAATAAAAACTGGTCTTTCCAAATATCTGAGTGATGGTGAAATGGGAAGAACAACTAGGTTTATGAAAGAGAAAGGTTTTCAGAGAAGAATAAAGGCCAAACTGCCTTTTTCAGAAGCACTTAGGACCAGATGACAGGCACATGATGGCCAATTGAATGGTTGTTCCTCAACATTGAAAGCATTTTGCAATGTGATTGTTCAGCTTGCAGATCTGGTGTCAGAAAATCTCTTGGGCTGCATTGCCCGAGAGTGAGACCTCAGCAGTTCCTTGTGCTGTTTAAGTGTTTGTGTTCACTTTAGTTATCATCTGATCATATGCCAGCTGGTAATGGGATTGTAGTGGCTTTGCACAACAATGGAGTCCTCAAAGGGCTGAGAAAACATGACAGAAATGGTGAGTGGCAGAATCCTTAGATGTCTCATTTAATGCTGGGTGATTGAGTGCATCCATGTGGAGGAGTTTTTTCAAGTCAGCATCAGAACAGAGCAATTGCAGAAAAACATCAGAGCCTTTCCCAAATGAGATGGCATGGGTGGGCAAAGGCAATTATTGTGAACCAGCTCAGAAATCTTAAGGCAGATGAGCTGCATTGTTTTTAAGCATTGGGGAACCTCACTGTCACTTCATATGAAATCTTCTAAAATGCTCCCTTGGCATTTCTGGACTGATACATTATGCTGAGCTCATTCAGTGCCTTTGTTCTGTTTAGGAATATATAATTCTTATTTATGTAATGTGAAGTAGAAATGAGAAAGTAATCACAAAACTTAAGGTCACATTATAGAAAGAAAATCACACAATTCAGGCAGCAACTCTTTTTCAGAAACAATGGGCATTTCAGTCGTTTCTGATTCTTCCTGGCTTCATGACTGATGCCACATAAAATAGCTTTTTATATGATGGTGCTATGTGGTCACTGACTTTCTAAGTGAGGGGTAGTTGGAGTCAGCAGGTCATTCACTGCACTCAATTTACTTTGAATTTCATGAACCTGAAGTGGAAAATATGACCCATCTTTCAATTAGCATTTGGTGCTTTATCCAGGGAAGAAATGTTATATGCAAGATGCTTGTAATTGAACCATGCCTTAGTACCTTCCAAAAAACAACTTTTGAATTTGATAAGCATGTATGATTGAAACAGAGCTTATCAGATGTATAGTATTTACCAAATTCATATTTACCAGCGTCAAATTGGTTTTGCCATTTGTTGTGGAGAAAAAGTCATTTTTAGTGTTGAACTTTATTGTAGGCAGGAAAAACATAACTTTTTGTATAGAGTCAGGGAGACTGGAAAGGTGATAAAGGGGCATTTTTTTTTTTTACTTAAAAAAAAGGTGAAATAGTTCAGCTAGAATATATAATATTTCTATGGCATGCATATATATAGTTCAGGGCATACTGCAAATGAGAGTTTCCTTTTTCCTTTATAGGTTGTTAAGTATTTTGTGGTTAACATCTCATTTACATAACTGATAGGACAACAACATTATTGTGTTTTGATGTGAATTTCCAGGATTGGCAGTATGGTGAATAGATTGATGAAGTCAGTATCTCTATCCAGAATAGTCTTTTCCAATTCTACCTTTTTACCACCTTGGAAACCCCTTTTATCACCTGCCTGCACATGTGTTCTTCCATAGTACAGTGACCTATGCATCCTATATTGTACAGAGTGCCCCTCAATTGTCACTTAATCAGGAATCTTTGTCTAACTTCTAGGTTAGGTCAGAATTCTCATTGTGTGCTCTTACCATAGTATGCCGTGTTTCTGTAGTATTTACCATACTTTCAATTAAATAATGAATTGTGTAAATATTTGTTTATTATTTATCAACTCTATTAGAGTTGATACTGTTCATGTTCTTTAATGTGTGGTGACCTCTTCTATGTTAAGAAAGTGCTGGATGAATGTTGAAGGAATAATAAGTGAATAAAGTGAATAAATGATGAAAATTGTCTGAGTTCTCTCAGGATTCAGCCCTGGGACATTGCGTCAGCCATCCAACTCTCTGTAGGTCTTAGTATGTGCATTGGCACTTTGAAGGCATTTGGTTAAATGACTGCTATATTGGTTTTCTGTTGCTGCCCTAATAAAGCATCACAAACTAGGTGACTTAAAACAACAGAAAATTATTCTCTCATAGTTGAAGAGCCTAGAAGTGTGAAATCAAGGAGTTAGCAGTATCTTGATTTCTTTCTTTTAAGGGAAAAATCCTTCCCTGTCTCTTCCTAACTTTTGGTGGTTGCTAGTAGACCTTGGTGTTCCTTGGTTTGTAGCTACATCACTCCAATGGGTGCCTCCATTTTCAAATGACCTCCTCCCTTCTCTGTGTCTGTGTGTGACTCCTTTTATTATATGAACACCAGTCATATAGTATTTAGCCTACTCTACTCCAGTATGACCTTATCTTAACTAAATACAGCTACAAATACCCAATTTCCAAGTAAGGTCACATTCTGAAGTTCTAGATATGAAATTTAGAAAGATTGTATTTAACTAAGTACAGGTTTTAAAATTCCTCAGTTTTCTAATTCTGTGACTTAGCCTTCTGTGGTAGTATTCTCCCATATTAATTCCCATATTAGTTCCATTTTCCTCATGATGGTCTTTGAAATGCAATAGATTCATTTGAGGCCAAATCTATGAGTTTCTGTTGTCACCAGTAGGGCATATGTCAAATTATGCTGACTGGAAGAAAATGTTGAGTCTCAATGGAGATATTCTTGAATGTTGAGCACCATGTCAATTCTCTACCCAAATCTGTTCACCTTTCATTGCCCTTAGCTTGCTCAGCGTCACAGTGAGCCCATGCGGTACTTTTGCATGAAGTGAAAGGCTCCCTGTGTTTGAGATTTCAGCTCCCATCATCTCTTTACTGGAAATCTGTGTCATGAGGACAACCTGTATAGCTATGTTGATGCTCTAGCCCTACCAAATACCTGATAAACGCTCACTTGGATTTCCTCTTTCTACCTTCCCTTGCCCCTGCATACTTGAGTTATCTAGGTGTGCAGCTAACTACCTGGACTGCCTATGGCTATTCTATTTCTTGGAGTAGGTCTGGGTACAAACTCTTAAGTAAGACTTCCATTTGTCACCATGAGATGAAGC
Organism: Talpa europaea; assembly: GCF_964194135.1. Classification (NCBI taxonomy): domain Eukaryota; kingdom Metazoa; phylum Chordata; class Mammalia; order Eulipotyphla; family Talpidae; genus Talpa; species Talpa europaea. The sequence goes on from NC_140074.1 coordinate 34,040,067, forward strand.
ACTGACTAGAAAAGTGAAGGCAAAGGTAGCCTAATGCTTCATACCTACAAAATAGAAAGCTAGTAATAGATTTTGGGTCTACCTCTGTTCTGCATCTGATTAAAAGAAAAAACAAAACTAAATGGACATCTCTGTAGGATCTGCTATTTGCTAGGCCCTGCATACAGATTATGAGGGTATATATGTGTACACAGAGTAGATATCTTATTCCTGTTAGCATATTTAAATTCAGTAATCATTTAGAAAGAAACAGTGACTCTCTAAGGACAGAAAATTGATTGTATCCTGAGAAAGCTTACTTTGAATCCTAACAACATAATTGTTACTGCTTCCTTGAATATTGGGAATAAAGTCACAACAATCAGCACAAGAGAAAGTAAAAAAGAAATTGAGTCTGCTAGGGAAGTTTTTTTGTTTTTTTTTTAACTTGTATGCTATCTTAAAGTCTTTCATTAAAAGTCTTTTTGGACTCATTCTCTAAGAAATGTGTTCACTGATGTTTGAAGGGTTGAGAACCTGACAGCTGGGCCACCAGAAGATCCACATTGTAGTCCAGAATGTCATAGAAAGCTGACAATTCCCAAAGAACAACCACATTAGGCCCCATTCCCATATAGAAGACCAGGAATAGGTGATGAGAGAATAAGTGAACAAGCACTGGGAGAAAATAAGCTTCAAGAGAATTAATGGCCACTAATAGTGATGTAGTATATACAGATGTTGATTTACAATGATGCGTGTCTGAAACTTATGTAATGTTATTATGCAATGTTACTTTGATTAAAAATATATATAAAAAAGAGAAATGCTGGCTCAGTCTACCAGGTCCCCACCTTTCTTGACAGTTCATGATGGGGGGATATAGTCATGCCCACTAAAATATAAGAATATTTTTATGCAATAGTTAAAAAACACTCGGTGTCTTTAAGAAATGCAGGAAAAGGAAATTATATATCTAAATGGAAGTTTCAAGGAAGATATACATGTTCAGTTTCTTTAAAGAATAGTTAGAAGGGGTATGGACATGATAATCAACTTTTTCTTGCCCTTCACAAAAGTAAAAAAAATAAATACAATTACCAAAAATAATTTGGTTTGCCTAGATTTCTGTTCCCTACATTTGATCCCCATAATGTACATTTGGCTACTTATACTGTTATAATAATATTACTTAGTAATTTGTTCATTCATGAGGCATTTATCAATGTTCCTAAGTACATTGTGGTGACTGCTAAAGAAAATTCAGAGTTGTGGAAACTACTGCTCCATACTTGGGACTTTGCAGCCTAATGGAGAATGTACGCAGTGGTGATGGGGCAGTGGTCTAGTCCCCACTTATGAAATAGCTTTGAATGACACATGTGAAGGTTAGAGGGTTTTGTTGTACATTTAAACGTTTTTATTTTTTCTTTCTTCCCATGATGTTTGTTTTACAGGCAGACCTTCTGCAAGTAGAAGAAAAAAAATCTCAGTGCCTCTAATATTTCTCTCTCTCCTGTCACCTTTCTGACTTTTGCTGCCAAAAGTAATCATTTTTAATGAGAATTCTTAACCATAAAAATCTGACTTTTGAAAGCAGTGCTGGAAAGGGAGACCAGTCTCTTGGCAGGTGTGTCAAAACAATAAAAAAAAATGGTAAGAGCAGATATGCCCAGTTTCCCATGAATACCTAGAATTTAATGAAAGTCGTTGCAAGTGAAAATGAAGTGTGGGGAGAAGGTATCTGGCCCACCTAAACCAAACTCACCAGATGAAAACAATTTACCAAAAATCAATTACAAAATAATGACCATAAGGCAACTACCTCCTAATTGGTGAAGTTGGCTGGACCAGAAGCAGCAGGCTGGGAGCAGATCAGAGCAGAATTCATTGAATAGATATGGGTGAGGGATGGGGGGGCAGGGATCACATCTTTGCTCCCTCCTGTTTGGTGTTGCACAATATCTGCTTACTGAGGCCTTGCTTAGAGGACCAAAGACTCTCAAAGGTGTTGAAAGCCTTGTACCTCTCCCTAGGACACATCGCCATATTTATTTTGTCTTCTGGGCTTTGCCTCTGTTTTCATCTGCCATTTGGCTGTGAACTTCTTAAGGTCAAAAACTCTGCTTCTAACTCAGTCCCCTCTCTCTCCAGGGCAGACACAGTGCACCTTACCAATCACATTCTCTAGAGTGACCAACCAGCAGTTGTTTACTGCCTTCCCTGGACTTCTGAGAACATTTTATTCAAACTCCTACCTTAGCACTTTGTGTGCATGGAACTGGTATATGTTTTGGGATTCATTTTTTACTACCCAAATTTGCAAATGGTTCTTAGAGCCTAAGGACTCTGCAGATGTGGAGAAGTATGTGCAAGTAGTGAACCAGCCTGGACATCCCCGACCCATCACATATTGAGTAGCTCCACTCGTTCCTATTTTATATTTTCCTTTCAAATAAAGATTTGTGTGTGTGTGTGTGTGTACATACATGCATACATACATACATATACGCGTATATGGACACACATATCAGTGTATTTTTACTCCCAAGAATGTTTTCTGGTGGTAAGATTTTAGTTTATTGATCAAGTTAATGGGTTCATAAGTCAAGGTTTGATAAAGAAAATAGCTCACTCTAGGTATTTTAAGCAGGAATGGATTTCAACAGGAAATGAGGTCTCATAGAGTCATTGGACAAGCTAGTATAAGAATGGTCAGGAAAAACTGAGTTTCCAAAGATTAGGAGGCTGCAAAAATCAAGGGAAACAACAGATTGCCTGTCAACGATGGCACCAAAACAGATGATTTGCAGAAGAGGATCTGGAGCAGAGGCATATTTCACCTCTGTTCTTTGTACATGGTGCCTGCCATTCCTAAAGGGCGATAAAGGCTTCTCCTCTTCTGCTTTCCAAATTGCAGACAGATGCCTGTCAGTGGTAGATTCTAAACTGCAGGCCTACCAGTAGTGATTCTAGAAGAATAGAACATTTTCAGGGTTTCTCTGGGGAGGAGAAATGCTTGCTGTGGGCCAGACAACATTCTGAGGGTTTTGCTTGTATGAAATAAGTTAACACTGGAACCCATCTTAATAAGTTGGATTCTGTTAATGTCCTCACATTTTATAGTTGAGGAAATTGAAGCACAAACATCTACGGACTTGACCGAAGTTATACATTGAATAAGTAGCAGAATTGGGATTAAGGACCTAGGCAATCTGGGATGTGAATCTGTGCTTTTACCTCAACACAAGTGGTTCCCAATTGGGAGCTATCCTATAGGATAAGAGACATGTGTGGAGATACTTTTGAATACCACGGCTGTGTGAGGAGGTTGCTATTGGAGTCTACTGGGGAAAGACCAGGGATGCTGGTAAATATCCTACAATACATAGAGCAGCCCCCAGCAACAAAAAATTTACTCAACCTAAAATGTAAGCTGCTAAGATAGAGAATTCCTGCTCTACATTTTGCTGAGTGAATTGACTAACAAAAGCTTGAGGCCAGACGGGCTTCTCTTACTCTTTTGCACCCACCACTTGCAAGCCTCCTTTGTGTCCTATGCCCTGGCTCAGGGTGACCAGAACCTTCTCCTTGCTCTATAAGGGGTTGTTTCTCCCTTTGCAATGAGTCCAGATGAATGTGGCCAATGTTGGACGAGGATGGGAGGCCCCTCCTAGTCCTTAAACTGCCAGATCCCTTAGTGCTTTTAGCCTACACCTCTGCTGGTGCCTGGAGTGGTTTTCCGATGCATCACTTTGCCTCTTCTCCTCCTTGCTCTGTACAGAACTGCCATTCCTTTGCCAGATATAACACGGACCCTCTTATAGCATTAGAACAGAACTTTGACTCCAGCCATGGCCCCAACAATCCAGCCAGGATGATTACACTAGGAAAGGGCATGAATACCCAGGAAAGGGGATATAGCTATCACCTCTTTTTCACAAATGCTGTGTGCAAAGCTGATCCCAGATCTTTTCTACTGGGAAGCTACACAGAGGGCCTGAGCCATGGGCTGCACCTTGTTGACCTGCATGGACACCACCTATCTTCTTGAGCAGCAGCTGGTGTCTGTCACACGTGTCCTGATGGCATCTCTGTTGGAAGTGAGGAGTGATCTGTGCCAGCTGGCTTGTCAGCTGTCACAATAAACAATGAGCACGAGCCACCTTGTGTCTGCAGCACAGCTGAGGGGCTGCCTTTGCACACGGGCTGTGGGAGGAGGTAGGCAGCCTCCTCATGCTCCATATGAGCAATTTCCATTCTGTTGTTTTCTCTCACACATGGTGTTCTGGAATTTCTCTGGAAGAAGAGAGAGAGAGAGAGAGAGAGAGAGAGAGAGAGAGAGAGAGAGAGAGAGACTGAGACTGTGTTTTAACATAAATTCTATGAGATTATATCTATAAATTCAGCTATTTTCTTCAGGCTTAGAAATGCTTCTTGTGTATCCCAGAATGCCAATCCATCAAGAACTCTTGATACCAGAAAGAACACTGGGCTGTGAGTTTTATTTATTTATTTATTTATTTTTAAAAAATAAATTTTATTTTTATATTCCCCATACAATTGCAACCCCCTTATTTTGACCCCAATCCCTCCCCTCCCCGCACCCCACCCCCCTTAGAGTGTCTCTGGTTCATAGTTTTTTGTTGATTTTGATTTTGACTTTCTTATAGTTATTCATTTTCCTGGCCCCTTATTTAAGTTTTCTAGATTCCTGCTATGAGTGAGACCATCCGGTATTTTTCTTTCTCTTTCTAGCTTATTTCGCAGAGCATGATCCCTATGAGTTTTAACACTGCTGGGTCAGGTTCATGATCACGACTCATTTCTATCTCCTCACCTGTAAATGTAGATATTAGAAGATGATCACCTTAAAGTTTCTTTCTACTTTAAATTCCAGTAGCTTTAGAGTTCAATACTTAGCATTTGCCAGGGTTGGAAGCTTCCAGATCCTCAGCTTATAGCCCATTTGACTTTGTCATGGAAATCACATAAGCAAACGTGCAGCATGTAACCTGTGACTTACTCAAAATCTAGATGGAGAGACAAACATGGAGTTCTCCGAGAGTCATAAACACGGTGTAAAAAGTTGTCAAATTAAGGATAAAGAAGCAAATTAATGTTTAGTAGCCACCACAGAATTCTGCAGACCTTGTTTCTTTTATTGAGGAGGATTTTTGTGGGGTTAAGTTTTGAATGTATCTGGACTTAAGTTCTTCACTTGAGAATGAATGAGGACAGGCTATTGCACGTGGGATCAGCGTTTATGGTAGAGACTGGTGGCAGCCCCTGCCTACCTAAAATTCTGGGCTTCTTTGTTGTCCTGGCTGAGCATTTCAGAGCCACTAAACAAATGTAATTGTAAGGTCTTCTATGAGCCAAGTACCATGCTTTGTACAGTGCCTTTGGAAATAATCCTCAGGAATCTCGTAGTCTACCCTTCTGAGCCATGTAAAAACCAGGCAACACCCTCTCTCAACTACTCTTAAGCCTTTTATAATCAATAAGATTTTGAGGCACTGCGAGGGTTTGTTTGAATTAAGCTCAGATAGAGAGAATCTAAGAAACTATGGAATTAAAGACTATCTTTTGGCAAATGAGAGCTTAGGTCCAGAGCAGAGATCTGCAGCCCTGGTGTGCAGAGAAGCTCACTTACAGAAGCCTGACCTGACCTCTGGTTCCAAGAGTCCAGGCTTTCTCACACAGAGCTGAAGTGACGCCAACAGAGGCATTTGGAGATAGGCAGTAGCCTTAAGAATGTTGGTGATTGGTCCTCAAGTGCTGACCCTACAAAGCAAGAGTACACATACATACTTTTTGATTCATATGCAGTGGCCATACTTTCTTTTAAAATGATATATGTATGTGTGTTACCTTTCATTTACATCTTTCTTACGTGTTTCTGTGTGCCTATGTATACATGCAAACATTTGTATATATATAAATTAATCATTTTTCCCATAGTATCTGACATTCTACCACTAGATACTCATTCTTTTAGTTTCTTTAGTTTTTTTCCCCTTAATTGTTAATGAATTCCCATTGTAATTCATGCTCTCTCTGGATTGCTAGCATCATACTTTTTTGTAAATGGCATTTTAGCAGACATTGCTGTAGCTCTTAGCTGTGGCAGTGGACTGAAAGGAGAACACCCAGGAAAGGGGATATAGCTATCACTAGGGTGAGAGAGGTGTCCTGGAACCATGAAGAGGGAGAGGGACACATAAGGCTTTGGATTTCTCATACAAGCAAAGTGAGTTGAGAGGGTGGGGAAGTCACATTGTCCAAAACTCAGATTTTGGCTGTTTTGCCATCCAGTTAGCAGGCAGATAGCCAGGACTTTTTGCTATTGCTCACTCTATTCCTGGATATCCCTTCTGAATTAGGGGCCCTTGAGACAAGGAAGCACCTACCACAGGGCCAAACCAAGGACAGTGAGTCTCTCTATTGGGTATTTTTTGAGCTTTTCTCCTAAATGTCGTTACCTCTAGGAAGGTGAATCATATTCTTGGCCTCAAGTCTTGTTCCCATAAGCAATAATTTCCAAATGGGTTCCACAAATACTTGGATTACCAATGTATCATTTCATTTTGCTTGACAGTAAACTAAATTACCTTGGGCCTTGACTATAAACTTTGCCTCTTCCCTGGAAAATGGTCTTTATAAAACATCTGTTACCTCATAGTACTTCTCTGAGTCCAGGAGTATCATTCTGGATTTTTTATAGATTTCTATTTCCTTGTCCTTACATATAGCCTGTATCATTATTGAAATCTAATCACAAACTCTTACCAGAAAATGTTGGGTTTTAGAATAAAGAACATGGATTTTTACAACTGGCCAGGCTGGGTTTTAAATCTAAGCTCTATCACTTTCTTGCTAAATAAGATTGGGCCAGTCATTTTAGCCCTCTAAGCCTTAGTGTTTTCATCTGTGCCATGGAGATGATGATTCTTAATGTGCAGGATTGGTTCTGAGTTACCTGATACATATAAAATTATATGTATGGTTCCTTATCCTTTCCCTCCACACCTCAGCCCCAGTTCATCCTAAGTCATCAAATATTCCTCATCTTTCAGGAATATGGTCAAGACATCATTTAAATGAAATGATGGCACATTTTTAATAATCTAGGCTATAGGTAAATTCTATTCTCATTGACTGGTTTGCCCTTTGCTCTTTTTTTTTTTTTTTCAAAATTCCCCTATGAATGATTAAATGTCATTGAAAAATACTCAGTTTTCTTGACTCATTTGACTAAGTTAAAACCAATGCACAGAATAATTTGTTAAAGAATCTTTTATTCTCCTACCTGTCAGGAAAGGAATGTGAAAGAGCTTATAGCACTGGACCTAACAATGAAGAACATGCATTCCCCCAAATTATTTTGGCAGCTTTTGTGAAAAGTTTGCTGGAAGCAAGGAAGAGAGGAAGGTGACTTGCACACCTTACTCCCACAATAGCAGGGAATTTAAAAGTGAGACATCAGGTAGGATGGACCAGTGTGGGTTTATAAAGATGATCTGTCCATGTGCAAATGCACATGAACTTAATCGTTTTATTGTCTTACATCTCTACTCATGTTGAAGCACTTCAGACTATAGCAGTATATACTGATTCAATAAATGGGTTGAATTCTTTGCCTAACAAATGTGTGAAATACAGATACTGAAATATTTCAGTATCTTCAGTGCCAGTGTCATTTTCGTTTACATATATGTACATCATGCATTGAACTCTTCCCTTCTTAGCCCATGTTTAGGCTATTTTTAGATTATTTTCCTATCACATTATTTGACTGAAAACCATAATAAAAACAGCTAACATTTTCACAGGACTTAATACTTTCTGGTTAAAGCCTTTTACTTATATAATTAATTTAATTCTTACAACAAGTCTGCAAGGCAGGTGTTATTCTAAGACCACATTGTTAATGAACAACTTGAGGGATTGTCAGAGATCCAAGAGGTTCAAGGTCACAACTAGATGGTAGAAGCAGGATTTGAATTCATGCATTCAGCTCCTCAGCCCATGCTTTTATCCGGTATACTCCTTTGTCCTCTATTAGCTTTTTGTGTGTACGAATATGTATGCATCTGTGGATGTATGCTATCTCTCTCCATATATCAAAGACAGGGCATACTTTTATTGTATAGCAATAGATTATATTCTTAGCAGTAAAATTGTTGGGTAAAGAGTAAGTGCATTTGAAATTTTGATATATATTGCCAAATTGTCTGCCCCATTCCCCCAAAAGAGAATATACCAATTTATTCTCTTACTTCAAGTTAACAGTTATTTCAAGACATATATTGTGGTGCTAGGTGCTACAGAGAATATCAGATATAGAAATGACAAAAAATGTGAAAGTTGGGCCTCCCCGGTGGCACAGCGGTTGAGTGCTGGGTTGCGAAGCTGCCCGCAACCTCTGCAGTGCCGGTTCACTCCCCAGCTTCTCCCCGGCCGCCGGAGGAGGGTCCCACATGGCACGCAGACCTCTCCTGGTGCCCGCTGCTCCCCTCAGCAGTGTGCTTCAGTCCTTCCGCCTGCTCTGCTCCCCACTCTGGTTCTGGTGAATTCTCTCACCCTCCCGCGCTTCTGACTGTACCCAGTGCTTGTATAAATAAATAAAAATAAATCTTTAAAAAAAATCATTTAAAAAAAATGTGAAAGTGGGAGCTGAGGTTTGAATGTTTCTGATGACAGTTTGGAAAGACCAGAGGATTTATCACTAAGGGGCTAGATCACTGCCTATAAATAGAGGAACTATGACTTTTCTTCCTACTTGACTTTGCTGTGATTCTTTGGGAAGGTTATTTTATTTCTTCATTCATTTTTCAGTCATATTTTAAGTTTATGTCATAGTTATAATGCATGATAGAACAAGACTCAAATAAATTTAAGTGTTTTTAAAATAAGTTCATATTGCAAGTCTAGTAAAACAGGGTTACTCATTGTTGTCTCATAGGATCATTGCAAGGATTAAATGAGTTAACATACATATCTATGCAGCAAATGTTAATCTCCATCTGTTTCAGAGTTCTCTGATACCATATGTCTGATAGAACAGGCACTGCCTTCTCCAGTACACCCCTGCAAAGCCAGCGACCTGGACAATAGGCAGCTGCCCTAGATGTGCTAAATTTGAACTCTAACTTTGAACTTCCACAAACTATGCTTTTCCTGTAGACCAACATTCCCAGTCCCTCTAGCTATTTCATCTTGTGTGCTTCTAACAGTATCTGGATGACACTCTTTTGGTTGACTTTGTTACTACCTGTTAACTCATTTTCCAAACTGTCTCTAAAGACATTTTTGGTATTTGTGGAGGAATTTGGGTAATTCACATATTAAAATCTTTTAACTACCTCTGTCACATCCATCCAATGTATTATTTACTTTATTTGAAACAACTGTGCTTAGTTGACCTATCAAATGTCAAGGAGTCTTTTTCTTGTTTACCACCTTAGCCTGCTCAATTAATCAATCAATTAAAAGGAGCTAATTTGCTCATATTTTTTATCCATTGTTTCATTTCCCCAGTGAAGAGGACCTGTAATTTCCCTTTGTAATCCTTAGCTTGTTACATTTGTTAATATCTATTACTTGTTCACAAGAACAAGAACTGTGACTTCTTTATGTCAATTTCCTGCTCTATGATGCCTAGAGTAGATTGTTCACATGGGTTTTTCAGCCTGTGAATGTTTTGATGTTCTAGGATTCCACAGCAATAGACATGACAAAAGAAAAGTTCCAACGTAAAAATATAGTTTAGAATGCTGCATTTGCCACACAAGATATTCCAAATAAAGTAAGAACTTTAGCAAACCTCAGTTATTATAATCCATGGAATGAAAACCACAGAAAAAATATCAGAAAGTTACTCGAGTAGTTTCATTCCCAGGACATGCTCCCCTCTTCGTTGACATTTCCTCTAGAAAACTTACTGTGATCCAGGTTATTGCTGGGGGAATTTCGGTATATGTAGTCTCTGGCATATTGGAGCACTTTACTTGGAATTGGCAAATGAAGCCACCTTTAGTAATGCTTTGAATTAATTTGGTACTCATATTTGAAGAACAGTGATGGAAAGACCTAGAGACACTGAATACACTGAGCAAGATGTTAGAAGGAGAGATTGAGAGCTCAGAGGTCTCAATTTGATTGGCATCACAAGTTTTTTAATGTGTATTTATAGTCTAGAATTTTGAAATACTGAAGTAATAAAGTCCTGTGCATCTATTCTTTAGCATTTCTTTTTCAATTTGCATTTCTTTTTCAATTTGCACAATTGCATCTTTGACTGAAGTTTGGGTTTGAGTTACTTTCCTTCCTTTCCTCCCTCTTCTGTATCCCTTCTCTTTGTCCTTGCTTTCTCCCATTTATTTATTTGTTTGTTTGTTAATTAATTAATTTATTTATACGGATCTAACCGGCGCTGCAGAGGCTGCGGGCAGCCTCGCAGTCCAGTGCTCAATCGCTGCGCCACCAGGGGAGGCCCTTTCTCCCTTTCTTTCTTTCCACACACAGCAATGAATGTGCTAAAGGAGGATCTGTTACACTATTTTAAGTGTCAGTGGCCCAGTTGCTTATAGTATAATGGGTGCTACCACAGAAAGGTAATATATTAGTTAGGAGTGCTAGTAGTAGCTGCTATTTTCACAAAACCAGACGTTTCCAGAATAGGCAATTAATACCTTTGGCACTATGACTCAGTAAAGCAGAGCTTATATCTTTATGCTTTTGCTGGTAACCAGTTCCATTTCTTCTACCTTAAATATGAGTGTGATGGTTAGAGCTACATAAGCAAAAAGCCAACAAAAGCACAGATATATAGGTTCCTGATAAATTCAATGTCTAGCACAATCATGACATAACATTAAACACACAGAAAATATTGGTTGAACTGAATTGAAAATCTAACCCTAGCTACAAAGATATCTCAGGCCATGAGGAGAGAGATATGAATGGATAAATTAAAGTATAGCTTTGTGAAAGCACAGAAGAGACTATTCAAGAGAAGTTTCAGCAAGACTCTATTAACAGCTGGCATTTGCTGAGTTTTAAAGAACAGAAATTGGCTAAATTGGGACCAGCGGAGATGCAAAACTCAGGTGTGTGCTTGGGGACCTGATAGTGCATGGTGTTGCTATAGGTGAGTCCAAGGGAAAGTTGAAGGGGGGGATGAGGCTACAAAAGTAGTTGAAAATCTGAGAGGGAAGAGTTTATAGTTTTTAGGTAAAGAACAAAGAAAATGTCTTTTCTTTCTTTGTATTAAACTTTTTGAAATTTTGTAGTCTGTCTTATCTAACAAAGAGTAAATGTTACATATATGTGTATATTTAATGAAAGTGATAATAAAGTAACTTTGTTGCACCTTAACATCCAGTTTAAAAGACAGATATTACCAGTCTCCTAGAATCTGTGCCTTCTTTACCTTTTACATGCCTTCTATCCCTATCCAGGGAAATTGCCATTTTAATTTTTATATTAATAATTTTCTTTCTTTTCCTTAATGTTTAACTACTAATGTATGTATGCCTAAAAATATATTGTTTGGTTTGGCCTGCTTTTGAAGTGTACATAATAGAATCATAATGTATTTTTTCCTGTGTTTTTCTTTTATCCCTCTGTTTTCAAAATTTATCTGTGTTGATCTGTGGGACCTCTGGGTCATTAATTTTTTACTGCTTTGTATTATTTATTTAATGATTATACTAAATTTAATTATCTATTTTGCTATCATAGATATATGGGTTATTTAAAGTCTTTTGTTAGTATGAATAACATATTTAATTATTCTCATACTTGTTTACTAAGAGCATTGTGTGCAAGAGTTTCTCCGGGAAAGAGATCATGACATCTTAGTATATGTGCAAGTTCAATCTTGACAACTTTTTCCACAATAAATGTATTGATTTATACTCCCACCAGTAAATGAAAATTCTTTCCTCATGTTCTCAGGTGGTATTATCAGGCTTATTTATCTTTACCCCTTTGTCGGGTGAAAATATTCTCTCACTAGAATTCTCGTTTGCGTTATTCCACCTACCGCTGAGGCACTGAAATTCTTCATTGGTTATTTGTATATTTCCTTCTGTGAAATACAAGTTTTCTGCCCATTTTAAATAGGATTATTTGTCTTTTACTTAACTTATTTGCATGATTCCTTTATTTACTCTGAAAATGTCCTTTGATGGATAGTTTCTTCCAGTTTGTGACTTAATTTTTTTTCACTTTTACATCTTTTGATGAGCATTCTTACTTTTAAGTTAAACATCATTTTTTAAATTATGGTTCTGCTTTTTGTTTTATCTAAGACAATTTTCCTACCTTAATATCTTCAAATATTAACCGATGGTCCTGTGGTGGTTTTTTTTTTTTTTTTTTTTTTTTTTGTCTAAATGTCTTAACTTATTGTCCTTCATTTTTAAGTTCTTGATTTTTCTGAGACTTTTTTCAATGGTGAGGGTTGGAATCTGTTTTCATTTTATTGCTCTAGTTGATCAGTTCTAGCAGCATTTTAAAACAATTCATAATTTTTTATAGGTCCATGGTGCCAGCTCTGTCTTATATCAGGTTTCTATACATGAATGAGTCTGTTTATGAGATCTCTATTCTTTTCCATTGTTCTGTTTTTCTATCCCTGTGATTAAATATTAAATTACATACTAAGTTATGTTATTTGATAGAGCAAATCTCTCAGCCTACTTCTTCTTTAAGCCTATGATGGGCTTTATTTCCTGTTTGCTCCTCTGTACATTTTTAGAATAAGGTCCTCAAAGTCCTAGAAAATTCTATTGAGATTTTTTTATTAGAATCTTATTGACTATGTAGTTCAATTATAGGATAATTGACATGTTTACAATAGCGAGTCTTCGTATCCATGAACGTGCTTTGTCTGTCAACATATTTTTAAGTTATTTAAGACCATTCAATAAAGTTTTATACTTCCCCCTATATATTACATATTTTATTGTTGCTTTTATAAATGATAACTTAAAATTTTTTTTTGCATTTTAAATTTTTGGCTGTTGTACCACTTTGCTTAAAAAGCACTCTCTATCAGGCAGTCTAGAAAAACAAGCATTTTCATTCATTGCTAGCGAGAATGAAATAATTACAGCTTCCATCATGGGGAATTTCATGATATCTAATAAATCTACATATTTATTTACCTTTGACTTGACAATCCCACTTCTAAAAATTTACCTTGAGGAAACATTTCTACAAATGTGAAGCAGGATAGTTATTGTAGTATCCCTTGTAATAAACAAAATATTGTATACCCTAATGTGCAGTTACAGAGACTGTTTGAATAATAACAATGACATATTTCTTCAATTGAACACTATGAAACTGTAAATCATGAGGAATATTTCTATAAAACTGTTATGGTGTGATATATATGACAATTGTTAAGTGAAAAAAGCAGCATACAAAGGAGTGCATATTGTAATACCGCTTTTTATTTAAGAAAGAAATGAAGCTAAACTCTAGTATGCCTGGGATTAGTAGACTGTACCCAGCTCTTACTTAAAATTGCTGGGTTTTTATTTATGAATATATGTCTGGCCTTAAAATCATTACTACACTGCCAGGTCATCCATACATTAGAAAAAAATAGTCTTTAAATAAATTTAACCAACAGTTTTAGAGGTGCTGCATCAAAAGTGATTTCTCTGAACCATTTCATTGGCCATAGTGGTAGGGACAGAAATAAATAAAGAATAAGATCTGATTTTGGGGGCTTTGATAATTTTTTCACACAACATTATAGATCTCATTATACAAAATGTATAAAAAAACTCAAAATGAAGTTATTTTTTTTTCTATTTTATTTTATTTTATTTTTTTTTAAATAAATTTTATTGTTATATTCCCCATACAATTGCAGCCCCCCATTCTGACCCCAATCCCTCCCCTCCCGCCCCCGCCCCCCTAAAAGTGTCTCTGGTTCATAGTTTTTTGTTGATTTTGATTTTCACTTTCTTATAGTTATTCATTTTCCTGGTCCCTTATTTAAGTTTTCTAGATTCCTGCTATGAGTGAGACCATCCGGTATTTTTCTTTTTCTTTTTGGCTTATTTCGCTGAGCATGATCCCTTCCAGCGCCATCCATGTTGCAGCAAACTGCATGTGTTTATCTTTTTTGAATGCTGAGTAATATTCCATGGTATATATGTACCACATCTTCTTGATCCAGTCATCTATTTTTGGGCATTTGGGTTGTTTCCAAAGCTTAGCTATTGTAAACAGTGCTGCTATAAACATAGGGGTGCAGGTGTTCTTTGGAATTGATGTTTCTGTGTCCTTTGGGTAAATACCTAGGAGTGGAATTGCTGGATCATATGGAAGCTCTATGTTTAGTAGGTCCAGAAATCTCCACACAGCTTTCCACAGTGGTTGGACCAGTTTGCACTCCCACCAACAGTGCAGAAGAGTTCCTTTTTCTCCACACCCTCGCCAACATTTGTTGTTGCTAGTTTTTTTAATATGTGCCATTCTCACTGGTGTAAGATGGTATCTCATGGTAGTTTTGATTTGCATTTCCCTGATGACAAGTGATGTTGAACATTTTTTCATATGCCTGTTGGCCATTTGCATTTCCTCTTCAGAGAAGTTTCTTTTAAGCTCTTCTGCCCATTTTTTGACTGGATTATTTTCTTTGTTGTTGTTGAGTCTCATCAGCTCTTTGCAGATTTTTGTGATCAGTCCTTTATCATTAGTGTTGGGTGCAAAAATGTTCTCCCAGTTGGTGGGGTTTCTCTTTGTTTTTGTTATTGTCTCTTTTGCTGTGCAAAAGCTCTTTAATTTGATGTAGTCCCAGCTGTTTATCTTTGCCTTCACTATCACTGCTTTGGGTGATGTGTCTGTAAAGATGTCTTTGATGTGCAAATCACGTAGTGTTTCGCCTATATTTCCTTCTATATATTTTATGGTTTCAGGTCTTATGTCTAGTTCTTTAATCCATTTTGAGTTGATTTTTGTGTATGGTGTGAGGTGGTGGTCAAGCTTCATTCTTTTGCATGTAGCGACCCAGTTTTCCCAGCACCATTTATTGAACAAACTTTCTTTGCTCCAATGCATATTCTTTGCTCCTTTGTCAAAGATTAGTTGACCATAAATCTGTGGGTTTATTTCTGGATTTTCTATTCGATTCCATTGGTCTGTATGTCTGTTCTTGTTCCAATACCATGCAGTTTTGATGATTATGGCTTTGTAGTATAGTTTGAAGTCTGGGAGTCTGATG
The DNA here is from genome assembly GCF_964194135.1 of Talpa europaea. Lineage (NCBI taxonomy): Eukaryota > Metazoa > Chordata > Mammalia > Eulipotyphla > Talpidae > Talpa > Talpa europaea. The sequence goes on from NC_140074.1 coordinate 34,055,299, forward strand.
CCTCCATTCCCTTCTTTTTTTTTCAGGAGAGCTTTGGCTATTCGGGGTTTTTTGTGATTCCATATGAATTTCATCAATAATTGTTCTATTTCTTTGAAGAATGACATTGAAATTTTGATTGGAATAGCATTGAATCTGTATATTGCTTTTGGAAGGATGGCCATTTTAATAATGTTTATTCTTCCAATCCATGAGCAGGGGATGTCTCTCCATTTCTTTGTGTCTTCTTCTATTTCTTTTAACAGTGTTTTATAGTTTTCTTTGTATAGGTCCTTTACCTCTTTTGTTAGATTTATTCCCAAATATTTGATTTTTTTTGTTTCAATAACAAAAGGGATGGTCTTTTTGATTTCTTCTTCTTCAGATTTATTGTTTGTGTATAGGAAGGCTACTGACTTTTGCGTGTTGATTTTGTATCCTGCCACTTTACTGAACTGATTGATGAGTTGAATTAGCTTTTCTGTGGAGTTTTTGGGGTTCTCTATGTATAATATCATATCGTCTGCAAATAGTGATAGTTTGACTTCTTCTTTTCCTATTTGGATTCCTTGGATGTCTTTCTCTTGTCTTATTGCCCTGGCTAGGACTTCCAGTATTATATTGAAAAGCAATGGTGAGAGTGGACATCCTTGTCTTGTTCCAGATCTTAATGGAATTGCTTTCAGCTTTTCACCATTGAGAATGATACTGGCTGTTGGCTTGTCATAGATGGCCTTTATGATGTTGAGGTATGTTCCTTGTATCCCCAGAATTTCAAGGGCTTTTATCATGAATGGGTGTTGCACTTTGTCAAAAGCTTTCTCAGCATCTATTGATATTATCATATGGTTTTTATATTTCTTTTTGTTGATGTGTTGGATAACGTTGATTGATTTTCGGATGTTAAACCATCCTTGTGCCCCTGGAATGAATCCAACTTGGTCATGGTGAATTATCTTATGGATACATTGTTGGATTCTGATAGCTAAAATTTTATTGAGGATTTTTGCATCAGTGTTCATTAGGGAGATTGGCCTGTAGTTTTCCTTTTTTGTGTTGTCCTTGTTCGGTTTTGGTATTAGTGTAATGTTGGCTTCATAAAACGTGTTTGGTATTGTCCCTTCCTTCTCAATTTTTTGGAAGAGTTTGTGAAGGATAGGCACTAATTTGTCTCTGAATGTTTGGTAGAATTCATTTGTAAATCCATCAGGTCCTGGGCTTTTGTTTTTGGGGAGGTTTTTGATTACCATTTCAATTTCGCTAATTGTAATTGGTCTGTTTAGGTGTTCTATTTCTTCTTTATCTAGCTTTGGGTGATTGTAGAGTTGTAGGAATTTGTCCATCTCCTCTAGATTGTTAAACTTGTTTCCATATAACTGTTCATAGTAGTTACTGATTATTCTTTTGATTTCTGCTGTGTCCGTTGTGATTTCTCCTCTTTCACAAAATGAAGTTATTTAATAATCACTAGTGTTGAGGTAGTTGTTTGCTCCCTGTGGTGTATTAAACTACATTTTTGAAGTCAGAGTGTACTTTTACAGTTTGACCTTAAAGATATATTCTTGCCAAATCTTGAGTGAGAAAAGTGAATCCCAAATCAAGGTCTAGGTGTCAAATTTGCACTCTCTTCTTCCAACATTATTTATTTGGCAAACACTTTTCAACATAAAGAGAGCACCTGAGCACATGCTAGGCCATAGACTACGCTGTGAAATGGAAATTGAAGCAGCTTTTTTATTTCTCAATGGGAAAACAACAAGAAATAAGACCATAGTGAGAAACCTCTTACTGCATCTATTTCATAATCCAGCAGGTGCTCCTTTAGAATAATATTTTTTAAAGTGTGATCCAGGCTATAGAACTTGTCAGAAATGCAAATTCTCACATTCCACCCAAGACCTTCTCTATCAGAAATTATGAGGGTGGTGGTGTCCAGAAATCTGTGCTTTAACAAAACTTCTGGATGAGCTGATGCATCGTAAAGTTTGGAAACTAATTCTTCTAAGAAATCTGGGTTGAAACAGAAAGGAGATGATCATTCAGAAAACAATCTCTTTTCGTTTAGATTTTCTATTGTCAAAATACTGTTAAAATGTAGCAAAGCAAGTTCTCTATAACAAACAAAAAAAAAATAGGAAGCAACCTAAATGTCCAATAGTACAGGTCTAGCAAAATAAATTATGGTATAATGTTTTATGAAGTTATGGCATTAAACATATTGATTTTTTTAATGCTGAGGTAAATAGTTAAAGTAGAATGCATGTTATAATACATGTTTGCAATCATGTACAGACATACATATAATAGGATAATCAGGATCCCACGGAAGTCCTTAGTTACCTGTGGAAATATATGAAAATAATATTGGATCTCCGTGGATAGTAAGATTGTGGGATATCTTCACATATACCTGTAATATACATATACATTCATACTTTTATGTATTTCTAAATTGTCTATAATCAAGAAGTATTTCATAAAATGCCAGCAACAAGAAAATAAACCACTTTTTAAATTGTAGTAGAATTGCATTGAATTGCAAGTTTGAGAACATTAAAGATTACACCTGCCTCACTGCCTTTCTAGGGAACAGTTGGGAAGAGAAGCGGTACAAAGACACCCCAATCTGACAGGTGGTGTGAGGCCTTGGCAGAGTGAAGTACACTGCCGATGGGTTTTACTCTAGGGATATTTGCAGGCCAGATCATGACACTGTTGACTGGCCATAAATCCTGAAGGTTTGGGAGCTGGAGTGAGAACACAGGAAATGCAAAAACCTTCTTCCCCATGATCCTGTAGCACAGAAAATCCCCAACATCTGGCTCACGTGTGAAGCCAGGAAAGATACAATTTATTCTGGCAGCCAGCCTTACTGAAAGCCTTAGCTGTTTGGCTCCATGTCACGCAGGGAAAACGCTGTGCAAGGATTTGTAGAGAATTTTGTTCCCAAGTGGAAATTCTTCATACACATCAAACTAAACTAAAGACAATTTTGTATGGCATCTCTCAGAAAATAGAAATGTTTTTTGACCTTATCATGATTGGTGAAAGCAGACATTGTCTGATATCACACTGTCTGATCTTTTGTTTCACACTGGCTAAATTAAAACTGAGATAATATTTAGAGAGCAGGGATACCTTTACAAAGATATACAAAGATAACAAAGTGAGTTCTTTTAACTTCTTTAAAACTTTTTTTAATGGAAATTCACAAAACTATCAAAAGCAGTAAGAATAGTTATGAATATGCCCATGACCCACCTGTAATACCATTTACTCCTTAATAACAGAAAAAATATATTCTTACTGAATTGGGTTAATATTACCAACTCCATCTTTTACACGAGCATTTCTTCCTTTATCTTGAGAGGGGTTTAGTTTAGAACCTCTATACATTCATCACTTACCCATGAAGTAAATGATGTAATTTCTTAGCATACTTCTCAGGAGAACCTTTAGCAAGGAAAAGTATGGTTGTCTCCTTTCTCAAAGAACCAACTAGCATTAAAAGACACAGAGAACTATTTTTCACTAATCTCATCTTTGTTTTCACAGTTGTGCATTTTGAATTGCTGAAAACAAAATCACTTCCATACCCCCACCTAACACCCCCCACTTTCCCTTGTTTACTTTTGGAAATCATGTTTTTTCTTTAACACTGAGCATTAGTCTAGGCAAGGCATCATGCAGTATTCAAATAAATGACACTTTTCTTGTCCTTTGAATGTCCACATTCTAGCATCACTAGTTGTGACTATGCTATGAACAAAGCTGCCCTAAAGCAAGGTTTTCAATGGGAATCCCATTTCTCATTAACTTTACATTACAAAACCTGATTTTGTAGTGTGTCTTAAAAGTAACCTGCTGTGTGATATAATAACATCTCATTTGGAAAATTTGACCTACTACTACTAATAAATATAGCAACTCCCAAGTTAAGCCACAGTTCAAATACAAACATTAAAACAAAAATGAAAATATCAATGATTTTATTCCTCTATTCATCATGTGTAATATGGCAAATGAAGATACATCAGGTAGAATTAACAGATTCCAGGGTTTGTATAATTTTCCTAAGCATTCCCAGCCTATTAAATCTTCAAATAAAATAATTTCAGATATTACATCCAGGTTTTTAGATTATGTGATTCACTCTGTTTTACTTCTGCTATCTCCTAATTTACTAATCTTCCTGCAGATTTGAGCCTAGTGACATATGCTGAAACACTTTGAATCTTTACTAAAGAGGTTTTGAGGGAAAGGTAAAAGTCAAAACGGACAGTCATTTTAACAATGATGGACCAGCTTGTACACTGATTTCTAAGGTATTTTAATAAAATATTTTCCAATTTTAGAAGTTGGCACAATTTTCTACTGCAATATATCTGACATGCTACTCTTCCATTTTGCTATCAACAATTCTCTATTTAGGTGGCAGCAGGAAATGGGTGCTTCTGCTGAAACAAGGAACTACCACTGCTTGAGAACTAGTTGGAATAAAGATACTGAGAGACTCTTGTCAAGTTCCATAGTCCTCATTTTCTATGTCAAAATATCAATCAGGTTCCCTACAAGACAAAATGATTTCCCTTTGACATTCCACTCAAAAAATCACTTTTTTTGATTAGGGCTGTTTTTCAAATTTGAGGGCATGCTTATTGCCAGGGATGAATGAAATATATATATATATATATATGTATATGCATATGTATATATTTATGCATGTATTTTTTACAAGGATGGGGTAAGTCCAGTTTTTTTAATATATATATATGTATATATATGTATGTGTGTGTATTTACATATGTATTTTTTACAGGGATGGGGTAAGCCCCGTGTTGTCCTTTAATATGGATAAAATGCATCCTTGCCATGGATATAGTTGGATATATGAAAATTAACTTTGAGCTAATTGCTAGGGAATTTAATTTTAATTAACACCTTGGTTTCCCTGGAATCAAACATTTCTTTGCTCTTCTATGTAGTAGATGTTGAGAGCTATTTTGGAGGGGTATTTGAGAAGTATGGGATTAGGTTAGGGTGCTAGGAAATTCCTACTTGATCTATGGAGCCAAAATATTGTAAACCTATAGTTGGCAGGAACTTCTTTCTTAGCCACCATGTATTAAGTGTAAATTTGTTCCTCATTGGCTGATTAACTCTACTGAGTACCTATAGTGTGTCTGGGATTATGTCAGGTGCCAGTCAGTCTTTAATGAATAAAACAGACTTGTCATTGCCCTGTGGAATTTAAGACCTGATGGTATCTGTAATTGCTAATTGATTGGTAGAATGTTTGCTGGCATCTGTCTTCCTTCTGACTGAGTTCACTACTGAGTGAATGTAACATTCCTTCCCCCTTTCTCTTATAAAGCAGTGATTTTTCAGTGATGATTAACTGAATGATAAAACACTACTCACAGAAGCCATTACCCCAAGGCCCTTTCCATGCTGTACATCTGGCCTAGGTTGCCACATACCATGTTTGAAAATTAACTTCACAGTGGAAATATTACCTGGTTTTCATTATTCACATTGTGACAGTATTCAGTTTAGAAAATTGAAATATTTGTTGAGAAAACTATAGATTCACATGAACATGTAAGAGATAATACAGTTACATAATTGTGTGTGTGTGTGTGTGAGAGAGAGAGAGAGAGAAAGAGAGAGAGAGAGAGAGAGAGAGAGAGAGAGAGAGAGAGAGAGAGAAACTCTATACAATTGTATTGCCTGTGCATTTTTTTTGTAATCACCATCACAGTCCTGATACTGAATATTTCCAACACTACCAAGCTCTCTTCTATTTCCTTTTCTACTTGCCTCCCATCACCCAATTCCTAATTTTTCTGGCACCCATTAATCTGTCTTCTATTGCTAAAACTTTTTCAGTTCAAAAGTGTTACAAAATGGTGGAAGGGGCTCAGTGGGCTATGGTAGAGGATTATGGGTACTTTGGTGGTAGGTGTAGTATGTGATAACATATATCTGAAGAGAAGTGAATATATACCCTTAAATCATATACAGTGTTGTAAACCAATTTTATCTCAATTTATATAAAAACAACTTTACAAAGAAAAAAGGTTACGTGGTTACATGTATGGAATAATATGGTATTTAACCTCTTTGGATTGACATATTTTCATTCAGCATAATTCACTGGAAATTTGTCCAACTTGTTTTATGTGTCAGGTTTTTATTGCTGAATAATAGTGCATGGTATATGTATCCCACACTTAGTTTAACCATTTACCTGATGAAGGACATCTGGACTGATTGCAGTTTTTGACTATTACAAATAAAACTACTATGAGCATTTATGTTCGGGTTTTTGTGTGGACATAAATTTTCATTTCTCAGGATAAATGCTCAATAGTATAATTTCTGGGCTGTATGATAATTTTGTCTAGTTTTATAAGAAACTATCCAAATGTTTTCCATAGTGGCTGTAACATTTTATATTTCTACCAGCAATGTGTGAGTGATCTAATTTTTCCATATCCTTGCCAGCATTTGATGTTGTCACTATGTTTTCTATTTAGCTTTCTGTTAGGTAGGTAGTGATATCTCACTGTGGTTTTAGTTTGAATTTTTCTGTAGGCTAATGATATTGAAATCTTTTCACATGCTTCTTTGTCATCTACATATCATCTTCTGTGAACTATCTGTACCTTTTTTTTAAAATTTCTGGATGGTTCATTTGATTATGTTGAATTTTGAGTTTTTATAAATGTGAACAATCTGTATACTAGACCTTTGTTGGATATGTGTTTTCAGAATTTGGATTGTGATATGTTTTAACATGGATTATCTGGATTCATCCTATTTTCATTCATCAAACTTCTTGGATTTGTGGGTTTCTATCTTCTGTCAAATTTGGGAAATTTTAAGTCATTAAAATTTTAAGGCTTTTCTGGCCTCCTTTTTATCTTTTTCCTTTCCTACTGAAACTCTGATGATATATAATGCTGAATTTTTAATTTTTGTTATTTTTTCATGGATCCCTGAGGTTCAATCTTTTTTTTTAAAGTATATTTTCTCTTTTTATTGCGATTGTATGAATTCTGTTGTTCTGTCTTCAGAGTCATTGATTTTGTCATCTGTTGTCTCTAATATTGAGCCCATTCAGTGGGTTTTAAAAATCTTGTTAGTTTGTTTTTCAACTCTATAATTTCCATTTGATTCTTTTTTGTTGTTTGTTTCTTATTTCTTCCTAAGATTTTCTGTTTTCATTTTTTTCAAGAAAATGTGTAATTGATTGAAGCATTTAAAATCCATTACAGATAATTCCAATATATGTCATTTTGGTATTAGCATTACTTTATCATCTTTTTTTGTTCAAGTTGTGATAGTCTTGTTCTTGATTGATGGATGATTTTTTATTGTAGCCTGGACATTTTATCCATTGTATTTGGAAACTCCAGGTTCTTTTTCAGTTTTGTGTTTTATCAGGCAGTCACTCTGTTTAGGTTTAGTATGTGGGTCTTTGCCTATTTTAATGGTCTGGATTACAATGTCAATTTTATCTTTAGAGGGTTGTGGTACTATTTTGGCTGACTTGATTTATTTGATGCCACTGAGGTCCCCATTGGTCCCTACTGGTGTTGCCTAAGGGGTAGAAAAAGATTCACCAAGTTGGACCACTGAATGTTTCTCAATGGGGATAGGGCATGATTTTTTTTTTTCTATCAGTGTCCCCAGGTGTTGATGGCTTGTGGGGACAGAGGATTCCCAGATTGTGTTATTTGCTGTATCTTGATCTGTCTTGCTGTCTCCACTAGTTTAAAAAAAAATAGTCACTTTCTTAAAGACTTTTCTTCCTATGTCCCTTTATTATAAGTGGTAGTGTCATAATTCTTTATGTTTTTCTAGGTCTCATATAAGCCTCCCTTATTAGGACAAAAGTTCCATTGAAGACAGTGCTATGTCAGGTTGAATACATGGTATTAGGCCTAGAGAGCCATATGCAGGTTGATCTGAAATAGTCCACTCATTTGGTATCGTGTGTGTGTGTGTATTATTGTATCTGGTCCTATTTGCTTCCCTCCACAACCTTCTGTCTCCTCTGTTTCTATCTCTCCTAGGCCACAGTGCAGCTAGAATGAAGTGCATGACCTAGATGGTGTCAAAGGAGCAAAGTAACCCACCAATTTGAAGCTTTTACCTGATCTATCTTGTTGATCAGTCTTCAAATTTTATTGAACATTGATTGGGCCTGATCACAAGACTTAATATTTTACTGGGAGACCAGCTCTGTGCCTCAGCATATCACTAGCACTGAGGAATAGCTTGTGTTTATTGGGAACTTAATGGTACATATGACATTGGGGATGCAGAATCAGATGGTGAGATTAATGGTGATATATTCCTAATTATACACAGCTACCACTAAATCTGCCTGAGGGATCAAAATGATGGGGTTAAAGAATGGGGAGGAGTTTCTGTAAATAGTTTATTATCACATTAGGAAGCTTCAGTCCATACTTAAAATTTGATTCATAGTAATCATCAATGCCCCAGAGCAAATTACCTGCAGTAGTAATAGCACTCTTCACTTCCCAGTTGACTCCTCAGTTGCTGAATAAGGACACATAGTCTGCTTTGCTCTTTTGAGTTATTAGCAAAAGACAGAGGGTTCTTTTTCAGGGATCCCACAAGCCTGCAACAAGGAGGTGCAGAACACCACCGCTTACTGGACCCAGAGGCAACTAGGTATTGATAATTTGTTTGGTAGTTTTAATTTTCTATAAATTACTCTACATTTTAACAAAAGAAGACTTTCTTTTCCTTCAGGACAATCATTATTGACAGTTTTTCCCTAATTTTTTTTAATTAGCTTGACTGATTTATTTTTCTTACCTTTTTTCCCCACAAATGAATTTATAATTGATGTGGGTAGAACAAATTATGTAGTTTATAGTTCAGTAATATTATAAAGTTTTAATTTAAATTGAGAATGGGAAAAGCTAGAAGGAAACATTAAGACTCCCTTTTTATGGAACTAGAATTTTGCATTACTCCAGTTGTTTGGGCTTGGGCATATTAATCCACATACAGATGACCTCTACTTCTGTTGAGTGTTGCATTTCAATAAATCCTATCTTTTTCCACAGTGATTTTAGATTTCTTACATGAAATTTAATCTTGCTTTCCTTGCTAAAATGCTTTATTACTTGAAAAATCTTTTGCTAATACCAGTTGCCACGTATTATTCTAAAAGTTGTAAACCTATTATTAGTTGTATATCCACACAATCTGTGGTAAATGATGTTCATAAGAAAAGCATACCTTCTGGGCTCAAATATTCATGTATCAGGAGTCGGTGTCTTGCAATTAATGATCCCTAAAATTGTGGAATTTCCTTTCTGACAGAAGAATTTTATCTAATTTTGATTGAAGTGATGAAGAAGTTTCTTTGTTATTTAAACTCCATGTTTAAATAATGAATGTACCAAGTACAAAAAATGGTGTTTACTGGCTGATAAACCTTTAATTGTAGCCCTTCAGCTTGATTTTTGACTCTGAATTCCAATTCAGGAGAGTATGGATACTTTATTATTCCTGCTGATATTTAAGAGCCAGTAACCTGATGGTGATTTAGTGCTTGATTGTCTTACCTTCTTTCTGTTTCACTACCTGACTCCTTCTGTAGACAATGGGGCAAATAAAGCAAGTGAGGATGCTGGTCAATTTCCTTTCCATTTCTGAGAAAAGTCTTGGTGCAAAAACGAGTTTGAAACTAGCCATTAGATAAATATATCAGTGGATATATATTATCTTTGCTGAATGGCCAGAAACTTAAAGAATCTCATATACTTATTAGTTTGTGCTTATTTAGATATTAAATCTATAGGGCGTCTTTTTCCTACATTCATCAAAGGGCTCCTGCTTTGATCAAAAAGAAAAAAAGAACCTTCTTTGTTTTCCGTCATGGGCCACTTGTTAAAGAGGAATGCAGTCAGACATATGAACATTGTAGTATGTAGCAAAAACATTTGATCTTTACAAGTGAGATGGCTAGAACTGTAACAAGCTGTGCAAAGCCTGGCAGGAATAAGCATGACTTTACTGAGGTAAGGGGACCTGGGGGAGAGATGGCGTTTCCATGCCAAGATCACCATGGATAGGAACTGTATTTAATATAAAGAAGGAAAAAAAGAGAGACAAAAAGAGGCGGTGTTTTCAGATGATTTCTTTTTTAATTTATGCAGCTGTGTAGGGGAAAAATGAACTAAAGGTACCCCATGCTGGTAAAAGGAAGGGCAAATCATGGGAAAGAGTACATTTTGGAATGTCATGTTCTTTTCTATTCTCTGCATTAGCAAGTAAATACAATAGCACTACATGGAAACAAAAAGGATTAAAATGTGCCATTCTGTAAAAGCATAATAAAATCAGACAGGCCAATCCAGGATTTTTTTTTTTTTAAGTATAAGCAATTATTTTGCAGGTGGAATAAGATTAAAGCTGTTCCATGACTCTCTTCCTCCCTCTCTGTCAGACTTGCAGAGCTCAGAGCCTGTGAAGCTCTCTAGAAACGTTTGATGGAAGATATCTCATGACAAATATTAACCGTGTGTGATGCCTTCTACAGCCCCAGAAAACCAGACAGCCACATTGAGGTTCCAATCCAATCATTGTTCTTAGGTTGGACCTACATATGTCATAATCCGTGGATGGCAAGATTTTCTTAGGGAGTCTTTTACTAGGAAACTTGCAAAAAGTGTGAAGATGCTGGCAAAAAGGATAAATAAACCAGCATCATACATTCACCTATCCACTCAGATATTTATCCTGGGGGTTTTGAATTCCTTATGTATTTGGGAGATTTACCCACAGTATTAAGTCACCAAGGGACCAAAGAGAGCTTTGAACTATAGTCTATGTCACCTCTGTTGCAGTGCTATGTTAACGACCCAAAAGTGAGTTCAAGCCCACTTCACCAAAGTGCTATACCTAACTATTAGAATGAACTCTCAGTAGAACATATTTTCAAATGAACATGTAAAGTTAATTTCTACTTGATTTCCAGAATAGGAGATATTCTGATAAATAGAAAAAAGTGGTAGGTGATAATGACTCCAAACCTAAAATAGACAAATAGTTCATATATCTTGAGAAGTGGAGCTACACCCAAGCAAACAGGACAAAAATCCTCCTAACTTCACTCTGCTTGCTCTAATCATTGGAAGGTGAGTCCAGGAAAAATTATCTGGCCTGCAGAGTTCTTTCTGCTTCCTTGCCTTTCCTTTTCATTGTGTTTGGTCTTTGGGATTGGATTCTGATGTTTGCTGCTCCTTCCCTTCTCTGGTTAACCAGTGGCATTTCTTTTTATTTGCCCCTTTCCAGTAGCAATTATGATGCCAGCTCTGTGGTATCCTCGAGTAGCAAGTATTTGCTACGCGAAGATATCCAGGCATCACCTTCAACTACTTTCATTTTAATCCTTTTCAAGTTTGGATAAAAATAAAAGTCAAGGTCTGGGTGACACTGAGAGGGGGCTTCCTTCTAGAAATTCTACAATGAAACTGCTTTCTCTGTTGAGGATCCCAAACATACCCTGTGGTTTTGGATTCCTACTTTACTATATGTTCAAACTGTGTCTCCTTTTCCTCTTAGGTGCTAGGCTATTTCTCACCCTCCCTCTGTCACAAACACATTCCATTCCCCTGCTCATCTACCTCTGTTTCTGGGGTTCCTTTCCAATGGAGGTGAACTCCCTCCTGTAATCCTCATCCTAACTAATTGTTCAAGGCCTCCTCAGTTCTAATAACTCCATGACCCTTGTAATCTCTTATTATCTCCCTTTTCTCAATTTCCACCAATTTATCCTTACTCTCCCCCAAATACTTAACATTTAATTATTTTCTCTATATTCCATGTGCTCTAATTTTGTCTCCCCAACAACATTGTAAGCTGTTTAAAGATAGGAAGGAGGTTATTTAAGATAGCTCAAGTGGTAGCACAGCTGTGCCTAGTAGTAGGCACTTATTGGGTACTAATTGTTTGGAGTGCTGAATCCATGCTGTGAGATGGAGCTCATGAGTTCAGAAAGCCTCTGTGCTGATGAGGAAGAGGAGTCAACATGTTAATTTGGCCCTCTCTCCCTAACCTCTCTTGTGGTCCTGGAGAGAAATAACGAAAGTTGGTTTCAAGTAGTAATAAGAGAAATTATTGAACCCTACATTCAAACACTTTAGGACTAGTAATGGAATTGTATTTTACTCATTATTATTAGTTTTGATCCCTTTAAAGCATGAACATTTCTAATGTAAAGAGCCTTAAGCCAGGAAACTTTTAATAAGATACACCTGGACCAATAATGTCCATATCCCAGATATGTACACTTCCTTGCGATAGTCCTTCTTTCTGAATAATTTAAGCACTTTCTATGCATCGCCATATCTACTAATTATAATTTTTCAGATTTATCTTTTGTACTAAATTGTACATTCAGTAAGAATAACGAGCATGCCTCTCTTACATTATCCCTAACACTACTCACTGTGCTTCCTGTGAAAGCACTAATATTTAGGGTATTGTGTGTGGGTGTCACTAACTGCTGATTTTGTATTCAAAAATGCTGGCAAGGTAAGTGTTCTAACCGCATTTCTCAACCTTGAGAACAGCAATAGGTTCCCAGAGCTAATTATGTTTCATCCTGTGGAGGGATTGAGGGAAGATGAGAACAAAGGTACTGGAAAGAATTAGGGCAAAGAAAGCAAGAATATTTTGCAGAAATTTTCATCCCATAGTTATTGAATGGCTACTATGTGCCAGAATCTCTGCTAGTAACTGGGAGTAGTACAAGCACAACCAATACCCACTAGATCTCTACCCCACGAGAGACGCTAATACAGAATTATTTACTTAAAATGGGTTAGGTCTCAAAAGAAAAGAACAGTGTGCTTTGAGTGCATTTGGAGGGGTGGGGGGGCTTCTACTCCAGAGTTTCACTGAAGAATACATCAAGATTCAGCTGGCCTGAAACTAATCTGAAATGCTTTTTCTCAGCGTCAGTGAGAAACACCATTCTCATGTCAGGAAGAATTTTCCAGCACTGGGAACCAATGGCATATTTATAGCCTCTTTTACATCAACTTGTCAAGCAGCATCTTTAACACAGCCTGCTCCCTAGAAGCATCTCACGCTTGTTGCAGACTGTGGTGGCGTGGAAGCCAGACATTCTGGGGTTCCATTTCAGCATAGCAGGGGATTCTGGGAGTTAGTCTGCCTATAGCATACTGTGAGCACAAGCCTCCTCAGTGAGCCAAAAGACAATAGCAGTGCTGATTCCCTGGAGTCCAGAGGTACTTCTCTGGACAATTAGTGTCATATATAGACCTGTAGGCTATGGAACTGGATGTTGGTAACTGATCAAGAGTTTCAATTCTATAGTACCATTTATGTTTTTGGAATAGTGATAATGACATGCAAGTTTTTAGATTCTTAATGTACCTCCAAGCATAGATTGTCAGATTTTTTGTTGCATAATAGCATGTTAGGCTAACTCACAGGAGTACAGTGATGTTTATTTTTAATTAGAATACTGCATGTTAAAGAAATGTTTGTATAAATAAGAGGTAAGAGGTACTGTGCTACAGAAGAATGACATTACTCACAAATGAAACCTCAAATAATATTAAAATGAAGACTATGAAGAAAATATCATCAAAAAGCTAGCTTTGCTTATGTAGCTAAGTAGGCTACATACTTACATAAGGCATACATACATACATAAGGAGGCCAGACAAACAAGGTTCCACCATAACTAACTTGTTGAATTAGTTCCCATTAGCAATCAAGATGATTTGATTTTATGCACAATTCCACATAGGAAAGCTCAGGGTAAGAGATGATACAATGCTATTTACAAAACATCACAAACAGCCCATAAACCATCTGTAAGTCTGTAAGCCTGATCCTGGTTTTCTCTGCAGAGAGGGAACTGTATTCATGTAGCAGTGCTTTAAAGCATCTCAGATATACTATTCAGAGGATGGGACTTTCTTTGGACATTCCTTGATGAATATCTGAACCTTGGGTTTAGGATAATTATCTTTGAGTTACTATTACTCTAAAACATAACCAAAGTAATATCTAGAACTGGGAGTGACTGTCTTAATGAGTTAAGAGAGGCTTTGTTAAGGAGGTGACATTTAAGCTGTATCTTTGAAGATATATAGTTTATGCCCAGAGCACAGAGGTAGACACAAGAGCTTTCTTTGCAAAATGAGATACGACAGATAGAGGAAACACTTAATAGTCAAGGATGCCTACAGAAAAGATATGTAGGGAAGGGTGGCAAGGAGAATATGACAGCTTCATATACTTGCCAGGAGACTTTTCCCTGAAAATTTTTTAAATAGTAAGATGATAGAATCAAGTCTAATACTGAGAATGATTGCTGGCCTTATAATCAGACGTGATTTTCTTGTCCTTTTGGACTTTGGGACCTAGAATCTGGAGATTTTTCTTCTGATCTCCAGGGTTGACAATGACAGAATTTCAGGTTCATTATGTGACAGATACTGTGCAAAACATCTTATTAAAGCAATCTATTTGACCTTCTTACTGCAGAGCAACCATGTAATGTAAGTGTTAATATGATCTCCATTTTTTGGATGAGAAAACTGAATCCCAAAAAGTTGGGTAATTTGCCCAGAACTTCCAGCTTGGTTGTCAGACCATGCAGCCCACTATCTTTACCTCTACACCCATTGCCCAATAGAAACAATACTTGCTTTCCCCATAGGTATATAAAAAGAAGATTCTGTCCCACACAGAACCTCCTGTCTCCTGTTTGCATCTCTTTCTTCTCCAGTATTTCCAGTGCAGAGAAACTGAAAAATGTGAAAGTCCCTGACTCCTCATCCTTCTTCCTCTTGTGCATCACCAGGTAGTCACCACCCTGAACTGATTCTCCTCCTAACTGCTGCATTATTGAGATATTTCTTCTCTGTGAAACAGCCCTATATCACAACACTTCCTTCTCTTATGAGTGCATTCCACAGAGTGTGAATTACTTATCTCTTACCTCCTCCATTGGATTGTGAACTCCTTTTTGGTAGGGCCTTGGTTTTTTGCATTTTTGTACTCCTCTATGGAGTTCAACATTCATGGTGTTTTAGCAACTGTAGAAGCATAAAATTGTTTACTGATTGATTTGTTCAAGAGAACCTTTAACTATATAATGAAACTTCAGTCATTTTACTATTTGTTTATCTTTGCATTAGTCCAAACTGGGATTCCAGTTGATGGTGTGTGTGCTACAGAATGGCCAAGCAGATTTTACACAAGCTCTAACTAACAAAGAGCAGATGAAATTAATGGACTGGTCATAGAGCCCAGGATTGGATCCCAGATCTTCTTAAAAGGGCCAATTTTTAGAGGAAGGTCTTGGAAAAAAGCATATGAATTTCATACGTGGTATGGGCCTTAGATCCAGAGTGGAATATGAAGTGTTGCAAATCTCCAAAGCTAGGGCCTCCCTGGTGGCGCAAAGGGTTAAGTCTCAGCACTATGAAGCTATCCACAGCCACTGCAGCGTGAGTTCGATCCCTGGCCAGGGAGCAACCCACACAGTCAGACTGCCTGTACTGTTCCCTACTCTGTCTCTGGTGAATCCTCTCAATTCCCCCCCCCCAACCTCTGGCATGCACCACAGCCCTTCTATGCATAAATAAATAAATCTTAAAAAAAATCTCCAAAGCTGTCCAGCCACCATCCATATGAGAAGGAGCACAGGGAACCAACTTCAGGGAACATAAGTTAGATTACCAAACATTCCCCAAAGAGGAGCTGTTCTTTTTTCCCCTCTTCAATTTTTATCTACTTTGTACTTTAAAAGAACATGTGACATAGTCTGGGTTTTTAAGAAGGGAAATGAATTTCTTATTAAAGAGCTTTAGAAGTTACAGATATACTTTTGTAATGAAATAGCCCCATTTTATTTACAAGTGAAATTTTTATTTGTCCATGTTTCTCTCCTATGTTTAGTGATCATTTCAAATCTGTCATCAACATAATCTCCATTTTCACCTTCCCTGTAATTTTTGAAAATTTCTACTGTAGTGTCCATTGGCATGGTCAAATATTCTCCTCAATCATTAGAATGCTGACCATGGTGTGGGCCTATGCTCAAGATTTTTCATGCTGTAAAAACTCATTAATTTGGACTCCAATGATTTATATTTCTGATAATTTAAACTTGGTGAGTATGACTTACATTAAGTAAAATATTTGGCCTTTTATGTATAAAATTACCCTTTTCTCACTAATTTTCAGAATAGCAAAGCTGATGCTTTATTTTGACAGATGAAATTTAGGTACAGAGGTTGGAAGAATACTTGAGAGCAGCAAAACCTTGGTCCTCTATCTTCAGATTCTTCTAATACCACATGCAAATGAATTTTTAAAAAATTCCTCACTGTCCTCACTTTCCACACAAGGCCTTTGTATCCACCATCCTCTCCTCCCTTATCTTATCTCACATTATGCTAAAGGTGAAATTATCCTTATATACTTATATTACAGCAGAACTTTAATCAATCCAGAAATAGTTTTTGGAAATTTTACTGTACTGAAACTGCAACCTCTCACTGCTTAACTTCAAAGGCAACCCCAAAAGGGTCCTTGCAGTAGAATGGAAAGAGGTGAAACCTGCATGGTTTTCTCTCCTTCACTGATAGTGCAGTGTATAACCAGAGCTGGTTGCCCCTTCTGCTAGCAAGCCCTTACTTGAACCCACCAGCTCTTCAGGCTACCCCTCTTAATATTGACCTAAGGATCTTGCAAGTTCTTGAAATGTTGGGCAAACTCAAGGATTGGTCTGTGAGCAAGAGTTTTGTAAACTCTGTTCCAAAATTTTAGAATAGTGCAAAGGTCATAAGTTACCTTATAGCATAAACAAATGGTGTGCAGGCTTTGGGGATTGGTAGAGCTTCAGGAATCTGATGTGGACCACTCCTTTTTCCCCAGCCTTGAAACAGAAATGCATGTGCATGTATGTACTCACACAGGCGGTCTTGTAAGCTATTTCTAGGAATCCATGGATTCTTTGAATCTATCCATGAAGTATAAGAATCAGTCTCCTTAAACTAGGGAGTTTAAACGTATGATGAGTACCACCCAAATTTTACAGTTCTTTAAGTTTAATGACATCTTTGAAATACATACAGTATTGCACTTGATTCCACATAAACTCATGTAGTAGATATAGCCTAGCCTCTCATTTAATAATTTAAAATAATGGAAAAAATAACAGCGATAATAATATTATTTATTATTGCTAACATTTTTTTTTGTTTGCTGTGTGCCATGCACTGTTCAAAGCATGTTACCACGTTACGTGTATTAACTTCCCTTTATAGTGTCCTTTTGAGGTCAGAACTATTATTAGCCTTAGTTCAAAGGTGAGCAAAATGAGGCAGGATAGTGGATGGCTTGCAGGATGGAGGAAGAGTTTGAGGACTATACATGAGCTTGAGGACTCTAAGGCATCTTTTAGAGTTTGTGAATGAATCTTAACTTTGTTCAGCACACTTTCTCTATGTGAGCAATTTCTAACCAATTATTTAAAAATTGAATCCCTTACTCAAAATGCAGTGCCCAGGAGTGACTATCTAATATTGACCCAAGAATTAATAGATAACATTTTGCCCAATTCCTGACTGAACTGGTCCCTGGGGTTTCTATAGGATAGCTAGCTCCTTAATTTACCTTTATATTTATATTTTGTTGATGAAGAAAGACTAATTCTCCCAAAAGAAGTTGGGGTGAATTAGGAAGGGAGAATGAATTTTTAGGCAGGTAAAAATAATAAATGGACTGATGACCTGTTACTATCCCTTCCAACCATGGGATTTTGTAACTCAGTAATTCTGTGCCATCTTGGTTGAATGATTATATAAATTAATAGCAGTTGAGTCCATGCCAAATGTTTATGTCAGCAGCTGGGATTGTTGGTGGGTCCACACCCTGAGCCTGAAAGCCCACCACATACTTTGGGAAGGAAGACAGGAAGCAAAGTCTGTTTTCTTTAAAAAAAAAATTAACTAACTGCATATTAATCTAAGCTTTTTTCATAGGAAAAGAATTTTATGGTGGGGTGATGGGCTATTGTAAAAACTTCATTTTGTTTTTAATTGTATGCTGCTTTTTAGATGTCTTTGGGCCATCCTAATGTGTGAAGAGTAAACTCAGATTACTTGTTGGATTTTTGCAAGGATTTATTGTGTAAAAGCAGCTCTTTGTTCCCATATAGTTTCCCCTTATACTTGATGGCTGTAGCCATCACTGACATAGGTGGGACTGAGATTTTATTCAGGACACATCTCCCACATCTATTGATGTACTTCAGTGCAGATATGATATGTACCCAAAGGAGGTCACCATTGTAGACTGCCTGCACACATACACACTTTTTTCCCCTTTTGTGGTAAACGCCATTCTCTGTCAGATTGCAGCCTTTAGGGTGTCAGTGGTCATGTGGAGCTGGAAGGAGCATGACATAGTAGGAAGAACAGAGGCTTTGAAGTCCTAACATATCTGGCATCTAATCAAGAACTCTGTTCATTTTTCAAATTCTCCTCTCTTTCTGCTTCATTTTGGATATTTTCTTTTGCACTGTCTTCAACCTTACTAATCTTTGCTTCTGCAATGTCAGATTCTCTATTAGTCACTTCCAAAGTAATTTTCCTACAGATAAGCTTTACAGTCTTCATCTCTAGAAGTTTGGTGGGTTTTTTGTTTAATCTCTTCTTTTAAAATAAAAGGAATACAGTTGTAGGAGCAATCTTAATGTCTTTGTCTGATAAGTCCAATATCAGTTCTTCAAAACCACTGTTCTTTCTCCACAATGTGTGTACTTTTCCCCACTTCTTTGCATGTCTGGTAGTTTTTGATTGGTTGCCAGACAAGACAGATTTTTTTCTTGTTGAGAACTTGATATTTTTGCATTCTTATAAATTCTTGAGCTTTATGATGTAATTAACTTTACTTGAAAAGTTTGATCCTTTCAGGTATTTCTTTTTTATATTTTAGGCAGCTCTAGGCTATTTATTCCCTGCACAGGGACAAGGCCATCCTTAGCACTCTACTCAGCATCTTTTGAGTTTTTCCAGTGACAGTAGAAATGACAAGGATCCTGTGTCAGTTAGTGCTTCTTCGCTCACATCCATGTAGTTTACTCACTTTACGTATTAGTTCTCTCCTGAATACTTGATGGGGGTGGGGGCTCTGCAAATATTTTCTTTTTGAACTGTTCTTTTATTTGTAAGTTTCTCTAATCTGTCTTGTAAACTCTAACTGCCTTGATATCCCCTTGTTCTATTGCCTCAACTCAGGGAGTCTGCTATTTTCTGTTTTGCCCTTCTCTGTGCTGTTGCCTGGGAATTTTATCAAGGCTATAAGCAGTAGCATTAGTAGGCCTCGCCTCATTTATTCTTTCTCTTGGGAATCACTGTCTTTCTTTGCTTGATAGCCAGAGTCTTGAGTAGTGTTGGAGTGTGTGTGTGTAAGGGGGAGGAGACTGGGAGTGTGTCACGTCAAATAGTAAATCAATCCCTGTTATTTCATCTTGACCAAAAGCAGAAGTACTTTACTGTGATATGAAAACTGTGATATGAAACTCAAAGATTATGTATTCTTTTTGTATATTTATGACTGATTTACAGCAAAGTAAAATTCCCATAGTAAATTATGTTCATATATATCAGTATTCTTTTCCTCCTTTCTCTCTCTGTCTCTCTTAGATACAGTAGTGACTAGCATGTTTGGGGTTGCTCGTTTGCTTACTTTTTAATAAATGCTCACTAAGCATCTGCTACATGCCATATATTCAGGGAGGCACTGGTGATATAAAGAGTGATGTGATGGTCTGCCCAAACTGACCATAATGTGGTCATTGATTCAAATTTCTCTAAAACCACTTGTGAGCTCATTTCTTGCATGAAGTTATGAGTTGCCTTTTTTTACTAGAAAAAATAAAAGCTCTTCCAGGAGGGAAAAAGAGAACATTTAAATAGCAATTCCTGTGACTAATGTGTGGAACACATTAAGTATCCAATAAATGTGTATTATTTGGATGAATGAATGAATAAAAATTATCTGCAGATTTAATAATTATATTGAAGATTTTAAAAGGACTGTATTTAGCTCATTATGGCTTGAAAGGATTTGAAATACTTTTCTATCTCCCTTGAAAAGTAATTTAATTGGAATTACATATGCCATTGATATGCTCTAGGCACTGTGCTTGGCACTGAAGCCATGGTGTCTTCCATGTTTATGGTCTAGAATTGTGCAAACTACTGACTGTGTCAGAGTACCTAGTAGGGTACTTAGTGCAAACTCACTGGATCATGGAGGGCTTCCAGGAGGAGATAATAGTTAGACTGTGACCTGAACACATGCTGTTTTGGTAAAGCAGCACATGTTGAATGAATTCACTTCTTCCAAGTCCTAAGCTACACGCTTTGAAGCTGGAGTTATACTTTCACATCCAATGTCTGCTTGCTTCTGTTAATAAGCTTTCATATAAAATTAGATGAGCCAAAAAAATGAAATAACCTCCCAGTTGTGTATAATGTGGTATCAGGGCAATACCTTGTTGAAATGAAAAGACCAAAAGTTCTGTTTCCTTTAATACAGGATCCTCTTAAAAGTATCCCAAAGGAAGACTGAAAACTGAGGGTTGAGGTCTTAACAAATGCTTGTTTAATTGAATTGAGGACATAAACTCCAAGAGGCAGCACAAAGAGAAGTTGGGGAATCTGCTGCCTCCCTCCTCTCAGTTCTGGCTGCTGCCTGAGTTCATCTTTCTTCATTCGTTCAGTTCTGCAACAAAGGAGCGCTTCAGTTCAGCAGAGCAGCATAGAGTTTGCACGCATGCTGAGCAGGAGGGCTGTCGAGAGAGACCTTGTAGTAAATACAGAGCGCTCATTGAAATGCCAAGTGTCACTACTTTGGCATTTAATTATCTGACTTGCTGGCAGCTGGAAGTAGGAAAGCAAGCAGAAAAAAAAAAGAAGACGAAAAGGCACTGAGAAACAGAAGGCAGAACTGGACAGTGATCTGATGTAGACAATTGGGCCAGGAGCAATACCTGTGAGGTATGCCCTTAAAACACACTGACCTTGTGTTGGCTCTTAGAATTACCTAGTTTTTGAGAAGCAATATTATATAAAATCCCTCCTGATTTTTAAAAATCATCACTTTGAACATCAGAGACATAATCAATGAACTCTTCAAGTGAAGATCTTTTTAGCTTATGTTCAATGCGGGCTGTCAAAGGTATCTAAACACACAGCCAGGTCATGTGGAAAAGGAATTGGAAGAGAGCAATGCCAGTGTTGTAGGATCTCCATCAAATGTGAATTAAAACGACTTGGCAACAGGTCTAACTTACATCTCAGGTGGAGTAGAGAGATGTGGACTCTAGACAAGTATTTTAATTCTCCCAGCTCTGCCACTTAGTGTGACCTTAGGTCTCCATGCCTGTCAGTTCTCTGAGCACTTAAGTATATCCTATCAGAAGCTTTTATTGCTTGAGGGGTTATACTGGTTTAAAAGTGACTTTATTTAGTGCCTAGCACAGAAGTATTTACACTGAGGGATAGGTTTGAAAAACCTTTTTTTTTTCTTTTCTTTTCTTTTTTTTTTTTTAAGCAACAGACCTCTTTTTTTAAATAAAATATTATAGAGGGCACTCATATTGGAAACCAACAGGAAGGGACTAGCTGCTCAATGAAGTGATAGTGGCTTTTCTCAATTCAAGACACCTTCAGGTATTTCCTCATGTCACCTTTTTAGGTGATCCTACCCTACCTAAACAGCAAGCCCTTCTCACCTCACCCCAAGGTCTGGTTTTCCTGTCCCCTTACCTTGTGCTACTTTTCACCATAACTACCATCATCTGCCATGACCTGTTTGGCTATTGGTCTGCCCCTTTTTGACTGAACATATGTCACATGGGAGGGGGAACTTTATCTGTTATGTTCTCTACTATGCCCCTTGCAGAGAAGTATTCCTAGTACCTAGAGAGAAGTAGGCATTCAGTAGGTATCCTTTTTTAGTGGATAGCCCTTAAATGATCAGTATTGACAAATATGTTTCCTGTTTTGATAGTCTGGTGTTGGGAAAGCCAACCATTGAACTGTGTGGTAAGTGTAGTGCTGAGTGAAGTAAGGAGTATTGTGGGAAAGCAAAGGAAAACCTCTCACCCAGATATGAGAAGTCCAGGAAGACTTCCTGGTAGAGGAAACCTGAACACTTAGGAAAAAGAGACACTTAGCAGTTAATTCACTTGCACTAAAAAGTGGCAGTGCTGATACAGAACAATGAAATAGCACTGGTATGAAGGTCATCTTGTCTCCATTTAATCATGTGGTATTTAGATACCACCCAAGTCAGTATCAGGATTTTAGTCATGTCTATCAGAAATAAATGTAGTCATGGCTCAATCCTTGAGGACTGACTAGAACAGGAGAACTTGCAGGGATGGAGTCCATGGGAATGTTCACATTATTCTGGAGAGCAATATATAGCATTATAGGGGAAGTGGAGATGAAATTTTGGGTTTATATAATACTAGGAAGGTGATGCTAGCAGATCTGTCAGATTCTGATCCAGGAGACTGTTAATTCTAAATCTGATATTTCATGTCTAAGCACTGAAATGGTGGCAATCAAGTATACACATTTTTAAATGCATGTACTTTGACCTAGGAGTTCCAGGTCTAAAAATTTATCTTAAGATAATTTATTCTAACAAAGTAATCAAATTTTGTATGTGTATGTATAGTACATGTTCTTGTGTAGAAGGAACATGCTATGTTAATATTAATCTGTGCATATGCACATATACATGTCACTGTAAAATTATTGGAGACTAATTGTCCAACAAGAGGAGATTGATTTAATACTACAGATAATTGACAATGAAAAATTATGCATTTTGAGGTATATTTATTGCTATGGGAAGCTAATAACCATAAATATTAAGGGAAAAAGTTACAGCAGTTTATACAATATGGCTTTGATTCCTGAAGGAAAGTGTGGGACATATATATAAAAATTTATATCATTTGTGAAATTCCATGGATAAAGTACAGAAAGATATATGTCCATGTATTAGTAATGTTTATGTAATAAATATTTTATACAAGCAATATGTTTCTATTCATCTAAAAAAATAAGTGGAAAGAAATATAATAACTCTTTATATTCACCCCCACACTTTTAAGAAATGGTGAAGTTGTTGGCAAGTTTTTCCCTTGGAAGTTATGATCTATCTTCTTTTGGGCTGAATGTTTCCATCTGCATCTGAGCTCCGGAGGAGGGTTTCCACCTTTCTCCCAGGTTCAGTTCTAGCTCCACTCTCCTGTGAGCTTTGCACTAGAAAGGCCGATTTGTCAGTAGTCAGCTGTTTCTCTTATTTGTTTCTCAGGTTTAGGCCAGGGGAGGGTGCACCCAGTGGCATCAACTGGCCTTTTGTTGTCATGAAATATTACTGTTTTACACTCACAAATAAAAGTTAGCAGCATTTCATTGCTGTGTGGTGTGAAATTAGACCTCCTAACCAGCTGGATGCAACAGCCTGGCGTAGAAATGGTGATGACTGCTAGTGTTCGTGGTTCAATTCAATTAGGAATATTTTTTCCTCCTCTTTGGTGAAAGGGGTAGTCAAGATGAATGCCTCACAAACTTCTGAAATATGTACTTGTATAAAAGAACTATTAAAGTAGAATAACATCTCTATGATCTTTGAACTAAGCCATCATTCTGCCATTATTGATGTAGCTGCTTTAAGCCGTCTAATTAAAATCGGAGTGACAGATTTGTTATTGAAAATCTGAAACCCAGCTCACATCCCGTACAAGCACATCTGAGCAGGGTATATATCTGCTGTTTTGATGGGCTCTCAAAATTGCTAAGCTGTACCGGGTGCCAAAAGGAATTCAATAAATCCTTTATTTTCTTACCGAGCAGTTCTCATTAGTCTTTTTAATAATAGCACTAGTGGATATCAACTTCAGTTCTCCAAAATAAATTAAGTGTGTCCATTAGAGTTGTAATTATAGCATCAGATATGAGTTTATTCTGCAACAAAGAGATGGTAAGGCTGACAGAGCCAAGCACTTTCCTTTTGGCCTTCATATTTTAAACATTGTGTAAAATGTGGATCTAATATCTGGCTTGGGGAGGGGTGACCTATCAAGGTCTTTTGTCATCGGGACTAACAATATTTCTCCCCCCTTGGAGTTCTGAGCATATGGTAACAAGTGGTGTGAATTCAGCAGATACTGAGTGAAAACTGGTCACCAGTGAGCAGCCTGTAGTTCAGAGCCTGCTAAACAAACCGCATAAACCTCGGAGTAGGAGAACATGACAGAAGGCTGCGTTATCTGAAAATTTAGCTAATTTTTTTTTAAGTTAGCAGGAGCCATCTGTCATGGTTATTCAGATTTGAGGGCAAAATTGAACGGAAGGCATTGCAGGGCGATTAGACAAGTTCTCTCAAAATATTTTCATACCTTTCCTTCTTGTCAGAAACTTTTTTTAACCAAAGATGTCATTCCACTTCCTTTTTTTAAGTTTCTGTCTTCCATGCCATGGGGAAACCTTGTTATTCTGTTGGTACTGAAGAACAGAGTAGACTGCAAATAGATGAGTGTGTGGTATATGAAGTTTATTCTGGACCTCAGTATCTTACAGCCTTCTAATGTAATTCTCAGTCTTTACTGTGATGTCTGGATAGTCTAAGTTAGCCCTTAAGAGATTTCTATGGAGATTGGGAGAAGTAACATTTAAGCTAGGCCCTGCTCCTATGTCCAGAAAAGGACATAGGGATTATTGAGCAGAAAAAAGGAGCAAGGGCGCAGAAGACTGCATTTTATGGTAGAACTTACCATTACTGTCCTGACATTCAGCTTTTCCCCACTTCTTTTTCCAATTTAAAAGAAGAGTTGCTGTTACTTCCCAAGTCATGAACAGTAACACAGGTTTTGGAAACACTCTCCTTTTGGCCAAGTGTGGAAAAATGTAATTTGAAATGATATTTGCATCTTTTAATTATGTGCTCAAGGTAACTTTCCCTTCCCATCTTCTAACTTCATTGTTAAAAGAAAAAAATTCACGTGTTGATGTGAAGGCAATTGGGTGTCATTTCCCTTTAAATAGTACAAAACATATGGGGGCAGGATTGCATTTGTCACAAATTGTCAAAATATTTTTTTTTAAGAAACCAAAATCTTCTAGGGATGGTTCCAAATGTGCCTGATTTCCCTGAGCAGTGAGCAGTGCGACCTTTACATTAGCAGATATATTTATAAATACACATATGGTCTGCCAGGACCTGATTGGCTACTGGTGTGATGAACCAGTTGACAGAATTATGGTGTTTCACCTACGTGGAGTTGAGTTTAAAAAAAAATACTGATTTACCTAAGCAGTTTTCATTTATAGTCACCTAATTTAACTGGTTTTATTGACAGGTGCAATTTGTTAATGTAGCAGAGGTTTTAAATGAATTGATTTTGTTTTTCTATGATGTCTATACGATGATAGCTTTTTCCTCTGGTTAATACATGAGATTTGTCAAGATGAACAACAACCAGTGAGACAAAAGAGAGCCAGATGTGTTTATTCGGATGAGTGTAGGTAAACCCTAAGTATTACTGGTTTCTAGTCTATTTTAGGTTCTTGAAGAAGTTTAGAAAGTAAGCACCTATAAGGTAGTTTGAATTTATCAAAAAAGAGTTGCCATGTAAATGCAAAAACAAAATAGAATGTTCTACCCAGAGATCTGCAAGTTTAAGAAAGTTTCAGAAGTCAGGCACAGAAAAGTGACCTTAATATGGCTGTGGGAGCTTTTACTGAACTAGGTGATAGTAATATTTTTCAGATAACTGAGGATGGTGTTTTTGTTAGTGGGGAAAAGGATGTCCTAAAGCTAATTCCATACAGGCTTTGTGGACTCCACCCCCACCCGAGGCCAAAGACATTGGGAACTCCAAATCCCATCACCACCAAAGGGAAGGTGGCTGGGACCTGAGGGTGGGGTTAAGCAGCCAGTTTGGTATAAAGCGTCCAGTCAGCTCTGAGAGTGCCTTTGGTTTTCCAGGTCGGCGGATCGGGTTAGATGCATTAAAGACTTTATTTCCCTATTTTCTCCCTGAGTTGTACATTTTCCTTATTTCCTTTTCCCTTGTAAATAAACCTTTTATTAACCTTTTGTGTATGCCTGTAGTGGAGTATTAATAAGTTCCTTTTAAAAGCGCGGGTGAGGACCCACAGCCAGGCAACCCGTTCAATTTCGGGGCTGCCCTATAACATTTTCAGTCTTTTAAAACCAAAGATCCACTTTTGAAAAGCAAGGTCCAGTTATCACCTCCCTTCTTGCCCTCTGGAATGTACTTCTTTTGCATTTCCTTCCTCTGACTTCTCACTCCCTCTCTGTTGAGATCCTTTTTTTTTTTTTTTTTTTTAGTATTTATTTATTTGTTGATACAAGAATCAGGGTACCGGCCAGATGCATGAGGGAGGTTGAGAGGATTCACCAGAAAACAGATCAGGGAACAGAACAGGCAGACTGCCGAAATGCACTGCTGAGGAGAGCAGCGGGCGCGACAGGAGAGGTCTGCGCGCCATGTGGGACCCTCGCCGGCCAGCCGGGATTGAACCCGCGCTGCAGAGACTGTGGACAGCTTCACAGCGCGGCGCTCAACCACCTGCGCCACCAGGGGAGGTCCTGTTGAGAATCTTCTTGACTGCTGGTTTAGATCTGGTTTATCTCCACTAGCCAAGGGATTTTGTAGAACTGGACTTGCCAAGGTTTGTGTTATAAAAATGAAAGATATTCTACTATATTTGAAATGAAAAATTATAATATTTAATGCCCTTGTTCAAATTACACTACAGTCCTAGGAAATTCTAATCTCCTACCCCCTCTGGGAATCACTGATTGAAAAGGCTTCTTTCTCTTGCCTCTTTGTCCTCCACAGGCATTGTCACATTTTTCTAATTCCAGCACCTTTTGTTTTCTTTTCCTTCTCTTTTTGCTTTTTTCATGTTAACATTTCTGGGTACTTTTTGATTTCTGAGTATCCACTTTTCTCTGGCTGATGACATTAAAGGACATTTTCCCTACACTAAGACAATGAAATTGCCTGAGTGAATTGCATACTTTTGCAACTGAGTTCATTTCTTTTTCAGCTTCACAGGCGCAGTGAAATGTGTAAATAGGGACCTTAATTCTCCCTTAGCTGCGATCTATAGTCTGTAACACTTCTGAAGTGGAAAAAACATATGAATGCTGTTCTTTTAAACCAGTAATAGTTTCATTGTGAATTTCCCCTTGTGTTCTCTATCCTCTACTAGTTGCTACTAGTTGCTTTCTCTGAAGGCACAAATGGAGCTGCTTGACTTTTAAAGAACAGGAGAGGCCACAGTCCATCTGTTGGGAAGTTTTCTAGCTCCACTCAGTACCTAATTTCATTGAATTCACTCAAAAATAAAAATTTCAAATGGAACAGAAATTCCTTAGGGAACTAACTTATTCCCATATGTGTGGACAGGTAATTTGGAAGCTTTGTTCAAGAGAAATGCAACTCACAGTTGGCTGTGTTTCAAGGGAAGTTTCTGGATCCAGAAATAAATCCTTAAAAAAGGCTAAAGGTGCAGTTAAACCACGTTCCCTTTGTATTCATCGATTATAGTAGAGTGCAGTAGAAACCATTCATTAATTTATTCAAACCCAGTTCTTGACCTGCCACTGTATGTAATTCATAAAATTTTATGTTAGGAAAGAAAAAAAAAAAGTGTAAATCCAGAACTCTTCACTCTGTTTTCATGTATGGTAGGGAAGGTCTTAAAAAGCTTTACACATTTCACATGCAAAATAAAGTAGAAATTGGGTGAGAATTTGTACCATATGTCCACTTATTTTTTGAATTTACAGGAATTACAAGTGATCCGAGCTAATAAAATTTCATTTTTATAAGAAATCTCTTCTGTTAAATCTCATCTAGGTCTGTGAGGTTCGAGATGCATTACAAAAAATAAAAAAAAATTGGTTAGCTTTTAACATCAAAGTAAATAGGTAGACATTTACAAAATTAAAGTTTAAAAATTTTGATGTTTTCCTCCAATTAATATTTTATTTGGAAATGGTGTCTTTTTAAAAATTTACTTATATATTTATATGTATTTTACATCTTTTTTTGCTTTCTTTTCTCAGGTGTAGTCCCCAAAGAATTTCCAACACCAGTTCACTGGTTTACCATCGCCATAGTCCCTTGTGCTCTTCCCTCCCTCATTTTGATCCCTCTCCCTCTCCCTCCTCTGTAGAATGTCTGTGATTTATAGTTGTCTACTTTTGTTTTGTTATTTTTTATTGTTACTATTTTTTCCCCTAATGCCTTATTTGGTTCCCATATGTTCCTGCTATAAGTGAAACCACCAGATATTTTTCTTTTTCCTTCTGACTTATTTCATTGAGCATAATCCCTTCTAGTTCCATCCATTGTTGCTGTGAATGGCTTTAGTTAGTCTTTTTTGATTGCTGAATAGTATTCTATTGTGTATATATACCACATCTTCTTGATTCAGTCATCTATTTCGGGGCATTTGGGTTGTTTCCAAGTCTTACCTATTATAATAGTGCTGCCATAAACTTAGGGGTACAGTATTCTTTTGAATTAGTGTTTTTGTGTCTTTTGGGTATACCCCTAGTAATGGAATTGCTGGGCCATATGGTAGCTTCATTTTTAGTAGCCTGAGGAACCTCCATACAGCTGTCCATAGTGGTTGGACCAGTTTGCATTCCAGCCAGCAGTGTAGGAGAGTTCATTTTTCACCACATCCTCGCTAACATTTGTTGTTGCTAATTTTTTTGATATGTGCCGTTCTTACTGGTGTAAGGTGTTGTTATCTCATTGTGGTTTTGATTTAATTTCCCTTATTATGAGGGATGCTGAACATTTTTTCATATGCCTGTTGGCCATTTGCATTTCTTCTTTGGAGAAGTGTCTTTTAAGTTCTTCTGTCCATTTTTTGACTGGATTGTTTACTTTGTTTTTGCTGAGTTGTGAGTTCTTTTTATATCGTTGTGATCAATCCCTTGTCAGTTGCATGGAGTGCAAAATTTTTCTCCCAATTAGTAGGTTGTCTCTTTGTTTTGGTTAATGTCTCTTTTGCTATACAGAAGCTTTTTAGTTTGATGTAAGCCCAGCTGTTTGTCTTTTCCTTCACTTTCTTTGCTATGGGGGATGAATCTTTAAAGATGTTACTGAAATGTATTTCTTGTAGTGTTTTACCTAGATTTTCTTCTATATATTTTATTGTTTTAGGTCTTATATTCAGATCTTTTATCCATTTTGAGTTGATTTTTGTGCATGGTATGAGATAGTAGTCTAGTTTCATTCTTTTGTTTATGGTGGTCCAGTTTTCCCAGCACCTGGAAATGGTGTCTTTTTCAAGTTGTTTTCTAGGATTCGCATTTTATTTTTAAAAAGATAGCTTCTAGGGAGTTGAAAAAATTTAATTATAATTTTTATTTTAAAAATATAAATGTGTTTTAGAAAATCCCAGGGCAGTTTTGCCAAATTTGATACATGACATTGTGGTTTTGCAACAAAATATCTTTGTTTTAGGATGTATATTGAATTATGTAAGAGTGAAATGTGACACCTAAGATTTACTTTAAAATGTATCAGAAATGAAAGGATGGGTGAAACACATGGGGATGGGGTTTATCACCCTATGTTGCTTACTCTTGAATAAGTTTAAAGTTTTTCGTAGAAAAGTGTTTTTAAGTTAAAAAATATATAAGGTAGAAGTTTGCTATGTGTAAATCATCAAGTTTACAGCCAATACTGAAGAAAAAAGCTCAGGTTTCTTTCGGGAGCCCCTTCTCTAGGACATCATTATTTGTAACAGGGCTTTGAAGCTGACAGTCCTCTAAAAATCGAACAACTGTACTTCCCCCTGACCCTTCATTTCCCAGTTCCAGAGGTAATCAATAACCAGAGTGTAAAGTACCAGAAGTTTAAAGTTATATTAGATAGAAGAGTAAAGAGTTGTTATGGCATACCATGTGTACAAATTTAATTGTAAAACAGAGAAATAAAAAGTCTAAACCCTCAAAGACCTATTGGGGAAAATGGGGGATAGAGCTATATAGTTTCATCCTTCCCACTACTCATCAAAACTGAATTTATGTAAATAATGTGCAAGTGTACTGCTTCATAGAACAGTATCCTACTCTATGGCATTATGAAAACTAATGGAGTTATGAATTGCTATCCCAGTACCATGTGTATATCTTTGTGAACAAAAGCCTCTACTTCCACCATGGATGGCAGAAGCATGCCTCCTTCTCACATGTTTTCTTGGTAGCAAACAGGTACATTTAAACAGTGGCATCCTTAGTGCTGCATTGCCTTCAGTGGTGCTGCTAACCTGGGTAAGGTTAAGATGTGAATCAAAGGTCTCTTTTCAACTCTGAGAAGACAGCAAAACAGTCCAGCTTTCAGAAATATAGTCAGACTTAATTGCTGGAGCCAAATCATCAGTTAAATACAAGATGATCCTTTTCAAAGAACTGTTATTACAGGCTTAAGTGTAAATACACCAAATAGAGCAGGTACAGCATGCCCATCAGATAACCATATGCCTATCCTGCTACTGTTTGTGTACTGCAGATTAATTTATTGTGTTAAGACCCAGCTTTGCATCCTGGCAGTTGTGTTGCCAACAGAGCCCCAGTATGTCAGTTGCATCTGCGTCTTAATTGTGCAATAGATCTCCTTTCCTTTTCTTGCAAACCTGTTATTAGTTTCCCCAAATGGCTTATTTTGAATTTTCTCTTCTCTGAAGAATGCCATTTTTAGGTTCAAATGATGACTTCATGGAAATCAAATAGTCACTCCTCCTTTTTTTTCCCCCTGGGTCAGTTTTACCACTACCCAGTCTTGCTTTGTGTCAGTATTAAAACACAAAATAGAAATTAACCTCAAGCCCCTTCCGATAGAGGTGACATCAAACAAGAAGTGTTGTGTCTGCATGTGGACAAAAAATGTCTACAGTGAGAGCCCCAAAGTCCTTACTTTAAACCAGATAAAGTGGTTTTCTCACCATGGCTGTTCTTCAGTGGTGAGGAACCATGAAGCTTCTTCCTCCCCTCCCCTCTTCCTCTCTCCCCTCCTCCCTTTCTTCCTACTGTCCACCCTTTCCTGCCTTTCTGTCTTCCTTTCCATCCTTTTTTGTTTTATCCCAGAAGGTCAGTATCATTCAACCAACTTTATTTTGTTTTGTTGCAAAATCAAGATCTTACTGACCAAGTGCTATGGGTAAATCATCAAGTATACAGCCAATTTTGAACCTCTAGACCCACTTGGAACTCATTACCTAACTTGGTAGATGCTTATCTTCTCATCCTTCACTCTTTAATTGCTAGCTTCACCCAAGGATGATGGCAACTTGGTAAATGTTCTTGGAAATTTAGAAGGAGTCGAACTGTGTTGACTGTAGTGAGGGTTCTGAGTGATCAAAATGATCTCATTTTCTGTTCCACAAAAAAGTCTTACACCGCCATGCTTTAGGACCGCTTTTCTTAACCTCAGAAGTAATGACATTTTAGGTTGGATAATTTGGGGGGAACAGAAGAACCATTCTTTACATTATAGGGTGTTGAGCAGCATCCCTGGCCTCAGCCCACTAGTGTCACTAACACCTCCCCCCTCACACATACACTCTTAGTTGACACTTACCATTGTCTCCAGAAAGAGAAATTGTCTGTGAAAGGAAAAATGGCCTGTGGTTGAGTTTGCTATAGGATATAATACTGGTAGTTCTCTTATATCTAAATTTTTTAACTGTGGCAAACTTTCAGAATGATAAAACTTTATATTCTCCTTTTCAAATAATATACTTACTGTTTTCCCAAGTTGACTTAAGAAGAGAAAAAATTTGCATTTTGGATTTCATGTTCCACAAATTGACAGAAGTTTCTGTAAAAGAAGAATTAACACTATCTTTTTATACTACAAGGACTTTAAGATCAAATAACTTCTGTGTTTTTCACATTATCTTATCTTGTTTATGACAATTTCAGCCTCAAATCTTTACCATATCAGTGAAACAGAAAGTCTTGTTTACTCCTTGCTTAGGAAATTTCCGAGCTTAAGCAGAAGAATCTGTGCCAGATATTTGGTGGTTATATATGTGTACGAGCTCTGAAAACCACCCTTAATACTTGTTTTCAAATTACTTTATGTGCCAACTTTTTGCACTTAAATGGAGACGAAAGCTAAAACTAAATTACTAACTTCCTGGTTGAGAATAAGGGTGCGTGAATGCAGTGTGTGTTATTTATTTGGAATACAGAAAGACACTGAAATGCTAAATAAAATATTTTATCATAGGTAGCATTAATCCATCAAATTGCAGGGCACATATCCTAAAACAGAAATTAACAGATCAATTTATAGCTCCTCACCTAGCTCCCTTCCATGAACGTGTACTCTGAAAATGCCTCTTTAAAAAAAAAAATTTATATATATTTTTTACATCATTGTTCATTTTTGTACAATATATGCTTTCTCCTCTTACATGTAGTCCCTTTAAAATTCCCACCACCGATTCACCCATGAACCATCATAGTCCCTTATGCTCTTCCCTCCCCTGTTTTGATTCCTCTGCATACCAGTCCCTTGCAGAGTGTCTCTGATTTATAGCTGCCTGTTAATATATTTTTTTAATTTATCATTATTGTTATTTTTTTTCTGACCCTTATCTGATATTTTTCTTTTTCCTTCTGGCTTATTTCACTGAGCATAATCCCTTCCAGCTCCATATGAAAATGCCTCTTTTTGAATTTTACTCAATATCTGGACAGAAGTACTAGATTGCCTAACTTTCCAGTTGTCAGGATTGATTCTGAAAGCAACCACTTTGACTTCTAACATGCAGGCATGGAACTTGAAGGATTAGGGTTAAAATAAGGGGTGGGGGTGCAATTGTATGGGGAATATAAGCAAAATGAAAATGCATACATTGTGCAAAAATGAAAAATGATGTAAGAATTATATAAAATAAAATATTAAAAAATGCAAAAGAAAAATGAAGAATCCAAGTTACTTTGGTTAATTTTACACTGCAAACCCAGTCCTTCACAGTCCTGTTGGTTAGGAAGAAGATATCTCCAGAAGAATCAAAGAGCTATCTTGGACTTCAGGAGCTTCAACCCAACTAAAAAGCACCATTTGCTGTAAATAATTACTTGATGGTCAATAGCTCTTGAAATCTCTGCTTTCATGGATTTGATCCTGATCACCTTATATCTATTCTGATTAAGTAGGCAAATAGCTGGGTGTCTGTCTGGTATGCGCAGATCAAAAGAGGATCTGCTTAGGGTGGAAATATTGGGTATTAAAAATCCTTTCCCTGGACCTATTCTTCTTTGGACATATTTCTTGTCAGGTATGGGGACTAGGCAGGGTCTGCTCACTTTTGAACTTCTGCATTTCTAACCTGAATGTGGATTCTAAGCAACCTTTTATTCAAAGAAAGAATAATAGATTGAAAAAGAGATTGATATTTCAGCTTCTGAGTCTTCACTTTGTGCTGACAAATTAATTGTCTGTTTTACCTTCTTTGAACAGTGAGGCTCTGTTCAGTTTGCTGGGTCACATGCATTTCATTACACTATATCTCCGTGACAAAGGAAGCTAAGGGGTAAAAATGAACCCAGAGATGAGTCAAGGGTTTGGCTTGAGTTCTGTGACTCAAACATGGACGAGTCATTGGTCCTGACAGTGTCTGTGACACAATGGAAAAGGTCTGTGGCAAGCTTTGTAGATGGAGTCCAGCACATTTTCCAAGGGCTGTTTTGTCTCAAGACTCTGTGGAGTCATATTTAAATTTGCTCACTCACTCATATTTAAATTTTACCCAGACAGCCCAGTCTAAACCCCAATGGGTGGAATAACCGCCTAAATATACTAAGTACATTTGGTATTTCAGACTTTCTTTCCTGAAATTTAAGATCAAATTTCTTTCAGGTATAATGATGAAATAAATGTTCTATTTCTTGATTTCTGTGGTATTCAATTTCAATAATTAATTGAGCTGTGCACATGTCATTTGTGAGATTTCCTGAATGTAAGCCGGGGATCAAAACGGTGCTGCAGAGGCGGCGGGCAGCTTCGCAACCCAGCGCTCAACCGCTGCGCCACCAGGGAGGAATGGAAAACTTTTAAAGAAAAAATGGATTAAAAAAATTATTTTCAGGTACACAAATTACTGAAAATGAGTTAGCTAGGTACTGGCAGAGAGAGGTCCTTATGTAATGGCCATCTTGACTAACTGCTCAAGAAGAATTGCACATCCTATATCAATTGTGATTAAATGATTGTTTACCTGATTACTTGAAACATAATGATGAAGTCACCAAGAGTAACACAAATTTATGAAAAACTTAGCATAGGGAAAAAATGGAAGCATAGCACCTTAGCGAGCTTCCAGATATCATTTGTATAATTTAATCAAACATTTTTGCAAATGTACCTCTATTAAACTTTTTAGGAGGCTTATCACACAAATTATATATATATTTTCATATTGTGTATAATCATTTCATTTTGTGATACTGAAAAATACTATCTCCTTAAAAAAATCCTTTGCTGCTTTACTGATAAGTTTTCTGACTTGTTTAATTAGATTACAATGGGTATTGAGACTAGTGCTTTTGGACTATATATCGTTTCATCAGCACCATAATGACTCTAAAGCATTTACCATATCTCTGCTGCCCCATTCAGTTAGAATAATTTTGAGAGCCAATAAAGGTGAAGATTCCTTCTGAATATGCTGCTGCAAGATAAAATCATATTGTCAAGGTCTTCATCCCCTTATACCAGCACTGTGAATTTGAAATCCAATTTTGCAAACTCTTAAGTTATAACCCAGAGGTCTTCACAATCCTCATAATATTTTAGCCCATGCAATTGGTAAATCCATTTGAATTTAGATTTATAGTGAGGAGGGAGGGATAAGGAAGCTAATCTAAGTTAATGGAAAATGTAATTATAGGTTATAGAGATATAATTTATGGGATTTTCTTTTCACACAGCAAAACAATATACTCACAACAATGTACAAAGTATTTTCCTCACCGCCTGACCCCATTCACCCTCCCCCTTAAAATAATAAGTGTTAACAGTTTGGTCCATGTGTGAATCTTTTTTATGGTTATAGAAACAAAAACATATACATACATGATTTTCCCATTTTATTAAAAAATTGTGATCCTACTATATATATATATATATATATATATTTCAGGACATAGCTTTTCTCTACTAGCAGTATATTATGGATGTTTCTTCAGGTCAGTACATATAGCTCTAACACATCTTAATAGCTGCATCATAGCCGAGAGCATTGTAACTGAGGAGTTCAGGCTGTACCCTGTTTTCTGCTCCTGTAACAAATGAAGCAATAAATATACTGGTATATTTAGACTTATATACTAATGTTGGTTTTTCAGTGAGATGGAAAACTTTTTTTTTCTTTTTTTAAAGATTTATTTATT
This sequence comes from Talpa europaea, assembly GCF_964194135.1. NCBI lineage: Eukaryota > Metazoa > Chordata > Mammalia > Eulipotyphla > Talpidae > Talpa > Talpa europaea. The sequence continues at coordinate 34,090,870 of NC_140074.1, forward strand.
TATTATACAAGCACTGGGTACAGTCAGAAATGCGGGAGGTGAGAGAATTCACCAGAGCCAGAGGGGAGAGCAGAGCAGGCAGACTGACAAAGTACACTGCTGAGGGGAGCAGCGGGTGGCAGGAGAGGTCTGTGTGCCATGTGGGACCCTCGCCCGGAGGCCGGGGATCAAACCGGTGTTGCAGAGGCTGCGGGCAGTTTCGCAACCCAGCGCTCAACCGCTGCGCCACTGGGGAGGGATGGAAAACTTTTAAAGAAAAAATGGATTTAAAAAAATTATTTTCAGGTACACAAATTACTGAAAATGAGTTTGCTAGGTATTGGCAGAGAGAGGTCCTTATGTAATGGCATCTTGACTAACTGCTCAAGAAGAATTGCACATCCTATATCAATTGTGTACCAGATGAAAGAGTCCCCTAAATGTCAATATTTGCAGGAAAAGATTAGCAGTTGCCTAAGACTGGGGTGGGAACAAAGTTTTTACTGTCAATAGGTATAAGAAATCTCTTAGGGATAATGAGAATGTTCTAATACTGGATTATGGTGAGAATTGCACAATTCAGTAAATTTACTAAAAATCATTGAAACTGTATTTTAAATGGAGTGAATTCCATGATATGCAGATTATATCCTTAAAAGTTGTTGAAAATGTTAAGTTTTCAAGCAGTTTATGACTTTTTAAATTATTGTTGGCATTATCTAGGAAAAATTTTTTTTCAGCCCACCTACACCTGTTTGATTTATTATAGTCTCAGAACTCTGGGAAATTGCTCAATAAATATTTTCTGCATTTAAATAAATAAATATTTTTGCCCTTAATGATTTCAATAGTCAGTTTTCAGAGTGGTGTTCAAGAAACCAAGATCTTATTTAGATACTTGTTGAATTTTGTCAGTCCTGTCCAGTCATTCATTCAACAGTCATAACCTGAATACCTAGTGTGCCAGACATTCTTCTAGTCATCTGGGATATATTCATGTCAAAGACCGATAAAGATCTCTGCCTTCATGGAACTTGTATTCTAGGTTAAAGTCTAAGAAAAGAGAGAAAACCACTATTTCAAGTCATAGCAGAGCTTCCCAAATGAATCACCTGGGTTTCTTGTTAAAAATGCAGATTCTGCATCTGTCGGGAAAGAGTGTAGAATTCTAGATTTCTACCAAACAATTTCTACAATAATTCTAGATTTCTACCAGCACCTAGTGGTGTTGATGCTCCTGGTTTGAAGACCACACTTTGAGGAGCAGAGTTTTAACATACAGTGACATGTATGTGAGGTTATAAGAGGTTGTGGGTATTTTATACCCTGAGTGTTCCCCAATTCCCTCCTATTCATTCCAGGTATCAAATGAACAAAACCAATGGAAATGGGAGGGTTTGTGGCCAGTAGCTCTTGGTCATCATCTGGTACCTATTCAGTATGTCTTTGCTGCATGAGAAATGTGCTATTTCCTACAGATATGAGGAACATAGTTAATCTCTGGTTAACCCTTTCACCAAACTGGCCTCCCTACCCGCATGTTTGGTTGGAAGGTTAGGGAAATTGAATTTTCTGCACACCTTTTATAACTCTTCTCTAGAGTCTTGATGATTAGAATTTAGGGTGCTACTCAAAATTATGAACCGATGGCTGTAGTGATCAGATTAGAAAAGAGGGAGTGTGAATGAAAATATTTTTTGAGTGCCTAATTCATGTACTTGAACATTAGAGAAACCTTAGGAGGAGTTTATTATTATTTTCATTTTCAACCATGAAAACTATGGCCCTTGGCATCTATTAATTTATTTTGTTGATTTTTTTTTTTTTTACCAAAATCAGAGAACAGTAGTTAGCCGAACTAAGAATAGAATTATTTGTATCTGATTTCTAAGAGACAATGATGCCATTAGTTTCACACCCTGCTGGAGATTTCTTAGTTAAGGAAAATTTCTTATCTCATAAGAACTCCTTCAATTTATATAGCTCTTAAGTTTGAAGGACCATAATATCAAAAAAAAAAATCACTTCACCTATAGCTCCACTATTATCCAGGTACTCTGAAAATACAAGGGGCTTTACATTTTCTGTTATAAATCATTTCACCTGATACTTTTTGTGAAGATAAAATGTGAAAAGATTCTGTTCCTCTCTCTTGTTCTTTTCAAATAGTCCAGCATGGTAGGCAAGATATGTTCTAGGCCTAGACAACTTTAGAAATATAGAAACATCATCTGTTGGTGAATAATTGATCCTTGTTATATGCCTGAAAATATTTTGGGCTAGTCATCTTCAGAAAGCCAAATTTATTTAAGCATAGTCACTAGTTAAAGTACAACTTGAGATTGAATTCCTAGGAAATTAGAAAAAGAATTTTAGATAATAACTGGAATCTTCTTTATATGTTCTCTCATACCCCCCCACTTTATTTTTTTTTTGGCAATTTCTTGGCCTTTCGTCAAATGCAGTGCAAAGAAAATGTAATTAACACAAGTGTGTTTTATATGCCTAGTAATAGATTTTTTTCATTGAAACATAACCTTTATGTGATGCTTCTGTTATTACTGGCTGTCAGGTGAAAATTAAATGAGCTTGCTTTGAGCTTCAGATTTATCTTTCTGTCTACAAAAGGCTATGTGAGAGTCTGTGGAGATACATAGCATTTACTGATGATTCTGTAAATTAATCCCATCAATCTGTGGTAAACATAATACATCCTCTCCTTGAAGCAAATAGCTGGAGCTAGCATTAATACATTGCAACCCAGCACCTCTTTGCATCTTCTGATTAGAAAATATCTCCAGCTACCAAGAAGTTATACAGTTAGTGCACAGATGCTTTTGTTCACTTAAAACATACATGGCAGCTTGAAGCTGTCCATGCATCCTCACAGATTGGAAAAAAATGCCCGACTCACCAGTAGAATATTGTGTTCTGTGCACTGCAGTTTCATAGCAATCAGATTGAGAAATGAAACTGAAATCTTACATAAGAGTCACAGAAGGCTCTTCCATGTACTGTCTTAGAAGAGTTTGTCTTTTTATACTTTTTTTCAATGCAAATCTTGTCTTTGGTCAATAAGTGGGCCTCCTCCCAACTGAACCTGTCCCCACTATAATATTGATCTGGGTTGGGAAAGACACCACCAATTGCTTTACCTGCATTTCTAAATGCAGAAACTTATGTGGCCCTTCTGCTTTAGAAGTGTGAAACCTAGGATCAAGGAGAAGCCTTTTTAATTCTTTAGTCAGCATTCCCCATATTTGATGTCTCTATCAAAAGGCAGTCCTAAGGAGATCAGGACTGACATTAGCACTGAGTCACCAAGCGTTTGAAAATGAGATCCCACTTGGCGAAGCACCAAAAAGTTTTCAGTTTCCTTCGATAACTCAGACTTCACAGGGGAGCAAAGTTTGACCTAACATATTAGGAGAAAAAGCAGCACATCTCCAGCAGAGCCAGAAATACTGAAGGAGCAGTCCTCACTTCGTTATTCCAGCACTCTGGCTGCCAGTTTTATTCAGAGCTCCAGAAGTGCAGGGGATGTGTGAACATGTCAAATTAATGAAAAACAAAGTTAAACATTTCAGAACCTGCAAAAGGGTTCAATTCCAGAAATGAGCAAAGGTTTGGGAAGAGCCTTATTTTTTTAGTGAGGTTTATTCATCCTCCATAGACACAAAAATAAGTCTTTCAAAGAACATGAATTTTTGAGGCATTTGGCAACATGCAGACTCTGGCAACCTCTCTTTATTTATACCATGTAATTATACTTGCCTTTTATATGTGTGTCCTTTTCATTATTGAGCCTAACATGGTCTTTTGTGAAATTCCAGTTATTGATTAGCACTGGCAACTCTGAAATGTGGCTTTTTATACGTCAATAAATCTCTCCTTTTTTCCCCCTTCTTAAATCACAGCAGATCTTTTTGGACATTTGGAGAGAAAACAACTTAAAATTCACATCCAGATCTTGGCTGCCAATTCAGGACTTTGTTACTATGAGATTTGCCAAGTTTCTAGCTTATTCCTTGCTGCAAGTGCAGAGTTTGGGGGTGGGGGATCCCTGTAGCTGGAGTAAAAACTGAGTGACATCATTAGAACTCAGCTAAATCTGTGATTCCCGTGAAATTCTAATCTTCACATCTCCCTCTCTCCTCTTTCTTGTTTCCCTTCAACTCATCCTAAAGTCAGTTCTCAAACAAAAAGCAAACAAAAAACTGCTCAAAGGCATGATATTAGTGACCAACTATGAGAATATCAGATTTGTTTGAATAAATATAAGTAAACAACCAAAGCCTTGGCCTTTCTTCAGGAGATTTAATCAACTTTTGTCAGTTGTATGTGCACAGTGTAAATTTTCATTAGGGAACTGATACCTCTTTTTAAAAAAGAAAATGAATATTTCTGGGGATGAAACCAAGGAGGCATGAGTGGGAGCACCAGGTATTTCCAGCTTCCCTTTATTCTATCCAAAAGTTATCATTTTGTATTATCTATAGTGCACCCAAGAAAAATTAGTAGCAGATAATTATCCTAAATTCAGTTATATTTAGGGTTCAATTTCTTTAGGACAAAAACAGCAGTTCTGTAATAATTTTATTTTCACATTTATATCAGGATACAATAAGCTCACAATTTTTTATTTAAGAAGCTTTCAGTAATTTAAATGACACCTTTGAGCCTCAAAGAGTTAAAGCAGCTTTTCATGCTGCCTGTTTTGCAGTTTCTAAAGAGCCCTCATTCTTTTGAAATTAATAGACTTGCTCTTACCTTTGTGTAATTATACAGAGATTTGCATGTAGACCCACTAAACCTGCCAACTCTAGCAAATGGTAGAGTTAGTAACTATTCTCAATATGGGTGAGCCCACAAAGTACTGTTTCAGAATGGAATGCTATTTCCTCACAGCAAATTTCCTTCTTCCTATTGAATGTTGGCAACCTTGATTTTGGAATATTTTTGCATTTACAATCAAGAAACTTTCAAAGAATGTTATTCTGACTGGCTTATTAGAGACCCATGATTTATAGTGTCTTTAATTCCACCTGACTTCCATTGGGTGTTTGCTGGATAGAACATGGAATGTGTTCAGATTCTGTCAAAGCCCAAGAATAGCATATTTTTGCCCATATCAGATTCAAGCCTATATTCCAAGCATTCATTTTATTCTTTTATTTATATATATTTTGTAACATCAAAGGGATTAATACATGGGTTTTGGGACTCATGTCATTTATTGGATACTGTTTCCACATCTTCTGGGGTCAGAAGGCCATTACAAGCCATATAGCAAGAACACAGTGGGTTCTGATAAACCATTTACTTTCTTGTATTGCAAGAGCCTATTTAAGGTGATCCTTGTGCTGCTGTCAGAGCAATGAGGGTCAGCAGTTGTGGTGACAAATTAGTTTTGACAAGCTTAATGACCCCAAAGAAGAAAAGTCTGTTGCTCTGATAGCAACTGGGGAATAATTGGTGAGCTCAGCCAAATGGGGAATGTGTTAAAATTCCCCGATTCTCTATGGCAGGCCAATTACACCATTCAGCAAAAGGGTGGAAGGTTGCCATCCACTTCTTTAGCCTTACAAAAGCATCAGCAGGCTATATTTCAATCAATTGAATTTGGTTTGGCGGGACATTAGGACATTGAAAGAAACAACTGGATCTTTCAAACTATGTTCATACAAAAAACTTGGGTAAAGAGCAAAACAAGAATTTTTGTAAGGCACCAGTGGATAATGTTGATTTCACTATTGGCAGGTTATGCTGATAGATAATGGGTGAAGTCTCTGTCCTCTGCCCAGGGTGGGGAGGCTCCGTGTAGGTTCATTAGAGTAAGTAAATGATTAGTAAATTATTACAAATTGTCAGTATACCCAAGCACAGTTTTTTCATTAATTTATTCAACAAAAAATTCATTATGGATCTACCATATGTCAGGGTCATTTTGTCATGAGGGAATAAGATGAACAAAGCAAGAAAAGATCCTTTCCTACACGGTTCCAGAGGGTAGCAAGTGCTCTGAAGGTAGTATTTAGGAAATGTGGCAGATAGGGCTGCTATAACAAAGAACCATACACTGGGTATGGTTCACAGTCCTAGAGACTACTAGTCTGTGGTCAGGGCATCAGCAGGGTTGCTTCTTTCTAAGGGCTGTAAATGAAGAACCTGTTCCAAGTCTCTAGCCTTGGCTTGTAAATGGCCATCCTCTCCCTGTATTTTCATATCATCTTCCCTCTGCACTAATCTTTTGGTCCAAATTTCCCCTTTTATTAAGATGCCTGTCACCCTAAAAGACTTTATTTTACCTTGATTATTTTTGTGAAGGATCTGATCTTAAAATAAGGTTGCATACTGAGGTACTGGGGCTTATGATGCCAAAATATGAATTTTTGAGGAGCATGTGATTTAACCCATAACAGAAATTAAGCCACTTAACAGAAAATGGTCAGAGAATACATCCAACTGTACTGGATGCCAATGGAGCATTTTAGTGAAAGAAGCTAATGTTCTGGTTTTCATTTTCAAGCCCATATTTATAGAATGCCTACAGAAAACAAAACAAAGTGCAGAGTGGGGCTCAACTATTTTCCAGTCTATCTCATACCTCTCAACCTGTGTTTAATCACCCAGTACTTCTTACTGCTCTCTCATGCTTGCTCTCATAGCATGTTGTCTTTTCCCACCTGTAGGCCTTTGCTAGTGATACTTCTCCTGCCTGGATTCCCCTAACTGCCTAATATGCACATTGAACATCTATTCATGATCTGATACCCATGTCAATAGTTACTTCCTAGATATTATTGTCCTAAATTTGCATAGTTCATCTCTATCTTTCCACTATCACATTGTATGACATGTTTATTTGTATTTACCTAACCAAATACTGGGGTGAGCTCCCTAACAGCAAGAACACCAATCCCGCTCATCTTTGTTAGCAGAGAGGTAACAACAGCACCCCACACAGAGTATGAAGTCTATTTATTAAACAAATGACTAAATGAAGTAAAAGGTATAGCCCCATGCACTTAAAAAGAAAAGCTATTAAGAATTCTTGGGCCAGCAGAGTAGAATTGTTACAGGACAGGGTGAGGGACACCCCAGAACCACCAAACCTGCCCCCTCCAAATAGGTTCTGCCATCCACTGCATCAAGACAAAACATACTGTAGGGTGTAAGACCTTAAATGGAAAGGAACTTTAATACAATTAGCATGCAACAAAGCAAAGACAAAGAATATAGTTTTCAAACCAAGCACCCAAAGTTGCCCATCTCCTTGTGGGTTAATGCCCAACCAAACAGGGGTGGGTGGCTTAAATCAGGACCACTGAGGCCAAAAACCTTCCACAAAGACTAAGGCACTTTCTGGTGGGGGCCCATACAAAAGGAGCAGAAGGGGCCCAGCAAGTCTGGGGCAGAAGGAGCAACATCAAGACAAAAGCTGACATTGTTAACCTCCCCATGGGTCTCTCACCCACATCTCTTCCAACTAGTCGAGAGCCAAGAAGCAAACACAGCTTGTTCACATGTCTCTCTGCTCCATGAGCCTCCTCTATGTCTTTTTCTGGTTCTCCATCCTTCTTTCTTTCTCTTCAGTCTCCTCTCCAGCTTCTCCCTGCTCAGCTCCATCCTTCCTTGGGTGGGGAAGGGAACCTGGAACCTCCCTTTTCCTGGGGCCACCTTTTACAGAATGGCAAAAATGAAAGGCTGTGTAGGCACATCAACATCAGACTGATTCCAGTACCAACACATTATTTTCTGTGAATTAAAACTTAATATTTTGGACCTCTCTCCCTTTACTAGTAAACTGAGTACAATAATTCATGGCTTTTTGAAAATTTAATTAATTTAGGAAACTTTGGTAAATACGACTAACTAATGAACTGGCACAAACTAGGTGCTCAATAAATTGGTGCTTATTTTGTCTTCCCTTCATCTTCAGGAAACTTTATTGTTGTTACACCTGGGGGGAACATGCATGAAGATTTGTGACAACTCTCAATTGGGCAGTTGTTCACTCAGAATTTGCATGTGGCAGACATTTATCTCGAATATGTTTTCAGGGAACTGAGAAAGTAGAAGTCAATATTGCAAATTTCTGGTGAAAAATTGGGGCTTTGGAGGAGTGGAGGAGTGACAACCTTCTGTGACCAATCAGCTTTAAATAAAGAACTTTGAGTATAGCACTCTTTGCTACCACAGAATCAGACCACTTAAGGTCTGATTCATTAATTGTGATAATCCCTTTGGTTAGGGCCTCATTTCCCATTCCCAAGAGGCTCTCTAATTTGCCACATGGGCATTTTAGGCAGAACATTTTGCAAAGTCTTGCAACATCAACGGTATGAGTCTTTGTGTGGACCTGAGCAGATGATGTAAATGCTTAATTTTTAAGACAAAAGGAAAAACATTAAGAAGCTCTTTCCCTTTGTGCACCCGAGTCAGACTGGGAATGAGAATTAAAGAAACCTCACTAAGAAATCTGTTGGAACTAAGATTTCTTTGCTTTCCAGAGTCTTGGTGAATGTATGTGCCTAGTGGTGAGGCTTTAATATGGCTTCTATTTACTTTTTCTATTCTATTATTGCTGTCTCATGTTGCCCCTGGGATGAGGATCTAATTTTCTGTGTCAGTACTGCCCTGGTGGTATATCCCTAGGACTCCTCTATAAGTCCTTAGATGACATGTCTGCAGTATGCAAATTCCATCTCCTGGTTGATCTTGAACTCCCATGTAGTTTGGGTCCTTATTTCTCCTGCACACGCAGTCTCAGTGCCATCTCCTTACTGCCACCTCAATCATAACTTTTCCAGTATTCTTTTAAATGTGCTAATTATAAGGTTGAAGGTAGACATTAATTGGCTAGGCAGCCAAACTGGAGAAGTGTTATTCATTCCAAATACATTGATTACTGCATAAACAAGAACAGGTTTGATGTGTAGGCAGTGTAAAACACTCTCAGGCAAGAACTTCAAACCCATTGCTTGATGATTTTATCCTGCTTTTCCATTTGAGACCCCTAGGCCACACCTTCAAAGAAAGAACAGATATATAGATAGGGAGCCACTTTGAGATTTTTCTCCCCATTCCGCAGCACTGCAGGAGGCAGGTGGCTTAGAGGCCTACTAAAGAGTTTTCAGGTTTTTAGCTCCAACTGCTTATGCCATGCTGTGAGTTCCATGGCAAGTTTTGAGCACTGAGTTCTTAGACAATTTGCCAGGGAAGATGCGGGGGCTTAATCAGCTTGTGACTGCAGGTGTAGATTGTTCTTCTAGTTATTGATGTGCCTCAGAGTTGAGGCAGGAATCTGCCCTTTTTGGGGGGACAAGGGGGTGCACTGTTTGGTTCAGTGATGATGTAGAAGAAAAAGCCAGATAAAGACTAAACATACAAAGTTGTTAAAGGGCAGTCAGACCTCTCATGTTCAAGGCTATTTTAGTAATGGAATTACGGTTGGAGGATTATTCAAAGTTGCCTAGAGAAAAAAACCACTTTGGTAATGAAAGGAGAAAAAATGTAACTGATTCATGGGATCAGTCAGGGGAAAAAAACTCCATGTAATGTCTTTTGATGTACCCTAAAACTAGAGGTTACATCCAGTGTGTTGAGTTACTTAAGAATGGACTGAGAGTCAGAATGATGTCTCCAAATACTTGGGCTTTCTGGGAAAAGCCTTTATTCGACAGGCCAAAAATACTCTGCTTGAGGGTTGGGTCTCCACAGAATTAGACAAAAGGCATGAAAGCTTCTTCCATGGTGATCTGAAGGCTTCTGTCCAGGACATTTCTGTTGATTTGGATAGCAACTAGAGCTCAAACTCAGGGCACTTCATTTTAACATTTTAACAATCAGCCTGGATTTTTGGCAGGCTTTTGTTTAGTTTGTTTTTCTCTAAGCTTGAGACTTAAGATACTGAAATTTGAGAGCACTGCTGTGCCTTGGAACTTAAAAATTTAAAAAGATATTGGAGGTAAAGAGTAGATGTAATTTTTATAAATGACCATAGGGGTAATGTAACCACAACAGTTGTTTTTTCATTTGTTTGTTTTTTGTTTTGTTTTGTTTTGTTTTATGGACAGCATAAGCAGGTGGTTTGGCCAGATTGAAGAAATCTGCCTTTTCTTCTTTTTTTGCTAAAACCATAGGGTGTAGATTATAGTAGGATACATTTATGGTGGGAGCACTTTGGTCCTAGTGTTATAGGACAGGGAGAGGGGCAGCCCAAAACCCCGCAAACCTGCCTCTTCTAAATGGGTTCTGCCATCCGCCACATCAACACAAAACATAGGAGACTTTAATGGGAAGGAACTTTAATAAAACTAGGAAACAGTACAGGTAAGGCAAAGAGTCTAGTTTCTAAGTGAAGCACCCAAAGTTACCCGTCCCCTCATGGGTAAAAGTCCATCCAAATGGGATTGGCCCAGAGCAAGGCCCCAAAGCCTGCCATGAGTCTAAAGCACCTTCCAGTGGGGACCCACAGCAAAGGGTCAGAAACAATCAGACAAGCCCAGAAGGAAAAAAGCAAAATCAACATCAAGATAAAAGCTGCCATTGTCACCTCCCCATGGGTCTCACCCACATCTGTGTCACCCAGTCCATGACCAAAAGACAAGCGCAGTTTCTTCACATGTCTCTAGGCTCCATGCGCCTCCTCCAGGTCTCCTGGCTCCATCCTGCTTCCTTCCTTCCTTAGTCTCTTCTGCCGCTTCTCCTCTTCCTGCTCAGCTCCACCCTCCCTTGGGTGGGGCAGGGAACCTGGAACTTCCTCCTTTCTTGGGGACCACCCTGTTACACTAGTAACTGGTTTGTATGTTACACTACATTCAGGTGGGTCCTCTTTCCCAAAACCACTATTAAAGGGACACTTCACTTCATTTTTTAAATTTTTTGACACTTCACTTTAAAGATGATATTGATACCTTTCTTTCCCCCAATTTTGCTTCTTTATGCTCTACAAGGCAACCAAACTCAACATGGGGATTTCTGAAGAATTTGTTAGATTACTTCAATCATCCTTAAATATTATCATTTATTTTTTTCCTATGACTTTTGAATCTCTAAATGCTGGCAGAGAAAATTAATCTTGCATTTTGGTGTTTTTATGCTTAACTCTTTGTAACCCTATTTGGTAAGAAGCTGTTCTGAGATCATGGAGGCATCTTGGCTATTTCCTGTTTTTACATCAAGTGCCAACCATAGTAACAGTTATTTATGGCCCCTCTTTTATTGGTATGATGCGTTTAAGTTTTCAAAAATATTATATAAATATTTGTGTGTGTGTGTATGCGTGCATGCGCGCGCGTAATTATCTGTAAAAAATCACACCAGCCACTTGAAATGGAACATTCTCAGTGGCAGAAATTCCTCTCAGGCAGTTCTCAAGCACCACATTCCCTCCATCCTGACTTCCATGGTGTTCAAATGCAAGGAGTTTTTCTGAGAAATCTTGGTTGTACTGTCTTTTTTTCCTTATAAACACAAAAAAGGCTTCAAGTTTCAATTTACATTCTGTAGGACATGGGCAGAACACCACATGTCCTTGTGGATATAGTGATTGCAAGTAGAAAAACCTGAGTTTCACTCACTCTCTTCCTTTGTTACTACCCTGAGAAGCCATGTTGTTGAAATGTCTTTTCACTTTCCAAGTCTGTTTTCTGGGTCACCTTCATTTGAGAAGACTGCTAATTTCAGCCATTTATGCTCTCCAGCCTGTCTTCTTGTACCCTCCACATTGTGAATTCTCTTGCTTTTGCAGAACTTCTGCTCTCCAGGTGGGTCCTTTGAGTTTTCATGTCTAACTTTTATTTATTTATTTTTACCCACGGGCTTATTCCACGTGAATCATTGTCTGAATTGTCATGAATTTTGGATTTGATTCCAGATAGTCAGAGGCATGTTTTCAGCTGAACAAACCAAATGAAGTAAAAGGCTTCATCCCCTGTTTACTTTATTCTCATTACCCATCCAAGCAGGGAGGATGAGTAAAGAATGCATCCTCTAGATCCTGAAAGAATTTCTAATATTCATTCTTTCTCCATAAGATACAGAGCTTAATCCTTTCTTTGGACATTTTCTTTTTTTTCTAAATAAATAGGGCCTAATTGGAAAAAGCTGAGAGAGCTAAGCAGAAAAGAATAGAAAACATTTACTAAGCTTGGAAGTGCATATTGAATACTGCAGGAAATTTGCATATGGATTACTTGGTGAAAAAATAGAAACATTCTCAGCCCATTAGTTACTGTGATGGACTCCCACTGACTAAAATCCAAGTACTTTTGCCTTGTTTTCTCCAACTGTTCTTTTCTATAATCATTTCTCTTTAACCACAGGGCAGCTATTCTGTTATTGCACTTTGTACTAGGAAAAAGACAAAATAAGGAACATAGCTGTGCCTAGAATATGAGCAGGCTACCTCTGATTTAATACCCCACTTTATGCCATTATTTCTACGTTTTGGCAATAGGGTTGCCTCTGTATTAGAGGTGACTTCTCAGTCAAATTTTCAGCTCTACAATTGCATTAAGTGACAGTCCTTAGATTCCTCCTTGGTGCCTCAGTTTCTCCAAATGCAAGCGGGAAGATAATGTTAACAGCACTAGTGGAGATGGAGGAAAATGAATCAATGAATATTTATGAAAGTAAATTGAGCCCCTGGAATATAAGATTCCACAGAAATTCAAAGCATAATTAAGGTAAGGAGAACAGATCAGTGTTAAATGTATGTGTGAAACACATTTTACATTTCCTTCCAACAAAAACTGAATTTAATTTACTCCAAGTGAAGAGGAGAAAAAAGGGGGGGATGTGGTATTGTGAATTAAGATTCTAAATTTGGATTTTGATATGTTATTGGTATACTACAGATATAAAACCACATGTTGATTTTTTTCTGTGTGTGTGTGCATGTGTGTGTTGGAGATGAAGGAGGGATATACATAGTAAAATCTAGTTAGCATTGGTAATATACCTTCAGGAAAGCCATAACAAGTACTAGCAAAAGAATTGTTTTCCAAAAGATATTTAAAAGTATTTGTATGTAGTCCAAAGCAGTAAACATGGACTGGTTATTTCCATCATTGTGTGTACAAAGAGACATTCAGATGTTGCCTGCAAAAATATCTACATTGTTGTGTGTTTGAAGAAATAACTCAAACTCTGTCACAAAGGAGTCATTGAGTATTAATAAGTTTGAAAGTTGGTGTAAAGGATCAAAATATCCATTGGTCCATTTCAGGCTTTCAACAATGGCTGGAAACTGTTGGAAAGAAAGATTTGTTTCAAATTGTCATAGAAATGCTAACAAATAAAGAATCCCTTTCTTTATAAACATCTAAGTGTTACATGTGCACAAATTTCTTCAAAGATCTGAAAAAGAGACAAATATTCTGAAAGATTCTATCTTAAAAAGGCTGCCCTATAGAAAATCTAAGTTCAATTTTTGTTTCTGTTAAATTCCCATGAAACAAGTAAAATTTTCACTGGGAATAATAAGGGCATAGCTAAATTTTCTATCAATATGAAAATTCACCAGAGAATATATATAGTGCAGACCCCAAATCCAAGAGAAACCCAAGATATGGTAGTCCTTCATCTCATCATGACAGGCATCTGTGTGAACTTCTAAACCAGGAGCCAACTAGATAATAACACAGTGTGATTTTTTAAAATAATAAAGTAAATAAGATTTATGTTTGTATGGGGCAGCCATATTTGGTTTATCAGTTTGACCTCCTTGGCTCTTTCTATACATATATAGCCTGAAGGCCAGCAGCATCAGCATTGCTTGGACTGTCAGACCCTATCCCAGACCTGCTGAAGTAGTCAGCCTCATAATAAATTCCTCAGGGGACCTATGTGACATTAAAGTCTCAGAAGCACTGTCCTGGGATACTACTTGATATGTGATTGTTTCAGAACTTAGGTGTTGTCTCCATGCAATAATTGATAAGCTTTCAGTAAATGATTTTTTTAAAGATTTATTTATGCATACAATGACTGGGGTACAGGCCAGAGATATGGGGGGCAAGAGGATTCACCAGAGACAGAGTGGGGAACAGAACAAGCAGACTGACAAAAATACACTGCTGAGGGGAGCAGTGAGATAGGAGAGGTCCACCTTGCCATGTGGGCTGCTCCCCAGCTGGCCGTAGACTGAACTCGCACCACAGAGGCTGCAGATCACTTCACAGTGCGGTGCTTAACCCCTTACGCCACCAGGGAGGTCCTAGTAATTGATTTTTGACCACTGAATAATCCAGAGTAACTTTGACATTTGATTAGCTGGTCTAATATTATGCGTTCATCTGAGATTTTGTTATATTCATTTATTGAACAGCAGGCAAGTTCCAGACACTGTGTTAAACTCCGGAAAGAGGAGGAAGGACAAGATATATATATAGAACTTGGGAGATAGCCATTAAACAGTTGATTATAGAAAGTTTTATTTATTTATTTATTTATTTATAAAGATTTATTTATTTATACAAGAAGCGGGGTACAGGCCAGATGCATGGGAGGGTGAGAGGATTCACCATAGACAGAGCGGGGAACAGAACAGACAGACTGATGAAATACACTGCTGAGGGGAGCAGCGGGCGAGACAGGAGAGGTCTGCCCCGTCATGTGGGATTCTCACCTGGCCGGGATCAAACACCTGATGCAGAGGCTGCGGACAGCTTCACAGCACGACGCTCAACTGCCTATACCACCAGGGAGGCCCTAGACAGTTTTATTTAATGGCAGATGTGTAAAGAATTATGAAGGAAAAATAGAGTGTGCAAAAAAAGTGCAAATTAGCCAGGCCTGTTAGGATCCAGAAGATCTGAGAATTCCCTGTGATCCCCAGTGTTGGTGTTGCCCTTTGATGGCTTTGGTTCAAGTGGGCCTCCAGTTGGGGGATCCCAGACAGGCAGAAAAAGTAGATCACCCTTATTACATAGTAAGGTAGCTAAGTAAATAAGGAAACCATGCCATTGAGCTTATAATTTTCCCTTCAGATAAACACTTTTATTGGTCATATGATTTTATTTTTTGAGGTGCCAAAAACTTACATAGTTTGCTCAAATTAGAAAAATAATAAACACTAGTCCAGAGAGCATGCAAACAAGAGCTCTTAATAGGGAAGTACTTCCATATTTGCCTTGTCCTCCACAGTCTATTGATCTGGGTGGGCCTGTGGCAAGGCAGCTTCAGATTTTCCTGCTTATATCTTATAAGTGATAAGATTATTACATATCTATTATAGTGATATATGTATCTTTTTATTATATCTAAAATGATTAGCAGTAACTGACCTCAACACATGCAGAAGGGCCATGCTTCTTATATTTCCATGCCTCTCCCTCTGTTTCTCTCTTTACTTTTTTTTTTTTTTTTTTTTTTTTTTTAGCTCTTACTCATCTTTTATCTAATAGTTTTTTTGTTTTTTTTTTTTTTTAATAAATTTTATTGTTATATTCCCCATACAATTGCAGCCCCCCATTCTGACCCCAATCCCTCCCCTCCCGCCCCCGCCCCCCTAAAAGTGTCTCTGGTTCATAGTTTTTTGTTGATTTTGATTTTCACTTTCTTATAGTTATTCATTTTCCTGGTCCCTTATTTAAGTTTTCTAGATTCCTGCTATGAGTGAGACCATCCGGTATTTTTCTTTTTCTTTTTGGCTTATTTCACTGAGCATGATCCCTTCCAGCGCCATCCATGTTGCAGCAAATTGCATGTGTTTATCTTTTTTGAATGCTGAGTAATATTCCATGGTATATATGTACCACATCTTCTTGATCCAGTCATCTATTTTTGGGCATTTGGGTTGTTTCCAAAGCTTAGCTATTGTAAACAGTGCTGCTATAAACATAGGGATGCAGGTGTTCTTTGGAATTGATGTTTCTGTGTCCTTTGGGTAAATATCTCTTTACTTTTATTTTTCCTGTTGAGGTTGCTTTTCCACCTCAGTCATTTCAAGTTTGAATTTGATTTGCATATCTAAACTGCTAATTAATTATACGAATTACTTGCTGTGCTTCAATGTTCTAAAAAGAAATCTAAACTGACCCTTTTCATTAAAGTCAGTGTCAGTTTGCCCTGAAATTTGGAGTTGTGGAAAGAGGTCCTTTTTTTTCTACTTTTAAATATATTTTTTAAAGGACAGCTGCCAAGGGCCATATTTTCCAGGACCCAAATGCTCATGTTTCTGGTCATGTTATTGTGTAATGCAGTATGCATTCTTTAACTAAATACTACTCTTGAAAGATCAAAAGCAGTACTCTCTGCTTTCATTTTGTTCTCGGCTATAGCTTATGGATGTCTATTTTTTTCCTTAATTACAAAGATTTCTTTCTTTCAGAAGAAAAAGAAGTGGTTCTACAGATCATAAAGAGATCATTAGCATTTACTAATACAGTCTGTTCTTAAGTTGCTTTACTACTGCTTATTTTCAGTATTATTTACTGAGTAGCTGAAATAATTGGGCTTTGAATTTTTAGATTACTATAAAGCAAGACCTATTGTCACTTATTGCTGGGTATAATTGCACCATATGTATTTACTGAAGCTATTTATTCATCTCCCTGGTGGATAACTTTGTCAAAATGAGTTGAGATATTTCTGTTTATGCAACTGGAATCTAGAAAACATTTGCATTTTATGTAGCACTTAGAATTATAGATACTTTTTTCCACAGACATGAGAGTCTTTTAAATTCTACTCATCATTTATTACTCCTTATTGTTGATGGAATGAGTTATGCTCACATGCATATACAGTTATTCTGAGTGAATTTTAAGCCCCAGAAATGTGATTTTATTTTATTTTTTAAAGATTTATTTTTTATTTATTTATGCAAACAAAAACTGAGGTGTAGGCCAGAGATGCAGGGGTTGGGGTGGGGGCATTCAGAGGATTCACCAGAGACAGAGTGGGGAGCAAAACAGGCAGATCTACTGAAATGCACTGTTGAGGGGAGCAGTGGGTGAGATGGGAGAGGTCTGCTGGGCAATGTGTGTTAGCTCCCTGGCTGGGGGTCAAACTTACACTGCAGTGACTGATGACAGCTTGATGGAGCTGAGACATTAACACCTGAGCCACCAGGGAGGCCCCAGAAGTGTGATTTTAAAAAAGGAAAGAATGGATGGAAGGAAAAGTGGAGAGGGAAAGAAAGTAATTT
Organism: Talpa europaea; assembly: GCF_964194135.1. Lineage (NCBI taxonomy): Eukaryota > Metazoa > Chordata > Mammalia > Eulipotyphla > Talpidae > Talpa > Talpa europaea. The sequence continues at coordinate 34,108,007 of NC_140074.1, forward strand.
ATAATATAAATAACTTGTTTTCATATATAACTTTTTGTCCATTATTTAGCATTGGGAGCTTACTGTGCACTGTAGTAAAAATATATAAAAAGAGTTAGTCTGAGTCCTGTTCTAATGGAGCTCACATTCTTTAAGGATGTTATAATGTATATACGTGGGAGAATAAATAAGCTTGGGGATAGATGATGCTTTCCTCAAAAAGGAAGCTCATACAAATAAGTAGGATTTACTAGGTAAATAAAAGGAAAACATTTTTCTATGCAAAGGAAATAGCATGTGCAAAGGACGTGAGGTAAGAAAGGGCATGGCATATTTGAGGAACTAAAAGTCCTATGGCTGACATGGATGGAGCAAGAGCAGGAAAGAGATTGAGGTGAGTATAAGGCTGGAGAAATAGGCAGGAGCCATATCAAGCAAGACCTTTTATAAGTCATGAGTAAGTAGGCTTTGGTTTTTATCTGAAAACCATTGGAAAAGCTTTGAAGAATTTGACCATCAGGAGTGATATCAGATTTCTAGTTTTCAAAAGATAATTGGCAATGGAGTAGAGACTAGATGATGGGAAGGACAGGAGTGGATAGCAGGACCCTTTAAGAGATTATTGAAATAGACCAGGTAGGGTTATGGTGCCCTGAACTAGGGAAGGTCATATGTTGATGGAGAAAAATAGACATGTTTGAGAGATACGAAAAGTATTTGGAGATTAGTAATGTCTGTGTGGGAGAAAATAGTGACAAGGATCACTGACACTAAGCTTACACTGCTGGGTGAAGAGAAAGCAGGAAATGAAGATTCTGTTCTGGAGAAAAGGTCATTGTTGAGTGTTGGAATATTTACTTTGAGGTGTTTGTGAACCATCAGTCTGAAGATAATGAGCAGGCAGTAAGGTCTGGAGCTCAGAGGTGAGGTTAAGTCAAGTTTAAGGAACAGTAGCCCCATCCTTTCTGATGTGATTCTGATGCAGATTTCTTCTATCTTACAAACAGTAAATGAACTGTTTTGTGTTTTTTTTTTTTTTTTTCTGGAGGAATTTTGCTTCAAATGTAGTTTAGGAGTGCTTCAACAAATGTTAAGGCAAATATTTAGTCAATTAACTATTTTTCAAAACAGCATTTGTTGAGTACCTAAGATGTATTAGACTCCTATGAGATTATGGGACCCTCTTAAAAGGCCTGTGACTGGTTTTTTTTTTTTTTTTTTTCCATAAGTAAAATTTTGAAGAAATGCTAAGTATGCCTCTAAGAAGTACCCAAATTTTGTCACCACTGACAAATTGATAGTAAATTCTGGGATCTTTTCATTTGATAAAATGAGTAAAAGGTCCATGCTGTAAGGTATTGCATTATTTGACTGAACTTGCAAGCTTGAGACCCTTCTAGAGTACTCAAGTTTGCAATTTCATGCCAGGTCTCACTTTGCATTTATTTCTTAGCAGTGCAAACATCTGAGTTGTTTATAGATGCATACCACAATTTCTTTTTAATTTGAGAATTACAGTTAGTGAAAAGGAAGATTATGCTAAGAACATTAAGTCTCCCAATGCTTTTTAGTTATTATTAATGACTAACTCTGTGCTCAAACGTTAGTGAGGATGATTGGTATAATTAGGATAGTTGACCCTACTTACTACAGCAAGTTTAAGCTACTACTATTTTTCACTTTGTAGAGAAACAAAAGAAAGTGCAATTGGATTCCTTTCAGGACATGTTTTGTTGTTGTTGTTGTTGTTTGTTTGTTTTGTTTTGTTTTATGGCTTTGACCTCTTGAGAAGTAACAATCCCCTGGAACTTCCTGGAGGAAATATTTGGTTAAACAGTTGAGCCAGAAGGCCATGATTCTGGTTTCTGCTCTACTTACTAGCTCTGTGAGTTTGACAACTCAGTTAACCTCTCTAGACCTTCAAGTGTAAAATGGAAATAATAATACTGGATTATTGGAATGCATAAAACTCGATAATAATGTTTAACTTCTATTGAGAATTTACTGTGTGTTAAATACTTTCATGTGAGTATTGTTGGCTCTTTGTGATGGAAAGGAGGTAAAATAGGAAAATATATCTTGGAAACAATCAGGTTTGCTCGTTTTTATATTTCTTTGGAGAATAAGAAACAACAGAAGTTTAGATTCAATGAAAATACCAATTACTTTAAATAATGAACCCAAATTATCATTAAATTAATATATCTGAGATGATCCACATTAATAACAAACTTTGCAATTTTAGGTGAAATTTTATGTAGCACTATCATTCTTGTGATGAGCAGAGTCAGGTTTCCAAGAGGAAGTGGAAGTTGCATTAAGTAGAATAGTCAATGGGATTGAGGTTACAATTCTTAGTGAAGATATTTTCATAAGAATTATAGAGAGCAGAGTCAATGTGTGTGTGACAGTCATTGATTATCCTGTGGATCTCAAAACCTAAATAGTCATACTTGGAATGGCTTAGTGAATTTAATGACAGTTTCTTGCTCAGGGGCAAACTGTGGGTGTATAGGAAGGAGCAAGTTATGAGAGTGACTCCCTTAACAACCAAAAAGAAAAGCACTCAGGAATGGGATAAGTAGTATCCAGTCAGAACAAGGAAGGAGAGAGCAAGTGAAGAGATGGAAGGTTTTCTGAGCAACTGCTGTGTGTCAGTTCAGCATATGATGGGAAAGCCATGCAGAAAATCTCAGCTGTGAAAGAAAGAAATCTGGAGGTGACACATTTTAGAAGCAAGGGAGTGAGTGGTTTTGGTGAACCAGTGTGCATTGTCACAGAGGATTGTCAGTCCTGGGACTAGGGAGCTGCAGACATATATAATTCTGAGCTTATACCTTAGTAATGGCTGCTGGAACTCATGAAAGGATTAAGTTCCAGTGTTTTCATGTCTGTTTCTTTTTTAAGTGGCCAGTTGCAGATGACTTTTAGCAAGTACAGAATTTATATTTAAGAAATGCATTATGAAAATCGACTGACTTTTTGTTGAGGAAAGCGCAGTGTCAAGAAGATATCCTTGCTACTGTCTTTCTCTGTCACAGTGGTGGAAGCTTTACATTTGAAAGTGAAAAGGCTTAAGATATAATTTTTTAATCCCATCTTTCCTACCCACTTGCATCTCTTCCAAAGCTTGTCAGGGCCAGATCTGGAATAGTAAGAGCCATTAAAAATTTGGCATCTTGCACTCTGTTTTTTGGAATAAACTCAGTGTGGGCCAATTTATGGTAAATTATTCTCTTCGTGTGTGAATTTCCTTTTCTCTCTTGGCAAATTCTTGCTTGCCTCTACACCCCTGCACACAGATCTTAAACACACACATTTATTACAGAATCTGTGTGGGATATGTGTGCAAGTGTTAAAGTGTGTGCCCATGGCTATACCCACAAGTGCATATGCACATATTTGCACCTATGTGCCTATATGATAGCAAATTGACTTAAACAGTTTGTCTTGGAGGTTTGTGTTGCTGTATGTATGTTAGCATACATTCTGTTGCAACCCACAAACAGTTTCTCAGTCAAGAGATGACAGAATTCAGCAATCATTTTGGGAAACACCATAGTAAATAAATATATTTCTTAGCTCTGTTAAACCAAGCATGCCAATTCTTAATAAAACTGAAGACAAGCAATGGGATTTCTCATCTTTGCAGTCAAAGGAAGTTACAGGGTAGCCAGTCCACGACCAACACGAGTGGCAGAGCCAAGCCCCACTATAGCCCTTGTACTCTCAACACAGAAAGCTCTGTTGCTAAACAGTTATAATCTGTCCCCTATAGCCCTTGTACTCTCAACACAGAAAGCTCTGCTGCTAAACATAGTTATAATCTGGGGTTTTACAGGATTGTAATACCTGCCTCCCTTTTAGAGAGGTTGGCTGTAAGATGGTAGACTGAGGCATAGTGTTATGGGAAATTGCTTGACTTGCTCTTCAGGGATATTTGACTCAGGACAAGATCCCAAGGAGCTTTTATCTTTCCATGAGAAGCTCTAATGAGAGGCTCTTTCCTGGAATATTTGAATATTTGAAAGCATATTGTCTCAAAATTTAAAAGGCAATTTAGAACAGTTTCTTTTCCTTTACATATGAAAAAGGCATACATTTATGTGCCTTGAATTATTCCTAATAATGTGTTCCCAGTGGGTCTGTGTGTGTTTAGCTCAAGGAAAAGGGTGTGGTAGGAAAACAGCTCACTCATTTTACTAGTATTGCTACAAATTTCTCAAGACATCAATAAAGAAATAAATGCATCACATATATAAAAAATAGAACCATATGTTGTTATTAGTATTGCTTTCCCACATGGTTAGATATTCAAATAAGTGTGTGTATATATATATATATATGTATATATTCTGATCATGCTATAAGACATTGAAATCCAGCAACACCCATCAGTGCATTTTTGGTAGCTTTTGCAATTTTGATCATTTGATATCATCATGAACATTAACTGGCCCTATCCAATTGAAAGGCTTTAATGAGCCCACTACTAAGGAAGCCTAGGAAATCAGTATGCTGTTTACAAAGAATTCATTCTTTCTGTTTTGTTTAGCATTTATTTAGCAAATAATCTATAGTCAATTGAGCATATGCCAACTAGTGTACCCTGTGCTGGTAATAAAAAGTCATTTTTGTCCTTGTCCTCATAAAAATCATAGCCTAGTAGAGGAGACAATCCAATTAGCATATCTCCCTGTGTTTGTGAGGCAATGGACAAGGCCTGGTGGGTGATTGTGAGGAGTGACCCATTGTGTTCTAGTGAAAGCATAAAGGGTGGCATCACAGAGATCATACCAAGCTAAAGGATTGGTAGGCTATCACCAGGAACAGGGAGCAGCACACACACAGCACAGAGACAAAAAGGAGCATGCTGCTTAATTAGGGAACTATATCCTGGCTGGACTGGAGCTGGGAGGTAGGGGTGGGGAGTGGTGGGAGGCCAGAAAGGAGGGGACACACTTGACCATATGTATGTGAAGCACTTTTTTTGATTTGCTTACCCTCTTTCTGTTTCTATTTTATTCCACTTATTTTCTTTTGCTTACTTAGCTCTTTTACTTCATTTAGCCCTATCTGTCTTCTGAAATCTGAGACACGTTTGGAGAATGTTTCTGGTATTTTTTTTTAAATGCATAAAATAATACCTATGCTCTAAAGGACGGTTCCTCTAACTTCTCTCAATCTCCTCGGTTCCCCAATGTTTTACTTCACCATGCTATGTAGAAAATAATTTGGGGGTATTGGTCCAGACTTGTTCAGATTCCAAATTCATTCTGGTCTATGTCTATGAATGCAGGAAAGGTAGGAGTGATCCTTTTGTTTCTTTTGTATCATCTGCAGAGCCTATGCAGTGCTGGGCTGGAGCTGGGTATGTGCAGGAAACAATATGTGCATGGTCCATTTGTGGAGCAGGGACTCAGTTATTTGGTATAGAGACTAGTACTTACAGAGTTGAAAACAGTGGTTTCCTTTAATATTGAGTAGCAAAAAAAAAAAGAAATTTACCTTTACATGTGTGTTTTATAAATACTTTATAGAACTACCATTCTTTTGTAGATATGAAAATATACCTGCGAAAATATATCTAACTGTGAACCTCTGAAGTATACATGCTGTAGTGGATATATATTCTCAGATTGCATGAAGTCAATGCCAATAAACCACAACAACAGCAAAAATCAGGCAACTAACTTACTGTTATGTTTAAACAACCCCAGACAACCAGTTTTTCATCGTTTACCCTCTAACAGAAATCATTATTTGCTTGAAATTGTAGATTGTTGGCAATGTATAAACATGGCATGAATAATATATGATACCTTATATTTGCTGAATAACTGGAGAAGGCCATGTGATATGCCTTAAATATCAATGCTGAACTGAGAAGTATTCTTTTTCCACTTGTGAATATAATGCCCATGATGAGGTTCCATGTGTCCCCAGTTCCTTTCAATTGTTATAAACCAGACACTCGATAATTTCCATAAAAATTTAATGTGGTTCAGATTTTGGCACAGAAAGAACATATTTTTCTCTCTACATTGTCAGTGTTCCTGAAAATATTTTTCCATTCTTTTCTAAAGATGAACCCTCATTTGTTTTGCCACTTCATTTAGAGTACCCTTTTAAAGATCAACTGCTAGCCATAACCCAAAATGTTAGTAAGCCACAGATTACCTTAAACCATTAAGAAACCTATACATAGTGCCCATTTAGATAACCTTAGTGTTATACAAATTTCCTAACCCTAAACATGAAACATAATGTGGAAGGAAGTTACATTTATGAACTAATTATATGATTCATTTTGTACACAAGAATAACAAGGAAAAACAGTAGCTGGGATCTCTTTATTATAGTTTAGGAAAACATTATAGAAAGAATTTGACATTAATTTAACAAAAATTTTAATGGTTCCAGATAACTTGGATAAATGAGTATTGTAGGCATCTTCAGCATGCTATAGAAGTTACTGACTCATTTAGGCCAATGTGTACAGTCTCTTCCCGCCTTATGTTGCTCTGGGAAGCTATGAAATACAAATGGGGTGCCCTGAAGTTAAGTGAACTCTCCAATTATCCAGGTCTAACCCTAACCTAACTTTAAATAATTTCACAGCATCCATTTTTACTTTGGACATAACCTCTAAAATGTTATAAAATCAGTTACTACTTTCAGCAACCAAAAGAAAACACAGAAAGTCCTTTTTCAGTGGGTACTCTTCCATTATGGATATTATTCTGCTATGGACAAGAGGTGATTAGACTGAAAACATGAGGGAAGTCACAAGTCAAGTACATCAGGAGACATGTCCTCAGTCCTCCTTGTGGAATTTGCAGGCTGAATGAAACATACTGAGGAAGGAATTCCATATACTCAGTGTAATGAATTCCTGAAATAGATGCTTTTTTTTTTCTTTTTTTTTCTTTTAACATTTATCATTTTTTACATTTTTTAAGCAATATTTGCTTCCCCCCCACCCCCTCAGATTGAGTCCCCATAGAATTTCCTTCCCCAAGGCACCCATGCACCATCACCACAGTCCCCTGTGCTCACCCCTCCCTCCTTCTGATCCCTCCCCCTCCTCCTCCCCTGCAGTATGTCTCTGGTTTATAATTGTCTGTTTTTGCTTTGTTGTGTTTTATACCATCATTATATATTTTTTTACACTGATGTCTTGTTTGGTTCCCTCATATTCCTGATAAACTAGATACTTTTTAAATGCCTCAAAACATTTGAATTATTTTCTTTTTCTCCCTTTATGTAACACTTTCTACAAATTGATGTGGTAAATATTAAGATTTGCGGGAGCATCCAGTACTAATAAGAATGCACTGGAAAGAGAAACAACAGGGAACGCGAGGCAGCCATATGTCCAAATGCAAATAAGACTGAAGGGGAAATAAATTAGATGGCCCCAATGTGATTCCACAATATTTCTGTTTTATTTGTCCCATTTCTTTTCTGATATTCCATCCCCCCCCCCCAACACTTTCTGTTTTCTTTCCAACCTTAAATTTTAAAATTAGGTTTTTCTCTTCCATACTCTTAAGCACGAAGCTGCCACGTTGGTTTATCACAAATAAAACCTTTCTTTTTTTGCCTTCATTCAAATTCTGATTATTTTGCTGCTTCTTTTTAAATCCCATCAAATATACATTTTCAATCTGAGGGTAGTTTAAGGATGCATATAATATTAATTCTCAAAGTGTAATCTTCAAACATTTAACAGACATTACTAGGAGATTGTTAGAAATGTAGAATCTCAGGCCCCATCCCACACCTACTGAATCAGGATCTGTATTTTAGCAAGACACACAGGAGACTCATGCACAAAACGTGGGGAAACATAATCCTGGCAGGAACCTTCAAAACCCCAGCTGAATACTTCTTCTCAAGTGTGTGAGGTGAACCTTGGCCCTAGGCTGTTACTTTGACAACCTCTTGAGTCACAGGAGAAGCAGTCTTTCTTTATACCTTTTGTTGGTGTGTCCATGATTCAAGTGGACTTGAACTCTTGGGCTTAATGTGAAAGTCACCTTGACTGTATCCACGGCATTAGAACTATTTGCTGTCCTTTCCACCAATTCCTTTCATCTCTGTTGTCTTTGGACTGAAAATGGAAGATGTTAACTTATCATATGATTCATCAGTCAATTCCCAGCACTGCACAGCATATCACAGCATCAACCATCACTAATAGGATTAATTGGTCTTGACGGATGAAATTGTAAAGGCATATACTTCTAAGGGTCGTAAATATTGAGCCTTAATTGAAATCAAATGTATGTTTTTAAAAGCATGTCCAGTATCACACACTCCTTTCTGTTTGGGTTTTGTTGACATTGGTGGCAGTATAGAAACCTGATCAGGAAAGGCTTGCTGTTATTACTGCTTTGAATATGAACTTGTGCTTCTCAGCACTCTAAGTAGCTGATTAGGGGAGGGAGTAATATTCTGCTTGATTATTGGTTACACATATGGAATAAATCCTATTTTAATGGTGTCTAATGAGCCTTTCATTTTCAGTACCTTACACAAAAGCCTCTAATAGAAAGGGAAAGTAATATTTCAAAGGTCGTCTTAATGCCACCTTAATGTCAACAATCTGTAATCAAGCCAATATATGTAGAAATGGTGATTACAGTCCAGTTGTGATCCTTTAAATATAAAATAATCCCTTCAATTAGCAAAGTGGTACAAGCTAAGGTTCTCTGGATTTGGGGAAACTTACACTTTTTAATTAAAGTTTGTCACTTGAAAAAAATCTCAGTGAAAGAGGTTTTTCTTGAGTAAGACTTCATGAAATTCAGGATTTTCAAAACTCAGGAGACTTAAAGTTCTGTCACTTAGAGTTTCATGCATTCTCTTTGGATGTGTCTGAACAACCACAAACTGTGCAAATGGAAAATGATGACTTTCCTTCAGTGATTTTTCTCAACAGGAGAATAAAATGGACACGGGAAATGTGGGATGTTTTGTTGGTTAGGAGACCATTGAGGGAACTTCTAAGGTACATCTATTTTAGAAGCAGCCATCTTCTTGGCAGTCAATTAATATTCAGGAGTCTAAAGGAGCTCTAGTAGCAAGATTAGTATTCTGGGATCTTGTCCCATTTGCTATGTGAATGGGGATAAGCCCCTGAAATGAAGTTCCTTTTCAGTTCATGGCTGCACTCATTAGAAATGGGTGAATTCTGTAGGACACTTCTGGAGATGTTCTTTTTTTTTTTTTTATAAATTTTATTTTTATATTCCCCATTCAATTGTGGAGATGTTCTTAAGAAATTCAACAGTGATTACAAAATGGATAGCAGTGCTCACACTGTAGTATAAGAATCTCCTAGAGGTCTTGTTAATAGTCCTGGGATTTGGTCCCCACCCCTATGGTACTGTTTTATAGATCGGGGATGGGACCAGAGAATTTTTATTTCTGACAAGTTCCCAAGGTACACTGATGCTGCTGGTCTAGGCACTGCATCATTGTGAATCACTGTTCAAGATTCATCATTATATAACCTGCCCAGCCATATGCATTGACTTTGCTTCCATCTCTCATGAGTAAAGTTCAAGTTTTATTCACCTTGCTGATCCCAAAGTCTGACACATAATGCCATGGTCATAGAGTTATTCAATATATGTTGGGGGGGAATGTTTTTAGATAAAATTATTAGCATTTCCTACCGCTTCTTCCTCCCACATTACCACCCTGCATTTGTTTCTCTATTGTATTGTTTTCCTTTTTCTGCTATCCCTCCTTCCCCTGCTGGATTCTGAGAGCTTGTTTGCTGGTGGGCTTCTTTTTTCTTCTTATTTATGCCTGGGATTTGAAGCAAGGACAGGCTCAGGATTAGTGATCCAGTTGTATGTCACTGAGCTCAGTCCAGGAAGGAGAAGACCTGAGAAGAAGATATTGGTCAATTTTTGTGTAGGGTTTGGTTGGTGGCACTGACATGAACAGTCAGGTGATTTGATTCTTAGATGTCAGGGTAGAGACTTTATTCTTTAGAATGAGAACACATTTGGTCAAACCCAACAAAATACTCTTCCTATGGTCCTTGCTTTCCTAGGTCTAGATACTCATTTACAAGATGAGACTCATTAAAAATTTGGAAAGCATGAAAAAAGTAAAAAAAAAAGAGATCCATTTATCCATTTTGCCTAAAAACCCAAAGCATTCAGTTTTGTTTGTTTTTTTTTTTTTATAGAGGCATGTTTTTATTTATTTATTTGTTTGCTTGTTTGTTTGTTTTGTTTATACATGCACTGGGTACAGTCAGAAGCGCGGGAGGGTGAGAGAATTCACCAGAGCCAGAGCGGGGAGCAGAGCAGGCAGAAGGACCGAAGTACACTGCTGAGGGGAGCAGCGGGCGGCAGGAGAGGTCTGCGCGCCATGTGGGACCCTCCTCCGGTGGCCGGGGAGCAGCCGGGGATTGAACCGGCGCCGCAGAGGCCGCGGGCAGCCTCGCAACCCAGCGCTCTACCGCTGAGCCACCGGGGAGGCCCCAAAGCATTCAGTTTTGGTGTAACAGTGTAACAGCCTTTTGTAGTTGTGCCTAAATGTTAGCTTATTTTTAATGCTTTTGCATTTAGTTGAATTTCTACATCTAGAAGGAAGATTACCTGAGGCAGCGGAAATTCTTGTGTTGAATTATAGGGTTATTCTCATAATGAATGGTAATGATTCATTACAAAATTATTTGCTTTAAAGTTTTATCGAGACACCATTATAGAAATGAACAGCACTTCCCTTCTCTTCTTGAAGAATTGTTAATGTGACAAGTTCAATCAAGTATGTTACCCTCTGCATATACCTATGATAAACTGAGCATGAGGGCCCCTCACCAAGTCATTTGTCAATTTTACTGGTCTTGATTTCATAGTTTCTCCAAGTAAATTACTTCAACAAGAGTGGGTGGAGTGAGTTCCTGAATACATAAATTGTCTTTCTCCTGCCCTTACTCATATAACTCAGTAAGATTTAATCGTCATCTCCCACCCCATACTATAATACAAGTACACATATGACACATATGTCTCCTGCATGTACATGACATATAAATGCATATGTGTACATATAGGTACACATATGACATATATATGACATACAGGTCTTCTGGCCTTTCTTGTTACAAAGGAAGAATCTAATATAAGCTGGATTGTCCTGATTTTGTAGATAATCTTTTTGTTGTCAATTTTATTCTGGGTGCTCATATTTTCCTCCATTTCTGCTATTTAAAAATGGTAACAATTCAGAGGTGTAGTCCACTTTTTTTCTGATTTGCTTGTAATGAAACAATCCCTTTGGTTTTTGATCATTGCTTTTCTTAATAGTAATAATAGTGTTTAGATGACTGGGCATTTTATTGGACATTTAGCTAGAGAGACTAGGAAAAGCTAATCTACATGTAGTTTGAGTGATCAAGTAGACAGTTCAAATTAGTTCTAGGACACGTCTGAGATCTCTTTAATCATTTTGTGGCAAGTCTGGTGTCTTATTTGTCCAGTACTCTCAGAAAAAAAACCCATTAATCTATCATGAAGTGGTTCTGTACTCCCATGTTGTTGCCTTCTCTCTGACCAACATCTGGAGTGACTGGAAAGGAGAGGATGCTTGGGCCTATACAAATTTGGGTATGCACCCCTGAGAACTAAACCCAAAATGGCATCTGCCCTACAAATGAATCTTAGTAACTAAACTACAGGTCTAGTGTGTCCAAAACCACAAACTCATGTCAGACCTGAGTGTGGCCCATCAGGTGATTCCAAGTCAAATAAACTGAGCCTTAATGATTTGCTCTGAGTTGTTATTCAGAGGGATCCTTAAAAACAGAGGTTTGGTCACAGAAATCTTCTTACTATAAATAGGAGCTTAATTTTTGCCTTTTATTCTCAAATTTGAGACCTACTTGAAAACCTGCAGTTACAAGCTAATTAACTCTTCCCCCCACCCCCTCCCCCGCTCTTCTTTCTCTCTAGCGACATAGACATTATATGCTTTTCACCCCGTTGAAAAAGTTGGCTTCGTCAGCAATCATTTTCAGCTCAGTCTAAATTTATTTTTATGTGAAATAGAAATCAGGAAAACACCAAAATTATTTTAAGCAAAATATCAAAATTGAAATAAACCAACATATGTCTGTGAAACATGTATAACTCTCAATCAAAAATAAGTGCAACTTTCATAAATTTCTTAAAATAATCCAGCATGCAAAATCTGGACAACTTAAATAGATGGAGTTATGACATGTTTGGTTATTCTTTCTCCTTATTTCATCCTTTACTTAAAGATGAAAATTCAAATAACCAAATCTTGCTATTTCTCATCCTTTCATGAACAAGGTAATCCATCATCCATTGTAATAAATAGAGAATGAAGAAGTTTTATAACATTTCTTATAGTAAGGCTAAATTAGACTCACTAGCTTTGAATGGAAATCATCTTGAATTTACCTTCCTTACTTATGTTCTGTCCTATTCACCACCCTGTACATTTCTCCCTAAGAGTGAGATTTCTTAATCATTTTTAATGTAGTATGCTTTGTGCTGGTTAGGTTTTCCATATATATGTTTCTCTTGCAGAGGGAACTCAAATGGGGTAAAAACTGTCAAAGTGACAAATACCCTAAGACTCAGTTCAAAGAGAGAGTTAAAGGATAAATGCCCATCTCACCTTTATGCTTCATGTAGAAGCTTTTTAAAACACATTCTCTTTATTTAGATTGTCACTTCAAAGGGTGAAAATCACAATGACCTTATATTAGTAGCTGATATTTTGCCCACAGAAGACATTAACTAAATAGTCCCATCAATACATAGCATTGACAAGCTAATGAAGCATTTCTTGAAATCTTTGGCCTTTCATTTTAAATTATTCTCTTCATGAACTGGATAACAAAATTTCTTTTTAAAAAATAAGTAAAACTATCATTTTATTTGGAAAGTAATTTAGTACTAAGTGAATTGTCTTCCAATTTTCTTTTTGAAAGTGTGCTAAAAACTTCATCTATAGACTTGGTATTGCCCTATATGTTAATAAGGTTACTCTTTGATAGTTAAGGAAATTTATGATCATGATGACTCATTGGACACATGCCTTTTTCATCTCATACTCTTGGATCTTCAATTCACCTTTTTCTCATGCATTGCTTTGATTTTTTTTTTTTGTTAGTTTATTAGTTGTAAAAAGTTTCTTCCTTCCTGGCTCCTTCAATTTAGACCAATTTGGAAATGGAAAAGTGTGTTAATTTTTTAATAAATCTTTAAGACACGCATTACTGTATTTTTATTAACTGAGCCAGATGGCTCACAGCAAATTCTCACTGACATAAGTAATCACAGAAATCAGTTTGGGACTCAAATCTGGTATGGAAAGTGGCATGTATACTCAGTGGAAAAATGCAGTTCACATAAACCTATGGCTATTTTTAGAAGTAATATTTGTTACTATTTGGATTTCTATTTTCTTTTTTTTCCCTTTAGGCTAAGTACAGACTAAGGACATCCCCCCACACCCCCCACACCCCTCCCCCCATCCCCTAGACTTCAAACATTCAATGTCCTTTTCAACAACCAAAAATTGTTTTCTTTTTGCAGTTTGAAGGTTGCAAAAAGGCCTTTTCAAGGCTTGAAAATCTCAAGATTCACTTGCGGAGCCACACTGGTGAGAAGCCGTATTTGTGCCAACACCCAGGCTGTCAGAAGGCCTTCAGTAACTCCAGTGACCGCGCCAAGCACCAGAGGACACATCTGGACACTGTAAGAATGGCAGCAGCTTTCCGACTTCCAGCCCAAAGCTCCGGTGTGAGGAAGTGCCTGTTTGATAGTGGGATGGCGAAGGTGTTTGCTTTATGGTCTGCAGGTTATAAGGACAATGCCAAGGGCAGCAGTGGAAACTGGTAAAGGGCCAGAAGGGGCCCTTTTGGCTCTTTCCTCATATTTCTGTAGGTGAAAGTTATCCTAATTATTACAACTGCCTGGGACAAACAGGTTCCTTGGTTACTTTCTTATGCAGGGCAGAGGCAGTTTAGAGGCTGTCATACAATAAATTTTAATTCAGAGAATTACATCTAGGGATTGGGCATTAAAGTAAGTATTCAAATACACTAAATATAAAAATGTACTAAAATAAAAAAAAATAAAAATATACTAAAAAAGATTGATAACATATACAATTGCTAGAAAGAGGAAACAGTTTTTCCTTACCTTTGGTTCTTTTCTTCTTGACATAAGAACTTTGAGGATGGCATGGTTATTGGAATGAATCCGGCCTTTTGCTTTAGAAACCACCTGGTATTTTCACCTTCAAGCTATTTAAAAGAAATCAGCAAATCTTTCCCAAGGGCTCAGTTTCATCTCACTTCCTATGTGTTAACAACCACAGATCCATTGGCATAAACCCTATGAGAACAATTGATTTTCATTATTATGCCCTAACTCTCTTAGTACTGAACATTTTGCTCATTTGCAAATGCCTTTTCTACAACACTGTCTTTTATTTTCTCAATTATGTTGATCATCCTCCTTTGTATTTCTCAGGTTTTGATGCCATTTTCCTTACATGAAGCTAGATAGACTATATGTAATTTCACTTCACTTAACAAAGCCATCAGGATAAATGTATTATACACTTCACGGATCTCTTATCCTACGTTCTTGCAAATAATGTATTCATGACAGTACTTTTTCAGTGTTAACATTCTGATGTCTATTATTAAACTACACCAGTTTGAATTTTGAAAAGATACTGTTATTTCTACGCACCTTCTCATACATATTTAAGATTCTTCTGATGTTATAGTTGACATATTTATTAAATTTATATTAATCTCTATTAGTCATATTGATAGAAGTCACTTTAGCTATATGTCGCATAACCTTTCTAAACAAAATTACCTCATAATATGCATAAATTTGATGTGAATTGCCTAGTAAATATCTGAAATAAAATTAGAACAATATGGGCATAGGATGGCTATTTCTTCTCTAGTTTAATTGAATTCAGTGATTTTAAAACCAATAGAATATTAAATGAACAAATTTGGTGAATAGCAGGATTTTTTAAAAGCAAAAATAGGAAAAAAAGAATAAAGTTATGTTTAAATGCCCTATTTTGTATATCTAAAATGGTCTTGGTAAAATCCAATAAATTTTCCAATTTGTCATTAAACTTCATCATGGAAGAATGAACATTCATGAGACAAGATTGTCTTGAGAAATTGCTTCTACTCTGGCTAGTTATCTGTAGTTTGAAAGAACTATTGTGAGGCTAAGTGTTATGGTTCTATAATATCCTTCTTTGCTTGGAGCTAATTTTAGCTAATCAAACTAAGAGCATTTTCTAAAATGATTTTGGAATTTAAAAATATGAGTCCCTTTTTAAAACTTTTGAGAAACACTGGGTAATAATTTCTTAATTCAGTTCAATGTAGTGGCTTTTTAAAAGCTATTTTTATTTTTTAAACTATATTTCTCTATTAAGTCTTTTAAAGACATTTTTTCCCTTATGAGCCAGATTATGTCCTGGTTAAATTTTTATTGCACTTAACAAATTGATAGGTTTTTTAAAAATCATATAGAAACTGAATTTTTTTTTAAAGTAAACTGTAGTTGCTTAAGGAGTTTATTATTTAAATTTAGGTTCCAATTCCATTTCATTAAGTATCCTTATACTATTGCTGTCAAAATTTGGATATAGTATCTTTTTTCAATTAAATGGATTCTTTAGTTAAAGGAAAATGATTTTCCCATGAAGATACTGAATTCATAATTCTAACCCTGAACATTGTCACTTTTTCCTCTATTAACATTTTAATATCTAAACAGGGGAAATCATTTTATAATAAAAAATGGAAAATAATGTTTTATGAAATGTAGCATGGCATTTAAAACTTAGGTAATCTGAGATAAAGTGACTTTCACCAATACCTCTTAGATCACCTCCCGACATTGCCATTTTGGCATACTGATACCCGGTTGCTGACAGTAGGAGAGTGAGTGCAGGCCAGCTGAGAGGATGGTGAATGTTCCTGCCTTCAAGAATATCTCAAAAATCAAATATAAATGATATTACCCATTTTTATCTTTTCAACCCAAATAATAGTGCCCATGATAAGAATAATGACATTGATTTTTAAAACATATTAATAGTCCCAAAACTTTTTTTACATGCAACATCTCTGGTGCTCAAAACATGAATTTATATGGTCACAACATGACTGCCAATAAAGATATTGACTATCTTGACCTTTCCTAAATCTAGGGCAGGAGAGAGAAAGCTAATAAAAGAAATCAGATGAATTCAGAAAAGATTCTAAGGTTAAAGAAAAAATTTGCTCACCCAAATGGCAATTCATTGGCAAGTGACTAAGTCTAAATGGCTCACCATTTTGCAAAAACAGTAATCAATTGTTTGTTGTCAGAGCCTTACTATATAACACAGTGCCCAGTGTGTCATGGAAGCATCAGAGCTATTGGATTGTTCAGTCAGTCAGTCAATGAACAAACATATCAGATAGTCAAACTTCAAATTCAAATTGGGTGTGTTATATTAAATTATAAACTGATGACTTTACCTTGTTCTTGGAGTCCAAAATGGTAACCAAAAGAAAGTGAATCATAAATATTTTTTCAATTAGGCAAATAATAGTAGCCTCATTATATGTTGGCCCACAAAAATGACAAGCATGCACATGAAAATGGGAGCAAAATATAAATAATTATTTAAAACTCTATGTTTTTGGTCACTAGATTTCTGGATCAAGAATCTTATTTTGGAGACAGAGTTTCAGTTTTTTTTTTTTACATTTCCCATCATGTAGGGTACATTCTAATATAGTACCTGACAAGATAACTAAGGAGATGAGTGTCTGATAATGCATCTTATAACCACAGTTAATCTTGGATCTCTTTTTAGTTCTTAGAATAAGTAGAAAGTTTTTATTTATTTTACAACTTAGAAGCCATACCGTTACTATGACAGTAAGAAAATGTGTAGTGTTCTCATTCATTCATTCACCCATATATCCTTAACTATTATAGGCCAGTCATTAAGGATACGGAAGTAAAGAAAATTCTAGACTCAACCTTAGCTTCCATACCCCACATATTTCAGGAGCATGAGGGAATTTTAGTAGTCAAAACTGCGTTCTCATTGCATTCAGTCAAAGGTTTAGCCTCATAATTCCAGCTCCCACCAAGACTCCTCTAAACTAATATTAATGTTTCTTTGGATGATTTTTTTTCACATGTCTCTTTGAAACCTACTGTTTCTAACTCACTTTTCACTAATTTTCACTTTTAATTCTCTTCCTCTCTGTTTCTGAATCAGGTTTCTTCTGAAACATTCCCAGTCTTTTCTGGACTTTTCTACAGCTCCTTTACCTGAACACTTAAAGAATATGTGTATTCTAGTTTCTGACACTACCAAAGATTGTTTTCAGGTGAACACAACTGTAAGTATAACTAGAGATGCTTATTAATAATTTCCACATTTAAAAATGCCATAAGAGGTTTATGGTAAGAGTATAATCTAAAAGCATCAAAATCTTAAAAGTTATCAAAGGTAGGCTGCCATCTCTTTGCTTCTTGAAAATTTATTGTCTTTGCCTTGATTCAAGTTTCCTATGCTTCTAATTAAAATGCATTTAATTATCCAGCATTTCATATCAGTCAATTGGTTACAATTCATAGTCTGAAGTCTTTGAGAAAATCTTCCCCAGTTACCTTTATGATTTAACTACAGCTGCTTCTTTCTTTCTTTCTTTCTTTCTTTCTTATTTAGAAACCCTATGCTTGTCAAATTCCAGGATGCACCAAACGCTACACAGACCCAAGTTCCCTCAGAAAACATGTGAAGGCACATTCTTCCAAAGATCAACAAGCAAGAAAAAAGGTAATTTTAAATGAGAATTTATCTAGGAAAAGCACCCTTAAATTACTTATGCAGTACTGGGAACTTCTGCAGGGCTTTGGAAATTCTTACACTTCTCAAGGTGTAACATGCTGGAGACTCTTTGAATAGGGAAGTCTTCCATGAAGTAATAGCAAGGCTAGGGGTTTGTCTAGTGTATGTAGTCAGATATGCATTTAGTAGAAGAGAATGTATAATAGGAATCAGAGAAAATTAGTGAAAGTCACCTAAAATGCAAAGTAACAAAAGTCTTTCATGGAAATTAAAGAAAATTGAATTGAGAAAACAAATAGTTAAAGAAAATTTAATTGAGAAAACAAAAAACAAAACCTTCCCTGGACATAAGTGCTTTTTTATAAAATATCAATTGACTAAACTAATTTTAACCTTGATGAAAAAGGTAAGTGAGTCTCTTGGATAAGTAAATGTAGAGCATCCTTCACTTAAAGCTTAGGGGAAAAAATTCCTTAGTAGACCTGTGTATGAAAATCTGCAAAAAAAATTGAACCTAAAATTACTTTGACATCAATGGGTTTATAAGCATCTTTCAAAGTTCATAGAAATCACAGTTGGAAGCTCAGTTGGAAGAAATGTTAAAGACCAACCATCCAACCCACCTAACTTGCTCTCCTAATCTCATAGTATAGCCGGTAAGTGGTTTACTTCAACACCTCAAAGGAGGAGGAGCTTACTACCTTTTAAGACATTTCCTGTTAACTGAGTTTGTAAATTTTGGGACCAACAAGTATCTTCTGACCATCATAGAAAACATGTTGACCTGACCTTTGACTTTTGAGCATTTCATTTGTGTTGAGATGGGTACCTGATTCGTTTCATTTCGCAATCCTTCATGACAAAATTAAGAGAAGTTTAAAATTCAACTACTTCAAGTGATTGAATCCCATGGTGTGGTTGAAGCACATGGCCAAGTTTTTCAGGTCACCATGGGTTCTAGCTAGCTAGAATCTCACATTCTTTTGTGGTTTATAGTGATTTAATACTTTTATGTTGGGAAATGCTCTGTAGTCTTTTTTGTTACTTGAGCTTTTTCTTCCTTGAGAGGTGTTAGCACAATGCCAGTTGAGGGCTCATATATGGAAAGAATTTGACCTCTTCCCTAGAGTTAAAAAAAAATACCCAGTTAGAAGGATTTGATAGATATTCCTAATTGCATACAAACTTACCCTTCTAAGTCAGTTATTAAAAGAATTTTCCTCTAGTAATATAGCTAAATCTCTTTAATTGGAATCCCAGTTAATTGATAACAGATCATTATCAACAAATGATAATAGATGGTCATTTCACATGGATTGACCATGTTCTTGTATTTTAAAACAACAGAGGAACTTCTAAGTGAGTTAATAATGTAAATTATAAGGAGAATGCTTTATGTTTTTAGCAGAGTACTGTTGCATACTCTAAACTGTGTTCAGCAGGGCTGCAGTCTAATGGTTTTTGTTACTATCTGTGTATATCTTATAAACTTGAAGTAATTTGAATTTATTTAAAAAACTCTTGATGAAAGTTTTTTGCTACCTAAATGTGATCATTTGCCGCTTCCAAGTTGCCCCAAATGTGTGACGTTTTACTGTTATAAGAAATCTATTGTAAGATTGGAGCACACTATTGTAAAGAATAATAACAATTTTTGTGAACATGATGGAATATAAGTTCCATATCTGATAAATAAGCAACAATGTGATATTTAGTTTGGATGGTGACCTGGGGAGTAGGTAGTAGGTTTGAAAACATAACAAGATATTTCAGGAATTGTTAATGGTTTCTAATATCAAGCCTAGTGTGTCTTAGCCTCTATATAAAGAAAACGTAGTTTTGAGTATGTGATACTTGAAATACTAATTTTAAAAAGAAAATCATATCCTGAAAAATATAAATTTTTAGACAATTTTCATATAACTTTCAACGGGCAGTCTAGATAATAAGAATATACTTTTGAGGAGCAGTGTTATAGTTTAATGTCAAATATTTCAATGTTCTCTTAATTTTGCCTTACATGAAATGAAGTATTATCTCTCAAATAAAAGCTTTTGACACTCTGTTTCCTGCAAATGGTTGAACTGGATTTGACTGATGTTCATTGACAAGGTTATGGTGTGTTTATATTCCAAATTTTAACCTCTTTAATCTGAAGATTTTAAAAGTACTTTATGAATCTATGAAGAATCTATTTTTTGAATTAAAATAGTAAAATTTGCTCCATACAGTAAAAAAAGGAAATGTTACTCCCAAGAGCAGCCATGCTAATAAACCTAAACTCAGTAAGTCTACATTTTTAGACCTTGTGCTGGTATACTGGTGTGTAATATTTACATGGTACAATGTTGTTACTAGACCTTGGAGAGATTCTAATTGCTAACTCACATCGGGGCTTGGTATTTGAAATATTTCCTGGCAGCAATAATAAAAAAAAAAAGAGTAAGAAACAATAAACCTTTTAAGGCAGAATTAAGATTATTTACGACTTTAATTAAAAATTGAAAACTGGCATCATTTCAAAAAAGCCTTTACAAAATGTGAATTCATCAAAAATAACCATAAAAATTCCAAGGTGATAAAGGCACAGTGGAGTAATGGTCCCAGCCCTAGGGAATTGTTTTGTTGAAAAGAATAAAACCCTTTTCTGTCACACCCTGTTAGTCATAGACTCATTTAATATACCCTGCCTGCCTGCTTGTCTCTAATCCTCTTTTTAACCTCCCCCTAGACACTAAATGACATTATTTTGGTCTTAATGTTGCCAGCTTTCTAAGACCCTACTCTGAAATCAGGTCAGTGACAAGGCACCCTCAACTGTAAGACACATATATATCACGAAGGCTGGGATCTCATAAGTGATGCCCTGCCCATAGATATGTGACCCTTTCCCACACCTGTTGGATTGTACTGAAAACCAAGAAGAGCCTGAAATCTCAGCTAAATATTATTCAATCTGTGAAAAGAAAGAAGTGAGTAGGGGAGGCTCTTTTGCAAAGGAACTGGGATAATTTGGCTCATTGTATGCAGAGAGAAACTTTTCTCTTTGCCTGATGTGTGCACACCTACACACACATCAGCTGATGTACAGACTTTCTTCCATCAATGTAGTTTGCAAACCTGAGTCCATTAAATACACAGATAAATGAATAGTGAAATATTCAAGTCACCAGCTGTGGTCTCACCAGTGGGAACGGAATCAATTCTGTCTGATAATGAGTGGTGAAATAAAAGAAAACTAAAGCAATAAGGCACTTGAACTTTTCTTCAAAGCTGTGAGCCTTAAAAATTTTCACTTTCACTTTGGAAGTGCCATAAGCAGGGGTTTTCCTTCAACGCAGGCCTGGTATCAAAATTGGCTTTTTAAAAGTGAATGCTTAAAAAATAAAAAGAGTACAGGTTAAAATTGAAAGGTGACACAACTTTCTTCTAATTCACACTTCCACAAAGATTCCAAACTTCAGCTGTGATTTCTTAAATGTTTGCTAAACATTCACCTTTGACCTACTGTGGCTTATGATTTTCACTTTTGCAACCTCAGTATAGTTTGTTTTAAACCAAACACAGCATTTGAAATGTGTGTGAGTGCAGTATGCATTTATAATTCCTACTTAAAAGAACAGTTCTCTATAGCTTTCTGGCTAAAATAAAGCAGCTTATTGGATGCAACTCTCTTGGTGTAGACTGGCAATTCTTTGGAATCTGTTCAGAGCCCATGTACCCAAGGTGATAAAATTTTCGTTAAATTGTACATGAGCTCATCTTTCTTTATACAGTTGTTGCAATCTTGAATAGCTAATGTGAAATAAATGTACTTTCTCCTAAGTGGAAGTGTGTATTGAAAGACCTAGTGGGTCTCACTTTTCTATCAGTTGTTTTCTGTCATTTACACGGTAGACGGTATCCACAAGTGGGATACACATAGGAGGTCTTCCCTGATTTTGATAATCACCCTCATTCCCTCCCAGCTTTCCCTATACCTTCCTTCCCATAAAAATTCCAGAGTGATAAAGGTACTCCTTTCCTTTTTCTCTGTTCAAGAATAAATTTAAAATCACTATTGCGCTTAATAGAATATCGACCATAGTCACATATCATGGGCTTACTATCTCAGGAAGAACTAGCTCCCCCTTTCCCTGTCCCTTGCCTCTCACATATAAGAAATCATGTTGGAATTCAAGTGAGAGTAATACTGTTGTAGGAATGATGTTAAAACAGTACTAATAGTTTTTTCCTTTTAAGTGAGTCCCTAACTTCTGTACTGACAAATTACTTACATCATACCTCAAAACAATTGTGAGAGACCTATTATTTTGCCTAAATAAACCAGTGCTTCAGTTGAGGGTAACTTATTTCAAGAATAATACTTGGTATGCTTTTATAAAAGAAATAACTTTGGTTAAAATAGTTACACTACCTTCTTTGTTTTTACCCCTCCCCTTTGGTGGTGAGTATACTATGATGGAAGTACTTGATAGAAGTATCTAAATATTATACCTCAATTAATAATAAATAAACTAATAAAAAATAAAAATAGAATCATATCTCAAAACAGAAAGACAAAACAAAAACCAAAATAGTTATGCTAATTATGATTAAATTGAAATGATAAAAACAAGTCAAATTTAACCCTATGCCAACAGTAGTGATTTGGTATTGAAACCAATTGCTGGCAATGTTCTATTTTAAGTAGACCCAGTGATTCCAGCTATGCTTTTAAGGGCATTCTAATGCTACATAGTGATAGGAGCTATTAAAAAATTAATTGAAAGTTCACATTTTGGGTGGGATGGTAGAAAAGTAAGAGCAGTTGTCCGTGAGAAGAAACAGTGAGAAAAAGCTCTGTTCCTTTCAGGAAAAAATCAGAAAAGCTATCTTTGTAACTACAGATAAACAAATACTAGCATCTCTGTACTTCGTAATCCAGTACTGTTTTTAGCTTGTATTACCGAGTATCTCATCAAACCACTCTTCTAAATTATTTGAAAAATATAATCTCAAATATTTCATTTATTCCATTCAACAAATATTTATGTAAGCATTGACTGTATACTCTGCAGTGACTTAGGCCACAGATTCAAATGTGTATTAGACAGACATATGCTCTATCCTCTAATTTCTTGATGAAGTCTAACATAGTCAGGAACATATTCAAATGACCACTTTAAAATCAGAAAAATGTATTAGTTGCAAAAGTTTAAAAGTACTGCTTAAGTCAAAATGCTGTACCTTCCTTTTAGAGCTTCCTTAAAAAGAACCTGGGACTACAATAATCATAGCAGTAGATGTCAGCATCATCTTAGCTTTGTTATATTTGTATTTTTCAGGAGCCTGTCCTCAATCCATGTGTCATTAGAGGGATGCTAGATAGCAAACACATGGCTTAAGTCTTCCCCCTAAGAAAATTACTCAGATGGCCAGCATTTATAGTTTGCTGATCACATAGCACATAGTGAGGCCCTGTCAGTTCTCAAACAAATAAGACCTGAACTGCCCTTCTGAAGATCACTTGCAACATGAGACACATGCTTTCAATTCAGTAGGTGGCACATTGAATGCTTCTAGAAAATGGTTGTGGGAGTTCTTTACAAATGACAGAGGTTGATAAGAAATAAAGTTTTATGTTTTATTGTTTGAAAGCAATCTCTGTGTTTTTATATTGTTCTTGATTCCAAGACATTGTAATATATAGCAAAGATGCTTTATTCCTGTTTCTCCTGAAAATTCGTAATTGAGATTAAAAAAAATAATAAAGGTGCTTGGCACAACCCTGGCCAACTATGTAAGGAGTGAGGATCATATGGCAGTTGCTTTAATGACCAATGCAGGCTGTACAGTGCCTTGCCCAGCACCTTATGGAAAATAGTTCCTAGATAATTACCTTTTTGATTGATTGATTGGTTGACAGACAGAAGTCTTCTAAGCATCTCATTCCCTAACTCTTATTAGATTTATGGATTTTTAAAAATTATTTTATGGAGGTAACGTTTTATAACACTGTATGTGTTTTAAGGGATTTTGTAGATTCTTAATGAAAATGATTTTGGAATAAAAGCATTTAACTTAGACTCTCTGCTGCCTAAATATAGTGTTCAAAAATATCACGACATAATCAACATTATATGTCTTGGGTTTTCCCTCTTGTTTCCACTTCTCAAGTACTCCTGTCCCTGGTGCAATTATTGCTCTCTCTGCTAGTTGTTACTTGTCTTCCCTTTTCAGCTTCGGTTGAGCTTTGTTTTTGATAACCATGGGTAATATTTTCCCATTGATTTACATATTGGCTCACTGAGCTGTGAAGATTTATTTTCAGGGTGACTTCAAATAAGGGTTCAGATAAGCCTGATGTAAAAACTTTTCATGGTCGATATTTTGCATGTGACTGTCGTAAAGTAGTGTTTGGATTAAACATCTCGATGTATGGGCTTTTTTTAAATAGTGCCTTGAGTTGCTTTGTGACTTAAGTTACATTCCCCTAGTTTTTTCATTTCCTCATCTTTACAACTAGTTTGAAAGGTAAATACCCAGCTTCATAGGTGAAAGAGTGGTTATTTGGGTATAAAGCATTGTTGTATTACATACCTCCAATCCAGGCCCAGCTATTGTAACTGACAACAGTACTGTGTCCTTGGAAATATTTTCCTTCCTGAGAACTGAATATTCTCATAGGTGGAGTCATTTTTTGGTGATTATTATAGATAGTCTTTCTGGGGCATAGTGATTCTTGGTGATAGTGCAAAAATGATCCAAACAAAGGAAAGGAAGCTGAGACCCAAAGCAGAAGGAATTATAATCAAATTTGAACCTGTGATATTTGGTTCTGTTATGGGGTTTATTAGTTTGTGTTCCATGTACTATAAGGGAAATACAAAGGATAAATGAATTTTAGGAAGATTATGAAATTCCAGAAATTATATGCAAAATGTCTTTTGCTAGTGAGACTTCATAGATTTCATTGACTCTCTGAAATTAAAACCCTCATGACAAAATAAAAGTAAATTAAAAAAAAAAACACAAAAGGACACAAGAAAACTCTGGAAAGTGTTGCATAATATACCTTTCATCTTAATTATGATAATGTTTTCATGGGTATTTGCATATATTCAAATCCATCATTGTAAACATTGAATATATGTGGTTCCTTGTAAGCAATTAGGCCTCAATAAAGCTTTTTAAAAAAAGACCCCCTAAACCAAAAGAAATGCAGGACTCCTAGACACTATTTCATATGGTTTTAGTTATAACACCTGGTAAGACTTTGCCAAGCTAAGAAGAATCTATACATCCATGCCCTGGAGTACTGACTTACTTAACCTATATACTGTGTAATATTTTGCTGAATTCTTACCTGTACAAAAATGGTAAGATATGCTCCTTTCCTTGAGGCAGTCAGAATATTCAAGCTGAATTTTGCCAACAGGGGAGCTGACTGTATAAGTGCTGAATTGAAATGTGGAGTGGAGATAGGTTAGAAGCAGTTGCATCAATTAAGATGGTATACACTTTTACAGGATTTAATGGAAGCCTGATGAAGAGTGTAGTAGGGATGAAAATGAGTGGACAGAAGTAGTGACATTGAATGCCAGGGGTGAGGGGAAGGACAAGTCAGGATGGCATCAGATTTCTTAGCTTCTGGATTGGGTGAACAGTATACACGTTGAATGTTTTCTTCCTCAAAGAAACTTCAGTTCTGCTTTTAAGGCCTTTCAACTGTTTAGATCAAGGATCATCTCCTTTATTTAAAAGTCACTGATTGTAGATGTAATCACATCTTAAAGTTACCTTTACAGCAATCAATATTTTAATGTATAACTGGGACTAGCAGCTAATGAAGTAAACACATTTGTTTGTGGCACCCACAAACTAAAATCCATTTTGTTATAATTTAACTGAGGTGACTTTATTTGAGGGTGGTACTAGCCACATGAGATGGTTCATGGTGAACCTCAAAATGTAATTTATATTAGTGCAATTTGATTATTCACTAGAAAACAGTAGGAAATTAATTATTGGGTATACCTGGGTCAACTCACTTTCATTATACCATTGACTGTTCAAAGCAAGTATGTTCCTGCCAATTAACTTGAGAGTAAAAGAGTATTATGCTTTAAGCAAGTAAGTGAAAAAATTAAAAAAATATATTTTGAATAATATATCAGAATTTACAGAATCTTTCAAGTTAATCATGTTAACTTTTAAATAAATCATTTTTGTCATGTGGTTATATCATATAATATTTGTTTATATCATATTAAATGAAATGATAACATATAAACACTTAGATGGTTTTCCCTGCTTAGAATTATATCAGATGGTCTACTAAAGGTTTCTAAAAGATAAATGGTTCTTGAAATTTTAATAAGTTGGTTTTCTCTACACTCCACTCCTCCATTAATTTATTTTTCTCCCAAAGGGATTTTAGATGTTAAAAAATAATTAATAGAAACTGAGATCATAATTGTTAATTGATCCACTTTGTTTTTCCTCACACAGGAAACATTTATAGTCATGTTTATATGTTTACAATCTCAAACAGACAAGCTGACCACATTAGTTCTTGTTTTCATTCAAAGAATCCATATCTCTGGGTTAGAAATCCATACTCTTTATTGCTCCTTCCACAGATA
The DNA here is from genome assembly GCF_964194135.1 of Talpa europaea. Lineage (NCBI taxonomy): Eukaryota > Metazoa > Chordata > Mammalia > Eulipotyphla > Talpidae > Talpa > Talpa europaea. The sequence continues at coordinate 34,134,520 of NC_140074.1, forward strand.
TCCTTTGTGAAGGGAGGTGTGTGGGTATGAACTTCATGGCTGAAGAGCTTTACTCTTAAACCCATTTCAGACTTTGGTTGTTTCCTGCTTTTGTCCTAAGTTGATAGAAGACTTCTTACTATATCCTTATTGTTACAATTATTTGCTTCTTCATTTCCTCTTCTCTGAATTATCTGCTCATTTCTTTGGCATATGGACTTGAGTCATAGATCTGGACGCAAATTCCTACATCCCCAGCTTTAATGAAATAGTCTTAGCTGAGTTACTTGCTGTGTGTGAACTTCAAGCTTTCATTTGTGAATCTGGATATCGAGAGAAATGCCATACATTTGTCATGGCTATTAGTGAGGAAACACACTACATACTGTAGTCCTGCATTAGTCAGAGCTCTATTCGTGAAGAAGGGCACTGTGATCACAAGGATACAAGGATTGTATCATTATTAGGTGTTACAATCCAGGGGAAAATGGCTTACCATCCTTCATTTTTGATGGGCACACTTTCTTTAATTAGTGGTGTGAAAAGGTGGAAGTTAGATTATAGTAAGATTTTTCTAAGGAGAGATGAGAGCTTTTATGTTCTTGCCCAGCTGACTTAGTTGTATTCCTGCTTAAGAAGTTACGAGAACTTGACAAATAGGACTTTAAGCCCTATGTAAGGCTCCTCTTGAGTTGTTCATCAGGAGGAATCCAGTCTTTGTAATTTGGATGATTTAATTGTGATTGTGGTGATAGTGATAATAAAGAATGGTTCTTGTTTTGCCTACATTAATGCTTTAACACTTTAGAGCCGTTTGTATACACAATCTTATATTTTTGGTCTTCATAGAGTCAGGATAATTTTTTTTTTTTTTTGGTATACCATTTCTACTTTCTAGTTGTTTCCGAGAAACAACTAGAAAAAAGTTTAGAAGGAGAAAGGGAACCTAGAATTATGCCAAATGGCAGTACGCTCTTTTCCTACAAGCCAGAAGATCTACAGAACATGTGCCAGAGACAGTACTACTGCCTAATGCAATGCTGGCCTTTCTTCCTTTCTTGATCTACTGTTTTTTTTTTTTTTAAGATTTATTTATTTTATTTATACAAGCACTGGGTACAGTCAGAAGCGCGGGAGGGTGAGCAAATTCACCAGAGCCAGAGCAAGGAGCAGAGCAGGCAGAAGGACCGAAGTATATTGCTGAGGGGAGCAGTGGGCGGCAGGAGAGGTCTGCGTGCCATGTGGGACCCTCCTCCATTGGCCGGGGAGCAGCCGGGAATTGAACCGGCGCCGCAGAGGCTGCGGGCAGCTTTGCAACCCAGCGCTCAACTGCTGCGCCACCGGGGAGGCCCCGATATACTGTTTATGATACTGGCATTCCACAAAACATTCTGGCAAGAGATTATTCTCCCAATTGGCATTCCAGAGTTCTCTATAAACTCTAGTTAAGTGTCATACAGCATCTTAAAATACTCACTTTTCCTGATGTTTGTTGAGAAGGGGCTAACTTGAGCAACTGGTTAGTGGGTTACAGTTAGGGCCATTCTTTTAATTAGAATAGAATGCTACTTTTCCCTAGTGGCTTTTTAAGATGGGTACCTTGCACTACATGGGGCCAGTGTATGGACAGTTGTAGTCTATCAGTATTATTAGTGTCCTTAAATATAACCTCATTCTTCCTGCAGTCCTGTATGGGGGATCACATTTAGAAAGTTTCAGAAGATTTTTATAAAGCTTCTTCATGAAATCTTATGCTTTCAGACCTGTAAGACAGTCTCTTTATGTTATTTAACAAGGCTAATATGTCCAAATATTCTTTATATTATTGAAGTAAAAACCTGCTTTTCCAGAACATCTGAACATGGACTCCAGGTCTGTCTTGGAAGGCTGCTTCTTCTCTTCCATAATGACCTTGCTAATTGACTGATATATGTAGGAATTTTACATTAATATTTCTAGTTTCTTACAATTTTTCTTATTACCCAGTTTCCAAATATTTTAATATATGGATCCTGTGCCTCTATGTGTTCTCTATTTCATTCATGCAATAGAATACAGAGACCAGCAATATTGATTTTTGACTGCTGAGGCAAGCATTGAGATTGAAAGGGTTGACAAGGCAACCAATACTAAAGGGCCTTAGATGTCCTAAAATGTTCAAACATAGACTGTAATCAGATCTATGATTTAGAAAGATAATTATCATGGTATTGTGAGGGAGCACATTAAAGATTTAGGGTGAAAGGAGACAAGGTTACTAGATAGATTGGCATATTTCCATTAATCCTTTAGTACAATGACTCATCCAATTATGACTATATCCTGCTGGGCTATCATTATTCCAGATTCCAGTCTTGTCCAAAATGCTATCATGAGAGACTTTGTTAAAAACTTGTCGAATTCTAGGCTCATTATCTGTTCAGCTTTCACCTAATGGTATCTAAACAGGAAACAAGTCCTAGGACTTCCTTCCTTCCTGCTAACTTGCTTATATTTACTCCATAATATGTAGTAAAACTCAGTGTCACAACTGAACTGCTCACCAACCTGTGATTCTTTGTAGAACCTTTCCAAGCATGAAGTTATCAGTTGCATTTATAGGCTCTATCTTTTTTGCCTGGTTGGAACTAAAGATACAGACTTCTCTTTCCCTATTTTCTTTCTTTTTTTAAAGATTCATTTATTTATGCATACAAGAACTCGTGTAGGCCAGAGGTGTGGGGGGTAATAGGATTCACCAGAGACAGAGTGGGGAATGGAACAGGCGGACTGACTGAAATACACTGCTGAAGGGAGCAGCGGGCGAGACTGGAGAGGTCTGCTGCACCATGTGGGTAGCTCCCTGGCTGGCTGGGGATCGAACTCATGCTGCAGAGGCTGTGGATAGCTTCACTGTGCTGTGCTTAACCCCTTGCGCTGCCAGGGAGGTCCTCTTTCCCTACTTTCTGGAAGTTACCCCTTTGGACTTTCTCAAAACATGCTTTTATAAACACTCAAATATTTTTCATACAGAGTTTGTGTTGATTTAGAACCTTGAATTCTCTAGGTAGGCTCTCTTGCTCTTGTTTTTCCTATGCTAGGCTTTATTGTCCTCTCCCACCATGACCCCCCAGCAAGAATTTCTCTAACATTTCTCATTCATTTTTCTCATTTATAGGGAATATGGAATCTAGGTACTAGCAGAATTGTGACATACTTTTATCATAACCTAACATCAGTGCATCTTTTAAAATTTATTTTTTCATTGTATATTAACATATTTAACATTATGAAACCCCTTTAATTTGCTTATATTTACTCCATAGTGTATAGTAAAGTTCACTGCCATAACGTGTTTTGCCCTTGAAGTATTTGAGAGGACATCACTCAGGGTCTGAAAAAAAGATAAATTAACAGGGAAAACAGGTAAAGAAGTTACAGAACAAGAAGCTCTATTTCACAATAGTGCTTTGGGCTAGTGTAGTACATAGGCCCTGGCTATAACAATTTGGATAATATTTACCCACTGCGGACTTTGAGTAGAAAATGTAGTTTGAGATGACAGTGCAAAGAACATCCTTCGCATTTCCTCATTTGTACATAAGCAAATACAGAGAATCATATTTCCTCTCTGTGTGTTCAAAACAGCAACCAGGGATGAGTCACTCCCCTGCTTAAAAAAAAATCTTGTTCTTTCACATAGAAAATCATCAAGAACAAGTTCCACCATTTTCAGTTCATAGAGACTTAGATATTATGGTATTCTAAATCATGGCATTAATGAACAGAGAAACCTAATGCTTCACTGTGATTTCCCTACCTACTCAATTATGAGCCCCCTACCCACTGTGAATATTTACCTTGAAATTGATCAGATTCTGACACAGAAAAATGCTCACAAACTCAGTACTACTTACATTTCTTCAGCCATCGATAGCAAAAAGGGATGGATTGGCATTGCAAGCATCCAGTAATAATTTAATGGGTGTAATTACCCATTTTTATTCTCTTCCCTTATAAAATAAAAAAAAGTTAAAGAAAATGTGAACAACAATAGCAACCACCAAATACCTGTGAAGTACAGTTTCCCTCCTCAATCTTCACAGCAGTTCTATGAGGCTAGTATTAAAGTTTTATTGCAATCCCTAAAATTTTACATATGAAAGATCTAAGTTTCAGAGAAGCTAAATAACTTCAAAACATGCTCAAGTAATAAGACTATACTCCAGATGAGTTGTTTTTTTTTTTTTTTAACTCCACATCCAAGTTCCCCTTCAACTCTACAATTCTTACTTTGGGCTTTCTAATTTTCTGATACGGGAAATTTGTAATTTGTCAACAATTTCTTGATACCAGGATTATTCTCAGAAACTCTATGGTGGCCTTCTGTCAGAAGAGGATAGCAGGATCCTTGACTGAGGCTCTGTTTCTAGGGGGCCCTATACTTTGGGTGCTACCTTCAAAATTCTCTAAATCATCCTATGGGTGGCTAGGCTAATAATATCATCCAGGAGTGGAGCTAACGCTGGCCTACCATAGGATGACCTTTAATATTTGGGACCATGCTGAAATAAAAGTGTTTTTTACAAAAGAAGAAACCAAGGAGCATGAATGTTTGAAAAACATGATTCTATACCTTGTGGGTCTGTATATAATTCTAACCATTTCCATAAACATTTGCCTCATATTCTGCAGTCCTATCTATGCGTGACATCACTTATCTCATGATTTTATTTGAGAGTTGCTTACCTCTACTTAAAATTACCCTTACCATTAGCCTGGTACAATGTTTAAGATTACCACCATTACAATCATTATTTTCCAGTTATGGAATTGCCTCCAGAGATACCTATATAGTTATGTTATATCACAAAGGCAACACAGTAGTTGTTTCACTCCCATTAACATATCGATATGACTTTAATTACAAGTTTTCAAGTACTGTCTATGTCTGTCCTTTGTGGACATGCAAGGAAGGTGGTTTCAACAGGCATATATGGGAATGGAAGTAATGAGAAATGATGAGTGTACTTTGACCAAGGCAAAGACGTTTCAGCTGGGTCTTGGGGGATAAAGGAATTGCTTAAAACCACTGGAAACAGAGAAAAACTAAGCATTGGAGAACATGAGGAGAAAATATGGGTGGGTTGAGCTTTTAGAAGTCACTTGACAATTCCTCCTGGAGACCGACCTGCTATTGGACTTGAAGAATAAAACTTAGATAGAGAGCAGATTGGGGGTTGCCAGAGGCACTGGCTCGGGGGAACAGAGTAAAAAAAGCACAAACTTCCAGTGATAAAATAAATAAATAATGGGAGTGTAAAAACAGAAGAAGTACCTTAAAATAGAATTTTACTATTCCATCTCCTTAGTTTTCCTTGGCTTTTTGGAGGAATGTAAGCAGTAAGTATATTCTAACATGAATGTCATGGAAGTGTTTATAAAGGAAAAACTCAAATGCAGTTATGTTTGCTCACTTGTCAATGTCACCCTTTCTTTCGACACCAACTCAGCATCAGCTGTGTGCAGTGTGCAGCAGACAGACATCTTCAGCTCTGACAGCACTTGTTCATGGCTATCATGTCTTTGGACACACTGCTGTGCAGATGCTGCCACCAGGAATGCCAGCAGCTTGGCTACAAAGCAGTGATATTTACATTGATATGGTTAAGTTAACTTGTGGTTGTGAAAGTCTCAGTTTTTCATTTCCTGGCTGGTATTTGCAATGTGGAATTGCAACACTGCATTTGCGTGCATTTTTGCCTTTAAAATGTTCTGTGGTATTGCAACATTTGAGAAATTCCCAAGGACCCTTAATCTTCCTACAAACACTAGGTTGTAAACTAAGGACGAGCTCTATATCTCAAAGTAATCTCCTCTTGCCAGTGCTGCCAAATTCTGATTTTGCATTGTACATCTTTAAAGTGTCCCTCTACTGTCTTTGAGTCTAAGCTTCACTCTGGAGTGTAACAATAAAAGGATGAAGATAAGAGACTACAAAATTCTAGCTTCTTCTTTCAAGAATACTTGAACTTAAAGCTACTTTCCTATTGTTTTCCATGAAATCTCATTTAAAATATTTTATTAATGCAAAGAGATGTGCATTCAGGGCCAAGGACCAGTGAATGGTAGCCATGGCAACCAGGAAGCCATTTGGGAGGAGGAAAAAAATGCAGTAAAGAGTAAGTGTTTTAATCCTTAACTTTAATTCTTTAACTTCCTGTTCTCGAAATGAAATATAAATCAGGCACCATGGAAGGCTGCAATTTTTCTCTGAAAGGAAAGCTGGCAAAAGACGATTAGTAATGGACAGATGTGTTTAAGGAATTTAATCACACATTTTGTTGTAAAACTTTTGAGACTGTGAGTGACCAGTTCCTTTGAGTGGAGTCAATGAGAACCAACTAAACATACTTTGAAACTGATTAGAGAGCTGGCACAGAGGGATATCCCTGTTTGCTGTTATTGTTACATCATTTCAGTCCATGGTAATAACATGAGAAACCAAGGAATTTGCTTGGTTCCCCCAGCAGGGAGGTAGAAGACTGACTGGGGGCGGGAGTAGGGAGCGGGGAGGGAGTGTCTCGCTGATGGAATAGAGATATTCTTTTGATTTTCAAAATACTAGAGAAAAATTTAGTTGCCTCTATCTCACATACTACCTTCCCTTGAGATGTTTGATTACTAAGGGAGTTTTACAAAGATGTGTACTTTCCATTGTCATTGTCAGCAGACTCTTAGGTTTCTGCTAAAAAGCATAGGCTTTAGTTTCTATGTATAGTAAAACAGAATTCCCAGGATAGATTATTATTATTCCTTAGTGTCTCTACTTTTTGTTTCTAAAAATTTTCTTCAGTGTGCAGTACTGGTGATTTGTTAACCTCTGATTTTAAAAATATATATAGTTGATTTTCATTCTTTAATATCACACCAAAAATATGCCCCCCACACTGACTTGAAATGTTAATTGATTGATTCTATAGCACATGTATTTTCCCTAGTTCCATGTTGGAGGATTATTAGGGATGAAAGAGAGACATGTCTTTCTATGGCACTTTCCCATCCCTCAGCAGTACATATTTATGTATTTCTTTGATAAATTTATTTCTAGCGGGCTAAAAGTTACCAGCACACAGAGCTCTTTGCAGAGATATGAAGTAACTACAACTTGTACTGGCTTCCTGTAGTGTCAGAATGTTAAATTACTTCCAATAATAGCATCATACCAAGGGGTTGCTAATAATGATGACAGACAAGCAGCACGAAGCCCAGAGAATTTGAGAGTGAAGTTATACTGAGTTTGGATTCCCTACAGACGATGAGGAAAAATGCATACATGTTAAGACCTGTAGATGGCAGGACATCATGTTCTTCAGCTTAGCAGACAATGTGCATCATGGATGACACCTGTTTCTGCTTCCTCATCTTGACCTTATCCTGTTTCTCCCCTTCTTTTAGAACCAGCAGACTACTGTCACCTAGCACAGAGCTTCTGATATGTAGTTCTTGTACCATGAGTGGCTGTTTTCAGCCTTTATCATCTTTCCATACTCCTTGGATTTTGGGCTTTCTAGTCTGGATTTCTGGAGTGGGTTAATTTTTTTTTTTTTTTTGAGAAGATAGTTGGACTTGTTACAGGGAGTGCATGATAAGAAAAAAGAAAGTGATGTCAGTGCCTGAAGGAAGAAGAGTAGATTCTAAATATGAAATTGACTTTGGCAGAGGCTGCAGAGACAATAGGAAGGTTCTAAAGGAGTCTGGTTACTGTCCAGTTCACTGTAAAGATCTTTGAACAAAGTCTTACCAAAGAGAAGAATTTCACTTCACTAAAACATCAAAAGGCCATGTAATTATGGAACCACTGTAAGTCTTTGGAAAAGAGAGGAGAAATTACCTTCAGTAAAATGTATCTCTATAATAACCAAAATAATACTGTATACAATGCTTATATCAGTGATAATACTTCGGAGGACCAAGGCTCTGAAGTATTAAAGTCTCTATGTGGCACAATGACCAGGGAGAGCAGGGCCACACCTGGTGATTTACTACCAGGAGTCAAAAGAAGGAGGTTCTCATCATGGTTTTGTATATTGTCAAGAAGCTGGGCCTCCCCTGGTGGCACAGCAGTTGAGTGCTGGGCTGCGAGGCTGCCTGCAGCCTCTGCAGCGCCGGTTCGTTCCCCTGCCGCTGGCGAGGGTCCCACAAAAACAAAACAAAACAAAAAAAAAAAAAACAACCTGACTTTTTTTGTCTAAATATGCAATTTTGGGCCCGCTTGAAATTTCTGTATTCTGCTTATCAAATATATGCTAGACATTGAATCTTTAGAAGCAAGGTAGAAGATTGGATTTGTTCCCAGCATTTCCAGATGAATGAGATATGAAGTGTAAGTGTAATGAATTAGTATTTCTTATTGGAAGGATTGCTCATTTGCACATTCCAAATGCAATATATAAATGTGAACAGTATTATTTAGTGAAATTTGGCATGAACAAGGGCTCTGTATTATAAGGAAATAAACTTCCCAAGTTTTTTTTTATATATAATATTCTGTTAAGATATCACTTGGCTAGTTCCTATTTTATTTGTAGCTGAAAATTTCAGCATGCTGAAACTGCCTCATTCTCCTATATTGCATAAAGACATGATTTCATCTGTGTTTAGGTGCTTCCCTGAAGGATAAGCATGGATAATGAGTCGTTGGTAGCTATTGATACATTTGTTATTCATTCATTTATTTCATTCACATATTTTCCACAAATATTTATGGAGTACCTTTGATGTATAAAGAAGCACTGTTTTAGCTTGGTGATACAACAAACATAGGTTCTGTTTACAAGGAGTTTTTTATTCTTCTGTAACACATGTATATAATTTGTAAAGAAGTATTATAAGATATAGAAAACCAAAAGTAGTGATACAGAAAAATTACTGCTAGTGTTTTAATAAAAGGGAGAAATGACTTTGGAATGGAAAAACTTCAAGAAATAAGTGGTATTGAATTAAACATCGGAGACAGCACGGCGTGTGTTGTAGATGTGCAGAGTCTGGAGAATAAGTGAGTCTAGATGAGGGAGGCTTGTGGCCACAATATAGCATGAGACACGAAGGAAACTGAAAAGGGATTATGGAGGACACAGATTAATGGAACATGAAACTACACAGCTAGGTGAGAGCCAGCCCTTTAAAGCCTGTGAGTTTGGGCTGTAGGTAATGCTTTGGGGAGTCATTAAAGAGCTTTGAAGTGGAGGAGTGACATTGTCAGCAATGTACTTGAGGAAAATTAAATTGACTGTTGAGTATGGGATGGATGGGAGAGCAGAAAGCAAGTACTCTCTATTGAAATGACAGACTTCAACTTTTGAAAGTAGGCATTTTAAAAATTGTCCCAACACTCATGTACATTAAAATCAGCCTAAATCTTTTTCAATCTAATTAAATGAAAGGAAGGAAAAAAAAAAAGACTTCTGTAGTTAGTGTCTCCCCACACTTCCTAAACTATTGCAGAGGCAGGGTTCGTAGTCAGAAATCAATTCAAAAAGAGACAATAAGGAGCTGGTAGGATTGATGGGGGAAGTAATTACCCGATAGCTAGCTGCTTTAATTAAACCCGAGAATACTTGAATAGAAAGAAAAATGCTACACTTGACTAGATGGGATGGAATGTGTGTGGTCACATTAGTGTGATGAGCTAGTGTCAAGAGGAATTTATGTAGTTATCATAGAAGTAAATCCTTTAACTACCTTTGAATCTGCACAACTACATAACTGGGCCCCAAAGGGTAAAGGAGGATGTTTTTCATGGTCGAAATTCCATATTGATATTTCTCTACTTGTCTAAAGAAAAGAATCTACCGTTCAATTTATATTCTGCTTTTTTTCTTTTTTAAAGATTTATTTATTTATTTATACAAGCATGGGGTACAGTCAGAAGTGTGGGAGGGTGAGAGAATTCACCAGAGCCAGAGTGGGGAACAGAGCAGGCAGACCGAGGAAATACACTGCCGAGGGGAGCAGCGGGCGTGGCAGGAGAGGTCTGCACACCATATGGGACCCTCGCCGGTGGCTGGGGATCGAACCAGCACTGCAGAGGCTGTGGGCAGCTTTGCAGCCCAGCGCTCAACTGCTGCGCCACCAGGGGAGGCCCTATATTCTGCTTTTGAGATGTTCCTCCAGATGACATTTAAATCTACTTCTGGCTATGTCCACTTGTATATTATTTTCCAGTGAGAAAAAAAATTGTTTAATTTTTGGTGTCATTTTGGCATACTGTTGACTTGGAGGGCATGATGTTTTTATAAATGTTACAATACAAAAAAATTCAAATTACGTGCCTTTCTGACTTGAATTTCAACTCCCCAAATTCTGTCCAGGATAACTAGATAGTGGTACAGATTTTGATAAATAAGACACCTAGATGAACTATTAACATCCCGAAAGTGTTCTGAAAACATTTTATTCTTGACTTTGATTTCTAATATATTTTAGATTTTTCCAAGGGAGTGAAAGCTAACTAAATTTCTCCCAATAATTAGAATAATTTCAGGGTGATATTTATCAGCAGAAACTGTGCTATCTTGATTGGGATACTGTTTGTCCACAGATTATTTCTCATAAAAAACAAGACCCTAAGGGGTTCAAACAGACATCGCTCCTAAAAATCATAATAGTCAAAACAAAACAAACTGTGTGCTACATTAGTCTCTTTGTGTAATCCTGCAACAAGCTTGCAAAGTTAGTATTATCATATCCATTCTACAGAAAATGGTACTGAAGCCTTTTGAGGCTAAATGTCTTGCCAAAGCCCACATATTAGTAAATGTCAGTGCTGATATTTGAACTTGCATCTATCTACTTGACCCCAAAGTCCTCTTTCTTTCTCCTTTGTCATATTGCTATCCATACTACAAGAGGAAGAGGTTGATGAGGTTGGGGGCAGAAATAGATATCTAAAAAACAGATAGAAAAAAATGAAACAAAAGTACTTGTTACAAAGTGCTATAATGCTTCCACCATGGATATTAATGGAAAAAAAAAAAGGTAATAACAGGAATAGTAGTTACATTCCTTGGACATTGAATATATAGCATGCATTGGTGGAATACTTTATTATCTCATGTTATCCCTAAAACAAGCTTTAAAACTAATTGCTGTTATCCACATTGTACGGAAGGGACTGAATTTAGGAGGTGCAGATGTCTAACATTTCTTAACTGAGGGTACTGAAATTCTAATCCAGGCATTCTGGGTCCAGGTCTTATCTTTCATGATCCATATCATGGATAAGCTAACATTTAAGTAGTTGTTCGTGGCTTAGTGTCAATAGGACATGAGCTGTTTTTCAGAGATAACTCACTCTTAGGCCAACGTTTAACATGATCTTTTATGCCAGAGAATGTTTTCAGCAAGTTTGCAGATGGCACTGAAGCAGAGAATGTGGAAGCCATCTGAGTAATTGAGTCAAATGAAATGCAGCCAAGAGATTCTGTACCACAACGGAACTTGAAAAACATAGTTTCTAGCACAAGGGACTATGGTGATGGTGTGCGGGTGAATTGGTGGTGGGAATTTCACAGGAAAATCATACATTGTACAAAAATGAAGGATGATATAATAAATATGTTTTAAAAAAAGAGGCATCCAAAATAAAAAGCATCAAATATGAAGAAACATCTATGGAGTTTACTTGTTGTCAAGATTTTTTAGTTTGTTTGGTTTTAATTTGTTTGGTTTTATTGTTCTTGGTTTTTTTTTTTTTTTTTTAAGTTGCTCTGTAAATTCCATGAGGAACTCTTGTGTACCATTTTCTCCCCTAGGTGTAGCATAGTTTTGGACAATGGTAATGGCTCATTAAATATGTGAAAAATGAATTAATGAATGCAGAATATAACATTTATTTTAAAAAGCTCTTGACTCTTTAGTTCACACTGATAGAGGTGGAGAGTCTAGAATAAGCTACATGTTTGTTCTGTCATGTACTGTCCTAGTCAGAAAGCTGGTTGGTATTGAAACATTAGTATTAGTATTAAAATATCATATGCATATAGGCCCTTGAGGTCCAATGATGAGTTATTTGGTGGTGAATGAAACCATTTGCTACATGGGAGAACAGGAACATATCAGTAAGTGACTTCTGTGTGTTAAGTTCACACAAGAGCACAATAGCTCAATGACATCATTCCCATTTTACAGAGGGAAACCACACTCAGGCAAATGAGTATACCTAGCTAGACTCACATAGTTGTTGAACCATGGTTTTTCAAACTAAAAGATCCATGCTCCTTAAGTACCTTCTTTATCTGTGTAAAAAACTAAAGTCTGGAGGAAAAAGCTGGCAACAGAGGACTGACAAATGGCCCCTTTCAGGAATGCAATTCTATGATAATATAGCTTTTGGAGACTTCTCAGATCTTGAAGAAACTAGAGACTGTGAGCAAAGTTATTCTCTTTTCTGGGGGAGGATGGGAGGGAAAAATCCCAGTGGATGGAAATTTTTGTGGATCGTTTGTTTTGAGTTTATATAGTTTGTCTTGAGGCAAAATGTTCCTGTGATTAGATATACTTGAAAATACAGGGTGCTGAGTTGTAAGGCAGTGTGAGCTCTCTGTCATCAAAGGGATTTAGACAAAGGTTGCTTGGCCACTATGATCTGCAGTAATGTTATGCAGTATAATACTATTCATTTAATATTAAGTTAATTAAATGAAATAAACTGGTTCTTCAGTTACACAAGCCACATTACAAGTGTTCATCAACTGCATGATTAGTGCTCACCAGTTAGTACCATATAGTCCTTTTCCAACATCGAAGAAAGTCCTGTTGGACAGCGCTGCTATACAATTGGAACATAGGATTATGAGATCCTGATTCCTTTTTACTTTGAAATTCTGTTTCTGTGAACAGTTCTCATCAAGCATCACTTTGGACTAAATAACCAATAGTTTTTGTGGTATCTATACTAGTACTGATTTTACATGTCTCCATGTTAAGATATACCCCACATGTTTATGCAGTCATGTATTTTGGTATGCTCATTAATTAGGTATGTATAAAATTTTTGGTCTTTGAAGTTACTACTAACCAAATAGGTATTCCTGTATAGAAGTTTCAAGGTGTTTCAAGGTATTTCATATTCCCAAAGAGGTTTTTTCCAGTGCTCTTTTTCTAAGTCTTTCCTCTCATTTCTTTTCCTCTTTGCAAATTGGTCATTCCCAAAGGAAATGAATTTGATAGCAGATTGTTGGAGATTAATTACCTATGATATGCCAAAGCCACTTCATAAATGTCAGTGTTAAGGAATCCCCAAGAGAGAGAATTTTTAGATTCAACTGGAAATTAATTGTAATTAATATAATAGGTTAATTCATTGTAATTATTTTTAAGCCTTTTGGCAATGAGTTAATTCCCTGAGATCCACATTGCTCTAAGTGTCAAAGAGAATGCTAGATGAAAATGTTCTAGTAATAAACCTTAACCCTCTGGGAAAAAAATCCTGCTTGTCTTTCCTTCTGGCTGAGTTCTTCTGAAATATATTTTGGTGGCATTTGATTTCTGGAGAACAAAGGAATCCCTACAAGGTGATGCATAAACATGCACAGCCCAGATAGACTGTGGTTACTGGAGAAAGGAAAAACAAAAAGCCTTTTTGATTGTACCTCGTTTTCTTTGGAAGTATGTCTAGCTTCAGACTAACAGAATGCCTTTGCTCTTGGAATAAAATGTAAAGCAACTGAAAATGGAAGAATCTGGGCCCTTTTCCCTTTCCTAATTATTTCCACTTGACTCTCTTAATCTTGGACAATTATTCAATCATATCTGAATTGAGAAAATGATGGGGAGTAGAATTTCTGGCTCTTGTTTTGAGAGCTTATAAACATTAACAGCATAGTCTTGAACAAAAAACAAATACAAAGCACAATTGATGGTGTCTTGTTTTTAACATATTAGGAAAAATTCCTACATTGTTAGGGAAGCAGCTCAGATTTCCAAATTCAGGGAACTCGTCAAACATTGGTGGGTGATTTCAGTATCAATGTTGAAAAACTATCATAATGGGAGATTGTACAGAAGCTAAGGAGCCAATTTGTGTACTTGCACCTGGATAGGTTGGGAAAGTAAGCCTTAACATGGGTCATTGAAGATCAGGATCATTAACACTCAAAACTCAAAGACTGGTTTCTGAAACTCCGAGATGCTTCTTGTCTTTCTGGTATATTCATGAACCTTACTGCAGATCCATGAATAAGATGCATGCTGTTCTAGTAGTTGCTGAGAGGTAGATCAGGACTCAATATACAATAAAGCATCCTGACAATTAGAGCTGTTTAAAATTAAAACTAACTGCCAAGATGAAGAAGTAAGTTGCCCATTACTGTAGGGTATCAAGCAAACTCTGAGAATTACTGGGGTTGCTGGAAGAGAAGATAGAAGTTTGGACCCACTAATATCTGAGATCCCTTTGAATGCTGATGATTTTGTGTACTGAAGTTTTGTTTTTAATTTATTCTCCACAATTATAATTTTAGTATCAGCCATTATGGCTCAGAATACCTCACTCCCATTAAACATCTACTTACAATATTCCTGGTGTGTGGGCAGAGGCAAAACTGAAGAGAAAGGAAAAAATGTGCATCTGAGCATCAAGTGCAGGCTGCTGATTGACTCTTCATTCTTGAACCAAATCAAAGAAGTTTTGGAGTGCTTAATAAGTTGGGGGTTCCCAGAAGCCAACTGTGTGTCAGGGATTCAGGTTCCCTGAATTATTATTGAAGAAGTGCTCCTAGGAGGACCTAAGAGACTAATAAGGAAAGGGGAAGGAGCTAGACTGGGGTGATCCTGTGAGAGGTCTTAGAGTAAAACTCATACTCCTGAGTTTGTCCCACTTCAAGGCCAAAGAGCACAGGTTTGTCATTTATATGTGAGTGTCGGGAATGGGCAAGAGAATCTGCAAACTAATGCAGTAAAGTACACAGAAGCCAGGGAATGGGCACATCAAAGCTAGGGGAGAGGGTAGCATTGAGCTAATAAAAGGGATCAGAGGGGATCTGGGCAGAGCATTAGCAGCCTTGCCACTGTAGTTACTATTAATGACTCTTTTAAAATTCTCTATTAGGAGGAGAAATTAAGACAAGACCTCATAGAATTTTTAGACACATCCACATACCACTAGGATTGTAACTTTCTTTAGATGAAAATTATGCCTTATTTTTTATAAATCCAAGCAGTTCTGAATGATTTGCTTGGATGTTGATCCCACCCTGCCAGGTGCAGTGGGATTTTATCAGTTTAAAAGACAGTCAGTCAGTCAGGTCTAGGTGAACTTCACAACACGATTGTGCAAATTAATTTCATAAAAAGAAACAAAGCCTGAATCACATGTCCAGCTGCAGGATCTGCAACTTTCCATGTATCATGAGAAGCCCAGTGTGTGCTGGCCTAGTTAGGAGGTGCTTCATTCAGGAGGCTATAAACTATCAGCTATAAACTGAATCTTGGAGTTAGAAAGAAAGGAAGATGATTCCAGGCAGGCAGAATGTGCAATATAACCAATGGGATGTTTTCAAACAGTGAAACAGCACTCTTTTTTTTTTTTTGAAACAGCACTCTTGAAGGAGCAAAAGTTTTTGTCAAAAGCTAGGGGAATCACCTACCGTGGCAGTAGAATCATATCACAAAGGCTCTTGTATTAACGTTTTAGGACAGGTGTGTTAAACAAGAGGAGAAGATATTTGTTTCTTGTATATGACATAGGACACTGTATTTTGGGAGTGTTTCTCTGAAATCCCAGGTTGGATTAGAAAGACAGCCTGGAGGGAAAAGTAGAGCCAAGGGTTACCATTAGTGGCCCAGCTCCATCTTGCTCCCTGAACTCCTCTCTAATGTCCAGTTACCTAAGTGTCTCTCCACCTGGATGTTCCAGAGTCATCTCAGGGTAAACTTATTCAAAACCAAGCAACTGATTTGCCTCTTTCCTACTCCTCTCTCCTGTAATGTGCCTCAGGGCAAAAGTTGGAGCCCTCTTTGATTCCCCCTTTATCTCATAGTCCACACCTAATTCAACTCCACCTTCAGATTAGAAACTGACTAGTCTTCATCACCTCTGACTCTAAGCTAACAGCATCTCTCATCTGGATTGTTGAAATAGCTCCTAATGACACTCTTGTGTTCCTACTATCTGTTTTTCATGTGATAATCAGAGCTGTCCTTCTATATTGTATATCAAAACAGTTGCTTTCCTACTCACACCCTCCTATTGGCTTGCCATTACAATGAAATCAAACACTAAATCTTCATATGTCAGAGAGTAGACATGACCTGACCTCTGCCTATATCTCTGGCCCTCTGCCCTACATCCTTACCTGTGTTCCCTTGCTTATTTCTCTTCAGGTAGCTCTTTTCAGAATCCATAAGCTTGTTTTCCTCCTTCAACTTCTTTCCTTTTTTGTTCCATTTACATGAAATGTTCTTGCTGCATGTCCTGCCCTGTCACTTCATCATAATATCCATCCTGTGCAGAAGACTTCCCTGACCTCCCATCTAAAAGCCTGGAAAACACGGAGATGTGAATCCTCACAGAGTTTGAGTTCCACAGAGACAGGACTGAGAACCAAAGAGAACATCAGGGAAGGCAGGGGAAGAGGACGAGGATGCAAGGGACTAGTAGAGTATCAGAGAATCAGAAGAAAAAGAAAAGTGAGGTGTCCCCTCTTAGGGATACTGCAGTGGACACCCATGGTTAAGATCATTTAATTCAGTGTCCTGTGCATGTACTTAGGGTGCAGATCTTAAGGAATAACGTGCATCATGCTTTTTTTTTCTCAACTGCAGATACTCATATTACTTACACAGGATCGAATGAGGTCCAATCTAGGGGGGGCAGACACTGAGAACCAAACTGCAGTGGTTTGTTCTGTTGCCCCATCTCTGCTTCAGCAACAACAAAAATCCTTTTCCTTAAGAGCATGGTGTCAGAATCTACCCAGTGGTAATGAGACATGCTACGAATGCTCACAGAGAAACTATTTCCCCTGCTAGGCCAAAATATAAATGATAGACTCTGGACTAAAATATAAAATCTTGAGAGGAAATTAGAAGCATGTGAGTGTGTGTGGAGTGGTGGGGTAAGAAGTTTGGGGTGAGTTATTTCTTAAGCCAGTACCAATTTTATGTGACATCAAAAAGCCTGAATTTGGATTCTGACACATAGAATCTAAACCTCACCTTTACTAGCTGGGTTTTTCTAACTTTCCTATCTTTGAATTGGAAATCATGACAGTATTCACCTCACAGGGATGTTGTGAGGCACCCAGCACTAGGCACAGTATATATATTATTGAATTGAAATGCAGTCTTTTAAAGAATGCTAACTATGAACACCAGTCCTTTTCTGCTGGATGCACCTGCATGATGCTTTTTTCTTCCTGACCTGAAATGATCATCCCATGGTAGTGACTTTACACGCTAATAGAATCTATATCAGTCAGCCTTTTTGAGAGAAACAGAACCAGTAGGAAATATATGGGGAGAGGAGAGGAGAGGTGCAGTGATTAAGGAATTAGCTTGTATGGTTGCGGGGGCTAGCAAATCAGACTGTAGGCTGGTAGGAGCTGATTCCAGAGAAGAAACTTTTTTTTTCTGGGAGAGCTTAGATTTTTTTTTCTGCTCTTAGGCCTTTTACTGATTGACTGAGACCCACACAAATTACAGAGAATGATTTCCTTTACTTAAGGTCAACTGACTATAGATGTTAACCCCATTGACAAAATTCCTTATAGCAACCACTAGTGTGTGTTTGAATAATTGGGTACTAAATTCAAGGCCAGTTGATACAGATTAACCACCAGTGTATACCTACCTCAGAGCTTGTGTGGAATCTCTAAGAACTGGGAGCAAAGGGTCTATAAGACCGTGGATAAAAATAGGGGATGAAGTGAGTCTCCTCAGAAGCAGACCTTACAAGGATTCCCTACTGCACAGGGACTAAGAGCCATGAATTGCAGAGTAAATAGAAGTCTCTGGTATGTGCAACATAGCAGCACTTTAAACAGACAAATTGATGATCCATAAGTTCAAATTTCACTTCTTTTCATAATGAGCAATAAAGACTTCATCGAGTATAAATTCTTTGTTGTCTCCTAAAGAGCAGGTATTAAGCTGGATTGAAAATTATTAACCCATTTATCTCTGGAAAGAAGATCGATGTTTAAATTGTTTATAAAACATGAATCTCAGGCACCCATTTATTATTATGAGATCTGAAGAAAGACAATAAGAAATGGTTACATGTGGATCATGTTTTAAAAACAGTTTGGCTTTTATTATTCCTTATTCCCAGAATAATTTCTTCTTCCCATAACCGGAAAATTTATAGTTCACCTTATCAGGATTCCTGGAGACCAGTAACTCTGAAAGCATGGTCCAGGCAGAAAGGCATATGTCATCATCTGAGAAGTTGTTAGAAGTGCATCCCAGACCAACAGAGTCAGCAGTTCTGGGGTGGGGCACAAGGTGATTCTGATATATGCACAGTCTTGAGAATTACAGTTTAAGACCGTTTAATATTTCACTAAAAAGTGTTCCTCTATCTTTTTTTATGTTCATGGACTCAGATGTTATTGAAATCCATATTTTGTAATTTGTTTTATAGAAATAGTTGAGTTTTTCCTCTCCAAATGTAAAACTATTATATTGAAAGATATCCTTCTCAGGAGATTCTGCAATGTGCCTCCTTTGTCACCCATGAGATAATTCCTGGACTGGAAAATGTTTAAGAACCGTAAATAATCTGGAAGCCCCTTTTGGAGTCTTATAATCTGGAGGGAGAAAATGATACTAAACTTACATATCATTACTGCATTTCTATACATATGGCCCTCCTTTGGAAATTTTGCATAAGGTCCTACAGGCTTGTCCAATTTAAGAAGCACTTTCTAGAACCATGCCTAATCCCAGAGAAAACCAAATTAACTCTCACCACAAAGTCGTATGGAATCACACTTTTGGAAAACATGAATACTTGTTGAAGCTAAGGAAGAATTGCCTCCTTTTGACTCCAGGAGTAACCATGGGCCATGAAATTCCTTGGAAAGACCTCATCAGTACCGATAACTGTAAAACCCTAGAGTAGTTGGTAATAGAAAGCAGAAAGACGTTCATGTCTGTGCTTAGTAGAACATGTGGGCCCCAGATCACATTTTAATGATGGAAGATAAATTAAAAGTGATCACCAGAACTCATTCTAAGCCTTGATTTTTTTCCAGTTTTTCTTATGCAGCATGTGTTTTGTTAGTACCCAAATAACAAACATACCTTCCAAATGCCCTGAGAACGTTAGGCATTAACTCAGATAGTCTTGGACAGAGATTCCAGTGTGGCAATACTGAGGAAATTATACTGTAATTATGTCTCATTCACTACACTTGTTAAATGTTCCTTCTTTCTTCCTAGGGTCATGGTGCCATTTTCATATTTTTGGACTAGGACCTGGACATATGTTTGTCACTTTATGAAATTTTTGAAATCCAAGAAATAACACTCTCTAAACAGTAACTTACTGATGCCATGTGTGTGTGTGTCTGAGTCATTGGTGGTGGTGTGCTGGTAGTGTATAACAACCTGCTTTCTGATGGAAAAGCCTGATGTGTAGCATTTGCTAATTTCCATGGTGTGAATATTCTCATCGTGATCAATTTTAAGCTGTCAGTCTGATATCATTGACAAATCTTCCTTCATTTTGCTGGTTATTTCCTTCAGATTCTAAGATCAAATGACTTTAATTATAGGTCTTGAAAAAATGTTCCCAGATAGCATCTAAAAAGTTTGTAGCAATGTACACTCCTACCAATAGTGTTCAAGAATGGCTTCCTGTGTTGTTTAAGCTGTCCAATCTGTACTATTTTGCTGTAGTTGCTCTGGCAAATAAAAAAAAAATGGACACATAGAAAATAAAGACATATGAAAAGGCAAAAAAGTCATCACAATTCCATAATGCAGATGACTGGAAAATTTAGTAGGATTTTCTTTTCCCCCTCATCTTTTAAAACATAGCTGGTATATTTTCATTTATCAACACATATGAATCTAGGACTACTTTGTTGTTGAAGAAGAAAACCCCTGAGATCTGCAGGGTTTAGGTTGGGGTAGCTTGAGGGAGTTCTTTGTGGTGATGGAATATTTCTGTATCTTGATTGCAGTGGCAGTTACAGGAATCTACAAATGTGATGAAATGACACAGAGTTCTACATTTTACCAGTGTCAATTAGACTAGCATTGCATATATATGTGTAACTTTTGCAAGAAATGAGTGAAGGGAACACAGGATCTTTGGTATCAGTTTGCAACTTTCTTCATTATTTCACACACACATAAAAAAGAATGCCTTTCTGTACTGTTTTTTTTTTTTTTGGTTTAGTTATATCTTTATAAAGAAAAAATCAATACATATACTCTCTTTAAATACTGAAGAAATCTTTTTGCAATATCTGTAACAAATATATTTCTAGATTTTTAAGGTATTTGTATATAAGCAAAGAGTTAATATTCTATGTAAGTAAATCTTCCATTGTGATTTTTTCCATTTGAATTTTACACTACAAAAAAAGTTTATAAAGATATCAGATAACTTTTTACCTGTCCTTTATTCTAACATTTTTATGGCTTGCGTTTTTTACATCGAACACTTTAATATATAAAAATTGAAATTTATTATTGTGATAAATAAAATAAAGATCTAAATTGTTTGTATTTTCATTTATCTTGCTGTTGGGATTTTGTTGCTGCTAAATGACATTGTTGTTTTTTTATCATGTTCCATGATATTTTAAAATTTAACTTGTGTATTTTCCTCTTATGTTAAATCTATAGGCATCAAATCTCAATGGACATTTCTTAATTACCACTGAGATATTTCATGGTAATTTTTTAAAACACTTTCCAATCTGGACTAAATATATTTGAGTTTGTTTTTGTTATCACTACAAGTTCTGATAAGATACAGAGCAAATTAAAGGACATGTAATAGGAAGTTGGGTTCCCAGAAGTGAAAATATCAAGGACTAAAGTCAAACCTGCCTCTAGTCACATTTTTCCTGAAGCACCTGCCAAGCATTATTAGGATTGGAAAACTGACCCTTTTATTGCCTCTCAGTTTAGTCCAATGCCTAACCCATAGCTGGTGCTTGATAATTTTTTGTGGATTGAATTGCATTGACCCTTAGGGCACATGCCTTTCCAAGAAAGTATTCCAAAAACAGCTTTCCTTTTCCATCTGTTTCCTCTTTTCTCCTTCTCTTAGTTGCGGTCCAGCGCAGAACTTCATCCTGAACTGCTCACCGATTGCCTCACTATGCAACCCCTGCAGTCGGCCACTTCCCCCAGAGATGCTGCTGCTGATAGAGCTGTGGGGCGCTCCCCAGGGCCTGGGCCTGACCTCTATTCAGGTAATGCCAGCAAAGGCATATTCAACCGCAACTACCTTCTCTAGGCTTCTTGCACTCTAGTTAAAGTGACGTTCATATGATAAAATTTCTCCTAAAATCATTTGTATTTTGCTTTATCAGTAGGTTACAAATTGCAAGCAGACTGCTTTTCCTCATAAATAAAGCAAAATAATGCATTAGCTCTTTTAGTACTGAATTTTGCTAAAAGTTCAACGCACCCAACTCTCCCAGGTATCTTAAATCTGTTAGACTCAAAGGAAATATTTCTCCCTTAAGCAGGTAACAGGCTGCATGTGATTTCCTAATAGCACAATCATTGTCATCTTTGCATTTTGGAAGGAAACCTTAGGTCTCTAAGAAAATTTTCACATCAATAAGCCAACTTGTGAAAAAGTTCATTAATGTTTGTCAACCATTGGGGGATGGATGTGGCATTTAGACCAGACTTTTCTGCCTGTATTTGCATACTACATGACTGTATGTAGTGAAAAATAAGAAAGAATTAGCTTGGATTTTTGTCTACTTTGTACTCTATAATGATGATACATAAACATAATTGGTTATCATCTGCACATATGAAAAACTTTGCTGTTGTGCTGTGGATATGAAAGCAAAAGTCCCACCAGCTCCCCATTCCAGACAATGGGAATCTTCTATTATCTGGAATTGCAATCCTGTTACCACCTCCTATTAGATTCCAGAGTCAGGTATTGGCAGCAGACTTTTTTTTTTTAAGTATTAATAAGTCCAAAAGAATCAAGCATTTACTGATGCATAACAGTGAATTATGACAAATATGTACTTGTATAGCTTCTTAAACTTGGAAGGTCTCTGTTGATCCAATGCAGGGAAAAGGCATCTAGTAAAATAATTCAAGGGCAGTCACTAAAACATCCTTCATGTTGTTCCAGTGTCAGTGGCCTTTTATCAGTTATTTTGAGTTCTTACTCTTGGAGATAACAAAGCTAAGTGAGACTCCAGGAGATGAAATTAAGACCTATTTGAGGGCTGACCAAATCTTACAGAGATTTCAGGTACAACTACATATGGACACATGAAATATGCCCACATAAATGTTATCAGCACACATAAATATACTGTATAAGATATATACATGGAAAAGCATGACCTGCTTTTGTTTGTACCTGTATCTGTTTAATTTTCCAAATATTTGATATGTGAACATTTATTCTAGTGCATTAAATTAGCATTTTAAAGTAGCTTTAGTCCATAAATTCATGGTCTTACTAATGACTGAACCCCAACAATTAAGAGTCAGCTAACCAGAACTGATTGAAAAATGACCCAACATTCCTGATAGTTTCTGGTGATAGGCTAGTCTTGTTGGATTTAAACTTTTTGGAAATGGGGTTGGGAACCCATGAGATGGAAAGCATTGGTACCTTTGCTGTGTGTAGTAACAACCAGTATAGGGCTCATTTTAAACCTAGGGATCACATTTGTCTTGATGTGTGTTCTTTGCATATCTGGCAGTGTTTTCAGTTTTTTTTTTTTTTGTAAGATTTATTTATTTTATTTATACAAGCAATGGGTACAGTCAGAAGCACGGGAGGGTGAGAGAATTCACCAGAGCTAGAGTGGGGAACAGAACAGGCAGACTGACGAAATACACCGCTGAGGGGAGCAGTGGGCACGGCAGGAGAGGTCTGCTATGACATGTGGGACCCTCGCCGGTGGCTGGGGAGCCGGTGCTGCAGAGGCTGCGGGCAGCTTCACGCCAAGTGCTCAACCACTGCGCTACCAGGGGAGCCCCGTGTTTTCAGTTTTTAAGAGGTTCTTGTCAGAGATAATTTTCTCATTCTAAACAGAATTCCTCTTTCTCATCATGACGCTTTTCTATGTTTGACCTTCAAAAAGATTTTGATGTTAGCTTAGAGCCTCCAGCTGTTACAGATGAGCTGCCATAATGGATGAAGAGCCTAAGTTGCCACAGAATCAACATAGCATCTTCACATTGGCTTGAATTTTCTGTGACTCTGGGATATTTGAATGGCAGGTAGCCATCTTGCTTAACTATTTTAGTTAGAATTTTATTTCTCAGATGAACTTATACCTATGAATGTTTCTATCTCCTACTTCTTTCCTTATTCCTGCTTCCCTTGGGTTCTACTTCACTTTTTTGTTCTTGCTTTTTAAAAAAAATTGATTATGTTAAATATAAAATCTGAAGTGTTAAGGCAATTTGATGAAGATTAAGACTTGGCTAAATGGCAAAAGTACTTGGAAATATTCCCTTTATATTTGATTATGCTAAATCAAGACTATATTTGTTTAATGATTGTGAGGCACTTATACCTTTCAGTGCTAGCAAATTGATTTATCATAAAAATATTTTGGTAGAAACTTAAGTACATATGGGTGTAGAGTCAGAAGCAGTGTAGCAATGGGCCCCATGATTTTTTGGAAACCACAATGATTGAGGACTCAGTTTGGAAGAAGTCATGGTTTTGAAATGAGGTGTTTTTTTTTAATGACTATAAGACAATGATTTGCATGATTCTCATAGGGGATAGTTTGCAAAGCATTAAGATGAACAGGAAGATAGCAATTCTGACACATACAAATCTTACAAATCTCATAAAGCTTTGACTTCCCTTATTGAAATAATCTTTTTAGGTTAGAAAGACAGAGTTTGATTGGAAAGGATTGCCTGGAATGACTTTTATTTCTGTGAAAGGGAAGAATGCCCACAGGTTAAAGCAGCCAAATATCACTTGAGGCCACCCTAAGAACAATTTTAAATTGAGGTGTTTACTTTCCTATGGTTCTAGAAATCCTGGTGCTTCCCAGGACTGCTCCTGAGCTAATCTGAGAGAAATCTTGTGACCTAACTGGAAGGCCAGGGCAGAAATGAGTAATCCTCAAGGATGGCTCACTTATGTTTTCTTCCTTTTGCTCTGAGATTCTATACCCAAGACAGATAGTGCTCCAGACCAATAAGTAAATTTAGGTGATTTATTTGATAATCTAAGGGAGAAGTGCCACATAACCAGTAGATCAAGTTGTCACTACCTCTTTAAAAGCTTAATGCTTCTGTAGATCTTGAAGATCAGCTGCTTTGATGAAATAGTGATGTGGATAATTCTACAATTATGAATCTGCAATGAGGTGAATAATCCCACAGTTAGGGAGTCTGCACTGTCATGGACAGACTGGACTTGTGCCTAGTCTTGGCAGAGAATCCATTTACTAGCAAAGAATGCTCTACAAAAGAAGATCTGTCCCATGAGTGATCATAAAAATTATGAGTCCCTCCAAACTGAAACTGTACTACATATTCAATAAAACATGACCTTTTCAAATGGCTTTAGCCATGACATGGAAATCTGTGTAGTTGAAACATTTGAGTCCCACAGAAACCACCTATCAAGGGGAAGAGGGCAAGGACATCTGCAAGAATAAGGGGATTTTATTGGTACCACTTCTACTGGGTTATAGAATAATTATCATGCTTTAACACCTACAAGTCCTGTTGAGTTATTCCAAGTTTGAATATAGCCTTATATTTTTCAGGAAATAAAAAAATAACTGTTCAGATATTATAGGAACTGTAGAAGGAAAGGAATTTTTGAAGCCATATATTTTCATTCTCCTTCCTTTATCTTTACTACTGGAAAATGAATGCTTTTTTCCTCACAATATCATCCATTTTGTAAAAATACCAAGTATTAAATTCATACACAATTTAACATATTTCATGAAATATTTGTTTCCTTATAATGTAATTTTATGGTATATGCTTTAACATTTTCTGCATTTTTTAAAGATTTTTTTTTATATATACAAGAGCAGGGGTACAGGCCAGATGCGTGGGAGGGTGAGAGGAGAGGATTCACCAGAGATAGAGCGGGGAACAGAACAGGCAGACTGACAAAATACACTGCTGAGGGGAGCAGTGGGCGAGACAGGAGAGGTATGCTCACCATGTGGGTTGCTCTGAGGCCAGCGGGGATCGAACCAGCACTGCAGAGGCTGCAGACAGCTTCGCAGCGCTGCACTCAACCGCCTGCTCCACCAGGGAGGCCCCTTTTCTGCATTCTTAAGTCATGTATATTTGCTATATTGGGACAAATTGCAGAATTGTATGGGATAAAAATTATTTTATATAAAAGTGTCTCACATTGTATACACTCAAAAAATGGTTATGAATTTAGGGATTTTATTAGAAGGTTCTAAAGTGACATGCAAATTTTCCAATAGGGTAGGCTTTATAGTAGAATTGTGAAGATCAAATAATGTGATTTATATGAAAGTTTTTCCAAGGCCTAGAGTATTATAAAACTGCAGTAATTATTGCATTCATCATCTTCAAAAGCTTTGCTTTGCTTAGAATTCATCAGCAGTGAGAAAGGAATAGAAGAGCTTGACTTTGGTGGTGGAAACTCGGGGTACAGAAGAGATTTAAAGGAAAGCATTTGGCAATAATGTCTTTGTCATACCTCTTTTGTCATTGCCTTGAATTGCCATCAGAATCTTATATTGCTCTTGTAAACATATGCATCTGTGACTTGCCCACCAGGTTGGATGGGGGAAATCAGTGAGAGTTGGAGCAAGCCTCATTCTTCTCTCTTGTTGACAATGATAGCTTTAACCTGAGGATTTAGCTCTCCCTAACCTTCAGCCTATCTTGTGGTGTATATTGAATCACCTGGTAAGCTTGTGAAAGTGCAAATTACTGGGTTGCACACTCAGAATTTCTGATTCAATAGGGCTGAGTGAGTCCTAAGAATTTGAATTCCTGCCAAGTGTTTCTAACAAGTTCTCAGGGGACACTAGCTGCTACTGGTCCTGGAACCATACTTTGAAACCATTGCTCTAGATCATAAAAAATGAGGATGTAACTTGTAGCAAAACATGCTCTTGGTCCTCCCCTGGTGGCGCAGTGGTTGAGCGCTGGGCTGCAAAGCTGCCTGCAGCCTCTGCAGTGCCGGTTCGATCCATGGCCACCAGCGAGGGTCCCACATGGCACGACAGACCTTTCCCGCCGCGCCCGCTGTTCCCCTCAGCAGTGTATTTCGTCTCTGCCTGTTCTGTTCCCCGCTCTGGCTCTGTTCTGTTCCCCGCTCTGGCTCTCTCACCCTCCTGTGCTTCTGACTGTGCCCAGTGCTTGTATAAATAAATAAATCTTAAAAAACAAACAAACATGCTCTTAACTTTTGTGGAAGTTATAATAAAAATCTCTCCTAGTTAACTAGATGGTGGGGGGGGATACTTTCACAATATATACATATATTGAATTACCACAATATACACTTTTTCATATCTTAAATTTATTATGTCAGTTGTGTCTTAATAAAGTTGAAATTTTTTAAAATATTTCTAAGTTGGAGCAAGATTTTCACATGAAAACAATGTGAATGAAATCTGTCCACAAAAAAACAACTAATGATATCACTGATATGCTGTATATTTACAAAGATAAATAGAATCATGATTATCATGCTTCTGTAGTACTTACAGTTAAATAATTATAAAGACAGTAAAAGTGAACCAAATAGTGGAAAAGAGTTTTCCTAGTGTATGTTTCTCTTTCTACAAAACACCTATAGATGGCCATTAAGCTTGTCTTACCGTACCTTTGTGTTGTATAATGGCTCTGCTCATGTTTTGATTAAGAGTGAGATCTTATAACCACTCAACTGAAAAAATTAAAACTCTGCTTCCCAGCTAGCAAAGGACACATTTATATCTATGCAACTAACGTTAATGTATGTTTGCAAGCTTCTTAATTTGGTGCTGCAATTTTCCATATCCACTTATTCCCTTGTATTCATGTTAGTTTTTCACGCAAGATTAAGCTGAACTATTCAGTTTTACAATTGTACAAATGTTTGCTGTAAAAATATTTTGGGGGGTGAGCAAAAAACAATTCCACACCTCATGGAAGAGAAAAGGAAAGTAGTGAAACTATGCTATTTCTTCTCATTTGGCAAAATCTTGATTTTCTTTACATTATCATTCCTCCTTTTCCTCATTTTATGTTATGTTTCTGGCACTCAAATGGGGTGTTAGAAAGAATGCTTGTATTTACATTGAAGTGTATGTACTCTATGTAAGTCTTAGGAAACAGATAGATGAAAATTCAGAGTGCAATTTTTTTTTAAAGAGAGTTTTTTTGAAGATTTATTTATTTATACAAGAGCTGGGGTACAGACCAGAGGTGTGGGAGGATGAGAGGATTCACCAGAGACAGAGCTGGGAGAAGAACAGGCAGAGGAAGTGAAAGCACCCAAGTGCAATTTTTGAAATTGGAAGCTAATAGCTTTTGTGGTTAGAAAGTTATGGGCCAAACTTTTGCATTCAAATTTCTGACTGTGTTTCAATTGAATTACCCTTACAGTGAAAGAGAGAAATAGGTAGTTCTATACTTTTGAAGTGAAGAAAAAAGAAAGTCGGCATTTTAGGCTTTTATAGTCATAGTGAAAGTTCGTATGTTGTAATTACATAAACACTGAAAATAAATAATTGGATAAAATTCTAATGTGAAGAACATTATCAAGGTAGTTTGGATATAACTTTTATGTTTTACTATTAACAGTAAGAAACGAGTTTATTGCCTGAGGGTATTGTGGGAGGACAGGGGTATAGTGGAATTGACTCATTCCAGGAAACCAGTAGTATTTTCCCCAGGCTTTTAAAATACTGTCTTATATCCTCAGCAAAGATCTGCCCTATTTAGGTGCGCTGGCCATGTAGCCAATCTTTAACTCTGCCTTTCAGCTGCTTCTTTGGTATCTTAGTTTCCCTACCTAAGTGGCAAGGCTGCTCTAGCCTCACTTTCATGACACCATTTATAGTTCTTCCTGGGCCTTTGCTTTAGTTTTGTTTTCTCCAGCAAACTTAGCTGCTTTGTGAACATCTGGATTCTACTCTATCAGTTCTGATTTCAGAGCTGGTCTCACTCTAGACATCTGTTAGCACCCAGTCACACCCTAAAAAGTCAAGGTTTTATAATCTTCTTTGGAACCTTTCCATGAGTATTTATGAAAATTCTATTTCTACCTTTGAAGACAGGCATCAGGAAGGAACTCTTGACTATTCAAAAGAAAAGAGAATAAACTCTCATCAGCATGCACTGCATGTACCTCCTCAGGTTGGTTCACAAGGACATTTACGAGATTTTCTGAGAAATGGATGTTCTTTGTGAAAAATGTAATGTATACCTGTCCCAGAAGATTGTGCATTGGTAAAATAATGATTTATAGTCTATAGTCCTGAAGTACTAAGGCCATTTTGAATTATATTTGTACAAAACTAAGTGTGGACAGTATTTAATGTCTCTTTACTTGTTATATTCCTGACCATGTTTTGTACAGCTCATCTGACATCTGTGTAACTAATCTATGTTCAAATAGAATATTTACAAAAGGAAATGTTAATTTCTTCCTCTAACTTGAATATGTTTTCCCCTTACACAGGTCAGTTGCTGGTTTAGGTGACCAGCAAAGTGCTGGTCACATAGCAAATGTTCAGCATCTATTCATTACTATTGTTGTTGCTTTTATCTAAATACTAGAAAAATAAACATTATAGTTCTGTAAAGCAGGTAGAGAACAGATGCTGCAAATTACCTGTGAAAATATGAAAGCTGAACAAACTGGAAATTTAGTCAGCATCAGTTAGTAGAATAAAAGAAAATGAAATATATTTCATCATATTTTATATTTCAGTAATTTTCCCAGTAGTTTATATGACATATTTTAAATAAAGAAATTTACTGTAGGTCTCTAAAGAACATCACATTGGAAACAGAAACCCATCACCTGAAGAGCAATATCCCCAAAATCACAAAGTCAAATTGTGTTTTAAGAGTTTGAGGGTTTCTGTAGTCAAAAATAGTACAATATTTTTAGTTTTGTTTTTCATAGACAATGTGTAGAAAGAATGTGGAGTTAGGTCTTATCTCCAATCCTGATTCTCCACTCACCAGATGTTTAAGTTTGGGGAGGTTATTTTTCCTCTTCTGTAAAGTCATGGTAAGAATACTGATTTCCTAGGATTGTTGTGGGAGTTGAGATCGCGTATGAGAGTTCAGTACTCTCCCTGCAGCTGGTAGAGGTTCAGTCGATGCTCCTTTCTTTTTCTCCTTCCTCTTTGCTTAAAAACTTACGGAATTACTCATGACCTAGTCGGTGTATGTAGCAAGCAATAGAACACCTTCTATCCATTCCTTCAGTAATGGGTACTCCTACTTAGAGTTCAGATAGAGATGTGCAGAGATAATGTGTTCCTTCAGATCAAGATGAGGGCTCAGGACTCTCATATTCTAAGACCAGTGTTCAGATCAGTAAATTAGACTGTTTTTTCCCGTTGCCATGAAAAAAATAGAAGTTTACTTAAACTGATCATATAGCATGCCAGTGTGCCAGATTGAAAAATGAATTTCATCAATAATGACTTAGTGAGGTGAGGGAAGTGGAAGAAAGAAAAAGGACTGAGGACCTTGACCAATACAGTTTTACAATGCCATTGTGTTGGCCTTCTGAGGCAGAGCCTTGGTGCTCTCTGACAACATTTTGTAATCAACTCTTCTAGGACATGTAACTTATCTCAAAACATACTGTGAGGTGTCTATAAAAGTATTCTTTACTATTTGCTTATCTCAAATTTAGTTTCCATATTTCAAAAACCATTTTCTAATCGTTTCATGATAATTCTTAGTAATTAACATACAACAATTTATTATATCAACAGATAATTTATTATATCACAGGCCAAGTCCAGCCAACTGGCCTCCTGTGTTTGCCTGGCCTGAGAGCTAAGAGTGGTTTTAAGATTTTAGATATAAAATGTAAAATAGACTATTAACCTTTAGCGAGAACAGTTGTTCAAAAATTGAGGACATTGCCGCTTGCCTACAAAGCTTAAAATATTTACCATCTGGCCTTTTACAAAAAAGGTTTGCCAATCACTGTTTTATACTTACATCTGGAAATTCATCAGTAACTGAATAAAACCAAAGAAGCTTTTGATTTCCATGTATTTGATTAAATTTTGTTTTAAAAATCTAAATGCATACAGGTTTTATTAATCCCTATGATATTTTAGATGACTTAGCAACTACTTTAGTTGTCTTCTAACTCATGCATTTTCCAGAAATTTTTATAAGATCCAGTATTCAAACAAGGTCAGAATGGAGCCACTTCAGTTGAAGAGATCTAGAGCATTTGTACTCCTAGTCCTCTCTGGAGTCCCCAATTGTAGTGGCTCTCAAATATAATTACCATCAGTTAAAGTCATTGCACTTCAAGCAGAGGTCTACTGAGAAAGCCTGAACCATGAGAATGGGGTGGGATCTGTGATGAGTCCAGCATAAACAAAGATATCAGATGGAACAATCATGGTTGTGCTACCCTCTATTTTTCCTAAAAAGAGATGAGTCTCAAACCCTTGTATATCAATCATTCTGTTCTCTAAAATCCAGGCCTCTTGTAGACCTATAAGTTCATGTCCAGGAGAAAAGCAAGAACTGCAACATCAAACTTTAGGAACCCCTCTGGTACTTGCATCCTCAAAATACACTTTTTTACAGCAACCATCATGTTTGAAATTCATGTATCTGATAACTAAAGTCTCCATTTCATAGATAGAGAAATGCCTTTAAATAAAAATTATTTGATAAAGACTGTATATCATCATAAATTCATCATAATATGTGAATGACTTATCAGAGTTTATCTTAAGAGTGAAATAAACTAAGAGGGAGCTCTTATTGCCTAAAGGCTAAATGAAAAGTGTGGGTCTGCTTGACTTAAGTGACCTATTCAGCCACCATTATTGTTACCTGCAGTTCTGCATTCCTATACAAAGGTCAGAACTGCCCTTCAGAAACTGGTTAATCAGTCATAGGAGCTAAACCTTATAAGGTGACTATCAAATCAATCAAGAGAAGAAAGCTTGATCACCCTGGGAAGGCTATGCATCACGAGATATGACTGGGAACACCCAGAGGGCTGATGACAGTTGCATAAACATACTCCTGACTCATACATCACGAAGTATGACCTGGAATGCCTAGGGGGCCGAGGACCAATGTATGACCTGGGACCCCAGGAGCTAATCAATGGAATGCCTTTTTGATAAGATTAGAACCATGACCATGGGCCTGGGGTCTAGTTTCTATTACAACACTTGGCCATCAAGCTGATAAGAATTATCTGGTCAGCAGAATCATGTCCCCCCGAAGCCCTAGATGACAAAAACATTCTTTAGTTAAATCCATCTTTTTCTCCTTGTCCTCCTACCCCATGTAACTGATGCTGTATGATTATTCTATCAATAAAAGGTCCAGGATCTTGCTTGTTCAGCAGCATTTTGCATTGTGCAGTGTGCTCCATGACTCTAATTTATCAGTGTGGTGCTGATACAACAGAGAAGGGCATCCACTTTGTGAGCAAAATGTGAGAAAAAGGAAGGAGGATACTCTGGGTTCTTAGCAAAACCAACTTCATCATCTATGCAGTTATTCCCAACATAGATGTAATGGCAGACTATGTTTCTCTGCTATAGCACAATTCCCTAAGATGGCTGTTGTTGCTCCATTTTACAGAGCTAGGAAATGGATAGGTTTCCTGACAGAATCCAGTGTTGTTCAACCAGTCCTTGTCTTGACTAGAAGAATATTGCCTTACAAATTGGATTGTCAGCCTCTGCTAAAAATTGGTTCCTGAGAAGCATTCGCTATGAAATGTTTTCAGCAGTGACATGAAAGTAGAGTGGGTGGTTGTCTCAATAGGATATGAAAGGGAGAAATCATCTTTCGTGGTCAGCATGGTACAGGTAGGAGATAGGTAAGGGATGAATAATGAGGAGTTAGATCCAATATGTTCTACTAAATGCATTTATCTTATTTTCTTGTGAGCAGGTCAACCTTAATTTTCAGAGAAAGAGAGAGAGGAGTATTTCTGAAAGGGATTCTGGGAACGCTGGGCCATACCTGCTCCATTTTCTTCTTTCTTTCTGCTGTCCTACTTTGCCCAAAATCGGGGATAGCATAATACCCAGAGATAATACAGAATTTCTCACAGGAATCTGGGTTGTTTCCTTGTTCAAATTAGTTTACTGATTTTCTGTGTAACTAGCTCTCTGCTAGTGAGTAAGTAGATGGGAAGAAAGTTAAGCTATGACATTTGCGGGAGATATGTCATGCAGTGTCTGGAAAGACCCAAGAGGGCTGCGTGAAATGTTGGTCCCAGAGAAGTAGAAAGAGCTGCCAGCTGATGCCATTCTGCTTGTAAAAAAATCTCTTTGTTCTGAAATGCAGATGTTTCAGAAGATTTTACTAATGTGAAGTTAATTACACCAGGTATTTCAGAATGTTTGATGGTAACCTTTGGCATTTATGTGGATAACACCAGACATTATAATCTAGTTGTAGCGCAGTGTGTTCCAGAAAGGCATGTAAGCATGTATCCTTTTCCATATCCTAACAACTTCTTCCCTGGCTATAAATCCAACTGCGTGATGTGGAAATGTAATTGGGCAGCCTACATAGGAGTTGGAGCTCATGTGGGAATATCTATTTGTAAGAGAACCTGAATATTCATGTAACTGTCCAGACATCAATACATTCTCATTTTACCTTATTTATTTCTGTTCCCCAGTGAACAGCAGCACTCTTAAACTCAAAGTTAATGGGCATGTTCTTCAGAGTTGTGCCCTCTCTTACCTTAATAGAACTTCTTCCTAGCACATTTGTTTATTGGTTGCCAGGTAGCTCTTCCATCAGGTGACATGAGTGTGTTTTCTTTGTCTTAGTGCACAGGTGACAGTTACCATTGTTTGCCATCAATTAGCTTGGAGTAGCATGTCAAGGATGTACGGGTGGTGTCATTTGAGTCTGACAGCCACCAGATCTGGTTGAGAAGGAATGGTTTCATTATCCTCTTATCAGGGCTGCGGATAATGATACTCTACACTGCAAAGTGAGAGAAAAATAAGACAGGTAGAAAGAAGAGAATTTTAGAGATTGGCAATACTCAAATTATTCATGCTGCAAGAAGAAGAAAAAAATTAGAGAGATGACTGTGCAAACCCTTAAGCTACTTTTTTCCTAACCCAGGTGGAGTATGGAATGATGCCCTTCCTAATGGGGAATGAATGGAGGGGGCAAATGTCCAGACTTTAGGAGGAAAGGAAAAGGGAAACACGCCCCTACTGCTCACAGCCTTCAAGACGAGGACCAACTGCAGCATCTCTTCCATCCTCTAGTTAACTTCAAAGCAACCCCCAAGTGACCCCAACTGAGCATTTTCCTTGCTAGTAAACTCTCTGGTTTGTGAATTTAGGTTGTGAAAGCATTACCCACTGAACGAGGGTGCAATTAAGTTGCTCTATGGTGAAATGCAAAGGAATGCAGATGGTTTTGGGGTCCAAATTGCCACTATTAAGGTCCCAAACTCTTGTCATCCCTAATACTGACTATTTTCCAAAGAATGACTGAAGGGAAGTCTTTTTTGGATTCTGAAAATTAACCATGACTGGATCTTTATGCTCTTGGAGAAACAAAAAGAAGTGCCGAAAATGTAAAAATACTTCAAGATAAGCTAAGCTTCAAGGGGGACAATTGTGTTGACATTTTAGTAACAGCCCACTTTCGCTCCTTAACGAAGTGCAGTCATGCACGAAAATGAGTTATCTGTTAAACTGAAACACTTTA
This sequence comes from Talpa europaea, assembly GCF_964194135.1. Lineage (NCBI taxonomy): Eukaryota > Metazoa > Chordata > Mammalia > Eulipotyphla > Talpidae > Talpa > Talpa europaea. Next base: position 34,168,594 of record NC_140074.1, read on the forward strand.
CAGGTTATAACTCAAAGGTGTGCACTATTCCCGTAAAATAAAGTACCACATTTTAACCCTATGAGGATTTCACAGGCCCTGAACACTTTATAGCAACTTGCATTAGAAAAACTGAACAGAAAGTGCATATTAGTAATATGATGTATACATTTCTCTGCATTTTAAAGCAACTCTAGTATATAGTTAAATCAGTATGCATTTTCAGAAAAGGGACCATACTTTATTGGCATTTTACCATTATTTTAAAAAAGAATCTTTTTTTTTAAGATTTATTTATTTATGCATACAAGAACTGGGGTACAGGCCAGAGGTGTGGGGGGTGAGAGAATTCACCAGAGACAGAGTGGGAAACAGAACAGGCAGAATGGCTGAAATACACTGCTGAGGGGAGCAGCTGGCGAGACAGGAGAGGTCTGCTATACCATGTGGGTTGCTCCCTGGCTGGCCAGGGATTGAACTCATGCTGCAGAGGCTGTGGATAGCTTCATAGTGCTGTGCTCAACCCCTTGTGCAACCAAGGGGCCCTCTTTTTTTTTTTTTCTATTTATGCATAGAACTAGGGTGTAGGCCAGAGGTGCAGCGGGTGAGGGGATTCACCAGAGACATAGTGGGGAGCAGAACAGGCAGATCTATTGACATACACTGCTAAGGGAAGCAATGGGCAAGATAGGAGAAGTCTGCTCTGCCATATATATAAGTTAGTTCCCTGACCGGGGATCGAATTCAGGCTGTAGTGGTGATTGCATGATAGCACAAGACTTACAAGCCTGTGCGACTAGGGAGATCTCCATTTTACCATTTTGGAGAAACATATACCTTTGTCTTCCCCATCATGTTATTAATAATAATAGAACAACGTAAGAATAGCAAAAAAAAAATGGTATTGAACACTTTGCCATAGTCCAGGCACTACGCTGTATTTTGTATAATAATATATAATCCTCATCACCATCTTGTGAAGTAGTGTTTAAAAGGAAGGAACTAAGTTAGGTTAAATGACTTTTCCAGTACATACTGCTAGCAGTTGGTGAAGTTCAGGCTCAAACCCAGCTCCAGCTGACTCCAGTGCATGCATGTACATGTTCTCTTAATAACCACCTTGACATTCTTTCCCTCTAGTTCCAAGTTTCTGAGGTACCCAAAGGAACCAAAATTTGCAGGGCAGTTCACCTATCTTCAGAATCCTTCCCAGCTTCATACTGAGAGAGAGAGAGAGAGAAAGAGAAAGAGAGAGCGAGCGAGCTATGATTCAATTCACCGTTTCAATTGGTCTCTCTCTCTCTCTTTCTTTCTCTCTCTCTCTCTTTTAATACCTTTGTGAGAACTGACTTAGCCTGGTTTCATTGATTAGTGTATTGCTCTGTGTCCTGACCCTGGACATTTTAGCTGTGTCAAATGTCATTTCCCAGGGTCCCAGCATTACTTTAGCACTCATTATAAGTGAATTAACAATCCATGGATAAGACTTGTTCCCCCTTTCCTATGAAAGCAGACCCACTATAAAGAAAAACACCATGGCTTTTCAAACAACCATAAATGAATGCAAATGCAGATTTACTATAACAGTTCAATGGTACAGATCTGCATAATAAATATCTTCATGCATTGTTGCCAAAGGGGGTGGCTTTTCAGCCTGCAACATCATGTTCCCATGTGGCAACAGGAGCATATATCTGATTACTTACAAATAATCCTTCCTTGCCTTCTGTGTTTCCTACTAGTACATTGGTATGCCCTCGAGAATTATCTGAAATCTTTATTTTGTCTACCAGCTGTTTGTTTCCCAAAGCAAATTATTCAGATATTTTCTTTTCTGAATTAATTTCCAGAGCTGAATATTTTTTTTTCATCCTGCTGAGGTCACTTTGATGTTTTGGGATCAGTAGAAACAGAAATGAAAATACACTTTTGCATCCTAGCCAGTAGTTTGGCAGTTGAAGATACCTGTGTGTGCGTTGTGTGTGGTCGGGGAAGGATGTCTCCAAGCAATCTTTGCAGACCGGGTGTGCGGGAGTTCTGAGGCACTATTAGCATCCTTATGCCTTGTCTCAAATCCATCCTGCCTTTGACAGGCAATGTGTGGTGGTGTTTAAGCACTTGTGATCTGAAATCAGTCTTTGTGGGTTTGAATTCCAACTCTACTTCTTACCAACCACATGACCTAGGCCAGGTAACCTAATCAGGAGCCAAATTAAACCCCAAGTTCCTTGTCAGTAAACCAGGAAAGGCTTGCAAAGTACTCAGTAAATACGAACTATTGATAGTGAAATATGGGCAGTAAGAAGATGAAATTCAGCTGAGATAAGACTCAGCAGCTACTACTCAAAGTGTGATCTCCAGACCAAAAGCCTTTGGAAGTTCAATAGTTCAGAGTCTCATCATCTGTCTCAGCACCTTAGACACCTTGTCTCCAAGATCTAGTGAATCAGAATATTTAATCCTGATGATTTGTTCCATGTTAAGACTTGAGAAGCAGGAGTCTAGCTGCCCATACAGTTTTGAATAGAAACATACCCTCCAGTTGGCTGTTTTTCATATACCTTAGCCTAATGAGGGAGGTCTTCTTCCTGGTAAAATGATGGAAAGGTGGTCACCAAGAGTGCCTATGATGGCTTTCTCTGGCTCTGGGGATGGGCCTGAGACAAGTAGGCTTCCTTCAGGAAGTAGCTAACATTCCTTGTCTCTCCCCATTCATATAGGGAATATGTAAAGTATTTCTAAGAGTGTCCTGTCTATCCATACCCATTAGAAATATAGATTAATTGTTTACATTTAGATAGAGAGGAAAACTACCTGTTAACCCAAATTAACCTGAACCAGTTAAAGGTGCCAGCCTAGAATTCCCTGGTCCTAATATCCAATAAGATGGCATCTGGAGAGCATGTAGATCAAGAGATGCTGCTTTGTCAAGATTATAAAGTCCAACTGGGTAACCTCCACCTACCTCTACAGTAAACAGGGTAAGGTAGCAAAAGCCAAGCCCCAGAAAGCAGCTGGGAGACCAGTTCCTGGTCCTTTCCTGAAGAAGAGCTCACAAATATTTCCCAAGACCAGGGTTTTATTTACACAGGGAATCCACTATCTCTTATCACTAAAGCAGTGAGAATCTCCAGTATGTTCCTCTGCTGTGCCTAATCGGTTGTTCCAGCTGGCAGTCATCAGCCCCTTCTGGAGGTTCACCTACAAGCCTTCTTTCCAGGCTCAATGCTGACCCCCAAGTCGACAGCAGACAGTGAAGGCCACCTCTGTGGGCAACCTGCATGTGCTGGTTGCTTTGATCCCAACAATTTTGTTAATATTTCCCTGTATTATTGAGGAACCAGTTCTCTTATGCTCCAGTGCTTGAAATTAGAAAATGATTTTCAGTTTGTATGGAATGAAACTTTTCCTTTTGTGATTGACCTTACAAATGAACCCTAACATAATATTTTCTTCCTGAGGATAAAAAAATCACTTGACAAGTCCAAGTATTTGTCTGGAAGCATGTATTGTGGTGGGCAGGTCTGTGTGAAGCCAGCAGGTATTCAGACATCAAACACTAAGCGAGATTAGCTTCTGCCTGGTACAGAGCAGGGGCTAAAAATTGTATTTGAATGAATTAATAAATAAAAGCATATTCTTAGACTATAGTAAGTAAGATGGAATCCTGGATGTATGATTGATATAGTCAGAAATTCCTAGCAGTCAGATTTAGTGAGAGAGGCATTTTCTGTGCCATAGTGGCAGTTTCTGAGTACCCACACTAAACTGCAACCTTCAAGGACAGGTTGATTAGATTGGGCTTAATGTAGAGTATCTAGCATGTAGTAGGCACTTAGTAAATACTGAATTAAAAAAAAGGAATGGTTGGAGGACGGATAGATGAATGGACAGATGGATAGACACATTATGATGGATGGTTGGTGCTGGCTATTAAATGGGGTGAAGAGACCCAACTTTCAGTGTGTGGTAGACTTAAAAATAATACCAAATATCCCAGTATATTTGACTGCAGCTAATGCAAAATTGTCACTAATATAGCTAATACAGGTGTCTGAGAAGTACCACATTTTCTATTGAGCTATAGAGAGATCACAGAGTGGGCACACCATATTGCCCTGGTGCCCTCAGGGTTTGAATAGCAGGGACATCACTTCCCTTATGATAAATACACACACATACATACAAAAATACTTCCCGGGGGCTAATAAGTGATGGGTGAATTCAAGAACAACTAAATAAACAGGAGAGCTCACGTTTCTACACTAAGGCAGAAAAAAATATTAACTGTGTTTCCACAGTGTCTCTGTGACCTCTTATTATTCCATTAGTTTTTTGGAGTAGTATATAAAACAACAAGCTCCATGCTGACAAACACTAGTATTGAGACTATTTCCACAGTCAATCCAAACAGTCTTCTCCCCTGGGTAAAATCATTATTTGGAATACAAGCAGAATTGTGGTTGCCTGAGCGAGCAGAGCATAAATGAGGTGGTGATTCATAAGGTGACTTTAGCCAGTTTGCAAATATGCAACTTTTCTGGAGGCTGACGCAGAGTACAGACACTGCATCGCCATTTGAGCTGGTAAGCAATTTCTAGTCTCACTACCTCTTGAGAATTTGGAAGGCTGTGGAGGATACAGGTTTCTGAGGACAAGAGTTAACCTGACAGAATGCTCATTTACCAGAAATAAACCCTTCAGATCAGATCACACTCCTGTCAGTAGCTTTTTGAGCGGGAAGATGGTAATTCTGCCTCTTCACATATTTCTTTAAGCACTTGAACTCTTGTTCCATTGGCTTAAGCTTTTGGGGGCTGGGTCATTTGGGGTATTAATTCTATCCTGAAGAGGTTGAAGGAAAGTAGTACTGGTCTAAAAATACAGCTCTCTGAACTTTTAAACCCTCCAATCTCTTTGATTATGTGGTTTCTCTCTCTTAATCCTGAACCTTATTTCTTTTATTTTTTTTAAAAATCCATTTATTCTTTGATATCAGTAGAGTAAGTTCAAAAAGAGCAGAAAGGGGTGTAAAGCTCAGCACAGCTTTGTTTGGAGAAGGAAGATAAAAAGTCAGCAGAATGATGCTGGTATGACTGCAACATAACTAGATGTCTGCTGAGTATGTTCCAGATATTAAGAGAGCCTCTCTGATAGTGATATACTCTGAAAGTGACAAACCCCAGTGTCTTCTGTGACATTGTACCAATTAGCTGCTCTGACTGGGCACATGTTTTAAGTTTGAGGTCCTGTACAGTTCTCAAATGCTAGGCAGCCCCTAAGAATGAGACTGTAACTAGCTGTGCTGTAATAGGCAACAGCAGGGGAACAACCCGGAGCTGTGTTTGAGGCTACTTCTTCATATTTTGTGGTGTTGAGAGAGTACTCACTTGTGATGGAGACTGAGTGCATCTATCCATCACACCATCCAGGAAATGCCCAGAGTTAGTTAGACTTTGAAGTTAAAAGGGAATAGGTGCCTGCCTTGGTGCTAGGATCAGGGGAATTTTGTTCTCATTACACTGATTTAGCAATGACAGAAAGAGACCCTGGCCTGACCCACAGTGGCTCGCTGCCACAGTGAGAAGAAGAATGCCTATATTGTACACTTCTCGGTCAGGAAACCAAATATTCTGTTACCTAACTCTCTTCCCCCAGGACTGAAGAGGGCTAGTACAGAGACCTTCACCCAGATGCAAACATTAGAAGATTGGTGAATTATATAGTGTCCACACAGGGAACTGTCAGGGCAAAGCAGCACTTAGGAGACAAACCTTGAACTTCACTGGAGGGAGCTGAACATGAGCTCCTCAGGCAGCAGTAAAGACACATTAGCTGAGGAACCTGCTCCACCATGCAAACAAAAGCTGTGTATATCCAATAAGGGGAGAGCTGTTCCCTTGAAACCACCAAGAGAAAAACAAACAAGTCCCTAAAATATGCTTGCTGTCAGCCTTCGGTATTTAAAATATGTGGGCTTCACTTGGGGCGCAGTCTGATGCTTGTTCTCCCTTGATTTCAGCTTCCATTTTCTCCAGCAATCATTCAAGTAGAAGCGGAACAGCTGCTGGGGCCGTGCCACCCCCACATCCTGTCAGTCACCCTTCTCCGGGACATAATGTACAGGGGAGCCCCCACAACCCCTCCTCCCAGTTACCTCCACTCACAGCTGTGGACGCCGGAGCTGAGAGGTAAGGCCATCTGTCTCTCTCTTCTAATAGGTGTCGCCGCCAAACCTCCCTCCACTGAGAAGTGCTTTGACAGTTGCTGAATTTTATTAATAATCCATTAGTGGGTTGAGTTACCCAAAGGTGACATTTTAAAGGTATATTCACAAAGCACTTGGACCAAATAGCTCATTATCTGTTTGATTTTCCATGGGGAAAAAATGAAAAGATATTGGCAATAGCCAACTCAAGTATCTGATGCTGGAAAATGCATCAGAATGTCCTTGTTTTCCCCACCTTCCTTCAGTGTGTTTCAGGGACTCAATGCTAAGCAAACGTCCCTATGGGTTGAGATGCTTTCCAAATGTAAGAGATCTATGTGCACTATCATGTACATCAGTAATGTTAGCTTGAGGGTACAGTGTAAAAGGGCACAGGATTTTATATGAGTGACCAGAAAGGTCACTGAATAATTTATATTCATAACTCCCTGAGAATTTCTGGGAGAACAATTTTTAAGTCTTGATTCTTCAGTCCCTGTGTTTAGACTTCCTAACATGCCAGTGATGTGGATAACAGGCCATTCCTCTGTTTGCCTCTCCACTAGTCACCTGGCTTGAGCTGATCTACCTGGAGGTTACTGGCTTTATTTACCACAGGGGGAAAAAAATTTCTTGTGGTGTCCCCTGTGCAGTCCTCGAGTAAGTGGGTGTTTGGTGGACAAAACAATTGGTTGATAGGCAGCATAAATAAAAGTTGGGAATCTTGGATTTTTTCATGAATCTGTAGTTTCATTGTTGGTCCAGTTTATGTGTTTTAATAGTTTTTATGCATGATAAACCATTTATAATCTTTATTTTTACCTATACCTTTATTTATTAATACATCCTTACAGTTAATAAACATGTGAAATACCTGCTATGTATGGGATATTATGCTGAATGCTGGAAATGCAAAAATTGTTAAAAGATGGTCCTCTCTTTCAGAATTTAATGATGAGCACAGACAAGTAAACCAAGTATAGCAACACTATTTGGATAAATGATAATGTAATGGAGATGCCACAGGAGCCCAAAGAAATATCCTGAACTCTGTCTATGGGAGGCAGGGAAAGAATGATCTAGACATCTAGGCACTGAAAGAAAGTTAAGACTTTTCTAGATGGATATATGGAGAATAGCATTGAAGGCAGAGAGAGGAACATGTGCAAGATTGAGGAGGGACAAGGACATACATGAGGGAGGTCAGATGGTATCATTCAGACAGAACATGCCTGATAAAGTCCAGTAAGAGTGGCATGTGCATGTGGAACCAGATACTTTTTGCTAAGGTATATACCTCTTATCCTGTCAGAAGTGAAGAGCTACTAGAGACTTTCAGTAGCAGAGGAATACATCAGATTGTCCTTATAGAGAAATAATCAGGTTACAAGATGGTAGAGTAATTGAGTATGGAAGCAGGGAAGGAATGTAAGGAAAACAAGGAGTTATTGTAGGTGTGCTTGTGAGCAATGCGAGAACTTGAAATAAGGCAGTGCATTTAGGGTTGAGAATTTACTCAAGCACTATTATTTAAGAAACTAACTACTAATGGCTATTGTATATATGGAGTGAAGAGAAAGGGCAAAAATTGTATCTGAATTTCAACCGTAGAGACCACGGTGGAAAACTAACAGGCACTGAAACTATAAAGAAAGTGTGGTAATATGGAAGAAGAGGGTGTTGGGTAGAAGGAAAGATGGGAAAGAAGTAAAGCTAATAAATAGACTTTAGGGGCTTGAGTTTGGGGTGGTTGTAAACTACCTGTATGAATGTGTCTAATGACCAATTAAAAATATGATCAGAAGATATCAGATTTATTTTTACAATTCTGTGTACATAGTAAAGTGTGAACTGTTAGCCTCCTTCCACTCGATTCATCCTCAAAGCAATGCAAATGATAGCTATCTAGTAAGTTCACAGATACAGGAGACAGGCAGTGTTTCCCGTTAGCAGATGTATCTCGTATGTTGAGATGAGCTTATTCATTTTAGCATGGTATGTTGTTTCCAGTTGGTTTTAAATAATACTAGCATAGACTTTTCGTCACCTCATTTCATTCTTCTTTACATCATAAGGTATTGAAGCTAAAAAACAATGGATAATGACCTTTTCTTTATCTCATCTCTGATCTGTAGTCATACAACTCTTTATAAGAATATAAGGAAAAGCAATCTGTGTTATCTTCTTTTTGTATATACTCTTTAAAAGAATAAATGATAAATATACAAAAAAAGTTTAGTCATTATTGAAGCAAATAACAACATCAACCTGATATCTGAATCCCAGCTCCAATAGTTGCTGAATGTTTGAATGTGTTACTTAGATGTGCCTACTGCTCGGGTGTTTTTTTTAAAGCATTTTATTTTATAATTTAAAATTCTCCTTCTTTTGAAAAATTGTAACATATAAAACCCTCCAAAATTAGTACAATGAACACCCATATTCCCTGTGCCCATTTTTACTTATTGTTAATATTTTGCTAACTTCTCCTTTGTGTTTTTCTGACTTGAGAAATTCTTTGTTTGCTTGTCTGTTGTTTCTGAACTGTCTGAGAGATCATTACAAATATGATTGAACTCCAATGCTAATTGTTTCAGTATGAAGGATATTTTCCTACATAATCACAATGCAATTATCACTCAGGCAATTTAGCATTGATAGAGTATTATCTAATATGCACTCAATATTCAAATTTCCCAAGTTGTATGAAAAATGTTCTTTATAGCTAGATATTTTTTTTCTTTTCTTTCCTTTTAATGATCCAGGATTTAATAAGGATCACAATTCTCATTTCTTTCTAGACCTCTTGACTCTAATAAAGTTCCCCAACTTTTAAAAAATTGTCATCACCGTCATCTTTGATAATATTGACAGTTTTCAAGGAACTTGAGATATTTCTTTTCCGTAGCAGTACACCATTTAGCTTTTTCTGATTGTGTTCTCCTCAACAGATCCAAAGTAAAGATTTAGAGCAGAAATAACCACCTGAGTGATGTGGTTTTCCATAGCTCTTTTGCACCTTAAGTTTGCACCACATAGAAAATTAAGATTAAATGAACCAAATTGTGCCTTGCATGCTACCTGGCATGAAGCAGACCCTCAGTAGCTGTTGCTATTAATATAAAAACAGGCAACCTTAGCAGAGTTGAAGGAATCTGGTGGGGTGGCAGATGGTGTTATTAAATGATTGCAGTGGTTGATTATGTAAATAGTCATGGAAGGATAAGTGGAGAGGAAGGGAAGGTGATGGTACTTTATATGACTGGGTGAATGAAATGGATGTTTTCACTTTGTGGCTTTGCCTGCCTGTTGTGTTCTTCACACAGGATGTGTGCCCCATCCCTATGCCAATGCAACTAGAAAGGGCAAGTGTGTAGAAGGTTATCTCTTCCGATCAGGTTTGGAGAGGAGAATGACATGAAACAGTTCTGAATTATTCACTGTGCTTGCATTAGTGTCCAGCATAAAAACACTAAGAGGAAATGTGCTTACCTTCCGCTTTTGGTTTATATATCTTTGCCTCTGTTTGTCTGGGAAATCCCCCAGTAAAAGCTTCAGCAGTTTTCTTAACGGAAATAGGTTTATCACACTTTGCGATTTTTAGTGGGAAACTGGCATTTTTTTCCTGCTTTGTGGGCATTGATTCATCATTTACTTTGCTCTAACTTGTTAATAAAATGGGCTGAGTCACTGTCAGCTGTCAGGAAAGGTCCTCCAGTTAGCATTAGTTTCTTTGATCCTCATCATCTTAAAATAAAATAAATGCAACTTCTCTCAATTCGATGAGGTTCCATATTTATTTTGAAATATTATCTGGATAAACATCGTTTCAGTGATTCCAACAGTACCACACATCACCTAATGTTGATTTAAACTTATTATGGGAAGTGGTGTTTTACTGTGTCATGTTGAAGGAACCAGTGGTACTTTATGACAGTAGCTTTCCGTAAGAGGAACTAAGCATCTTTGGAAATGTTAATTCATTTGGTTTCATAGTATTTCTGTTAAACCAGAGAAAACAAAAATATTGTTGGGAATCCTTTTTTGAGATGGAGAAATTTTGCAATTACAAGAATTAGTCAACTGGATTTGTGTCACCTGTCTTGTACAAGAGCATGTCTGACGCCCCTTTCCCTTCCAAAGAAGGTTACACGTGTGGTATACTATGTAGTAAAAGTAAAAGAACTCAAGGGAACTTGTGGATTGACCACAGTGGAATGACTTGTAAAAAGTTTCCTAAGAGTCCCAACTCTGAAGCAAAGAAGTCTGAAAACAAGGAAAGGAGATAGCCTCCTCAGGAAGTATACAGTCTAGTACAAAAATCATTAACAGTGAAGGCTACGGACATTGTTTTTGAGGAAGTAGTCAAACCACCTTGATCAAATAAGAAATGCCAATTTCTTAGTCTCTATCAAGTATTGGGAAAGCTTACTGTTTTCCATTCATGTAAGATATAACATTACTAGAATTCTAGTTACCTTAATGTAACTTCAGTCTTTCTGTGCCTTTGGTAATCAAGGCTGTTTTCACAGATACTTTTTTCTAATTCAGCATTGGGAATATATATATATATATATATATATATATATATATATATATATACACACACACACACACACACACACACATACTATATGTATATGCTATATGTAAATATGATGTGTAGGCTCATACACACACACACAATAGCATTTAGCAATTCTGTCTCTCAAAGCTAGATGCTAAGGGGTTAAAGATGACAATTGTTGGGGCTCTCTGGTGGCTCAAGGGATTAAGACACAATCTATGAAGCTGTCTGTAGCCACTGCAGCATGAGTTCAATCCCTGGCCAGGGAATTACCCACATGGCACAGCAGACCTCTCCTGACTCGCCTGCTGCTCCCCTCAGTAGTGCATTTCAGTCAGTCTGCCTAATCTGTTTCCCACTCTGGCTCTGGTGAGTCCTCTCACACACACACATACACCCACACCTCTGGCCTGTACCCCGTTCTTGTATACATAAATAAATAAATCTTAAAAAAATGACAACTGTAGGGCCTCCCCGGTGGTGCAGTGGTTGAGCGCTGGGTTGCGAAACTGCCCGCAGCCTCTGCAGCACCAGTTCGATCCCTGGCCGCCTGGCCAGGGTCCCACATGGTGCGCAGACCTCTCCTGCCGCCCACTGCTCCCCTCAGCAGTGTACTTCATCTGTCTGCCTATTCTGTTCCCTGCTCTGACTCTGGTGAATTCTCTCACCCTCCCGTGCTTATGACTGTACCCAGTGCTTGTATAAATAAATAAATAAATGTTTAAAAAAAAGTTTTTAAAAAAAATGACAACTATTTTCTATCTAACTCCTTTGAAGTTCAGAGGTTCCTCAGTTCCAGTCAAAGCAGCCTGCTCACTGACTGTGTTTCTGCGTGTTAATTCTGGATCTTTCTCAACCGGAAGATTTTGCTTTATATCCTGTTTAATATCTGATTCCTGGAGTTTGGCTTAGTTCTCAACCCAGAAAGCCTCCTTGACTTTTGCAGTTCTTGGAGACAAGCTCACCTCTTAAATCTTTTGGTTTTCATTATCTATTTGATTTATTTAACATTTTCCAGTTATCACCTTGCTAACTGGATTGTTAGTTCTTTGAGGGCAGAAACCTTGTTTTCTCATAACTCCCAGAGTGCCTTGTGCTTCCCTTCACACTGGTAGGTGCTGATGAAGGTTTAACAAGGAAAAAGGGCCAGTGAGGGGAATGTCCAGGATACATGAGATTATTGCCAATCCCCACTATCTAAGTGGGAGGTTCCAAGAAAGGATTAGTCTCCTTAATCCATTGGTTCTTAAGAGACTGACCCCAATTCTTAATGTTCCTGACACATCTTATGTAAATGGCATACTCTGATATAATACATTGTTGTTATGTGTACATTCATGCGCACACAACACATTGCCGGAAGTCCCTCGCCATCATCCATTACTAGGGTGCCCTACATTGCTTTCCTGTGGTTTTCAGTTCTGGAAGGTAGATATTCACCCTTCTGTCTTATGTGCATGTATGCCATCTGAGCAGCTGAGAACTAGGCCTGCTGCCTTACTGTCCTCTCCTCAGGAATTTCTGAGCAAACAGGGACATAGATATTTCTACCCACTCAGCTTTTTCACAGTCTTACTTTATTAACATGTATACATATACCACATAATTGTTCTCTCCTTAATCTTATGTGCAATACTGGCTAAAATCATAAGCATCCTATAAACATGAAGGTTTATCAAAATTTGTCTCAGCATTGAGTTCATTTATTTATTGAGTCATTCATTCAGCTGGTATATATGAGTTGCTAAAGATATTGTGGTCAACAAGACTGATATAATCCTGTCCTCTTAAAGCATCCAATCTCATGAAAGACAACTAGGTTACTAGGCAATCATAATTTAATCATAATTTAAGATATCATGAAAGGGTGTTGGAGGGGACTGTTGAGGCACGTAGAGAAAGCACTGATCCAAAATTGGAGAGGAAGGAATAGAGGAAGAAATGTCTTCCTGAAACTCAAAGGCCTCTAAGATATGGCCACGCGGCATCAATGTTTGCAAAAGGAAGTAGAGGGAGAGCAAGCAAGCGTGGAGCTTCAAGTATAAATTAAGTATGGGAGGAAAATAATGAACTTTATTTAAGGAATTGGGGCTTTATCTTGAGGACAAGGATTTGTGTATTGAACCAAGTGTACTCTGGTGACAGTGGCATACATTCCAAATGCCTCTCTAAGTTGTGATCCAGCCAACAGGAGTTCAGAATATATTTTGTGCCCAACAGAAGAGATGACCAGGAATGGAGAAATGATACGTTTGGTTCTTAAGCAGTCAAAGACTATCCTTTGTATATCCTGGACTGATGAGGTAGCACCGTGGGATTTGTTATTTTCCTTTAAATGCAATTAGAAGACAGTTTTGTCCCTAGCAATTTTTTTTTAAGATTTATTTATTTATTTATGCAAGCACTGGGTACAGTCAGAAGCGTGGGAGGGTGAGAGAATTCACCAGAGACAGAGCCGAGAGCAGAAAAGGCAGACTTGTCGAAGTACGCTGCTGAGGGGAGCAGCGGGTGGCAGGAGAGGTCTGTGCTCCATGCGGGACCCTCGCAGGCAGCCGGGGATCGAACCGGTGCTGCCAAGGCTGTGGGCAGCTTCGCACCCCAGCGCTCAACTGCTGCGCCACCAGGGGAGGCCCCTGTCCCTAGCAATTTTAACTGGTATTTTATATAGTCATGACTTACCAGGGTTTTGAAGAGTAACTGAATATTAAAAAAAAAAGTGATCTCCATGTTAAATACAAAATGGCAAACATCTGAAAATAAGAGCTTCAACATCATTATTATCTTGGCCTTACTTGTCTCTATAATATTAGAGAAAACTTCGATATTGTCAAGAGGTATCCACATTGTTGGGTGCCATAATTTAATTGCAATGTACCCAGAGAGCACTGCTCTGTGACACTCCCTGACTTGTATTGCAGACACTTTCTCAACATATAGGCAACAAATTAACATTGACCAAAAAATAAAGTTTGTCAATATTGATCATTGAAATAATTTAGAAAAGTCATAGTGAAAAAAATGTAAGCTTCTAATAGGCATTTTTAATCAGCATGTATGTTGGCATCAGTCTATTGCTATAATGCCCACTTAATACCAAGTGATCCTACACATCATTTTTGGGCTACAGCACTTTCTATGCAGGAAACCTCCCATAAAGGGGTCAATTTCTTTCTAGAAAAGTGACTTCCACAGATATTCAAGATTAAGAGAGATGTGGTCAACAATCTAACCCTAAATTCCTTCATTCATATTCTCTCTCTTCCTCACCACTCTCTCCCTTCAACTCCCACTCTTTCTCTCTCTCTCTCCCCCCATTGAGAATAATGAATGTATTTCCATTTGTTACCATTGTGAGCTGTGAATAGGCAGAACATTCCAATATTCTAGCCTTGAAATAGAAACTAGCGCTTTGAATCTTAGATTAGAAGGGCTTGGGTCCTTGTTCTAATTTTTTTTTATTTAAACCTGTGAAAAGTTTTGCTACTTCTTGATGTTTTATTCCAGGGCAGAATGCCCCACCAGTATTTTAAGTACTTAAATATTGATCAATAACCATGGCCACCCTTTATCTTCTATGGCAAACAGCACTTGGGTTGTTGATCTTTGGAATGAGCTTTCTTTTTAGATAGATACTTGCCTTTTATAAGCATAAATTTTCAGAATCTAGTATGTTTTGATCATGAGGAAAATCACGATCTCTCATGGCTTTCTTCAACTTACTGTTAAAAACCTGAAATGTATAGGAGTGAACTTTGTTTTCTCCCTTTTCCCAAATACTCTCACATCTAATTAATCTGCAAGTCCTGTTAATTCTTCCTTCAAAATACATTTTAAGCCTAATCAACTCCATTCCTCCAGCCCTAGTTCACCACTATTACCTTCCATCTCAAGCACAACAGTCCCCTACCTGGTCTCCCAGCATGGAGTCTTGCCTACCACAACCTTCTACCCTAACCCTGCCAGTACACACATGGCCTTTTCATCACAACAAAGCAATAGCTGCTCTTTAAAATGTAAGTTGAATCTTCTTTCTCTTCCTCATATCCCTCTCTTTATAATACTTGGAATTAAGTCCAAATACCTTTTTGTAGTCTAAGTGACCTTCGATGGTCTGGTCTTAGAGTCATCTACCACTACATTTCCTGTTTAATCTGCAGCCACCCTGGCTTTCTTACAATTCCAGCTCTTCTTGCCTTTGTACTTGCTCTTCCTGAAACCTCAAAGGTGCCTTCACCAGAACTTTACATGACTTATGCCTGAATTTCTGGTGTTTGCTTAAATGTTGCTACTTCTTAAAAACTTTTCTTGACTTCTCTGTCTAAAATTCTCTCTCTACCCTCATTCTATTCCCTAACTGTGCTGTTTTTCTTCATAGACTTGCCACTGGAATTACATGGTTTTTAATTACTAATTTGCTAACATTCCATTAGCTCTGACAGCAGAGACTATGTCATGTTTACAACTACCTTGCTCACAAGCCTTTCCTTCTCAGTGCTTAGATGGGGAAACTAAGAAATTGTGTAGAATGAATGAATGTGAACAGAATGGAAGAGAGTAACTATGATTCCTTTATTAATTTGGGGAGAAGATAAAAGTAACTCTGAGCAAGTGTTTGTTTCTCTTGTACCTCCACATTCCCCTCTGGCTGGCTTCATGGCAAAGTAAAAAATTCTGCTATGAACATACATGTGGCACTCCACTGAATAGTTTCCCTTGTGGTTTAAATATTTGTTCACATCAGATTGTTTCCCATGCATTTTTTTAATTTTGAAATGCACTGGTGCTTCATTTTAGGCTAATTACAAGCACATATCATAAACCAGCTATTAGAATGTCTGTAAAAGAAACGATATTTTTAAAGTGCCAATGAAGTTGTTTCACCTCTGAATGCCAAATTAGCCATCTTTATTTTATTCCCACATTCCAAACAAATCCACCTCATCTGAAGCCCAAGATGATGTTTTTTTAGCCCCTTTGGATTTTCAGTCAGGAAAGTGAGTCATGACACTAACAAGAAAGGCTTGAAGTAAAATAGAATTCCTTTTCTTGCAACCTCTACTTTAGTGCATTAGCATGAAGCAACACGGAGTTCAAACTAAACAATTATATTATTCAAGTGTGTCAGCGTGTTCTTTTCATTTGCTTTCTCTGAAACAGCAAATCATATTGAGCCAGAATTTCCAAAGTGAAAGCCCACAAGCTTTTCTAGCCTGAGTCAAGACATTCACGTATTACAAAGTGCCTAGTCTCTGATGCAGAAAAGGCTGTTTGAATGAAAACTTCTGCCTAATGTCTTAATAGTGTGATCTGGAAATCAACTACCTCTTTTCCCCTGCCCAGTGGGGGAATTGGCTGCTAAGAAACTGCCTATGTTTCTGCAAGTGAAGGATTATTTATTATTGTTGAAGGAGACTGTTGAAATGAACAGACCAAGAGACAAAGTTTTTGGAAATAGTCTTTTAGCTTCCTTTTCTCCTTTCCTTTTTCCTTTTGCTTTTCTGTTTAGTTGCAAGGAGAAAAAAATCTTTCTGTGTTTAATCATCTTCCTCATGGTAAATGATTGGGATGATTCTCTTGAATAAGATATTCTTCCTCAGAAACAGAAACTGTGGTCTCTGGGCAAATAAAATATCTATCTGAAAATTTGCACCAACTGGACAGAGATACCCTTTACATAGACCAAGAATTGACACTAAGTTTAAAGCCAAGCCTGCAGAACTGTAGGTAGTTATTAGTTCTTCAAAAGCAACAATCAGCATTTATTAAATACTTATGTTTGCATATTACTAGATGAGGTGTTGGAGAAACAAAATAGTTGCAAATATTTGAATATTTGATACTTTTTTTTTCATCTGTAAGAGCCAAGAGACTTTCTCTGTGAATTTTTAAATATATACTTTTTCCTCCAATTCATTTCTCCAGCCAAGTACTTAGTTTTATCTTCAAGAAAAGGCACAGAAAATTCTTTTGCGGTTACTACAATGTAACCTGACATCCTACAGATTAAAAAAACAAACAAACAAAACATAAACAGCACATGTTATTACTGCCCAAACTATCACCCAGCTGTTTTCTTTTCAAATTTATGGATTATATTGACTTTCGAGTTCTCATTTCAAAGGCACCTGGCCATACTTGGCAGAAGCACTCTATTTGAACTTAGTTCTATAGTTCTTCTGGTGTCTTTGAGAGACTCATGCTTGCCATTTGAGACTATAAGAAATCTATAGAAGGGCAATTTTTTTCATCTAACTATGCCTTCCTTTCTCATATTTAGACAAAAACAACACTTTTTTCCCTCTCATTTTTCATCTGTCATTCTCATTATACTCTCTTCTGAATGTTTTTCTTTCATCTAATACATTCTTTTGCAAAACAGACTGAATGCTACCTAACACCATGCTGAAGAGAAAGATTCTTCCCTTTGCCACAGGACCATGAGTTAATCCCCTTGCTTTGACCTACTCAGAGCTGCCCAAGGGATGATATCATTGCAATTTTTTTTTTTCTTACCAGAAGTTTTGACATCAAATGTCTAAGACCATTTTGGATAAATTTTCTTCTGGTTGGCACTCTTTTGTAAAGAGGATTTGGCAAAATCAGACTTTTCTTCCTCTCTCCCCATCACGTCAGATTCTGAAATAGACAAACAACTGAGTCACAGCCAATTCTACAGTGAAGATATTCCAAAAAACTCCGACTCTTGGTTAAATGTGTTCTGCATAATTCATTTCTCTAACATTCTTTGGATGTGCTCTCCTCCTCCCTTTTCTTTTCCACAACAGGGGGATATTGTGGTGTCCTGGGCCCTATGTCTATATACTAGTAAAAAAAAAAAAATCACACTTTTCCTCTTTGGGCATTGGTTACTGGTTTTCTTCAGTTACAACTGATGCCTTGTATCCAAGTGGAGTAACTTTTCTTCTACAATATATGAGTTTTCTTTTAAAAGCTTTGGTGATCATTCTACTTACTGCCAACTTCACAGCCTTCGTATTGTCATGCTTTGTGGAGACTCAGACAATCATTTTGAGTCTTAATCTTGTGCACCCTGATAAATTATTTGCAGTTAGTATTGACCCAGGATCTCATAAGGAGAAAGGGACACTAAGCCCTTCTAAGAGCTGGATTCAATGCATTGACTAGTTTGGAACAGAATCCTCAATGGACATACAGCTCCTGGACTACTTTGGCCTGGCCCAGAAGGACAGTGTTGCAATTACCCACACTTCCCATCAGCCATTCCTTCGTTGCTGAAAGCTGGTCTTGATTGTCTCAGAAACAGAATTCAATTTGCAGTTCCCCCAGTAACATGCTGTGATTCATTTGGGGACAAATCTGGATTGAACTGAGTCCAAGTGTCTCTTTTGTGAGACAGAAGGGAAGTATAAGTAGATACTATAGTCACCCAGATGAGTCAGCCAGGAATTCATGAAGTGATTCATAAATCGTTATAAAGACCACTAAATTATACTAAAATGGAGTGCTGTCTGGCTATACAAAGTGGGGTATTATCATTGGGGGGTTTTTTTAGATGTTAAATCAGATGTGAAATCCTTAAAACTGTGCTTTTCTTTTTAGGCTTTGAAAAGGATTCCTTCCCCCACCCGACCCCCCTGCAGTCAGCCAACTGCTAAAGCCATTTTTCATTGATTAGTTCTTCACAGATGAATTTTAAAACCACTACAGATGATACCCTACAATTCTTTGGGGGAATAAAAAATACCTCCCAAATCCACCGTAGATCAGTTTGTATCCATTATTTCTACTCCCTGGCAGCAAATCAATAATATTTTTTGTGTGAATACAATGAAACAAGCTGTTCTGATGCTTCCTTCCTTCTTTTTAGTCAATCTGTACCCTTGTACAAGACAGAAAAGGCAAAAAAGATATATCCAAAGCACATATCAACCAACATTTAATGTAGTTGATCATGTGAACTCTTCTTTTAAAATTGTTAACCCCAAGTAGTACTAAAATGCTCAGTTCCACATTACTTGCTGTAACAACTTTCATATACAGCACAAATAAAGAAAAAAAAAATAGAACATATTTATAAATGTGTTTCAGTTGCTATACAGTCCATTAGTAAATTTTGTTTGAAGAAATAAAATTGTGTGTTGATATAGAAATACTTTGGATTTATAGATCTGGGAAAGAGCCCAACCCAAAAGGAGTTACCCAATTTAAAACACTAGAGGTTGAATATGAAGAACCCTAGATAGAATGGAGCAAAGTGGGCAACACTTACAATATTTGGCTTCTTAAAGGCAATGAGTGGATTGTAATATACCCAACCCACCAGCTAATGACAAGGATTAAAATCTCAAAGTCCCACCAGAGTCCTCTTCCATTCCTGTCTCAACCCACCCTTGCTTTGCATCTTCACTAGAGCTCTCCAGATAAAGTCTTATTTGGACTTTGGGTAAATCATGTTACCTCTCTTGAGTCTCATTTTCCTCACCTCAATTTAAGTAGTAATCCATTGTTCTTCAGTAGAAGGGTATCCTGTATAAATTAGTGAGTTCAGGATACTTTGTGGGGAAAACCAGTACCAAGAAATGAGATTCTTACTCAAAACCATGACTCACTGCTCTTGGAACTAGAAAATTAGTCAGATGAATTAAAAAAAAAACTTTTTGAACTTTAGTTTCCATATCTAAGTATTCAGGGAGAAAAGGGTCTAAGGTTTTATATTTTAAGAAGTCCATAGATATTCTAGTACAGTGCTGGCACCATAATCTTAAATAGCTTTCTAGCATTGAATAAATATTGATGTCAGGGATACCATAAATGTATGTTGTATTTAGAGAAGCCATTCCATAAGCATGAGTTGATCATCAGAAAGGTGTCAGGAATTCCTTTTCTGAAGTACTTTAATATCTCTAACTTTCCAACTTAAAATTGATAGAATCCACCCTCAACCCTCACCTTTCATTCTTTACTTTTCTCCACAGTTTTCCTCAAACCAATATATAGTTTCTAGTTAATTATTTTGCAATTTATTTTTTTATTGAGGCAACATTGGTTTGCAAAGCAATGTATTACTTAGAGGTGTAGGTTCACACCATTCAGGTGCATGTTATCTCACCACACTGAACACTAGGGTACCCAGAGTCCATTGTGCCCCTCCCGACCCCCTCCAGAAATCTTGATTCTATAGACTGATTTCTAGGATTTGTTATTGGTTTGGTTGTATCTAACCCTTTGTTTTGTTTCTCTATATTCCAAGTGACATTACCTGGTATTTGTCTGTCTCTTTCTGACTTATTTCTCTTAGATTAATAATCCACCTCCAGTTATATCCATGTTGTCACAAATGGCAAGAGTTTCTTTTTTATGGCTCAATAGTATTCTGTTGAGTATATATACCACATCTTCCTAATCCATTCATACATCTTTGATCACTTAAGTTGTTTCCATGACTTGGCCATTGTAAATAGGCAATAAACATAGGTATGCAAACATCCCTATGAACTGGTGTTCTTGCATTCTTTGAGTTTATTTCCTGCCTCTGAAACATAAGTTCCACATGTGTTGTGTCGCACTATCCGTAGTACTGAGATCAGTGTCACACTTTTAGTGTTCAAGAAATATCTCTTGAATGAATAAATATGTTATCTCAGACTTTTTAATCCCTGGTAAAAGTCAAGATTATCTTTATTTCACACTTGCAGTTGAAACTGAGAGAGGTCAGAGGATTTATTTGATTACCCAGCTACTAAGGGAGAAAGCCAGAATCTACTGAAGCAGGTTTGACTTCTATTCTGTCTTCTAGAACATCCATCCACTTCTCCTATCAGTTGCCATTTCTCTGAACAAGAGCCTTATTTGTTTCCCCTTTGAGACCTACTTGTCTTATGAAGCAGTTGAGTTCTGCTTTAGAGGAAAGATGACCTCTTTGCTTTTGGCCCACCTTACTGCCAAAAGTAAGATTGGGAAGCTAAGTATTAACAGAGGATGGGAGCAGGGCTCAGAAGGGAAGCAGCCAAGTAAATACTCCAAATAATCAGACATTTTCTAAATATTTGCAGAAACTTAAAAAGAAAATTTCAGATCTTTATGAGACTTTTAAATCTTGCTTCCCTTCCATCCTTTTTTTTTTTTTTCTTTTTTTGGCAAACCAGTGAGAGCCATTGCTCATGCTAAGGTTATATAAACTCCTCCACTGAATGAATGGAAATGGTTGACTCAATTCTCTGGTTTTCATTTGTGTGATGTTTCTGGTAAGCAGTGATTCTCTTTTTAATTTGACTCTGTTGTGTGCATCTTTGCATAGCAATCTTCTGTTGTTTCAAAAATATATAAAAGGCCAATGAAGAGACTGGAAAACTCTGTTGAATGAAATCTGTGAAATGTCAACCTCAGATCAGCAGCTGGAGGGAAAAGGTTGGACCCAGAAAGATTTCAGAAGTTCTCTTTTCTGGCTTTTGGTCATTGCAGTAACACAGAATGAGTTAAGAGTAAAATAATCTTGTCCTGATATAATAGGGGAATGCGATAGTCTGAGGAGAAAAGTTGTAAATCACTGCGAATTATGCTTAGTTTCAAAATGATTTAAGCATCAAAAGCATTTTAAATTCATTTTCTATGGATAAAAAATCTTTTTAACTTTCTTGGATGAATATTCAGACTGTTCATTTTGATGTGTGTGTTAAAGAAACAGGGTTGGAAAATAGGTGAAGACACGAAGAAAATAGGATTCTGAGCCTCCCCATCCCACTTTCAAATGCTATAAGGACATGTTATGTTTTATTTAGTGAACTAATGTGTTACTATGCATGGTTTTTGGTTTTTTGCTTGCTTCTGGAGTAAATGACCATAAACTACTCAAGTTTATTTAGGCTTCTTAAATAATGTTTCTTGCATTTGTCTTGTTTGTGACAAACAAGATGTCAATGATTGTTTTGGAGCTCTCCCAGGGCCTTGCCTCCAAGGAATCTCTGCTACCTTATACACTCCTCTCTTGCCCTCTCCCCTGATTTTTAACTTGCTATTTTCTATTCTGCTGGGAACTGGTTAGCAAGCAACCAAATTCATAAAAGTTAAATTTATATTAATAGATTATGAGAGATTATTTAAATAAAATATTAATGTTTTTAAATAGTGAAAGAATTGACTCCATGTACTATAGTTGATAATCACACTTATGCATTCACTTCTCATGCTGGATTTTTTAATGCTTAATTCTTATTTATATTCATGTTCTTAGCAAATGTCTAGATGTTTGAGATCATATTCATAATCACTGCATCATTTCTCTTTACATGTAAGAGTCCTTTTTCACTAAATCACTTAGAATAGTTTGCTTTTAAGCTTTTGTTTATACTCTATAGGATGATATACAATATTTTGAAATGACTTTAACTTCATACCATATAATCTCACTTATTTGAATAACATGGGAAAAAATCAATCTGCTTTAACAAAAAAGAAATGTAGTGAGTTATTACACATATATACACCTGCCTTGGGTCTCTGAGATTGGCAATGCTAGAACCTCGGTGTGTATTTTTTTTCTTTGCCTAACATCATTATTGCATTGTGTAATATGTGGTAGCCAAGAGACTATAACCAGTGTTTGGAACTTTTGTGAGTGAATAGATAAGAATGATTTATAATTGGCATATAATCTCTATGAAGATAAATAATCCATTATATAGAATTTGCAATCTAAATGACTCCTAGACTGCTCAAATGAATTCAGTTGTTGCATAGTCCCATTTTTGATAGCTAAAACCATTATTTACCCTATAGCCATATTATCCCAAATTACTATTTTATACTGCTGATGGTGTTTTACTCCTTCATCTTTCCCATCAACCTAGTCTATTCTTTGATAATGAAACCCATGTTTATGAGTCAAACTTGCTGTGCTGTGTATGTGGAGGGTTGTTATGAAACAAAATTGTTTTGATCCATGAAGCATATGATATCAGGATCATACTTCTAAATACTGTGACTTGCCCCATCTGTCTTCAATAGAAATGAAAGGTAGCAGAAGTACAAGAAGACCAGAAAACTAGTTATAGCATGTTACATCTCATTTGTACCCAAATAAGGAGATAAAATGAGAAAGTCAATCAAAGGAACTTGTTTCTTTGCCCCCCAAAATAAAATAAAATTTAAATGTCAATGTTGACAGTTTAGCAGATATATAGGTGCCCTGCAATTCAGTCCCTACCTCCTTAGGGGATCTCCTGCCCATAGGATTTTGGTGTTGGGTGGTAGTGTGGACTCCTTCCTGTCCTAATGTCTGTGATCCTACAGTTCTTATCCCTCTCCAACAACCTTAGTGCATCTTACAAGACACATTAAGAACTTATTCCCCCAAGAAAATAGACTTCATATGAAGAATCCTGTCATACACGTTTTTATTGGATATTCTCTGGGTAGTGCCAGGATTCCTTTGCTGAGTTTTCTCTCAAGGCCATTCAGCACATCTTTTCAGGATAATTCCAATTAAGATGATCTTCTTGGAAAATTCATATTTACCCATCCCAGGACACTCAGTTGTTACTCTTTTTCAATGGAGTGAAGATGTAAATTATTGATTAGCCATTTAAACCCAACTAGTGTGCTTAAGCTTCCTCTGACTCCTCTTCTTTAGGGGTTAACTAGTCCAAATCCTTCTTTCTTGGTCCCTACATTGCCTTCCTACATAGGCTCTTCATACCTCAGCAAGAGTAATACATGAAGAGTGGAATTTCATCCCAGAATTTCTTACTATTGCAGTACAAATGTGAAAGTTCTGCCTTACTAAATAATCTGGTTTATAATGTTTCAAATTTCTTTATAAATTTGACTGGTTCATCCTCCCTTTGTAGCATTTGTAGCACTACACAAAAGCCCAACAAAGTGAAGTTACTTGCTCCTGTGAAGTAAATAATGTAAACAGATGGTGACTTCTACATGTTAGTGTAAAACAAAGCCTGTCTTTCTTCACAGTGTAGAAAACAGCTGATTGAAAGTTGTCCACTTTCTGGGCTTTTTTGTGGGGGAGGGGAGACTAAACAGTTCATTGCTAATATGGTTTCCCCCTCTCCCAAACTATTTAACTTTTTTTTTAACACATTGCCTGCTTTTTCTCTACCACACTTGTATTAGTCCCTTTTGACTGGCAAATCAAGTGTTATTTATGGACATTGACATATTTCCACATTGTTTTTACAAGTATACCTTCCCTTCAATGATAGAAAGTATAAATTCCATCTTAAATTAGTGAGGTGGGTTTAAGACGGAGTAGAAAGATCTTGAACTCACCTCCTCCCACAGATATAACATATCTAAAACTACATATGGAACAATTCTCTTAGAAATAGAAATAAAAACTAAAGGAACAGCATCTGTCCACAGCAAAGAGTAAAAGCCACCCAACTGAGAAGAGTAGGAGAAATGAGACATGGTCTCATGGGGTAGATCCTCCACACACTTCAACCCAAGTTGGGAGGAATATCATAAACATGGAGCTGCTCTCAGGGTATCAGAGGGCTTTTGCCTCTAATCCTAGCTATGGTCAACAAAGGAACATACCTTAATAAGAACAATAAATCTGTGGGGAACAGAGATTCTGTTCTTAAAGACTGAATGCAAACCCATTGGTGCCAGAACCAAGGGCAAAATTAGTTTGAAAGGTGCCTAGATAATATGTAAACATTCTTAGTTTACTTGATTTAAATGATCAGTGGTGGGCAATCTCTTTAGAAACAGAAAGGCTGGATTATACCATGCTGTGTTTCCCATTTGTTCATCTAGCACAGATATTGGTGGGTGCTATAACTGCAAGATCCCTTTCAATCAATAGGACTGGGGGCCAAGACGCCTTGAGCCTGCCTGTGAAACCAGTTCAGTCCAGAGGCTGCAACCCCAGTGACCCAGCCACTACTGGCTGGACTTTATAGTAACATGCAGCATGTTACATTGGATGCCTATATTGTCATGATTCAGGTGACCAGGGGGAACTATATTTCCAAACCCGAAAGACTGAAACAACTGGAAAGGTGACTCTTGCCACTCTTAGCAGCTAGACCTATTGAAGGCAAAAAACAGAATGGTCAGATAAGCACAAATGTTGAGAGAAAACCAAAAACTAGAGCAAGGTTAAATAATAAGGTTATTTTTAAACATAAGACCAGTCCTTCAAGACTGTCAGAGATAGCTGTTTGACCTAACAAATAGAGGATCAGACAAAATGAGGAGACAGAGAAATTTGACCCATGTGAAAGATAGAACAATATAAATCTCTGGGGTTGGGGGAGGACACACCTTAATGAAATAAAGATAAGTAGATTACCTGATGAAGATTTAAAAGTAATGGTCATAAGGATGTTCATAGAACTTAGAAAATATTGAATGAAAAAAGTAAGAAGTGCAAAAAGAGAAAATATGAGAAAATTTCAAATAGACATCACAGAGTTAAGGAAACCAACACGTGAACTGAAAAATACAATGGATGGACTCAACTGCAGTTAGATGAAACAAAAAATTGAATCAGTAGTCTGGAAGGTAGATAAGTGGAAATCATCCAAACAAAGCTACAAAGCAAATTTTTAAAAGTGAAGATATTTTAATGGGATATTAAAAGGAATAACATAGTAAAATTGTAGGGACTAAATTACATATAAAGCTAACATGAAAGTTTGAAGGAAAAATAACATAAATATATATCAAAACAATCAATGAGAGATACATAAAATAGACAGAAGAAAAGGAGATCAAAAACATTGACATGAGGCAGGGGAAGGAGAGTAAAATTATAGACTGTTGAAGCTCCTCAAAATTAACTTATTAGTTTCCTGGCAGAGAATCCAACTCAGGCCACCACGAAGGGACATTGCAATGGTAGCCCTGAGACTTAACCTCTAGGCCACCAGAGAGGCCCCATATAGGACATTATATGTAAACCTTATGGTAGCCTCAAAACAAAAAATATATAATCAAAACAAAAAAGAGATGCGAAGAGAAACCAAACATAATACAAAATAGAGTCATCAAATTACAAGAAAAGAAAAAAGAACAGGGAGGAACTATAAAAACAGTTGTAAAACAAGTTTTACATACCTATCAATCATCACCTTAAATGTAAACAAACCACTCTCCAATCAGATTATGCATAATGACTGAGTAGATTTTTTTAAAAATTTATAGTTTGCCTATATGATCTTGAGCCACTTTAGATATAAGAACACACATATAAACTGAGAGAAGTGGGCTAGAAAAATATACTCTATGCCAATAGAAATAAATAGAAAACATGCATAACAATACTTATATCAGACAAAATAAACAGTAACACAAGAATGTAATAAAAACAAAAATGGACATTATATAATATAATGAAAAGGTTGGTAATCCAAAAAGAATGTTGCTTGTACCCAACATAGGGTCACCAAATTATATAAAGAAAATATTTAAAAAACTTGAAGAAATTGACACCACAATAATAATAGGGAATTTTAACACCCCATTTTCATCAATGACTACATCATCCATATAGAAAATTAGGAAGGAAACATTGGTCTTTTAATGAAACACTGGGCCACATGGATTTAATGGATATGTATATGTATGTGTGTGTGTGTGTGTATATATATATATATATATATATATATATATATATATATATATATAGACATAGACCATGCCATCCAAAACTGAGTATACAGTCTTCTCAAGTGCATAGGAAATATTCTCTCGATGGTCCATATGTTGGGTCATATATTTTCAGTACATTTAAGAAGAATGAAATCATATCCACCATCTTTTCTGATAATAATTTCAATGAATCACAAGAAGAACACCAGAAAAATAGATATGTAGAGATTAAACAACATGGCTACTGAACAACTACAATAGGTCCTAGAATAATGATGTTTCATTCAACTTCATGTGCTGTAACATTGATGAGAAAGGAATCCCAACAAATGTTGAATGAAACCATGTCAGTAGAGGATCTGCTTTTGTTATGCACCATTTTGCTTAAAGTTGAATTTTCCCAGAACCTACTAATGAGACTACTCCTGTTTCTGTGTATTATTCAAAAAATATGAAAAAGCTAATTCAAAAAGATATATGCACCTAGATGTTTATTGTAGTATTATTTACAATTACAGCATTAATTACAGGCCGAGATATGGCAACAACTTATGTTTTCTGACCCATTCATTGATAGAAGAGGGGTAAAAATTTTGTGTGTGTATGTATGTTTGTGCGTGTATATGATATATATATATATGCACAATGAAATACTACTTGGCTTTATATACATGCATACACACACACACACAAACCAACTATGAAATCTTGCCATTTGGGACATATGGATGGACCTTGAGGGGATTATACTAAGTAAAATAAGTCAGAAAGAGAACACAAACACCATATGATTTAACTCATATGTGGAAGATTAAGAAATACACCAAATGAACAAACAAAACTAAACAGCACAAACTCTTAGAAACAGAGAACAAATTGGAGATTTCCAGAAGACAAGAGGGTTGAAGGGTGGGTGAAATGAATAAAGAGGTTGAAACGTATGGTCACATTTGAAAAGAAGGCTTTGGGGATCATGGTATAGAGGATATAGATGTTAAATTGGAATGCTATAATCCTGAAATCTATATAATGTTGTAATTCTACATTTCCTTAGTAAACTTTATCAATCTTACAAGAATTAGATTCTGCCAATTCTCACTTACAATCAGATTATCAATAGGAAGTTACCTATTTTATAACTCAGGTTAGTTGACAATGGCACCTTATTTAAACATGCACATATACCTCTCAGGAACTGCCAGGGGTCTTACTGTGATTGTCATATGTGATGGCAAAAGATGATCCACATTGCTTTCCTTTTATACTCTGGATAATGTTCTTTGTCAAATACAGAACCCATGTAGATAGACTCTGGATTGCAAGCCATATTCAACCTTTGAGGTTTAATTTATTCTTAGCAAAAGAAAATGTGTTGTTTAAAGGGAAGAGAATTAGAGGGGTTTATAATAAAGATTTGTAACATGTCTTGGACCTCAGATATGTCTTATAGAACAAAATGTTTATGAGCTAAATGTAAATTAATCAGAAATGTATGTATTACATTTCCTCTAAAATGCAAATGAAGTTAAAAATTAACACAAAAGGGACCTGGAAAAAAATAAACTTTTTATTTCATCAGACCCACAGTATTTGAAATGCATTTTAAGAAGCTGGACAAATTCAAATTCAGAATAAATTTCTCCTTTGTTGTTCTCTTCTACTGCTTCAACCTCTTAATTGAGAACTCAGTGGCTGTTAATGGGAGAAATAAAGTTTTTTTTTTTAAAGATTTATTTATTCATGCACACAAGAACTGGGGTACAGGCCAGATGCGCAGGAGGGTGAGAGGATTCACTAGACACAGAGTGAGGAACAGAACAGGCAGGCAGACTGAAATACATTGGTGAGGGGAGCAACGGGTGAGACAGGAGAGGTCTGCTGCCCCATGTGGGATTCTCACTGGGATTGAACCCGCAGTGCAGAGGCTGCGGACAGCTTCACAGCACTGTGCTGAACTGCCTGCGCCACCAGGGGAGGCCCGGGAGAAAAAAGTCTTACAGTTTTGGTTTTTGTTGTTTTTTTTTTTTTTTAAGAGCTTTTTGTCATGTTCTTATATAGCCAGAAAGGAAAATTAGAATTTGACTTTGAAGAGTTTGTCTTTGCTCTTGCTTTTTTTGCATCTCTCATGTTTCCTTTCATAATTGTTTTCTCAGGTTTGCACCTTCTGCTTCCTCTCCTCACCACATAAGCCCCCAGAGAGTGCCACCTCCTTCTTCACTAATGCAGAGAACACAGCCTCCCCATAACCAGCAGCCATCAGGATCACACCTCAAGTCTTATCAGCTAGAAGCAAACTCTTCTTTTCAACCAAATGGAATTCATGTCCATGGTAAGTAAGGAGCTGTCAGTCCCCTAATTTCAAAAAGATGTTACACTGTTGTTTTTTAATCATGTGTCTTAGTTACCAGTTGTGTATTCAAATTTTCTGCTTTATACATCAGGCTATTACTTTTATGACTTTCCTCTAAAATTTCACACTTACTTGGTATGAAATCTTAAAGTATTTCCGTGTTGGCTCTATAATAATACAACTTATGACACCCCAAAGTAGTCAGCCGAAGGTGATGATCCATTCAATGACTAGTGCTTTTTCATTTGATTCTATTTAATTTTACTTTATTTATTTTCATACATCATTTTTCACTTTTCTACAATATTTGATTTCTCTCCTCAGGTGTAGTGCTTTAACACCACATGAATGGGACCTGACAACAGCATCTTGTTTCCTAAGCAAATAGCAGTTCTTTGCCCATGCATGCCTTTCCTCTCATAGGTCTTTTTCTCCATCCTCTTAAGTAGATTTTTCTCTATTCTTCAAGGCATTCTCCATTCTTCATCCATTCTTCTAGATGAAATGACAATCTTCTCTGAAGCCTTTCCTGATCTCTTAGCTTAGTTTAAATCTCTCCTAGCTCTAACTTTTGATGTATATCACTTTCTGATAGTAACTATGTTTACTATATATTATAATTTGCATCTCTGTGAGTAAAACTTGTCTGAATATTAATTTGTAAACTTCTCTCTGAGGTCAGAATTTTCTGATTCCTTATTATTTCTCTCAGAGAACTTAACACAGTTCTCCACATGTTGTAAAGACGCATGGGTACTGGATAGAGTCATGCAAGAAGAAAAGAGGGATAGGAAGGCAAGAAAAATCACAGTTATTTTCAAAATGTGCAGGTCTTGTATTTAACTCACAGCATGCATGGAAAAGTAATTCATATTTACTGTATTTTCTTTATTTAAACCTATTTTTCTGACTCAGGCAAATCATATGTATTTATATTTATATATATAACATCTATCTATCCGTTATCTGTCTGTCTAACATATATAAATATATTATGTAAATATATATCAACTTTAAATTTTTTTGTTTTATATATTTTTATATCATTTTTCATTTTTGCACAATGTATGCATTTTCATCTTGGTTATAGTCCCAATATAATTCCCAACCCCTTGTTTTGATCCTACTCCCTCCCCAGACCCCACTCCCATAGTATGTGTCTGGTTTATAGTTACTTGTTGATTTTGATTTTTACTTTGTTATAATTGGTCATTTTCCTGGTGCCTAATTTAGGTTTTTTTAAATTCCTGCTATGAGTGAGACTATCTGGTATTTTTCTTTTTCTTTTTGGCTTATTTCTCTGAGCATGATCCCTTCCAGCTCCATCCATATTGCTGCAAATTGCATGAGTTTGTCTTTTTGATTGCTGAGTAATATTCCATTGTATATGTATATGTACCACATCTTCTTGTTCCAGTCATCTATTTTTGGGCATTTGGGTTGTTTCCATAGCTTAGCTATTGTAAATAGTGCTGCTATAAACATAGAGGTGCAGGTGCCCTTTTGAATTAATGTTTCTGTGTCCTTTGGGTAAATACCTAGGAGTGGAGTTGCTGGATCATATGGAAGCTCCATCTTTAGCAGGTTGAGGAATCTCCACACAGCTTTCCATAGTGGTTGGACCAGTTTGCACTCCCACCAGCAGTGCAGGAGAGTTCTCTTTTCTCTACTTCCTCACCAACATTTGTTGTTGCTAGTTTTTTTTTAATATATAAACTTTTATTTCCTGGTGACAGTTAAACCTATGTAAGAAGAAGAGATACTGTTCATTTAGACAGTATTTAAGCTTCTTCTGAAGAACAGGATTTTCCTTCATCTGCCTCTTATTAATTTCTAAATTTGCTCTAGTTATTACTGGAAATCAGTAGTTGATGTCCTAATCAAATCTAAATGGGTATTCAAATTAAGTGTAAACAATTTCCCAAGATGATAGATTCAAGCAGTGCTACAGAGCTAGGCTGAGTAGGAACCTGGACAGGTAAAGAGTAGGTAGGCAATATGAAGATTGTGGCAGTTTTTGCCTGATTTCCCCCTAAAAAATCCCAGGACCACTGGCTCAAACTCAAGGTTCCATTTGTCACTTTTCCCTACTCCTGGGATACAACCACATAATCCTATTGTATACAACAAAGCTTACGTTTTCTGCCATTCTTTCATCCTGGTAAATTTTTACCTTTTTCTGTCAGTAAATTTCTTCACAATTTATTCAACCAAGAAATTTTTCATGAGGGCCTATTATGTGCAAAATGCATAGTTGGGACCCCTAACCTAGTCAAAGAGCTTGTCTAATATAGGGGAGATCCAGGTCCCTGGTGCTGGGAAGCCACTCACAGGTAGGAGGTAGATGACATGAGTTTGGGCTTTGTGGAAAGTAGAATAGGTCATTGATCTTAAGACACATAATTTTTACCTTCCCATATTAGCATCTTTGAAATCTGAACATATCTCAGTTCAGTGACATCATCTAATTGGCAATAATTTTTCCTTCTTATGCTATGTAGACTAATGGAATATTTCGCAGGCAATGGTGTCATAGTTCCAATGAAATGCAGTTATAACATGCTTGGATTATAACTTTGAAACACATTTTAAAAACTCAAAAATTAATCTACATGAAGAAGAAAAATTGGTTGCAAAGTCTCCAAAACATTAACAGTTTTTCTATCATGTGGTCAAATAATGAGTGATTTCTTTTCTTCTTTCTTTCTAAAGAAATTTTCAAAGCGATTTTGGACTTGAACCAATTTTAGTACAAATACCAGTCTACTCAACTGTGTGACTCTGGAAAAATATTAAGCCATGGTTCACATTCATTATATGAGGATGTCTTAACTACTTTCTCTTATCAGTTGTTATAAGTATTCAACAAGAAAGCACCTGGCACAGAGTAGGAGCTATTAATATAATGCTCCTTCCTCTACTCCTTTTCTTTTCTACATTACAGTCTTTGACAATGAGAATAATGTTAGATGCCTAAAAGTGAGTGTAAATACTTAGTGCAACGTAGGCATTTAGTAAATATTTGTCAAAAAGTAGTTGATACTGGGCCTCCCCGGTGGCGCAGCAGTTGAGCGCTGGGTTGCGAAACTGCCTGCAGCCTCTGCAGCGCTGGTTCGATCACCGGCCACTGGGTGAGGGTCCCACATGGTGCGCAGACCTCTCCTGCCGCCCGCTGCTCCCCTCAGCAGTATACTTCGTCATTCTGCCTGTTCTACTCTCCGCTCTGGCTCTGGTGAATTCTCTCACCCTCCTGCGCCTCTGACTGTACCCAGTGCTTATATAAATAAATAAATAAATAAATCTAAAAAAAAAGTGGTTGATACTCTGTCCTTCAACAAAGGAATAATGAGACAAGTGGACACAGAAAATAGGATCTGCCAGCAATTCCACTCCTAGGTATTTACCCAAAGGACACAGAAACATCAATTCCAAAGAGCACCTGCACCCCTATGTTTATAGCAGCACTACTTACAATAGCTAAGCTTTGGAAACAACCCAAATGCCCAAAAATAGATGACTGGATCAAGGAGATGTGGTACATATACACCATGTGGTACATATACATATACATATACATATACATATACATATACACCATGTGGTACATATACACCATGATCCCTTCTAGCGCCATCCATGTTGCTACAAATTGCATGATGCAGTTTGTAGCAACATGGATGGCGCTGGAAGGGATCATGCTCAGCGAAATAAGCCAGAACGAAAAAGAAAAATACCGGATGGTCTCACTCATAGCAGGAATCTAGAAAACTTAAATAAGGGACCAGGAAAATTAATAACTATAAGAAAGAAAATCTCAAAATCAACAAACAACTATGAACCAGAGACACTCGATGGGGAGTAGGGGGTGGGGAAAGGAGGGCTTGGGGTCAAAATAAGGGGGTTGTAATTGTGTGGGGATTATAAAAATAAAATTTAAATAATAATTTAAAAAAATGCAAATGGGTAACTGTGACATCCCTGTGATGGCAACTTTAAGGTGTGCCTAACTGTATAAAAAATAAATCGTTCACAAGCTTGAAAAAAAAAGAAAATAGGATCTGCCTTCTCATTTTGCAATACCTCCTGGCAAAAAGACTCTCTTTCTTCCTTCCACTTTCTTAGTTGAATAATGAATATGTTGTTAGCTTAACATTTTTTTAAACTTTCACTTTTTAAGTGTTAAAAATTTCTTTGGCCAATGAAAACCTGCGAACAGCCCAAAAAAATAAATACAAGTAATGAGTCTTTCTAGAAGAGAAAGAGGTATACTTGTGCAAATTAGGAGGTTGTAATTTCTCTCCTGGCAGATGGACAAGTGACTGCTATAATGAACTTACGAGGGGAGTATCCATGACATTAGCCACTGGGTAACTGCTAGGAATCCAGGAAACAGGGCCCCAGATGATGCAGCTTTGCTCCTTCTTCCAAGTGTTTTTCTGAAAATGTTTCTTGGAGCTTTCTAGGCATGAGTATTTCTCCTTGACTACTTCTTAAGATAAGGATCAAGTTGATCTTATATTGTTCAAGTGATACAGTGGGATCCAGTACTGGGAGTGAGAGGAACAGAGGCCTTCTAGTGGAGCTGTAATTAGTGGCTGTGCTTTTCAGCTTTTGTTGAGCTAGTTTCCTAGATGGAGTTACACAGCATCTCGGTAATAGGGAACTTCATCCCCCAATAAAACTATATTTTTAAAGCCCCAAGCAATGTCATGGTTGCTAACATGATAGCAGCAGTAAGTATTTGTTCGCTCTTTCAAGGAGTTCATGGTCTTAATGAGCATCATCCTCTCAGTACTCCCTGCAGTAGGTAGAGGTCAGAGAAAAATGTCATTACTGTATTTTTAGAGCTGGTAACTGAGGCATGTAAGAATATAAAATGTCTAGGCATTGCTGCCTTGGCAAAGTACACAGACATCTTTAACAAGAGGTCCATATTGCCAAGCCACTTTTAAGTGTTAAAAATTTATCTTTTATCTATGTTTCTAAGTCAAAGGCACACCAAAATAAGTATCTATATTTATACTTTTATGCTAAGAAATAAATATGTATATTTATATATTTATACTGGGAAATGTGCTTGGATGCAGATGTTGTTGTATAACTGAGTCATGAAAAGTTAGTAATCAGAGGGGCTTTGCCTTTTTTAAAAACTGAGGTAACATTGATTGATAATTTTGTATATGATTTAGAAGAATAGGTGCACACCTTCCCAGATCTGTCATCACATCACACCTTTCACCAAAGCACCCATGGTCCTTTACCCTGGACCACTGGGCCCTCTCTTCCTTCCCTTGCTCTTCTCCTTCCCTCCCTCCCTCTCTAGTGCCTCAATTCTGCAGTCATATTTCTAGAGTTTGTTTTCATTTGGTTTTGTCAGTTTCTTTGTTTAGTTTTTTTATATTCCACGAGAGTGAAATAATCTGGTATTTGTCTTTCTCCTTCTGACTAACACCCTCCACTTTCATCAATGTCAGAAATGGCAAGAGTTCATCTTTTTTCAATAGCTGAGTAGTATTCCACTGTGTTCATATACCACATCATCTTAATTCACTCCTCTGTCACTGGGTACTTATGTGGCTATTGTAAACAGTGCTGCATGGAACATAGGAGTGTATGTATTTTTTTGAGTTAGTGGATTTGCATTCTTTGAGTAAATATATAGGAGTGAAATTGCTGGGTCACAAGGTAAATCTATTTTTAGTATTTTGAGGAACTTTCATATTGTTTACCATAGTGATTGGACCATTCTATATTCCACACCCTCATCAACATCTGTTGTTTCTGGGTTTTATATATATATATATATATATATATATATATATATATATATATATATAAGCAATTGTCATAGGAGTAAAGTGGTATCTCATGGTTTTGATTTGCATTTCCCTCATGATAAATGATATTGAACAGTTTTCATGTATGACTTCTTTAGAGACGTATATCTTTAGTTCTCCTGCTCATTTTTTTATTGTGTTCCTTGTTTTCTTCCTCTTTTAATAAACAAATAAGCTATCATGAAATGTTCTCTCTTTTATTTAGATAACATTGGTTTACACATTGTATATGACTTAGAGATATAGGATCATCCTCTTCAAGCATTGTTACCACACCACACCCTCCACCAAGACACCCATAGTCCTCCACCATAGTCTTTTTTTGCTCCCCTTGCACTATGCTTTCCCCTCCCTAGCCTTCATACTACAGTCAGATTTCTCATGTTTGTTTTATCTGACCCTTTGTTTTGTTTCTCTATGTTCTACATATAAATAACACTACCCAGTGTTGTCGTCTCCTTATAACTTACTTTGCTTAGTATAATACCCTCCAATAACAGCCATGTTGTCACAAATGGTAAGAGTTTATCTTAGCTAAGCAGTATTCCATTGTGTATATGTACCACATATATATATATATATATATATATATATATTTCTTTAAGATTTCTTTATTTAGGGTCTCCCTGGTGGCACAGATGGTGGAGCACGGCACTCTGAAGCTGTCCGAAGCCTCTGAGGTTCCGGTTTGATCCCCAACGGCGGCGGAGATACCCACATGGTGCAGCAGACCCCTCCTGTCTCACCTGCTGCTCCCTTCAGCAGTGTATTTTGGTCAGTGTGCCTGTTCTGTTCCCCACTCTGTCTCAGGTGAATCCTGTCACCCTCCTGCACATCTGGCCTGTACCCTGGTTCTTGTATAAAAATAAATAAATCTTTTAAAACAATTATCCTTAAAAAACAAACCAAAAAAAAAAGATTTGTTTATTTATACAAGACCTGGGATACAGGCCAGAGGCATGGGAAGGTGAAAGGATTCACCAGAGACAGAGCTGGGAACAGAACAGGCAGATCGACCGAAACACACTGCTGAGGGGAGCAGCAGGTGAGACAGGAGGGGTCTGCTGCGCCATGTGGGTATCTCCCTGGCTGGCTGGGAATTGAACCTGCGCTGCAGAGGCTGCAGACAGCTTCACAGCACTGCGTTCAACCCGCTGTGCCACCGGGGAGGCCTGTATGTACCACATCTTAATCTACTCATCTGTGTGGCCACTGAGGTGTTTCCATAGCTTTGCTGTTGTAAATAGTTCTTTGTTTTCTTTTTGTTGAGTTGTGTCAGTCCTTTGTAGATCTGGGATTTTAGCTCCTTGTCATTCAGTGGGGAGTCTTTGTTTTAGTGATAGTTTCTTTTTCTGTAAGAAGATTTTTTTTTTTTTTCAGTTTGATGTAGTTCCATTTGTTTATTTTGCTTTTGATTTTCTTGATATTGGAATTGAGTCCCCACAGACTTTATTGAAGCCAATGTCAGGGAGTGTTTTGTCTGTGTATTTTGATTTCTGGTCTTACATTCAACTCTTTAACCCACTTGGAGTTATTTTTGTGTATTGAGTTTTGCTCATGCCATACTTGTTGATACAGAACTTAGACATTATGTGCTCAATGTACATATTTTATTGAGCATCATTTTGTACAAAGCATATTTTTAAAAGATTAATAATACTGCTTTTTCAATTAATAATACTGCTTTTCCCTCACTAGTGAATGACTCAGGACCAGATATCAGTTTTGTTGATTTTGTACCTCCTTTACCCATTCATGTTGCCTTCATTAGTAAGGTAGATAAGGTGTCATTTCTTTGAATGGTTGAATATTGTCGGGATTTATGAGCCTGTTTGGGTGGCATCTCCAAGGCAACTTTTTAGTACATTTTATTCTTTTATTTTAGATGCAAACATAAGGATAGCTTTTCCCAATCATGAAAGTTTGCTCTTTGCTTCTTTCTTTCTCTCTGGAACAGTTCTCTTGCCTGGGCAAGCTTCAGAATTTTGTCTGGATTAGTTGCCTGAGAGCTGATAGTTGTACATTCTGTTATGGTACTAATGGATGATTTCTTTTTAAATACCCTATTCACTCCATGTTGTTAAAATGCCAAGGAAATTCCTATAATAGCATTTTCACAACCTTCCTACTACTGGACTTCTGAAGGACAAGCCAAGTTCAATGCAACCAGTGTTTATTGGTTACTCACTATGTGCCAGGCAAACATGAAATCATTTATTCAGTGCATTGTGATGTACATAATTATATAAAATATCAAAGGCACAGGTATCAGAGGAAAGTGTCAGGGAAGGGTTCCTAGACATGATACCTGAATAAGGTTTCATTAGATAATTGATCAGGTTGGCCAAACGGAGAAAGGTATGACAGACAGGGAAAAGCACGGTGCTCAGGCAGGAACATAAATGATAACATGGTGTGTATCTAGAGAGAATCCAAAAAGAGTCTATGTGTGGTAGTCTATACAGGTTAAGCTGTGGAGTAGAGGTGAAGGAGACTGGGCAGCCAACAAGACCACCTCATGAATGGATCTGGGGCCATGCTCAGTATAAGACTACAGAGTGAAGGAGTCAGCCTGGTATTTTAGAGAAATTCAATTGGGATATTATATGTAGAATGGAAAGGGAGAGGTAAAAACATTAAATCCTCATTGTTTGGATTATATTGGGCTGAATGTATAAACCACACAAGCAACAGCGACCTAAATAGTCTACTTCACTCTGATACAACTGGTAAAATATAGAAGTTGTGTCAGAATAATGTGAAATTGTGTTTGCTCACACCATCTTAGGAAGGCAAGAGAAGTGGAACAACAAGAGGAGAAGAAAATAAAAAAGTCCTTCATCCCAGTTGCTGTACAGGAAGGAGCATTTTAAACTTTCTTTTAATGAAATTTGAAATGAGCATGACTCCAAAGACTCCTTTCCCAGAGAGTGCACATCTGGCCTTGGAGGCCATGAAGCTAGTGGTAGATTGTATTCCTTCCTATATACTGGCTCCATCATCACTTGTTGTTTCAGTTCATACAAGCTGACATTTCTAGTCAACATGGTTGTGCATTTTTAATAATCACCAAGGAACCTTTAGCCACACCAAACTAGCTATTCAAATTCCCTCTTAAATATTGTGTTACTGTTATTATTAGGAAGATTCCTAGTTTTTGAATGCCCATTTTCCTAAAGATACTTCTATATGTAGTACATATTATGCAGAGCATAAGACTTTTCAGAATTTATTAACCATGTGTAGCCACATGCTCAGTATATGGGTGACAAAATGTCTAACAGTAAATGGTGGAGGATGGAGGAGCAGCCCCACAAAGCCCTGCCTCCTCCTAGCTTTCATCTCTGAGGGGCAACTTCCATCCTCCTAGTCTTAGTGTGGATGCTAATATTCATACTTATCCCAGTTCCAGACATAGGGGAAGGAAAGAAGTAAAGGACAAGTATACACAAGCTAAATCACGTAGCTACTCGCACATGCACAGGGATCTGGGAAGATGGATATTTTAGTGCATTGCCATGCTTAACAAGATTGAGGTTCTATGATTAATGTTGATTGTATAGGCACACTGCAGGGTTTTCTAAACATTCTTTGTGGGTTTGTAATCTGTACAATGAAGGTGTCTCATGGACAGACTCATCATACTGATTGCCTGAAAACCTCTTTCTGATATTTCTGCCTAATTTTGTGCCCCTTCCCCCCACTCTCTTAGTGTCTCTACTGTCTACTGTTTTGCTTTTATTTTCACTGCTCTGTAACTGCCAGTTGCCATCACAGAGATTTCCATCATTCCGGTCCAATTGCTAGGTTTCTTTTTTTTTATTATTTTAATTTTAATATTTTTAAATATTTATTTATTTATGCATACAAGAGCTGGAGTATAGGCCAGAAATGTGTGTGTGGGGTGGGGAGGTGGTGAGAGCACTCACCAGAGACAGAGTGGGGAACAGAACAGGAAGAATGACTGAAATACACTGCTGAGGGGAGCAGTAGGCGAGAAAGGAGAGGTCTGCTGTGCCATGTGGGTTTCTCCCTGGTTGGCAGGGGATCGAACTCGTGTTGCAGAAGCTGTGGATTGCTTCGTAGTGCTGTTCTTAACCACTTGCACCACCAGGGAGGCCCCAATTGCTAGGTTTCATTAGAAAAACACCATGAAGCTGCCTCCGCAGGCTAGGCATTTTGTTATCAGTGCAACAGCAGTGGGAAGTGTGAGCCTTCCTGTTGGTCCTAGCTCCTATGGTTCATAAACTGTCTTTTTCATCATTTAAAGGAAGCCCTGCCTGCAGGTCCCAAAGAATCAGGTCAGTCAGCCCCCAGACAATGGTGGCATTTTCCCACCATGGTATGGAACAGTAAGCCTGTCAGCCTACTTCAAATTGACTGCATAAGGAAACAAAGTGTTCCCAGCCCACAATAGGTCTCCAAGAACAAAACAAATTGAAAATGGTGTGGCCTACCAAACAGTCAAAGCATCCTTCAAACTATAGAAATCTCAGAGCATTGATATTTACATGAAAATGAGGTGGCGAGTACATATTTAACTTCTTCCTCTGTCATCAGCTGTTTACTTACAGTGATTGTGCAAAGGTACTTTCCAGGAAGAGTTCTACTCCATGACTGATCTCATTTCTGAGACGTTTATAGTATTAAATGTTTAAAGGTTATTTTTTCAAAGGCAAATTGTAGAGACAATAAACATACTCCCTTCTCACAGGAAATTTAGTCACATCTGCATGTATGGGGTTGTGAAATAATAAAGTAGTAAGCCTATAAATTGTATTGCTTTACAACTTAAGTATGTGTCA
Organism: Talpa europaea; assembly: GCF_964194135.1. Classification (NCBI taxonomy): domain Eukaryota; kingdom Metazoa; phylum Chordata; class Mammalia; order Eulipotyphla; family Talpidae; genus Talpa; species Talpa europaea. The sequence goes on from NC_140074.1 coordinate 34,207,934, forward strand.
CAATTTCCCCTTGAAATCTCGGGAAGACGAATAAGATTGATTATAAATCAACAGTGTAATAGTTTTCACTGAGAAAGTTGTGACATTTCAGAAGAAGAATGATCCAGTGATTGCACATCATGTTATTCTGCTGTTATCATCAGCAGTCATAATCAGCAGTGATTTTTGGTTTCAACCATCGTGTTATTAATGCTTATATAGTACAAGGAATTGATGCTTAGATCTAGGAAGTTCTTAATTATGTTCCTACATTTAATTACTATAAAATTACCCCCAGAGCAGCTTCACACAACTAGTACTCAATAATTTCTGGCAGTGTGTTAATTCCAAAAAACAAAAGTTAAATTTAGGTGTATATGCAGGGTGAGGTCAGCATTTTATCATGTTGGATTTTGTTAAAGAAATGTGAAATGGTCACCCTAATCAGAAAAATTGTTTGAATGATTGATTATGGAAATGACTGAACCATTACTGATCTACATATGTAATTAAGTATCTACAAACATGCATTAAATCCATGTATCCATTAATACAATAGTCACCTAGTTGCCACTAAATTGTAAATTTCCTTAAGACAGATTATATCCCAGAAAATGCTTTGCACATCCTAAGTACTCCATAAAAGTCTATCAAATAGATATGAATGAATAGGGAGAAGGGAAAAAAGAGGGATTTCTTCATAATTTCAGGTTTCCTGTTTTCTCTGGGTATTTTCTCCTATTTCTCTTCCCATCTCTTTAGAACCTGCTGTGTAGCAACCGCCTGGGACCTCTCCCTACAGGAAATAGGATGATCTAATGATTCACTTACATATTAAGCTGAATTGAATAGCTCATGACTAGTTGCACAACTGGTACTGGGTTTTTGTAGTCAAATTCTGAGTTAGGTCAGCCCTGTGGAAGTGCCATTCCCAGTACCTATAAATACAGTCCTTGCTGACAAAAAAACTTCCCATTTTCAAAGCGTTACATTCCCCTCTACTGGCCATATTATCTCAGAAGAGGACTTTACCAGAAAAGGAAACTGACTTGCTCAAAGTGATACAGGAAGAGAAACAGTAATCTGTAGGAAAAAAACAGAGAAAATGCTTGGAGTCAGGCAGAAGTGAATTGGAATTCTTTGAACAATTCATTCATTGTCCAAAATCTGAGTTTCCTCTCTTTCAGAGTTGATAGAAGAGTGAGAGAAAATGCTTAGCCCATAACTACCCAGTTAATTAGAGCTATTATTATCATCGTTGTTGTTATTTTTCCATTGTGTATCAGAAATTGGTGCTCTGGACAGATCCACTTGTGTTGTTTAATCCTCACATTGATGTACATATTAATATATTGATACTCTAAAGTATTACACCCAGAGGTTAACTACCTTGCCCCAAGTCACATACCTAGTGAGTACCAGAGCTTGTTTTATAAACACAGACTGACCCCAAAGCCCATGCTCTTTCTCCTTTATGAGGGTGCCTATAGACATTAGCACTGTGGAGGTTTTTAATTATTTGGGAATTTTTTTTTTATGAAGATTAGTGTGGTACCATTAAAGATAGGGTTTGTTAGGATTAACAGTACAGGTACTTTGGTTCATAAGACAAAATGACTACCCACCAACTACTTGATCTTATGTCTTGGCACTTGGCTGGAAATTTTCTCTTTTTCTCTGCCTGACAGTGTAGTGAATTCTTCCTGTATGCTTTCTCATTCTTCCTCATAACAACACTATAGAAAAGGCATTGTTTACTCCCATTTTACACAGATGAGGAACCTGAATCACTAAAACATTAAGTAACTTTGCCATAATTAAACTTATTCTTGAAATGGTGGAGCTGGAAACTATATTCAGAACCATGTGACAACATTCTATGTGCTTAACCAGTAGGTATGCTGCCACTCTTCCTGTAGTAAAGAAAGTACTCACTCTCACCACCCATAAGATTACCCCCAGAGGGTGTGTGTGTGTGTGTGTGTGTGTGAATATGTGTGTCTACATCTTCTGATTATTAAATCAACAAACCAAAGTTCTTGGGCCCTTAGCGTACTCCTTAAATACGGTTTAAAATTCTTACTGACTTTTTAAATCAGAAAAAAAAAGTTACCTTTTCATTTTTTTAAAAAGTGCTCAGGATGCTTAAAGTTTAAGTCACCACCCAGCCTTATGCTCAACCCATTTTCACTGCTCAAAGATATTGACTATTAAGTTTAGTATTATTTTAGATCATTATTATTTACAGAAATGAAATGTATGTGTCCCCTTGTTTGTACATATGTACGCACTTACTTGCCCTGTTATAAAAATGGCTTCCCATCCTGCATTTTATGACTTCTTTTTTGTAACTTAACAAAATACATGCTTTTGTTTCAAAGTCAATTTATACAGACCAACTCCTTTTTATATATATTTTTTAAACATTTATTTATTTATACAAGAACTGGGGTACAGGCCAGATGCTTGGGAAGGTGAGAGGATTCACCAGAGACAGAGCAGTGAACAGAACAGGTAGACTGATGATATACACTGCTGAGGGGAGCAGTGGGTGAGACAGGAGAGATCTGCCGTGCCATGTGGGATCCTCGCCGGCCGGCCAGGATGGAACCCATGCTGCAGAGGCTGCGGACAGCTTCACAGTGCAGCGCTCAACCACCTGCGCCGCCAAGGAGACCCCTTTTTATATTTATTAATAGTTTTTGTTGAGGTAATATTGATTTGCAACACTGCATATGATTCACTAGTATAGGATCACACCTCTTCAGATGTAAGTTACCATACCACACCCACTACCAATGTCCACCATAGTCCACTGGGCCCCCTCCACTCCCTGCTTTCCACTGTCACCCTTCCTCTGAGAAAGCCTTGATTCTACAGGCAAATTTCTTTGGTTATTGATTTAGCTCTACCTTTTGTTTCTATATACTTCACAGGTAAGTGAACCATCTGATATTTGTCTTTCTCCTTTGACTTATTTCACTTAGCGTAATCCCCTTCAGTTCTATTCATGCTGTTAGATCAACTCCTTTTTTTTTTTTAAAAAAAAAAAGGTATAAAGTACTTATAAGAACATGCATTTCCCTTTTGATAGACACTTTTTATATTTTGCTTTGCTACCAATGCCATAGCAAGTCTCCTTATATATGTATGTATATTGATGTATTTGCACAGGCACTCACTCACTTATCTCTTTGTATACTTGACTAGTAAACATTCCTCAAAGAGAAATTGCTGAAATAATGGATATGCACATTTTAAAGTTGGATAGATACTGTCATATATTCCTCAGCAAAGACTGTATCAGTTTAGACTCTAGCTAGCAATGCATTAGAGTACCCATTTTTTTTTACACTAGATATTGTCATTCATTTTAATTCATTTATTTGTACAGCAGAGATTGGTGACTTGTTCTGATTTTTCCTTTGCTTAATAATGTGATTCAGCATCTTTTCATATTTATATTGAACACTAACGGTAGTTCAGTTATAAAAGGAATTAAATAACAGGAATTACTTCTTGGGAATTTATATTATTTATTGAGTATTTTGCCTGCTCTTTCACCCTACCAGACACACTATCATTTTGCAGCATGATAGCTTGTTTTCTTAACTGGAAATCAAAAATTTATTGAAGAGATGGAAAATCTCCATTTCATTGACTATTGTGACTTCTCTGTCAGCTAACATAAAAACACCTATAGAAAAGTACTGAATGACCATTATTATAAATCTAGTACTTTTTCCAGGAGTAAATAGAGCTGAACTTATTAAAGATAATCTGTGTCTTGTAATTCTTGTGTTTCTAATTGATATTTTCCTTGTAAATGTGATAAGCAATTGGTGATTTAGAAGCAAAAAAATGTGAATAGCTGTGGGTGGAGTTTCCTTAAAAGAGAAAAAACTTCACACATTAGGAATATCTGGATTTCTGGTTACAAGGCTACTGTGCTAGTAAAACAACAACAAAATATAACAAAACACTAGAATTTGCTCAGCTTGTTCTCATTTAGATCATTTAGGCTCAGACCATGTTCAAAGCAATCCCAATTCTGTTAAAATTTCTCATTGATTTCCTTGTAACTGTGAGCACTCTTGCTGATTACAGGACTTTTCCCTCTCTAACAAGATTGTTTGACTAAACTCTCCATTTCGTATTTTTGTAGGCTCTTGGAAAGCTAGATTTTATCAATTTAACTTGATTGAGTAACTAGTTTTCTAGATTATTTAAGTGTAATGACTAGCCCCCACCCTTTCCACATTCCTCCACCAAACTGAATCTCAATCTCATATCACACATCCCAAAGCAAATCCTTCACTTTAAATTCTCAAATTTCTTCATGGTTATAACAGCATGATTTGGGATATCTGAATTAGCCAAGTATTTACCCCCTAGGTCTTTTGCATTTCTGATCCGGACTAATGGAGCACTTTTATCAATACCTTTGAGGTCAGTGATAATACTTACCTTTATGTGTTGCAATATGTTTTGTTAATTACACATAAACACCTAATTTTAATCAGTGCCTGATAATTATATAGAAATTGCATAATAAAATACTTGTTGCATGTATATGAGAATTATCATTATAAATTTGTGAAGACAGTAAAAAATTAATTTTTGTCCTCATTGAGAGATGAATCTCAGAGTAGGTAATTAAATTCCTTGACCTTGGGATAATTTCCCCCCAAAAAAATAGTGTTCTGTGAATAAGTTCATTTGCCTTAATTCTCCTGCCTATTCCTTTTTCTTTTCAGGTTCAGTGGTCTTTCTGGTATCTAGCAGAAAAGAGGGGCTTGGAGCAGGGCCGATCATATTTTCGTTACCTTTGTTGTTTCCTTCATTAAAGTAATTTAGTGATAGAAAGAGATGCCACTTTATTTTCTGAAATGCTGACAGATTCTTGTGTATAAGGGTCATAGATCAGAATCTTTGTGCTTAGTTGTAGTCCCTCTCACTATCCACATTTTCACCAAAGTTCTTTGTATATCATTCACTAACTTGAATATTCAGGTCTTGTTTGGGATGCTAAAGTGGCTGAAATAGAGAAAACAGACAAAATTCCCTGCCTGTCTTGAGTTTTATATGTAAGGGTACTTTTTGATAAGCAAAGCTTTTGAGCTTAACAGTGAGGAACATTTCCCACTTTCCATGTGTAAGCAGAAACATTTATTTTTTTCCTGTACCTCTTGACAGTTTCAGATGCCTAATAGATACTTAAAATAAGAATTCAGATTGCAGTAGCAGTATAGTAGGCCGAAAAGAAGGATCTTGTAGGCTGGATACACCCATCAGAGTGTGGAACAGTAGAAAGAGATGGCACGTTACAAATTGGCTTGTCTAGATTAGGAGCTCGTGTCCACAATGTCTGTCAAGACAAAAGGGCAAGTTTCCTACCAGCTATAGAAGGAAGTGACAGGGATCCTGGGATCTAGTGACATTCCTCAGGTTTCACAAATGCAACATCCACTCTTCTGTCTCAAACCCATTTATATATTTCTGTACTCTTTACTTTCAAATCCAAATTTCATGCCAATGTAATATTCTAGACAGTAGGTTTTGGAGAAAGACTAACAATATGTGTCAGGAACTTAGCTTTGAGGCAGAGGTTCAGCAAGAGAAAATTAAATCCTTCAGCACATGGCTTTATAAGACAGGGCACATTCCGGTGGCGCAGCGGTTGAGCGCTGGGTTGGGAAGCTGCCCGCGGCCTCTGCAGCGCCAGTTCGATCCCCGGCTGCTCCCCGGCCACCGGAGGAGGATCCCACATGGTGCGCAGACCTCTCCTGCCGCCCGCTGCTCCCCTCAGCAGTGTACTTCGGTCCTTCTGCCTGCTCTGCTCCCCACTCTGGCTCTGGTGAATTCTCTCACCCTCCCGCGCTTCTGACTGTACCCAGTGCATGTATAAACAAAACAAACAAACAAAAATAATAAATAAATAAAAACATGCCTCTATAAAAAAAAAAACTAAAATAAATAAATAAATAAAAAAATAAGACAGGGCACATTCTTAAAGAGATTAAAATACTGGAAAATTTTATAATCACAGACTTAGATTCAGAGAAACCAGAAGTCATCTATTTAGTGGAGTGGATATAATTTAGGAGTTTGGTTACAGCTAAACAACAGAAGTCTGGGCCATAAGATCACTATGAAGTCAACAGTAAACCCAAGATTTCTGAGTCACTTACATGATGTATCATGACTTCATCTTGACCATATCTGTTCATGTTTGTTAAATTTGAAGGTTTCCAGGCCTTAACCCAAGGATTCTGGATTTACTGAATCTTCCATAGAGCTGAGACAGAGTTGATTGTGTGGCACCCACTTTAAGAATCAATGGCTTAGGCCCTAAGTGCACCCTTATCATGGCTCACCAGAGATAATTCTAAGGAAGCAATTGTCCCCATTACTAAGGAAATAAATGCTTTCCAACTTGCTTCTCTAATACCTTCTGGAGAAGTCCTATAAATGCAGCATAACTTAAAAGTTGTAGAGAACCAGCATGAGTATCATGGCCCTCAAGGGAGGCTGCAACACTTGTTTCAGACATCCCTTTAGATCTCTGCCTGGAATCCTCATCTCCACCTGACCTTTCTTACAACACAGTTGGCTTGGAAGAGCAAGAACAGATAGAATTAAATTTTCGTTCTTTTCTATGCTACTTTTATTGTGCTGTAGGTCCAAGAATCCCTAAGTTAAAAGGCTGCTATGAGCTTGGTGAAGCTTGACACTACTAAGGACAGATTTATCTCTGTACTCAGAAAGAGTAGGATGATAAGTAACACTAGACTTATGATGGGATAAGAGGGGCTAAAATTTTCAACAGGTTTTACAGTTTGCAAAATATTTTCATACTTATTATTTCACTTGATCCTTGCAGCCACCCACTAGAGGTACATATTACCAGTAACAAAGTGCCCCTTCTTATAGAAAAATTCCCAACTCATTCTTACCAATCTTGACTAGTTACCAAAGTGTTTATCTCACACAACCATCAGACACAAAATATCTAAATCCTCCACCCTCTATTCTGTGTCCTGAAGGTATCCAGGATTTTTGAGTCATAGGGTATATAGTCAGCAGGTGATGGAATGTGAAAGGCAACTCACAGGCAACTGGGTACCCAGTCCCCTTCCATTTGTTCCCAATGCTACTTCTCCTTCTATTATGACAACTCTGCTGCCATATTAGTGTTATTAGTCTTTCTTATGAATAGGAAATCATAGGCTCAGAGAGCTTAAAGCCATACAGCCAGTAAATGGCAAAATTGGGTGTTTTTTTTTTTTTGTGGGACCCCCTCGCCGGGGATCAAACTGGCGCTGCAGAGGCTGAGAGCAGCCCTGCAACCCAGCGCTCAACCGCTGCGCCTCCAGGGGAGGCCCAAAATTGGTTTTTTAATCCATCTCAAACTCCTCAAGTTTTCTGGTTTTGAGAGTTTCTATTTTATGTAATTTCCAAATACGAATTATCACTGTCAGGATTCACTGAACCATTTTACTATATAACTGTATATACCCACACATTGCAATTACTGAGACACATTGTAATTAGTTTATTTTGGCAGCTTATCATTTTGAGAATTTGGAAGCCATAGGCCGCCATGCGTTAGGGTTTTGGGTGGGTTCATGAGATTTAAATGAAAATCAGTTACATCTTTTAACCAAGCAATTTTTACACATGCCTTCCTTCTTACTCTGCTTCCCCCCCATATCCTTATTGTCATTTTCAGCAACACACACTGCCCACTTCCATTCCTTTATTTGAGCACTTTGCAGAAAACAAACCCTAACCCTCTTCCCCTACCCTGTCCCTGAAAATGAGTATACAAGTCTGAGGGTGAGAATGTGACTCCCAATAACACATAACATTAGCAACTTCTAAGACGCTCTGAGTGCCCGAGCAGAGGAGCACCCATTATTCAGAGTGCATCTCACTGCCCGGCAACAGAAGTTATAAATGAAAGTTGTCCTATTTCTTGGAAACAGGTAGAGTTTTCTAACTAGAAGACATCATATTACAGCCCGTCTGACTGAAGGCAAGGAGACCAGGCAGTTACTTCAGTGATTGCATTTTGAGCCACTGTTGTGGAATACCTTTAGTAGTATTGTGCCCTAATGGAATTATAAGTTATTATTTCCATTATTTTCCTCTTTCTCAGTACAGTAGTTGCTTAAATGTCAGTTGTAAATAGCTCTAGTGCTTTGCAAGCTGGTTCAGTTCTCAGCCCAAAGTAAAATCTGTCTTGCTAACACAGTCTGTGAGCTGTTCCTGCAGCTTCCCCATTTATAGATTCTGTATTAAAATGAAAAGTCGGTTTCTCCATCACTTCCAGAGAGGGATCTTAGTAGAATTCTAGCACAGATGAAGATATCGATGATATTGAATGCTAAGACTAGGAGCCAAAGCAAAAAATGACAACCAAATTGTGTGGTTTCGCTTTTTAAGAATGATAACATTTTGTACTTAATGGAAGTAGCTTGTGGGAGAACAATTGTTTCATAATTCCTTGTATAGTAGACAGAACCAATAAATATTTCTCATCTTATTTAATGGTAATAATACTACTTTATTGAGGGCCTAGTAGATGAAGGCACTATGCTAGATACTTTCAAAAAACATCCTCACATAGAATTTTTCCCACAACTCTAGAAAATAGGTATTATTTTAAAAGAAAATAAGGTATTATTTTAAAAGAAAATAAGGCTCAAAAAATAATTTATCCAAAGACACACAGTTGGTTAATGGGTGCTCTAGGATTCAAAATTAGATACAAGTTAGTCATGGAATAGATAGAAATAAAACCATGGCTAAATCAGAAAATTGGCTAAAAGAAATTTCTGTAATGTCTTTGTTTCTATTCTTGAAAGATTTTAGAATTTTTTAATGATTAGGTGATTTCATCAATTTTACTAATTAATTCAATACTTTTCTCCCCAATAAAAATGTTTGTGCTTTGTCATGTTGACAGAAGTCTGAGTAACTTTGCCTGTAATCTGGCAGTGAGAGACAGCAACAAAAATGGCAAGATTTTGTTTAAATTGATTCAGTCCATAAACTTAAGCTCTGTAGTATATGTGTGTGAACTATGTTACCAAATAGATCTGGGTTTGAAAGTTGGGAGCTATGGGGATTTGAATAATTTATTTTAGCTTATCTGGTTTTGTTTCTATTTTTTTCCTATAATCTGGGAACACTACTAATTAATCAAACATTGTTATAAGGATGAAGATTTTCTATGTAAATGCCTGTCTTAGAGAAAATAAACATTAGATCCTTTCCTACTCTCAGACAGAATTCTCTTGAGTGGTTGGTGTAAAACAAACCAAAATGTTCTACCAAAATGTCAAAGCAATGTCTACAAATGAGAAAGCTTTGAACTTAATAGGAGATTATGTGATCCATGTTTTAATTCTGCCACACCTTTGTTTTAAGATAAAGTCTATATGTGTAAATATTTCTAAATATCTAGATATTTAGAAATATTAAATGGGTGTATGGGTTTTCCATTTTTCTCTTATTTTCATGGTATATAAATGAAGGATTGCTTACAAAGCCAAGGGATTCAGCAGTTCCTCTGCTTCCATCTCTGTTAGTAAAATGAGAACATTTGTTTGACTCATTTACTTAGAAAGTAAGACTGCCAGATGGTTATTACCTAAGAAGGAATCTTAGTTTTCTAACCCTGTGGTATCTTGTGAGTGATTCCCTGGCCTTTTTCTGGATAAAGTTTGCATGCATAAAACTAGGCTGAGATGTGACCCCCCCCCCCAAAGACCATATTTCTTATAGCCTGTAGGAACTTTACTAGAGACATATTTGTATTTTTTCTTTTTTTTTTTTTCACATTGGTTTGTGTGATGAACTACAGAAGGCATTTGAAGGGGGGTAACAAAAGGTTCCTGAGAGTAAAAAAATCCACAAAGAATTGGGGAAGAGGAAATTAGGGGCATCAAGGGGAATAGGGGCTTTCATTTCCTTTACATGCCACTGTCCCTGGAGCTCTGACTTGAGCTCTCCCATCTACTCCTTAGACTCATCCATGCCCTTGCACATGCACCAATTATATAACTGAGGCCAAAAATTCTCTTTTCCCTGAAGTAACCCATGAAAGTATAATCTCTGCAGAAAAATAATTAGAGTCAGTCATAAAGCTCATAAATATGCCTTTCTTTCACTTGGCTAGCGAACAAGTATACCACCAGAAAGATGAGAGGCTGCCAGCTCTGCCTCTGCACTGATCTCTGTCCTCCTACGCTGGCATGAACTGATCAGAACCACTGGCAGGAATTCCTCCCTGCCAAGACTGGTCTTTGTAGAGCTTTGGGATGGCCTCCTGTCACACCAACCACTGGACACAGACAAACAAAGGGAACCACAGTCCATACTCTTTCAAAAAGTCTTGAGAGCACCCAAAGTCATTCTTACTGGTTGCTATTTCCTCTTCCTAGCTTGAATACCATCTCAAGAAGAGAATTGCCTCTCTTTATATCCCTTAAATAAAATTTTCTTTCTATTGTCATATGTAGTGTGAAATTATGTTACTTGACTTCTTGTTTATATGCTTATTTTTTCTTACTAAAACATGTGCTCCAAGAAGTCATGGAATGTGTTTTATTCACCACTACATTCCCAGCACTTGAGTAACTACTTAGTAAATAGTTGTCGAATGAATGAAAGCTGAAATGTTTGTGTTATCAGAATAGGGAAAGAAAACTGAAAAACATTTGTAGACTGTTAACTATGTGTTAGGCACAAGTTCAGCACTTTACATGGATTATTTCTTTTAATTCTCTTTGATTTTTGCAGTTACTTTATGAAGCAAGTACTGTGAATTTTTTACAAAAGTGCAACAGCCAAGGCAAATGCACACATTGGTCAGTTTTTCTTCTAAAAGTCAAGAGAACAGAGAATGTATGAGGTTTGGGCAGTAGCTGAAAGCAGTGCTTGGAGTGGATTTCTGAAATTATACACTCTGCATAATGCATAAGTTGAAGGGTTTTGTCATCTGAAAGATACCAGGGGTTCTTGAAAAGCAATTGTTCTCAGCGTCATCTCCAAGAAATATCTGCCAAACTTGACCAGGTTGTAACACTTCAGTTAAGAAAGCAGTTCCAGGGGACCTTCCTGATGTCTGTGAGGAGCTCCATAAGCAGGCTGTCTGAAACTATTAGTTGTCATCATGGTGGGCACAGAGATCAGTCTTGATTCTGAATGTTGTCCACCCAGTGCTTTTCTTGGTGCCTGGAATTTGATGGGTTTTTCTAGCCTCACCATAAAGAACAAAAGATTTGTTTTGCACAGCATCTGCTACATACCCATATCTGTTAAGCACACACCTCCTGACATAGCCCCTTATGAGCTACAGACTGATGGCATTCATCTCCGCTCATGTGGGTAAACAGTTAGGTAGAGTGTGTTGACTCCAAAGTCATGTGAAAGGGAAGTTGGAGACCAACCTGTGCTAGCTGCTGCTGCCAGTGGATATGGTGAGTTTGGCCCACAGTCCAAAGGGAAGAAAGAAGGGTGATAGGTTTCCTTTAGCTTCACCTGTTTCTAGAAGGGAAAGCTGTTCCTCCAGTAGAGTTGGAATTTCCTAGTTTAATTTAAAACAAATCTCATCACCCGCTTTAAAGGTTGCAAGTTGGATGACTATTAGGCCAGGAGTCTAATAACCATTATCTGGTTTTTATTTAAATTCTTGGTGGGATATGTGGGTTTTCCCCCCAGGAATTTAATCAGAAACATTCCTGAAATAAAATTTGCTAAACCTGGGAATGCAGATCGCCTTAAGGATACATGGTCCAATATAGTAGCCACTTTGCCACGTGTGGTTATTTGACTTAATTAAAATGAAAAACAATTGAAAAGTTACTTTCTCAATCACACTCACCATGTCTCAAGTGCTCAGTAACAACATATGGCTTCTGTGTTGGACAGAACATGTCCATCATCTCAGAAAGTTTTACTGGACAAGTGGTGCTCTAGAGACAACCTTTGTACTATCATATTTAGCCATGCAAGTCCTTTCTCCTCTAACTTCCTCCACTCCCCTTCTCCTTTGGAAAGAACATTCACATCCAGTTTCCTGGGGCTGCTTTATCATCATTAGCAGCAAGAGTGACCATAAACTCCTGACCTAACCTGTCATCACAGGGATATCAGTGACCCCATGTGACAAAGTAAAAAGGAAAGGTTTTTAAGAATGAATTTTAGTGAATGTGAAGCTTATAAATACTATTAGGGGGAAAATAGGATATGAAACAATATATAGAATATTCCAGGTTTTTGTGTCTATATCTGGCTATGTCTGAATTGTGGAGATAAAGATCATTTTTTCCTTTCTTTGTTGATACTATTTCACATTTCCTATTTTATATAACTAATCCCCATTTTTTTTTAACTTGAAAAATGAGTTTGTTTTTTAGAAGGAAAAAAATCCCTGAATTGAGAAAAGGTGAAATGATCATCCTTAACCTTTAGAAGCTATGATTTAGGTAGAAGTTTATCTGCAAATTCCATTCAGCTGCCTTCAGTTTTGGAGATAAAATAACTTCCAAAACATGAGAGGGGTGATTTCATGACTAGGTTTGACAATTGACACTTATTGCCAACACAAGCTTATATGTATATTCTTCTGCTGTTATAGATGTATGTGTTCTTCTTTCAGCTGCATTGTCAATCCTACAGAGTTAGGTATTATCTTCTTTTTCTTTGGTCTCTCCAACCGCACCTTAACTATCTTGGGCTTACTGATTGACTGACAAATTGGCTGACCTTGCCATTCCTGTTATGTTTTATGCCCACAAAATGTGTTAACATCTTGCTTCATTTTGCTTTGGGTCCAAGAGGTAGTGTTCCTTCCAGACTTACTATATGAGATCCAACAGCTGGAATACAGAAGTCATTCATCAGAAAATGAGTTAGGCTTTCTCTACATTTATGTGTGTGGCAAGACCATAGTGGAATTTTTAAAAAATTCATTAGTTTTGTGGAAATAGTACTGGGAAGAGGTTATGGTAGAGCTCTTTGATTTGAATAACCACAGCCATCCACACCAGTGTATTTGGCATCTGTAGTAATTGGCTTCTTGGAGGTAGAGATTGAATAAAGAGGATTTTCTTTCCCTGAGTTGGCTGTGAGAGTGATAAAGCATGCTTGTGGGGCCATTCTGGTTCAACTGTTTCTCACTTTAGCCAAGAAACCCACAGGCAGGAATTACGGTCCACTCTGCCTTCTTACTCACACCAGATGGTTAGGGGATCTGCAAGATGGAACCAGAATGTTGGGTTTAATGTTTAACTTTACTGGGTATGTTTCATTGTATCACAAACTTTTATACTTTCATACTTCATAGCACTGAATTGTGGATTGCAGCCAACTGACATTTCTACTCTCCTTTAGAATCCTGAGAGAAGTTGTGAGAGAATGAATTGGTTGTCACAGAAAGCTAATAAAGTCTTTATCACTGCACCTGACATACCTGAATCATTAATGGTCTCATCTGGGGAGTTGTGGCAATATTGTCTTTTGTTCCTAGAAGGGCATTATTAGACTGAAGAATGCTATCAGAAAATTTATGGGTGACAAAGTTGAGCAGAGCCACTATGGGAAGGGTATAAACTAGCAATTTTCTTAGTAAGGAGATATTACATTTTAATAAACCAATGATGACTCATGGTGATGTTTTCCTCCTGATGGGTATGCCAGGAGGAAAGTCAAAATCAGACAAAGGAATCTCCCAAACCATGAAACTACATATCCCAGCTTCCTTCCATCCATTCAAACTTGTTGCTGTTTTGAGCAAAAAGTTTAGATAAATGAAAAAATTAGAGTATGTATTTATTAACCCAACGTCTAGAAACCAGCATGGACAAGAGGGATATAGCTTAGATCTCCAGAGATTCCAAGAGTTTTCCAGAGGATTTCACCTATGTGGAGAACTGAGTGTATTTTTTTTTAATTTTCTACTGCCTTAGTTTTTTTTAATTAATTTTTTAAATTATTATTTTATTTTTAAACAATATTTTCTTCCTCCCACCCCCTCAGATTGAGTCCCCATAGAATGTCCCGTGCATTTTTTTTAAGACTTATTTATTTATACGAGAACCGGGGTACAGGCCAGATATGTGGGAGGGTGAGAGGATTCACCAGAGACAGAGTGGGGAACAGAACAGGCAGACTGACTGAAATACACTGCTGAGGAGAGCAGCGGGTAAGACAGGAGAGGTCTGCTGTGCCATGTAGGTTTATCTCTGGGCAGCCAGGATTGCGAACATCTTCACAGTGCAGTGCTCAACCGCCTGTGCCACCACGGAGGCCCTGTCCCATGTATTTTTAAGGACTATATTATTATAAAAATATTTTCACTTTTTTTTTACTCACTTAGTAAATATAAATCATATTAAATATATAAAATTATATAACTAATTATATTGTCAAATTATATAATATGTGAATATTGATTTATTTAATTTTCTAAAGGTTCAGTGAGGAGTCAATACTACTTTTAATTCCATTTTACAAATTAGAAAACTGGCCCATTGTCATGCTATAGTAATTGACCATGATACACCGTCAGTAAATGGTTAAGCTAGAATTTGAACCCAGGCAATTTGTCTCCAGAGAATTTGTGACCAATCCTATACATAGGATTGCACATAATTAGACACCAGATTGAGTTTTTTATTTTGCTTTATTTTCAAATGATGTAATACTGGCCTTTACATATTATTAAAAACTCCTTATATATATTGTTTTAATGGCTATTTAGTATTCCCATAATGTAAATGTACTACTATTTACTTAACTGTTCTCTATGGTTGGCCATTGGGCTCTTCACTTTCCTACTAAGGCATCTTCCACTGTGATGACTGTGTGCAGAATTTCTTCTGTTGGAATGTACTTTGGGATATAATCTTTGTCCGTATGCATTGATCAATTATATGAGCATTTGAGTGGTCTGTTTATATCCTTTACCTATCTTTCTACTAAAGTTATGCAAAAGCCTTTAAGGGTAAAGGGGGAAAAAAACAGTAATTTTCTGTTCTTTCTTCTTCTGTTTGACTGGAATTTCCTTAGGCATTTTCTAGTCTAACAATTAATCTTTCTCCCATACCTTATATGGATATTTTTCTTGGTTCGGTATAACACATACTATTGTTCACTTACAAAGAATATTATTATTTTGTTTTCTATTGAGTGTGCTCTGTGCATAAATCTACATCAATACTTGGATCATAAACTCTAGCGGGCCAGACTGTGTCTTTATGAACAGGAAAGCATACATTCTTTAGTTTCACACAACAATAAAACAGCAGATTATCCAATGAGGGTAATCTGTGAAGTAACATAGGCTACCTTGAGGGTACTGATCAGAAACAAGATGGAATATATATGATTGTACTTACAGACAGCTAAAAAGAACCCAAATAGCTCTTCCCTACCTGCTGATGGTGGCAAGTTTCTTTAATCAGACATAAAAACCTTCCAGTCCTAAAAAGAAACCATTTTCATGGAGTTAGTACAGGGACCATAAAAACCTTCCAGTCCTAAAAAGAAACAGTTTTCATGGAGTTAGTACAGGGACCCAAAGTCCATGAACTAGTTTTGTTTCTCCATCATGTAATGTTTATGGAAGGAGCCCTGGGGCACTTCCTCTACTAACCCCCCACCTTTTTTCCCCTCCAGAAACAGAGTAGTGACATCAATGACAACTGCCATGTATAAAGCACTTTACAATGTTATGTATGTACTTCCATATCCAGTAACTCACTTGATCTTCACAATAGCTCAATGAAATAGATAATAGCATTCACATTTTACAGTTGAGAAAACAGACACAATGAAATGGAGAGAGATTGCAGAAGAGCTACAGCGCTCCCTTCAATAAAGTAGCAAGTGAAGATTTCTTTATTGTATTTTGAAATTATATTATACTAGATGGAAATAATCCATTGGTTTAAATGTATCAAGAAGGAAGAAAGAAAAGTGGCATAAAGGTGTGCAGGATCATAGAAAAGGAACACATAGGACCCCAAGGAAAATTCCATTAAATGAAAAAAAAAAATTGAAAGAGATAGAGATAAATGAGATAAGATTAGCAAAATATTGGTGATCATTTTTAAATATTAATAAATCTTTCTGGGCCTCCCTGGTGGCTCAGGCAGTTGAGCACAGCGCTGTGAAGCTATCCGCAGCCTCTGCAGTGCCAGTTCAATCCCTGACGGCCGTGGAGATACCCACATGGCAAGCAGACCTCTCCTGTCTTGCCTGCTGCTCCCCTCAGCAGTGTATTTCAGTCAGTCTGCCTGTTCTGTTCCCCGCTCTGACTCTGGTGAATCCTCTCACCCTCCCGCACATCTGGCCTGTACCCCAGTTCTTGTATAAATAAATAAATCTTTAAAAAAATAAATCTTTCCTCTATGTCCTTATCTTATTATTTATCCACTTCCAGTTTTCCCATTTACTGCAAAACTTAATAATAATAGCCAATTGAAGCCAGTCTGAAGGAGAAAGGCAAATACCAGATGGTGTCACTTATATTGCAATCCAGAGAAACCAAAGGGTCAGGTAAAGTCAAACTCAGAAACTAGCCCTTGAAAGCATACCGTAGAAATGAGACATGAAGAAGAGGAGGGGCAGGGAAAAGGGCAAGCACAAAATGGGGAGGCAGCACAGTAGAGTATGGTGGTGGACTAGGGGTGGTGATAGCCCTGTGGTAACAGCACCAGAAGAGGAGGAACCTATACTTCCAAAATATAAAAGACAATGTAAGCCAAGGTTATCTCAATTATAAAAAATCAGTAATAGTAAACTGTAGTATATCCAACTTTGGGATATTATGTATTTTTTCTATCAAAATAAGAGGAAGCTATAAATGTGTTTGAATTTATCTGTTAGAAGAACAGATGGCTGGATAGATTCTGCGTTTTTTAAAGGTGGGCCTTATTTTGAGCCTTTTTTCAGGTTTTTAACCAAATATAAAATAGAATAGACTATGAGATAAAGGAAATGAAGGAAGATGCCCTCGAAACCTGAGAGGACCTAGAATAGACATGTCCTCTGAAAGCCAGGCCTTCAGTGTCTAGGACTCTTGGAGAGTCTAGGGAAGATGAGAAGCTCTTCAGCTTCAGGTCCTAGAACAGGAAGTAAAAATGTAGAGTCAATAAGCTTTGGAAGTCCCTGAAGGTAGATGACCTTCTGCCAAAATAGAGTGTTTCCAAATGCTTTCTCAGGCTTTATAGGTGAGCTTTAAAAAGTTCAATGGTTTTGTCACGTGAAGCCAGGCTGTGTGAGGGTCCAGCTGGATTGGTATGATCCTCAGAACTTGTGCCCTGAAGAAGCTCAACACAGTGCTTGTATTTCAGGATTTTATGGACAGCTGCAGACATTGTGTCCCCCCCATTACCCTGACTCCCAGAGAACCATGCCACCCAGCAGTTCCTGCAGCGTGGTACCTGCCTTCGAAGACTGCTTGGTCCCCACATCCATGGGCCAGGCTGGCTTTGATGTTTTCCACAGAGCCTTCTCAACTCACTCGGGCATTACAGGTGCGTTGGTGTCTGTGACTTTAGAAACTCAGGCAGGCTGAGAGATGAGAACAAGTGGATTTCCTGTGAGAAAACTGGTCTAGGCTTGATCCAGCACATGATTGTATCAAATGCTCTTGAACCTACCACTGAGATGTCTCTGAACTTCATTTTTCTCTCCTGCCCTCCTCCAGCCTCACTTCTACCACACCACTTCAGAAGCCATTATGTATCTCCCAGACTAGACAGCAGCCTTCCAACAAGTCTCGCTGAGACAACTTATGTGTGTCATCCTGCCTTCCAAGCTAGCATGAACATTGCCTTTCAAAAAAATGAAGGCTGAAATAAACCACTTCCCTGCTCATATGACATATAATTTTCAGTTACCTAGAGAAAAAAGCCTACTCTTCTTGTCATGATATTCAAAGCTCTCATGAATTAGGCCAGATCATATTCTCCAGACCTTCCCTCATATATGTCTCCCTACATAGTCTGCATCTGAGCTTTGTTACCACACTTAGCCTTATATACCCCCTCCTCTCTATTTTTGTTCTTTCTTTGCTGCTTCTGGAACTTTCTTTCCTTCTCCATCTGTGAGAATCTATTCTTTTTTATAATTCTTTATTATCTCCTTTTTGAGGCCAGTCTCATCCTTTACTTTTATTTCACTTTAAACATTTTACTTTTATTGCAGCCTAGCCCATATTTTGTGTCGACTTATTTTGACATCCACCACTAAGTCACCCTCTTCCCCAACCAAGGTTCCTATCTGAAGGTCACATTGAAGTCCATAGCTCATCATGGTTTCCTCCTTAGCCCCCAATCAGCATTAGCTACACTTCCGGGTGGGTGTGACTAGGCATTATTGACTGCATTATTGACGTTATTGACTTTCTGTGTTCATTCTCTTCCAGTGTATGATCTGCCTTCGGGTTCCTCAAGCCTCTTTGGTGAGCCTATTCGCAGTGGGCCTGAAGATGCCACGTTCTTACAGATCAGTGCTGTGGACCGTTGTCCTAGCCAGCTCTCCTCTGTTTATACTGAAGGTTAAAAAGCATCCTGATCTCCACTACCACTGGCATCAAGAACCTTTTTATTGCTTGCCACCTTTTGTTTTCACACTTTCATAGATTATATGAAAAAAGATGTCAATTGAATCAGCGGAAACTGCAATGTGACAGTATCTCTTTGGAAGGCTGGACTGGATGGTCCGAGCTCGGCTTTGCAGCAATGTTTTCAGTGGTTCCTTCTTCTCTGGGTTTGCTGGACCAGGCGACTAGCAAGACTGTCTTTTCATAAGGGATTGTAAAGCATCACTCTACCGGATACCTGTTACATCCTGGCTGTCAACCCTGAAAGGACACCAGTGAAATGATGTGCACGTGAAAATGTAGTTAGGTGATCACCCTTGCTGAAACTATCCCAAATAGAGAAGCACAACCCAAATTTCTAGGAGCACAGTGAACCCGGTGCTCTTCTTCCTCAGTACTGGTCCAGGCAGTGCCAGGCACAACAAGGAAAATAATCCACATCCAAGGCACAGCATGGACTCAACTCTCAGAGAAACTTGGGTTACCCAACACAGCCTGGCATTCCAGCGAGCTGGCTGCCTCTCTGCTCTTAGATATTCCCATGCTGCCAGTTGCTTTCTTTGTTTCTCCAAAAGCGAAATAAGAAGGTTCTGTCAAGCACGGCCCTTGAAAGGAACTACAACTTGTTTTATGGTCCAGAAACTATCTTTTTTTTTTTTTCATCTTGAAGACTTGTTATTTACACCTACTTTAAAAGGAAAAAAAAATATTTAGAGTTCTGTCCTTTGGATACACATTATTTTAATCTCCCCAGCTACATACATTTCAGCACAGCTGTAATTCTGCCTGACCCCCAACCCTCGCAGCACCTGTGAACAACCCTGGAATGTTACTTTTGCATTTAGCAAAGCCTACCTGATGGAAATGGGTGGACACACCCCTTCCCTGTGCTGCCGCAGAAACCCTTGTGGTTGACTGTTCAGCAATTCCACCTCAAAGACCTTATTCAGAGGAAAAGGTTACCTGACTGGCTCACCCATCTTCTCCACTCTGGTGCTCTGCCCAGAGACATGCTGGAAGATGTGAAAACAGAGACATATTGAGTCATGTTCCTGGCTTCTCTTGGAGAACCAAATTAGAGATGCCCAGTGTCCGGTTATTTTGCACAGCCTCACTTTCCTTTAGGATATGCATCCATTCTGTCTGTCTGTCTCTCCTTTACACTTTGCCTTGCCCTTTTTTGCATTGTTTTTACCCTCTTCCTGATTGTGATTTAGACTTGCCCACTGTGCACTGTTGCCTGATCATCTACTATTGGCAAGGTCTGACCTGAGGCAGGTAGAGGAAACAGTTCTGGAAAGATGGCAGAAGAAGATAACCTTTCTTCTGAAACTCTGGTTTGAGGGCCTGGAATTTTCAGATCATTTGGCCATTTAATGTCACCTGAATAGGAAGCCATTTTCTGTGACACCTGTGCAACACTATTCAAAATCTCCTGAGTCCTTTGAAACAGGCTGTAAAAATTACCCAGATCCCAAAGACAGCCAGTAAATGCTGACCTTCTGGTACTGTCATATTTCATGGTTTCTTTTCTCTCTTTAAAAATCTTTTCTGAACAAAAAAGAAACAAGGCTATTTGTCAAACTGAAATAATTATAATTTTCAACAAGACAATTAAACAGCTTGGTGTCAGACTTGGGATCCAGTGACAGTTTGTATCCTGACAAACGAGTCCTTCCCGTCTGGCTGCAGTCAGTAGTGTTGGGCCTGTTTCTGGACTTCATTCCAACATGCACTAGAATAAGGTGAAGAAAGACCCAAGTGTGGGTTCCTCTTTTACAATGCACTGCATCAACCTAGTTTCTCTGACTAGTGGGCTCTGACCTGAGAAAAGACATTCAAGTCTGCAAAAGAAATGAGTTGTTCATTTTGCCAAAATCTGCTCGCTTTACAAAAAGATACTTGACAGGTATCTTTCCCAAATGAGCTGCCAAACTGCATGTAAAGTCCCACCCTTCTTGCAGACTTTGTGTGGGTCCTGTCACTTGACCTAAACAAGGACACATGCATGTTAACACTGGCATCCCTCGTATTGTCCTTTTTCATACCCTGGAAAGAAAGGAAATCTCTCATATCTTTAGAGACAGTCTATCCAGTCTTAAATACCGAAGCCTTTACAAGGAACTAAAAACACATTTCATTTGTGTGATGAGGAGGAAAAAGATGAAAAGGTAAGGTTGCTGTTAAGTTGATGTTGTCAGTCCTGCCTTCTGGCTTTATTAATTCAAAGTGGAAAGGGGGAAGGAGAAAGCCCAAAAACTGAGTCTCAGAAACTATGGATGTCCTTTCCCTCTTTGGCTGCTCTTAGGCTGGAGGAGATGGTGACGTGTCAGTTTCTGGTCATAATGTGGCCTATCACAGTGTCCCTACCCTCCCTTTCCTCGGGGTAGATAAAGGAAGATAGGAAGTGTTGGCCACCTTCCTACAAGGCCATCTTCCTCAGCAGGAATTCAGGCTGGCCCCTGAGGGGCATTCATGTTAGCAGAGCAAGTGTGTAAGAAACAGGACCCAGTGCAGTCGAACATCACAAACCCTCTCCTACCCCTCAGTGTATCCTGATGCAAATTTGAGCTGAGGGCTTCAGGACATGACATACTCAAGTTCTTTCTAGAGTACACATGCTGTCTTTCGATTCCAGGATCTCCCCTGACCTGTCCCTTGCTTGCTTTCACATTGCAGAACATTTATATATGCTTTCCATGATTATGTTTGTAGCAATAAAAGTGGAAACCTCAAATAATCATTCCCTGCAATTTCCTAGCCTTTTTAGTCTTGATATGGTATTTTCATAAACATCCAAACATAGATTGTCATTCCCCTTTAAAAAAAAAAAATCTGGTGCTTGTGAAAATACACCCCAAAGCCAATTATCCTATTCCATTAAAAAAAAAATCAGTATGCCTAGAGACATTTTATTTGCTGCATTGTCTTAATTCCCTAAAGGGACTGCATGAAAATGTCAGTTGTAATTTAGCCACTGATTAGCTGTTAAATATTATTTAAATATTTACTATTCCTGTGGGGTATCTCCCTTCTCCTGTGTCTCCCCCAAATTACATAGGTGATTCTAAAGTGGGCAAAAGGTCTTCAGTGGATCACAGCACAGTTTCTGCTGATAACAGAGTGCTGTTCTGTTGTTTTTTGAATCCTCTGATGTCAAGCACATTAGTGTACTAGGACAGAGGTTCAATGCCCCTATCTGAGAACCTTGACTTTACAGTTGCCTTGAAGTATTGGGATAGTGGTTGTAAATGTTCAATTTAATTATTTGGTGTTTTATTTGACAGTTTTGACCACGTCATTTTATAACAACATTTTTTAATGGCACTTTTTGTTGGTGGTGTGGAATATCTGCAGTCACTTTTTTTTTTTTTTTGCAATGAATAAAGCAAAAAAAGAAAAAGAAAACCACTTATTGGAGAAATGGCTAGTGTAAAAAAGAAGAGATTCCTTTTGTATAGACAGCAAAGCATCCTGTGTAATGTTGCTGACATAAAGCACTTTGGGGGAAAAAAGTGGAAATCTGTTTTCCATAAATCACACAGACTCTTGTACATAGTTATATATACTCACGTAGAGAAATGAACTGCATATATCATACTGGATATGGGGCCGATTTTACTCTAGGGGCACATCTGGTGCTTATTGTCATAAATCTTTTAAAGAATTAGGTACACTTTTTTTCTATTAATATGTATAGTTTTGTGATTTGTCACAGTTATGTTTCATATAATCATAAGTTATTTTGTCTTGTTTCATGAAGTCCTTTTTTTATGTCAAAAGTAAAATGAAGGGATTGTGCACTTGGTACAGAATAAAACTGGAACTAGAGGATACACCCGCCTGCCTGAAATCCTCCTTTAGCATGTTGTTTTAAAACACAATGGCAACAACCGCTTTTTGTTTGTTTGTTTGTTTTATTATTTTGTTTTGTTTTACCATCAGCCTCCTGAATATTGGGATGGTAATTATAATTAAAAGCAGATGGGGGTGGGGGAGGGAATGTCTAAGGCCAGCTTTAAAATGCCGCATTGCTTTGGGCCAGAGCTGCAGCCTGGATTTAATTATAGATATGAGGACGAAATGGCAGTAAAAATGAATGTGTCCCTGAATCCTTTACATGTTGGGAGTGTCCATAAATAAAACATGAAGTTTTATTTCATCAGATTTAATTAAAGCTTTTATACATGTTTTATTGGTTATTCTATTAATCCGCTTCACAAACTGGATAAATGTGTGCTAGGGTTTGGGGTTTATTTGTGCCTTTTCAGTGTGTGCTACATCATGCTGCAGAAATGCCTCTAATATTTAGTCTTCCAGGTGATGGGGTTTCAGCAGGCTGAGCATTGGAGAAGTGGTCCTTTCTGCCCTGTTTCCTAAAACCCTGTAGAGAAAAAGGAGCATCAGCTTCTTGTGAGCTGAACCAGAACCTTTGAAGTTGTCTAATTTCCCAAAGGAGAAAGCAGTTACCATTTCCCTGGTCCCCTATAGTATGCGCTCTACTCTAAAGAGGGCCAGCTGACCAGTTATCAGCCGTGATGAACTTCCTTGCTCAGCTCCCTTGCACCAGGGGAGGTGAGGGCGGTCAGGACACTCTCGTAACTGGCTGGCTTGTTAATCAAGCACATGAATTCAAAAGATACCATGTTATCACAAGGATCATTCTTAGAACATCAGCTGTTTTCTTGCTACATCTTTTAAGACTTGTGAATTATGTTAAGAGAAGATACAAAGCAAAATGCATGATGGCTCCTGTGCACCTTGTTTGACTTTTCAGGGTGCTGGGAGGCAGGCAGCCGACACTTTTGAGTCATGGTTTGGATATAGAAATCATGCCTACTGAAAAAACACAAAGAGCTTCTCTGCTCCTTAAAAGGAGGTAACGCTGAGATTCATCAGTTTCACTTCTCTCTCAAGAGAGTCTTAAGTCAACAATGGTTTAGATGGAAGATCTTCATAAGATTACTAGTCACAATGGCCAAAAACTGGACATGACACAACTCTCCATCAACAGCAGAATGAACAAATGAAATGCAAATGAACAAATGGTGTGAAAGTAATACAGTGAAATGTCACCCATCAGAGGCAGTGACAGAACTACTGCACTCACCAACAGAGCTGAGTCTGCCCAACTATGTTGAGAAGAATAAATATACAGCAAACCCACAGTGTCCATCTAGTTGAAAACATAAAAATTTCAATTTCAGCGTTTAGGTGGTAGAGATGTAAAGAATATCAACAACAAGATCATCACAAAGGTCCAGATACTGATTAAGTCTGGTCAGGAGGACTTCTGGAGTGCTGACCAGCACTGTTTTATTTCTTGACCCATGTGTTAGGTTAATCGGGTGTTTACTTTTTATTATTTACACATATACAATTACAGATTTTAGTTGAAATACCAGTGAAGGCCAAATCATATCTCCTGCTCCAGAGATCTGCAAATTCTTTCAACAAGGACCAGATAGGACATATTTTAGGCTGTCTCAGCCACTCAACTCTGCTATTCTTGCTCAAAAGCAGCTATAGATAATATACTAGCAATGGGTATAGCTACATTCCAATAAAACTTTATTAATGGGCACAAATTTGAATTTCACATAATTTTCAGATGTCATGAAATATTTTTCTTTTAATTTTTTCAACTATTTAAAAAAATATATATTTATTTATTAATAGAGGCATGTTTTATTTATTTGTTTGTTTGTTTGTTTTTGTTTATACATGCACTGGGTACAGTCAGAAGCGCGGGAGGGTGAGAGAATTCACCAGAGCCAGAGCAGGGAGCAGAGCAGGCAGAAGGACCGAAGTACACTGCTGAGGGGAGCAGCGGGCGGCAGGAGAGGTCTGCGCGCCATGTGGGACCCTCCTCCGGTGGCCGGGGAGCAGCCGGGGATCGAACCGGCGCCGCAGAGGCCGCGGGCAGCTTCGCAACCCAGCGCTCAACCACTGCGCCACCGGGGAGGCCCTATATATATATATATTTAAAGTCTTATTTCAAAGCTATACAAAAAAGACAAAAAAAGGACCAGACAGGATTTGTTCTTGGACCATGGGTATTAACCCTAGTCAACTGACAGCATTTTCCACAGTCCTTCCGAGAAATACTCACCAAAAGAAAAGCACAGTTAGAAGCCCCTCTCCTTATTCCTTTGCAACGTTGGGTCCTGTTCCTAGAACAAATTCATGAGTTCTATTGATGAAGGTTTTCTTTGTTTAGATTCTGGGTACTGCTCCCCGGGATACAGATGAATGCTTCGAGCCTGGAGTGCCATTCAACTTTATCTCTGGATTTGAAGTTTTTAATAAAAGAAACTGGGCACAGAGAGATCTGTGCAAATTGGAAAATGAGCACCCATTCTTTCCAAGCTAACCAAATATTTGTTGGATCTTGGCAGCCAGAGCCAACTTTTTCCTCTGAAATACTGAGAGGTTATAAGTAACGGGAAGCTTCATTTTTCTGCAGGCCATAGCTCCTGTGAGAAGCTGGAGCTGCCTCTCAAAACCTGCAGTGTTCTCAGGGAAAGGAGAGTTGGGATTTTATATTCAAAGACTCCACTGAGAAATGGTTGGAGTGGAGTCAGGGGCTCTAATAGTGCTAACGTGCCCCCTCCATGCAGCAGTAGAGCTGCTCAATCCTCAGAGCACCTTCTCTGCCCCTGGTTTCCTGTAATGCCTTAGCTTAGTTTCCTGATTCCCAAATTTGAGGGTTAGTCAGCCTGACAGTACTGCCTCTCAGCTACTCACACTTGGGAGAGAGACTGAATTCACATGGGCACAAGAATATGCTCTCTACCTCATGCTTGTGATAAAATTGGTAGTTTCAAAAATGTGGCTATTCATTGAATCCTGGATCCTTTGTTAAATATTAGCTGAAATCCTCTTCAGCAGGTCTCCTTAGTTGTTTCACATGCTTGGGTTTGTGTATGGTTTATGGCTCTGATATTAAAGCTGCTGGGAACACAGTATCTCGGGTAAATAACCTAAACTTTATGGAGCGTTTAACCAAGAGAAAACTTAGAGCACATCCAGTCCAACCTCATCATTTCACAGAGGAGGAAATTGGGGTTGTTTCATTCATTCCTTTTTTTCATTTTACTCATTCAACATTTATTGTGCATGATCAACAGAGGTAGAGTAGCTCTTATCCTCACAGAGCTAGTCGCAGGGGGATTCCAGGAATATCAAGCCAACAGCATTGCTGCGGGCTGCTGAATGCACACCCCACAGCTAGAGTTGAATGTTAAGGGTAAGATGAAAGCATCTGCATTTTTAGTAAGCTTTCCAGGTGGTTGTTTATACAATAAACAATGCAATGGAGGAGGCAACCCATTTAACAGGACAGCACTGTAAAAAGCACTAAACAAAGAGTGGCTTCCAGTCCCCACCTGGAGACAGGACAGTGGGTTAAGCATTTCCTGATGGAAAGGGTGGATACCTGAGCTCATCCTGATGATTAAATTAATCTTTAATAATCAGAGGAAGGGTAGACCAGACAGGGAACAGAGCAAGTATGTGCAGAGCCACCAGGGTCACCCCAGGAGCTCATTGGAAAGGTGTTGCAGTTCTGGGCATTCTGGGCAATTCTTCACTGGCCCTGTACTGCAGCTCTTCTTGTATTACCATTGTCGAATTAGTATTACCATTGTCGAATTAGTTTGCAGAATTGTTGATCAAGGTTTATCAGTGTGTTTTTTGTTTGTTAGTTGGTTTACTTGAGACCTCTCAGAGCCTTTACTAAAGTGTACTGTGTTTCTCTAAAAGATGATGAAGTCTACATCACATCTGACATCCCAGCTTGTTAAGGAAGTGTATTTGCTAAGAAGAAAGATTATACTTTAACTAACAGCTTTTTACCTATCTCTAGAATTTGGAAATCTTTGGTTTGTGTACTTCCATTTACAATCTAGCCCCAAGACCTATAAATGTTAGAGGCAGGTCTGTAACAACTCATAGAGTCTAGAATCATTAGGTCAACCCCCCCCACCCCGAGTACCAGTAGAAAAGGTGTGTAGTGGAGATTCTAAAGTCCATGAAAACTCTTTAGGGAGTGTCGGAACATCAGCAAATACCTTGACAGTTGCCAGACAGCAAATGGTGTGCAATACAAATATTTGTTGAAGTTTTATACTTTTAAAACAAAATGATGCATTGTTATTTCTAATCCAAGAGCTTCCTGACTTGGCTGTGTTCTTCAGTCCAAAGTGAACATCTGTAGAACATGTCCCTGGGTATGGTACAGGGAACATTTGTACAGCTCAGTCCTTAGTGTTTCCCAAGTATATAGCGTGACCCATTTTACTGAAGAGTTGCTTCATGGAATGCCCCTTATCCTCTCCTCTGCATCTGCATGGCATATTAGGCTAACAGTCTCCCTGGAGTACTATGAGGCACATCTGTGTAACCCAACTGCAGCTGGGTCTTCTATCATCACTCCAAATCATCTCTCTGGCTGGTACCCTGTGCTCACGTCTGCTTAGACTTTCAAATGACCAGATTTCTGTCCTCAGAAAAGGTTTATGTCTGAGGCTAAGGGCTCATGATGGAAAAGACCCATTTGTGCTTCAGGCCCCCATGATCACGTGAGAAATCCAGAGCTTATTCACTGACTGCTATCCAATCCAGTTACTTTCTCTGATATCCAAGAGGATCCAAGATACAGAATCAGTTATTTGTCCAAGGTAACAGCTAATAAGTGAGACAACCAGAACAAGATTTTTAGGTTCCTGCTTCCTCTGTGATCACTTTTCCTCTGTCCCACCTCTTCTAGGATTCTAGCCCTTATCAAAACCTGCTCTCTCTTCAATAGATTTTAGGCTGCTAGGCTGAGCTCTGATTTTTTGGCTTGAGGTTGGTGCTGCTCCAGTCATGCAAATTTCTCCATGACAAAGGCAGCATGGTAAAATGTGAAGAGCACTGGTCTGGGTGTCCTGAGACCAGAATCTAGTTGCTTATTATAGCCAAGTCACTGATGATTAGACCTTGAGCTTGAGAGTGAGAAGACCTCAGAAATAACTCCATTGACCATTTTCCAATGGTCAAAACCTTTTAAATGTTAGAGGCAGGTCTGTAACAACTCATAGAGTCTAGAATCATTAGGTCTTTTAAATGGTTTTGACCACATTGATCTTCAATTTCTTCATTTATTCAACAAGGACCATACCTGAATGACAGGGTTATTGGGGAAATTAGGTGCCTATCACATGGTTGAACCTTGCTTAATAAATGTTGGTTTCCCTTTTCCAGCTATTAAGATTTAAGGAGTTGAAGCAGAAGGTCTATATACCTCTGATATCCACTTGTGCTATCACTTGGCTTCCTATCCCAGAATTTTCTCCAGGATCCATGATTGCTTTTCTTTTTGGGTCATTTCCTTCCTCAGCCAAAGTGTGTTCATTGGAAAGTTTGCTATGAAATGTCCGTCACCTTCCCAATTGCTAGTCAGTCTACCTAGCAATTGGTACACTAATGGTTCACCAAGAAGATAGATACAGGGCCTGCCCGGTGGCGCAGCGGTTGAGCGCTGGGTTGTGAAGCTGCCCGCAGTCTCTGCAGCCCCGGTTCGATCCCTGGCTGTGCCCCGGCCACCGGAGGAGGGTCCCACATGGCGCGCAGACCTCTCCTGCCGCCCGCTGCTCCCCTCAGCAGTGTACTTCGGTCCTTCTGCCTGCTCTGCTCCCCGCTCTGGATCTGGTGAATTCTCTCACCCTCCCGCGCTTCTGACTGTACCCAGTGCATGTATAAACAAAACAAAACAAACAAACAAAATAAAATAAATAAAAAAAAAACATGCCTCATTAAAAAAAAATGTTAAAAAAAAAAGAAGATAGATACAGAAAGCAAGTTGTGACAAGATTGACTTCTGTGCTCCTCCAGAAGAGCTCTGAAGTCAATGGAACAGGTCATCCTGAAGCAAGGGAACCACAGTGATCATGCAGGCTGTAGAGTCTCCATGCAAAGAGGCTGCAGATACCCAGAACAATACCAGTTTCCTTTCTTGATTTCATGTCCCATGGTCTGCAACCTCAGGGGATGGTGCAAAAAGCAGAGCACTTGGGGGTAATGGGGAGGAATAGAAACAAACAGTGAGAAAATAAAGGGAAAATTCTGCACAGACAGAAAGCAGCAACTCTTTTGTTTGTAAGTAACAAAAACCAACCTGAATGCTAAAGTAGTGAAGTGAAAGATATTGAAAAGACCTGGAGTACAAATGTAAGGAGATAGTAGGAATGGAACTTAAATGCTAACCCAACTCCCCACCTCTCATCTTTCATCTCTGCTCATGTTGACCTGTCCTTATCTCCTGTCTCGGCAGACCTGCCCCCTCTGCTTCTCTGATGCATGGAATTGGCAAATGATGACCATCCCACATTCTAAGGCATATGTCTTCCCAGCATAAAGAGAGAAAGTAAACCAGCTAGTGTCTCTCTACACACAGAAATGGGTAGAGATGTAGACAATATAGATGTAAATAGACACAGGCAGACAGAGATATGAAGATATATCCTATCAATCTGGATTTCCATTGCACAAAGAAAGGCTCTAAATGTGCCTATCTTGGCTGATATGTGGTTTCTTAATGAACTAGGACCCCCCATATGAGTGAACGGTCAATAGGGGGGGTGGTTATATGATCCTGGAATATGTACTAAAAGGAATGTCCACTGCAATCAACAAGTTGGTCTCTCTGAAACGCAAAATCATAACACTGACTTCAAAAGGAGGCCAACAGTTCCAGGATTGCCTTATACCAATATAACTAGGTTGTGAAACTTGGCCAATACGATACTTATCCTATCTGGCTGTTACTAAGCAGATCTGTGTCAGGGAACGTATTACCATGAGTTTTTGCTGCAAGCTGGAAAAGTTTAGCACAAGACTGCCTGTGTTTGGATAACATGCACTGCGGCCAAACAAAAATAAGCTTCCCTAGGACAGTAAGTAGAAGAAAGATGGATGTTTCTCTTGGCTACTCCATAGATCTCAGAAATTTGATTCACACAGGGCCCATCCAGACCAAACTTCTTTATATAATACCTGACATCATTCTTTAACTCATGGCTTTATGGCAAATGAGAAATGGATTTTTAAAGAAAGAGTAAGCCTACAATCTATAATCCATCTAATTGGTCACATATGTATATACACAAGCAGCAAAAAATATAAAAGGGGTATAATTAAGTCTCCTTTTGTTCCAACTAAGAAGCAAGTGATGACCTTAACCAGGTGTCCAAGATAATAGCCTCTCTGTGGTTGTGGTCAGTATCTTGGTATCTCATGCAGGTTGGTTTGTGACTTGATGCCACATCTTGATTCAGGTGCTCTTCTTTGTCTCTGCATTTATCCAAAATAAAGTTTTTAAGAACTATGTCTTTAGCAGAAGGTCTTCATAGAAGGTTCTAGTACCCTCAGCTAGTTCTCTACAAAGTCAGGCTTTGTGTAGTTTTTCCACTCTATAACTCTCTCCTGGACACACCAGGTCTATAATTATCCTTTGGCAATTGCAGTCTCTTTGTGGGACCAATGTTCTTCAGAGGGACAATATGAGGACAGTCATTGGTTGGAGTGGAGTCAGTGTTCTGCTTCTAGGGTTTTGCTGTCTAATCATTTCATTCAAAAGTTAGCAAACATTTATGGGTATCTATAGACCAAACACTCTTCTGAGCACAGTACATAGTCTTCCTTCTTGCAATATTTCCTCAGTATGTGATCTATCTTCAGTATTATCTATTCAGAAATAGAAAAAAATTCTTTAAGAAGAAAGAGTAGGCAGAGGGATTTTGAGAAGGAGAAGGAAAGAAATTTGCTGCTGATAACTAGGGCTGTTTATACTCTATATACTTTACTTTTTCTATCTAAATACAGCTTATGACTCAAGAATCATTGGATTTAAGGACAGTGTATTGGGCTGCTGGTGCTTCCATTCTGATCACTGTTTATTGCCTTCACTGAAATTAGAGGTGAGTTTGGCAATTCTAATTCACCAGGAGGGTAAAATTTAAAAGGCAAAAATATATTAATAATAGCCATCAAAGAATGAGGGCTAACTAAGCTTTCCTTCTCACTACAATCTGTATACAATAATTTAAGTTTTTGTTTTATTTCTTTGATACAAATCAGGTATCTCTGATAAATGTTCCCCCACTGACTTTATAATTACGATTTAAAACTTGGAAACAAGGGATGTGTGTGTGAGAGAGAGAAAGTGTGTGTATGTATTGGGAGAAAGTGAGGAAAGAAGTTTTAATAGGGAAAAC
Organism: Talpa europaea; assembly: GCF_964194135.1. NCBI lineage: Eukaryota > Metazoa > Chordata > Mammalia > Eulipotyphla > Talpidae > Talpa > Talpa europaea. The sequence continues at coordinate 34,238,792 of NC_140074.1, forward strand.
ATTTTTTATTGATTTACTTCTCAAAATATGTGTGGTGCACATATGTGGTGGGGGAGGAAATGCAAGTAAATACAATCTGGGGCACCTCTCTTAGCTAGTAGGCTTTCCACACATGAATGTGCACACTATAAAGGATCTGATCAGGTATTCCTGTGTACTTGGGCCCTGAGGCTGGGAGTCGAGAACCTCATAGGGATGTTGTAAAATTTGAATGAGGTAACATAGTGATTGTTAATCTTTAATGTGCGTTTGAAATTTGTGAAGTTCTTGATGAAATACACTTCTGGTTCAGGAGTTCTGATGAAGGACTGGAGTTTCTGCATTTCAAACTAGTTCTCAGCTGACCAGGTGATGCTGGTGCCGCTGACATGGGACCGCACTTTGAGAACCAGATACAAAGACAAAGACTGACATCAAAATCAAGAAGTGGACGTCACCATACATACCAGACTGCATTAATCTAAACTCACTGGCTACACCCCCCCCACACACGGACTATTCCATTCACACCCTGCCGAAACCCATCATTTGCGTCTTAGTAAGGAAACAGTGGAGACTTAAATACACACCCTTTATATTTCTTGCCATCTGCTTACTCCATTATTTAATAGATCCCTAGAAGTTCAAAATTTTCGGGACTTTTGGTTAAAACGCTCATCAAACATTATTGCTGGCACACACAAAATATGTTTAGCAATTTGCTACAGATGTCAATGTGTGTGCACAAAAAGGTAAACATGTCCCCTCTGAAAGGAAGAAAAGTTCTACTTAAAGGAAAGTTGTTTTCTGACATTTTATGGAGTTAATTTTTCACATGTTCAAATATTTATGATACCTAATATAGTCGACACTCTGGGCCCATTCCATGTGATTTGGGTTATCCATCTCTGAGTTACTTTCTCCCTGTTTAAGGCAAAGAGCTACCCTTAGACACCAGGAAATATGAAACCAGAGCAGAAGATAAGGAAACTACTGTAGACCCATTCCCATGTTTCTCTTTGCTCTGAAGCATTCTCCCAACATATTTGTCCTCCCTTACGCCAGCTTCCTTTCTGAAGAATAATTTATTCTGTGCTGCCACAGGACTTGGGGGTGTGCCCTTTTGAAAGTTTATTATAATTACTTGCTCTTTTTTTCTCCCCTAGCCCACTATTTCGCAAGCTCCTTAGAGAGAGTCTATGCCTTATTTATCATTCTATTTCTTGGGCATAGCTGTGTTGCTCATGGAAAAACGTGCTCAGTAGACATTGTTGAGTTGAGTTTAACTGTACTCATGCATTGGATTGCAGATCAATGAAAACATGATTTGGGATATGGTTGGGACAGGGACAGGGACAGATCTAGAATGCAGAAATGTGAGAGAAGGTCACCTGTGCAGGGAACTACAAATACTTCAGTCTAGCTGGTGTGCACAAAGTAAGTAGGACAGGAAGGTAATTGGAAGACAGATCCTTGGGGGCTACGGGCCCTCACCAAATAGTTTGGAATATATGCTATGATATCTGGAGAAGCATAAAACTATTTTAAACCCCTGACATGATGTTATTTGGTATATAAGAAGAACACTGGCAGTAAAACAAAGGATAGATTATTGCAGATTGAGACTAGAGATGGAGATTTAATGATCAAGACCCTGGTCCTTGAATGGTTGGAAGGATAATACTAAATGGATCTGGAGTAAATGTGCAAATCTGCCAACATCTCTGGTATCATCCAGGGGCTATCCAAAGATATTTAATAATTGTTCTTGAATTTTGACAGCCCATGGAATCATATTTGAAAAACAACAAAAACTGGCCTCTCCTGCAAGATATGAAAAATTTATTTTGTGCTAAAACCCATAAACTTATTTAAGATCCTGGAGGTGGCCATTTTGGCAAAATAAATTTCCCATCAGCCTACTTGATTTCACTTCCTGCCTTTCATGAAGTATATGTATAGAGAAAGCATGAGACTCCCCACTGGGTTCTGCATTCATGCGCATCTGCCGTCCAATTTACAGCTTGCAAAGGAGGTGTTAATTAGTTGGCAGAAGCACCTGAACAGGGAGTCCTGGGTTGGCTGAGGGGGTGGGAAGGTCTCTGGCATTTCCTTATTCACATAGGCAGGAAAGAAGAAGAAAGAAAACTCACATTGCTGTCCAAAATGGCAACCTACAAGCCAAGACAAGTGGTGCAATTATAGCAGGTACCTCTTTTTTTCTAAAAGGAGAGCATATTTCCGCTTTTGTGTGATTAATTACAAATTAGTATCAATGCTCATAAGAATTTATTAGAAGTTTTAGCTTCACATATTACTCTCTAAATTTTAATAATCCTTCAGAGAAACATGGGCAAGTTTTTGCTATTGAGTGAAGTAAACAATATTAAAGAAGGATTAAGTCAAATTTCTACAGGATAAAAGGAAGAATATGTCTTCTACAAGAAAGGGCAGTGATCCAGAAGGAGGAGAATCTAGGAAGTGGAGGGTAGAAAGGGGAAGTCACAACTCCAGGTGGAGCAGAAAGGATTTTTCATTTGTGGTCAATAAAAACGAGTTGGCTGAGTTGAAGTTGGTGGTTCCAGGCAATCATTTGTAGGGAGGAAAGAGAAGCTAAATAAAATGTTCTTCAATTTTTATGTCAACAAAATGCATCAAATCTCTGAAACGCAAAACAAATAAATACTTGATGAAACATAATGAAGGCAGAGTAACAAGATGTCACCTAGTAAAACATTTTCATTTATGGATGCCTTAATGAGGCAGAGAGAGGGAAAGTAACTTTCCCCAGCATGTAAATGGTGGAATTATATCTTGAACAGTTCCTGACATCCTGTCATTCTTTCCAGTACACTGTATTTATTTTTTAAAGTCTTCAGAGCACACACATACAGTACCCCCAAATCTGATCCAACACAACTCTTAACAGTACTGAGATGTACAGCAGTACTGCAGAAGTAACACAGGCCAAAGAAAGGCATGGCCAGAAAAAAGACATACAAAGTGAGAAACACTCAGTTCTTAGGCCTCCAGTGACCAAGAGAAAATTAACCCAGAAGTTAGTTATAAATGTTGCGTATGCCAAAGTGATCAAAGATATTGTAAAAAATCCAGAGGTTCTCAAATTACTTACATAAAGAATATATGCAGACTGTGTTCTAATTTGAAAGATGCCATTGAACTTTCAAAAAAATACAGCTTTCACAGAAGCAATGCAAAAAGAAGAAAGCAGCATAAATTGAGCTTTTAGCACCCCCAGCAAGCACTCTTTCAGGCTGCCAAGGTACAAAATACCTTCATAGAGAGAAGAGACCTCCTTCATCCAGGATGGTTGCACCTGTCTCCTAAGGAAGCTGTGGAGTCAAAACAGAAAGAAAGTCAAGGATATTCAGTGAGGAAGACTAATGAGGGCAGGGTGTCTCTTAAAGATCAGAGATCTTTTTTCCCCCCAAGATTTATTTATTTATTTATACAAGCACTGGGTACAGTCAGAAGCTCCGGAGGGTGAGAGAATTCACCAGAGCCAGAGCGGGGAACAGAACAGGCAGACTGACGAAATACACTGCTGAGGTCTGCGCGCCATGTGGAACCCTTGCCAGCGGCCAGGGATCGAACCGGCACTGCAGAGGTTACAGGCAGCTTCGCAGCCCAGGGCTCAACCACTGCGCCACCAGGGAGGCCCAAGATCAGAGATCTTGAAACTGCTTCAGCAAACCTTAATTTACTGCTCCCATGTGAAGTCAAAACATGATATGTTTTCCAGACACACAACTCAGGGAGAGAAGAATTCTGCAGGTATATAATTAAGAGCAATTAACAAGGGCTAAAAGGGAGCAGGATAGAATGTAGAACCAACTTCAATGGGTAATAACTGCCCTAGAGAACAATAGGATTTGGCCAACTGAGTTCTCCTTGTACCCTATGCTCAAAGGCTTAAAGACAGAAATTGGAAAATCAAAGGGGATTTTCTTACTCAAATTTACCAAATATTTTCTCTGCAAATTGTCCTAATTCCCATTTTCAGGCCAGTCTGGCATGTAGTACATTTTCAAAAATGTTTACTAATAAAGGAACAAAGTGAAATGAAATGATGAAGGAAATTTATGTATTTCCTGTCTGTCTCCATCCCTTAGATAAGTTTTTTTTTTTTTTTTTTTTTTTTATAGAGGCATGCTTTATTTATTTGTTTGCTGGTTTGTTTGTTTGGTTTCTACATGCACTGGGTACAGTCAGAAGCGCGGGAGGGTGAGAGAATTCACCAGAGCCAGAGCGGGGAGCAGAGCAGGCAGAAGGACCGAAGTACACTGCTGAGGGGAGCAGCGGGCGGCAGGAGAGGTCTGCACGCCATGTGGGACCCTCCTCCGGTGGCCGGGGAGCAGCCGGGGATCGAACCGGCGCCGCAGAGGCCGCGCGCAGTTTCGCAACCCAGCGCTCAACCGCTGCGCCACCGGGGAGGCCCCCTTAGATAAGTTTTGAGGGCATTGGCAGAGGTAGAACAGGTTACCTTTGGTTAAAAATAAGTCCTTTCTAGTTGTCTTGTACTGGCCCAAATAGCCCATAAAACCTAGCAAAGGAAAACCATGTTGATATTTCCTTTGCTTAGGATTCATTAGACATTAAAAAGGATAATGGAACAAAGGTATCCTATAGCCTATATGAACAAGATGTTTATTAGAGAGTTGATTCAAATCCAAGATCTTCAACTAACTAGCTTGCAACTTTATGAAAACTACACGCTCTTTCTGAGTCTTAATTTGCTCATCTACAAAATAGATCTGAATTATACAGATTTGCAATGGGAATTAATAAGATTATGTCCCTAACTGGCTATAGTGAACAACCTGAGATAGCGAGCTAATAATTTCATTTGCCTAAATGTGTGTTTTGGAATCAGTTTATCTTGGAGGACTCACCAGGAAATTTCATTGCTAAAAATTAGATGTTCTAAACTTGGGAGATTTATTAGGACTTTTTATGGCCAAGGTGGGTGTTTGGCAATGCCTACTTCTAAAAGTTTTCAAGTTAAAGTTATTGTGGCTAGGTTCTATGATGTCAACCTTTGAAGCCATTCATCCATTTTTTTGGAGTATTTCCAATTTAGGTTTTTTACCCTTTCTAGTTTTTTTTCTTTTTTCTTTATTGTAGTGACATATACATAACAAAACTTACCATTTAAGAGTACAGTTTAGTGGCATTAGACACATTCACACTGTTGCATAACCATCACCACTGTTCATTGCCAGGGCGTTTTGTTCTACCAAAACTTCAGTGCCTATCCAACTATGACTTTCCCTTCTTTCCTACCCCAGCCCCTGAAAACCACCATTCTGACTCTGCGAATTTGACTAATCTCAGAACCTCATATAAGAGGCATCATAGAATATTTGGCTTTTTGTTACTGGTTTATTTCTTGACATAAATGTCTTCAGAGTTCATAAAAATCTAATCATGTGTCTTTATCAAGGCTGTATGATATTCAATTGTATGTATTCCACCTTTGGGTTATTGTGAATAATACTGCTATGAAATGGGCATACACCTGATTTATTTTTTAAGGAAAAGATTTGTTCATAGTTGCTTCCCTGATCTATCTCTGATAATAGTTATGTTGGCTTTCCCTTTAAACATATCGCATGCTCAGATTTTTATACACACTCAAAAATATCTGCCCTAATCACCAGTTTAGTTAGCTGTTGAAACATGAATTTGCAATGAGCTAAAAACCACTGCAGATCTGCAGTCCAGGTAGTTGTCAGAAAGTATAATCTGAATTTTATGTGGCATAGTACCCATTCAAAGATCAGTTGAGAAGTTTACCTAGTTAAGGAGAGCTTCTTGAAGTTTTCAAATCTGTTCCTAAATTAAGCCAAATCCCACCCCAATTATATATCTTTAGCATCCATAAAAGTAATTTGTCTGCATTTTCTTTGGTTAAAGGGCCAGACTAATTTTTCTTATGTGTGGTCTCATGAAACTATTGTATTTGTTGGTGGATATTGTGCAGGATATTTGTCATTTTCTCTTGCTGTTCCCTCTTTAAGAGGATCGGTGGGAGAAATTGTTCTCTGGTGTCAGTTGTGCTTTCCTAGAGTTACTGGTTTAATTTTTTTTTTTTGTATGGACACAGAATTGTGTAACAAAATGTATTTTGATCATTGCTTTGGCTACTAGGAAGTTTATATCCAAATTTGCTCCCCATCTGAAAAAAAGCATGGAAATATATAACATGCATATTTGTAGTAAATGCTCTCTGACTTTGTCCTACATTTTTTACCAAGGCTCTCCCTTTGCAATGATTTTCTCACTTACTCTTTGTTGCTGTTGTGTAATTTACCCTGAGAGATGGGGGGAGGGGGGGAGGGAGATTTCATTTTTTAAAATTAGATTGGATCATTCAAAATTACTGATTTCAAACAGTGGATACCAATTCTAACTAGCTACCATTAATAAATTAATTCAAAAAGGAATTCATGAGAAGGCTAGTAGCTTAGTTCACAAAATTATTGGGAAAGGTAGAGAATGGGTCTTGAAAAATAGAATCCCAGAGAAGTTGGGCAATCTGAAATACAGGCAGGCCTGTATAAGAGGGTGCAGGACTGTGCAGGGGCCGGTTGTGGGGGTGGGAGGAGGAGGAAAGCAAAGTAAAAGAATCAATCTGCAAGAGAAAGGGTTTTGCAGCTGCTTTAAGGGAAAAAACTCTTAACCCCCATTACTTGTCTTTTACTCTGATTGTTTCCTCCAGTGAAACCCTCTCATCTGTGCAGGCACAGGCACTTTTCAAGAGATTTCAAGCCCTTTGTCCCTTCCACATTACAAAGTACTTTTTATTATTTGAAGTATGGACTTTACTGATGATGAGAACATTTCACTTGATACCCCCAGTCCACGCTGTAGCAAACAGCCTTCCACAGTATAGCCCACAGTCCGTTTTCCAGGTTGCCTCTCCAGGTTGTTGTCTTCATGTCTGTAGCAAGGTGCTCACTTGTCTAAACTGCTTCTGATGACTTCATCAAGAGAGTCCTGCAGTTAAAACAATGACCATCCTCTTTGGGGGATGCAGTTTATTGCCCACCCTTTGCTGTCTGAGCACCCCCCTCCACCCAATACACACACGCTGACTCAGGGGCTCACAAACTAGTCTTCATCTCTGTAAAGAACTGACCTTTAGAAGAGTTCAGGTAAATACACATGACCTCGTACTGTTACAAATAGAAAGCATCCCCTTCTCATTCAGGGGGCTGGAAATTCCACTGCCCTAGTTCAGTTTGAAAGAAGCTCATCCAGAGCCTGTATAGTGATACTCAAGAGTTTACTGGAATTGAGTTCCTAAAGTAAATACTGTATTATCACATCTAAAGCTTTTGATCCTGCCCCCTTTATATTCAGCACACACCCAAAGAAAGCATATCACAATGGGATATTATGTGTGGAACCAGAGAAAAAGGAAATAAGTCAGAATTTATCTGCCCTATACACTAGAGGATGTTTCCTGAACAGAGAACTTGAAAACGCATTCCCTTTTGTAGGTAAAAAGCTGATATTCTATTCGCATTGTGAGTGTGACTGTACCCTTTGCCTTCCATGTTCACCAAATAACCTGCAAATTAAAACTTGATTTCCCATGTAGATTTTCATTCTAGGGAAGAATACATTGACATGTTGAAATGATCTGGCCTCCTTGCATGTTCTAAAGCTTGCTGTAAATAAACATTGACATAGGTACAGTAAACCCTTTTATGAGTTTAGTCTGTATGGGATCATCCCCTATGACTGCACTAAGGTGATTCCATCTCTAGATTTGTAAAGCTGAGTATCCCACATTGATGCAAAGGTCCATCCACTGCCACTCACTGCCATCCTGTGGAAATAGTTGACAGGATTTGTGAATAATAATAACACTTACCATTTATCAAGCATTTACTATATGACAGGCATTATTTTGCATACCCTTTTGTTAAAAAAAGAAATTTAACCTTTTTGATCCTCACAACATCCCTATCAGATAGGCAGTAAAATTATTGCCATTTTACAGATGAGGATACTGAGGCACAAAGGAGTTAAAAAGCTTGCCCAAATGGTAGACTTGCCCCATGCCAGGCAGTCTGTCTCCCAAGATTGCACTTTAGAGAGTCATGCTATAGTGCCTCCAAGGATTGATGACATTTATATCTTTGCTCTACAACAGTTTTATTTTGGACAGACTGCAAATAGCACATCTGGAAATTCTTCATCTGAAGTCATTAGATAGAAGCTCTGTCTAGTGGTTTAGAGCTGCTTTGATACTGGAAAGCAAAGCAAAGCAAAACAAAATGGGGAAAAAAAAAAACAATCCAATTCATGTGGTATATGCCAGTTATTCTCAAACTGCCAAAGTCATGCCTTCAGCATGAAAACTGACCAAAGAGAATGAACCAGCAAATACTAGGCACATTGAAGGATCTCTCCAGGGGAAACACTTCTTAATTAACTCAAATGATGGTCCTAGACTTCAGCCTCTGCACGCACAACTCCTCACCTGTGGTCTGTGATACATCTGCTTTGACAGACACCACACATATAGGGAGTATGGAGAGGGAACTGCTAATATCAAACTCAAACAAGGGAAGGATGACAACATGGTGGACCCTTCTGCCAAGGTCACCCCCCTCAGTGGCTCTCCTGGATTCATTGTGAGTCAGGTATTCCCATGTATTAGTGAATAATGCTGCTTGCCTTGGCTTTCTCCATTCTGATTCATCAAAAGTGTTTACAGCACAAACTAGAGTCTAATCCATTGGACCCATTCTTTCTTTGCTCTTCTATAGCAAGATTCTGAGCTTTTTCATAGAATTTCAGAATTTGAGCAAGATAGAATTCCACTACCATAACTTCCACAACTGAAGCCCAGGTCTTGGGCAAATAGAGTGAAGCCTGTGTTGGGAGATCTCCATCCATCTGGAGGTCATTCTTCCCAAGGGACAAAAACCAAACCACTCAATTAGACTCTCCTGTCATCCAGGGTTCACTCTGTCTCTGCTGCATGAATAGTCGCCAAGTCCAAGTGTACTCTTCTCCATTAAGCTGCACTGCCTCTTTTATTTAGTGTCTATATACTTAATTTTATACTTTGTGGTGTTGGAATATAGGATTCCTAGAGCTAGAATTGGTTTCCCTCAATAATAAAGTGTACAAGAATACTTACTATCACACAGATTAGAAACATTCCACAATGTAACTTGCAGCTTCCTATCTGAACAGTTGTGCCTGAAAATAAAGCGTGGAGCTACTGGCCTTGGCCCCGGTTTCTGCCTCCCAGGCATCCCTCAGTATAGTCCCCACATGGGTTCCCATTGCACCACCCATTGCACTGGTTGTGTTTCCCTTCACCTGATGATATCTCAGCTTGCTGGATCCTCTCCTAATCTGGGAACAAGTGTTTGTTTCTGATTCTCCAGCTTTCTGCAACCCCCTCATTAATCCATTATTCCTCTCTTAACTACCACCACAGCTGACCCCTAAGGCCCCAGTCACTGCTGACCTAGCATCTCACAGAGAGAGCTGAGCTCCCTGTATTTTCCTTCCCATCGACCATACTCTTTGTGTGACTCATTGCTTTTTATTTCAGTATCTCAGCTTTAGAGACAAAAATGCCTGTTGGGGATGTGGACAGTCCCCCTACCCTGTCAGTCTTTAAATAACAGGTTTTTACCTTTATGCCTAATTTAGCAATCAGTCATTTTGCTCAATTTAAAATGTATTTATTGAGTTGTTTTGTTGCTTACAAAATAATACATACCTATGCCAAAAATTCAAAAATATGTAATACAATTGTGAAGGTTCTTATTATTCACATCCCCTTGAGACAATCATTCTTTGTAACAGTTTCATGTATATACATATATATGTTTGGTGTATATATAATATACAGTGATTATATTTTTTGATTATATATACTTCAGTTTCTTAACATTGTAATAGAGTTATCCTATATGTATGTATAATATACATAACCTATTTTGTTTTGGGATTTTTTCCACTTAAAAATACCTACTTGAACATCTTTTCCTATCTACACATAAAAATCTACCTCCTTTTAAAAAATGTTCCATAGTCTTCCATTGTTTAAATATACCACAATCTATCAGCAAAAACCTAATGATGAACATCTGTTTTGTTTTCAATTAAATTGCTATAACAATGCACAGTGAACATCCTTAGACTTTAATCCTGCTTAATTGTGTGTATTTCCATAAAGCTTAGATTTTTTGGTATGGCAAGGCACGTTTGAGCCTCAGTTCTTTTTCTGTAAAATGGGAATGATTATAGAAGGTTGTGAGAGACAGATGAGGCCATTAACACTGCAGAGGATGTGTGTTATTTAGCTGCCTAGTATACACACCTCTAACTATTTTGGGAATTCTCTACTTTATGAATCTTGGTTGAAAATGGACTTCCTACCATTGGAACTATGTAAAATGCCAGATACCTTCCCACCTCCTTTGCACCCTGCAAAATCATATGACTTTGACCCCACCAAAGAGATGTGCTCACAGTACATTTTGACTCTAGAGTTAGTGACACAGCAATCAAGATCAGGAGCACAGTCACTCTCACTCTTTGATGGCTGTGGCAGTAACTGTGAAAGCACGATAAGTTCCCATCAGAGAAACAACAGTGGTGCAAGCTGTAAATTGAATGCGTGGTGACTGACAGCAGTAGGGACTTCTTCATTAGAATAGTTCTCAAGCATGGCTTTGGACATTGGACATTGTTTCTGGCATCTTAACCTTAAGCTTCATTTATCAGACATCCTGACAACTCTGAATTACTCAAAATTCTATGAATAAAGTCATTTTCTGGTTAAATTAGCCAGGGACATTTTCTGTTGCTTATAATTAGGAACATTGTCTACTACTAATATGCATAGCTATAAAACACCATATGAAGATAAAGGACATAGCTGATGCTCCTGGTGGCCTCTCCAACAATCATTTCTCTTTCTTTCTTACTAACAGGCTGGATATTTGACCCAGTTTCAGTAAGGTGATGTGAAGAATAGTGTTCTCCAAACTTCTGGGAAAGAGTTTCATCCCTTCTTAATAAGAAAGAGGTATGTAAAGAGGAAATCTTGGCTGCTGCTTCCTTCCTTTCTCCTTGGGATGCTGTTGTGTGAAAATGAGTAGCTTGGGTTGCTGGCAGCTATTCTCTTATCCTGAGGAGAGATGTTGCCCACACACTGGGGATGAAGTACAAAGTTCAGAAATGCAAAGGGCCATGATACATGTGGATCTGGAGGAAGCTTGAACACTGGGATTTTAAAAACAGCTTTATTGAGGTCTACTCACATAGTGTAAAATTTACGCATTATAATTGTAAATCTGCTTACATAAGAAAATACCAGTATCCTCCACTTGTTGAAAGTTCAAATTACCTATTCTCACTAACCAAAAGAAATGGGGAGAGGATTTTCGATTTTATGACAGGAGTTCAACAGCCAAAATAGCTTCAGGTTTTGCTTTATGGTGACCATTCTAGAGACAATGTGCCCCCCACGGAGCAAGTGTGCCACTGCCTCCCGCCTTCTCCCCAAGAATTGTTTTATTCAGGTTGTATATTTATCGTATCATTCACACTTTTAATTTATGTGTTATTTTAGGTTTTATGTGTTATTTGGTATGATTTAGTAGGTCATTTTGGAAGTCTGAGAATGCTCAAAATTTTTTTCATATAAATAGTATTCACTTCTTTGCTTTACTCTATTTTGGCTTCATTTTCATAGGAATGCTCTACTTTCAGCTCAGGGGAAACCTGTATGTAGACTTGTGCCACCATCACCACATCCAGCTCTAGAACATTTCCATTATCCCATAAATTTACCTTCTACTCATCCTTGTACGTTCCTCTGGCCTTAGATGCCACTGACCTGGTTTCTCTCATTTATCGTCTGTGGATATCCACATTATAGATCATATGGAGTATTTTATCTCTGACTTCTTTCACTTCTCATGATAATTGTTGAAGTTCATCCTTATTATAGTATGTTCTTTTTTCCCATTTTTTTAATAATTTTTTTTAATTTAGATCTTTTACATCATTGTGTAATGCCCGTAAAATTCCCACCACATCATGCGTGAACCATCACCATAGTCCCTCGTGCTCTTCTCTCCTGTTTTGATTCCTTTTACTCCCCATCCCTCACAGAATGTCTCTTATTTATGGTTTCCTGATAGTTTTTTAAATTATTATTTTTTTTTCCTGGATCTCTTTTTGGTCCCCCTACATTCCTCCTTGTAGCGGCGGGAAAAGCACAGGGCAGGATCTCTATGACCCAAGCAGATGGGATAAGGAGGAGTCATAAGAACCCTCGGTGGCTTTTTCAGGCTTTTATTGGGATTTACCAGGTGCACGGCAGGCAGGGGTACCGGGGGCCTGGGTAGGGGTGCCCGAGGCTGGCAGGCCTCCCAACCCCCAGCGAGTCTTCACTCTTTCTGGGCTCTCTGGTGTTCTCTCTGGCCTAGTTTCCTCTCTTCTCATCTCTCTTTGGCTCTGCTGGCATCCCCATGATGCCGCCCTTATAGCCCGGTCTCAGCCCAGATGTACCCACTTACATATGGCCACACCCTACTCCAGGTGCGGCCATCAGGCATGCATTCAGGACCACAGATCCATCATCAAAGCCAACGGCGGGAGGGCAGGAAAGCCTGATACTTTACTTACCCCACACATGAAATCATTCATGTTCATTTTTAATGGTGAACATTATTTCGTGGTATGAATATACCACTTTTTGCTTATTGATTTATCTGATGGTAATTTGGGTTGTTTCCAGTTTGAGACTATTATTACAGTGCTGCTGTGAACATTTTCTTACAGGCATTTGTGTGGAAACATGTTTATATTTCACTTTGGTATATTTGTAGGAGCAGAATTGTGGATCATATGGTAAGTTTAACTTTTTAAGAAACTGCCAAACTATATTCCAATATGTACCATTTTACATTCCTGCTTGCAGTGATTTAGGGTTCCATTTTCTCTCCATTTTCCCAAAACTGGGAATTAACCAGTGTTTTTTAACTTTAGCTACTCTGATGTCTGTGTAGTGGTAGATCATTGTGGTTTCAATTTGCATTTCCTTAATAACTGGCGATATTGAATATCTTCTCAGGTGCTTATTAGCCATTTGTATATCTTCTTTGGAGAAATGTCTACTCGAATATTTTGCCTATTTTTAAATTGGAGTGTTTGTCTTCTAATTGGTGACTCATAAGAGTTCATTAAATATTTTAGATGAAAGTCTTTTATCAGATATAAGACATGGAATATTTTCTCCCAGTAAAAAGTAATGACTTTTTTCATTTACTTGTTGGCATTTTTGAAACACAAATGCTTTTAATTTTGATATAAAATATTGTGTAATTGGCAGATGCTTCATATTTGTAAAATATCATTTTTCATTTCAAGGATTGTGCTTTTGTGTCATATATAGAAATTTTGTGGCCAGCCCGAGGTCTCAAAGGCTTTTGCCTAGGTTTTCTTCTGGAAGTGTTTTAGCTTTTGCTCTTAGATTTAGATCAATGATTCATTTTGAGTTGGTTTTTATGTATGTCCTGAGGTTTTATTTCTGGATATCCAGTTGTTCCTACATCATTTGTTAAAAAAGACTATAATTTTTCCACCTATTTGTCTTGACATCTTTGTTGAGTGGGCACTGGAATTTTCAAATCTCCCCAGGGGCAGTCAAAGTCAAGATCCAAAATGCCTGAAGGTGCTAGCATTGCAAGATCTTCTGCCTTTCCCTATGAGACAAAGATCTTAATGCATTCTATAATCCAAAATGCTTTCCTAGCCTGATGAGAGTCTTTGGGATTTTTCCATGAAATTTTTGCAAATTCTGTCATTACCTATCTGCACAAAAACCTCTGGAGGGAACAGATTATGCAAAAGTGATCTTAAACAACCACAACCTGTGTGTATGGAATTGTTCTATTATACCCTGCATGAGTCACATCTATGCCTGCTTTTCCCATTAGAGTTGTTCAAAGGCAAGTGTTCTGTTTTAATAATAAAGACAACATAACTAGCTGCCATTTTGAGTACCTGCTATGTTCTAGTACTATGCTTGGTACTTTGTAAATATCATCTCAAGTAATCATTATTTTCCAAGACTCTTTAGTTGTGTTTCACAGAGGTTAAGAAACTTGTCCAAGGTGACACAACCCATAAATAGCAGAGCCAGGATTCCTATTCTGGAGAGTCTTTCTGTAAATCTACAACATACTACCAAGCTAGTATTACTAGACAGTTTTAGGGGCAGGAATGGGCACTAAGCAGGTTTTCTATGATCCAGCAGACCTTGTAAAGGAGGAGTCAGAGTCCTCAGTGGCTTTTCAGGCTTTTATTGGGGGATTTACCAGGTACATGGCAGGCAGGGGTGCTGGGGGCCGGGAGGCCTGCCAGCCTCCCGGCCCCCAGCAAGTCTTCATTCTGTCTGGGCTCTCCGGTCTTCTCTCACGTTCTCTCTGCTCTTCTCATGGCTCTGCTCCTCTGCTTCCTTCTCGGCTTCTGCTGGTGTCCCCATGACGCCGCCCTTATAAACTTAGTCTCTCAGCCCAGGTGTACCCACTTCAGGCACCCGCCATCAGGCATGCATTCAGGACCACAGGGTTCCCCCATCTATCCTAATGGAGGAAGGGCAGAAAAGCCTGATATTTTTTACCTTACCCTACAACAGTCCAGCCTCTGGCAGGAAGTGGCTCTGAATTCTCCAACCTGTTTTAGACCAGTAACATGATTGTATTATGAAAAGTGAATATGCAGTCCAAAAGGTAAACAGAAGAGGCTGATTGAAATCTTGGACTTGGGTGAGTTAGGTCTCTCCATGAGGTGACACTTCTAGGTTTTATTTTTATTTTCTGTTGTGATGACAATTTGGAATTTTACCCTTTGTGGAGAGTGGTTGTTCATTTCACATTTTACGTGGCTGATTTACTGTGCTCTTGATAGTGTTTCCCCTACTCTTGACAATTGTTAGTATTGATCTTTTTCCCTGGAATGACAGGATATTACATTGGGACTTTGGGGAGGCATGTGTTCCCTCTCACCAGCCGTTCACCACCCCATGATGCTTTGTCTGTGTTCTGATAGTATTACTCTGACAACCTCTTGATTTTGAAAAGTGATGGCTGTGCAATTCCTGACATTTCTTCTCAGACCACTTTCCCACAGGTGAGGCTGTAACTTTGACCAAGTCAAAAATAGAGCACACTTGCTCTTCTGTCAGTTTCTGCTTAGGAATTCTATTTGTGGAGTCAGTGTCACCAGTGCCAAGAGGACAGCACAGGAAAAGGTACCCATACCTGTTGTACCCCGCATGGCTTGTGCTCTGCCACTGCCCACTTTAGCTTCTGCCCACTTGGCCCAGAAGCAAACCCAGTTTGCACTGTGTTGTGCTGGCTTTTCATGGACCTTCTGTGCCTCTGCTCAGAAAACTGGAAATCTCCATCTCAGCCTTTTATAGGCAGCAGGAAAGCCCTAGCTGCCGACTCAGTAACTTCCAAGCAGATGTTTCTAGTGCTCAGCTGTCAGCTCTGCCTGCCCAGGTGAGTAAAAAAGATTATCTCCTCACCTAACTTTTTTGTTTGCTGATGGAACTCACAGGTCTGCCTTCACTGTGAGTCACAACTCCAATAAGGAAATAACCTGCCTTAAGACTCAACCCTTGTCAATTTAATTAAAAAGCAATTCAACACCCATTAGTTACTGGATGTCACCTGTGGGGATGCTCGCCAGGCTGTACTGCACAGGTGTTTTTCTAAAACAGATTTGTTCCAACAACTCATAATTCACATTTATAATCACATTTACCACTTATAATTCTTCAAGAATAATGAGCCCTGGGCACACAATCACCATGGCTGGATCTGTTGCTCTAGACTGAACGTGGGGAAAACCAGGACAAGGATCATTGTTCCTTTTTGACTCTTGATGCTCTGGACTTTGTGTGAAGGAATGGGAAAAGTTGTGTTCATATAGTTAAAAGTCTACATTCTGATCCGAGCCCTTCCATTGGCTGACCAACTACATTGGTCAGGTCACTTGCATTCTATGAACTTTGATTTCTGTATTTGAAGTAAGGACTAGACTTGTCTTCCCAGTTGTTGTCTTAATGCAAACCCATAATAATCTCTAGTAAAACTGGACTCAGTGGTCAATTAAATTGGGGAGGCTTCTTTGGGATGCATCATAGCGGTCTGGAGATTTCCTTTCTCTTTTTGTCTCCTACACTGCTTTTCAAATTCTTTGATGGCACTCAGACCATTGTGCCTGATTTTTTTTTTCATGTCTATCCAGCAACATGAACTCTGAAAGATTAGAATCTTGATCCATTTATCTTTATATACCCAAGGCTGATGTACAGTAGATCTAACATAAAGACTTGCATGAATAACTAATAATTGTCACTTGAATAACTGGGAATGAGTTTACACCCAGCTGTGTTCCTGTAACCACTTTTATTGGTCACCCAAATGCCTTTCTTCTTTCTCTTTGTGGGGAAACAGCTTCTCCCCAACTCCAGCTTTGTAATTCTGGTGGGTCTGCCAGTCATAGAATTTGGCCCCTTGCCCAAAGAAATAGGCAGGATGTGATTTAGCCTGGCCAACTATTTTATTTATCTTCTTCCCCAGTGATATGGAAAGAGAGGTGTGGCATGATTTACAACTCAAATGAGGCCCACCTGGTTCTTCTCTGGAATTTGTTTCACTTGTTCATGGGTCCTTTATCACATTTCATTTTTATATTAATTAATACTTTTAACCATGTAAAACCAATTTCACATGTATTCTACATATTTATGTCCAGTGACATCTGGGAAAGTTCAAGAAACTGAAGCAAAAGACTGATATTTCTTTTTGCACATCCACAAATTGCATGCACAGATAAATGTGACATTGGCATTTGTGTTACAAACTTTGTCAGGAACACTTCCATCACATTCTATTTGATCCCTCTGTGATATTTGGTTTTTTTGCTTTTTGTTTTTTTTTTTTTCTCACTGCCTCCTCCTTGAAACTCCATCCTGCTCTGGCTTCTGTGACATAGCTCTCTGCTGGGTTCTCTCCTACTGTCAAGTAAGCCCTCTCTTATCAACTCTGGAGATTCCTTTTTCTCTGAGGTTTGTCTGCAAGTGAAAAGGGAGAGAATTGCTTACCTTTTGGGTCATTTCAATTGGAGGACATGAATCAGAAGCTACTGGTGGCCACCTTCCATCACCTAAAGATATATGTTTTCAGCAGGAAAGAATAAAACCAGACAGAGCCAAACAAATTTGAAACACAGAGACAACAACAGAGAGGGCCTATCAGTGGGCCTTGACACCAGCAAATCCCTTAAGTCCAGCAACTTCTCTCCCTCTGACTCTGTCAACTTCCAGTATCTTTCTATCGTACCCCCTTGATACGTAAGTGAGTTTGAGTTCCCATTAATTGCAAGCTAATTTAAATAAAACACAATCTCAATCCATCCTGTAGCTCATATCATTCTAGGAACATAATTACTGTAATGGCTCAGTATAACAAGATGAAGACAAAAGTTCAGGGTCTCAAATATTGAAGATATATTTTAGGGCCCAGAAATGTTTTTTCTAAACCACAAGTCAGAAAACTAGCACATTTTGCAACATGCTTTTGTTCCTGGATAGATTTTTTTAAATTAATCTACTCCTTGCCTCCAGCATAGCCCTCTGAGAAACCAGCTATCCTTCAGAAGGCTTCCTATATTTGGATGCTGACTCAGCCAAAAAAAATTTTTTTTTTCCCGCAACTAATTTAATTCTACAGGCCCCACCGGTGAGTGACAGTGTTCCAGATTGGGAGCACTGTAACTGAAGGCAGCAAGTTGCCTGCTGTTATTTTCTGCTTTGTTCTGGTTTAATTGCTTTTGTACATGTGCCTATTATATGAAGAAGTAAATGAAAACTCTACAGGACTGAAAATAGCACTTAAAATAGCATTATGTCCCCTCAGAGTCTCCTATTTGACACTGTAGCTAGGCAGGTGTTTTTCAGCAGAAGGAAAGATGTTTTGAATTATTGTGGATCTGGGGAAAACGATGATTACAATTTCATTTTGCCTAGGCTGCCCCTCTGGCAAATTCTCCCATTTAAATGACAAGTTTCTGTCACGAAGTCCACCAGTAAAATGCTGCATGTTTGATTATGGTAAAGGAGATAAAAGTTATGTAAAAATTCCTAGTGTAAAAGTTGTCATTTTCTTAGTTGAAGAAGGCTGGAGTTGTGGAATGGAAAGCTATGATGATAAACACAGTACTGTGCTAATTTTATACAGAGACAGCTTTCCTCACTCTTCAGGTAGTAGTGGTGATTGTGGCTAATATGCTGTGGATTGTCCTTCTTCTCTGGAACACAGGAAGGGGATAAACGTGTGCTTCTCAAGCAATTATAATACCAGACTTCCTAAAGAGTTTGGTCAATGGGAGTTCTCGTTCATCTTGCCACCAGGCTCTATTTGAGAATGGAGCAAACAGCCTTAAAGAAAAACTCATTTGTACTTCTGGATCAAGCCATTTCTTTCATTTATTTGAGCCAATAAATGCTCTCTATATTTTTCATCATATGAAATTGAAAGAATCCACAATGATACTGATCATTTCACTGTTTGGGTTCTTGTTCTATGAAGAATGGGATCTTTCAAGGACCTCTGAGGAGTAAGAACTACACCCAGCTTCATTTCCATGTCTAGTCCTTGATCCCCATTTGGTCCTCCTGCTGCTATTTGGCCTTACAATTGCACTAACCTTAGTAATTCTGAGTTCTCTAAAACAACACTTTGTTTTTTCTTCAAGGAACAATCAAAGAAAAAATATAAAACAGAGACCTTCAAAGTGTGTGATCCCAGTGCTGGCAGCATCAGCATCATTTGGGAACTTGTCAGAAATACAGATATCAAGCCCCACTCCCACTTTCCTGAATCTGAAACTGTGGGGGTGAGGCTCAGAGATCTGTATTAAACCAGCCCTGCATGGGGCACCATGCAAGCGGAAGCTTGGAAGTTGCTGCCATAGAGAATGCCCAGAATTGTTATCCACTCTGGAACAGAGACAATTAGCATCAATGATGAAGAAATTTGAGGGGAAAAAAATTGTGAAACCAAGGTGGTATTTTTTCCAAAATGTTTCATGACTCAGAAGTTACACATTTCAAGTTGTGCACAAGTCAAATGTGACATTTGACAAATGTGGAGACCAAGACAGGTTTAGGACTTAATGGAGCTCTGTACTTTGCTACATACCAGTACAGGTTTTCTGGGAAGAGGGAGTGAGGGGGGAGAGAGATTTGGGTATTTTTTCTGTGGAAGAAACCACTTATAAAGCAGCTATTTTATGCAAAAGTAAATTTCCCAGATGCTTAACATTTTGATATCATCTTTGGTGGTTTCAGTCTAGTAATTTCAACTGTTTGGGTGAAGAAGGGTAATCATTTGATTTCTGTGCAAAATAAATTTAGTTTATGCTGAAATAGCAGCCTACCCAACTGCATCCTACCCTATACTGATGCCTTGATTGTGAAGAAACCAGGAGGAAACTCCTTATCCCTTTTGATCACTGGGAGTGTTTGATGGCCTTATTTACTTAATGCATCATTGCAACCAGAAGGTGCAGTCCATTTCTGAATGAAACATTCAAGATAGTCAATGTATTTTAGCAAAAACCACCATACCAAGCACATATCCAAGCCTTAATATGTGGAGTTAGCATAAAGTTATGAGTAGATGTAACTCCTTTGGTTAGGATGTGGACTGACCTTTACATCTTTGTGTTTGTGCACTGCTTCCTCACAAGCTAGTTTTCTTTCTTGATATAGTTGTGGTAATGGCATTCTCTGCATCCTTGGGGACAGTCTAAGTATTAATGAATGAAAACATAACATTAATCTGAAACAGAGAGAAAAACTAAGCTGGTCCCAGCTCCAAACCCCAATAGCAGGTAGTAGTGGCACATGACAATCCTGGGCAGCAGTTCCAGGGTGTCCAGACAGCAGTGCTTACTCTAAGGCTCTTTCCTGCAAATTCAGCCTTTCTTGCCTTTCAGGTTCACAAATCTTATGCAAAGAAAGGGCGCTTCTACAGGACACTCTTAAAACAGCGCTCGTTGGCCTCTCCTCTTTCTGAAAGACATCTGCAAATGACTAACATTTCATCCTGTCAGGTGCACTCTGTCCCCATCCATCTCTCAGCCTTTCCCTCTGCTGCCAGATAATTAGTTGGTATTCAATAATGCCGCCTTTGTTAAATGCCTGCTGAATGAGGTAAGACTGTAGGATGAAGGCCAGTGCCTATATACACACACTCTCTCTCTTTTTCTCTCTCTCTCTTTCTCTCTCTCTCACACACACACAACTCTAGCAAGAAAAACCTGCTTTCTTCTCTGTCACAACATATTCCCTATTGCCCCACATCAGTGTGATTAGTACAAAATCCCACTGCCTGTCAGCCATCCATTATTAAGACTTCAGCTGACTTTAGTTCCCATTCAGGTATGGTAAGAGCCCAGAACTTGCCATTGGCAAGACCTGAGTCCAAATGCTGACTCTACCACTTACTTGGATACTCTACAAAGTAATCTCTGAACCCTATCATTTAATTTGTATTTACTGAGCATCTATTCTACATCCAGGGTGATCTGACTTCTTGGAATTTTTCAGTAACAGTTTTCAGAAACAGACAAGGATACCTGACTGTAGGGAGCTTACACTCTAAAAAGAAAATATAAACAATAAACACAATGAATAAGAAAATTCATCCTTTATTAGAAACTGCTATGAGAAAACATAGATCTTGTCAAGAGAGATCAATTCACCATGTGATGGTTGCAAAATTCAATAGGGTAGTTAGCATAAACTTCAAAGCAAAGACCTGAAGATAAGTAATTTAGATGAAGGAGACACCTGGAGAGTGTTCCAGGCCTATGATACAGCTAGAGCACAGGTTCTGAGGCAGGAGTATGCTAGTGAGTTTAAAGAAGAAGAAGAAATCGCATGGTTTTGCTGGAATGAGCAAGGAGGAAAGAAGAAACAAAGCAGGTGAAAAAGTAACTGAAGGGTGAGATTAGCTTGGTCACTCTTGTCAAATGTAAGGACACTGACTTTATTTTAGTGACACAGAGAGCCATTGCAGGATTTTGAACAGAGGCATTAGGTGATCTGAAGTGGGTTCTGAGTGCTGCTTTATGGACAACATTCTATAATTCAGAAGAGAGATGCGGATGACCTAGGTCAGGCTGGCAGCAGTGAAGGGAGAGAAATGGTTGAATTTTGGCTGTATTTGGAAGGTAGAAAAACCAACCTGATTCCTTGATGTATTGCATATGTAAGAGAAAGAGTTTGGTCTGAGCATCAGGTAGAATGCAACTCCCATCAACCAAGACATAGGCTATTTTATGAGAACTAAATATGAAGCCTATCCCATGGAGATTTGAGATAGTAGGCTAACAGTTCCTTTCCGCCACATGGGCTGCAACATCACTCTGCTCTTTCCTCCTCACATTGCCACCCAGTAGATACCCCACAGCTTTGTAAGTCTCAGTCTCCTCATTTTTAACTTGGGGGTGAGTAGAGCCAGAATGTGCTGAGGATTACATAAGAGGAAGTGCTTTGCCAGGCTTGGTATAGGGTAATCACTCAAGAAATGTCAGCTTTTATTGAATAGAAAGAAAAACTTAGCAAGTTGTTGGGTTCTTCGACATGAGTGCTTTTGGCTGGTCTTCCCACTTTCTATCCCTCTGGCTTCATTGGTGATCCAGTGAACATTCTTAGATATGGCCTGACTGTATCATTTAGCTGTTCACATTCAGTGGCTCCATTATGCTCATGACCAAGGCCAGTTTACAGGCCCATCACAGTCCATTCTATATAGCCTTATAGTAATTCCCAACAACTTAAGCTCAGTTCACACCGGACCACATGCTCATCTTCCCCACCTTTGTGTGCATATTCAGGCCACAGAACATGTCCCACTCTGTATCTCTAGAATGTTCCTTCCTGTCCCCTCTCCTACCTCTTGGTGATGTCTCACACGTCCTTTAGGACAGGACCGAGTGGAGTGCTGAGTTTTTTCTAAAGTTTTCTTCAACTCTACCAGAGTTGTTTTTCCTTCATTGTGCTACTACCATAGTGTGTACACATAGATTTATTTGTACTCACACATCACAGAGCAGGAATGAAGTTAATATATTTAAAAGTCAGTGTAGCCTGGAGACCAATCAGTCAGAATAGACACTGCTATAATGAACAGGTGCATGACAGCTGAATATCAACCTTCCCAAGAGGTATCATACATTCACTTGCCTATTGGTTTCTAAGGTCCCGCAGGCTAATAACCATCACATGTTTAACTCCATACCCCAAAAGAATGTCAGACATTTTCTAAATAAATAATCATGAAAAAAATGAGCAAAGGTCCCGACCTCTTTGAAATCACCTCAGCACTAATTTATTACTCCTGTAGCTGCCTCGATCAAAGAATCTCACCTCCCACCTTGCTTTCTGGCTGTAGAGAGACCAAATCCCTGGCCTCTCTCTTTCCTCTTGCTCGATGCTCTATTTCAGCCAGACACTTATATTAGAGCTGAAGGTATCTCCTCCAATGCCAGTTTTCACAGGTGGTGAAGCCAAAACCCACAACATCCTCCTCTGCCATCCGTTCCAGAGAATATACTTGGCCCTGGATGCCTAATGGGGTGCAGGTATGGGGGAGACAGAGGCGGTTTGAATTTACTGCCTCCCGCTCAGCTCAGCTTTGGCAACTTCCGTTGCCCACTTTTCCTCACTTGTACACTCACCTTTTCTAGCGTGAACTTAAAAGTGAGTTATGGAAATTTATTCCTTTGCTGTCAGGAAAAACAAGCTCAAAATAGGCCAAAGTAAATTGGCTGGACATTTGAATAAATGATTATTTTTCCTAAGTAGCCTCTCACACATAGCCAACATCCATGATTTTAGCCAAAAAGTAAATAGAGGGAAAGTGAGAAAAATTAGATTAAAGAGGGTTGGACAATCAACATAAATTCCCCAAAATTCAGGCTGGAAGAGGCCCTGAGATCAGTTACCTCAAGGATTCTCAAAATGTGTTCTGAGAAACCCCAGGAATTTCAAGTAGTCTCATCAGGAGGATAGAAGGAGAAGGGCAGGTGGGGCACCCCCTTGTCACTTTAGCTTAACTAAATATCTGTATGTTTTTCCTAATAATTTACTTAAACAGAAAGTTCTATGGTCATAAGTGCTTATAAGCCCTATCCATACACTTTACAGAGAGGAAACCAAGAATGAGAGAGGGGCTCTCACAGTGCTGGGGCTCTCACAGTGAGACAATGGTGGTGTTAAAATTCAGTCCCATGTCTTCTAATTCAGTTACTTTGCTTTTCACTGGCTATGTGGCTGACTCACACTATTCCAGTGTGTTATTGTCACTTGCCCAGCATTCTTCTTTCTATGGTTTCTTCAGGCAAGGGGCTCTGCTCCCCCACCCCCCACCACAGTGAGTGAGGAACAAATGGGATGCTTCACTCAGGCAGACCTCCCAGGACCTCTGACTCTTAAGAACAGAGAGACTAGTTCAGGAATGGGTACAAGATTCAAGCAGGGCCAATCAGAGTTCTTTCATGAGGAATGGTAATGACACACAGAGAGAAATATATCTGTCCTTCTGAGGTTACAAGTGCTAAATTCTCATGTAACTTGTCTCTGTTGCATTCATGAAGGTCTGAGAATGAAACCAACACATAGGAAAGCAAATCAAAGCAATGGAGAAAGAGCAGATTCTTGAAGGCATTGTTTGAACCCTTGGTTCCAGCCCTATCTAAAGCTTGTGCTACCTGGGGTTTTCAGTCATGTGAGCCAGTAATTCTTCCCCCCTTAATTTGATTGGGTTTCTATCTCTTGTTACGACAAAGTGTCTTGACTAACAAGTGTCCTAAAATAGCTTCTATTTATAAAGTATTTTGTAGCATACCAAGCTCTGCTCATTTCTCCAGGTCACAAGGTGCATGGATTCACAATCCTTGTCCCAGAAAGGCATCTCCTCTCTCTGGCCAAAGTCCGGCCTCAAGAACACAAGAATCCCAGGATATCACAATGTGACAGAGAGACTTCTTTGCTCAAAATGTATTCTTTAAGAGTCCTCTAAGTACAATTCCAACTTCTCACCTTTGGTGTGAACCCACAGTCTAACTGGCAGTAGGGTAGAGTGGGAAAAGTATTGGCTTTGTAGGTAGATGACTTGAGATTGTGTTTTATGGCTTCTCTTCCTAGGTAGCATCTTCACAATAAGAAAAGCATACACAGGTATTGTTCAGGGTCTGTCGGGAAACAGCACCCACTTCGGGAGTTGACTACAGATTAGATTTATTCAAGAAATTGGTTACTAGGTGATGAAGTGATGAAAAATGAAATGAGATAGCAGGAAGCCTGGAGATGAACAACAGTAAGTCACTGTCACTCATAGGACTGGGAAGACAAAAAGGGGAGGTGATAATACCAGAGCCCAATAGCTTTAGTGTCCAAGGCTACTTGATAGAAGCTGGAATCTTAGTGGATCTGTCAGGTCATGTCAGTAGATTCACAATAAACTTTGCCACAAACATTTCACAGAAAGCATTTTTTGCTACATACATTTTCACGGCATAACTGATTGATTGGACATCAGCAATTTTGCCATAAGAAAAATAAAAGAGGGACATAATGAAACACTTCTTTTATCTATTTATTTTTTATTATTTAAATTTTATTTTTATATTCCCCTTACAATTACAACCCCATTATTTTGACATCAAGCCCTCCTTTCCCCATCCCCCAGCCCCCATAGAGTGTCTCTGGTTCATAGTTGTTTGTTGATTTTGATATTTTCTTTCTTATAGTTATTCTTTTTCCTGGTCCCTTATTTAAGTTTTCTAGATTCCTGCTATGAATGAGACCGTCCGGTATTTTTCTTTTTCTTTCTGGCTTATTTCGCTGAGCATGATCCCTTCCAGCTCCATCCATGTTGCTGCAAATTGCATGTGTTTATCTTTTTTGAATGCTGAGTAATATTCCATGGTGTATATGTACCACATCTTCTTGATCCAGTCATCTATTTTTGGGCATTTGGGTTGTTTCCAAAGCTTAGCTATTGTAAATAGTGCTGCTATAAACATAGGGGAGCAGGTGCTCTTTGGAATTGATGTTTCTGTGTCCTTTAGGTAAATACCTAGGAGTGGAATTGCTGGATCATATGGAAGCTCTATGTTTAGTAGGTCAAAAAATCTCCACACAGCTTTCCATAGTGGTTGGACCAGTTTGCACTCCCACCAAAAGTGCAGGAGAGTTCCTTTTTCTCCACAACCTCGCCAAAATTTGTTGTTGCTAGTTTTTTTAATATGTGCCATTCTCACTGGTGTAAGATGGTATCTCATGGTAGTTTTGATTTGCATTTCCCTGATTACAAGTGATGTTGAACATTTTTTTTTTCATATGCCTGTTGGCCATTTGCATTTCCTCTTCAGAGAAATTTCTTTTTAGCTCTTCTGCCCATTTTTTGACGGGATTATTTTCTTTGTTTTTGTTGAGTCTCATCAGCTCTTTGTAGATTTTTGTGATCAGTCCTTTATCATTAGTGTTGTGTGCAAAAATGTTCTCCCAGTTGGTGGGGTTTCTCTTTGTTTTGGTTATTGTCTCTTTTGCAGTGCAGAAGCTCTTTTATTTGATGTAGTCCCAGCTGTTTATCTTTGCCTTCACTATCACTGCTTTGGGTGATGTGTCTGTAAAGATGTCTTTGATGTGCATATCATGTAGTGTTTCGCCTATATTTCCTTCTATGTATTTTATGGTTTCAGGTCTTAGGTCTAGTTCTTTAATCCATTTTGAGTTGTTTTTTGTGCATGGTGTGAGGTGGTGGTCAAGCTTCATTCTTTTGCATATAGTGACCCAGCTTTCCCAGCATCATTTATAGAACAAACTTTCTTTGCTCCAATGCATATTCTTTGCTCCTTTGTCAAAGATTAGTTGACCATAAATCTGTGGGTTTATTTCTGGATTTTCTATTTGATTCCATTGTCTGTGTGTCTGTTCTTGTTCCAATAGCATGCAGTTTTGATGATTATGGCTTTGTAGTAGAGTTTGAAGTCTGGGAGTGTGATGCCTCCATTCCCTTCTTCTTTTTTTTTTTTTTTTTCAGAAGCGCTTTGGCTATTCGGGGTTTTTGGTGATTCCATATGAATTTCATCAATAATTGTCTATTTCTGTGATGAATGACATTGAAATTTTTATTAGAATAGCATTGAATCTGTATATTGCTTTTGGTAGGATGGCCATTTTAATAAAGTTTATTCTTCCAATCCATGAGCAGGGGATGTCTCCATTTCTTTGTGTCTTCTTCTATTTCTTTTTACAGTGTTTTATAGTTTTCTTTGTATAGGTCCTTTACCTCTTTTGTTAGATTTATTCCCAAGTATTTGATTTTTTTGTTCTGATAATAAAAGGGATGGATTTTTTGATTTCTTCTTCTTCAGATTTATTGTTTGTGTATAGGAAGGCTACTGATTTTTGCATGTTGATTTTGTATCCTGCCACTTTACTGAACTGATTGATTAGTTGCATTAGTTTTTCTGTGGAGTGTTTTGGGTTCTCTATGTATATTATCATATCATCTGCAAATAGTGATATTTGACTTCTTCTTTTCCTATTTGAATTCCTTGTATGTCTTTCTCTTGTCTTATTGCTCTGGCTAGGACTTCCAGTATTATATTGAAAAGCAATGGTGAGAGTGGACATCCTTGTCTTGTCCCAGATCTTAATGGGAATGTTTTCAGCTTTTCACCATTGAGAATGATACTGGCTGTTGGCTTGTCATAGATGGCCTTTATGATGTTGAGGTATGTTCCTTGTATCCCAAGAATTTCAAGGGCTTTTATCATGAATGGGTGTTGCACTTTATCAAAAGCTTTTTCAGCATCTATTGATATTATCATATGGTTTTTATATTTCTTTTTGTTGATGTGTTGGATAACATTGATTGATTTTCAGATGTTGAACCATCCTTGTGTTCCTGGAATGAATCCTACTTGGTCGTGGTGAATTATCTTATGGCTACATTGTTGGATTCTGATAACTAAAATTTTATTGAGGAGTTTTGCATCAGTGTTCATTAGGGAGATTGGCCTGTAGTTTTCTTTTTTTGTGTTGTCTTTGATGAAACACTTCTTTTTCACTAAAATTTCTTCCCTTATTCAGAGACGTATCTATTTCCAAATACTAGGTTGCATATCTATAATTGAGCTTTGTATAGCACTGAGGAAGTTCCACATTGACAGACAGCAAGTGCTATGATTTCTTTTCATTATATGTAATGTATAACTAGTGGTACATATATGGACTACATTTCAAAGTTCTATTACATGCCAATCCTTGTATTTCACCAAATCATATAAACCAAATTCTCTGCCAGTACTAAAATTCTGTCTACATCATGTTCTTCACTCAAATAGCAAACAAATCCCTCTGCATTTCCAACTAACTTATATTTGCCAGCAACTACATACCCTCTTTTCCTGGGGTGGGGGGTGATAAGAGGAGCTTCATTCTTGTTTTGCCTCCAACTTCTAATATTCAGTGATAAAGACAGCATTAGAGAAAAGCCGTTGTATTTAAATTAGCTGAAGCATTGGTAACCTTTGCTCTCAAAGACTACTGTGAATTACTAGATGACTCCTGTATTTGCCATAGCTTGTAAAATATTTGGTTTTGATGGGTGGGAGGAAAGACTGTTCACCAAAGGATTTTGAAACTATGATATTATCTTCCCAGGAAGTTTTATCACCATATTTTTAATTACTTATATATATATATATATATCCCTATAAATACACACACATAGATAGAGAGATAGTCATCCACATTTTAAGATCACCATATCTACTTACCAATATATAGACCAAACTTGCCTTACAGCCAATTAGTTTTGCAGAGAAAGTATTGGCTGCAAAGGACTTATAAAAAACTGGCTAGAACCCTGTCTGGGGGAAACTAGAGACCAGGAGGACACCCAGCCTCCATCAAAACTGGAGATGCAGATGGAGGGCAAGGTAAGGTAAGTGGAAATACCCTGGCTTCTTTCTTTTTGCCACCTCAAGCAAGCAAGGATCAAAATATGTTCACCATAATGAAAGGTAGAAAATTAGTATTTAGGTAGAAATATCCAAGTCAGGGGAGAGGGGATATTGTGATAGCCCTAGGTCTGTTGGCTGCTTTTCACAGGGTTGAAGGGGACATAATCTTTCAACCTGGCCAGAGAAGTACAGTCTTCTTAATTTGGGGACTTCTTCAGGTATTGTCAGTTTTTGTTTGGGAAAACTGTGCTCTTTCTCTCTACCTATTTACACTGAGTTAATGCTTATAATTAAGTCACATCTGCTGTGCTGTGCCCTACAAACAAACAGTGGGTGTGAGGAAATGCCACAGCTCCAGAAGCAACTGACCTAAGCTTTTGTTCCTGTCCTTTTGTGGTCTGGGTGGGCACAGTCCTGGTGATTTTCATTAAACCCGTTGAAGGTTACAAACATTGGTCTGTAGGCCTGCCCATTCTCTGGAACTTCATGGTTCTGAGCCTGCCAGTGTGTAATTAAAAGAAAGACAGACTCTCCACAGGAACCAACTCCATTGACAAGTTCCAAGAAAGGAATAGAACTTCCTGAAACTCTTTGGTCATCTGCTCTGCCGCCTTTAATTTTAAGAAAATCAGAAGGTCATTGAGCAAAGTTAATCATTTGCTGGTTCTTTATTTGGTCCAGCTCCAATTTGTTATAGTTTTCTTCTTGACAGCATCAGTCTGGCAAGGAAATACTCCTAATCTGTGTTGATACTGGGGGGTCTGCAGTTCATCAAGTGGAAAATTGGAATTTAATGGGAAATGAGTTTTAAAGAAGAATTGAGACATCTTCTTGTGTTTTATGTGTTATAAAGGGTTGCATGACTTCTAACTGCTTAACTGTAGTGCTATTCACTCACCAAACATTTGTTAAGTAATCCGTTAGTGTGTCTCTTTAGTTTTTCCTCAGAAAACAAAACTGATGGAGATAGAACTGTGATTAGCCTTCTAGTGGATGAGATGCTCCCTTTAGTATTTGCTTTGTTCAAGGAAACATACAAATTTAAGCAGGTTTTTAATTGACAAATTTGAGGTGAAGGAGATGTTTTCTTATCCAGACCCACAGGAGAATGAATTTACAGAGTGGAAAGACTGCAGACTCTTAAAACAGAATTGGGTTTGATTCCTGCTCTAACATGGAGCAACTGCTTAGAGACAGGTGAATCAGGTCCTTTCTGAATTTCAATTTACTCATTAAAAAAATGGGCATCCCCATTCAATGTTGTAAGAGAAAAATGAAGAAATCTCTAACGGAGGAAAAGCACACAGTAAGCACTCACATATTGGATATATCACTATTATTTAACGATAGCCTCAAACTTGTCTCTGCCAAAATGGCATGCACTCTGTCCCATTCTCATAGCTTCACACCCTAATTAGTCTAACCAGTCACTTATTCTGTATCTTCTCTGATAAGGCCACTAGCTGTGGCCATTTGGTGGTTTCTTTCCACCCTTCTTCTCCTAGCCCCCGAAAACCTATGTCGTTGTGTTATTCTTGGTCTGTGTAATGATACTTGGTTGGGGACCTGACACTTAGTAAGCACTTAGCAAATATTTGTTCAATGAGTGAACAAGTGTTTAGCTGATCTGATTAATGAAACCATAGGATTGACTATGTGCAAATTTGTCACCAACCGTGTATGTATTTTAGGATGGGACTTCCAAAGCAGTTGGAGATAACCCAAAATAGGATTGCTGATATGCAAATTGTGGGGGACTCCACTGTATAATATGGGAAATAATGAGGAGTATAAATCCTCTGGGGAGCAGTTCCTCAAGTCATATCCTGGAATCACACTCTGACCCTCTCTGTGAGGCACTGTTCTTTGAATTTATTATAGGAAGTAGGGAGTCAGTTGGATGATTTTGGAAATGGCTTATGAGTTTTTAAAAATATCACATATTGTTTCAAATCCTGAGTGTATCATCTCTGACCTATACATATAAAGGATACACTACCACAAATTATTTGAGGAGTGCTCAGCTCTCCTTGTAATAATGGTGGGACACATGGGCCTCCCTGGTGGTGCAGCAGGTTGAGTGCAGTGCTGTGAAGCTCTCCACAACCTCTGCAGTGCGGGTTCGATTCCCGGCCAGCCAGGGAGATATCCACATGGCGCGGCAGACCTCTCCTGTCTCGCCCGCTGCTCCCCTCAGCAGTGTATTTCAGTCCATCTACCTGTTCTGCTCCCGCTCTGAGTCTGGTTAATCCACCACCCTCCCGTGCCTCAGACCTGTACCCCAGTTCTTGTATAAAAAAAATAGTGGGACACCAGGCCAAAGCCTGTAGCTGGGTCTGTGTAACTCTGGTTCCTGTGCCTCTGAATCTCTTAAGTC
Organism: Talpa europaea; assembly: GCF_964194135.1. NCBI lineage: Eukaryota > Metazoa > Chordata > Mammalia > Eulipotyphla > Talpidae > Talpa > Talpa europaea. The sequence goes on from NC_140074.1 coordinate 34,269,279, forward strand.
AGCTTCATCAACCCCAGATTTTAACCAAGAGAGCTAGCCAACCACAGTCCAGAGACAAATAATCAGAATTCCCTTCCTATCTTAAGTATTCCTTCCAGAAGAAAATAAACTGGTTTTTATTTTGACTTTCTAATGATGCTGAATTTGGGAAATCCTCTTTTTTGCATAAAATGTATAACATGTGTCACTTTCATATGTATTTAATCACCCCACAAAAAACAAGTGAGGTGGTTAGCTGGTTATTCTTGCATTGCATTATTAGCATGTGTTCTCTGCTTTTCCCACCCTGCTCTGTGCCTGGAGAAGAATGGGGCTGGCTTTCTAGACTGTATGACCCAAGCACCCTTCTCTCCAACTCTTGGTTGAGTACATGAGGCAGGGTGAGCTCCAGCAAAAGATCATAAGGCAAAAGGAGACACACATCAAAGTTGCCCCAGCAACTCCTGTAAGTTTCCTTAACCCTTCCAATACCTGTTTAAAGATTCTAGTAATTAGTTTTTTCCCAAAATATGACCTCTGTGTACCTTCTGTTTGTTGTTGGGATCCCAAGTCATACAGGTAGTTGTGATGTTAAGGAATCTTGCTCAGAGCAGCTTACACAAAAGCTTATAATGTAAAGGAACCAGAAACTGACCTCAGAACTTGAAACTCTATACCATTACCATGTCACCTCATGGAGAATAGAAAATGTCTTGGAATAACAATGCCCTCTTGTGTCCTAAGCTGTTTCTTAGATCTCTGAAAATACTTCAACTTTATAGCATTATACTAAGACTAATTACATTTATAAAAAATGCATTCATTTATTCAACATTCAACACAAATGCACTTAGAGCCTACTTTGAGGGATAATATAGAAATTCAAGGCAAATAAGACATGGTTCCTGTCTCTGAGGAAATGAAGTTAGATCTAAATAAGTGAGTATGAATCTTTGAATTGAGTAATGACTAAGTATTCACCAAACAGATAGGAGTCAGAGACAATTCCATGCAGAGGAAAAAGTTTAATAATGGTTGAAAAGAAGATAGAGATTTATTCAATTATTCGAGGAACTTCAAATCCCCTATTGAACCTAAAATGTGAAGAGAAGAGGGAGAGAAATGGTACAAGAGAAAAGATTTGGTTAACAAGAGCCAAGAAGGGGCCAGAGCACAAAGGGCCTTGTGTTTCATGCTCAGAAAATTAGATACCATATTTGCGTAGTGTACCCACTGAGGGATTTTGAGTTGGGGAGTTGCATGATTATATTAATACTATATATTATGTTAGTGAGACTCATCTGATGTCATCATGAAAGACAGATTATAGGAGACACTATCACATAGAGATTCATAAGATATTGCAAGAATATTGCATTTATCCAGACGCTGCAAGTTTGGAGGAAGCTAGTAGCTCTCAGTAGATTAAAAAAGGGAACAAATCCAAAGAACAGTAAATATATCACTTAGGGTCTGATCAAGAGACAGAAACCACACTGTAATTAAAATGATGAGCGGTATGTAATCATTAAAACAGAAGGAACTAAAAATAATTATAAGAAACTACAAATCTTTATGCAAGTAAATATGAAAACCTAGATGAAATGGATAATTCCTGAAGGAAATTCAGATTACGAAATTCATCACCCATTCATGATAGGGAAAAAAAAATCATTGAAAGAGCAATTGAGGACTACCTTGTCAACATGATAAAATATATTTACATTAATCCTAAAGCTAGGATTCTAATTTATAGCAAAACACTAAAGATATTTTTGCTAAGATTAAGAACAAGGTAAAAATTAAACATTGTACTAAATGTGTAAGCCAGTCCAGTTAGACAAGAGAAATCAATTAGAGGCATCTGAATGGGAAAAGCAGTAAAATCACCTTCATTTGAAGATGATATGATAGTAAGTAGTCTTTATAAAACCCCGAGTATCAATGATAAAACAACTCATACAAATAAAAGAATTCAGAGCTTAGCAGAATATGAAATTAACATACAGAATCATCAGCTTTTTTATATAAAGCAGTAGTTAAGGAAAACCCCATTACAAGAACAGCAAAGAAAATTAAATGTTTAGCAATACATTTAATGCTAAAATGGGACAAAATGGGCAAAAACTATATGAGAACAATTTTGAAACACTCGTGAAAGACACAAAAGCAGAACTGAATAACTGGAAATCCATTCCCTATACTTGTTTAGGATGCCAAAATTAAAGAGATAAGCTTCCTGAGTTAATTTATAAATTTAATGCTATACCAATAAAAATACCGAAATGCTACTTTAAAGACAAGTTAATACTAAAGTTTATATGGAGAAACTAACATGTAAAGATCTCTGGAAAATATTAAAAGGAACATCTATCAAAGACAACTAGCGCTATCAGACATAAAAACACACTGCAAATTCCTGTAATTGAAATAGTATAGTATGGCACTTGAATAGACAAATACTATAGACCAGTTGAATAGAATAGAAAGTTAAGAATTTAATCTCAATGCACATGGAATCTCTCTATATTTGAAACTTTTCTGTAAGCCTTTAGATAGTTCAAGATACAAAATTAAACCCATACGAACACCAAGAGTCATTAAGTAAATACAAGTCAAAACCACAAGATAACACTTCACACTTACTAGAATAACTATAATCAAAAAGACAGAAAATTACAAGTGTTGATGAGGGTGTGAAGAATTGTATAGTATTCTATACATTACTAGTGAGACTAGAAATTGGGGTAACTGCTATGGAAAACAGTTTGGCAGTTCCTCAAAATGATAGACATAGAATTACTATACGACTCAGCAATTCCACTTCCAGGTATATACCCTAGAGAATTGAAAACACGAGAACTTTACAAGAATATTCCTAGCAACATTATTCATAAATAGCCAAAATGTGAAAATAACCCATTCTCTGAATAATCAAAAATGTACATAAACAAAGCGTGATATATCCACACAATGAAATATCACTGTAATAGGAATATCATATATCCATATCATAATGAAATGTTATTCAGCCAAAAAAAAGGGAGTCAGTAATGATACATGATACAGCATAGATGAAACTCATAAAGAAACCAGTTAAAATCAAGGCAACATATCATAAGACTAGGCAAATCTTTAAAGACAGAAAGTAGACTACTCTTTGTCAGGAGTCAGGGAGTGAAGGGCAACTGGAGTTTCTAAGTTATAGGGTTTCTTTTTTGGGTGCTGGAAATGTTATGGAATTCTATCATGATAATAGTTGCACAACATTTTGAATATACTGAAAAATCACAGAATTATATAACTTTAAAATGGTGAATTTTGTTATGTCAATTTTAAAAATTATAAATAAACCTTCCATTTAAACAAGAAACATTGTGCCATCTAGCAAAGGAAAAGTATTTAAAAGGACAATCTCCATTTGTACAGAGCAGGCAGTGTGGCTTGATTTGGAAAGGAGAGGTGATTATAATAAATTTATCAATGGCACAGTCTACCCGTTTGGCTACTCAGCTTCCTTATGCACTCTTCACACATTTGAACTTCCATGCACTTTGAAAACAGAAAGTATTACATAAATATGAATGATTTCACAGGTTCTGCTTATATTCTTGTATCCTTCCCTCATCTTTTCTCTTGGAAAATAACTCCATTTGAATTCCAAATTCTTTTGGATCTGAAAGGGTGCCTGTACAGCACTGCTACCACACAAGAGGAAGGGAATGAAGATTACATGTGACTCTTGGATCTTTAGTGAAGCTGGAACCAAACAGAAGAATAAACCAAATAAGATAGGTAGTTTGGGTAAGAAAGCCTGATAAATCCCTGAATTTTTTCTAAACTCAACTCTTCTGGCTTTCAGTTCCCCTGGGCTTTGACTAATAAGGGAAAGTAGGCAAAAGAGGGCTGCTTATTTTTCTGCTTCTCTTTTTCTCATTTCTCAACTGTACACCCTAAACTTTCTTCAGCAACACCAGATTTTGGAGGAGTGATAGGGATGGATTTAGATGGAGATTTCTAAGATGAAGTGTTTTATATCTATATATCTATCCACCTACCTACCTACCTATACCTGTCATATATATTATATATATATATATTCCTTCACATTAATCAATAAGGTAACTACCTTAGAAACATTGGTCCTTCACAGAAACATCAATTCCAAAGAGCACCTGCACCCCTATGTTTATAGCAGCACTGTTTACAATAGCTAAGCTTTGGAAACAACCCAAATGCCCAAAAATAGATGACTGGATCAAGAAGATGTGGTACATATACACCATGGAATATTACTCAGCATTCAAAAAAGATAAACACATGCAATTTGCAGCAACATGGATGGCGCTGGAAGGGATCATGCTCAGTGAAATAAGCCAGAAAGAAAAAGAAAAATACCGGCTGGTCTCACTCATAGCAGGAATCTAGAAAACTTAAATAAGGGACCAGGAAAAAGAATAACTATAAGAAAGTAAAAATCAAAATCAACAAACAACTATGAACCAGAGACACTCTATAGGGGTAGGGGGTGGGGAGGGGAGGGATTGGGTTCAAAATAAGGGGGTTGCAATTGTATGGGGAATATAAAAATAAAATTTATAATTAAAAAAAATTGGTCCTTAATCTTTCTCTGTATGTTTAATGTTGACATTTTATTGAGAAACCCACTTCTCTATAGGCCTGAGTGAATTAAATCTGAGTAGTGTTTGATTGTTCAACAACACAGAAAGGTCTATTGTCTTGCTCCATATGAAGCTCTTTAAAAGAGTTATGCTTATCTTCATGTATATCAAGTAGTGTTTCTCGTAAAAGAGTGTTTCATTTTTTTTAACTCTATAGAAATTTTTATTTTTTTTTTCTTACAATGTTTGCTAAGAATGTTTTGTTTTCTTATGGTGAGGTAGCATAACAGATGTCTTTGGAATGCAGTTCTCTCACCTAGCCTGTCAATGAGTCACTCATCTTGTCTCAAATCAACAAACAAATAATCTAGTCCTTGCAAAATGTTGAACAGCAGATGATCTTCATTCAGCTTTGGCTTCAGTTGTGAAAAATATGAAAGCATTTGGCTATTTCACACAATAACAATTGCTGAGAGATGTTATATTTTATATAGGATATTTAAAGTCATTTAACCCTTGTTTTTTTTTTAATTTTTTTTATAATAAATTTTATTGTTATATTCCCCATACAAGTGCAGCCCCCCCCATTCTGACCCCAATCCCTCCCCTCCCGCCCCCGCCCCCCTAAAAGTGTCTCTGGTTCATAGTTTTTTGTTGATTTTGATTTTCACTTTCTCATAGTTATTCATTTTCCTGGTCCCTTATTTAAGTTTTCTAGATTCCTGCTATGAGTGAGACCATCCGGTATTTTTCTTTTTCTTTTTGGCTTATTTCGCTGAGCATGATCCCTTCCAGCGCCATCCATGTTGCTGCAAATTGCATGTGTTTATCTTTTTTGAATGCTGAGTAATATTCCATGGTGTATATGTACCACATCTTCTTGATCCAGTCATCTATTTTTGGGCATTTGGGTTGTTTCCAAAGCTTAGCTATTGTAAACAATGCTGCTATAAACATAGGGGTGCAGGTGTTCTTTGGAATTGATGTTTCTGTGTCCTTTGGGTAAATACCTAGGAGTGGAGTTGCTGGATCATATGGAAGCTCTATGTTTAGTAGGTCCAGAAATCTCCACACAGCTCTCCACAGTGGTTGGACCAGTTTGCACTCCCACCAACAGTGCAGAAGAGTTCCTTTTTCTCCACACCCTCGCCAGCATTTGTTGTTGCTAGTTTTTTTAATATGTGCCATTCTCACTGGTGTAAGATGGTATCTCATGGTAGTTTTGATTTGCATTTCCCTGATGGCAAGTGATGTTGAACATTTTTTCATATGCCTGTTGGCCATTTGCATTTCCTCTTCAGAGAAGTTTCTTTTTAGCTCTTCTGCCCATTTTTTGACTGGATTCTTTTCTTTGTTGTTGTTGAGTCTCATCAGCTCTTTGCAGATTTTTGTGATCAGTCCTTTATCATTAGTGTTGTGTGCAAAAATGTTCTCCCAGTTGGTGGGGTTTCTCTTTGTTTTTGTTATTGTCTCTTTTGCTGTGCAGAAGCTCTTTAATTTGATGTAGTCCCAGCTGTTTATCTTTGCCTTCACTATCACTGCTTTGGGTGATGTGTCTGTAAAGATGTCTTTGATGTGCAAATCACGTAGTGTTTCGCCTATATTTCCTTCTATATATTTTATGGTTTCAGGTCTTATGTCTAGTTCTTTAATCCATTTTGAGTTGATTTTTGTGTATGGTGTGAGGTAGTGGTCAAGCTTCATTCTTTGCATGTAGCGACCCAGTTTTCCCAGCACCATTTATTGAACAAACTTTCTTTGCTCCAATGCATAGTCTTTGCTCCTTTGTCAAAGATTAGTTGACCATAAATCTGTGGGTTTATTTCTGGATTTTCTATTCTATTCCATTGGTCTGTATGTCTGTTCTTGTTCCAATACCATGCAGTTTTGATGATTATGGCTTTGTAGTATAGTTTGAAGTCTGGGAGTGTAATGCCTCCATTCCCTTCTTTTTTTTTCAGGAGAGCTTTGGCTAATCGGGGTTTTTTGTGATTCCATATGAATTTCATCAATAATTGTTCTATTTCTTTGAAGAATGACATTGAAATTTTGATTGGAATAGCATTGAATCTGTATATTGCTTTTGGAAGGATGGCCATTTTAATAATGTTTATTCTTCCAATCCACGAGCAGGGGATGTCTCTCCATTTCTTTGTGTCTTCTTCTATTTCTTTTAACAGTGTTTTATAGTTTTCTTTGTATAGGTCCTTTACCTCTTTTGTTAGATTTATTCCCAAATATTTGATTTTTTTTGTTTCAATAACAAAAGGGATGGTTTTTTTGATTTCTTCTTCTTCAGATTTATTGTTTGTGTATAGGAAGGCTACTGACTTTTGCGTGTTGATTTTGTATCCTGCCACTTTACTGAACTGATTGATGAGTTGAATTAGCTTTTCTGTGGAGTTTTTGGGGTTCTCTATGTATAATATCATATCATCTGCAAATAGTGATAGTTTGACTTCTTCTTTTCCTATTTGGATTCCTTGGATGTCTTTCTCTTGTCTTATTGCCCTGGCTAGGACTTCCAGTATTATATTGAAAAGCAATGGTGAGAGTGGACATCCTTGTCTTGTTCCAGATCTTAATGGAATTGCTTTCAGCTTTTCACCATTGAGAATGATACTGGCTGTTGGCTTGTCATAGATGGCCTTTATGATGTTGAGGTATGTTCCTTGTATCCCAAGAATTTCAAGGGCTTTTATCATGAATGGGTGTTGCACTTTGTCGAAAGCTTTCTCAGCATCTATTGATATTATCATATGGTTTTTATATTTCTTTTTGTTGATGTGTTGGATAACGTTGATTGATTTTCGGATGTTAAACCATCCTTGTGCCCCTGGAATGAATCCTACTTGGTCGTGGTGAATTATCTTATGGATACATTGTTGGATTCTGATGGCTAAAATTTTATTGAGGATTTTTGCATCAGTGTTCATTAGGGAGATTGGCCTGTAGTTTTCCTTTTTTGTGTTGTCCTTGTTCGGTTTTGGTATTAGTGTAATGTTGGCTTCATAGAACGTGTTTGGTATTGTCCCTTCCTTCTCAATTTTTTGGAAGAGTTTGTGAAGGATAGGCACTAATTCGTCTCTGAATGTTTGGTAGAATTCAATTGTAAATCCATCAGGTCCTGGGCTTTTGTTTTTGGGGAGGTTTTTTATTACCATTTCAATTTCGCTAATTGTAATTGGTCTGTTTAGGTGTTCTATTTCTTCTTTATCTAGCTTTGGGTGATTGTAGAGTTGTAGGAATTTGTCCATCTCCTCTAGATTGTTAAACTTGTTTCCATATAACTGTTCATAGTAGTTACTGATTATTCTTTTGATTTCTGCTGTGTCCGTTGTGATTTCTCCTCTTTCATTGATGATCCTGTTTATTTGTGCTTTCTCCCTTTTTTCCTTTGTGAGCCTGGCTAGGGGTTTGTCTATTTTATTGATTTTTTCAAAGAACCAGCTCTTGGTTTCATTGATCTTTTGGATTGTTTTTTTAGTTTCAATTTCATTTATTTCTGCTTTGGTTTTTATTATTTCTTTTCTTCTACTGGTTTTGGGGTTTTTTTGTTGTTCTTTTTCTAGATCTTTGAGCTTCGAGATTAGGTTGTTTCTTTGAGTTCTTTCTTGTTTCTTGATGTGAGCTTCTATTGCTATATATTTTCCTCTTATTACTGCTTTTGCTGCATCCCATACATTTAGGATATTGGTGTCCTCCTTGTCGTTCAATTCAAAAAATTTTTTAATTTCTTCTTTGATCTCCTCATTAGTCCAATGGTCTTCCAGTAGTGTGGTTTTTAATCTCCATGAGATAGGAAAGTTCCTTGCCTTCTTTTTATGGTTTATTTCTAGTTTGATGCCTTCATGGTCAGAAAAGATGGTTGATATGATTTCAATCTTGGTGTATCTGTTGATGTTTGTCTTGTGCCCCAGTATGTGATCGATCCTGGAGAATGATCCGTGTGCGCTTGAGAAAAATGTGTACTCCGTTTTTTTGGGGTTTAGTGTTCTATAGATGTCTGTTAAGCCCAATTGCTCTAGGTCCTTATTTAGAGCTTTGGTTTCTTTACTTATTTTTTGTCTTGTTGATCTATCCATTGTTGATAGTGGTGTGTTGAAGTCTCCCACTACGTATGTGTTTTCTCTGATGTCTGTTTTCAGAGAGGACAACAGTTGTCTGATATATTTTGGTGCTCCTTCGTTTGGTGAGTATATGTTAATGAGTGTTATTTCTTCTTGAAGTATTGTCCCCTTGATCATAATGTAGTGACCATTGGGGTCTCTTTTTATCTTTTTGAGTTTGAAATCTGTTTTATCTGATATAAGTATAGCTGTTCCTGCTTTCTTTTTTGGTCCATTTGCTTGTAGGATTGTTTTCCATCCTTTAACTTTGAGCCTATTTTTATCTTTTGTAGCTAAATGTGTTTCCTGGAGACAGCAAAAGGTTGGGTTTTGTTTCTTAATCCAGGATGCAACTCTGTGTCTTTTTATTGAAGAGTTTAGTCCATTTACATTTAGAGTTAATATTGATATGTTAACATCTGTATTTGCCATTGTGTTTGTCTTTCCTTTGATTTTATTTATTTATTCTTTTAATAACTTTTTTTTTTTTTGGCCTTCTTTCATTGTTGTTCGTCCCTCTGAGGTTCTGGCTTTAGGACTCCTTGTAGTATTTTTTGGAGTGGGGGTTTAGTTGCAATGAAATTCTGGAGTTTCTGTTTGTCTGGGAAGGTCCATATTCTTTCTTCAAAGAGGAAGGAGAGCTTTGCGGGATAGAGTATTCTTGGTTGGCATCTGTTTTCTTGGAGTCTGTTGACTATGTCCCTCCACTCTCTCCTTGCCCGTAGTGTTTCTTCGGAGAAGTCTGATGTCAGCCTGATTGGCTTTCCTTTGAATGTTATCTGTTTCTTCCCTCTTGCCAGCTTCATTAATTTTTCCTTGTCCTGGATTCTAGGGAGCTTTACTATTATGTGTCTTGCTGTATTTTTTCTTTCGTCGTGGAAGTTTGGTGTTCTTCTTGCTTCTTGTATATCAATTTTCAGCTCCTTCTTCACATTTGGGAAGTTCTCTTCAATTATCTCTTTGAATATTTTCTCTGTTCCTACATCTCTCTCCTCTCCTTCTGGTATTCCTATAACTCTTATATTTCCTTTCCTCATGGAGTCAGATAGTTCCCGAAGTCTTTCTTCATTCTTTTTCCTTCGTACTTCTCTTTCCTTTTCTGTTTTGGTTCTTTTTATTTCTGTGTCTTCAAGAGCACTTATTCGTTCTTCCATTTCATCAATTCTGCTTTCATTGCTTTTCCCAGAATTCTTTAGTCTTCCACTAATTCTTTGATCTCCTGCATTTCTTTTACTTCCCTCTTTAGGGACTCAATTTCATTCTTCTGATCGTTGATTATTTTTCCCTTATCATTGTTTTCCTTTATGACTTCTGTCAGTTTTTTAATCACGGCAATTTTAAATTCTCTTTCTGGAAGGCTCAGAAGTTCTTCCAAGTTACTGTCGTTGCAATCTGGGGGCTGGTTTTCTTTTTGTGGTGTGCTTTTTCTCTGGAGAGTTGCTAGGTTGCGTGTGGTTCTTCTCCTCCCTACTGTCTGTTTTCTAATTTGCCGTATGCGTTGGGACACTGTGTTGTTGGGACTGGCCGGCATCTTGGGTGAGCTTCTCTGCTCCCCTCTGGTTCCTCCAGGAGTCATCTGTCAGTTTCAAGCAGTCTTTATTGGAGAAAGGTCCCTGTCCTAAAATGTCGATGTGGGGACACACTCCCCTGTGCGCCTGGTCTGCCCCGGCGGTGGGTTCCTGCTCCCCCTCTGGGCTTGGACTGCAGGCCAGAGGGGGTCTGTCGTGGGTGAACTTCCCCCGCTCACCTCTGGCTCCTGAGGAAGGCTTCTGCAGGTAGTCTTTACTGAAGAAATGTCCCTGTTCTAAAATGGTGATGTGGGACACACTCCCTGCGCGTCCGGTGTCAGGCACACTCTTCTGCGTGCCTGGTCTGCCCTGGCTGTGGGTGCTCGCTCTCCCTGTGGGCTCAGACTACTTGTTCGGAAGGGGCCAGGTGTGGGCTAACTCCCCAGCTGGCCACTAGCTCCTTCAGGAGCCTGTGCTGGCTTCAAGTCGCTAGGTGGCGCCAGAGATCTCTCCTAGAGCCCTTGGGGAGCTGATTTTCCACCCCGTGGGACAGGGAGCAGAGCGGGGATGGTAGGGTACACCTCAACGGCTTTGTGGTGCTGTGTCTGCCTTGTGCCCCACCGTCGTGGGGAACCCACGCCCCTAATTTTGTGCCCCGGGTCTCAGTTCCAAAGCCCTCAGTTCCAGGACGCGGGCTGTAGCCCAGTTCAGTGGCGCGAGAATGGCGCCTTTTGCATCGCTCCCGTGCCTGGGCGCCTGGTTCCTGCTTACTCAGGGAGGGACCTTCACCTCAGTGAGGACCTCCACGCATCTCCCCACAAGCCTAGGTCGTCTCCCAAGCCTAGGTCGCAGGCGCGGGGACCTGGGCAGCTGCTATCCCTGTCTGCACTTGCTTTTCAAGCGCGCCGAGCGCGCCCTTTTCCGCGCCAGCTTACCGGCAGCCCGGGCTGTGTGTGCGTCTCCCGGGGTCTTTGTTCTTCTCTAATAGCGCCCGGAGCCGTTCGCTCACCACCGCGGTGAATCCTGCAGGGTTCGCCTCAGCTCCCGTTCACGGGGTGTGGTGGCTGCAATAGTTCCTTTCCACTCACAGTCCCGCTTGCTGCGTCCTTTGTTCTTGTTGGCTGTTTTGGTTTGTTGTTTTCCTCCTCTCTGCCAGTCGGAGAGTGCTGCCTCTGTGGGCGGGGGAGGGGAGCAGGGTTCTGCGCTTCCCTCCCTTCTAGTCCTCTTTTATGGCCACTTTCTTCTTCGGGTAGTTTGCTGGAGTCACCCGTTTATCTTCCGTGTCCCAGTTCTCACTGGGACCTGCCGCTTTTCCTCCCTATTAACTTTTTTTAATGGGAGATCTTACTCGCAGTGTCTCCTCGCCGCCATGTTGCTCCGCCCCCCCCATTTAACCCTTGTTAATTGGATTGCACTTAAGGATATGGATAAATCTGTTTGAATATCCTGAAGTGTATTTTTCAACTGTAGCTTTGTGTGGACAAGAATTGGGTAAGTGGAAGAGTGTGGAAATACAAGCATGGAACTGTTTTGATCAAGACTTCCAATTAAATAAAAGTTTGCCTCTTTTAGGACAGGATGTGAATTTTTAATGACTCATCAAGATTCTTAAGATAATTTTCATGGCAGATATTACAATTTTGTGTGGCATTTCTTGGTATCAGTGTTCCTTCTAGTTCTCTAGTTCTACAGAAATATTATATTTCTATAGAAATATAATGGAGTGATAGTTAAAAAGATAACCATAGGTGCCTAGAACATCCCTGGTTATCAAAAGAAAGACTTCAAGTATTATAACTCTACTGCTATACTGAATAAAGCATAAGAGAGGATTGATACATTTATACAACTTGTCCTTACATTTTTTTCAAAATTTAAATGAGAAGTATTCTGGTTATTGTTTAATTATGTACATAATTTGGTTGATTTGGGCCATGAACTTTCTGGGTAGTTGAGAATTTATTGGTTCATTTATAAAACAGTTTATATATATGCCCTCTTAAAGAATTCCTAGAAATGTTTATTTGGCTGTAAAATCCGTGTCTTAAATATGTGGCATGTAACTGAACTACCTTTTTTTTTCTTTCAGTGAAAACACTCATTGAAAGGCAGGGTTCTGTTTCAATTTGAAAGTGTTATTTGGCCCTTGCTTTGTTTAAGAGAATCTTGCCCTGGCATCCCTCAATAAACCACCATTTGACTTAAACTGGCCAAAATCCATCGATTAGGAGGCCCTTCTGAGATTTAACAGGCAATTGTGTGGCATGAGGGAAATAAAAGATGCAATATCCAATTCACACTACCAATCCTCTGGTCCAGACTTGTCTCCTCAGCTCTATGATTAATCATGCACCTTCACCTACTCTTTGTTTACATTTGACAGAGTCCCACTGAACAGAAAATAGCTAATGTAGCAAGGAGAAGCAAATTTGGCAGTGCCCTTCAATTTGAAGCTAATGATTAAATTCATTTGGTATTCTTTGTGCCATAATGACATTACTTATGAGGAATTCTTTTGGTGGGAATGTAGCTGCCTTTTACACTTCCAGCAACATTTCTCATCCATTATCACTAAATAATCTTGAGTTCTTGTAAATCCCTTAGCAAAGGCTTCTTATAAAAGAACTTAAAAAGAAATAAATCCTCTGAGATATTACAGGATTCTTGCTGTGTGCCTCCCACAGACTTGCTTGAGACTCACTCAGCTTAAATCCTGCTCATTGCTTTGAAGATCCAATCCATGTGCCTATAATTCAGGCACAAAGGATTTAAAAAAAAAAGAGAAGGAGCCATAAATATTTGTAAAGAAGCTAAGGTCTGTATTGGTTTGTAGTACTTTTGGTGTGGTAAAGGTGGGAGGAGAGAGTAAAACTCTGATGTTTATTGGCAGCCGCTTTTTTGGGCAGAATTGCAGTTCATCTCTTTGGTACAAGGAATTAGAATTTACTGAGAAGGACATGGATGGGATAGACCTGGACTATGGGGTGGAGATGGGAGTGAGAAAACAAAAATAAAAAATTTTGACACCTACCCTTTATTATTATAAACCATTTAAATATGTGCGCCTGTAAACCTCTGAAATGTAGCCTCCCCCCTTAACAAGGGCAAGTATGAATGAACACCTGCCATGCACTGCTTTCTGCATCTGCCAGCATTTCAGCTTCCCAAGGTATGGCCTTGCAGCTGCCAGATGAGCGATGTTCATGATTGCAGAGTTCCTATTTTTAATCAGACTTACAGGAAATTGCAGGCATCTCTGTTTTATTTACTTGGTTTTAAAATGTTTCCTGCATGAGTTTCTTTTTTCGGCAGAGAAAATAAATTGCAGAAGACATTATCTGTAACTGCAAAAAATTTCTCTCTTGGTCTGTAGCCTTTTTTTTTTTTAATAGTCTGTAATGTGGGCCTTGAATGTTTAACAGCAGTCCTAAGTCTTTCACTACCATTTCCTACTTATGATTTTTTTTCTTTATTTTAGGAGTCATATAAATATGCTAATTAACAGAATTTTACTGAGTGTATGTTGAATAGCATCAAAAAGCTTCTGTTACAACACTGGTGTGATCAGAAATGAGCAAGGTCACTTTCTCCTCATTCCACCATGCTGAGTAAATTCTCATAATACCAAATCACAAACGAAGGGTCAAGGTCAGCATTTTTAATTACTGTATTTTATCCAATCTCTGAACCTGCTAAGAAAGAAAATAAACCTGCCAATTAACTATGACACACTATCAACTTGAATGACTGATTTCAGGAATGTTAAATGTAACAAAAGTGTCCATCTTTGAATTCATGAAAAGTAGTCATTAGTTCACAATTTTCTCTTAAATACTTTGCATACCCTTCAGTGCTATGGGGAAGTATGGGACATGACCCTAGTGTCAGGGAACTTCTGGCTTTTTAGGGGAGATAAAACTATCACCCATGGAGCCAAAGGACAGCTTGCCACCTAGACCTAATGAACAGGAAAGAGGGAGTCAGGAGAAAATCTCAGGGGAGTGATAAGACGAACAACAAAAGATGAATCTAATGGATACTCACATAGTGTGTGAAGGAGAACATTCTAGAAAGACAAACACTTTAATAACTGTAGAAATGATGGGTCATAATGTCAGTGGTCAAGCTTTGGAACCAAATTGCCTGGAAGCAAGTCCAGCTCAGCTGCTTCAGGGCAATATGTCTTTGGGCAACTTCTTTAACATCTTCCTGCTTCACTTTGCCCATTTGTTGAAAGGAATTAAATGTGATAGATGTGGTAAAAACATTACTTGACACACAATAGGTAACAAGTAGGAATTAATTTAGAGAAGCAGCAGTAGTGGCACTGGAACAAGAAAGGAGAGGTAGAGAGCCTGAAGGGCAGGGTAGCTGTGGCCTATAAGGGAGGGTGAAGTTAACTGTCTCCTTTATTATTCCTTAAAGAGGAATACAAAAAAGTACCAGGGCCTTTGCATGAGCTAATACCCTGGCCTAGAATTCTCTTCCCCTAACTAGCCATCTTATTCCTTGTGGCTTTTGCTGAAACATAATCTAATGAGAGAGGTCCTATTTGACTGCCCTGTATAGAATGACAGCTTTGCCCTGTCACTTTCTACCTCTTGTACTTTACTTTTGATAACTATTACTAGCACTAGTTATTTTATATGCATATTTGTCTGGTTAAGGATGTGTGTGTGTGTGCGCGTGCACACACGCTCATGTATTCTCATTCTCTGGAACTAGAATGGAAGTTGTAAAAGAATAGGACTCAGAGGGCCTCCCTGGTGGCGCAGGCAGTTGAGCGCAGCACTGTGAAGCTGTTGCAGCCTCTGCAGTGCCCGTTTGATCCCCGCTGGCCTCAGAGCAACCCACATGGAGAGCAGACCTCTCCTGTCTCGCCCGCTGCTCCCCTCAGCAGAATATTGCGGTCCTTCTGCCTGTTCTGTTCCCTGCTCTGTCTCTGGTGAATCCTCTCACCCTCCCGCACATCTGACCTGTACCCCGGTTCTTGTATAAATAAAATAAATCTTTAAAAAAAAAGTTAAAAAAAAATAGGACTCAGATAATAGGAAAGAGTGAGGCCCTCAAGGCTAGAGGACTTGAGACATTTGCACTGAAAAACATCAGACTATGCTACCCCTGTGAATGTTACCTAATATGGCAAAAAAGAATTTGCAGATTTAAGTAAATTAAAGATCTTACAATGAAATTATCCTGGATTAGGCCCTAAGTATAATCACAAGTGTCCTTACAAGAGGGAGGCAGAGGAAGATTTAACTGTTGGAATAAGTTGCTGATACAATGATGGAAGCAAGATACTATGAGGATGACTTTGAAGATGGAGAAAGAGGCCAAGTGCTAAGAATACATACAGTCCAGCTCTGGAGAAAGGAAGAAAGGCAAGAAAGTTGATTTTTCCCTAGGTCCTCAGGAAGTATGTGGTCCTTGATTTCAGACAGTGAAAATGATTTCATACTTCTGATCTCCAGAACTATAGGGAATAAATGTGTGTTGATTTAAACCATCAAGTAGGTGGTGATTTGTCACTGTGATCGTAGGAAACTAACACTCACCCTGATTCCTTGTGACACTTCATAGATTTCATCCTCACCATGCCATTTGTTCAGGGAAATCATAGTTCAAGACAACAAATCTAGCAGAGTTTCAGTTAGAAGGTTTCATATTTTGGGTAGTGTCAGGACAGAACTTTTTGTATACTGCATCAATGTGTTAAGTCTCTGAGTGTAAACAGTAGTCCTTATTGTTTTTCAGTTTGTCCCATTTGAGTAGGATAAAAGCCCTGTAGGTCAATCAGTGAAAATTCTCTGAGTACCTACTATGTGCCTGTTTTTGAGGCATAAAGGCCAAAATACCATGCATCTAAAAGATATTTTTATTGCTTAACAATGTGTTAGGTCCATGTGCAGGCTCAATAAATATAATAATTAAATGACATAATCCTTATTGTTAAGATTACCACCTCATGAGAAATACACAGGAAAAACAAACAAATTTTCTAGATAATCAATATTATAAAAAAGCAGCACTGTTTACAATAGCTAAGCTTTGGAAACAACCCAAATGCCCAAAAATAGATGACTGGATCAAGAAGATGTGGTACATATATACCATGGAATATTACTCAGCATTCAAAAAAGATAAACACATGCAATTTGCTGCAACATGGATGGCACTGGAAGGGATCATGCTCAGTGAAATAAGCCAAAAAGAAAAAGAAAAATACCGGATGGTCTCACTCATAGCAGGAATCTAGAAAACTTAAATAAGGGACCAGGAAAATGAATAACTATAAGAAAGTGAAAATCAAAATCAACAAAAAACTATGAACCAGAGACACTTTTAGGGGGGCGGGGGCGGGAAGGGAGGTATTGGGGTCAGAATGGGGGGCTGCAATTGTATGGGGAATATAACAATAAAATTTATATAAATAAATAAATAAATAAATAAATAAATAAATAAATAAATCTTAAAAAAATATATTAATCCAACATATTCAAAAGATTATTATTTTATGTAATTGACATAATATTATCAATGAGGTATTACATATTCTTTTTTCCAAACCAAAAAAAAAAAAAAAACTGTGATAATTTAAACAATGTGATCTGCTATAGGGACAGACTGTTACATATCTGGAATGTCATAAAATTCTAAGAATAGAATAAATATTCCATTTGTAATATAAGAAACACTTAAAATGTGGGGAAAGATTGGATTATAAAATAGTTAATAATGATAAAACCAGACAACAGTAAGGGTTGCAGTAAGGGTTGGAAGCTTGATTTCAACCTTGTACCTTACACCAAAAGAAACTTGGGTATTGAATAGAAAAACACATATAAGAAATTAAAAGAAGAATATATGGGTTAATATTAGTTTTATTTTGCAGTGCAAATATACCTTTTATAATTTGATTCCAAAAATATTTTTGCATTGTTTTCTTACACTTTTAATGATGAATTTTTTTCTTTTTTAAATTTTATTTTGTATATCCAAAAAGAAATACATAAATTTCAAAGATAAAGAACCTGAGATATAACTAGGGAGTGTGAAAATATTTCACTCCAAGAAGTTTGTTGCAATGTATACTCTATGTGTATGTGTGTGTGAGAAAATGTCTGGAAGAGAAACTAACAGTAGTTATATTAGTAGGAGTATAGTAGGTTTTGTATCTAATCTTTATATTCATATTTAAATTCAAATTTTAGCTTTAGTCATTGGTTAATGTAACTCCTAGTGAACTATACCTCCATTATCTAATCTAATTTTCAAAGTAACAAATATACCTGTTAACATAGATTAAGGTTATAGGTTTTAGTATCAAAATAGAGTGGTGTGAAACCTACAGGACAGCAGAAATACCCTATAATGTTCTACTCATTCCTAAATTAATTTCTAGCGATTTCATTGTTATTTAAAGACAAAACACTTTGAATGACTAGACATCTGCATATAGATCATCCTTTAAATTACAAAATAAACCCCACACTTTTTAGTATTGTTAGTATAAGTAAACTGCACTTTGAGATTTAAAGGATTTTTGATGTTAATTTTAGAAACAAACCTTATATAAATGCAGCTTCACTGTATAGATTAGCTTTATTTTTATTTAACTTATTTTAATATGGAAACACACCTCCTTTATTTTTCTCTTTTTTCTTATTTACAACACTAGAAAGCTTTAACCCATTTTAAACTGGGCAGGTGGGATAGAGTGGTGGTACAGTAGCATCTATAGGCTGGCCAACAAGTAGTCCTTAAGAAGTATAAAGGTGAAGCCCCCAAGAAAAACAGAACCATTTCTCCTGTTAGTAGTGATTCTATTTCAAGATTTAATGATAGTGAAATAATCCATTTCTTTGTTCTGAATATGACATGAGAAATGGGGGATAGAGGAATGGGGGGTGAAGGAGCAATTAAGAAAGTCAGCTGACAGATTTCATAATTTCATGAGTGGATTATGTGGAAGGTAACCAAAAACAGAGAAATAAAAGATAGAAGGAAGCTAGTGGACATGGAGTAGGACATTATTCAAATGTCTAAGAGATCCTAGTGTTCACTAGCAGCTGCTCAGACCCAGAGTCTTGTGTGTTCTTCTACTGATGGAAGGTGGTCTGCTATGACAACAGAATCTCCCTGGAAGTCAGTCCCTACTGGACCCTCACCAGTCACCTGATCCTCAGGGTTGTGCCCAACTGGCCATGAGACTAGTTTGGCCCCTGTTACTCTGCCCAGCATGGGCACCCCCTCCCTACAATGTCACAAGATATTTTTCAGCCCAGAGATTGTTTCTGGGGGGATGGGAGGGGAAAGTTGGAGCTCCACATTAATTATGATAAGAGCAATGAACTATCAATGAAATATCTGGGGTGCAATATGATTAGCAACACCCCTGATGTGTGCATATTCTAAATTATTTAAAATTTTAATTTGAAAAGTCTTAATGGAATAAAAATTACAAAATTAAATATCTATAGGGTTAATTTGCATACATTTAAAAAAATCTGCTTCCATAAACAATGTAAGTTAGATTAAAAGGCAAACAATGTAGTGAGGGAAATATTTGCAACAGTTGTGCCTTCCTCCTTCCAAATGGCAATAGAGTCTGGTATGATCCAAACTGAGTACATTGATGTTAATATGGGACCTCATTGTTGCTGTTTAATTGCTGGAGTAATTACAAATTAATCTGTATTTTCTGAACATAAGAA
Source organism: Talpa europaea (assembly GCF_964194135.1). Taxonomy (NCBI): domain Eukaryota; kingdom Metazoa; phylum Chordata; class Mammalia; order Eulipotyphla; family Talpidae; genus Talpa; species Talpa europaea. The sequence goes on from NC_140074.1 coordinate 34,288,211, forward strand.
TCTAGGGATTTTGAAAATTGGGAGGTGCTGGCAGGACCTACCCCATCTCAATGTAAGGCAGACCTGGACACAGTCTTCTGAAGTTCTGATTTCATTTAGTCCAACATGAGACCACACTAGTTAAGAAAGAACAGAATGAGAAATTGAGAAGGAAGAATATTGTGGTTTGATTGATTTATTATTCATGTAACCTAGATTTAAGACCTCATTTTTTAAAACTCTCTGTGAGTTTTATAATAGGATAAGTTAATGTGTTCGCATTTCAGACTTTCTTATTGTTTCACTTAGACACATTTAAAAACTTCTAGTGAGATATCTTGGACAAAGTAAATGAAAATAACTTGAAATACATGAGTACATCCTATGAAAAAAAGTACATTACAGTATTAAGTGGTGGTTATCTGGATAGTAGAGTTATGAGTGATATTTTTCTCCTATCTGTTTTTTCTTTTTCTATATTTTTCAAATTCCTCATTTTGCATAGATTTCATAGATCAAAAAAAATTTAAACACTAACTCAGCACTAAATGCCTATATATTTTCCTGTAAAATTACTTGCCATCTTTTTAAGATCATCAAACTATTCTGTGCTTAAACAGCTCCTATTTGTTCAAGAGAACTGTTGGGAAATTGGCATATCCATATATCAAGGTGATGCCTTTTGAAGCACATGAACCTCTTAAACACCCAGACTTTTACATTCTCCCTCATGAAGTCCTTCTAAATAGGGTAATGCCCTTCCTTGGGGTTAATTATTTCCATACTTCCAGATTGGCACATATCCACAATACCAGAGAACAGAATGAGTGAAAGGGAAATGAAGAAAAAGTGAAACAAATTAAAAAAATTTAAATTGGCAAACAAATCTTAGTCTAGTTTAAGGATTGTAGAATTAATGTTATCATTTTCCTTTCAATAGAATACATAGAAGAAGCTTACTGCTTCAGCTACCTAAATTAGGCACAATGGATTATACCCACACCAAAATTGTGACTGTAAGAATTCAATTGCTTTCTGTTTTGCTTCCAGGAAGTTCATTTGTACCAGATACTAGCATGTACTAGCCTAACAAAGGTTATCCTAAAAGCTGGTCAATAATTTATAAAAAAGAATTTGTGGAATTTTGTTGTTCCTTGATTTTCTTGTTGAAAGGAAGAACAAAACAAGCAAATGCCCTAGAAGGTTTTGAAATGAATGTTACTGCAGGTTCTGACTTTCAAAACAACCACTGCCGTCACGTCATCATGTGTTACAGGGCAATGCGCTCTTGTGGTTTGGTCTGTCGCAAAGTCGCCAAAACTCACCAGCCTGTGGCTTCATTGTTCTCTGCTAAAGAGGAATAGAAAGAATGGAAAGAGGTTTTTGTATATTTTTTAAAATTCTCTTGTTTGTTTTCACAGTTGCTCTCCACTCAGCATGTTCATATAACTTGACCACAACCTGCCCCTGTTTCTAGATATAGGGTTAGCCCTCTCAGGAACTTACCATAAAATATCATGCAGCACGTCTTTGGCTAGGCCTCTCTGGGTTGTTATTATGAGTCTCGCATGTTTTATGCAGAGCTTTTGGATTTCCAGAGTAATTTTAGGTCTTCTATCTCACTAAGATGAGGTAATGAGGACATGAACTATTAACCCCCATTTAGCAAGTGAAAATTAAAAAAAAAAAAAAAAAACCCTGATGCTTCTAGAACTTTTACAAGATATCATTGGTTTGGGGACCTTCTGGCTTTCTTATGCCCCCTTCTTTTTAGTACCTTCATATGCCTTGAGGAACTATCTAGATCCTCCCTTTCCCTGCTCTGACACAGTTTCAGGTACATGACTGACCCAGTAGGTTGTCATTTCCTGACACTTTGCTTCTGAAATGTGACCCAGAGACAAGGGACAAGAGACATTGAATGTCTCCTTAGCCCTCCTTTCATTCTCTCTCCCTCTCTTTTGAGTCCTTTCTCATTATCTTTTTTTAAAAGATTTATTTATTTATACAAGCACTGGGCACAGTCAGAAGTGTGGGAGGGTGAGAAAATCCACCAGAGCCAGAGCAGAGAACAGAACAGGCAGACTGATGAAATACACTGCTGAGGGGAGCAGCGGGTACGGCAGGAGAGGTAGGGTGCGCCATGTGGGACCCTCACTGGTGGTGAGAGAACGAACCAGCGCTGCGGGCAGCTTCACAGCCCAGCGCTCAAGCGCTGCGCCACCAGGGGAGGCCCTTTCTGATTATCTTTTAAGTCATTATTTATAGTGAAATTTAATTGATATGCAGAGAGGTACTATATTTAAAGTTTTACCAATTTATTTTTTTTAAAGATTTATTTATTTATTTACACAATCACTGGGTATAGTCAGAAGCGCGGGAGGGTGAGAGAATCCACCAGAGCCAGAGCGCGGAGCAGAGCAGGCAGAAGGACCGAAGTACACTGCTGAGGGGAGCAGCGGGCGGCAGGAGAGGTCTGCGCGCCATGTGGGACCCTCCTCTGGTGGCCGGGGAGCAGCCGGGGATAGAACCGGTGCTGCAGAGGCTGCGGGCAGCTTCGCAACCAAGCGCTCAACCGCTGCGCCACCGGGGAGGCCCAGCCAATTTATTTTTAAAGTAACAAATGTATAACCACCCCCAACTCAAGAAATACTCCTTTGTGGCCCCCACAAATTCCTGTTTTTCTCTTTTCTGACTGCAGCTCTTTCCTTCCCTATGTAACCATTACACTCACTTCTGTAGATTACTCTTCTGCTAATTTTCACTTTGATCACCCAAAGAAGAATCTATAAATGGTATAATTTAGCCTTGCCAGTTTTGGAATTTATATAAATGAAACCAGACAGAATTCAGTTATAATTGACTTCTTTCTATCTGTGCTGTTGAGTGCATTTATTTTTGCTATGTAGTATTCCATTGTATGACTATAACATAATATATTCATCTATTTTACCACCAACAGTTATCTGGAAGTTTGGACTGTTACAATTAATGCAAGTATGACCAACCTTGTACATTTCATCCTGATACATATAGACACAGATTTATCTAGGGTGTCTGTGACTGAGTGGAACTGATGGATGATAACATTTATTTATCTTCAGCATTACTTAATGCTTATATGCACAATGCTAACAAATTTTCTAAAGTGATTGTTTCAACATGTAGTCCTGCCAGTAGCAAATAAGTATTCACCTAATCGCATATCTTCACCATTTATAATCATCAGATTTTTAAAAATAGAATTATCAAATTATTTTCACATTTGTAACTCTCTGTTTTACATTGGATAAATGTGAGCCAGAATGTTTTCCTCAAAGTTTCTTGAGTGGTGGGGGAGTAGAGTGGGAGGAGTGTTGATTTTAGATTTAGTCTGTTTGAGTTCAAATCCTAGCTCTGTAACTTCGCTGTATTACCACAGGGAAGTTACTGAACCTTTCTGTGTTTCATTTTTCACATCTGTCAAATTGGATAATAAACAATGCCCAACCTCACTGAGTTATTTTGACAATTAAATGACCTCATAAACATAAAATGTTCAGAAGAGTACTCAGCCCATAATGAATATTACCTAAATGTTCGTCATTGCTATTATGGTAAAAGCAAAAGAATGCCTGGGATCAAGTGTTGCTAAAGATTAGAAAGCTTGTGTGTTAGAAGGGAAAAGAACTATTGATTTAGTTCAGTAAATTCTTGAAGGATTATCAGATTTGAAGGGATATTGTTCCTCCTCTCAAGACTCATAATTTAAGGGGAAAGTTGGGCCCGCAAAGAAAACCAGCCAGCACAATGTGGTGAGTGCTATAATGGTTTATGTACACAGTAAAGAAGCTGTTAATTAGGCCTGAGAATGGAGAATTAGAACAAAGAACAACTGGTAATAGCAGTTAAGATGGGTTTCACAGTTTGAACAGGAGTTCAGCAAGCAGACGTGTGGGAGAAAGGACTTCCAAATATAATTTTCCCCAATATCCAAAGATAGAATATTCCTATTTGGTATGATTTGGCAGGTTATTTTGAGGCTCTGGGAATGCTCAAAATTCTCCATTTAATTAAAGGTAACAGCATTCTCAGACCACAAAAAATACCCTTCCAAATCATACCAAATACTATGGGATAGCAGGGGAAACCTGTAGAAGTAATAATAATTTAAGAAGAAAAATTACAAAAGCATAAAAGCAAACAGCCTATTTGGAGAACTTAAGTTGATTGGAGATACTGAAAATACTTTTAAGAAAATTAAAAAGTGGCAGAATATTAAAGTCAGATTGTCAGAAGCCTTTAGTAATGCTAAAAAGTTTATAATTTATTCTTTAAGTGATAGGGAGTCACTTTAACCAGATAATTTTTTTTTTTTTAAATATTTTTTTTTTTTTTGAAGATTTATTTATTTATTTATACAAGCACTGGGTACAGTCAGAAGCGCGGGAGGGTGAGAGAATTCACCAGAGCCAGAGCGGGGAGCAGAGCAGGCAGAAGGACCGAAGTACACTGCTGAGGGGAGCAGCGGGCGGCAGGAGAGGTCTGCGCGCCATGTGGGACCCTCCTCAGGTGGCCGGGGAGCAGCCGGGGATCGAACCGGCGCTTCAGAAGCCGCGGGCAGCTTCGCAACCCAGCGCTCAACCGCTGCGCCACCGGGGAGGCCCTAACCAGATAATTTAACGAGGTTTTAATCAGAGAATTTAACCTAGAATTTTATGAGAGTAAATATAACCTGTGATATGTGGATTAGCTTACAGGGGTAAGGGGACAAAATGTAGTTATACTGCTAATCAGTCCTCACCAAAGGATTAGGACCAAGTGTACTTTCTCTGTGTTAGCTCCATTTTCAGACAAGCCTCAACCATTGTGGTCATAAGTCCATGATATCATCTCTGGATTTTCTTCTCTTCTTCTAATTCATGAAAACAGCAAGTTTCTCTCTTTCCAACAGTTCTATGCCTATTTACTAAGAGGTAAATAGATTATGGGTAGCAAAAAAAAACAAGAGTTGCCCATTTACAATGGGAGATCATTGAACAAAACAAGGAGACAAATGAACAGATTAGAAAGAGGTTGCTAGGAAAATTAATTGGAAAGAAGAGACTGAATAGGAAATAGGACCAGATTTGACAATTGATGTGATATGTAGAGTAGTGAGGGAAGAGGAAAAAGCTAAGATGATTCCAAAGGTGGGGGCCTGAACATTTGGGAGGACAGTGATGTCATTTATTGAGATAAGGAACACAGGCGGAGGAACAGGTTTGGGGGCCAGATGAGTTTCATTTTGGACCTGCTGAGTTTGCAGTCCTGGCAAATTATCTCTGAGGAAAGGTTGACCAGGCAGATGGAAGAGCAGGTCTGTGGGAGGCACAATACCCTGCACACAGTTTCCCCATAAATGTTTATTAAATATGAAATAAACAAAGATTAAACCAGTTTCCATGTTAGCGTTCCACAGTGATATTTACTGGTTGGGTCCTTGCCGAAGTGAAGCTTGAATATATCCAACTTAAAAATAATTGCTCACCACTTCTGTGCCCTCCCATATGTTTCTCCCTCCAGTTACTAGTAGAATTTTTTTTAAATAATTAAGATTTTTTTAAAAACATAGCAAAGTGCCATTTAAACACACTGTCATCGCTGCCCTACTATTATTAATTACTGAGGAGATCGAACTTTAAAAAAGCATCTTCATCTGTGTGCAATAACATTCAGATCACAAGGGTCCTGGGCTTGGCCTTGAAGTGATCACATTTTCTACCTCATGTGCTGTGACCACTACAGTCCTCGGCTTTATACTGTCTTAGACTATTTGGGCTGCTATCACAAAATATCAGATACTGGGAAACTTGTAAATAACAGATATTTATTTCTGAGAATAACTGGAGATTGCAAGCCTGAGATCAGTGTGCCAACCTAGTGGGGGTCTGGAGAGCTCTCTTCAGAGCTACAAATTGCTGTCTTCTTGTAGTATCCACGCAAAGCAGAATGAGAAAGCTAATTTCTGGCTGCTTCTCATAAGGGCATCCCATTTATGAGGGCTCCACCCTCATGGCCTAATTACCTCTCAAAGGTCCCAACTCCAAATACTATCACATTGGAATTAAGGGTTCAACATATGGATTTGGGGTATACGTAAACATTTCTATCCATAATACTTGCTTCATAGATTTTTGTCTTATCAGAATATGTCAGTTTAGGTTACCATTTCTCATTCTAGAAATATGCTTAGTATAGATATATGGTTGTATATATACTAAAAATAATTTGCATCATTTCTCTTACCCTAAATTCATACTCTCAGGGTAGGGCTTAAAAGTACCACCACCAACAACAAAAATCTCTCATTTTAATTTGGAAATAGTTTGAGGCTGGTAAATTCCATTCTTAGACTACATTTTATAAATTTGTCCCCCCTTGTCCCTAGCACTCATATTATTATATCATCTGTGTGCTTAACTCTTCCACTGAAGTATCAACCCCTCACAAGGCTGGCTGATGTTTTGTTCATTTGGGCTCCCTCACCCTACCTTAGGGCTTTGCACACAGCAGTTGCTCAAACAAAGCACATCTGAAATATACCAATAAAACCATTGTTTATCTGGACAAGCTTGCTATGACATCACCATACTGAATGCTTATCTTGTTTCTGTTTGTCTTATGTAGCAGGGCAGTGGCTTTGCCCAAACCAATTAGAAGTGATATGATTTACGGGATAGGGGAAAACAATTTTTCCATAGTAGTAGAACCAAAATCTGACTATGCTTTGTCTCAATTGGACTCTGTTTGAAAGATTCTCTGTTAGAGTTTCCTTTTAAGTCTTATAAGAAACCATTTTTCTTTCACCTCCAACCCTACTCATTCCAGCTAGGTGCCCAGTATACCACAAGGGGAATCTCTGACGGACTCACCTTTGCAAAAGTAAAAATGTAATAGGATGCATTCTTCTCTGACTAATTTTTTCTTCTAAACATATATTGACTCATTATAAATTTAAGAAACTTAGTAAAAGCTACTGGCTTTTATTGCTTCATTTGCAATTTTTTTTCTTTGAGAGAAACTAACTGCACACTCAGTATCATATAATTCCACACCTGATTCAAGAAGGCCTCCCCGGTGGCGCAGCGGTTGAGTGCTGGGCTGCAAAGCTCCATAGCACTGGTTCGATCCCCAGCCACAGGGGAGGGTCCCACATGGCACGCAGACCTCTCCTGCCGCGCCCTCTGCTCCCCTCAGCAGTGTATTTCAGTCCATCTGCCTGTTCTGCTCCCTGCTCTGGCTCTGGTGAATTCTCTCACCCTCCTTTGCTTCTGACTACCCAGTGCTCCTATAAATAAATAAATAAATAAATAAATAAATAAATAAATAAATAAATAAATAAATAAATCTTTTTTTTTAAAAAGAATTATAAGATATAATTACAGCCCTCTCCTTTTATTTAAAAAAAAAAAAAAGAGGATCGACCAGGAAAATGGCATTGGACAGTGCTTCCTTTGCAAACATAAATATTAAGAAACTAAATAGGGGGGAACTCTTAAGATATTATTTTGATTTTAATAAAGTAACTTCTTTAGGTTGGGGATAGAGCTATGAAGAGAAATGTGGACAGAGCTCAATGTAGAGGGAAACTTAAAATTGACTATTGAGCTGGGGAATAGAGCACAGTAGAGCTTTTTTTGAATATATTTATGGAAGAAGATAGTTTACTCCTTGACTGTTTCTTACAGATTTCTGCAGAAGGGAGGCATTCTTCTTATTTCAAAGGCAAAGATTCTGGTCATTTGAGGTTTTTTCTTGTATTGTTGATAAATTATCATTTGCTGAGTTTTGGTTCTAAGTACTATGACACATACTCTTGGGGGAGGAAGGTAAGGCATGGGAAGTTTTTCAAGTGTTCATTCATTCCTGTAAGGTTCAGCTCAAATTCTACTTCTTCTGTGAATCCTTTTCAAGCCCTCCAAATGGTCTCTCTCTCTTTCAGGTGTTTCATGATGTATGTCTAACATCTATTGCCATAGAATTGACCAGCCCAAATTATGGCTTAAAGCAAAACCATTTAAATGCTCATTATTCTGTCATTGATTTTGACAGGGCTCAGAAGGGATGGGTTATCTCACTTAGTATGGTATTAATATCACTGTGATTATAATGTATTGTAAGATATATAGGATTCTACAATTATGTCAAAATGACTATTTCACCCAAAGCAACATATAGATTCAATGCAATCCCAATAAAAGTATAAAGAGCATATTTCAAAGAACTGGAGCAAATACTTCTGAAATTCATATGGAATCACAAAAAACCCTGAATAGCAAAAGCAGTCTTGACAAAGAAGAAAGAGAAGGGAGGCATCACACTTCCCAGACCTCCAGCTATATTATAAAGCTACAATAATTAAAACAGCATGGTACTAGAACAAAAATAGTCACACAGACCAATGGAATAGAAATGAAAAGCCCAGAAATAAATCCACATATATACAGACAGTTAAGCTAAGGCAAAGGAGCCAAAAACATACACTGGGATAAAGATAGCTTCTTCAATAAATGGTGTTGGGAAAATTCTATAGCTGTGTGCAAAAAAATGACTAGACCACAACCTCACAGCATACACCAAAATCAACTCAAAATGGATCTATTTTAAAGACTTGGATGTAAAACCTGAAACCATAAAATACATAGAAAACATAGGCAAAACATTTCATGACATAAGTTTTATTTTTTTTTTTACAGAGGCATGTTTTATTTATTTTATTTGTTTGTTTGTTTGTTTTGTTTATACATGCACTGGGTACAGTCAGAAGCGCGGGAGGGTGAGAGAATTCACCAGAGCCAGAGCGGGGAGCAGAGCAGGCAGAAGGACTGAAGTACACTGCTGAGGGGAGCAGTGGGCGGCAGGAGAGGTCTGCGCGCCATGTGGGATCCTCCTCCAGTGGCCGGGGAGCAGCCGGGGATCGAACCGGCGCCGCAGAGGCTGCGGGCAGCTTCGCAACCCAGCGCTCAACCGCTGCGCCACCGGGGAGGCCCCTCATGACATAAGTTTTAAGGATGCCTTTAACAATTTGTCCCCAACAGCAAGGAAAACAAAAGAGAACATAATCAGCTGGGACTACATCACACTAAAGTCTAAAATGAAACACACCATACTGAATGGGAGAAAATACTTGCATACCATACATCTGACAAAGGGCTGATATAGAAGATCTACAAAGAGCTCATACAACTCAACAAAAAGAAAAAAAATAAACCCAATCAGAAAATATGCAGAAGTGCTAAATAGGTACTTCACCAGAGAAGACATACAGATGGGCAACAGGTAAACAACACAACTAAGGAGGTAAAAGACCTGTGCAATGAGAACTACAGGGTCTGATCAAAGGACTTAGAGATATAAGGAGGTTGAAAGACATCCCATTCTAATGGATGGGGGGACTCAACTTAATCAAAATGACTATCCTGCCTAAAATGATATATAAATTTAATTCAATCCCCATAATATCCCAGCAATGATTTTCAAAGAAATTGAATAAAAAACACTGATATTTATATGGAGTCACAGAAGGCATTAAATTGCAAGAGCAACACTGATAAAAAAAAAAAAGGAGAGAGAAATGGAGTTATCATGTTACCTGATTTCAATCTTTACTATAAAGCAATAGTACTAAAAACAATATGATATCCAAAAATGGATACACAGATCAATGGAACATTAGCAAAAGCCCAGAAATAAATTCACATTCATATCAGTAATCTGTGCTAAAGCAGCTATAATCATACAATGGGGTGAGGACAATTTCTTTAATAAATAGAACTGGAAAAATTGGAAAGCCACATGAAAGAGTGAAGTTGGATCACTTGTTAGCCCCTTACATGAAAACAAACTCCAAACAGACTGAAGATTTAGGTATAAAACCTGCAAAATAAAATATGTGGAGCAAAATATTGGCAATACAGTCCATGATATCAGCAATATAAATGTTTTTGGTACTGAACAACTATGACAAGGAAATTGAAGCAAAAATAATTGTTGTTGCCTCAAGTCAAAAAAATTTTTATGTAGAGAAAGAGGAACCCTATTACACTGCAGTTGAAAATGTAAACCAATGCAACTATTGTGGAAAGCAATTTGGATTTAACTGAAAAAACTCAATGGAAATACCATACAACCCATCAGTCCTACTCCTGGGCATCTATCCAAAGAATATGTGAGCATCAACACAAAAAACCATGTATCCCACAGTATTCATAGGAGCAATATCTGCAACAACTGGAACATGAAAATAGCCTAAATATCCATCAGTAGATGATTATATCAAGAAGATGTGGTATATCCACATTATGGAATACTATTCAATCCTAAGAAGAAATGAATTGCATCACTTTCAACAGAAGAGATTGAGTTAGAATTATATGTAGTAAAATCAGAATGATAAAAACAAATACTCGACATTTCCATAACAGACATTTGGATAGCTTACAGCACTTTTTAAAAAACCAGTGAGGATTTTTTAAATAAACATTGTAAGGTCTCTGAGGTTAAGAGAGAGGGGGAGGGAAAGGGACAAGGGGATATGAGGAATAATGGGGGAAGAAATAAAATTGTAAAAAATATAAAAGTCTTTATATTCCTCCTTTGTCCCCATTTTTGGCACAGAGATACTAATATCCAAGAAATTTCCTGTAATAAGAGCTATTAAGATGTCTTTTGTTATATTAATGAGATGACTCTTGGAAAGCACCTAAGGAAGGGAGCTGGTGACCAATGGATCCAAATATGTGATTGCAGGGTTGGAAATTTCAGTCTTATTCCTGACTTCCAGGGAGGAGAGAGGGGCTAGAAGTTGAATCACTTGCCAGTGATTTAATTATTGGGATATGTAATGGAACCTTCACAAAAAAAAACAAAAACAAAAACAAAAGAATGGGGTTCAGAGAACTCCCAGGTTGGTAAATATGTAGAGATTTGGGGAGACTGGTGAGATGGGAAAAGGCATGGAAATTCCATGCCCCATCCCACATAGCATCTGACTATTCTTGAGTAATATCTTTTTATAATAAATGGCCAATCTACTGAGTAAAATGTTTCTCTGAGTTCTGTGTGCCATTCTTGCAAATTAATAGAACCCAAGGAAGGATGTTTAAAACCTCCAATCTGTAATCTCTAACTTCTGTTGGTCAGAAGCACAGCTTGAATGAGCAACTGGCATCTGTGGGGGGGGGGGGGGGAACAAGAGGGAAGGGCCAGTCTTGTAGGACTGAGTCCTTTACCTGTGGGATCTAATTGCCATGTCCAGATCGAAGGTGTCAGAATTTACTTGAATTGTAGGACACTTATTTATTGGAGGAAAAACCCACATATGGGAACTGAGTGTTTCAGAAGGATAGTTGAACTTCTTTTCAGGGTAGCTCAGGACTCCATCAGAGTAAGAATGGAAACTCTCATGTCACTTAAGTGTTAGGTACTAAACTGATCTAGTGACACATCTACTATATTGTATAGGCCAAAGGGCAGCCTAGATTAAAGGAGAGGGAGTTGGACATTTCTCTTTATATGGGGAATATCCTCCTCAAGCAGAGAAGAAGGAATTGATGATGGCCATCTTTGCAGGTGGTTTTTTGTGTCTGTGTAGTACCCCAGTTTCCAGTGTTCTTTTATTGTCGGCTTACCCTGTAATTCTGAGTTTCTCAGAAGGCAGTGTCAAGTTCATATCCATTGTTGTGTCCTTCCCATAAATGGGAATTAAGGACTATTTGGATAAAGATTTATGTAGGCCACAGATAAAAAGAAGAAGAAATTTTGTCAAAACCATTGGCTTTAAAATCATATAATGTAGGTTTGATTCCAAAATTTTGTACCTGTCTATGAGCTCTAAATGTGCCATGTTTTTCTTTATTTCTATTCTCCTTATGTGTAAATTGAGGTGGTAATTCAGTCCAGAGAGTGACTAAGTTATTGTTTGTGGCAGTGCCTAGCACATGGGCTAAGTCTTTCTTGATTTTACATTTACATCTTCTTTCTTTCCTCAAATGTTCAAACATATTTGAGGGAACAAGTTTTCTCAATAAGAGGTTAGAAGTAGAATAATATTTTAAACAAGACCAGGATATAACTGCACTAGAATAAATGGTGTAATTGGTACTTAGCAGAGTTTCTGACAAAAGACACTTGACATTCTCTTTAGACCCCCAGGCACTAATGCACGTGTGGATATCAAATTAAGGGACCAGCCGTGTCAGCAGCCACTGTTTCTTAGGGTGTGTGTAGCTCACACCTTTAGCTGATTTATCTTTCAGAAAACTACCTATGATATGTCCACTCTAGCAAACCAAAACTAGTGAACACACTCTTGAGGACAAAGGAAGCAAGTAGGGAGATGTTTCACCTGCACATTATAAAGAACAGAGAACCATCTATCCCTAGTTAATTGTAATGCTTTTCATCCCTTGTGCAAAAGACAAGACAAATAGCAATCATTCATATGATTTTTATGTAGTGCTCCTCAACTTTCTCAAGCCTGGAGCTCCTTATATAGAATTTATATTTTGTGTTGCTCCTCTCACTGCTCTGAGCTTATATTCATGGATAAATCAACTTACCTACAAGCATAATGTAAAAAACAATAGTATGACATTCTAACTGTAGTACAAATGACAATGATGAGAAAATAAATCTATAATCAACTAATCTGTGTTTTATTATGTAAATACTTAGGTACAACTACATTTAAGAGAATCATGAAGTAGTCAAATGCTTGTACATACTTAAAATTCATAAATTTGAATTAAAGATAATATTCAACTAATATTTCCTTATCTAAACCCTTTTTTACATTTAAGATAAATTCTATGTAAATAGATATGAGTGTTTGTATCCATGTATATAGGTACATATATGTATATGCACGTAGATGCATACATACCTGTATACCTGTATACATATATGTACCTATATACATATATAGTATGCATGTGCATGTATATGTATTTCAATATATGTATGTAAATGGATGTGATTACTAGTTACAAGCATAGCCTGAAACTTTTGTGTGTTGTATTTGTGACTCAACTCTACCAGCAGTCTCAGTGATATGAATTTCAAAATGGCAAGAATCCTTGGGAAAGTCCTGAACAAAATTAAATTCTGTACTTCCTCAATTTATATCTGGAAATTTTCATCTGGAAAATTTGGTGCAAGTTCCAGCTTTGCAAAACTCTGTGTGTGTGTGTGTGTGTTAACCCACGTAGAGGATTATTATAAACTTATTTTTCACTTACACAAATATCTGACTTCTTGGATTGGAAGTCTGATGGTGGAAAATTCACCTAGATAGGACAACACTTCATTGTACAGGACTATATGCACATTGCAGGATGTGTAGTATCTCTGCCAACTGAATGCTTTCCAAATCATAGGCACCCAAGATCATTGTGATAAAACAAGACCCTCACAAACTTCCAAAACCAACCCTCACAGTGCTAAGCTGTTGAATCCTACCAATTTTGTGCAATAAGTTTAATATGGTTCTTTCCAGTGATATCATCTCATTGAATCATCACAGTAAGAGACACTATTATTTTCACTTTTTACCTGTAAGGAAATAGGCACATGCATACTGTAGTTATGTTGTAGTGGTGTTGACCCATGTCTCCTTGTACTTGCATTAGGACTTTGCCCCCAGGCTCATATTTTATTTGAAAGTGAAGGCTGGTTTCCATCAGTATGATGGTTCTTTTCAGACTGCATTAAGGTTTGCTGAAACAGCATTGCAGAAGGAAGGACTTGCTGACTCATGGCATAAGAACTTCATCTAGTTGTGATTTCTGGCTTTTACTCACTTATCTTTCATCGAGTTACTTCATTTTCCCTTACCTGCTGGTGAGAGTTGTGGCTGCACTGTCTTTACAAGATGGTTGGGGGGGTAGGGGAAGCGACTTGATGATGATAAGATATCTTGAGCTAATAAATGAATTATACAAGTTGACACAGATTAAGTGCTTGGCATAGTGTCTCACACTCAGAAAATCTGTAAAGTTAGCTTAACAAAGGTTAGCTATTACTACTAAAATATTTGGGGAGAAACATGGGTTTATGATAATGGTAGTACAAGGTACGGTGACTGGATTTCTTCACTGATCAACATCTTTGTTTTGATCTTCTTACAAGGCTTTCTATTAGGGCTTTCTTTCAGTAGGACACAATCCTTGCCCTGAAGGACTTTATTTGTGTTGTTGGGGAGAGAAATTAGGATGAGGAAGAATGGACAACACAAATAAAAGATGCAAAAATGTAAATGTCATGAGAAGAGAAATGCAATATTTTAGACGGCATTAAGGCTTCCAACTTAGTAGTATCAGGGAGCAAAACAAGGTGAAATCACTACATCTGGCAATCAAGAAAAGTTGAGGTAACTGAATAATAGACAGTGAAATTGGAAGAGAGGACAATGAGGATTAAAAATTGTGAGAAGAAAGTACTGCAACAAAACCACGAGGTGGCTTTGGGGAGCACATCCACAGAGCTAGAATCTGCTGAGAGCTGTGCTCTCTAGCCTGCTAAATAAGAAGATCACCTAGGGAGGTTTGAAAAATATAGATTTTTAGGACCTAGCCCAACTTTGCCAAATCAGAACCTCTGTGAATGGGTTTAGAAACTTGTATTCTTTTGTAAACTTTTCAAAGAATTCTGATCAGTCTGGTGCAGACTAGGTCAGTGGTTTGCAGGGTGAGTCCTCAGACCCATAGCAGCTGTTACCGTGTAATCCAGGTTCTCAGACCTCCTGAGCTAGAAGCTCTGGGGCTGGGACCCAACAATATGCATTTTGATAAATCCTCTAAGTGATTCTGAAGTAAATTTTATGCCATTAATTTCTTGACAATAGAGGGTAAATGAATGAGTGGATGGTAAGAAAATGGAAGAGATATTGGCTCCACTTTATTTCTGCCTCAAGAATTTTAGTAGTGAAGTGGGGTTAAGGAGTGGCAATTCTCATTTAAATGTGATAAAGGCAGCATCAACAATGTTAGCCACTTTTAAAATAATTTTCCTAAAGTCTCATAACAGCCTGAGTGGTAGGGTGATACTATCTCTGCTAAAATCAGAGAAAACACTTTCAGAGATTTTAAATTATCTGCCCAAGGTCACACAGTTAATAAGTAGCTGAGCTGCGATTTGAACCTAAGAAGTTGTTACACGGTTCCAAGCTTCCTCTCCTCTGATCTTTCTTTGATTGGGACAAGGTCCTAAGAATCTATATTTTCAGGGAATTTTGGCAGGGAATTTTGACAGTGAGTGCCAGCCTTGTAGATTTCTGCTGAAATCTAAGTTCCAGAAATGTAAATTGAATCACCTGATTCACTGGTCAGGTTGGTGACAGAATTAGGGTTAAAGGGAGAAAAAGTCAGCTTGTATGACTTACCAATATTCAACCTTGAGGTTCCTTCTCAAACTGCTGGGACACTTGTTGCATAATTTTTAAATTTATGTAGGAATGTGACTAATCCACATTTTTGTGTATTTGATCAAATGTAGAATATAAATGAGGAAAGCACTTAATTGAAAAATTCAAGAAATGGGAGTAATGGGATGCCTATACTATATAGCATCAATGAAATGCAGGCTGTGTGAATTTTTTAGACTGTTATGGATATAAAGTAGTTTATTACATCTGGTGAGATCAGTTCCATATTACAGCTAAACAATCACAGAGTTATGTGGCATTCGTGTCTGATGAGACGAGGATTTGGTAATTACTAATCTTCCCAACTGATAGCTTCATGTGTGAATCAAACAGAAATTAAATGTTTATTGTATTCTACCTGTCTCCAAACAACTGCCTGTTGTTCAGCACAACAGTGATGAAAGCAATCTGCTCATCATTTCATATTTTCTTTTTTGAAGTCATTACTTAAAATTCATTTTTCCTATGGAAAAGATAATAAAGATTGCAATGAGTAGAATTTCCTTTCTTAAAAACACCTGTCATTTGAAGAAGCACAAGGACTATAGAAGGGAAATGCATATTTTAATCATAATTTTGTGTCCTTTTAATTATAATTATCTCAGAACTCTGGTACAAAAATATAGAACATTTAAAATAGATGAGACATCTCTAAATGATGCTAGTAAAGAACTGTTTAATTTAATATATTATTATGCCTTGCTGATTCTAAATGTCAGATCATAATCACCAAAATTTAAAAATGTGATCTCTGAAATTTTAAAAGGCCAACAAATTAGAACGATCATGTTGTTGGAATAAATTTACAGATTCCAGGTTGAAGTCTTCATGTAGAAGAATTTGCTGCTGTTTAAATCAGCCAAGTTCATGTTCATAACTGTCACTCTCAGTAGCCTATGTAGTCTTTATTCCCAGATACCATCCCCTTGCTCTGCTTTTTTGCTCCAACAAGAACACCATTTTTATTCAGATGTGCTTCTTTCATGGCACAGCCATATGCAAGAGGTATGTCTTGATTGGTTGGTCCCATTCAACTTGCCAATAATTGACTAAAGACATGATCAGGTGACAGAATACTGGCCTTTGAAACCTGAGGGCAAACCTGTTGGGAGGACTTCCAGGAAGATGTCCCACTCTTTGAAAAAGACAAAGAAAGGAGTGGTTTATTTTCTGTCTCTGAGTGTTGTGGCTGTGAGGGACTGACTGAGCCTGAGGGAAAAAAAAAAAGAAGTATGTGGAGAAGGACAGAAATAAGAAATAAATATCACCAAGGAATAGAATGTGCCCCAGATCCTATTACACATAGAAGTGACCTGTCTTTGTACTTCCTGCTTAGAAAGAAATGAATGTCTTTATTGTTTAAAAAGTAGTTATCATACTTGGCCATTCATCATAATTACATGGAGTACTTGTTAAAACACCAATTGTTGGTTCCACCCTTAGCATTTCTGATTTAATATACCAAAGGTGGAAGTGGAGAATTTGCATTTCTAACAAGTTCCCAGGTAATGCTGATGTTGCTTGTCCCAGGATGACACTTTGATAATCACTGGTCTTAAAAGTCAGTTATGTCAAGGGTTTCAATTACTTGCAGCTGAACGCATCCTCATTTGTATGCATAGATGCTGAGAAACACATAAAGATATAGAGGCCTCCTGCCATCCAGGAAGTTTCAAGCCTGATTTATGTTAAGTTAACCAGAAAAAATGTTCTATCCTTCCCATCCCTTCCATCAACAATGACAATCCTTAAACACAAATTGATCAAAACCTTGAAGCATAACATATTTCTAGAATAAGGAGCATACGCCTTGGAGGCAGACAGTTCTGGACTTAAATTAGAGCTCTACAATGCTGTCTGCACTTGCAAATTACTTACATTTTCTAAGTTTTCTGATTTATAAATGAAACTTAAGACTTTATTATATATATAGCATATATATAATTTCTATGTCTTTTCTTATCTTTCTAACAGAACTAAAACATACGGGGCAAAAAAGTAGAAAAGTCTTCATTCTCAAAAACTTTGTCATCTAAAACCCTATATTTATAAGGATTATGGAATCAAGAGTCTTCATAATATAAAAATGTTTAGCAGTGAACTGTCCATTTACAATATTAATATTCTCTCAAACATCCCTCCTTGTTAAAGAGTGGTGTTTGTTTCTACCCACCCATCCTAATACTTGCAGATGAATCTCTACCAGATTGTAAACTGTGAACATCTGGTAATAAAAACTGACTGCAAATTAAGGTTGCAATTTTGCGGTATAAGATTTCATGAAGTTAAAGCGATGTTGAATTCATCTCAGTATACTCAAAGTCCCTGACAAATGAGGGTCTGATACTAGTATTGATAGATCAGTGAAAATTTTGATGTGAAACATTTGGACTTTTGATATGCGAATAGGCTCTTGAAGAGAATGGCATACCTATCAAAAGACCTAAGAGAGGCTATTGGTTACAGTGATGCATATTTTCACAGAGATTCTCTCCTTGATCATGTAGCAAAAGACAGATGGAAACAAAGAATGCTCTATTGTCAGATTGTATTATTTTTTCCCCTGAAGTGATAATAAATTTAATGATCATCACTTAACTCATTCTTGGAAAAACCTAATGAATAGTTGATATTGAAACCTGAATTTTGTTAATTATAAGACAAAACTATTTTTGGAAATTTAATATCACTTTTTAAAGTAAAATTGTTCTCTAAAATTTCCCCCACCATTAGCAATAGAAAATATGCTCCTCTTTTAACTGAATTCATGTTAAAATACTGAGGGAAATAGAAACCAAGACAATTAAGATTATGTATGTTACCCTATTCAGGAGATATTGTCAGCTGCTTACCCACAAGAATAGAAAACTGAGTTTTAACTAGACTAGTGCTTTCTAGAAAAATAATTATTTTTTAACCTTCTTTAAGCTTCTATCTGACTGGTAAGATATAGTGATAATGTTCCAATACAGTTCCAGACTCTGTGCGTGTGTGTGTGTGTGCATGTGTGTGTGACTTTTTCTCTCCTTCTTCCTTCTTGCTCTCTAGGATGTGGTCAGTATCTCCAGCAGACATATTGTACCATGAGATGCAAATAGCATACTGAGAGAAAGAAATCTAGATATCTGAGTCTTTAACATGATCATATAGGTCCCACACGAGCCTCAAGATGCCTGTTGAATGTCTTTACCTGACAGACAAATAATTATCCAAGAAACACTGCTCTTATTTGGGGTTTTTCTGACATATACAGCATAATTCTAATACACCCACTAAAATTTGCTGAAAATCTATTATTGATTCCTGGAGTGCATTTCTACTTATTGCTTTGGACTATAGAAATATGGGAGGTAAGGCAGCAATGTGTGTGGCGGCAGGGAGGAAAAAAGCCTCAGTTTAATATTAAGTAGAATTCTAAAAATCAGGACAGTCATATTTAATTGTTTCGTATCTTATTTAGCTCTCTGTATAAATTTACTCAGTAGGTTGCTTTTGTATATTATTCACATCTGATGTTATGTTGTATCTACAGGGTCTGAGCCAAAAGGATCTTTGTGATTATCTAAGGCAACATCTGTCCATCTCAGGGATTGTCATTCCGCCTCTGCAGAAAAACTTTGGTAATAAAGGACTAAAGGTATCAAGTAGCCCATTCAGTTAATGGGAAGGACTTCCTTATCTTAACTTGAACCTGCCTATTCAAAACTTCCACCTCCTAGATTATAGACAGACCAGAACTTCTTCTTAATAACCATCTTAGTTATTAAAGAAAGCTAATATGTTGTCTTTAAAGTCTTCTCAGTTTTAGGCTAAATACCCCCACTTCCCACAGTTATTCTTTTGAGGTAGTTCCTAGTCCTCACTCTCCTGATTGCTCATTGATGCATTCTAAATTGTCAGCAGTCTTCTTCGCAAACACCCATTTCATCATGCTGTGCCTTACAGGAAACAGAGGGTCATCATCTGCTGTAATTATACTTTTTGTAGTTGATGGTTACAACGAGTGTCCTCTGTAGCCTCTCTTCACAAAATAGAAGCTTACTGATTTTCTTTATCTTTCCTTAAAGCCTCTTAAACACATTTAATTTCTATCAAATAGGAGATTTGGAAACACCCTTCAAAAAAAAAACAAACAAGCAAATAAACAATAAAACAATAGTTTGGGTATTGCCTTTTAAAATGCTTTTTTTCATGACCATAAATAATATATTTGTCAGGAGATTAATAATCATAGATAATAGTTTCTTAACATAAAAATCAGGTATTCCACTGTTGTACTTTTTACCAGAACTAAACATTTCACTCAAACTAAAATGAGATAAGATTCATGGTTATAAAAATAGATCACATTCCCCACAGTGTCTGTGACTTGTTGACTGACAATTTTCTGCATGTGGGGAGAGTGTGGCAGAAATTGATGTATCTGAGGATAAGAAAATCTGCCAAATATAAAATGTAGGACCAGCCAAATATTCCCCCGAAAACATACACAAGCACACATACACACATATCAGCTAGTAAAATTGTTTGCAACTTGCATTATTTCCCAATTGTCTAGATATAAGAAGGTATGAGCAGCTCCAGTCCATGCTCTCTTATCTTTTTTACAGACATCTGCCTCCTCTTGGTCCAGGGATTAAATTTTCTCTTGATCACTATCGTACCCTTCAGCCATTCAGTTCCCCATTGACAGTGTAAATGTCATTTTGAAATAACTCCCTGTTATTTAGCTTGAAAATGCTTTAAAAAGTTGTACTTTTGTAGTAGTGTTGTTGGAGTATATGATTTCACATGAAACAGCATAGGTTCAGTGGAAAAGTACTATTTCTTTTAGGTTTTCTACTTCATCTTTAAAAGAAGGGTTTGTGCCAAAAGAAATAAAAAGTGACCTTACCCTGCCCCCCAGCCTTTTTTTCATGATCATAAACCCATGCTTGTAGGAGATCATAGATCATAGGTCATAGGTATTGGCTTCTTAACTTAAAAATCAAATATTGTGCTGCTGTGCATTTTACCAAAATGTTTGTTCCAGACCAGTGGAAGCAAAGAGTTGCAAAGTTTCTGGATTCTCAGTGGGCTATGTCTAAACAAGTTCCCCCACCTCTTATTAGCTCTCACAATTGACCTTTCATAATAACATGTCTTGGTAAACCATCTTCTTCAGCTGACACAACCATGGTTGCCTGTGTCACAAAGTATTTTTACTTTATCACTGACAAGCCTGTAAGTAAATGATCAGCATCTTGTATATCAGGAATCTTTAGTCCTACCTTGCCACCTGGGCTCTTTTGGGTGCTCAGAGCCAGATTTGTCAACCGTGCCATCTGCCATAATTGACTCCCCAGTTTGATTCCCTCATCTCAATTGTGTATTTCAGTAGTATTGCATTATGTATTATGTACAGTAAATCTTCTCCACATTTTATCTGGGAAGAGGCAGAGTGATGAAATAAAGCAAATAGGTTCATTTTTGTTACTAAATGACTTGAAGCTTCTTTGAGGCTCAGCTTGCAAAAATATGAGAAATGAGGATTAGATGTTGAGGCCATATCCTTTCACATTCTATAATCAGGTAAATTTTTTGGTTTTACTATGAGATTTTAAAATAGAGCATAAAAAGAATACAGATCAGTCCTTTCCACTTGAATTACGAGGCTGATTCCCTGCCTGTTTGAGGCAGGAGGAAAGGTATACAGACCCACCACTTGTTCTTAAATAGGAGCTATATAGTCCTAGGAAGAATTTTTAAATTGAATACACTCCTCAAGGAAGCTGTCTCACTTTTGACTTTTCAAAGATGGAATTTTGTTTCTTCAGAGGGAACAGGTAAGAAAGAATCAAATTGATTCCATTAGCTTCAAGCTAAAGACATTTAAGGTGTTGTCACAGAAAAACTGAGATAAGTACTTTGAGCTGCTCCAAAGAAGGCATTTAATCCGGACATTCAACATCACCTCACCAAGACATGTGAGGTCCTTGTCCTTCCTGCCAGGGCCAAAATCTTCTTTGAAAACTTCCATTATTTACTTGTTCAACAGGGCTGAAAATGTTTCATGGAATAATGTTAACCTGTACTTCTCTTGACCTTTAAGAACTCAGTCACTGGGTGAAATGTGGTATGAGGGAATGTGACCCCAATTGTTTTCCAAGCATGCAATTTGGTTCATGGATCTAGAAAAACATCGTTTGATAAACCTTCCATTTTCCAAATTTGAAAAATGGAAGCAGTGATTATTAAGGCAAAGCAAAACAAAGCACACCCTAATTAGATACCATGTTTTCTGTTTCCCTATTTTTAGCAAGCTGGTTTTATTAGAGAGGGCATTTTGCTTTGCATCTACCATCACCTTGTTGCAGTGTGCTGATAGAAATCTATAAAGAAGAACACTTGGCTGCTGAGTGGTGGGGGTGGGCCTGGAGTGGTAGGGGAGAGGAATACCAAGCCACATTTCCTGGTAAGCAGTTCTTAAGAATTCAGTGGTTCCTCAGTGTACAGTGAACATTTAAGAGTCAACAAGTAGACAAAGAAAACCCAGACCTTTGATGACCCCTGGTGAATAAACTAAGCACTGCATTGAAATGCAGCTAGAGCTGCAGACTTCCCTTGTAGGCAAGCCCCCTGGATTGCTCTTCTCTCCTAAGTAAGGCAAAGGATTTTTTCCCCTAAGTGCCTGCTTCATTGGCATTACAGACATGTTTTACAGACATGAGGCATCTGCATCCCTCCAAACAAATCTGATTTTGGTGATTTCTGTCAATAGTTCAAGAAATGTGCATGTGTACACTTTTTCTTATCTGTGCTATAACCCCTTCAACACAGGCAGTGTTATTTAAGGAACATTAAGGAATTCATAAAGTGAGGTCTACAACTTTCTTTCAGAAAAGGTATATTCTTAGTATTGTGTTTTATGGAAGCATTATGAAGGTTAAATCAACCTTCTCATGTAACCCAAATTTAAAATCAGAGTTTAGAGGTAATCACTTGTCTATAATTCTTGAATACCAGCTAAAATGCTTTCCTATGCAGCATAAGCCTGCAATTTTGTAAACAGCTGTGTGTGACCAGCATGTGGTACATATGAGCCAGAAACAGGCTGTATTTTGTCAGTTTGCAGAAGAGGAAAGAAATTTGTTACTGTAAAAGACATAGGAGGAATATAGGCATGTCTGGTGTACACC
The DNA here is from genome assembly GCF_964194135.1 of Talpa europaea. Taxonomy (NCBI): domain Eukaryota; kingdom Metazoa; phylum Chordata; class Mammalia; order Eulipotyphla; family Talpidae; genus Talpa; species Talpa europaea. The sequence continues at coordinate 34,310,810 of NC_140074.1, forward strand.
CAGCCATCCAGCCATAAAAGTGGCAATGCTGAGTGCTTATCTGTAATCACATAGAAGAGAACCTACCTGATAGTGTTAGTCCAGGGTAGAATACTAAGCAGTTTATACTATTAATGCTAGTTAGCCTTCAGTCTTTGTGTACCATAACCATTGGCTTTTTGGTCTTGTTGCCTGAGCTAGAGATATTTTTCACAACTTATGATTGTCATACACATAAGGTCCTGAATTATCTAATTCATTCCTGCTCTTCTCACCCCTTTTAATTACCACAAGCAAAGTAATCGTTTGTTTCTTTTTTCTTAAGATTTATTTATTTATGCATACAAGAACTGGGGTCCAGGCCAGAGGTGCCAGGAGTGAGAGGATTCATCAGAGACAGAGTGGGGAGCAGAATAGACAGACTGAAATACACTGCTGAGGGGAGCAGCGGGCAAGGCAGGAGAGGTCTGCTGCACCATGTGGGTAACTTGCTGGCCGGCTGGGGATCGAACTTGTTTGTTTCTAATGAAATGAACTAATTTTTTTTGTAAGTGCATTACACATTCCAAATGTTTGCTTCAGCTTAGTGGGTAGCTGTCTTGGTCTCTTCACTGGGATCATGGAGGTGCACACAGACATGAGCAATCACAGAAAACAAAGGGCTTTCCAATACAGCAATCTGAGATGGTCCTCACTTTATAGATAAGGAAGGAGGCTGGCATTCTAAGAATTTCAGCAACTTGCCAGATGTCTAAGGTGAAAAGAATCTTAGAATTTGTCTAATTCAGTTGCTTTACTGCCTGCTCCATTTGCAAATGAGCAAACTGGAAAACCTGACTTGGATGACATTTCTTTCTTTTTGATTTAAAATTTTTATTAAGGTGCCATTGGTTGTTAATATTTTGGAAGTATTAGATTTCCTCCCCACCCCCCTTTTAGTAGCATACCCACCACTAAAGCACCCAGAATCCACTACCATAGTCCAGTATGCTCTCTCCCCACTTGTGCTCACCCCTCCCCACCCTGACTGCCTCAGTTCTGTAGTCAGCGTTCAAGAATTAGTTTTTAAGTTTGACTTTAACTGACCATTTGCTTGGTTTCTCTCTATTTCATATATAAGTGACACCATCCAGTATTTGTCATTCTCCTTTCAACTTATTTCACTTAGCATAATCCCTTCCAGCTCTATCCGTCTTTCTGAAAATGGCATGAGTTTATCTTTTTTACTTGCTTAGTAGATATTTCTAATGCAGCTATCGAAGCACAGAGGTCTGTTGCCTTGCAGTACAGCTTTCCATCCTTTGCATCAATTTGCCTTCTTGAGGGTGTGTGAACATGTCTGTTGGTGGGGCACATCTCCCTCAGTATATGGGCTAAATTGTTGAATTAACACTAAAGTGTATAGCCCACGACCACAGGAGCCTCTCCACAGGAGTGACCAAGTATCCCCTAAACTGGGCAGGACCAGAATCAAATCCCATGCTGTGTAGCTCTACTGAAGCTTGCATGTAGATATTGAAGAACTATCAAGTCTTTCCTCTGTATAAGTAAGTCTTTGAGGTGTGTGGACACTTTATGTATGGATGTGTAGCGGAGGAGGGAGAGTGGGTGTGCATCAAATGATTAATCCTAGATTTTCTTCTTAAAATGGCAGGTGTAGGGTGTCAAACAATTGATTTTAAAAAATAATCCAGGTCTGAGCAGTTTCACTTAAGACAGATTTGTGGTGTGTTGTACTGCTAAGGGAAATTAGTGATTTTACTGACAATTCAACCAATTTTGAAAAGAATTCCTTCCCACTTTAAAACAAACAATACAAACAAAAGTTTTATGTATAGAAAGATGATATAATTTATATTATTCTCAATAGTACAATCTTCCTAGAGGGTTGCATCAGAATCTTCCAGATTGGGAAGAAGGTCCCTTTCCCAATTTCATGCATCCTGATGTCTCTTTCCCTCTTAGAATGATTTCTTAGTTTTTGACAGTTTTTGCTAATGGATGTGAGTTGTGTATGTTAACACCATAGAGCCAGAAATGAGGTTGCCAAATTTGGACTTACCCACAAATGCAAGTAGATAGAAGGAATCGATTCATGTGGTGTTATAAGATTCTAGAATCAATCAAATAAGGAGAAAATTTTCTTCAAGTATCCAACAAATATTTATCCCATGTTACCTGAAATTTCCTAAAGACATCTGCTAGTAATAGCACTTATGACTTTTCATAGTCAGCCTGAGATCTATCTGTTCATTGGATCTTCGATGGACACTTGAGTTCTGGTAGTTCAGAATTAGCAACCTTTGTTTGAACACTTCCTATAGTTTCATGCCTCTACTCTTTAATATACTGTTGTGGTTTTTTTTTTTTTTCCTCCCAGGACTATTTTCCTCTCCTAGTGAACTCCTACTTATTTGAGTGATTCACACAACTCACATCCATTAGCTGTCAAAAACTAAGAAATCTTTCTAAGAGGGCAGGATTAATGGTTATTTTTCTACAATTATCACATTGTATCCTAATAATTTGTAAACAGGTTTTCATGACCATTCAGACAATACGTTCCATAGTTTAGTCACTGCTGTTTATCATTCACTGTCAATTCCTTGTGCATAATAGATTTTTAATCAATTTGTTTTTGAATTAACACAGGCTTCTCTGAGATCTAGGAACTGTGTTACAGGAGTGATCATTTGAGCTACAGAAATAAAGAGATGGCTTCTATCTTCAAGGAAATTGTAATTCATGGGGAGGAAATAGATTCATGAATGTTAACTCTACTATAAAACATATTTCTAATGTACTTGAGGTACAAAGTGCTATGGGACATGTTTGTCTAGCAGTAAAATTTTGTTGAAAGAATAATGAAGAAAATAAATATTTATTGAATGAATAACAAAGGAAAGAATGAATAATGAGGAGTTATTTTAAGAGATAGTAAAAGTTTGGAAGAGGAGATAGCATTTAAGCTGAAGTTTAAAAAGTAAACAGTGGTAAAGATTAGAAAAGCTGAGCAGTAGCATTGCTAAAAACAGAACCATGAATGCATGTGTCAGGGAGTCGCTCAGCAGGATTGGTGGGAATATGATGAGTATGGAAGGGATGTTGAAGGGTTTGTCTGAAGAGCTATGTTGAGAACACTATAGGAACAAACATACAAACTTCTTGTCCCTTAAGAGGCCTCTGAAAATTTTACTTTGCAGAGTAGAAATTATAAGAGCACTTATTGTCAAATCTTACCAAACTTTAGCACAAATCAAAAGCTCCTGAAGTCTTGTGAAAACAGAAATCTATGGGACCCACTTGGGCTTTCTAATTCAGTAGTTCCAGGGTTGGTCCTGAGAAGTTGCATTAGCAAATTTCCAGCTGGTACTGATGCTGCTGATCTCTCCGCAGCCTCTGCAGTGCTGGTTCAATCCCCACTGGCCATAGAGATACCAACATGGTGAGGCAGACCTCTCCTGTTTCACCCACTGCTCCCCTCAGCAGTGTATTTCAGTCAGTCTGTTCCCCACACTGTCTCTGGTGAGTCCTCTCAGCCCCCACCTTTGGCCTGTACCCCAGCTCTTGTATGCATAAATAAATAAATCTTTAAAAAAAGAAAAAGGGGAAGGCCGGGAAGATGGGGATGTTTTCAATGGAACTTTTCTTTTTCCTTTAATTAAAAAAATGTACTGTTATCAAAGTACCATTGTTTTACATCCTTGCTAATGTTTTGATAGTACAGGACTCCCCCCCTCAGGTATAGTCACTATAGCATTCCCATCACCAAAGCACCATATTCCTCCACCATACTCCATTGTGCTCTCCCAGCCTCTCTTCTCCCTCCATTCTTCTCCCTCTCCCTCAGAAAGCCACAAGTTACAAATCCATAAGTCCACTTTCAAAGATTGGTTTTGAAGTTTGTCTTTGTCTGATCCTTTGTTTGGTTTTTGTATATTCCACCTATCAGTGACACCCATCTGGTATTTATCTTTCTCCTTCTGGCTTATTTTGCTTAGCACAGTGCCTTCTGGCTTCATCCATTTTGCTGTAAACATCGTGAGTTTATCCTTTTTGATTGCTGAACAGTATTCCATTGTATTTACCATATCTTCTTGATCAGTGAGACTTTCTTAACATATTCACAGCCAACCAGACTTTTCATCAGCCTCCTAGATTCATGTTATATTCCAAATACATTTATGGCTGTTTTCCCCTCTTTTATTTGTTATTCTCTTTTCCTCAACTGATTGCTCACTCCAGCTCTGCTCATAGTTTGCTAGAGTGGCCCAAGAAGAAACTGTCATCAAATCTGTGTAGTATCTTGGCTCTGCCACTTACTGATTAAAATCTGAGCAAGTTAGCTTCCTGGCATATTAATATTCTCATATCCAAACAAAAGGAGAAATACTGCTGAGATATATTATTTCATATTTATTCAATAATTTTATTGTTAGTGATAACATTGACATGGCTATTTTAAATTATTATATGTATTTTGTAGAATAAAGCAAATGTGTTATTGTTATAGGACAGGGAGAGGGACAGCCCAAACCCTGCAAACCTGCCTATTCTAAATGGGTTCTGCCATCCGCCGCATCAACACAAGACATATGAGACTTTAATGGGAAGGAACTTTAATAAAACTAGGAAACAATACAGGTAAGGCAAAGAGTCTAGTTTCTAAATCAAGCACCCAAAGTTACCCGTCCCCTCGTGGGTAAAAGTCCATCCATATGGGATTGGCCCAGAGCAAGGCCCCAAGGCCTGCCACAAGTCTAAAGCATCTTCCAGTGGGGACCCACAGAAAAGGGTCACAAACAACCAAACAAGCCCGGAAGGAAAAGAGCAAAATCAACATTAAGATAAAAGCTGCCATGGTCACCTCTCCACGGGTCTCACCCACATCTGTGTCACCCAGTCCACGACCAAAAGACAAGCGCAGTTTCTTCACATGTCTCTAGGCTCCATGCGCCTCCTCCAGGTCTCCTGGCTCCATCCTGCTTCCTTCCTCAGTCTCTTCTTCAGCTTCTCCTCTTTCTGCTCAGCTCCACCCTTCCTTGGGAGGGCCAGGGAACCTCCCCCTTTCCTGGGGACCACCCTGTTACATTATGAGGAATCAAGATGTATTTGTCAAGTGAAAATTGGAGGTATCGTTAGTAAATCATGCAATTTTAAAAACATACTTCCTAGCTCTAACTATCACAGTAATATTAAGCATCCTTGGTGCCAGATTTTGGTTTTTAAATACTATTTCCCACTTAAAAGAATCAACTATGTGATTTCTGGGATGCAATAGTGATTATACAAGTTAAGCCTAAACCTAGAAGAATTTAAAGATTAATAGAGTAATATCAATAAAGATTTAAGGAACTCCCCACAGGCCAAACTTGGGACAATTTGAACATCCCAAACAATAATAATCAATGGCCAATTAGAGAAATTTAAACATGGATTAGACTTTAGGCAATTATATTTTTAGATGTCTTAATGATCTTGGACTTATACAGGTAATTTCTTTAATTTTTCTAATTTTTAGAAATGATACTATAATACTCCTGGTTGACAATTCATGATGTATTTATTTTTAATAAATAGATATAACATTTGTTATCTAGATAGATAAAAAGATATCTAGATATATAAAACTATTTGGCCAACTGTTTGAAATTGTCACTGTGGATAATAAGTATATGAGTATTCATGTTTCTAATTTCTACATATTTGTGATTTTTAATAATGTAAAAAATTTTGAAATTAAAAAACAGTTTCTTATGTGTGTTCCATACATAGTTCGATTAATATGTGTGTGTGCAGAACACCTTTCCAATTTGTAGATGTTTAGAAATGTTAGTTTCCTTTCTTAAAGAAAGAAGAAACAAACTTTTCCTTGGCTCAAACTAAATTCTTTTTTTAGAATGAAGTTTAAGCACACACATAAATAAATAAACAAGCTAACAAACTTTTCAACCCACGCTCCCTTCCACCCTATTTCTCTAATTGAGATACATGGCTTTCCATTGTTGTATCAACAGAGCAAGCTTTCAGCTTTTCATTCACTGTGGAGAATGCCAAAGACATTTTGCACTTATTCAAATCATAAGGTCAAAGAGAAAAAAAGTGGGAGAGAGAGATGCAATGAGAAGACAGATGGAATAGGGAAGAGATATGAGACAGATGGGCCTCTCTCTTGGAATAAGCAATGTAGCCATAATAATAAAACTATAAAAACAATTCAAGAGAATGGTTTAAATGCTAAGAGTTCGACTACCTAACTTGTTAGAAATATGACCAGAGGTGACTTATGCTCACTCTAGCCTGCCTAAAATCAGAATTCGGTTTCTTTCCTCCAAGTAGAAGGTCACTTTGACCTATTTACATGTGGGCCAGCCCAACAATGTCATTCATTATTGATTCATGTCTAAATCAAGGAATACATGATCATTCACTCACTCAGTAGATATTTATCAAACTCTTAGTGTGTGCCAGACCATAAAGGTATATTAAAGAATAAAACACACTAAATCCCTACTTTCATGGATAGATAAAAAATGGCAGAGGTAGGGCCTCCCCTGGTGGTGCAGCAGTTGAGCGCTGGGCTGCGAAGCTGCCCGCAGCCTCTGCAGCACCAATTCGATTCCAGGCCAGCGGAGAGGGTCCCACATGGCGCAACAGACTTCTCCTGCTGTGCCTGCTGCTTTCCTCAGTGGTGAATTTCATCAGTCTGCCTATTCTGTTCCCTTCTCTGGCTCTGGTGAATTTTCTCACCCTCCCGAGCTTCTGACTGTACCCAGTGCTGGTATAAATAAATAAATAAAAAATAAATAAATAAGTAAATAAATAAATCTTTAAAAAAATGGCAAAGGTAGCAGTGACAAGGGCATGAAGGGTCTTGAATACCCTGAAAAATTTGAATTTCACTCTAAATGAAATGGGAGCTAAGGGATAGATTTGAAAGGGGTTCTTGCACTAATCTGGTTATTTTTTTTTTAGATTTTTTTATTTTAACATTTATCATTTTTTACATTTTTTAGACAATATTTGCTTCCCCCCACTCCCTCAGATTGAGTCCCCATAGAATTTCCTTCCCCAAGGCACCCGTGCACCATCACCACAGTCCCCTATTCACCTCCCTCCCTCCCTCCCACCCCTCTCCCTCCTCCTCCCCTGCAGTATGTCCCTGGTTTATAATTGTCCATTTTTGCTTTGTTGTGTTTTGTACTGTTATTATTTTTTTCTACACTGATGTCTTATTTGGTTCTCTAAATAAGAACTCTAAATTACATCATATGATGAATGGTTGAATACACTGGGATTGCTCATTGAGTGACTATAGTGGGAGAAGGGGTGCAATAGCAATTTTTCTATAATAAATGAAAGGTGGGCATAGGTAAGAGAGGCAATCTCCAAGGAACAAAATTAGGGGATGAAAGTTATAGATATAGTTTAACTTGTATGAATAGAATAGGCTGGCTTAACAGGTGTTTCAAAGGCACAACAACCGTAATAGTAAAGCTATATAGAGAAGTATCAACTTAAAAATGTGTACCTGGATCAGGTAATCTTTACCATCCTTTTACATCTTAAAAGATCAGGGTCTCCCTGGTGGTGCAAGAAGTTAAGCACCACACTATAAAGCAATCCGCAGCCTCTGCAGCATGAGTTCAAACCCCGGCCGGCCAGGGAGCAACATACATGGAGCAGCAGACTTCTCCTGACTCGCTCGCTGCTCCCCTCAGCAGTGTATTTCAGTCAGTCTGCCTGTTCTGCTCCCCACTCTGTCTCTGGTGAATCCTCTCACCCCCAGTATCTCTGGCCCATACCCCAGTTCTTATGTGCATAGATAGATAAATCTTTAAAAAAATAAAAATATAAAAAATAAATCTTAAAAGATCAGTTGAAAATTCATATCTAACTTTTTAAAATATTTTTTTACATCATTGTTCACTTTTAAATAATATTTCCTTCCCCCTACCCTATCAGGTGTAGTCCCCATGGAGTTTCCTTCACCAATGCACCTGTGCAGCATCACCTCAGTCCCCTGTGCTCCTTCCTGCTTCCCTCCCTCCCTCTGATCCCTCTCCCTCCTTCTTCCCTGCAGTATGTCTCTGATTTATAATTGTCTGTTTTTGCTTTGTTGTGTTTTGTACTGTGGTTGTTTTTTACACTGATGTCTTATTTGGTTCCACTATATTCCTGTTATAAGTGAAACCATCCAATATTTTTCTTTTTCCTTCTGGCTTATTTCACTGAGCATAATTCCTTCTAGCTCCATCCATGTTGCTGTGAATGGCATGAGTTTATCTTTTTTGATTGTTGAATAATATTCCATTGTGTATATATACCACATCTTCTTGATCCAGTCATCTATTTTTGGTCATTTGGGTTGTTTCCAAGTTTTACCTATTGTAAATAGTGCTGCAATAAACATAGGTGTACAGGTGTTCTTTTGAATCACTGTTTTTGTGTCCTTTGGGTAGATCCCTAGTAGTGGAATTGCCAGATCGTATGGTAGTTCCATTTTTAGTAGACTGAGGAACCTCCAGATAGCTTTCCACAATGGTTGGACCAGTTTGCACTCCCACCAGCAATGTAGAAGAGTTCCTTTTTCACCGCATCCTTGTCAACATTTATTGTTGCTTGTTTTTTTTTTTTTGTTATGTGCCATTCTTACTGGTGTAAGGTGGTATCTCAGTGTGATTTTGATTTGCATTTCCCTAATGATAAGGGATGTTGAACATTTTTTCATATGCCTGTTGGTCAAAATGGATAAAAGAACTGGACATAAGACCTGAAACCATAAAATATACAGAAGAAAATATAGGTAAAACACTACAAGACATACATCTCAGAAACATCTTTAAAGACTCATTACCCAGTGGAGTTTTTGGGATTCTCTATGTCTATTATCATATCATCTGCAAATAGTGATAGTTTGACTTCTTCTTTTCCTATTTGGATTCCTTGTATGTCTTTCTCTTGTCTTATTGCTCTGGCTAGGACTTCCAGTATTATATTGAAAAGCAGTGGTGAGAGTGGACATCCTTGTCTTGTTCCAGATCTTAATGGAATTGCTTTCAGCTTGTCACCATTGAGAATGATACTGGCTGTTGGCTTGTCATAGATGGCCTTTATGATGTTGAGGTATGTTCCTTGTATCCCAAGAATTTCAAGGGCTTTTATCATGAATGGGTGTTGTACTTTGTTGAAAGCTTTCTCGGCATCTATTGATATTATCATATGGTTTTTATATTTCTTTTTGTTGATGTGTTGGATAACATTGATTGATTTTTGGATGTTGAACCATCCTTGTGTTCCTGGAATGAATCTTACTTGGTCATGGTGAATTATCTTATGGATACATTGTTGGATTCTGATAACTAAAATTTTATTGAGGATTTTTGCATCAGTGTTCATTAAGGAGATTGGCCTGTAGTTTTCTTTCTTTGTGTTGTCCTTGTTCGGTTTTGGTATAAGTGTAATGTCGGCTTCATAGAATGTTTTTGGTAAAGTGGCAGGATACAAAATCAACATGCAAAAATCAGTAGCCTTCTTATACACCAACAATAAATCTGAAGAAGAAGAAATTTAAAAAAAATCCCTTTTACTATCAAAACAAAAAAACTCAAATACTTGGGAATAAATGTAACAAAAGAGGTAAAGGACCTATACAAAGAAAACTATAAAACACTGTTAAAAGAAATAGAAGAAGACACAAAGAAATGGAAAGACATCCCCTGCTCATGGATTGGAAGAATAAACATTATTAAAATGGCCATCCTACCAAAAGCAATATACGGATTCAATGCTATTCCAATAAAAATTTCAATGTCATTCTTCAAAAAATAGAACAATTATTGATGAAATTCATATGGAACCACAAAAAAAACCCGAATAGCCAAAGCTCTCCTGAAAAAAAAAGAAGGGAATGGAGACATCACACTCCCAGACTTCAAATTTTACTACAAAGCCATAATCATCAAAACGGCATGGTATTGGAACAAGAACAGACATACAGACCAATGGAATCGAATAGAAAATCCAGAAATAAACCCACAGACTTATGGTCAACTAATCTTGGACAAAGGAGCAAAGAATATGCATTGGAGCAAAGAAAGTTTGTTCAATAAATGGTGGTGGGAAACCTGTGTCGCTACATGCAAAGGAATGAAGCTTGACTACTACCTAACACCATGCACAAAAAACAACTCAAAATGGATTAAAGAACTAGACATAAGACCTGAAACCATAAAATACATAGAAGGAAATATAGGCGAAACACTACATGATATGCACATCAAAGATATCTTTATAGACACATCACCCAAAGCAGTGATAGTGAAGGCAAAGATAAACAGCTGGGACTACATAAAATTAAAGAGCTTCTGCACTGCAGAAGAGACAATAACCTAAACAAAGAGAAACCCCACCAACTGGGAGAACATTTTTGCACACAACACCAATGATAAAGGAATGATCACAAAAATCTACAAAGAGCTGATAAGACTCAACAACAACAAAGAAAATAATCCAGTCAAAAAATGGGCAGAAGAGCTAAAAAGAAATTTCTCTGAAGAGGAAATGCAAATGGCCAACAGGCATATGAAAAAATGTTCAACATCACTTGTAATCAGGGAAATGCAAATCAAAACTACCATGAGATACCATCTTACACCAGTGAGAATGGCACATATTAAAAAAACTAGCAACAACAAATGTTGACGAGGTTGTGGAGAAAAAGGAACTCTCCTGCACTGTTGGTGGGAGTGCAAACTGGTCCAACCACTATGGAGAGCTGTGTGGAGATCTTTTGACCTACTAAACATAGAGCTTCCATATGATCCAGCAATTCCACTCCTAGGTATTTACCCAAAGAACACAGAAACATCAATTCCAAAGAGCACCTGCACCCCTATGTTTATAGCAGCACTGTTTACAATAGCTAAGCTTTGGAAACAACCCAAATGCCCAAAAAATAGATGACTGGATCAAGAAGATGTGGTACATATACACCATGGAATATTACTCAGCATTCAAAAAAGATAAACACATGCAATTTACAGCATCATGGATGGCGCTGGAAGGGATCATGCTCAGCGAAATAAGCCAGAAAGAAAAAGAAAAATACCGGACGGTCTCACTCATAGCAGGAATCTAGAAAACTTAAATAAGGGACCAGGAAAAAGAATAACTATAAGAAAGAAAATATCAAAATCAACAAATCACTATGAACAAGAGACACTGTATGGGGGGGTGGGAGGCGGGGAAAGCAGGGCTTGGGGTAAAAATAAGGGGGTTGTAATTGTATGGGGAATATAAAAATAAAATTTAAATTAAAAAAAAGACTCATCACCCAAAGCAGTGATAGTGAAGGCAAAGATAAACACCTGGGATTACATCAAACTGAAAAGTTTCTGCACAGCAAGAGACATTAACCAAAACAGAGAGACACCCTACTGACTGGGAAAAAAATCTTTGCACTCCATCCAACTGATAAGGGACTGATCACAATGATATACAAAGAACTCACTCAGCTCAACAAAAACAAAATAAACAATCCAGTCAAGAAATGGGCAGAAGAACTCAAGAGACATTTCTCTAATCTGGTTATTATTTTTAAAGGAAAACTCTGGCAACTGTATAGTGAACAGACTAAGAGAGCAAGATGGAAAAAGGGAAACTACATAAGGAGTTGCTGCAGTCATCAGGTGAATGGTGTTGGTTGCTTGGATCAAGGTGAAAAAATGGAGTATAACCAATGTAATTGGGTCAGTATGAAGAAGCAACGAGGGGATCTATTTAATTCCCTAAATTCTTAATATCAAATAACAAAATGTTCATTTTTCATCCAGAGATAAATATTATTCAACACTTAACTGTAGGAGGGAATTATCATATGTATATTTCCACAAAGTTCATGGAGCAAGGTAATGGAAAGTATCTTTAGGGCTGGTATTGGGTTAGGGGTAGAATGGGTATGTATAGCAAAGATTTAAGGGTCCAGAAGAACTTCCAGGGCCCAGCTCTATTGTAGGTCAACATAAATTTCTGTTTAAATCTTTTACACAGTCTACTCTTGTTAGAGTGCCAGAAAAAAAATGTTACTGTAGTGTTTTAACTGGAGCCAGGCCCACTTTCAGGGAATACTCCCTGGGGTTCTTAAACAATATTTCTTACAAAATGCTAGACACCCTTCCTGTTACAGGCAAAGACATAAAGTGAAATTGTAATTCTGAAATTGACATGGTACAGGAATAGAACTTGGAGAGGATAGAGTGGATCATGTCCAAGCTTTGTAGTCATGCACCTTCTGGGTAAATCTGCAGCACTCTAGAGCTACAAGGCAACAAGTAGAAATTGGGGCTGCAGGTGAGGGTTTTTTTTTTTCCTTACAGTGTTACTGCGATATAATTGTCATCCAATAAATTGCAAATAATGTGTGTATGTTGACCAACTTTGACATATGCATGTGCCAAAATCAAGACAATGAACATATCCATCATCCCCAAAGTTTCCTAGTTCCTCTTGGTAATCCCTTCTTTCTCACTATTCTTTGATCTGATTTCTGTTAACATAGATTAATTTCTGTTTCCTATAATATGTTCAGAGATCTTTTTTTGAGTGCAGCTCTTCTTTCTTTGGTACTTTATTTTGAAAATCCTAGTCACCGAACTCTCCTTGGAGTCTTACCTTTATCTCCTCAACTGACAGAGGGAGTGTCCAGGGTTCTTGATCCCTATACAGTGGCCTGAAATCTCTCAAGGTCCTCAGTGAGCTGAGAAAATCATACGTTGCATCTCATGTGTTTCCCTCTCTCAAGAATAACTGTCTTTTATTGCCTGATTCTGGTGTCTTGAAAACTTTTGTTTTCTGCATTTTGTCCCATTATTTGTATGTTCAGATAGTGCAGGTGGAAAATAACTGTCTGTTACTCCATTTTGGCCAGATGCAGAACTCACTGGTGAAGTTTTGAAGTGAAAGAATTCTATTTACTGACTGAAAGGAGATTCAAAGGTTGTAAATTCTTATAGCATTATTAAAATTACTAGATTATGGAAGCAACCTAAGTGCCCACTGATGGGGGATTGGATAAAGATGTGGTCCATACTCACAATATGGTAGTTGCAATATCATTGCAATACTTAGCTATGAGGAAAAATGAAATCTTAGCATTTGTTCCCAGCAAAATGGAAGGAACCCAAGGGGATTATCCAAAGTCAAGTCAGGATGATAAAGGCAAATATTGAACAATTGAACAGAAAAAAAAGTAATACAAGGAAACAAAACTGATGAACTGTTAAAGCAAAATATTATAAACTAATGGACATTGAAAACTGATAACTGAATTGAGGTTAGTGAAGTTGAGAGGGAAGAAAGAGGAAGGGAGAAGGGTCAAGTGGGTATAAGGGATGGTGGGACGGGTGGAGAATCCAAGGTCTCCATTCTATGGTTAAAATAAAAGGTATTATAGATTTTTGAGGTGTCGGTAGCAGATTTGGAATTTTGTTTGGGAATTATAGAGCTTGCCTTGTATATTTTCCCCCTGTGCCTGGAAATTGGTTGCAGTAATATCAGTGGTCAGGAACACTTATAATCTCCCTATTTGATATTATAGGTTTAAATTAAAGCAGTTAAGTTTAGCCAACTCAGTCAATTCTTTTAAAATGCAAATTCCCTTGGGAGTTAGTGTCTAATAACTTGTTACTAACAACTTAATAGCTAGCGATTATTGGGAGTGGCTACGTGCCAGGCACTTTGCTGAACATTCTGCATCCACTGATTCATTTAATCCTAATTTTGATCCACTGAGGTAACTGAGTTTAAACAGAATGGCAGAGAAACTTCCCCTGGAAGTTTCTAATCCAGCAGAGTGAATGAAGGGATTAGAATGTAGATTTAGATGGCACCAACCTCTTGCTATTCAAAGTGTGGCCCACAGACCAGCAGCATTAGCTGAAATTTGGGTTCTACTCTTTGCCTACTTTGTCCAGCCCTGAGTTATACAAGGTTCCTACTTGATCTGATAGTCAAGTTCAGAAACCCTGCTCCAATCCATGCTCGGCCTGTTCTCCCCATCAACTGGAAGGAAGGACTTAGAGAAAATTGAGGTAGACAGACAGGCAGGATAATCTGAGGACTTGGAACACTATCTTCATGGTTCAGGCCAGAGTGGGGTACCCTGGTGTACGTGCTGAAGAATAGAGATGGAAAAACAGTGAAGATGCAGAGTACTTAGTATGCCAGGAACCATTCTAAAGGATGTTGCAATATCGTCTTCTTATCACTTAATCCTCCCAACAAATCTATTAGGTTTGTCCTCATTTTATAATGTCACATTTTATAATGTCACCTCGGATGATGTGGCTCCAGAGCAGGAGCTCTGGATGAGCCTATCTCACCGAGAAAGCATCATGAACCTGGGAAGAAGAGGGGAGAAGGCTTGGAACAAAGAACAGGAGGAGAGGCACAGAAGACAAGAGCTTGCTCCTTTGCCGAGGGCAAAGCTGAGCACACTTACAGAATCCCAGAGTGTGCCAGGATCTTTAAATTATCTAAAATAGCATATTTCTTGCCCATGTCTGAAACTCAATGTGTTATATTTGCAGGTAAGCATAATTAAATAGTGCTGAAGATTTCTTGTCTATTAAAAGAAGTGATGAAGCAATAGAGAGTAATAATTTTGGATATACAATGTTCTGCTAATTCTGTGGTGAGCAGAGAGAAAACAACATACTCAGAGGCTATTTCTGTGTAGTATAAAGCAAAGAGATAAAAATGAGAGAGCTGCTGGCCTGCATTAAAAGGATAAAGGGTTGCTGATTGGTATTTCCTTTTAGGCTTTATAGAGCTTTAAATTTAAAAGGACACTGCTGCTTGCTAACATTGGTAAGGCTTATCCTTTATGTGGAGTAGCTTAATTGTACGCATGCTTATTTGCTAGGTTTACTGAGATATATTTAGATACAATCTATAGCCCCTCCTTCTAGAAGAAAAAAATACAAAAGCACAAGTCAGCTGACTTTGGGGGCACAATTCAAGGCCTATATCTTTTATTGTACATCGCTTTAGTTAATTAGCTTTCAAATTATGATTTATTCTAAATTGTTAACTATAAATCCTTACCTAAAGACTGCGTTGAGTTGACATGTTACTCTAGAATAACAGGGCTTTGATTCTCTGCTGTAGCTCTGAGAGTTAGTCTGTTCAAAAGAACCACTGTTTCTGTGCTTTGCTTTCCCATACCAACTTGGACTATATTCCATAATCCAAGACACCCACAGCACTTGCCTGTCAACCAGGAAATAACACCAGTCAGCTCCATTCTCAGAAATCGCCCATTTCATATTGTTTTCTACCTTGTTTCACCTTGTTCTGTTTCTACCTAGTCTTGGTTTTTGCTTCCCACTTCCTTGTTCTTTAGCTGAACCATTCCCTTTTCGACTTGCAGATTATTAGAACTTTTTTCCAAGTACCTGTGGCATCCTATATCACTAGCCTTAACTCAAACTTCTGGCTCCTCCCAGTCATGCCATGGATTAGATACCTGCTCACCCAGTTTCAGCCCCTTGAAAGCTAAACATTGGAATTTGCCTTCCAGACAAGTGCCTTCACTTTATAGTGTGTTTAGAACATATAGACAAGGGACAAACAGCTGTGTTCAACCCTTGACCCTGCTGCATGTGAGCAAATGGGCAGTGAGAAGAGCTTTGACTATCATCCTCCTTTGGGTTCAGCCTCTCTTGCTTCCTTCTTTCTTGAATCAAGAAATTTTGATGACATTGTGCACTTTTATTCCCTGATCTGAGTCCCATTCTCACAGTAACTTACCTTTACTGGATAAAAAATATCTGGTCTGTCACAGTTGAGCATGAATTTCTTGAAAAGATATTAGTGGATTATGCTCCCCCCCTTCTCAAAGTAGTATGGCTGTCTTAATAAGCCATCTGAGGGAGATCCTCTAACTTAGGTATGAAGGTGCCTTCTGGGAATAAGTGGGATATAAGTAAATTCAAAAGGAAAAGTAACTATAGCAATATCACTCTGCTGTTAGGAAGGACTGATATTAAGCAAACTGCCTTGATGGTCTGCTGAGCTCTTGCAGATCCCTTTGCCCTGGGAGTAAAGATGCTAGTACAGAGATTGTATTTCTTCAGTCCCTTTGCAGTCACTTTGGGAGGAGGGATCACCTGACTAAGTTTGGAATAGTAGAATACTTGAAGAAATATTGTGTTCAAATACGGTGACTTGCAAATTAAGGTAAGCTTCTGGCTCCAGACTTGGTTTCTATCTGCCACATCATATGGCCAGCAACCAAACTTTGACTACCAGATAAAAATACCACCCAAGGAGATAGTTTAGTCCCAAGACAAAAAAGAACCTGGGTCCCCCAGTCATTTCATAAAGTAGAACTGCCCCACCAGCCTGTACTGGCTAGACTGTTACATAACAAATAAATTTTGTTATTATATAAGTCATTAACCCAAACTATTTGGGGGTACTTTTTGTTATAGCAGTCTACAGTTACCCTAACAAACATACCCAGCTATGGGGGAAATAATATCTGAGTCATTACCATGAGGAAGTAGGGTTTGGAAGTCTGAGTTCTAGATATTTGGCATTGGAAAATTTCCAAATTTCCATCTTCCCTAGGAAGGTGAAATGATTTATGGATGGGACCCTTGACATCTTTAAAATTGGTCTTCGTAGTTTTAATGTTTATCAGATCACCATATGGGTTTTCAAATACAGATTGCTATGCAATACTCTGTGAGTTTTTGATTCAGGAATTCTGGGGAGGGCCCAAGTACTTGTATTTCTAACAAGCTACCAACTGATGCTGATGTTGCTGGTTTGGGCACCACTCTGAGATCCTCTGAGCACTCTTCAATCTTTCTCTTACAACATACAGAAGACACCTTTAGCCAACATTGGTTTGAAGGAGCATTGTAGGAGGCACTATGGAGGCTTGACCCCATAACCCAAGGCCCACCTGTGAATTATCCTATGTCTCTGATGGACATTTTCTGCACATACTGACAACTTCCTACCCAAACCCTGAGTCTCTTCGTTTCTCCACCTGAGAACTCTCTTAAACACAAGGGCATCATGTTAGCCTGCCTGTACAGCAGTACAGAATGGTAGGGATTTGTTGCTCCCAATGGAAATCCTTCACCAACAAAGGATGCTGATGGTGCATAAATATTCAAACTGCCCTGCCTTGAGAGGGACAGTTCTGAAGCAGGTTCTTCTCTCTCTTTTTTTATGATTTACTTTTATTTATTTATACAGGAACTGGGGTATAGGCCAGAGGTGTGGTGGGGCGGGGGGGAGAGGGTTCACCAGAGACAGAGTGAGGAGCAAAACAGGCAGATCTACTGAAATACACTGCTGAGGGGAGCAGTGGGTGGGGCAGGAGAGGTCTGCTGTGCCATGTGGGTTAGCTCCATGGCTGGGGATCAAACTCAGGCCACAGTGGCTGGCAATAGCTTGATAGCACTGAGATTTTAACCACTGTGCTACCAAGGAGGCCCCTGAAGTAGGTTCTTCTTGATAGATCAGAGGATCCTGGAAGGGTCAAGCCTCAGTTGTTTAAAAAAACCCAACATTCCACGTATTGTCTTTTCTTTGTTAATTGTCTCATTTTTCCTACTCTCTTATTCCAGCTTCAGAATCATATCCAAATAACGGCCTTTACCCAGGATCTCCAACCAAGATGTGCTTTGGGTTGGGAGGGTCCAACTAGAGTCTTCTTTCTCATTCTGCTGTCTGGGCACCCATACGTCATGCAACCACTCTAGGTTGGATACAGAGATTCATTGGAACTATCCATCACTGGATATGTTTGGTTTTTTAATTACTAAAGAGTCTGGACCACTTTTCAGTAGGAACAAATAAGAGTCCGTGAGTAGCACTCACTGACTTAAAAGCACACTCTCTGGAGCCACCCTACTTGGTTCAACCCCCTGATAAGCCATTTACGGACTGACATGCTGGTCAAATTATTGTGTCTTTGTGCCTTAGTTTCCTTGTTTATAAATCCAGGCCAATAATAGTTCCCACCATACAGGGTTTGATGATTAAATGAGTTAAAAAGTTACATGAAAAGTTCTCAGAACAGTGCCTATACATAGTAAGCTCAACAAATGTTAGCTTGTTATCACATTTCTGGGGCAGGGACTCTAGAATAATGGGGGAGGAGGCTTCTAATCCTTTTCCAACCCTGATGTACCTTCTCTTCATGTCAGGAACAGAACAGCCATCTCTCTGCCACTTGCTAGAGCAGACAGCTGGCACAGAGCTATGTGTTCTCTAATTGTTTAATGCTTTCGGAAAAGTGAAATGACTCTCTCTTGTCCTTCTGTTAGCCTGTTTTCTGTGTTGATTTTGGTAAATTACCAGTTGAAAAAAAATGTAAAGTCTATGGATACAATAAAGGACAATCTTTATCATTCAAAATCATTAGTAATGGAAGGTTTCTAATACAGTTTCTGCTGTTCCCTACCCATAGCATGTGATCAAATGAAAATGCCATTTTCTTTTAAAAATACTTTTAATACAAACAATGCATTATTTCTGTGGAAACATTTGAGGGGGGAAAATAAAAAGATCATCCATAATAACCTACTTCCTTTTATGTATGTATGTTTGAAAGATAGATCGCTATATGAGGAACTCAAAAATATCAAATTGTAAGATACATGTTGTTTTATAACATTTTTTCACTGAATATAGCATGAACAATATTCTGTCTTTAAATGTTCTTCACAGCATTATTTGATTTTTCTCTAACTTCGTTCTCAGAAGATGACTTATCTTGAAATCAAAAGGGTGTCTTATTATCAAACTAATATCTGAAAAGAGAGAGAAGCAAGAGATAAAGAAATCACTATCGATAAATGTTCCCACAAAACTTAAAGGAATTAGCTGAAAATAGCCAAGAGGGAAATAGTCCCATGTTTTTTTTAAGTGAAACTGGGATCACCAAACCTTTTCCTAATTCTGGTTTTAAAAAAGTGATTAAAGGTATTTTTTTAATTCCCTCTCTTGGCCCCTACCTGCCCATGAAAAGAGTTACCAAAAACAGGTTAAAATAGACATTGATGACCAGGGAGAGTTTTCAAGTTGATTAGCTACAGTATCAATTGAATTGTAAGCTATGAAATAATTCTGATTTCAATTGTGGGGAACGGGGAGGAGGCAAAAAGTAAGGAACGAACCACTAGTTTGTTCTTGCATATAAAGACCATGAATACGATGAATACGAGGTAATTATACAGAGTACATTCCTTTGTGGAACGAGAGAGGAGGGATTATTCTTTTCTCTTTCGGGTACATGATGTAGCGAACACAAGAAATTAACAGACTCTTCCTTCACTCTCTAATGACAGAGACATACTGTTCCACCTGCCTCTCAGAGAGGGACACTGCTTATATTCTTCCTTCAGGAGCTGTGGAAAATCAAATGGCAATATACTACCAGCCCCAAACAGCGTAACCCAAAATTAATTTTGAACATCTCTAGTTAGTTCCTAACTTAGAAAAATGTCCTAACACATTATATAGAAGTTTTAATGGAAAAGTATTAGGGATAGAAATAGATTAAAGAGGGTCTCCCCAGTGGCGCAGCGGTTGAGCACTGGGTTGAGAAGCTGCCTGCAGCCTCTGCAGCGCTGGTTTGATCCCCGGCTGCCGGGTGAGGGTCCCACATGGCGCTGCAGACCTCTCCTGCCGCCTGCTGCTCCCTTCAGCAGTGTAATTCATCAGTCTGCCTGATCTGCTCTCCGCTCTGTCACTGGTGAATTCTCTCACCCTCCCGCGCTTCTGACTGTACCCCAGTGCTTGTATAATTAAATAAATAAATCTTTAAAAAAAAAAAAAGAAATAGATTAAAGAATTCTAAGTCCATCTTTCAGTAGTGGCTCCTCTAAACTGATTCAACAATTATTTAACCTTAAGTAGTTCTTTGAAGAACTTGGAAAGGGAGATCCCATTAATGTAAAATCCTTTTCATATCATTCCAGTTGGCAAGTAAGCGAGAATACATACTCGGAAAGATCAAGGTGATTGGAGGGAATGATGGTCCCTTCCCTGTCCAGCCAAACTGTCTGATTGTGGAATTTACAGTAAAATCAAAGTAGGCAGAGGAACTTGGAATCATGTGGTAGGGCGGGGGGTGGGGTGGGAGGGAGTAATACTGAGAACTTTGAAACAGAGACTTTGATTTGCATGTGGAAACAATTGGAGGTGTCTCTAATATCTTTTAAAAATGATGACACGATCCAAGTGGTAGGAAAGAGGGGAAATCTTGTTTTAATGTACTTTGTTCAAGTATGTTACCACTACTAATGGATAGTGGTGGGTGAATTTTTAATTTTTTTTAAAAACATACTTTGTAAAGGATGTAGAGATCGAATGTGAACAAAGAAGATGAAAGAACTTGGTAAGTTGTTGGTGAGTGGAAAAAGAGTGTGGGCAGAGGAGAAAGTTAAAAAGTACCTTAGAAATGAAATAAGACCCAGCGCTTGCTAAGGATCCAAATATGTGAATTGAGCAATAGAATGATAAAAGACAGTCTTAAGCCTCCTTGATTTGGGCCTGAAAGGAGACATATATTCTTAGAACTGGGAGGAGAAGAAAGAGGAAATCTTTAGCATTACTAAACAAGATGAGGGGAAATTAAGAAATGGTGTGATTTTTAGTAAGCTGGGGAGCTCAAGTCAAAATCCTTGTGATGGTAGAATTTGAACTCACCACTAAATTGAGAGATAACAAATACATAGTTTTATTCTAGAAAAAGCAGAGGAATAGAGAAAAGCATTGATGCATACCTCTTTACATTAATTTTCTTCTCTTCAACCACAGAAAACAGAGGAGAGAGAACTGACTTCCTAGACATTAATGGTAGATCTAGGCTGGTGCACTAAAACGGAAGCATTAAGGGCCTCCCCGGTGGCGCAGCGGTTGAGCGCTGGGTTGCGAAGCTGCCCGCAGCCTCTGCAGCGCCGGTTCGATCCCCGGCTGCTCCCAGGCCTCCGGGCGAGGGTCCCACATGGCGTGCAGACCTCTCCTGCTGCCCGCTGCTCCCCTCAGCAGTGTATTTCATTGGTCTGCCTGTTCTGTTCCCCTCTGTGGCTCTGGTGAATTCTCTTACCCTCCTGCGCTTCTGACTGTACCCCAGAGCTTGTATAAATAAATAAATAAATCTTTAAAAAAAATAAAAAAAATAAAAAAATAAAACGGAAGCATTAAGTAAAGGTAAGTATCTGCCACACATGTTTTATTCAAACAATTGTTGGATAAAAGAGGGTGAATCTACATAGGCCTGGAAATGGACTTTAGTAAAAGCAAGTGTCTGCATTTTACAAGTGTTTGAATTTCTCACTTCTCAAATTTTGTCTCAGACAAATTTGTGAAACCCTTTCATGTGCTAACACCCCAAAGCAAAGTAAACCTTAACAAGGCAAAGACAAGCTTTGCTTAAGCAAAATAGCATGAATGGCCTTGAAAACAGATGCAAAAACAGGACCTAAAGTATTAACTTAGGCAAATTTTCTTCTTTCCTGTTATTTGATTTGTATATAAATAACAATGCACCACTTATTCAATCTTGTCTTCAGTCCCTAAAGACAAATCCCCTTTAATTTTTTTCCCCTGGAGGAAGTAAACTATGATTGGGTCCAGATAAGATGTAAATGGAGGTTCAGTCAAGTCTATACATCACTAGAGGATTGACTGACACCTGAGTCAACTGTAGGGTTTTGAAGCCAGTGATGAACAGCACCAGGCTTTTGGCTCTCTTTGGCATTAGAAGCCATACTGGGGAACTGAACACATCCACATTATTAAAATTGCTATTGTCTACTTCACTCTTATGTAGAATGGATAAGACCTCAAGGTCATTTCACCATGTTATCATCACTGAGATCACAACTAATTTTCATGAAAGGATCATTAAGTAAATAGCATTGATTATTTACTGTGACCAACTATTGAAAGCTTAGTTTGGATCCACTTAACTGTTTGGAATTGACCATTTGATAGAGACTTATAACAATTTAATTAAATTTAAAATATAGGCAATTGACCACACTGTTAAAAAGTGCAATGTTTAATTGAATTGAATTGACAGGTTGTTTAGCTGAAAATATCCACAATGAGTCATATGGGTAGTATCTCACAGCTACAAACAAGAGTTAATCATGACCTCATAGAGCTTCCAACTTACTGTGCTGTGATCTCTGCTTAATCAAGGGAATCCTCCAGTCAGGAAGAAATGTATAGAGAAACGGACTCTACTGGGGTTTGAATGTAAGGAGTAAAGTGACTGAGAGGTGGATTCCAGGTATCTAAAACAAAAAGAAAGGGGACAAGTCTGGGAAACACACTCAGAAATGAGGCAGTTGTTTTCTCTCCTATAAATACCCACCTTCTTCCTTTCTCTGTCCAGATGATTCCCATTACTTGCTTAAAATTCAGCTAATATTACCTTTTAGGACATTCTTCCTGATCCTTCAGTGCTAGCTCTGTGCTCCCACAGCACCTTGGCCTGCCTCCACAAGATCTGTTCACTAGGGACCATTGTCTTTTTCCTCACCTATCCTGCCAGGTTGTTTGTTTTCTCAGTCATTCATGTTCTAAATCTCAACTGTGAGTCTACAGACTCTCCAAACCTATAGACTAAGGGCAGGACAATACAGGTAACAAACCCATATTCATGAGGCTTACAATTCTAGTGGGAGAGACAGGAAATAAAATAAAGAAACAATAAAATAATTATAGACTGAAATGACTTATTTTAAATAAGGGAGTCTGGTAAAGGCTTCCCCAGAATATGACAATTAAGTTGAGACCTGTAGATTAAGAAGGATATGTTTGTATTGGGGGGATAGTGTTAGAGGGAGGAAAGGTGGTAGTTGGTAATGAACTGGAGAATTACAGGATATAGGAATAAATTAAAAGGGCCTGAAGTGGGAAAGACTGAAAGTTGTTTTAATCATTTGCTCTATAAATACTTGGAAAATGGAAAGTAAGAATGATTCCTAGACTGCTGGTGTTAGGATAATGTGTGAGGAACCAGACTACTAACTAGGATGGGATGGCTTCTGTACTGGTGCTGTGGTGAAATTCTCAGCACCCCTACAGAACTGTGACCCTCATACTGTAGCTTCAGGAAGTGTTGGCTTCTAAGTGCATACAGCTCTATGACTTTCTGAGACTTGCCCTTGCCCAAGTTAACACCCTCCTTCAGACACAGCCCACAGTCAATGATTGATTCGTGCAGGGACACAAAGATCTAGCCACCTTAATTCAGGTTGAGATAATTCTGCAGGCCCCCTCAGCTCTGGAGTTTCCCTGGAATCAACTGAAGCCTTTATTGCAACTCCAGTACAGTTCAACTTCTCCCTCCCCACCTTCCTGCTTCTATGAATTCTTCACAGGCCTTGAAAACACTCCCTGACTAACCTCCTACATGCAGATCTTCATCTGAGAGACTGTTTTTTCAGCCATAAGTAATCAGTCGTGGTACTCTTTCCCCTGAGCCTGAGCATAGCCTCAGAATCCTTCCCAACACTTTTTCAGGCAGCTCCAGCCCAATGATTCAGAATGAGCACTTGAGATGAAACCTGCTTGGTAAAACAGAATTACCTCAAATATACTAATACTCAAGGGGAAAGTAAGCTTAAAGTACATTATTTTTTAAAAAATAAAATGGTTTTGAAGAAAAAAAGAGAGCAGATTAATGCAGTGAACAAAGTTAGTTCTGACAGGCAGTTTCAGAATTATCAAAATGTCCTTTTTCTCCGGGTATCGTTTTGTCGTAGTATAGGGAAATGTTGATGGTAGTTTAGGGAAAAAGACAATTTAGCAAACCATATGCTGAACACAGTGTTTTCAGTAACAGCCACTGAATAATCAGAGAGGCATCATGCCCTGCTTCTAAGTCCTTCACCTTGCTCCTCTAAATGGAAACACAAGTGTCTGAAGATATTTGAAGCATGACAAACATTGGAGCGAGTGCTGATGTAAAGCCCTGTAAAGAATTTCTATGCCTGATCATCTAACAGATGGCTCCCTACAAGAATCATTTTAATATTAAACAGACAATTCAGGCCTATGAAGAAATCTGCCATAAATCTGTAATTGAAAATATTAAAGAAAAAATCCATTCAAAAAGACTATAAATTTACAAGGATATTCTTATGCATCTCAGAGTTTATGTCCAAAGGAGAAATAGCCTTTTATTTTTTTGAGGGAACTTAATGTCTATAGTCTTTTAAAAATTGTCTTAGATGAAAAGACGAAAAATTGTGTGTGTGTTACTTTATTTTATTGATCTTCTCATTTGATCATTCTCACTGAGTATCATCCTCACCCATAAAGTCCTAGAGACCCTCTGACTTCTCCTGTTCATTAACCCCATGTGGACCCTGGTCTTCTTGCCCAGCATGGATTCCCATTTTTGATGCCACCCTTTCTAGGACTCTGGTGGCCTCTGGTCATCTCACTTTCCCACCATCCCTGTTACTCCAATAGGGACCCTGAAGGTCAAGGTTTATGAGAACTCAGCTATTTCCTAAGGTCCTCAAATTGCTGCTACTAAGATTTTAGTTCAATAGTTAGACATGATTTAATCCAATCATATTTATTATTGTTACCTATTTTTCACTGCCACCCAGTATACCTCCTAACATCAATTCTTAGCTCTGAATGAGCTCTTATCTCACCATTAACTTGTCTGCTTGCTTCAGTGAGCAAAGGGAGAGGAGACTTGTTCAACATCCCATTTCTAGACAGTGGCCATCACCTGATAATCTAGTCCAACAGCCTTTGCAGGCCTTTATGTACTTCTTACTTTGAGCACCAGGATTCTGTGTTAGTCTCTTAGATCAGTACCCTGGGAGTTTATGAGATCATTTTCGGAGGCAAATGGACAAACATAACAAAATTGAATGTATGGATATTTTAATATAATTTTTAGAGAAAAAATTAACTTATTAAAACCACAACTTCCTGGATTCTTTATTGTGGGGGAGAAGTGTGAGGAAAAAACAAAATGAGTATACCTAAAGTTGATTTTGAAAACCCAGGGCAGAGGAAGAGAGGAAGCAAGAAACAAGGATACCGAATGCCAACTTGAGTTGAGTGAAATCAAAGGATACTTGATGGTCCACATAAAGAAACATTAAGGCAATCATCTGGACTCCACATGCATATGTAGCCAACAAATCAACAAATAGTACCTCCCTCCACACACACCGTTTCTTTCCCAGACCATAAACTCTTTCTTATTCCCCATTCTTCTCGATTCCAATCCTGTTGAGCTAGGCAACATCACCCCTTAGTCACTTTGGAGTTTTGAGTCAACTGGTTTTGTCTTCCTTGTGATTCTCCAATCCTTTACAGTGTCATGGCAACTTAAGGAATGTACTAGTGC
Source organism: Talpa europaea (assembly GCF_964194135.1). NCBI lineage: Eukaryota > Metazoa > Chordata > Mammalia > Eulipotyphla > Talpidae > Talpa > Talpa europaea. Next base: position 34,336,206 of record NC_140074.1, read on the forward strand.
TTTGTTATTTTTCACTTTAATTTATTTTGGTTTATTTATATTTGATCAAAGGAGGAAACATCAGTGCAAATCAGGGGTGGTCAGCTCCAGGTGTCCCTTGCTTCCCAAATAGGAATTCTTTTGTTCCCATACATTGACATTTACAGACTCCCAAATCAACATGCCTTTCTTGACCCAAGTAGCCTTTCCTTTCTGGAGACGTTAATCATTCCTAGTACTGAATAGGGAGAGAAGTTAGGATCAAATTCTCATGTAATAAAATCTCTAAACTTTTTAGTTTAACAACTACAGTAAAGAGGATATACGTATATATCCTCCTTACTATACGGAAAGATTTTGCAAATATTAACTCATTTTATTTTCATTTCCTGAATAACTCCATGTCTTTGTATATTTTTGCATCCCCATTTTCCATCTTGGGAAATTGAGGCACAGAAAAAATAAGTGCTGTATCCACAACCCCACAGCTAGTGAGTGGAAATTTGAACCAGTGTTCACATATTCTTCATCACTACCCTAGGCGAAAAACTGTTATGTGTATGTATTTTTAAGTAGCAGGCCCTCATATGCAGATTTATCTGAGCTCTAAAAAATGAGGAGGGAGCTTAAAAATTATTACTTTATACCATGCCATCCTTCAAGAAGAATGGCACAATGTAGTTTCCAACTACATGTGCACATACACGAATGCATGCACAGCTGGCTCATGGGTGTGTAACAGATGCAGTCACACAAGATCCCACTCTCACTTTCTCTGCTGCAGCTATTTTGAAATTCTTAATAATTTTTGAATAAGGAATCCTGCATTTTCATTTTTCTCTAAGACCTGCAAAGTATTTAGCCAGTCCTACACACACACACACATACACACACACACACACACACTCATTAAGCAAGTGTGAGGAATAGGAGTGGTCACTACTATATTTATTACTTAAGAGCAAAACTGGGCCTCCCCTGTGGTGCAGCGGGTTGAGCGCAGAGCTGTGAAGCTGTCCATAGTCTCTGCAGCGCAGGTTTGATTCCCGGCCAGCCAGGCAGATTCCCACATGGCGCAGCAGACCTCTCCTGCCTAGCCCACTGCTCCCCTCAGCAGTGTATTTCGGTCTGTCTGCCTGTCCTCCCTGCTCTGTCTCTGGTGAATCCTCTCATCCTCCCACACCTCTGGCCTGTACCCTAGCTCTTGTATAAAAATAAATAAATCTTTTTTAAAAAGGAGCAAAACTGTGACTGTTCAGTGGTGTAAACAGGAAAATTCAGCAGATAATTAGGGTGAATGGATGGAGGGACATAATAGAACATTTTAGCCAGTAAGCAATGACTCTCGCATTGGGGCAAATCAGCTTGTTTTACAGCCCAGTGATATGAGTGGCACACCTTGTAAAATATTCTTCTTATGCGAGGCTGACAGCAGAAATAGTCTATAGTGAAGTCACTAAATTTAACTCATATTACAATGGACAATAGGCTAGTTCCTTTATTTTGTCTGTAGTTAGCTGTGTCCCTTCCGAAGATTAGTATGAAACAACTGATTAGTGGGTATATAAATGAACTAAACTGCCCTAGATTAAATTTAGTCCAATCCAATAATTCAAATAATCCGTTGCATTAAAAGTTAGTCTTGCTAGGAAAAATGTTTATGTCCTCGAAGATCATATCTTTCTCCTGACCCTTTTTCTAAAATGACATCCATGTGTGGTGTCAAAGAACTGATGCATCTTTGTGGGGTGTGAAGTTGGCAGTGATAGGGGAAGAGACAGGCTGCTCCTTGGATGTGTGCTGGCTAGAACCTCCCAGGTCTGAATTTGTTCTTTGCCCTGCTGTCTTTGAAAGCTGCAGTCTTTGGCTGATTTAACTTAGAATCCTTCTCTTGACTCCAGTAATGTTCCCATGTATTGTCACGTCCTCACTCAGTTCCTGCATCTCTCAATCCCACTGAGCCCCTTGCTGTATTGTTTTTCTCATCCTGACCAGCAGTTCACCCCTGGCAGCTTACCCAGCCCTAACAGACCCCACAGGATGCCCCCTGGTTTCAACTCCATATTTGAACCATGCAAGAATTAAGAACAGCTCAGGAATGCTAAGCCACAAGTGTTCCTCTCATCATCCCTGTTTGTGTGTGTTTCTGTGGCTCCACCCCGTTTACCTTCAGGTCTGTCATCACGGACTCCATGCCCTTCCCTTTGGCTTTCAGCCTAAGCCCAGGGAGGACAAAACCAGGACATTCCTGTCTGGTGGTAGCACTCCCTTCCCCTGTCTCCTTTCCTTCCCTCTCTTCCTATTTTCAGATGGGTGGGGTTTTCCATTATTTCTATGTCATATCTTTTTTCTTTCTGACTGCAGATCAGACTAAGGACAGGCTTGGCCTTGATACGCTAAATGGGGCATGTAGGAATTTGGAAAAATCCTTTCTTGAGAAAATAACCTGGCTTGCAGGGCATTGTCTTGTTGCACAATCCGATTTCTAGTGTCAAGAACAGAGTATTACCTCCTCCTTTTCTCTTGCATACCTTCTGTTTTAATTTCTAATCTCTTCTTAGACAGATGGATACTGGGGGCTGATTAGCATAAAGGACTTATACTCAGAAAGGCAAAAGAGAAATCTACATTAATGTTTAAAATTATTTCTTGTGTAAAAATTGCATTCTTCATTCCTTACTCTGATTTAGAAGTACACTATAATCATGGTAGTTTGTTACAAGTACCTTCCTCCCTAACAAAAGAAGTCTAGGTGTGCATTCTGTACACTTGCACTTTTTTTCACTTGTTGGTCATGCCTATACTTGTGGCAAGCTTAGAGGATAGCATGCTCTATATTGCAATCACTGCTCCTATAGGAAATTTACAAAAGATTAATACCAGTTGTATCACTTAGGAGTTGCATTCTTTTTCCTGTGCAACAAAGTTATATCCCTAGTCCACCCTGTAGCTAGACCAAACCATATGAATAATTGCAATCAATGGGCTGTACAAAAATGAAGTATTTCATTTCGAACTGAAGTGTAGAAAAGCAGCTATTTCACCTGAGGAGCCTGTGTGGTCCAGATGGTACAACTGAAAGGTGGGGGAGTTACTGCACCTGAGCCCCAGAGTGATGGGGGATCTGAGCTATCCCAGCAACTTGCAGTGGACATGAAACAAATGTACTACAAACTTTTATTCTGTTAAGCTGCTGGTATTTTACAATTAAATTATTACTGCAGCATAATCTACCTTAACCTGACTGGTACAAATGGGAAGGATAAAAAGCAAAAGGCTCATGTGGACTTCTTCCTGCCCACCTTTAAGGATACTTTATGAAGTCTCACTCTATATCATTCACTTAGCTTGATCTATGTTACAGGTCCATTGGTGTCTGCTTGGAAGACTAAGAAGTGTGTGTTTTTTAAACTTTTTTAGAAATGACATTCCTTGACTTGACATCTGTGGGGTGTAATAAAATCATATTTGATTAGTAAGGTAAGATGGAAAGATAGCTCTTGACTAGCAATAAGCATTATTTCACACAGTCTGTCCCTCTAGTTCCCTGTCATTCAAATATTCTCTTGTTTCCAGGTGTGTGGAAATAAGACTGGTACCGTTCACAAAAACCAATTGTGAGTTCATGGTAGACACAGCCATTATTAAGAATTAAATTATATAGACTCACAATTAAATTATATTAAAAACAAAGGTAACATATACTCAAAATTAATCACTTTGCTAACTATCTTACTATACTTTTCTATTATCTATGCTCTTGAGTATTGCATCTATCATATTTAAATGGTTGAGATACTTGAAAGAGCTAAAATATAGCACATCTGTTCCCAGTGCTGCCCTCAGTGACATCACATTGTTATCTTAAAATCAGCCACAGTGGGAGTATTCTCACCACGGAAATCAGCAACTGCTATAAATCAGGACTTGATTTATTGTTTTGATTATCTAGACTTAAGAATGATGAAGAAAATGCAAATTAAACTTAAAAGTATCTTGTGATAATAGCCCTTGCATTGCAAATAACAAAAATTGAGGAAATAGTGTTTCAGTATTTAAAAACTTCCAGAATTGCCAGTTGTTTACAACCTTGGGGAACAAGTGGATTTCTAACATATATCTTCTTCACTTCACTTTCAGTTTACTCATTAACATAAGTAAACATATCTACCAACATTCATGTTAGAACTGCACTCATCTCTCAATTGCTTGTTTTATCAAAAAAGTATTAGAATCAGGGCCTCCCCAGTGGCGCAGCTGTTGAGCACTGGGTTGTGAAGCTGCCTGCAGCCTCTGCGGCGCCGGTTCGATCCCCAGCTGCTCCCCGGCCACTGGAGGAGGGTCCCACATGGCGCGCAGAGCTCTCCTGCCGCCCACTGCTCCCCTCAGCAGTGTACTTCGGTCCTTCTGCCTGCTCTGCTCCCCACTCTGGCTCTGGTGAATTCTCTCACCCTCCCGCGCTTCTGACTATACCCAGTGCTTGTATAAATAAATCTTTAAAAAAAAAAAGTATTAGAATCAAATAACTTTCAGGAATTTACAATAAATAATATTATGTATTGTTATTTTAATAGGTAAGTTATATGCTGCACATTCTGTACATCAATAAAATTTATAATAAATTAACATTACACACATAAATATACACAACCTTATCCCAGCTGGTTGTCAAACATTTTTAAACACAGCAGTTTTCAGAAAAACAATATCCTGAAAGAGATAATGTCAAAGACCATTACTTTTATTACATCCAGCTCAAATGCACACTCTTTGGGTGGCATGCAGCCTTTCTATTGGGTGCAGATAGAGAATTGTTGGTCTTTTTGATCTGTTATGGGTCTACTGGCCTATAAATCAAAGGACAAGTGATATACTCTTTTTTTTAAGTTTTTTAGCTCCTTTCAGTTTGTTTTGTCCTATAATTCTTCCTCTTTCTCATACTGAAACAAATCTTTTTTTTTAAGATTTATTTATTTATTTATACAAGCATTGGGTATAGTCAGAAGCACGGGCGGGTGAGAGAATTCACCAAAGCCAGAGCAGAGAACAGAACAGACAGACTGACGAAGTACACTGCTGAGAGGAGCAGCGGGCGGCAGGAGAGGTCTGTGCGCCATGTGGGACCCTCGCCCGGCAGCAGGGATCGAACAGGTGCTACAGAGGCTACGGGCAGCTTCGCAACCCAGTACCCAACCGCTGTGCCACCACGGAGGCCCAAGTGATATACTCTTAATATACAATAGTGAACAAGAAACAGGATAACTACCTTAACAAGCTTCCATTTGGAAAGGAGAGGATGGAATACATACCACCACCAGTTCTCCATAGCAGTTAGACAATTCTCCCTGGCAGGAGTAACAGGGAACCCCTGTCTTTCCAAAAGTCCCTTAGTTTTCCAGTATAGTTGAACCTAGTTATTCTCTCTGGGAGAATCTCCAAGGGTGCCTTTTCCCATAATCTTTTGGTTCTTCCCTCCAGAATGACTGGTAAAGGTGTCCTTCCTATGGCTACAATGCTCTCAAAGCCAGATGTAGTCATAGAGACCAGAGACTGGAATTAGGGCTTTATAGCCATGGACTGTTTCAGGTCAGTTTTGGAAGAAGAAAAGTTTGGAAAGGTAGTCCCTCTATACTTAGGATAACTTTGCTCTATTTGCTTATGTAACATCCAAGTTTAAGAAAACATAACAAAGGTCTTACCCCAGTGCAGATTTTGAGCCTGAGGAATCTCCTCTTAGTAACAAGTCTCTGTGCTCTATCTCATTTGTTCTGACTCGGTGGTTGCTGCCTTGGGTCAAGGAGTCCACAGGTACCAGTGGGAAGGCGACATCCTTAATCCCATCACAATCAGAGGCTTTACACCTCTTTTCAATATGGCACAAGTATTTAGGCTACTGTTTATCCACCACTATTTATAACTATTTCAAGTTTGAAGAACAGAAGCAGTTGGCTTTAGGACACATTTGCCATAATTTGTAGACCACAGGAAGGGGAAAATTCCCTGGGGAAAATGGTGTTTCCTTCCTACTCTGCTTGAAGCCTGAGTAGATCTGGTCTGATGTGATCTCTTCAATGGGATTTTGTTGATGTGGAGTTAGCACATTCCAAGTTAGAAAATGTTTGCTACCGTTTCTTCTAGTTTTACAGCCTCAGCCCTCTTACTGCATTCCAAGTAAAGCAGGCAAAAATTTCATCAAATATCCTGCCACTACCTAACAAAGATCACCAGCTTTGCACCTTAAAATATCTGAATGCTTAATGCTGTATACCCCATATCTCCAACCAAATCAATTTTACTTTTTAGGCTTGTTTAAAGCATCCCACTTTAGATGGCAAATTTTGTTATTGGTTGGGAATTATATTCAGTTATGAATCATACCAAATTGAAAAACAGTAACTTAAACACATGAATTATTTTGTTTTCTTCAATGAAATGAGCAGCCTAGATGTAGCTATTACAGGGCTGATATGACAGCTCTACCACTTTGCCAGCTGGTTGCTCCACCTTAAGCATTTTCCCCCTCATCTGGAAGGGAAGAGACAGATGACAAAGGGTGCTTGCAGGACTGATCTAATCTTTTTTTTTTTAAGAAGCTTTACTAAAAGCCTTGTCTAAAATATAATATATATATAATATATATAATAATAACAAATAATCATAATCATAATTTCTGCTAAAGCTGACCAAGATACCACCTTACATGGAAATCAAATAAAGGCACACTTGAATATATTAAGTTCAGATATTCTACAATGATAACTGCCCTTTTATTATAACTGGAATAATTTCCAGAGAAACCCTCTGGTTCAGTTTTCAAGGGCCACACAAATGTCAAATTTTGGACAGAGATAACCGTAGTAGAACTTTTGTAAAAAAGATTGTAAAAACCAAAATTATCTCTTGATGATTAGATAAAAGTTCTACCTCAACTTTACAGTCTTATAGCAATCTCTACATTTTATAAATTCAAAAGAATTTCCCAGCTGGGAAGTAGTAATTTCATTTTCTCTAAAATATCATTGTAATCACATAAAAGGAAAAAATACCCAGAAGAAGTTCTCTTGCTATTAGCAATAAAATATATAAAATTCTTCTCAGAAAGGGGCTGTTAATCATGTAATTGGAAAGGACCCTAAGAAGTCATTTATGCCATCTCAGATGTATAAATGAGTATGCTAACTTTAAAAAAATATCAAAGGAAGAAGATTTATTTTCTTGGCTTAATTATGTTAGGCATTGACTTGGAGCAATGTTAAAAAACGTCAGTGTTTCTAGTTCTTTCAACAGGTATTTACTGAACACTGTGCTTATAACTGTAAGAGAAACAAAGAAGTATGAGATATGGTCTTTGGCAGCAGAGTGATTATAATCTCATTGAAGAGATAGTGTCATGGCTGTGGGAGAACATGTCTTGATGTGAAGTGGTTTAAAAAGGATTCCTAGAGAAGTGGTCTCTGTTGGACTGTGACAGTCATAATTTAAAGAGTGAATCCCAGGCTAGGGAACATTCTCATATATCCAATTTTTATCAAATTCTCCTGGTTCTTCATTCCTCACACCTCTCTTATCACTTTGTTGCCTTGGTTCAAGCTTTCATTATTTTCCACCTAAACAGTTAGAAGGGGCTTTGAATTTGCCTCCATTTCTCCAGTCTTAGCCACTAAAGTTGTCAGCAATCTGTACTAAACACTGTGAGAGAATACACTTTAAAATGTAATATATCTAACAGCTTTTTCAGGGTTCAGATTAGGGTTACCAGAGAATTCAGTAATCAAGATAACCAGTGTTTTGGTGAAATTTTGTTTTTAAAGATTTATTTGTTCATGCATACAAAAACCGGGGTAAAGGCCAGATGCGTGGGAGAGTAAGAGGATTCACCAGAGACAAAGTGAGGAACAGAAGAGGCAAACTGACTGAAATACACTGCTGAGGGGAGCTAAGGGTGAGACAGGAGAGGTCTACTGTGCCATGTGGGATTCTCGCCTGCTGGCCAGGATCAACCTCACACTTCAGAGGCTGAGGACAGCTTCACAGCGCTGATCTGAACTGCCTGCGCCACCAGGGGAGGCCCTTGGTGAAATATTTTTAAGAGTAAAATTTAAAGCAAAAAAATCCACAATGAACAAATGTCAACATTTTAAATAAAAACCACATATAAGAGTATTATGCTAAGTCATATTAGACACAAGTAAAAATGTGTGACCCTAGATACATGTTTTTATGTGATTAAAAAAAATAGTTTTCCAGAACATTAAAGTGGCTTAAAAATATTGAAAGAAAGGTAAGTATATGAAAGCTCACAAGTTATTTTGTTTTAATATTTTACACCCAAAACATAATTTATTACAATTTTATTATCTTGGTCAGTGATGAATACAAATTCATCAATGCAGAACTATTTTCAACATCAATTGAACTGAGTTATTCCTAGACACTAAATCACTGGAAGTACTTATTTGCCTCCTTTATTTTGTGCTTCTTTCACAAAAAGCTTCCATTTCCTTAAAATCCCTACTGTTTGTTTGTCAGAGAATACATATCTCCGAAACCCCTGAGTTCTGCTGGACATTTGCATTCTCTCTTTCTCTCGTACAGATCAAACAAACAAGGCACAGTCATTTCCGCAGGGTCACAACAGTTCTTGGGTGGTAAAGCTTTCACCTTATGCTATAATTTGTGCCTCTGGTCAAAGGATTTTTCTCCACCTAAGTGTCAGTGTAGCCTTGACTATTTCTTAATTCAAATTCTGATAAGGTCAAATAGAGCTGTTAATGTTAACATTCAACAAAAAACATCTGTTATAGGCAATTGCTGACTGACTAGTAATATTCATCTTCTCTGCCAGATCGAAATTATACCTGAGAGAATTTCCATATTTGCTGATAAACTATTAAAGTCTCCATATTGGAGCATTTTCCTACGAGGAGAAACAGTTCACATACCTCTTATTAATGCCTATGAAGAAAATTACCCCCAAATGGTAAATTGTGACTTCTTGTGGAAGGGAAAGATTTCACAAAAAGTAGAATCTCCCTTGCTTTAGCTAGGTAGCTGACTCTTTTCCCCACTGCCAAATTTAGCTACAGTGCATACCTGTATACAGATATTCTGCCTCCCATCCTACAACTGATGAAATGAGTCAATTCACATGTAACATCAGTCATTTGCTAGGGCACAGAATTCCATTCTTATTTCCCTGCTTGCAGACTGCTTTTGCTGCTATTCCTTTCTTCTTGCATTGTCAAGTTTTTTCTTCTCTCCTGGATCCATTGTCACATTAGCATGCACATGCTAAAATATCACCCATTAAAAATTTTTTCTTGATTTCATATTCCCTATAGCCATGTCATATTTTTCTGCTACCTACTTTTTTTTATTGAAGTAACATTTCATTATAACGTAAGTTTCTGGTGTGCATCTTTGAAAACCAAGTGTATATATTACATTAAGTTCATCACTGAGAGTCCATTCTATTCTCCAACATATAATTCTTCTCTTTGTCCTAATTTATCCATCCATCTTCCTCCTTCTGTTCTGGTAACCACTAATTAGTCTTGTAATTCAAAAGTTTATTTTTCTTTTATTTAGTTCATCTGTTTGTTTGTCTTCTTTATATACCACAAATGAGTGCAAGCATTTGGTGTTTGTCTTTTACTCTCTGGCTTATTTCATTAAGCATGATACCGGCTAGGGTCCATCCACATTGTTGAAAATGGCAGGATTTCATCTTTTTATAGCTCTATTCCATAGTGCACATATACCACATCTTCTTTATCCATTTGGCAGGTGATAGGCACTTAGATTGTTTTCAGTTTTTGACTATTGTAGATAATGCTGCAATAAACATGGGATGGTATATATATCTTCAAATAGGTTTTTTTTAATTTTTATTTTTCAGGTAAATATCCAGAAGTAGGATAGCTGAATTGATGGAATTGATATTTTGCTGTTTTTTTTTAAGACTCTCCATACCGCTTTCTAGGATGATTGCACTAATTTATATACCAACCAACAGTATATAAGGGTTCCCTTCCCTCCACATTCTCTCCAACATTTGTTATTTCTTTTCTTTTAGGTAATTGTACTAGTTTTTAATTGTGCAATTTCTTAAAAGGGTTTCAAATACTTATTGTTTTCATTTCTTCATGTTTTATGTCTCGTTAATCAGATTGCCATCCTTACAATTCTGCTGTCTTGACAAACCAGAATTATGGAGGTCACCAATTGTTATGGTGACCATGTGTTCTTGTTTGCACAAGACAGTCTTAGTTTACCCATATTGTCCTGGCAAAATTATTAACATCCATTTCTCTCTAAAAAAATTATGGTTTGAACTATAAATTACATGGACTATAAATAACCCTACTAATGTTCTCCATCTTGCAAATTTTTCTGGTTACTTCTCTATCTCAACATCCCCACCCCAGTGCTGCTGATGCTGTAACTGCTGCTTCTTCTCCCTTTTTAAATGTTAGTCTCCTCCAAAAATATTCTCACAGATATACCCAGAAATATTTTGTCACCTATCTGAGCATCCCTTAGCTCAGACAACACATAAAATTGAGCATCACAGGATACTATTATGAAAATGAAGCTCAAATCCTGTGACCTCAACTGAAAATCAATGTGGTCATAGCTGCTGAGTCAAGAGTCCAGGAAATTTAAATAAATGGTGTCAACAATGAATAGTCTAATTTTGGGTGGATAAAAGTTGGAAGCTCATTTGGTTGAGGCATGAGATTTCAGCAGGCTGGGAGAAATTGAAAATAAGTGTGCCTTCCTTACTGAAGTAGAACTCCATTCTTGAATTGAGGCTACTAGATGTGGATTGAGGGTGCTGGTGGGAACAAAGGAGGAAGGAGTCCCAATGGTCTAGGGTAAAGGAATATGGCTGCTTGGATGGCGGGGGTTGGGTGGGAAAATATATCTGAGGAGGTATCAAACTATTCCCTTAAATAATATAAAGTGTTGTAATCCAATGTTACCTCACTGAGGAAAAAGAAAACAGAGCTGCATTCTTCCAATGCTCCTTGACCCCTGCCGCCACTTCTGTGAACTCAGGTGCTTAATCTTTTTTCTTTAATTATTTCCTCCTACCACCTCTATCCCTTGTGTCCCTTTGTGCCTTCCTTCCTCCCTCTTAACCTCAGAGACCTCAGATGTTTGTTGATGTTCTATACTTTCTGGAAGTGTTTTATGCCATTGGATTATGTTATATGAATGCCCAACATGTTTTTATTGTTCTGATTTCTTGTGCTGCATTTTAATTTTCCAAATTCCCCCCATTTTTGTTGAAAATGGCTGCATTTCATCTTTTCTTGTAGCCATATAATATTCCATGATATGTATTATGTACCACATCTTTTTGATCCATTCATCCATTGAAGAGGATTTAAGCTGCTTCCATGTCCTAGCTATTGTAAATAATGCTGCAATAAATATTGTAGGACATCTGCGGTGGGGGTGAAGAGTGGGTACTTGTTGAAGGTTTCATTATGTGGATATATGCCCAAGAGTGAGTTTTCCAGGTCATATTTCTGCTTTTAATTTTTTGAGCTTAATCTGTAATGGTTTTACCAGTCACATTCCCACCAACAGTCTAATAAGGTTCCTTTTCCTCCACATCCTCTCCAACATATGTTGTTGGTGGTATTTTTGGTATGTGTCATTCTCACAGGTGTAAGGTGGTATCTCATTGTAGTTTCAGCCTGCTCTTTTCTTGTTACAAATGATGATGAACATCTTTTTCATATGTCCTTTGGCCTTCTGGCCTTTCATATGTCCTTTGGCCTACTGCAGAGAACTGACTGTTCATATTCTCCCGGTCATTTGTTAACTAGATCCTCACAGTGCTTCTTAGTAGTGCCCTGTAAAGATGGGCACATTGTCAGGATTTAGAATCACCTCTCCTCTTTCCCCTCTTCTCCACCCATACTCTCTCCTTAAGTCAGTTCATCTAGTCACGTGGATTGAATATCATCTTTATCCTGATGCCTCACAAAGTTAAACACTCATCTCTGACATCTTCCCTGAACTCTAAGCACCTTTACTGCCTATTTGCTATTTTTAGTTGTTTGTCTAATAGGCATCTCAAATATAACATGTCCTTTTACACTGCTTCATGTCCTTTCTAACGCTTATTGCTACCCCCAATTTGCACTGCTTTTCTGTATGTTTACTTTCTATCCCCTATATCTTAAGTTCATAAAATAGAACAAGAATCTTGCCTGTTTTTATCCCTCTTTTCATATTATCTAGTTTATATGATAGTTAGCATATGGCAGATGCACAATAAACATTTGCTGAAGGGGTAAATGAATCAGTTTCCAAATGAGAGGATTCAGAATCTTGAGCACTCCCTATCTTAACAATTATCAGTTTCCCTCTGTACTTGAATATTCCATTCTCTGCATTTTTTAGGTCTGTCTAGTAGAGGGATTCCCATAGCCTTTAAACTACCAAAAGGTAACAATTGAAGGAGATAACTAATCTAATTTAGCCTCTAGGGAGCTACACACCACACCAGAATGCCTGATTTTCTTGTGTCTCTTTTAGACAGGCAGACAAATCCCTGTTGAACTATAATGTGAACATCACAGGTGTGAACAGTCCTAAACTTTCTTCCCTGCTCTTTTCTTACTCAGTGACCATATATAAATGAATTGATTTCATATCTAATTTCAAACCTATCTTTTAGTGTGGGTTGGGGTGAGAGAGCAAGAAATACATATTTATATCCCTAACCGCTAAGAGAAATGAAAACGAATTGAGACTATCAGAATAACAGAATAGTCAAAAGTACATATTCAATCATTTGTATAAGTAAAATATGAAAAAAATAGAAATTACCATCTTTTGCCAATAGAAATACCTATCATAACTATATCTAAGCACTCAGCATCATCTTCTCTCTTTCAATTTTTATCATGAATGCATCCCTTAAGGTTAAATGCAAAGCCATCCCTAGGGAATATTAATTCCCCAGCATGTCTAGGTCTAGACCAGCTCTATCAGTTGTCTTTGTCAGCATGGGTTTGGTCTGAAAACCCAGTACCCAGAAGTCACCCTTTAGCTGCCATTGCATCTTGGACAAATGAAGCCCTTTGTTGATTGTGTGGAGAGACATGAGCACATGCAAAGTTTTAAAATGCTTTATAAATATGCCAATATTGCAAACCAAATATCTAAATTGCAGTATAAATAAGGTTTGTGATCACAGATTGTTTTAGTACAAAGACATCAATTCAATTGAAGTCATAGATATCAGGCCTCACTATGGCCTGAATGACATATCCCCTAACCCTGATTTTATACTCTCCAAGGGAATTTTCCACTCTTAATTTGGCCTCCTAGTTGTTCCAAATCCAAAAAAGAAGTGTCTGCAAGTGGTTCGCCTCCAAAATAAGTTAATAACTATTCCTTTGGTCTTAGTTATTTAAATATTAATAACTTTTAATCTAGTAGTTTTGTGTGATTTCCTATCAATCAGCAATAAAGAACTCTGTACAAACATGTTTATGATAGCATTTTTACAATCATAAAAAAAATTAAAATAACAAATGTTATATATTTAAGAGCGGTCTTGTGAAATACTTGATGATAAATGTTTGTGTATGCCACCATCAAAGTTTGTATTTTAAAGTCCATATAATGATATAGGAAAATGTTCACAGCATGAGGAAATTTGTATATAAAACTCTATATAATATGATCCAAATTTATAAACATTCTATTGTGCATATGATATAAAACAATGCAAAGAAAGATATTGGAATCTTAATCATGATTGCATCAAACAATAATTTAAAAGATAATTTTAATTCTACTTTATATTTTTCCTTCTAACTTATTTTTTGTAATTTCTAAATTCTGTATGAGTATGTAATACTTTTTAAAACCAAAAGCTATACAGGGCCTCCCAGGTGGCGCAGCGGTTGAGCGCTTGGTTGCGAAGCTGCCCGCGGCCTCTGCAGCGCCGGTTCGATCCCCGGCTGCTCCCCGGCCACCAGAGGAGGGTCCCACATGGCGCGCAGATCTCTTCTGCCGCCCGCTGCTCCCCTCAGCAGTGTACTTCGGTCCTTCTGCCTGCTCTGCTCCCCGCTCTGACTCTGGTGAATTCTCTCACCCTCCCGCGCTTTTGACTGTACCCAGTGCATGTATAAACAAAACAAACAAACAAAATAAATAAATAAATAAAAAACATGCCTCTATTAAAAAAAAAAAAACCAAAAGCTATACATAAATTTATATCTATTTATGTAGTATTTCAGTCAAATGTGATTTTTTTCTGAGACACATCTCAATTTTTTTCTATATATTTTCTCCCTGTCAAAAGATTAAGTTTACTTTCCATAGGTCACTAAGCTCTTAATTAGCTATACAACTCATTGAGGATGGAGTCCCTAAGAATATGCAATTTAAAAATATGATTTAAGCAAAGATATAAATGCCATAGTGCTGGAGATTATACGAGTTTTCATCCTTAAGTGTGATCATTGCAATGAAATGACACAATTAAGATTCTTATTCAAAATCTATATGCCCAGGTACCCATTACTCGTCAGGTGCTTGAGGAGTTAATTTCCAGAAAAAATGAGTAAGTAACACAAATTGTGACATATCTATTCTACTACCCCCCATCTCTGAAAATATCCAGAATTTGCTTTAAAAGCTATGCAAAAGTGGCAAACCCCCATACAGATAAAAGATCAAGGGAGGGAATGAAAGATGAAGCAGCAGATGAGATAATAGACAAGATAATTACAGAGCTTTAAAAGCCTTAGATTTATTTTTAAGATTTAAGAGCTCTATTTAGAAAAGCCCATAGCTAACTTTATGTGAATCTTGAATGAATTGTTCTGAAACATGTGAATAGTAATGAAAAGAAGGGAAGCTAAGTTTGCTTTGTTTTCTGAGCAATGTCGTTCCTGCCTGGCCCCATGCTAAGATTGTCCAGTGTTGGGTCTGTCCTTCACATACAAAGTTAGTGCCACTGACTTTCTACTGATAGATTAGGCCTTGGGTTTTTTTGAAGCATCAAGTATTTCCATCTCTGATTTGTGTCATGGCCCACACAGTAAAACTGCTGTCTTTTCATATGAATTAGGAAGTTTCTTTCTACCCCTCTTTGTTTTCAACCCAAGAAAAGAAGAATAGCATCTCAGTTGTGAGATGGAGATCAATCGACCCTCTTATTTTTGAGCAGGCCTATTCTCAGACAGGACTTGCTCTTCGCTCTAGACTCTTTCCTTTTCTATGTGCTGGCCTATGGCTGGGGTCCTGCAATTTTCTACTTGCAATGCTTAGAGTTGGATGGGCAAATGTCACCCGTGGTCTAGGGGCAAGGTCTACCAAATATTAAAAGCCAATCTTTTGGTCTCCATCTGACTTCACTGTCTAATTTTCTAAGTGGTTCCAAATTTAGAAAGGGAATAGGGTTTGATTGTTACTTACTTTAGAGAACCCCTTGAGTGATCTTAAATTTATATTGACCTGTCCACATAATTTTAGGAGACTCTCAGGGATGAACCTGCCTCTGTATTCCCATTCTTATAAGCCCATGACTCAAGCAACATGGACAGCAATGCTTTGGCTCAAGCCACAAATGTGGGACTAGATTTCCCAGTGCCCCTTCTGTGGCCCTCAATGCGTCCACTCACATAGTTGGGGGTCTCTGAGGCCCATGGCCATGGTAATGGCCATCAAACCCAGGATTTGGCAACCAAGAGGAGCAAAACTGAATTAATTTCAAAATCATTTTCCCTCTAATTTGCTAAGATTATACTACCAGCAGAATGTTGTTCTCACCTACCTCGGGAGGGACTGATTAAGAAATTCACTGTTTCTAGTATGTTATGAATATAACTGAGAAACATTCAGAGGAAAATAATTTACTAATGAACTAGATAAGCTCAAGGGATATTCAGAATTTGGCCATTGTTGCAGCCTCCCCAAGATGAGGTACTGCACCCAGCATTCCACACTGTTCTTTCATCAAGGAAATTGTTTAACTTGAATACCAGGTCACACTTAACTGTGGAGTGTGTATGTGTGTGTGTGCGTGTGTGTGTGTGTGTGTGTCAGACAGAGAAAATGAGAGAGAGAAAGAGAGAGAGAGAGAAGAGAAAGAGAGCGAGAGAGAGAGCGAGAGAGAGAGAGAGAGAGAGAGAGAGAGAGAGCACATTGAAGAACCAAGGAGAGAAGCTGAGAGAGATTTGCGATCCCTAGAGCTCAAACACATGTCAGTAATCAGTCAATAACTAGCTGGCACATGTGGAGCTAAATTTAAACATATGTTTTTGGTTTAAAAAACCTTGTTCTGACTGCCAAAGGAAGAGAGGATCTTAAATTTTTCTTTTAACCATCCTGAATTTATAATAGGGTGGTCTTATGAAACAAAACATAATAAAATGCATTTATCGGAAACACATTTATGCTTGTACCAGAAGAACAGGGTCATAATAATTTATCTAAACGTTTTATGGTGGATTATGCTAGGCATTTATTTTCAAAAGCTTTGGCATATTTCACATAGGCCTGTGTAATGTAATTTTTACAATGGGTTCCTCAGATGAATTGTGTTTACTATCCCTGAGATCTTTTTCCATCTGAGAACACCAGGATGAGGTGATGTTTCTTTGTTGTAAAGTGAGACTTTGGAATGACTTACAGGGTACAATCACATCAGATCTCTTGATTTTACCACATAATGATATAGAGCACAATTTTTTTTTAAAGCAGATATGCTGACTATTTAGATTTCTTTATATAGAGTCACTTCGTAGATCACCAAGATCATCTATGACCAGGATATTTAGGTCTCAGAACTCTGAGTTCAATTATTGGAAGTTTTTTAAAAAGTGGCTATGTAAAACCTGCTGTTTCATATTGCATGATTATTGTTGAGACTATTGTCCATTAATTTAAAATAGCCCCTTCTCTGTGAATTTCTCACTTGTCTCAATTCTTGGAAACACTGTTTCTCTGATGTGTTTGATAAGTGATTCCCTCACAGGCACTTTGTATCTTGATTCTGATCATGCTTACCTCTTTGGGCTGCTAAGAAGTGCAAAGGTAAATTCAAAATTGGTCTTTAACCATCGTGTAAATATTGCAGTGCACATGTCTAAATTTACTCCAATTCACTCTACTCTTCTACCTTTAATTACTTGTTATATTTTTAACAATGAGATTTTGGAAAACAATTAAATTTTTGGTAAAAAGATGTGGTATAAGCCCCCCAAAAGTCAACTTTATAGAGTTCTCAAGTGAACCTAAAATTCAATCTAATTCTAATTCATTGTAGATATTCTCATGACCTCTATGACTACTCACCCCCTTGAAGGAGGCAGTTCATCACAACATACAGCATCTTGTCAGAGAGCATAGATACATGGTTTAATGAAATGAGTGTTGGCTGGAATTGATAATAGATATACTGAGACACTCTATGAATGCATGTTTGTGTGTGTGTGTGTGTGTGTGTGTAGCAGAAGTGGAAGAGTTTTGAGATCCACTGAGATAAACAAAGAAAATGGTGACATAGCCACCTGGTTCCAGCTCCTAATCCCCCATCCCCATCATTTATTGGTCTTCCAGAGCTGAATCACATTGACAGGTTCAATTCTCTCTAAAAGCACATCCCTCACCCTTGCATCCCTCCTCACTTGGGTACCTGAACTTTTTTTTGTGTGCGCCACACACTTTTACATGTGAACTCCAACCCTCCTCTTCTTTGTCCTTCCCAGTTTGGCTTTTCTTCCTCAGTTTTCTTCTGTTCTTCACAGCCTTCAACCCTGAGCAAAGTAACATGTGATGCTCTTGTTACACAGCCTTTTATTTTGAGAGGCCATTACAAACTTACAGAGATAAAAATAACAATATGAATGATGTATTGTGCAAATCTTTTTAAAAGCCTGCAAAAACAGCAGAAAGAAATCAATTAGAATTGCCATGGCAACTACCAACAATTTTATATGCAAGAATGAAATAAAAAGTAACAAAATAGAAAAAGCATAAACTGATTGAAATACCATGAAGTGTTTACAAAGTAAACACTGTAGAATGAATCCTCAAGAAAATAGATTTCATTAAGGTACATGGAATATATTTTAACTCTTCATTACTAATGAGTTAGGTGTAGATAGTGAAATAAACTATTATTGATGAACTCATAATTATACAATTGTTCAGCTAAAAATTTTGGAAAACATGTTTAGGACAGATTAGGGCAGTAAATTAAAAGGTCTAAAATGCAATTTAAAATAATATTTTTTCCATATATTAAATTTGATGGAGGTAAATTAAAGAAGTGGAGCTTGATATACAACAGAAATAAGTGCTGGAAGTCAGAAAAGCACATAGAATGCTAGGATTTTGTGTCTGTCCTTGTCCTCTCAAGTTAGCATAGCAAGCCCCATGCCCTAGATCAGTGATTCTCAGACCTGTCTGCACATCAAAATCGCCTGGGTCATCCAGATCTGTGTATCCCAACATTCCTATGTCTGGAACCCATTTCAAACTGATTAAATGAGAACTTCTGAGGGTATAACCCAGGCATTAGTATTTTTAAAGCTTTCATGCCATTATTTATGCAACTAGTGTTGAGAATCACTATAATATACAACTAGTGTTCAAACTATTTCTCAGCTTGCTTGTGCTCCTCACCCACCCACTCTGTTACCAAGACATTCAGTAGCTCCCTGTTGGAGTTCTTCTATGCAGAATAATCCAGCTTCCACCTAGCTATCTCTATCTAATCCCTGAAGGTATTAATTTATTAGGTTACAAAATAGAATTAAGGCTGCTAATCAGCTGACCCCAAAGTAAAAAAATTCAGTATTCCAGTGAGTTCAATATAATCAAAAGGCTTCTTCTACTTTTTTAAAGATTTATTTATTTATGCATACAAGAGCTGGGGTACAGGCCAGAGATGTGGGGGGTGAGAGGATTCACCAGAGATAGAGTGGGGAACAGAACAGAATGACCAAAGTACACTGCTGAGGTGAGCAGTGGGCGAGTCAGGAGAGGTCTGCTACGCCATGTGCGTTGCTCCCTGGCCAGTCGGGGATCAAGCTTGTGCTGCAGAGGCTGCAGATTGCTTCATAGTGTGGTGCTCAACCCCTTGTGCCACCAGGGAGGCCCCAACAGGCTTCTTCTAAATGGAAGAGGGAGATGGAGAACCAGAGAGATGGCAGAGTAAGAAGGACTCAGCCTGATGTTTGTAGGAGCATACGGTTAACTAACTAAGGAATCTGGGCAACCTATAGATGCTGGAAAGTTGAAGTAAACAGATTCTCCCCTGAGCATCCAGAAAGGATGCAGCCCTGGCAACACTCTGATTTTAGCCCACAGAAGCCCATCTCGGAGACTGTAAGATAATCTGTGTTGTTTCAAGCCACTAAATTTGTGGCCACTAGTTATAATAGCACTGAAAACTAATACATCTTGTCTCCATATATTATCCTATAAGGTTCTGGGTCTTATATTATCCAAAAAATGGCAATATGGCATCATCATTTTGATGTCTCTTGTTATTTTTCCATGTTGCCATTGAGAATTTGCTCTTTACATTCCCATAGAAGAAACCCATCCATTCTGAGATGCTATCTAGATTCTCCTCCAGGCCTCTGTGGTTAAATAGATACAGCTTCCTCTGTTTGATTTCAGCTAAAAAAGTTCCCTGCTGTTTTTTGTTTTTTATTTTATTTTTTTTTCTCAGTTGCTTCATTAGTGCTCAGCTTTTCCACTGACCACTTTACAGGCATCTATACTCTCAGAGTTTAGATAACTATCCTTTTATAACCTGCCAGCATAGGCTACCTGAACAACCTCCTTTTGGGGGACAAAAGACCACTCAGCTTCTTTCTCTATCATTGCCTGGCACATAGTGTCTTGCATAGTGTCTCATTTTACCCTCCCCCTCAAAACAGGAGTGCTTCTCCTGCCTTAAGCTCCTGAACTTCAGTGATTCCAGGGCTTCCGCTTTTTCCATCTTCCTAGATGTGAGTATCAAAGTTGGTTTTCTGGCATGTTATTTTCTGGAGTAAAGTGAAAAACAGAAACTAATTCATCTCCAGCAGGACACACTGTTATTTAGCATCTTCCATTGTAACCTGAGGATAATGCAGACTCAGTGTGATGCAGCTGCAGCTTAATGTTTTGGTGGAATTTTTTCTTTTTTTGTTTTCATAGGAACTTTTGGATATTAATGCCTGTCTATCTGGCATCTTTGGATTAGTAGAGGATTAACATAAGGAGTATAAAAATTTACAGAAACATATCACCATTGAACACATTGTTCATAAAATAACAGTGTTGTTTTCTATTGACAGACTGGTGTCACATGCTTGATGATAATCTTATCTTATTATTTAGTCTCTGGATTGGGGGCCATCTTCATCCATGCTATCACCCAAATTCTATTAGGGAAAAGCTTTATATTAGTTGTTAATGGTGATGTGAAAAATTATACCTCAAATTTCACTCCTTCTGCCACTTGGTTTCTCTCTGAAGAGAAAGCATCTGGTATAATTGTAGTTCTGTCTCCAACACAGGGAATTATTGCATTTTCTAGTATAATGGTGCTATTTTATGGTTGTCTCTCCTTTGGAATAAAACAAATCTATAAGGAATTCTTGAGAATCCCACGAGTAAAAATATCAAGGTGGATGTATCAATATACACTAAGTGGAGCAGTAGCAGGGCAGTGAGGGGGAAAAATGGGAAAGAGAGCGTGAGCAAATTTGTAAGGGAGACCGGTTGGATATAAACTGTTGAAAGCATGAAATTTAGACTTATTATTCATTTCCTTTCAAGTTTTAGCATTATGAATTTTGTTCTGGGTAGAAAATGTCATGGGTTATGGCGTGTAAATTGTGCATTAAAAAAATTTTTTTTGAAGCAGCACTGCTTATAACCAAAGTCTCAGGTGTACATCATTATAAATCATCATTTGTATATACTACATTATGTTCACCACTAAAAATCTAATTTTGTCCTTCATCATACAGTTGACCCTTTTTACTCCACTTACCAACCCACTTCCCACTTCCCTTCTGGCAGTCACTAATTTGGTCTTACAGTCTAAAAGTTATTTTTACTTTATTTAATTCACTTTTTACTTATCACATGAGTGAAATCGTATGATATAAGCTATATTTTAAAGGACGCTATTAGATATTTAAAAGGCAGTGGGGACCTACTTGAGCTTTAGATGCAGTGTCTCCTGTGGGTTAATAAGTGTCCTGTAATCTCAACTCAATTCCAGGAGAAAGAGGTAATGGTAGTAGAGGAGTCACTATAATCTATATTCCAGCAAGCAAGCAACTTGCACTGATGTTTAATTTAATCCACTTTATCTCCTAAAACAAGCAAAACTTATTTAACTTCACTCAAAGTGTTTACCAGTGCAAGAAGCAGCTTTAAAAGTGATTATTTTCAAATCCTTCATGGGCTCTGCTTAGAACTAAAGGTTACAAAGGGAAGCATTTTATTTTCTTTTTAATATTGAGGGGGTTAATATAAAAGCAAACATTGTAATGCGAAGATAAATTAGAACCCTGAGTTTCTTTGTGAACCAACAGAAAACATAGAATCCTTGTAGGGAAAATTACATAAATAGGTTATAAGCTCAATGAATAAAAGGTATGCTGAGAGAATGTATATGCATACACATGTTGGGAAGTTCAACATATATTCGCTATAATAATTGGTAAATAGAAGAATAACAGCATCAACAACCAACAATTCAAAAAGAAGTAATATAAACTCTCTTTCCTACAGTTAGCAGATTAAAAATATGTCTCGTGTGTATGTACATGTGTGTGTATGTGTGTGTGTGTGTGATTTGAACTTTATGTTGACAACAGGGAACTATATGACAGTAAGTAGTGTTATGAAGACTTAGATTCATGGGTAAATTCTATGTGATGTAGATTTTTGATCTTGAGCAGTTCCCTAAAGCAGTACTTACTTTAAGTTCTGTTTAAGTTAAAAATGGATAAATAAAAATTAACTTGAGTGGATAGTACAAGGAATAAGTAAAATATGTAAAGTACTGTGTATATAATTGGTACTCATTAAATGTAAGTTTCCTCCCTTCCCTTCAATTGTCCTGTTATATCTAATAACTGCTGAAAATTAATCTTTGGAGGAAATAAGAAAGAAATAGAATAAAATAAGCTAGATGGCAGAAAATATGGAAAATGATAAGAGTCTCCTTACTGCAGTTACCCGTATGTCAGTGAATTAACAAAGCCAATCATAAAGTGATTTTTCTCAATACTCTTCCATCTTGGCTAATATCTATATAGAGAGACACAGGTCCCAGAAATGGGATTGAGATCAAATAAAATGTATTTAAAACCAATGTGAGGAGGCTTTTCACTCAAAAAAGCAAAGTAAGTATAACCCTGAAGCAGTGGTTTTTGAAGTGTGAAACTTAAAATCAATATAATGGTCTCAAACAGCATTTTAAAAGACTTAGCAGAGTAGAATGTAACATTTCAGAGTGTATGAAATATAGTGAAAGTAAGCTTTATTCTTTGAAACTTGTATTTCAGATATATACACTACATATGTGTATATCAGGTCACAGTGTAAAATGTATTTCTTATTGTGGATTGTGGTTTAAAAAAAAGAAGTGTAAAAGCCACTGCTCAAAAGGAAAAAAATAGCTGTATTTTCAATAAATTAAATATTCTCTCTTGGCCTTGTTCCAAGACAGTGTCCTTGCTCCCAGGGAAGTTAAACTTGTACCACCTCAATTTCTTTGTGCTTGAGTCATGTATAAACTATTCACAGTTTATTGTAGATTATGCTGTACCTTTATCAATACTTCTATACATTTCATCAGATGTAAAAAACATTGTCAAGTTGATGTAAGAAAAAAAAAGCGAAACTGAAAATTTCCATTTCTTCAGATTTTCATAACTCCTGCAAAAGGTAGTGCCAAAAAATCATTGAGGTGAGGAATACAGATTGACCACATTCTGCATTTTTTCCTGAAAATTACTTTCCTCAACCCCCCCAAACCACAAATCAATTAAAAATCAATTAAAGTATTTAAATATATGGGCATATATAAAATATTACAAAGGAATATAGACAGAAAGAGTTTAGTTTTGGTGTTAAAAAAAAACAACCTGGAAATATGGAAACTAACACTTCACTAACTCCTCTCTTGACTCAACATTCTGTGAGCTCAACATTCTGCTTTACCTAATTTAGGTGCTTTATGTAATTGCCTAATTTAGACTTAAAAAGCAGGTAATAAATAGACCCATTTCACAGCTGAGAAAAATGAGGCTCTGGTTCAGTCGCTAGCTCACTATAGTCACATTCCTAACCCAGATCTGCCTATAGAGCTATAAGCCTGAGCTCCACACACCCCTATACCCTCCCCTCTTCTTGGAGCACCTGTTCTTCCACTTCTGTTGCTTACTCTTCTGTCTGTTCCCCATGAGTACCTAATCTTTCACTCCAATTAGTGCTTCCTGCTTTCTCCTCATCAAAACCTATTCTCTAAAGTAAGTTAGAGTCCTGGTTACCATTGCTGGTTTTCTTCACATTGTAATAGGGGTCAAAACTTAAGGTAAAGAAATTCTTCCTAGGTGCAGTTTCAAGCATTGCAGGAAAGACCAGAAAAATTTAGGGAAAAGGAATAGAAGAATAGAAGGTTTTTATGATGCCTTTCTATCTGCCAGTAAGACATTGTTTGATTTCGTTTATATTTAGTAGCTAGTTCTTTCCAAATGATGAAGCTGTCCAACATGTAGTCTACTTCTGAATCAGACTGACTCTTCCATGTGCTTTGCCTTCAGGATCTGTTGGCTTACATGTTGAGGCTTTTCTTATTCAAAACTAAAACAAATTACAGTTAAGTAGGCCACCACATTTTAGAAAAAAAGCAACTATGAATTTGGCAGAGACCTCATTTTCTACTGCTTTTCATTCCATACTGTAACCCACATACAAAAAAAAATATGTTGATACATAAAATTCAGAATCAATGGAAAGAAGTGTCATTATCTTTCTTCTGGCAGTGACTGGTTTCCTTGTAAAGTTGATGTCCAGTCCTCACGTTCACAGGTTGGAATATTTTAAGCAGTTCATTTAAAATGTGTTGGGGCTACTTTTCCAGCTCCTCTGATACCAGTGGTTCTGTTGGTCTTAGTGGTCCTGGTTGGGCACAGAAGGGACACATCCTTATTGGGCAGCCAATTGGTAATGATGATGTAAAGACTCATGGCATGGTAGGTTTCCACTCTTAGAGAGCTGGCAAGGGTTCAAGTCAAATGCCTACTCATTTAAAGACCGTATCAGCAGAGGCGTAGGCTCTGGGTGCAGGCACATAACATGAATGCAAAGTCATAAAGACAGGTTCCTAGATTATTATCTATGCATATTGCCTTGGCCTTCACATTTAAGTCTATAATCTGTCATACTATCAAGACATAGTTATGTTGTACTATAGGGATACACTTTGATTCAATTTTTTCCCAATTAGATATCTAATTGTCCCCATTCTATCTATCAAGCAGTCTATCCTTTCAATCTCTCTTCAAGTGCCTCCTTAGTTATCACTTAAGTGTCCAAATAAGCATATGTCTGTTTCTTTGCCCTTTCTGTTCTCTCTCCATCTTTGTCTGTCCTCTTGCCGATACCATTCTCATTTGATATCAGATGGAGCAAGTCTTCCCATCTTCTTTATTTCTGCTCCCATCTTCTTCAATAATATCCTGGCTATTTGTAGCCTTTTGCATTTAGAATCCATTTATCCAACTTTTGTTTTGTTTTGTTTTAAATTCAACGTTTATATTTTATTTTATTTTTGTAAAAGATTTATTGATTTATACAAGCACTGGGATATAGGCCAGAGGTGCAGGAAGGCGAGAGATTCACCCAAGTCAGAGCAATAGGCAGAAGGACTGAAACACACTGCTGAGGGGAGCAGCAGGGCGTGACAGGAGAGGTCTGCTGCACCATGTGGGAATCTCCCTGGCCGGCCGGGAATCGAACCGGCGCTGCAGAGGCTGCGGACAGCTCCACAGGGCAGTGCTCAACCAGCTGCGCCACCAGGGAGGCCCCATTTATCCAACTTTTAACCACTCCTGGAATTTTTATTGGTATTGCATTGAATCTATATATTAGGAAGAATTACAGTATTTACAGGATTCAGTTGCCAATCTATATGCATAGTTTCCTCACCATTCACTAGATCACCTAAATGTCTCTTAATAAGTTTTTATAGTTCTTTCCAGAACGATCTTATTTGAATGTGTTTCTGTGTACATAGTATTTTGATGTCATTTAAAATAGAAACTTTAAATAAATAAATGAAATATAACATTTAAAACATTTTATTCTCTGTTACTAATGACATATAGAAAATACTAATTTTTGTATATTGGCCTGCAAAACTAAAAATTCAGTTATGATTTGAATAATTTATATTATTTTTATTTTCTACATACACAATCATATATCCTGTAAAAAATAATAACAGTCCCCCTGTATTTTTTTTAGTCCTTTATTTCCTTTCATGCTTTGTTATACCAACAGTAATTAATGTTCAAAGGCATAAAGTTTACTCATGTTATTTTATCCTGATTTCAGAGGGAAAAAACTTTTTACTTGAAAAGAGTTTAAGAATTTCTTTTTTTCCTGTAGATCTTATATCACCATATTAAAATCCCCTCTGTATATTTTTATATGTTTTTATTATGAATGTTTGTTGTTGACATTGTACCTTATATTACTGGGAAAATTTAACTTGGTCATATGCTTTTTTGTATTTTATTGAGGATTTTTGTATGTATAGTCATGGAGAATAATGGCTAGGAGCTCTCCCTTCCCCTAGTGTACTTGTCAGATTTTGATATCAAGGTTACACTAGTCTTATTAAGTGATTTAGGACTGCACCCTAGTTTTTATTCTCTGGAAGAATTTTTAAAGCCCATAATAATTTCTTCCTTAAATATGTGGTAGAAATCATTATTAAAACCATCTGCATGGTTCTGGAGTTTTATTTGGGGGAAAGGTTCTAATTGCTGAGACAATTTTATAAGACTATTCACAGTATCTGTTTCTTGAATAAGTTAAATTGCCTAGGAATTTCTTCATTTCATTTAATTTTTTAAATTTATTGATATAAAGTGGCTCATAACATCCTATTTTCATCTTGCTCATGTCTGTGGAATCTTGAATGGTATCCCCTTTTTCCTTCCTGATATTGGTTAATATGTCCAGTTAAGATTGATATTAAAATGCCCAAAATCAGTCCTCCCACGGTCTTATTTCTTTTATCAACATGTTCAAAGAACTAACTTTTGATTTTGTTGATCCTCAGCATTCAATGGTTTCTTCTTATTAGTTTTTGGTCTAATCATTATTGTTTATTTCCTTATAATTTATCTGGGCTTAATTCACTGCTCTTTAATAATTTCTTTATAAGGATACTTTAGATCACTGACTTTTAGTCTTTCTCGTTTTCTATCATACTCAATTAAGGCTGTAAATTTTCTCTTAAGTACTGGGTTAACTGCTTTGTACAAGTTTTAATTTACTGTACTTTCACAAGTGTTCTGTCCAAATGATTTTTAATTTCCATTGTGCATTCTTCTTTTACCCATCAATTATTTAGAATATTCTTAATTTCCAAACTTATGGGAATTTTCTACATATTTCATTTTATTTTTATCATCATTTTGTTGTATTAGAAAATATATTCTGTTGGGAATTTTATGACTGTACTTAGTTGAAATGAATGTGTATTCTGCAGCTGTCTGTTAGGTCTATAGGGCTAATTATGATGCTTAAGTCTTATATATTCCTTTCTTTTTGTTTTTTTATTCTACCAGTTATAGAGAGAGATCTGCTAAAAATTTGTATCATTGTGGATTTGCCTATTTTTTTCACTTTGGTTATGTCAGTTGTGCTTCATATATATTTTTAGGTCATGTTATTAGGCACATTCAAATTTTAAATTATTATTTCCCCATGGTGAATAGGACGTTTTGTCTTACAGAAATGCTTCTTCTCTTGTAATCTATGTTAATAATTTTTCACCTTGAAGTCAACTCTGTTACTAGTATATCTACAATTGGCTTCTCTGTGTTAATGCTTAAGCAATTTATCTTTTTTACTCTAATCTCAAAGTTTCTATATCCTTGTTTTTTGGTTTTTTTTTTTTAAAGATTTATTTATTTATGAATACAAGAACTGGACTATAGGCCAGAGATGTGGGGTTGGGGGACTGAAAGGATTCACCAGAGACAGAGTGGGGAGCAGAACAGACAGACTGACTGAAATACACTGCTGAGGGGAGCAGTGGTTGAGACAGGAGAGGTCTGCTGCGCCATGTGGGCAGCTCTCTGGCCAGAGGTCAAACTCGTGCTGCAGTGGCTGCGGACAGCTTCATAATGCTGTGTTTAACCCCTTGCACCACCAGGGAGGCCCTATCCTTATATTTTAAACATGTCTCTATAAACAGTATATGATTGAGTTTTCTTTTATTTTCAATCCAATCTGCACATTTCTTTTTCAAATTGAATATCTCGTTGTTTTATATTCAATGTAATTACTCATATGTTTGAGTTAAATCTGTGGTCTTATTTTGTGCTACTTATCCCAGCTGTTCTATTTGGATTAATGTTTCTAATATTCCAATTTTTGTCTCTACTAGTTTCCAAGTTATAATCTTTTCCCATTTGAAATGCTTTAACTACCAATAACAGTTTATTTTCTTACTCTATCAAACTTTTAATTGAAAATATCTGTCTATTGTTTTCTGGCTTCCTTTGTTCCTATAGTGGAGTCAGTTCTCCGTCTAAGTGTTCTTCTTTTAAAAGTAATTTTTCTTTTCTCTAATTTTTAAAAGTTTTTTTTGTCTATGATTGTAGTTTTACTATGACACTAGATGTTTGGTTGTTGTTGTTTTTTTTAACTTTATTCTGGTAAGGGTTCATTGAGACTCTTGAAATTGTGAATTCATTTTAAAAAAATCAGAGCTATTTATTTCTTCAGATTTTACCTCTGTGCCATTCTTTACTCAACCTTGTTTTGAGTAGACCTTCTCACTAATAACCTGTTACCTCCTTTTTTATCTTTTTGTGCTACATTTGGATATTTTCTTCTTTCTGTCTTCCATTTTATAGATTTTTAACTTAAGTGTATTTAATTTTCTGTTAAACCCTACTTCATTTGGAATATTTTTTAAGTTTGATTTTAAAATGTTCTGTATTACATTTTAGAAGTTCAGAAATGAATATCTGGTACATTTCTGATATTTTAAAGCTTGAGCTTTATTTCATAAATGTAGCAAGCATAATTATTTAATGAATCAGATCTGATAATTCTGAGAGCTCATTTACATCCACTTTCCGTTGTTTATCTTTTGTAACTCACCAGTTACATCCTGTTGTCTTATGAACCTGGTTATTTTTCATTGCATATTAGATAGCGTATTTTACAGACTACCTGGGGGAATTTTGAGGGCTTGTGTAGTGATGTCTTCTTCCTGAGAAGACATTCATTTGCAAGCCATTTTCATCTACATCTACAAGAGGGTGTTACCATTCTAGGAATTTCCTAATATCTTAATATAATGTCAAAGTTGGACACTATGTTAAATGAAGCAAAACTGACTGCAGATCCATACAAGGGTTGTTTCGCTTGCAATTACTCTCATGTTGAGGGACTGACCCCTTCAGATTCTTAACTTTATTTATCAAATCTCTATTCCTGCAGGACTCATCTTTAACTTCCTTTTATCCAGCCCTGGGGATATCACCAAAGGGTTGTTCAGCTTTTCAGCTGCTTCCCCCAGACTTGGCAAAAGCCCTTAGGGAAAAAAGCATCTTTCTAGTGTGCTGGGTTTATCTCTTGAGTCTCTTGTCTTTTACCTCTAGACATTAAATTTCCTTTCTTGAAAGTCTGATATCTTCAAGAAGGTGATTTTTTTTTTTTTTTTTGTATAGAGGCATGCTTTATTTATTTGTTTGCTGGTCTGTTTGTTTGTTTTGTTTATACATGCACTGGGTACAGTCAGAAGCGCGGGAGGGTGAGAGAATTCACCAGAGCCAGAGCAGGGAGCAGAGCAGGCAGAAGGACCGAAGTACACTGCTGAGGGGAGCAGCGGGCGGCAGGAGAGGTCTGCGCGCCATGTGGGACCCTCCTCCGGTGGCCGGGGAGCAGCCGGGGATCGAACCGGCGCCGCAGAGGCCGCGGGCAGCTTCGCAACCCAGCGCTCAACCGCTGCGCCACCGGGGAGGCCCAAGAAGGTGATTTTTGTGTTTCATCCAACTTCTTTAGTTGTACACGGGGAGAGGACAAAATACCTTATAAGAATTAAGAAAGATATTATGTAGAGTATAATATTTTTATAGGCTATTTAGAGATTATATATTAGAGATGAATAGGTAATCATCAGAATAGCTAAAAATCAACAGAGTTGTATTTCCCCTAGTAGTTTCTTTGGGGTAGTATTGAGAATGGGAAAGGGTAGAGAAGATGACTGTTATTTTCATAAAAGACTCCTCTGTTCCAGAACTTTTAATCATGTGTACATATGGCAGAGGCCACGCAAAGACCCCACTATCTACTCTACCTCTTTCTTTTAGTAATAGTGTACTGTCTAGCTACAGACTACATTATCCAACCTATGGAAAGATATGTCCAGCTAGTAATGGCTCAGTTTTGGACAATGACTGTATTACTAGCATGCAAAATTTCCCTAATGCCACTCCTTAAAAATGAAACCAGTTGTCTGCTAGACTTCCCTTTTCTCTTCTTTTGGAATTTAGACATCAGGATGAAATATCCTTGAGCATGCAGATGAGGACAATGTTCTTGGAGATAGTAGAATAACAAGAAAGATAGAACCCTGGCTCAAAAGTGACCTGTGGTTTGTATGCTCTGGACCACTTATTCCTTTGACTATTATATGACAGAAAAATTCATTTCTATCATATCTAAGCCACTGTACTTGGAGGCTCTTTCTTGCTTAATTTTAGCTACACTTGGGTTAGCCTAAGTCAAATAATTTGGAAAATAATAAATAATTAGACAAAAAAATTTAAGATAAAGTATTTTATAAAAAGTATAATGGTGCCAGAGAATGTGAGTTTGATATCTGAATGATGATGTTTAAGGGAAAAAATATTTATTTTTCATTTTTTCATTTTTTTTATTGTTTCAAAGTTGTTCTTTATTTTTAAAAGATTTATTTATGCATACAAGAGCTGGGGTTCAGGTCAGAGATGGGGGTGTGTGAGAGGATTCACCAGAGGCAGAGTGGGGAACAGAACAGGCAGACTCACTGAAATACACTGCTAAGGGGAGCAGTGGGAGAGACAGGAGAGGTCGGCTTCACCATGTGGGTGTCTCTCTAGCCGGCCAGGGATCGAACTCATGCTGCAGAGGCTTCAGATTTCTTCATAGTGAGGTGCTTAACACCCTTGCGCCACCAGGGAGGCCCAAAAAAATATTTATGTGAAATAATTCTTCATGGAAAAATATGGACAACTATAAAGCTACATGAATTAACCAAAATAAGAGGATAATCTTTAGAACCAGACAGAGAACAGAATGAACAGGAAAAAAGGTCACCAGATTATGTTGACTATGATGTGAAACTCCTGGTTAATGACAAAACTTTTCAAAGTTAATTGATATCAATCATTATGCATGATGAAAATCTGGAAGCCTATGATCTTTCTTTTTTAAAGATTTATTTATTTATTTATATAAGAACCGGGGTACAGGCCAGATAAGCGGGAGGGTGAGAGGATTCACCAGAAACAGAGCGGGGAGCAGAACAGACAGACTGATGAAATACACTGCTGAGGGGAGCAGGAAGCGCGACAGGAGAGGTCTGCCATGCCATGTGGGACCCTCGCTGGCTGGCCGGGATCGAACCGGCGCTGCAGAAGCTGCAAACAGCTTCACAGTGCTGCCCTCAACCACCTGCACCACCAGGGGAGGCCCAATCCTATGATCTTTTTAATTGTTATGGAATCTACACAGTTCATAATCCATAGACATCATTTAAAGAGTACAGTCTAGGGCCTCCCTCGTGGTGCAAGGGGTTAAACACCAGGCTATGAAGCAATCTGCAGCCTCTGCAACACGAGTTCCATCCCCAGCCAGCCAGGGGAAATCCACATGGTGAGGCAGACCTCTCCTATCTCTCCCACTGCTCCCCTCAGCAGTGTGTTTCAGTCAGTCTGCCTGTGTTCTGCTCCCCACTCTGTCTCTGGTAAATCCTCTCACCCCCTTGCATCTCTGTCCGGTACCCCAGCTCTTGTATGCATAAATAAAAATAAATCTTTTAAAAATGTAAGTAAAGACTACAGTCTAATAACAATAAAAACAGCAATAATAATTAATGCTGGTCAAGCAATTATTATGTGTCAGATACTTTACTATCCTGTTTAATCTTCACAACACTATGATATAAATACCATTGTTATCCCCAAGTACAAAGGCTCAAAAATGTCAGTGCCCAGGTTCACATTCAGAAATGTGACATAGCTGGCCTTCAAATTCAAGGCATTTGATATCAAAATCTTTAGAGTCAACAACTATGCAAGATGGTAAGCAATGAAATAGTTTTTGGCCACTCAATAAAGCGAGAATATCAACTATTGAAACAGACACTGTGGGGAAGGATATTAAGGAGAAGAGAAAATGTGGAATGATAGAGTATAGTCCTAGGAACAGAACCCCTGGGGCTGGTGATAGCAGGTGTACCTATGTTAGAACACAAGAGTATTTCCACCCTGTGGGTATTTGAACTCATTTTGAAAGAGATCCACTAAACATAATCAAGGATGAAGGATCAGTATTCAGAATCTCACATTTAAAGCCAGAATTTTCACTGGAAGTGGTGGTGCTTAAAGTCAAAAAGAGAGCAGCAGCAGCAGCAGTGATAGCAATGGTGGCAGGAAGTGAGTGATGTGATAGTTAAGACCTTAGGAAAATGAGGGATAATATAAAAGCTAGAGAAAGAAATGGCTAGAGGCTGAATGGAAGGCACATCAGAGAACAGTGGGATGAGAGAGTCCGAGGAAGACAGAAGCCGGTTGGCAGCAATCTACTATCCTCAGAGAAACCAAAATAATGATAGCAATGAAAACAGCAGCTGGCAAAAGGACTAGAGAGGCAACCCAGAGAGAGGGAAGAAGTTTTGGCAGGAACTTGGCATTTTACCTATCTGGGGAAAGCTTCCTGTGTCATTTTATTTTCTTATGGAGCTTAAGGAAATAGTTTCTCTGGCAATTCTTTTACTTGAGTGTCTGTCTCTTGGATTGTCACTCTACTTAGTATGCAGTGTCTGGATCTAAGGCAGAAGTGAAGTTCTCATCAGGTGATGTCTTGTAGATATGATTTGTGCAGACATTTAATTTTTCATTTTATGAAATTATACTATATCCTATGCAGGGTATTGATTTACCATTAAGCTATTAGCTGATGGTCTGAAAGGATGGGGTTCATGTCAGGCTTTACCCCTGAGTTGCATTGTGATTTGAAGCAGTTTCCTTATCTTGAGACAAAGGAGCTGGATTTGAAGATTATTTATTTGATCCCCTCAGTTCTCTCATTTTATCTTATGTAGGGACTGATGAAGATTCTGCTAAAGACCTTAGATCATGGTTTCAATTTCTCTCCATTATTCCCTCATAGAAACACATGAACAAATATACTATACCCACACAACTGTAATGTGTACCAGTGATCTACTTCCTAATCATTTCTTAGTGTTTCCCAATTTTTCACCTATCATTACGGACATAATGCTGAGGGCATATTTTCTGACACTACCATTGGGAACTTATCTCACCCATTGCACAGATTTGTATTTCTGGCTGGATATTAGAATGACCAAGGGAGTTTTTTTTAAAAAAAGGAATTATACCCAGACCCCACTATAGAACAAGTGACTTCAAATATCAATAGATGGATGTGGGCCTCTGGGATCAGTCCTTTTTGACAACTTCTCAGAATATTTCAATTGCAGTAGTTTGAGAACTATTGCATACATGTCATAAAAGTAAGGATTATGTCTTAGGAACCCAAGTATAGGGCTAAATATATAACAAACACTGAACGAATATATGCTAGACTGATACCCTACATAGCATAGCCAGGGACTGTCTTAGGTTAAAAAGCTGGTTCAATTTTACTGGTTCCTTCCTCCCAGAAGGGCTGTCCCCACAATCATTCCTAAATATTCCCTCCATTTCCTCTCCTTCCCTTATCCTAGATTTATGCCATGTTCCAACTCTCAAATAGCTATTGTTAAATCCATAACCAGAAATAATGACTGAGAAATATCTTTGTTTCCCAGAGCCCATTGAGACTCCTCAAATAGATTGAGGAGGGCGGCTGTGCGGGGAAGAGGCAATAGTACAGTCAAAACATCAGGGGCTCTGGAGCCCATGAGAGGTGGTTTTGTAATCCCGCTTCATTCATTTATAAATTATGCACAAGCACCTGTCCTCACATTTCCTCATCTGTTAGATTATCATCTACCTAGAGTGATGATCAGAACTTAGTATGAGTCTAGCATATAGAAAATAATCTATCCACATACACACACACACTATTGGTACTATTATTGTACTTAGGAGAATAAAAATCTATTTGGATTAACTTTCAACCTAATCAGGTGAACATAGCTCAGAGTGAAAGCTTTGGTGAACCCTGAGGATTTCTTAAACTTGCCCACAGCACACATATGTCTCATGCTTCCTTGTTATCTCACACCAGCGTCCTCTACTACATTTGCTGCTTTCCTCCCAAACAATGGCTCAGTGTTCAGAAATCCATTTCCCAGACAGGACTTGGAGGTACAAAAGCCAGTTTGGGGGGCCTTTCTCTGCCTTTTTAGTGTAAAGTCAGAAAGGTAAAGGCATGAAGCCCAGTGTGGAGTGAGCACAGCGTTTGGCCTTCTCTGCCTTATCCCAGATCTTCCATGAGTTCTGTAAGCAGAAACTTGAGACTGACATGAACATCCTCAGGCAGTAATTTCTGAACTGTCGCTATAACATTTCACTAATTTCTAGCAGGATAAATGTGTTTGGGAGCACCTAAACCATGCATGCCCTCTACCAATCATTTACTACATGATAAATTTGCGATGTCATCATCTAAATTTGCTGGTGACTATCTGGACATGTGTATATTGGCTTCTCCCTCATCAAACTTCTTCTCTTCCATCAATACTAACCAGAAGTTAGAAATTTTAGAACTTATAGTAAACTAAACTTAAGCAACCATCTTAATGAAAAATATATTCTCACAGTGTACATATTCTCATATACCTCAAAATATCACTTTGAGTGCTTTGTCAGAATATTACTTTGTTATAGGAGTATGAACTAGCTAGATTTATTGTGAATTCACACCTTCTGGTACATTTTTGTTGTATGGAAAATTTTTCTGAATTTATTTCTCCGCATT
This sequence comes from Talpa europaea, assembly GCF_964194135.1. Taxonomy (NCBI): domain Eukaryota; kingdom Metazoa; phylum Chordata; class Mammalia; order Eulipotyphla; family Talpidae; genus Talpa; species Talpa europaea. The sequence goes on from NC_140074.1 coordinate 34,370,649, forward strand.
CCATTCTTTGGCATATGTGGAGGTGATGTTTTAGAGGAGTTATGCAACATTGAAGGCTGGACAGGGCAATTCTCACAGAATATTGTTGGTTTGTGTCCATGATAAAGCCAGTCCAGTAACTTTGCTCGTAGATCCATGCCAAAATTGCAGTTTTCAGAAACTTCTGCAAAAGGATTTAAACAGTTTTGTGCCTTGCCACCAAAATGTGCGTTCATTTTTCTACACCTCCACACCTGGCAGTGTTTCAGACCAACATTTGCTACAGTATTTTGAGTTCATCTTGTTTATTTTCTGCTTTATTTTTTCCCCTGATGTACATTTTATGTGCAAAACTGCAGTTACCATTTCCCATCTATATAGCTATTGCTTAGCCCTGCTCCTAACCCATATTCTTCATAATTAAAATCCTTAAAAACAATATGGACCTCACTATTAGCTTTTGGAGCTCATGTCCAGAAAGGCATTTGTCATGTTTCAGATCTATAGGATAAAATTGCACATGTACACTAAAATTTTGCATGTTGGATATGAAAAATTATTTCTTGCAAACTTCAGAATATTGATGAGATGTCACTGTTGCAATCAAGCAAGGAATGACTACTTCCCCATGTCTTATTAAAAGAATACAGTGTAGGACCTCCCCTCGTGGTGCAGTGGTTGAGCGCTGGGCTGCGAATCTGCCCGCAGCCTCTGCAGCGCCGGTTTGATCCCCGGCCGCAGGCGAGGGTCCCACATGGAGCTCAGACCTCTTCTGCTGCGCCCGCTGCTCCCCTCAGCAGTGTATTTTGTCACTCTGCCTGTTCTGTTCCCCACTCTAGCTCTGGTGAATTCTCTCACCCTCCCGTACTTCTGACTGTACCTAGTGCTTGTATGAATAAATAAATAAACCTTAAAAAAAATACATACTTGAAGAAACCAAAAACAAAAAGTATACTTCTTGAAAAAAATTAAAAAATAAAAAGAATACAGTGTAGCAATGTACAAAGAGTTTAGGCTTTGAAATGAGATGGTATAGGTTAGTGGGTCTCTCAAATCTCTGTTCTGGGCCAATAGCATTAGCCCCACCTGAAAACTTGGTAGAAAAGCAAAGTCTCAGGCCCTTCCCCAAACTTACTGAATCAGCAGTTCTGGGGTCTGGATCCAGCAATCTTTTAACACGTCTCTCCCCACCACACACACAGACACACAAACATGCACATACACATACACACACACACGCTGTGGATCTGATACATGCTAAAGTGCATACATCAGTGATTTATACACAAATCTCAGCTCAAATACTACCTTGATTTGTGACCTTAAAAAGTAAACTCTCTGAGCATTGGTTTCACACTACATTTTCTCTCTCTCTTACTGCCCCTGACTCTAACAGTTTAGAGACAGAAGGCTGGCTTGCTGGTGAAATTGATGTCCAGTTGGGCAATGATATGCTAGTCACCCTTTCTTATAGATACCCCAATATTCACAAGTGATTCTTTTGGTCCTCCTTGGACTTGGGGTTCAGTGTGTATATTCTCTAACCCTTCCCAATAAACCTGAAGATAACCCTTCCCAATAAACCCCAAACTAGGGTTCTCTAGGTTTGGAATGTTAAAGACTTTAGAATTCTTTGTACTCAGCTATGGAACTTCACTATAATTCCAGAACTACAGGGGAAAAACTTTCACTTGCCATTCTCTATGTATAATTATACACTGTACTCTCCATTTCACAGAATGATTGTGAGGATCAAACAAGAAAATGATTATGAAAGTACTTTGAAAAGTGTAGAGCACTACACAAATGCTAGTTTTTGTTGTTATCTAATACTCTTGAGAAATGTTTCTGTTCCTCTTTCTCCATCCTTTGTAATTCTAGTCTCAATAGAGAAAATGAGACCTCTTCACTTCCCCATAAGTGTTTAATTGTCAGCCACATCACTCTCACTTCTGTTGTTCAGAGCGTGGTAGTCAGGTCTCTTTTGGTTATGAATAACAGAAACCATCACAAAGTCAAGTTGTGTCATCCAGAAATGGGATTTTTGCAGGGAGATAACACGGGTTGCCCACAAAACAAAGCAATGTAGGTCCCAGGGCCTCAGCAGTGGGAATACGAGAGTCCACTGTGCTGAGGATTTTTTCCCTCCTGCAGCACCTCTCATCTCTGTCAGTCTGAATTTTGCTTTGAGGTCTGGCTTGTCTTCCCCACTTGAGCCAGGTTGTCACCACGTGGCAGAGAATATGACCAGAAGCAGCTGCAGCTTAGCAACTCCTGAGGAAGGAGATAGCATCCCCTTCCCACTGTCCTTATGCTAATCCCTGAACAGAACTCGGCTCGAACCAGGAGGATCAGACAGGTCTGGGTGCTGAGATCACCCCTGAAGAAGAGGTACTGGCAGCTCCTGGAGTGCATTGTGTGCTGCTAGAGGACTGGTCAAGGGGCAGCTTGTTCAGTTGACCCCCAAACACAGACCTCCGTGGCAATAATCAGTCTCTTTTGTTAGATGGCCTGCAGGGGTATGTGTGTGTTTACCTTTGCTATTTCATGTGACTCCCAAGACTATAGGAAAGTACTTGCTGGACTCACACTTAATATTTCTAAGCATAAAACCCATGCCATAAATAAAGGAAGGGTTCACTTTTTTCCCCTTTTGAATCTAGCAAGGAAATAGCTTACTTGTGAATGAACAAAATCTAAATAAGTAATGAAACCCACCATGCTGAGATTGTCAGCAGTTAGATATACCTGCCCTCAAAGATCTCACTGTCCAAGGAGTTGAGCAACCAGGCATATTTGTAATATATCCCGTGCTTCCTCACAACAACTTTCACCAAGGTACAGACAAATGAGCGGCTTATGGTATTCAATGAGTATTTCATAGCTGCAAAGCTTCTCTCTGAAATGCAGACAACAGTCAAATAATGTCTATGCTATTGAAAATACTAATGTTTTCACTAGGATTTGATCTTTATTCCTTAGATCAAAAACACCAGGCATATTTTCCAAACTAGCTATAACAAGAGACTACAGCTTCTTAAGACAACATGCACGTGGACCAGCAGTGTAGTGTAAATTTATAGCTAAGGAATGCAGGTTTGAAAAGTCAAGGACTCCCTAAGAGCCATGGTGGCAACAACTTATGAATTTATATGTTGTTACAGATTAAAGTAATTACTTAGACGGGCTCAGGGAAGCCAAACATAATCCCCACTTTTAAAACAAGCTATGGATTGCAATTTCATCTTGAAAGCCCTGGTTAGACTGGTACATCTTATCAATAACTTTGAAAATGATATTTCCACTGAGAAATTATAAAAGAAATAACTGCCATTCCATTTCTTTATGCTTTGCATTCTTTCGGAATCGGCAAACATAAAAAAGTCAGCAGGTGGAGCTCCTATTCCCTCGGCAGGCCCGATAGAAGTCCTTCTCTTGAAAGAACTTTCAATTACAGACAGTATCTCTGGCAGCCGGTTCTAGGCTCCCTACAGACAGTATCAGAATAATACATGAAAATGCAAGACTGTGAAATGTTACAGTGTGCTGTCATGGGTCATGAAGGAGAACAGAGAAAGAATAGCCAGAAATCTTTTATTTCGTTTTATTAATTATTTTTTTTGCCATTTCCCTCATTTTACAGTTCTTTTCAATGAACAAAGAAAGGGCCATCCTTCAAGAGTGAGACCTAGCAGGACATGCTGATATGCTAATTCAATTGTTCCCTGGTATACTTTGCGCGCGTCCTCTCTCCTGCTTGTGTTCAGTCACTGTTTGACAGTGTGGCAGTTCCTTAACACTGAGTTCAGCATCCGATTAGACCAGAGAAACGGCATGCCGACAAGAGAGTGAGAAACATAGAACTGTGGAATGCCTTAAACCCCCCCATCTAAATTTTTGGGGTTTCTGTTGGCAAGTTAATTCACAAGAAATATCAAGTATATTTGCTGCTAACCACTAAGTCTGATAATTTATCTAAAATTTTCATGAGGGTGTGTGATTGCCATTTTGCAGCCAGTGATTACAATAAAAATTCCCTTTTAATTCACTACATTTCCTATGCACATAATTCCTTTAGTGTGAAACCTACTTAGTGTCTTGTTCAATTTGCTGTTTCTAAAGGAGGAGTGAGAAACAGAAACAGGGTGATCAAATACATTTCTTATAAGGACCTGGCACGTGGCATCATGTGGCAGCAGATGGCATGTGAAAGCCTTTGTGGGAAATATGGCCCCTGTTAAATAGGCTGTGAATGTGCAAGGTTGTGTGTGTCTCCTCAGAGTGTCATTCAGTCACCCTGGCATCTGCAGGAGAGTAAACAGCATCCCGTTCACTTTCATAATGAAAGCTAATGTGAACGACCTCAGCAAAGTCATGGAGCCACAGGTTCACATGGCCTGTTGCTGTGTGGTCAAAGGCACAGATCAGACTTAATAGCATTCACTCTGCAGGTCCCTGCGCTTGGACAGGCCGAGGACGTTTGGAATTTGTCACACTGTGCAGGAGGAAACCACAAACCACTGAAATCTCAGGGGTCATAATAGAAGCAGAAAGAACCCAAGATTACCAGGGTGGTGTTAAAACTCCTTTTTGCCTCTCAGGTCAGGTTGAGAAAAAAAGGGTGCCTTACCCATTCAAGGGTGTTCCCTCTACTGAAGGCTCCAAACCCTCTGCACACTCTGAGAATTTCATGGCTCTTCTCTTGATTCACACCGAGGAGGAGCTAAATTTTGCTCTGCAATACACATCCAAGGCAGCATGCTAATGAGAATTATTATTAAGCAATGTAGAGTTGGCACCAGTCTCTTGCAATCTGCTCAGCAGCAGAAGCAGGAAGGGCAGAGACAGAGAGTCAGAAAAGCAGCTTTGCTGAATGCTCTTCTGGACCTGATTTGTTTTGGTCACTTTCAACACCAGGCAAAGCCAAGGATAATTGTTAAGCTTTCCCAGGCACGCCACAGTGTTTCCCACTGGAAGATATCTGGCCTCTCCTTCAAATGTCTTCTAGATCTTACTGTTGCTTTAAAAACATTTCTCTCTTTAATAACTCCAAAATCAAGAGTTTCTGTAAATTCAAATAACCAGGGTGTCAGGTAGTCTAATTTGCTATGCCTTTTGGGATATCTTTCATTTTAGTATCCCATCCAAAAAGACCCATCACAGAGTAGGGATCATCTCAGAACCCTCCCTGGCATAACTTTTGAAGTAAACTGTGACATCTTAATCAGATGGAAGAAGCTAGACCATCAATCAATGTCAAATTGAGGATTCCAGTATTAGAGCTACTATGAATGATCCAAGCAGTTAGACCAAACCTCGTTGTGAAGAAGGTGCATGAAGCAAATGATTTGAGATTAAACCACAACACCAAAATAAAAGGTATTTTTCATATTTGTACTGATTTCTTATTAAAGATAATTCATCATACTGGCCTTCATAGGGGATAGCGATGTGAGGGGATCTTAAGTCTAAGAGGCAGTAGACTTTCGTACCTCTGCCTGCTTTGAGTACCAGACCCATACGTGCATAGTTAGTGGTCATCGGGTGTGCCTCAGGTATCTCAAACACAGTAAGTTCCAAACTGTATTCACCATTTCTGCAGCTGCCACCAAGATCATCTCCTTTTCCTTTTTCCTAGATTCTCTATCAGTTTAGAGACTCAAACTTGGCTTCTCATTTTCCATCAAATTCCCATAATCACCAAATCCTTTTGCAGGCTTCCTCCTTTTCATCCCCACTGCAATTGCCTTTGCTTGGAAGGTTTCCCTCACTTCTGGTCTAGACCACAGTAATGGCCTCTGCTATACACAACTCACCATCTTCCACACCATCATCAAAACCATCTTTGAAGACTGCAGTTTGGGTAGTGTTAATTCCTTGCCTGAAGCTGACTGTGGCACACCAGTACTCCACCTTATAGCATGTCATCAAGCCTTGCTGATCTGGTGCCAACCTGTCTAGGTTCATTTCCAGTCTTCTCCCTGTGCACCACACACGTGAGCCATACCGAGGTGCTTGCATTTCTACAGAGGGATCATGCTCACAAAGTCAGCCTTTCTCTTATCTCAGCAGTTGTGTTACTGTTGCTGCTTCTACCCAGCTCTTTGCTCCTCCATTTGTCAGCCTACCGCCCTCATCTTTCAAAGATGTGCACACATACGTATAGATCCTTTATTACACTTTTGATAATTTATTAAATTATTCTTGCTCTGTTCCCCCTTTTGTTAAAAGTGTATGATAAATCAGATCCATATCAGCATACTTGGAACTATCTCATTTCTTTTTTTAAAACCTTCTTGGCAAGCCTCTCCTGATTACCCAAGACTGTTAGAGAGGTTAAGTGATTTGAGAGTTGCTTGCCATAAGTTCAAGGTAAGAGTAAAAATAAATATAAAACTATTAAAATTTAAAATTTAAAAAGGTACCACTAAAATTACCTTGTGTTTATAAGATAAACACTTTAGGATACATTAAATTACAGGATAAAATCAATATTAAAAATTTGAATTATTTCTCAGTATACTTTCTCTGAAGGCAAATATTAACATTAGGTTCCATCAACTATGCTATTAATTCATTCGACAAGTAAAGAAATTTCTCTTTCACCAATCTAAAGGTCAAATGAATGAATGTAGTAACAACCATCTTGTTCTTGTCTTTGGCTTGTCAATTCAGCACCTCCCCAATTGTGTCCTTGAGGATTCTCTGGCTTCTAACCATTGTGGAGAATTTTAGAGTGTGTTAGGTGAAAAAAATCAGAAAGAATGCAGAAATTGAAAGTACTAGGTGAAAAAGTGGAAATTCCAAAAATAGGAGTCTGGAGTTAACAGTAATTTATGGGAGGTACAGAAAGAAAGATGATTTTATTTTTATAATAATTCCTTTTTTTAAATTGAAGTAACACTCGCTTACATTATTGTTGGTTCTTTGGAAGTATAGGATCCCCTCCTTCAGGTCACAACCTCAGTGAACCCACTACCAGATCACCCACAGTCTACCACCATAGTCCATTGTGCTTATCCCTTTTTTGTTCTTAACACCCCCTCACTCACTCCCCTCTCTGGATGCTTCATTCCATAATCATTCTTTTAAAGATTTGGTGTTATACTGGCCTTTATGGGAGGCAACCTAGAGAAAAGGTGATCCAGTCTGCTATGTTTATGGTACCCTGGACACTTACTAACAATTCCCATTCTGAGGCTGATATCAAATATTCTGTATCAGAATCTTTGTTGATAGAATCCAAAAATCAGTCTTCTGAAAATTTCCCTAAAATGATTATCTGTGCACACTCTAGTTTGTCTATCATTTTCAAATAATTGTCACTTTAAGAAATCTGTTATTAGAAAATAAATATGGTTTCTAAAACAGATAACATAGGGTGTATTTTTAAAAATATCTTTGTGATTGCATTTGTATTCTTTTCTATCTACTGGTGAGTTAACAACCAAAATGAACAAGTAGACATTAGAGAAATTAGGAAAATTATTAAATTTAAACAATTCCTGTTTGTGAACCTATTGAATGGCATTTTTAATTACCTACAAAGTTGTGTATCAGGCACTTCACTACTGGGATTTACTAATGTGAGAAATCTGCAAAAAGGTGTGGTTATGGGTGACTTGAAAATATGACACTGCACTGTGGTGGTTTACCACAACATTCTACTAATTTTTTTTGTAACAGTACCCTATATTTTTAGCATAGGATTACATTTTCTAGTCTCTTTTGTACTTAGTATGTCTGTGTGTCTAAATCCATGCTGGTAGGAAGTGGTGTAGAAGTGGTGTGTTCAATATCTAGAAGTTTCTTAATGGAAAGGGCCATGCCTTTCTCTGTATTTTTGTTTATTCCTGCTATTCTGCAAATGGACTTGGCAGCTACAGACATTTTTGATGTCAAGACAGCCATGGGAATAGAGGTTGTGCATGGCAGAGCAACAAAATACAAGGGACCTGTTTTGCTTTCACTGTAGAGTAAAAACTGATGTTGAGTTACCTACTTCCAGATCATAAACAGGGAAAAAAAACTTCAAACTTGACCCTCCCTGGATTACAAACTCATTTCCCCTCTGATTAAGCATCTAACAGTCAAGGCATTTATGCTGCCATTCTCCTTCTGAAAATATCTTAATGAATCCCCCCTCTAGAATTTGCATCTTAATAGGACACTTTTCTGAGCAAAAGAAGGAGGAGGAGAAAAATCCATTTTAATACCTAGAATTTTTTATGTATTATAGAGTGCAAAAGCAACTGATTACTCTGCTAGCTCTTAAGACTGTGTTATATGGGGAAATAGTTAACCCTATGAAAAATGGGAAGAAAATTGAATTGAGGGTCACATAATCCAGGGTAATATTGGTACTTTGCTGAACTCCTTTGACAAACACTTCATTAATTCATAATAATTCTTTTACCTATTTTTAATACAGTAAAATAAGTTATATTTTATTTTTTAAATTATATCTTTTTTTTGAGAAAACATTGGTTGAAAATACTGTATATGATTTAGAAGTATAGATTCACACCTCTTTAGATGTATGCCACTACACCATGCCCATTATCAGAGTTTCACAACTATTGGGATTCTGTTGGATAAGAGAAAGAAACTGTAATTCAATAAGCCACCTAGCACCATAATAACGATGTAATTAATGATAATGGTAATGTAGTGGTAGTGAGGTATGAAAGGTAAAAAATTAGAGGATAGACCATTTCCTTTGGATTTTTCTTTCAGTGTTAAAGAAAAAATAGGTTGGTAGAATTAAATAAAGTTAGAATTAGATGTTAGAAAAAGTCTGACATGATTCACCTGATCCTTAAATAACATATTTTAATGGCTCTTCATCACCTACAGGAGATAAGTCATACAAGACCTCCAGGGCCCTCCATACCACCCAAGCCTTTTTTTTTCCCACTTCCTCTTTCACATTTTTTCATCAATAACATGAGTTGCTTATGATTTTCATTAATAATATGAGTTGCTTATATTTTTTATTGCATTTGTGTTCTTTTCTATCTGCTTCTGAGTTACCTTGTTAATTATTGGCTCGACAGAATATTAGCCAGCGAAATCCCCTGTGTTGGCTTCATGCTTTTTATCATATTATCCCTTTCTGAATGGTTTCATATCCTCTCCAACCTGCCTTTGCCTGAAGAATGCCTGCTCATTCTTCAGTATTCAGCTCAAATATCATCTCCAGGAAAACTCTTCCTTTATCCGCTTCCAGCCTTAAGGTGCCTTAAGTATCCCTTCTCGGTAATTCCAAAATACCCCATTCACTTCTCCATCATTGCATTTAACTACTTCTAGAAATTCCTTTGTTTGTACTCTATGTCAGTCTGTCCTTTTGCTGCGAGCTCCTTGAAAACAAAGACCGGTCTTTTTTTTTTTTTTTTTAATTCTCAACACCACAATAGGCAATCAATAAATGTTCGTTGAGTGAATAAAAAATGAAGGATTCATTGAGTCTAACAAACTGAGGAGAAAACTGTGATTCACAGAGGCAAAATGGTTTTCCTAAAATATAATAACTAGCTGACACTTGCATCCAGCTCTCTGACTTCAGGTCATTAAACTTTTCCCCACAAACAACTGCTAGAGATAACTATTAATTAGAAAGTGGTTGTTAATTTGCTTTAAAAAGAAGATAAAATTAAAGAAAAAGTACTGAGACAGAAATCATTAAAGTAAATAAGTATGTTTCCACTTTAAGAAAATTAAGAAGTGGTTCTCTGACTTTAGTTGCCATTCCATTGCTTCAAGGATAAAATGCTGAATTTATCATCTTTGGTGCTCAGATTTGTGCATTGTAAATTTATTTATAAGATTAAAGATATAAACAAGCTCATTAAAGAGTGTCAAAAGCTTGTCAAACATCAAATAACTGTTCTATAACAACATTTTGGAGTCTAGGTTATTATATACAGATTGCATTTCCATTTTTAAAAATTCCATGTTCTAAAAATTAAGGGAAAATTGCCACTTAGGTTTTCCAAACTTTAAACAATTTGAAAGTGTTCAGAGCCATTTGTGAATTCTAAAACCTGACTGGAGATAATATACATAACAATATTGTTAGTCGAACTCAAAATTATTATTGACACATTAGCAAAGGGGAAAACCAGACGGGAAAAGATTTGGACTCTTTTCCTTCTGTAATTATTTTGAAGTCAAGATTTGTTTAAAAACTATTCCATACAACTTCCACTTAAAAAACAAATAACTCTGTGGGTTATCCACCTAACATAGATTCCCCTTTTCCCAAGAGTTCCCCAATTTTCATTTGTACATCATGGTTAACTCCCTTACCTGAAGCCATGGGTTTCAGGAATATCTCATCCCCCTGTTCTCAAGGGTTGGGGTTTAGACAAAATACTGACCAGTTAAATCAAGATAAATTTCTGGAAAATATTTTATTGCCTTTTAGTGAAAGACATAAGAAGAGGTTGTGCACAGGACTACCTTTTCATGAAGGTAACAAAGGGAGAACTAAAAGAACCACCTCTGGGACAGAATGCTTACTGTTTAAGCCTGCTCTGAAGTCTGCACAACTTCTGGACTTGTGCTTATTTAAGGTAATACATTTCATTATTATTTAAATCACTTGAGTTTCTGTACTTGCGTTGGAGAGAATCCCTATTAATATATAGCAAAAGTAGTGATTTCATTTAAATCACTAAAATATCTCATGTAAAATTCTAAGAAATTATTTCACATTGAGGTAAGTTAACTTAATGAAGTTTTTTCTGTTCCTGGGCTAATTGTTTGGGGTTGGAGGGGAATCAGTTATTTAAAACTAGACATTATCTATCCCTTTACCTCTCATTCAGATGGTCATCTATTTCTGTATTCTAATTAATACTCATAAAAATCTGAGGTTTTGCCTCCTGTGTTTTAAAAATCACAATTCCACTAGCCAATGGTAAATATATATTAATCCTACACACTACAAATTGTGTGCACCTGATGAGATCCTCAGAGCATTAAATCACTTAAGTGTCTCATAAAATTTTGTGTATTCTTATGGAATATCAGTACATATGAAAGTCCCCCAGCCTGAAATCTTGGAATGACCACATTCAAATGGTGATTTCTGGGGCCTAGACATTCGAAGGATACAATATTGGGAGGTTAATGATGAATTCATAGTATATTAAAAATCAAAATATAGTGGTATATATTTTATCAGGTGAGGAATATTACTTTTGTGATCCTATTCTCTTGATTGAAAGATATTTCATCAAGAATCTGGCAAAATACAATGCTTTTGACAGAAATAATTTTTAAGTATTAGAGGAAGTCTAACTGATACAGCTTTCATGCTGAGATTTTATGTAACCACAATAATAATCATAGTAACAATTCAAATGTATTATTTATATGCCTGAACTAAGCAATATATTCAACTCTTACTATGTTATCTCAGCTAGCCTACATAACAACCTTGTACAACAGGTTCAAGTGTTTTCTCCAGTTTACACATGAGAAAACTGAGGCTTACTGAAATTAAGTAATTACCCCCAAGGTCTCCAGATCTTGTGGTTTTAACCTCTATTCTGAGTAGTCAACTTCTGTTCTAGATAATCAATTCTAAGTAATTAACCTCTGTTCTAAATAGTCTACAAACTATTCTTAGTAGTCAAAAATGTGACCGAGTTTCTAAAAAAGCAATGTGATTTTCAATTGCCTAAACAGCAGCAGTCAGCTCACAGGTTTTACCTTGGACCAGTAAGGCAACACTTGAGACATAATTGGGCATCATATTTCTAAAAGGATAATAGCAAATAAGAGGTCAACCAGGGGAAAATGACAAGTATGGTAGATATTCTGAAAAAAAATTCTCATGTGTTTCAATAAAGAAATTTTGCCAGGTTTGCCAGTTTTAAAAACGGTTTCATTATAAAGATAGTACATGATGTGCATTGTAGAAAAATAGAAAATACAAAGGAAAAAAGGAGAACATCATGTCACACCATTAGTGATTGACACTGTTAGCATCACAGTGTATATTTTGTTTGAAATATATATCCCTTAAATCTCTTTTAATCTAGAAGAGTTCCTCTTTTTTTGACAGTTATAAATGAGAGGTAGGTTGACTTACAGAGTATATCACCTCCTTGGGTTTATCTGGTTACATCCACTTTTACTTTAGACCCTGTGTAAATAATGCTATTTGATGGATTTAATGCTTCACTTGCATTCAAATAAAGCACCTTGGGGAGAATAGCATGGGTGATACTGTGTTCTTCATCTTTGTTGTATCACATCAGAAGACACAGAACTTCTACTTCATCTGCCATTGATTTGTTAAATGTGACCTTCATTATAGTGATGGTGTTCTGAGTCCTTTGTTCTGCAATTTTATTTTACCTCTTGTATTAAAAAAAACAAAACACGACATTCTTTAGGTATTAACTTGGCACCAAATGAATATCTAAGTTCCCTCAAATCATTTACCTAAAGGTTTTAATCTTAATAAACTGTATGAAGCAATAAGTTAACTAGAATTTGTGAAATGATATTTTCCTAATTCTGCCATTTCTTCTATGTTTATTAACTGGCATTTAAAGTACAGTTTTCCCTTATCAACTGGTCTGGGTTTCAATTACCTTCTTGTGTCATTATAAAATTGCCTAGATGATGTTTTTGAAATATTAAATCTTGGTAATAGACAGGAATATATAAGGTTATTGGATATATTTATAATGAAAAAAAGAGTACATAAGTGGCTTTATGTAATTAAATATAGTCCTCTGGAAACAAAAGTACGTCTGTTATGTATTGTTCTGGAGGGAAGTTTTAGACTGGCAAATATTAACACAGAGAATAACTTTCTTGTGACTGAAGACACCCAGTAACAGGAAGACTTCCCTAATAAAGTTGTAAGGAAATATTTGTCCTTAGAAATATTCAGAGGCTGGAGCCATCATGGCTTTTAGTCTTTAAGTCCATTCTCATTTGAAATGTTGCAACTGTAGGAAAACATGAAGATCCTCTGCAGAATGGGAAATACAGTAGAAATAGTGCCTAATCTTGTACCAACACCCCAGAAATCATGCTAGCAAATCAACAAAATCCTAGTAAGGCACAGTGATCTGAGTGAATCTCAAGAGTTAACAGACTGAGCGAGTGTTCTTATTTTTGTATTATTTCATTGGGGAGGGTAAAAATTGGTGAAATGAGAAAGTAAACAGGGATATGACTCTCTGAGAGGGAATGAAAGTTTTAGGTTCATTCACTGAATTGTGGATCTTAGGGTTTTTTCCCCTTTACCCAGGATCAGTTTATCTCCCCAAATGAGGTGGATTGAATCCTGGATTAGCACATTCCATAAATATCAGAAGACTTCTGATACTCTCCACTCCTCCTGTGTCACTTACTGCTCTTCCTTGCTTCCTTCTATTCTTATGCACATCACTTCTCCTTTAGGTTACAGAAAATTACCAATCCTAAAAAACTCAGACAGTTTTGAATATGGTGAGAAAATAAGCTGCATGTTATATGCCATTTATCAAAACCAATAGAGTGTCCTGAAAATCAAGCATCCTCCACACCCCAGCTACTAACCTCATTAGTAACAGCACACAACTCTAAATCAGAACACATGTTCTATGTAAGTTAAAATATCACTAGGAATGACAATTGGACTTAGTCCAAAGTGATTTTCATGTTGTAAATTACCAAACCAAAATTATGAGATAAAGAATCCAAATGAGTAGGACATGCCTCTGTAGCACCTCCTGCTATTTTTCATGGCGTTTCTTTTATTTATTTATTTATTTATTTATTTATTTATTTATGTATTTGTTTGTTTGCTTGTTTTTTTAAAGATTTATTTATTTATGCATACAAGAGCTAGGGTACAGGCCAGAGGTGTGAGGGGGGTGAGAGGATTCACCAGAGACAGAGTGGGGAACAAAACAGGCAGACTGACTGAAGTACACTGCTAAGGGGAGCAGCGGGGTAGACAGAAGTCTGCTGCGCCATGCGGGTTTCTCCCTGTCTGGCTGGGAATCGAACTTGTGCTGCACTGGCTGCGGATAGCTTCATAGGTTGCGTCTTAACCCTTGCCCCACCAGGGAGGCCCCGTGGGGTTTCTTTTAAATATGGTAACCAAAATGAAATATAAAATCTGCCAGGCTAAGGGGCATAGTTCCATTGGTTGGTCTCTTTTATGCTATTTGGGATGGTAGAAGGTACAGTGTTTTCATAAAAGAAAATATGTGCATATGGCTTCCATGTTGTATCTCTATTGTGTTATTGTGTTTACCTGATTTTTTAGTACAGTACTTCTGGCCATGGCCTGCCATAGTTATAAAGAGAGAAAAGGGAACTCTTGCTTGAAGAAAACATTACTCAGTGTACCAGGAAAAAGACTGGTGATGGCAAGTCCAACTGTGTAGTAAATGTGCATGCACATACACACATGCATATATTTATGCATAAAAATGTATTTGTGACTAGATTAGTTATAGAATATATATTATTTTCATTAAATACTGTGGGTTCAATTCTATCGAAATATTTTCTTGATTTTATAAAAATTCAACATTTTATAATCTTTCCAGATATTGCTAAGCAAAACAATCCAGAACAGGGTAAGCAGCCTCTTATTGAGGTTGATTTCTTTCTGTGTGATGTTGTTATGGATACACTATACAGTGTGTGTCAATGATCTATATTTAAAGCCAATTAGTAAAGCTATACATTTAAAAATGTGTGATTAAATTTAGTATAGGAGTATATCAACAACAAAAGTACACAACAACAAAAAAGCTTTTTTGTTTGGAAACTTACTCAAGAAGCTATGATATTTGGTTACAACTAAAACTATTCTATAATGAAACTCAGTAATGCACAGTTTACATATAGTACTCCAGAATAGTTGCTCCCTTTAATAGCACATGATTTGAATGACCTGATAGCACAACTGCTTCAATAATTATCCATTCAGCCACAGAGATACTTGTCTAGGAAATTGAATCACCTCAGTTCTCCAGTTTGAGGATATGAAATATTGACTATGTTTTTATCTAAATATGTTGATTATTTTTCACTTGTAAATGTTTCTAAATTATTTAATTTGTGTAGATAATGAACACAATTTAGTAGAATAAGGGTAGCGTTTAGAATCAGAACTAATTTCCAGTCCTACCTATGCCATTTACCAGATGTATGATTTGGATAAGTTATTTAACCTCTTTGAGTCTCAATCTCTTCATCTTTAATGGGGAATATGATTACACCTTACGTAATTAGCTTAGTAATCTATATAGACTATAATCAATACATCCTAGTTCCTTTCTTACTTTCTTAAAATCCATCTTAAAGGTTATTATCATCGATTAAGATACTGATAGTCCATGGACCATTAGCATCCAAAACAGTAAGGAACACCAGAGCCTGTTTTACTTGTTTCAGGCAATTGATTTATTAATTTCAAATTGCTTGAACAAAAGCTAAGTGTCAAGTAGAAAGGGGCTCTCAATCTACATGCAAAGCCTCCAGCAAGTTAAACTGATGAGCCATTTTACTTATGCCTTCCCACTGATAATAAATCTGATAAAAGCAAAAGGGAAGCTATACTAAAAAATAAAAGGATAGATGGGAAGAATGGTGTAAACATTTTAAACTTGCCTAGTTCAAAATGATCCAGTGCATGTATTTGTCACTATGTTTACATCTTATGTAAATAGTGTGGTTCCAAATCCACATTTACTCAAAATATGAACCAAAAAACATATTCATTACTATATTAGATGGTCAGGACCCTTAAGGAAGATACCAATGAATGATGTACTGTTCTGTACCACAAGCTATTAGGAGGGGGACTAAAACATAAATACTGGTAAGGGGAGCGGGGAGATGATAAAGCTATGTCATCATTTGTCTTTTGCCTCATACATTTGAGAAAAATAAAGTAATTTTTACTTAACCAAATGAATATAAGGAAGATCTAGGAAATTCTCTTGACCTTCTTGGAGAATGAAATTCAGTTTTTCTTATAAACAGTAGGTGTACTTCCTTTGGGAATTTGATCCGTCTCCACTGTGGCCTTTCCATTGTTGTTCCTGTGCTCTAGCTCCCCTTTTCATTGCATGTCTGAAAATACAACTGCTGGGGGAGTTGTGAAAAGCAGCAGAAAAAATGAGCTTCACTAAGAATCATTTCAGCTGGGTGTGGTATGGGGCATATCAATAAATGACTTAACTATACTGGCAAAATTCTACAGGATTTTTTTCCCTTGAAATGTTCTTTAAATCAAACAGAAATGTTCTATAAATCTCTTTTCAGTCAGAAACATGTAAAAGTCTGTCTCTTCCCCCAAAATGTAACCTCTGCTTTCTAGCTGCTATGAAAAGCTCAGTTGAAAACAGTGAGATTATGATGAATTTGGTATTCTAGAATGTGGATTCCCCAAAGCAATCTGCAAAACAATGCTGGACTGACTGGTAACACTCACCTGGGGAGCATTTAAAAAATACATATTCCCAGACTTTGGCCCATAAATATTGATTTTTGTGGGTCATTGAAAGGGCTCAGAAACATATTTTGGAAAAAAAAAATCTTTTTAGGTAGACTAGTTAAACAACTTATGGTTCATGCATATGATAGTACACAATGCATATGCAAAAAAGAATGTTTGGATATTGGCCAATATTCAAAATGTTTTATTAAGCAGAAAATGCAAGAGTGTGTATAATTTGCTACCAGTGCTGTTCAAAAGAAGAATGAACATGCATATTTGCTTATATATGCATGAACTATCTCTGGAAGTTTACACAAAAAACTGATAATACTGCGTATTGTCTGTATAGAGAGGAATTGAGTGGTTTGCAAATAGGACTGGGAAAGGGATTTTCCATGTATAACCCTCTGTGCCTTTTGAAATTTGAGCCAAGTAAAAATATTATGCATTCAGAAATGACTGAAAAACATTATTTCAATAGTACTCATGACAAAATATAGTTTATAAATAACTCTCCAGGCAATTCTGATGTTCAGCCAGGATTTTAACTACCGACTAAGAAATATGTAATATGTAACATATTCTTGTGATCATAGGTAAATATGTATTATGCCTCAAATATGTGTCTCTAAAAGGTTAAGGTTTCTCCTGAGAAGAAAGAGTGCCAAAAAGCAGTTGCATTAATATGAATGATATATGTTCCTAGACATCTCACTTACTTCTTGCTTTTGCAGTTTAAGAATGAGTTCCAATAGATCTGACAAAGGATAGTAGGTCTGTTTGCTAGCTAACTTGCCACCTCCTAATGAAAATAGTACTAACACTGGGCCTCCCCGGTGGCGTAGCAGTTGAGCACTGGGCCGCGAAGCTGCCCGCAGCCTCCACAGCGCTGGTTCAATCCCTGGCCAATAGGCTAGGGTCCCACATGGCAGGCAAACTTTTCCTGCTGCACCTGCTGCTCCCCTCAGCAGTGTATTTCGTCAGTCTGCCTGTTCGGTGGTTCCCCACTCTGGCTCTGGTGAATTCTCTCACCCTCCCGTGCTTCTGACTATACCCAGTGCTTATATAAACAAATAAATAAATCTTAAAAAAAAAAAGAAAATAGTAATAACACAATTTACAATTTATTCAGTCAACTATGAAGTATGTAAATCTTAATTATTTTTTGTAATTGGAAGTGATGTGAATTATTTCAAAATATATACATACAGATTTTATTAATGTTTTCCACCACATCACTTCAAATTAGTGAAGTTCAAAATCACATCTCTTGAAATACATTTGATTAACCTCCTCAAGAGAAATCTTCACAGATAATATATTTTGATGTGATTCATTTGGTTTTTATTTAGAGTTGATCAAAGAACACCCACTTGAAGAACACTTCTGCTTTTTCTATGAAACTGTTAAAGACATTGTAACCGTTGGGCTCCATAATGCCACTTGACTAAGTCATCATTTCCCTATTAAAATTTTTGTGTGCAGAAAGTGTTTTAAGACATGTATGCTTCCAATTGAAAATCACTGCCAAGAACCAAAGGATGAATTTTATATTCAACCATATTATAAATGGCAAGTTACCTCATAAATTTTCAGATGATCTAGCTATGGGAAAGAAAGGAAAAGCAAGTATCACTTGTTTATAAAATTTATGTAGTATAATCCAACCAGCAAGCAAAACAGTCTTGTACTGGATAATAATTTTTGCTCTATTTGATTTTAATGAACATTTGGCTCCCTAAACAAGGTAAAACAATTGATCATCTATTAATGAGGCTCCCTTTCTTTGAGAGGATTTTAAGGATAAAGAAGTCAATGAGAAAAGTTCCCACCTTTGATCTATCAATAGTTTTTCTTGAGTGGGCTATGCCAATGATCACATGCCTTCATTGGCTGAAGGAGAATGGAGAGGAAAATGCTCTAAGCTGCCTCATTGGGAAACTGGACTCCCCCCACAAGCCCTAAGGCAAAACTGGATCCACCTACACCCACCCCCACCCCTGCCACTAGGCTTACAAGCTTTGTTGGCCCAGCACATATAGCCTGAGGGCGGCTGGCACAATCCACTCTGAAAAACAGCAAAAGTATTGGTTTTTCAGCAGCAACAGATGGTAGTAGTTCCCCCTCCACTCCACCCCATGGAATGCATCTTCACTGGGACTGCAACAGCAAGGCAGCACCCCCACCACAGCAAGTTCTGGCAGCAGAGGCAAACCCCAAACCCCAAGGCCCCTGGTTCAGGGCTGTAGGGAGGAGCATTTGTCCCCACTGTGCCAGCTCTGGTGCAGCTGCTGCAGGCAGAGAGCCTATGCAGTGCTGAGCCAACATGGTTCCTCTTCCCAGAGGAGCCCACCCTGGCTGGCTATGTGTCCCAGTTGCAGCTGCAAGCCCCATATACCCTTTACATTGTTATGCCTGACCCGGCTGAAGGGGCACTTTGTGCAGTGTGCCTCCAGCCCTACTGTGGATAGCTCTTGCCCATGAATCTGCCCTGCCCTCAGGCCATGTTGAGTCTGTGCAGGTGCTGGGCTTTTCCTTTTTTTTTGTATTTGGCACCTGAATCTTAAATGAACCAATCAGGTTTGAGTTCAATGGACCAATAAGGTTGGAACTCATTTTCATTCATGGTGATGAGTTATTCAGATTGAAAAATGGACATCAGCTGAGTGGTGCTAATCATCACCAATCAGATGTTTAGGATTGAAAATGAACCAATCAAGTTTGTAGGATGGGAAACTCTGAAAGAGCAGAGCAGGGGCCAACTTGATTCATTCTGTTGCTGGCCTTAAAGAGAAAGATTCTTCCTCCAACCTCCTGAGAAAAAAGAAGGATTCAACAGCGGCCTCCAAAGACAAAGCATTAAGCTGACAACATCTGTGGGATTCAGCAGACCTCTGTATACCTTTGTAGTGATTTGGTCACCACACCTGCTCCTGGCCCTGCCTCTGACAACTGCCTGCAAAAGATCACTGCTGGCCCACACTTGGTTCCCCAAAAAAGCCGGTTGCTATTTGCTTATGCCAATATATCACAAAGATATTATTATTGGTCTAGGAAACAATTCACAGAGAGCTATAACGTTGGTGTCTTTAACACTGCTTCCTGGTGACCAGTGATGACCAGCACCACTGACCAACTGTTTACAAGCACTGCTGACAGGTGGCTGGCGCTCTGTGCCTGGCCACCTTTGAAAACCATCCACTGCTTCTGATTGTCCACTGCTTCTGATTGTCAAGCACTACGTCCTGGTGCTGTTTCCTCCATTGCTATTCAATTTGGTATCTGGTGTTGTGCAGCCCTGACTTCAGACTGTTGCTCATTGGCCCCCACCTGTAAGCACCTCCAGATGCTACCATGAATTGGATGCTGCTACACTGCTGACTGATGTGCCACCAGCTCCAGGACCTCATTGCTGGGACAACACTATCTTGCACAAACAAAGCAGCCTTTATTTGAGACTATTAGAGACTGCAGACACTACCTGAGGTAAGACAGCTGGCCACTTGTGCCCTAGAAACTCTGTTTCCCCAATCTCCTGTTTTTAAATAAATCCCGCTGTTGTCATTCCTTGAGCCTGAATGGTCTTAAAGTGTGAGTGCATAATGACATCTCCCCACCCTGGCACGGTCTTTTGGCATTGTTTTGTGCAGTTTTAATTCTAGAAGAACCAATATGTTTGACTCATTCTATTTTTTAGTATTTTATTTATATATTTTTTACATAATTGTTCATTTTTAAACAATGTTTGCTTCTCCCCCTGCCCATCTATTCCCCATAGAATTTCCTTCCCAAATGCGCCCGTGCACCATAACCTCAGTCCCCTGTGCTCCTCCCTCCCTCCCTCTCATCCCTCTCCTCTTCCTCCCCTGCAGGATGTCTCTGGTTTATAATTGTTTGTTTTTGTTTTGTTTTGTTGTGTTGTGTTTTGTAGTACCATTTTAATGAAGCTTTGGGAGCCAATCATCTTCTTTGGGCTCTCCCTAGTTTCCCCCTTGGTTTAGGACCCTAAACAGACCCATCTAAGAGAAATACCAGTTCTTTGTCTGGTACAATATTCAGACCATCTCTTATGGTTTCTCTTAAACCTGCTTGGACTAGACTGGAAAAATAATGTGTCTCATAAAAACTGCTGAATGTAAAGTGGTAAAACTGCCTTGGAAAGCAGTCTGGCCGTTCCCCAAAAGGTTGAACATAGAATGACCAGATGGCCCAGAAATTCTAATCCTAGGTGTTAGTATTCCATTTATCCACCTCAACTGGTAACTTCAGATGTTAGTACAGTAAATAAATTAGGGAGGAGCCATTCTTAAATCAAGTGTCATCTGGAATAGATAGTAAGTATGATGAACTCTGTTTTTATTGTCTCTACTTCCTTCTGTTTTATACATATGCCTCTATTTTTATAGGTATATTATACACTCAACTTTTTAACTTGAATAATATTTCACCTTGTTAAAAAATAACATCAAGTGTGAATTACATTTTTTTTTAAAGTGAGCCTAATAACCAAAGCTTACCACTCTTAATATCTTAGTACTATATGCTTCTCCACTGGGTATATTTACATATATACATGTAAAATAAAAATGGGCACAAACATTCACAATTTTCCTAACCTAATTTTTCCAATTTCATGAAATGTTCTGCTACAATGTCATTCTCATGAGTAGAATATATTTCATCAAATGAATATGCCATGTGCTTTTTGAAGTAGCTGTTACTGAGAAATAGATTCTACAAGAGATCTGTATTGATACATCTTATTAGTGAGTGCCCTTGGGATCAACCCTTCTCCCAACGCAATGCATATGGCCAACTAAAGGAAGTAGAGTTAGGTTGAGGGAGCATTGAAACTATAGTGAAGTTGCATAACAATCTTGGGGAGACCGGAAGCTGGAATGGTCCTTCAGAGTTGTCCCTTCTTCAGGCTAAGTGGCTGAAACTTTGAAACTTTGCCCCATAAGCAGGTATGACCTTGGGCAGGGCAGCTCCTTTCAGTTGAGTGCAGTAGATATTTATGTAGAAATTCAGATGAGAACCCAAGAAATTCTGCTGAGTCCATTCACTGTCAATACTACCAGTAACAGGGGTGATGAATTCCTCAGTCCTAAAGGGGAGATCTGGGTAACATAAAATAATATTTCCTGTAATCTATCTCCTGTGCCATTCCTGTGGTTCTTTTTGTAATTTGTTAAGTTCTCACTATATCTTTCCTCTACTGTTTATTCTAGATTCCACTTGCTCTTGGCTAACAACACTGCTGATATAAGTGGCTCATGTAGTGAGGTGTCCCAGACCCTCATTTCTTATGGAAATGGGTCTTTGGTCACCTGGACTTTCTCAGGCCATGATGGTTGCACTTACCCAATCATTGTCAAAATTGTACCAGGTTGTATTTCAAGAGATTCCCCAGTGGATTATATGGGCATCAAACTTATTTTTCCCTATGCTCATTGTGAAGCAGCAGCCCCACCTCTGCCTCATCATGAGACTCAAGCACTTGTGCCAGAAAGAGGACCCTTTCCTTATGTACTACTTTCTTTTCTTTCTTCTTGTCAGCAGCACCCCAAATTGACAAAAGTGGTTTTAATTTAAAGTTTAATGTAATTCTTGTGGTTTTAATGGAACTTCCCCCCTTTAGGGAGCAGAACGTCTGTACCAGCATTATCTGGAGCTGTAGAAATGAAAAAACACAAGTTCTACAGGTTGGCCACATGGAGTGCTGGAGAGGAATGCTACTCTACTTCCTTCTCTTGGGTCCCAGAGGTATTCATTCGTCCTGGTGACATAACATCATGCGATGGTCGTTAATTTAGAGTATAATTAGATCCTGGAACATAAACATTCCTTTCTTATGAAATTATTGCATCTGAGCTGGTGCCTCAATTTCATTTTTGAAAGGCTATTCTATTAGTTATCTCAGTAACAGTGTGAGATGATACAGTACGTGGTATAGTATGTGACCAATCCAATGGGTCTATGGTTATATATTCACTGCTGTATTTCATATCTTTGTTGTCAAGTGAGTCTCTTAGTCTGATGCAGTATTGTGCAAGATGTCATGTCAGTAGATCAAATACTCTAAGTCTTTGGATAGAGGTTCTAGCAGGAAAGGCTTACCCATACCTGGAAAATGTGTCTGTCTAATCAAGATGAATTGCTGCTTCTTGCAGAGTGGAAGGGTCTTCAGAGTGGTCAGTTTGTCAAAAAGTTGGTGTCCTTGAGAATTATGCCCTATCAGGACATAGCATTAGTCTCTGTTGCTGGAATAGTGGGCATTGGCAATAGCTAGCTTTAGTGGGTAGGAGCCATGATGTTTGGTCCATGCATAGCCTCTATCCCAGCCTCAGTGACTTCTCTGTTATCCCTATCTCAGTGACTTCTCTATTCACAGTGTTTTATAAAACCTAATGTTCATTATTCCAGCATTTGGATGACTTCTGACAAGACTACCTGATAACAATAAGCCAACCATTCTGTACTTTTTGTTGTTTAGTGCCTCTTATATTAAGAATGATGAAGGTAAGAAGGATACTCTCTAGAGGGTATCAATATGTATACAAAGATATTCCTGGGCTCATTCCTTTAGGCCTGCCCACATAAATCTTTCCCAGATGCTCTCTGGGAAACAACCAGCTAACTCTTTTTCCTCTGCTCATGAAGTGATGTATATTGTTACTTTGGTCCTCCATACTTTCTATTCAAGGTTCATGGCCACATGCAATACCTGGAGCTCTGCCTATTGTGAGAGTTTCCCTTCACACTTTTTTTCAGAGACACCCTTGAGTAGGGACTGCAAAAGCAGTCCATTTTTAGCTTGCCTCTCATTCTGGGTGACTCCTCTGTGAACCATTGGTTGGACTTTTCCCTCAGTAAGCATATCATCAAGGACCCCTCTGTGGCTGGAGGTACTTGCTGAGGGAGTCACTGTGACTCCATCCCTGCTCATGCTTGACTCTGGATTTACCACCTCCGTATTAAGATGTATATACCGAGGAGTCTATCTGACCCTCTGAATTCACAATGTCCAAGGAAGGTCTCAGCTAAGAGCCATATGCTGCTAACACCCCAGCAACTGGAGGAATGAATCCCTCAACTCATTCCTGAGAAAGGAATTTCAATTCTTTGACACTAAGAACTTCAAGTGTTCTTTGTTTTATTGTTTGTTTTTTAAGGCAATGTTTTGCTATTTTATTTTATTTTATTAAAGATTTATTTATGCATACAAGAGCTGGGGTACAGGCCAGAGATGCGGGGGGTGAGAGGATTCACCAGAGACAGAGTGGGGAACAGAACAGGCAGACTGAGTGAAATACACTGCTGAGGGGAGCAGTGGGTGAAACAGGAGAGGTCTGTTGTGCCATGTGTGTTGCTCCCTGGCTAGACAGGGATTGAATCCGTGCTGCAGAGGCTTCAAATTGCTTCATAGTGAGGTACTTAACCCCTTGCACCACCAGCGAGGCCCCTGTTTTGCTATTTTAAATGACACCACTTTGACACTTCTTATTGGTAGTTCATAAAAATTAGAAACAGTCTGTATCTCCAAAAATGGAGAATGAGATGATGAAGAAGGGAGTACTCAGGACACTTGGGTACTAGTCCTAGCTTTCCTATTATCTTTGAATTTTATATTTGACTAATCATTTCACTTCTCAGAACCTTAATTACCTTATCTAAAGTATGAGACAGTTGAATGAGATCAATTTTTTCCAATCTAGAGACTACTGAAAAAATAATAAAAATTCAAGAGCTATTTCCAGTGTTTTATAAAGCCTAATGAAAATAATTTATCTATCCTTGATAAGGTTGCAAAGGGATCAGGTGGAGGACATTGCATTGACAATTCAAGCAAGCAGAAGGACAATCTCAGATAAGTACTGCAGAATAAAGGGATCCTAGAACATCACTGTGTGATAGGCATTTCCAGGGTTATCTGGTCCAACTCACAAACAGATGCATAAACTATTATAAGCCATTGTGAACCTTTCATTGAATTCTTCCAGTTCATGAATTTACCTATCCTGTTTCAGCTGCTTTTCTATTTGTTTGTAATCTAATCGTTACATTGTCTAGAGACACTTTCTCCTGCCAGTAGTTTTCTTTCTTTCCTCTTGTCACCTTAGTTTATTTCAACTGAGTTTCAGTGTACACCATCCACTGGGACCACCAAATCCAATGGTCTCTATTTTGTTCTTAGCTTACCTCACTCCTCAGCAACATTGAATACAATTGACTTCTCCCTTCTTCTTGAAGTAGTTTCTTCTCTTGGCTTTCTAGTTTCTTCTAGCTTTCCTCCTAAATGACTGTTGATCATTCTGCCTTGTATTCTGGGTCCTTCTCTTTCGCAATTTCTAAAGGTCGAAGTACCCATTGGCTCTGTAATTTGACCCTGTTTTCTCAAGTTGATCACTCATTCTCATGGCTTTAAATAGTCATATTCAACTATGTAACCATCTGCTTGA
This sequence comes from Talpa europaea, assembly GCF_964194135.1. Classification (NCBI taxonomy): domain Eukaryota; kingdom Metazoa; phylum Chordata; class Mammalia; order Eulipotyphla; family Talpidae; genus Talpa; species Talpa europaea. The sequence continues at coordinate 34,395,561 of NC_140074.1, forward strand.
CAGCTCTTCTTGGATGGCTCCTAGACATCTGAAATTTAATTTGTCCATAAGAGAGCTTGTTTTTCTACCCAAATCAATTTTTTCCCTAAGTTCACAAATATGTGAATATGGTACCACTTCTACTAGGCTTCGCAGGTCAAAAACTTAGAATGCATCTATAATTCCATTCTTTCTCTCTATAATCTACACCGACCTTTAATCACTTCTTACTCCAAATGTTATCTCAAATCTATTTTTCTTTATATCCATTACCACTATCTTCTTCCAAGTCATCTCCATTTCTTGCCTAGACTGTTGTTATAACCTGCCAATTGGTGATCTTCCTTGCATTCTTACATTCTATTGTCTGTTCTCCATGTGGTATCAAGAGCAATTTACTTGACATATAATCAGTTCATGTCACTACACTCCTTAAAACCCACTAAATGCCGGATGTCTGACTATAGCTAAAATCTCTATTTCTTACTATGTCCTGGACAACTTCTGACTTTGCATCTCTGAATTTCCCTTAAACATTATCTACTTTGTCCACAGCTTTTCAGTCAGGCCAGTCATCTCTTACCTTAGGATTTTTGGTAGCTGTTGCCTTTTCTTGGAGTTATTTTTTTCTTGATCCTCAAAGTTTTGGGTGCTTATTGTCATGTTTCAATTGAGATGTCAGCTCCTTAGAGAGGACTCCCTGACCACTCAATCCAAAGTAACCATCTGGTCTTTTCCTATTTTTATGCCCTATTTGATTCTCTACTAAGACTTAACACTTTCTGGAATTTTTCTGGTTTTTTTGGGGGGTTTTTTGGTTTTTTTTTATTGTGTCTTCTCATTAGAACTCTGTGAAATCAGTGACATTGTCTGCCTTGTTTCTGTTCTTTTCTCAGGGCTGAGAAAATAATGTGGCAAAAAGTAAATGTTCGATCAAGATTTGTTAAAGCAATGAAGGAATCAGTAGACTCTGCAATTTAGAGTCTCCTAATAGGCAAAATGTTCAGGAAACAATTGAAGTCCATTGTTCTTAAATTGGTACCTTGTTTTGAAGCCTAAAATCTTATTGAATGTCCAATTACTTTTCTGTACAATAAATTTCACTTACTTGAAGACAGCTGTTAACTGTTACCCAACTCTTTGTCAAATAAAAAGCTACAATTTCTAAAATTTGTCATTTTGGAGAACAAGTTTTAAAAACACAGCACAATGGACATGAAATGTCAATTGCCAAGAGATAGGATGACATTCACTTCATATTAGAAGCATTTTCATTTCTATATACATCTTTTCCTTATTTCAAATAACCAACAAGTACTTTGATTTATTCTAATTTATTCTAATGCTTATAGAAAAGTTAGAAGTAATTCTTATAATAATTTTGTGGGTTTTTAAAAAACTTATTTTTTTAAAGATTTATTTATTTTTATACAAGAGCTGGGGTACAGGCCAGAGGCGTGGAAGGGTACAGGCCAGAGGCACGGAAGAGGATTCACCAGAGACAGAGCGGGGAGCAGAACAGACAGACAACTGAAAACACTACTGATGGGAGCAGCAGGCAAGACAGGAGAGTCTGCTATACCATGTGGGAATCTCCCTGGCCGGTCAGGAATCGAACTGTGCTGCAGAGGCTGTGGACAGCTTCACAGTGCTGTGCTCAACCCACTGCGCCACCAGGGAGGCCCCCTCTTATAATAATTTTGAAAGAAATATTTTCAGCAGGGTTGGCTTTTTAAGCCAAGTGCACGGTTTGCCTAGGCCTGCTAGATTATTTATCTTCTTGGTCATCCAGTTTTTAAGAACTCAATAACAATCAGTTTGTGTTTCATCTTGTTGGGTTATGGAGCTCACTGAAAATTTGAAGATATCCTAACTTTGGTAATTATGATGTTTTTCCTCTTCAATCAAATTTATTCCCTGATCAGCATAGGCAAACTTAAATTGTCAAACCCATCAATAACCATTCTTTCCTTCCCATTATCCCTTTCATGTTCATTAAAAGTCTAATCATTAGTTTATGCTATCCAACAAGGGGAATATTTTATAGTGCCTTATTAGTGATTACAAAGTGTCAAGTGCTCAGCATACATCAACCAACATTCTCTGTTTTACATATCAATTCATTTAATCCTGATGGCGTGTGTACTATTATTGTTACCATGATACAGAAGGGGAAATTGCAGCACAGAACAGATAATAAAGTTGAGTAAGATTAAACAGTTAATAAGTAGTGGACATGTTAGGAACCAGGTAGAGCATGGGCCATATACCCAGCTCCTAGAACATGTGCTTTAAGCCTCTCCATTTAGAAAACATTGACTTTTCCAGATGCTGTTGTAGCCTATCACATTCCAGTCACTTCTGTCATTTGATATATAGTGACTAATGTGCTCTTCAGGAAAAACATCCCATTTTCATCAAGAGTTTTTCTATTACGTGATTCCAAATCTCTTCATTACCCACATTGCTTCTAGAAATACAGAGATATTTAGTTAGCATCATAAAGTGTTAGAACTAAGCATTTCTCCATATGTAGGTTTAGCTATATAGAGAGAGGTGATTAGTTCCTTTTTCATATAATGATTTTTTTAATGTAGTGACAACTCAGCTTATGTGGTAGCAATTTCAAACACTCTTTACTCATATTTCTATCTAATGCATTTTTTGCAAAATTCAAACCTCCTTAGAACAAGTGTTTATATTTCCCCTAATACCAACAAAAACAATCAAAAAAGCAAGCTTTGATGGAACTGCTGTAGTCTGGAGATGGGCTTCCTTTAACATAATAGGACAAGTGCATATTCAAGTCCAATCCTTTAAAATGGTACATGCATGAGAAGATGCTTTTAAGTTAAAATATTTTACTTTTTAAATTATTAAAATAATAAAATAAATATTAAAAAACATTGTTTGCTACAAAAAGCACTTGAGGCCTGCTTATAAGCAGGTAAGGAAAATAATGTAAGCTCTCAGTAGTTGGAGGTCTTTCACTACACCTGTAAGAGAGGAGAGAAAAGATAGTGTGTATAAAAGAAAGAACACATGAAAGATTTTGAGAAATCTTTCTCAAAGATGATTTTGAGAAACATGATTTTGAAAGCGAGAAATCTTTCTGCCTCTCATGCTTTAAATTCTCACAATTTCTAAGCTTCCTGGTCACTTGCTCTTTGTTATTTCCTCCCCACTTTGCTCTCTGCTTTTAGCTTAGCACTGTTTTTTGATTTATTTGTTTTTTCTAGCTGTAGTCTTGGAAACTTTCAAGTAAACAGCCAGTTCAATGATCTAGTCTTAAGCATTATTATTTTACAGTACTGCCTAGATGAAATGCTTTTTTCTGGTATCACTGAGTTTGCCCTGGCCACATAAGAAGGAGCTGTTAACGAACTGTTATCTCTCTTTTTTTTTCTACATGTGATATTGGGTAAATTTTTTAAAAACCTAAATGACTGATTTTGAATGTTTTCCTAATATATGGCATCTTATTTCATTCAATCAGTACTAAGATCTTTAAGGAATCCTCCCAGATTTCAGGTCTTCCACATATTTGATAACATGCCATATATTTTTTAGTCAAGGTGTTCATGAAAATGTTAACCAATATAATAGGTCAAGGATGAGCTTATGGGATAAGATCACTGGAGATTTCTTTCCCAATAAACAATGACACATTAATCAATGCTCTTTGAAATGGTTAGTACATCATTTATGAATCAGCCCAAATGTGTCATCATCTAGTTCAGCTTTTTCTAGCTTGTTGCCATAGACATAATTCAGGTATATCATTTCAGTACTATCCTTGGGATACACCCATTCTCTACTCTTTATTTACATTAATGTAGAGATTAGTGTAGAGATGGAATGTGGCTAAATTGTTCAAATATATATTCTTTTAACTTTGGGGTCCTGGTCTAGTAACTACCCTAAATCTTTTAGCTAATCCATAAAATGGAGAGCAATAATAGTTAAAATCAATTGAGAAAATACATGTAAAACATTTCATCAAGACTCTAACATTAGATAAGTACTAAAAAAATATTAGTTCTTCCTAACTGTAGTGATTAACCTAGCCAAAAACAAACGAAAACTGCAGGTTAATCTGGGATGGCTTAATCTTAATGAGCCCTTGATGAGACTTAGTAGGAATGTATATGCTCTCATTTTAGTTTATTTGAAAACCCATCCATTTAATAATCATCCTATAATTTTGCACAGGAATTCATGTCAGGCCCAGTGATCTATAATGGCAGGATATACTGTTTTTCCTTATTGAAAATTCACACTGTATTTGCTTCTTTCCAGTCATGTGACGCCTCTCCCCTTCTTCAACATTCTTCAGAGGTAACATCTGCTGGTTCAGAAGTTTCATCCCCCAGTCCTACAGTGAAGTTGGTCTCAGCCAGGGTACTTGCTGTTCTGTCTCTTCCCTCCTATCTTTGACATCAGTTCCCTCTTCAGAGTTAGTTCTCCCCTCTCTCCGCTGAAGATCATTGTCTCTGACGCAGACTACAGCAGAACAGGAACGAAGTGGCCCGGCTTTCTTTTTGTCGTCTGTTATCACCATCTGTCTCAAGCAGAGGGCCTACCCCTTCCTGTGTGTTCCTCTTGTTCATTAGTACAACTTTTAAAATTCCCTTCTTTTGCCTACTATTCCTTATTACTTATGAAAAAAAAATTAGCTCCCTGAGAATGTGTCTTAAAGTATTCTTAAAAGTCCATAACACTAGTTTGAATTTACCTATTCCTCACTCTGCTTGATGTCTGCTTTTCTAAATATAAGCTCACACATTTCCAGTCTAAAATGACATTTGAAATATTTTATCCAAAGTTCTGCTTACGGAGGTAGTACCTTAAACTTATCTATAGTCACAAATCAGAGTTTAAGTCTCTACCATATTAAAGTCACATGTCAGTCTTGTCTCAGTTTTAATTGACAATTGTTTAGGAAATGAGAGATGAGTAGGTGATGTGGAGTAAGACTATAGCTGTGAACATAGTAGTAAGTGGGTAGATTCAAGACATAATTGACAGTAGCACCAATAGTACTTACCAATGTGTTGGATCTAGGTTTGTTTGTTTTTTTAATATATCAAAAGGGAAGGTTTGTTGTCTAAAAAGGAAGGGAAGGAAAGGATGCTTGCACAGACACAAACGGGCAGAAAGAGTTGCCCCTGAAAGAGGCAGGTTTGTTACAAGACATTCCTGCCTAGTCACAAGTGGGCAATCTTGGGAGGAGAGCAGACTCTGCTGCTTTGCAAAGGGAGAAGGTTGGTGAAGAGAAGCACCTGCATGGACACAGGTGGACAGGAGAGCTGCTGCCTGGATATAGGTTATGAGAGAGTGAAGAATCAAGGATCTCAAACCTACACAAATTTTTGTTTGAGCAATTAAGTAGATAGTAAATCTGTTTTGGAGAGTTGAAGACTTTTCCACAGCATATTGAAAGTAAGTATTAATAATGCTCTTTTGCCATGCTTAAGTTTTCTTTTAGACAGCCAAATTGAATTGTCAAATAGAAATAGGAGTTTGGAGCTTTAAAAGAGAGGGCTAGGTTAGAGATATAAATTTGAGTTGTCTACTAAGAATGATATTTAAAGCCCTGGGACTAGCTAAACTAACCAGATGAGATCATAGAGGTAAGAAGAGAGCCAAAGAGAGCCCTGGGTCACCAAAACATTTAGAGGTCTGGGGGAAAATGTAAACGAGATTAAGACTAAGCAGCCAAAGAAATGAGAGAAAAGCCAAGGAAGTATGATATCCTGGAAGCCAAGTGAAGAATGTGTGTCAAGGAGGAGGGATAATACATGGTCTCAAATGTTAAGAGCGCATGTAAATTGATCTCAGAGAAGTGAACATTAACTCAGCAAGATGAAGTCATTTGTAAGATAAGGTTCATTTTATTAGAGAAGTGAAGACAAATACCCACTTAGTATGATTTGAAGAGAAAAGTGAGTGAAGAAATAAAGAAAGTGAGTATAGACAATAACCTCTTTTTCTGTGAAGGAAGCAGAAAAATGGGCAGTAGCTGGAACAGAATGCTTGTTTTTCTTGTGTTTGTTCTGACAGGTCATTTTAAAGCATGCTTCAGTTTGGATGGGAAGAACCCAAAGGAGAAGGAGAAATTAATTGTGTAGTAGAAAAAGAAAATATGAGAGTAAAAATTCCTTTTAAAAAAGGGTAAGTGGAGAGTTTGGGCTAAGATAAAAGTGGTGACTCTTCTGTTGTATTTAGGAGGGAGGCCAATACAAGTGTATAGATACAAGCAGGTTGGTGGATTATCTGTGGAAAAATGAGGTAGTTCTTATTAGGCTGGAGCTATTTTTGTAAGAAGAAGGGGGAAGAGGATGTTAAAAATTTGAAATTATCTACTGAGGAAATGGTCAAGTAAATTTTGCCAGATAATTGGGGTAGGTTTGTTTGCCAGTGTTAAATGACAAGGGGTGTGGTTGTGGATTTGAAATAATTATATTCAATATTGCTATAATTTTCTCCAGTAATATTGAGGTGTTGTGAATGAATGTGGAGAGAGTAGTTTTTATAAGGAAAGAGTTGTTCTTTTCTGATTATTTGCCCAGTAATTAATGAAAGATGTGAAGGAATTATAATTTTAGTACTAAACAATGGACTCTATGCTAGATAAGGGAGAAGTGAAGGAATTGAGAGTTGTCAGTATTTCAGTATTTTCTTTCTTCAATTTGCTTTAGGTTTATTTCTCCCTCTCTTGAGAGTGCTCTCTCTCTTTCTCTCAGGTAATTTCTTGAGATAGGAACTGATTTTCTGAGATCTTTCCTCTTTCTCAGTGTAGAGCTGTACATTTCCCTCATACCACCAATTTAACTGCCTCCATCTCTTAATGTGGTAAATGTTTTTTTTTATTTACTTCTATATATTTATTGCATTAAAATACAGTATTTTTTTCACCTAAAAAACAAGAACCCAGAATTAAGATATACATAAACTTCTTAAATTTATCCCTAAGAAAATTTTGTGTTATTTATATAATTTCTACAGAAACAGTGTATCAAAGATTATATAAATCAACTTTATAAACTATAGAAATGCATAGTGATCTTTTTTATTTCCTTTATGGCTTTACCTTTGATTCATTATTTCAATATGTGTTGTTTAATTTCCAGGTACCAAAGATTTTCCTCTTACATTTCTATTATTGGTTTCTAATGACTCCAGTTAGATCAGACAATATAATTTGTATGATTTCATTTATTTTAAAGTTATTGAACATTGTTTTATTACCCAAGATATGATTAATTTTGGGGAAATGTTCCAAAGATACTTGAAAAATATATGTTCTGCTATAATTGGAAGAATTGTTCCATGTATGTCAATTTTTTATTGGTTCATTGTGTTATGTCTTCCATCCTTGTTGATTTTCTATTAGTTCTATTGTTTGCTAGGAGAGGTACTAAAGACCCACAATAATTGTAAATTTATCTTTTTCTCTTTTTGATTTCGCTTCATGTGTGTTTGAGATTTTACCATAATTTATACACATTAGAATTGTTAAGTCTTACTTGTGAATTGGTCCCTTTATCATTTGTAACATGCTTCCTTGCCTCTAGTAATATTCCTTGCTATCAAATCTACCTTAACTGATGTTAACAGTCACGGCTGCTTTTTAAAAATAAATCTATTTATATGGTATCATTTTCCATCTATTTACTTTCATCTGATGTTATAAAATTTTAAGTGAGGTTTTGTAAATAGCATAGAGATGGATTGTGGTTTTTTTAAGTCAATTTTTAATTGGGGTAGTTAGATTACTTACTGCTATAGTAGAACTTAAATGTCTTTTTCTTGTTTGTTTCCTGTGGTTCTTGTTCCTATGATTCTCTTTACTTGCCTCCCTGTAGGTTACTTTTCTTTTCAGCATGCCATCTTGGTTTATATAGAGTTTTTTTTTTAATGTAGCTATATAATTTTTGTGGTATTTTTCTGTGGGCATTATAAAATGCGTATATGATATATAAAAATTTCATAACATTGACATTTGATTCCATTGGGTGCATGTGGAGTTTTTTCACTTAGTCCCTTTACCCACATATATATAGGATTGTGTTGATTATGAGATGGCACTATAATATTTGTTTCACTCATCAAATATTATTTACAAAACGCATTAGGATAGTCTTTTGCACATACCCATGTTTCTGTTCATTCCATTGTTTTTCTTTCTAGTGCGCAAAATTCATTCTTTCATAATTTACTTTCTGTTTGCAGGGCATTCTTGAGCAATTTTGAAGGGTAGATCTGCATGCAACAAATACTTTTAGTTTTCCCTCATATGGTAATGTTCCTACATCTTCATTTTTGAAGGACACTTTCATCAAATACAAAATTTGATATTGACAGCTGTTTTGGGTCATACTTAAAATGTAGTGCATCCTTCTGGTCACCATGATTTCAGATAAGAAATCCATAGTCATTTGAAGTGGCACTCCCTACCAGTAATTCAGTGATCCTCTCTTTTTGTTTTTAAGATTTTTTTTCTATGTATTTAGTTTTCAGAAGCTTAATTATATATGATTACATGAAATTTTTTGAGTTTCCTCAGCTTTTTAGCTATAGTCCTAAGGATTTTTCTTGTTTTATTAACCAATTTTGTTGTTTTCAACCATTATTTCTTCAAATGCTCTTTCAGCCCATTCTTTAAAAAAAAAAAAAAAGATTTATGTTTAGGACCTCACTGGTAGTGCAAGGGTAACTGTTAACTTTCAGCACAATGAAGCTACCTCTCACCACCACCACCCTACTCTGCATCTCTGGCCTACACCCCAGCTGTAGTATACATAAATAAATAAATCTTAAAAAAAAATTAATAAAGATGGTGTGGGGAGGGGGAGTAAGAGAATTCACCAGAGACAGAGTAGGGAGCAGAACAGGTGTATCTGCTGAAATAGACTGTTAAGGGGAGCAACAGCGGGTAAGACAGGAGATGTCTGCAGAGCCTGTGTGGTTAGCTCCCTGGCCAGGGATTGAACATGCTGCAGTGGCTGGCAACAGCTTGATAGCTCTAAGACTTCAACCCCTGCACCACCAGGGAGGCCCTCAGCCCGTTCTCTTTCTTGTCTCTTTCTAGAATTCCAATAATACAAATGCTAGCTTTTGTGTTATTGCCCCAAATTTCTCTAAGTCTCTGTTAAGTGTTTTAAGGTGTGTCTATTTTGTTTCTCTGTTTATTCAGATTGAGCAAGTTCTATTAATCTGTCCTCAAGTTCATTGATTCTGTGTTTTCCATCTGCACTAATGCTGAGTCACCCAGCAAATTTTATTTCTATTGTTGTATTTCAGATCTATACTTTTTGTGTCATTCTTTATTTCACATATATGTATATATCACTTCTGTTCTCTTCTGTGATTTTGTATTGTTTCATTTCTTTCAACAGCATTTGTAATTGCTTATGAAAGCATTTTAAGGTAGGTGCTTTTAAAATCCTTTTTGGGATAATTCTAGTATTTTAATCATTTGGGATTCACTGTCAGTTTATTGCACTTTTTTATTCAAGTTTATTTTCAGAATATGATGTTTGAAAATCATATTCTGAACATTTTTACTATTATCTTAGAAGAATCTGGCACCCTTTTAAATCTTTTATGTTAGCAGCAAATCACCTATGTAGCTTTAGCATACATATTCTGGTCTACTTTAATGGGCTGTGGATTCAATAGCAATTTAATTTTTAGAATTTTCATGATATTATTTTCATCCACTTAGTTTATCGCATGCCAGTGGGGCTCCCAAAGTTTGATGATGGTACTGCTTGAAGGAGCACAATTTTCCCAAGGCAAGGCTGTCTGGTGCCTCTACATAGAGGAGGGCGTTCTGACCCACAGAGAGAAAGCTTTCTGGGCCAGAAGTTAGTTGTAACAGGATTTCTTTTCCTCATACCAGCCAGCCACCTGGTTTTGTAAGTAAATGGCAAGAACCTCAAACAAGGAAATGTCTTCACTCAAGGGTTTGGCTTCTATTACTCAAGCCAGCAACCTGGAAGTCATATGACTCTTCATTCTGTCAGCCAGAAGTGAATTTACCACAAATGAATAAAGTTTAGGTTTTAGTGCCCCCAACTTACAGAGGTCACTTCTAAGACTCTGGGGCCTAAATATAGTCACATGACCACTTATTTTTATAAAATTTGAAAAAAGCAGCATATTTCAAATTGCAGTTATTTAAAACTTTTTTTTTCCCTTTTCATATACCCCTCTAATCATAGCCACAGGTACTCTTGATATCTGGCTATGAGGATGTTGTGTTAAGGATACATTTAGTTTTGATTTAGTGGACAACTTATCCTGTCTACATACATACCCATGTAGAGTTATTGCTAGTTATTTTGCATGGAGTGGCTTAAGGAAAGTTCCTAACTACTTGCTATGCTGACTCACCTGGTTTATGACACAAAGGTTCCAGACCTGTGGTTATCATGCAATATAATCATGACTTATCCCACTCAGAAGTTTTGTGCAAAGTGGAGAAATATTTGAAATTTGGGGAGCCAGAAGTTAGTCTGTGGAAAATTCATCCAAATCATTAGACAAGTAACATTTTGTACTTACTTAGCTAAATACATGTGCAATTAGCTACTAAGACATTTGAGACCAGATGCTGAGTCAAAACAGAAGTTCTGTTTTGCCACAAATGCATTCAATGCAACATATACAATGATAAGTGGCCCACATGGTTTTAGATGGAAATTTCATGCAATAGAATTTATCAGAATTTTTAATATAGACTATAAGCTTAAAGTTGTGCTACAAATAGTAAGTATATCTCTACATGAGGTAACATGTTTTATATATACAAGTTCTCAATAATATAAAAATAAAAGTTGACCTACCATGCTTGAACATAGACTGAATTATCTTTCTATATTTTTATTTACAAAATGATCTTACAAAGTTATTGTCATATGAAAGGCAATATCAAAGAGTTTACTGCCAAAATATTTCAAGTGGTTGATTGATTAAAAATAGTATACTTTTAAAAAAAATTTGGTAATGTTCATAGTATTTGGCAGCTTTTAAAATTTATAATTTGTTATGGCTTCTTATTCTAAAGTAACATTCACTTGTATCTAATTTGGTGTAATTTTGTATGTTTTCCTTAAAAGTGATCTCACAAAAGTTGGAAGTAATTCTACTTTCTTCCCACAATCAACTCCATTGCCAATCTATGTGGATATCCTGTTATTACCATCATATATAATATATTTATAATATATAGATCTTATAAGATCTGTTACTTTTCTCCATTTCCATTCCCACCACTGCTATCATTTGCCTCTCACCTGGATGATGGTTGTAGCTTCTCTGTCATAGGCAGAAACCTCTTAATTTAGTATAAAAAAATCTGCTTTTTATATATGTTTTCAAGACTTTATTGTCTTGCTTTTTCCATTCCAAGGTTTTAAATAAATCTCTAATTTATCTTTTGATATTTTTTACTTTTTTTTACACTTACATCTTTAGCCATTGTAGACTACAGTTATGTTTCTTCAGATAATTAATGAGGAGTGTGACATAATTTAAGAATGAAAAAAAATATTTCTACTAAATCAAAATGTCAACTTTAGGGCCTCCCTGGTGGCTCAAGGGGTTAAGCACCGCACTATGAAGCAATCCACAGCCTCTGCAGCATGAGTTCGATCCCCAGTCGGCCAGGGAGCAATCCACATGGCACAGCAGACCTCTCCTGTCTCACCTACACACTGCTCCCCTCAGCAGTGTATTTCAATCAGTCTGCCTGGTCTGCTTCCCACTCTGTCCTGGTGAATCCTCTCACTCCCTTAATCTCTGGCCTGTGCCCCAGCTCTTGTATGCATAAATAAATAAATCTTTAAAAAAAGTCAACTTTATCATTTATTATGTTCAATTTATATTTTATGTTATATAATATATAACATAATATATATTGTAATTATCTATTTATTATTAGGCTAGTACAGTTTTGATTACAAAGATTTATACTTTAAAATTTAAAACAGTAAGTCCACCCTTGATTTCAGATTTTTAAAGTGGGAAGTTGTAATTTCTTTTTCCATATGAATTTTAAACTTACTATAACCAATTGGGAAAAAATTATGTTGAGATTCTGGTTGTAACTGTAATAAACTTATGTATTAATATAAGAAGGACTAGCTCTCCAATTTCTGAGCTTGTTTTATGTTCTTCAATAAAATATTATCATTTTCTTCATTTAGATCCAATTCCTATCTTCTCAGATTTAGTTTGCATAATTTATCTTTTTTATCATACTTATGAATAGGGTATTTCCTATTCAGATATCTAATTGCATAATATTAGTGGATAGAAAAGTTATTAATTTTATATCTGAGCAGTCACATTACTAAATTCTTTTATTAGCTCTAATAGATATTTAGCAGATTATCTTGTATTTTCTAATTTTATAACCATACACTGAAAATAGATAGTGTAATCTTTTCATTTCCTATGTTTAAACTGTCTCTTTAATTTTCTATCCTTATCAATCTCCAAAATGGGTAGGAGAGTAGCAGTAATATCAGAAATCCCTGCCTTGTTACTGATTTTAATTAAAAATTGAATATAATATGGTTATTGGGTAGAAAATTTTTAAAAAATATTGTTTTGGTGGGGTTCTGGACTTAATTGTGTCACCCCAAAATTATCTGTTGAAGCTCTTATCTATGTTACTGTATTGCAGATAAGGCTTTTAAAGAGGTGATTAAAGTTACATGAGGTCATATGGTAGAGTCCTATCTGATAGTACTCATGTCCTTAAAGAATTATTTTTTATTTATGCATACAAGAACTGCGGTGTAGGCCAGAGGTGTGGGGGGAAAGAGAGGGTAAGAATTGACCGGAGACAGTGGGAAGCAGAACAGGCAAATCTACTGAAATCCACTGCTGAGGGGAGCAGCAGGTTAGACAGGAAGGGTCTGCTGCGCTGTGTGGGTCACCTCCCTGGCTGGGATTGAACTCAGGCTTCAGGGACTGGTGGTAGCTTGACAGTACTGAGACTTTAACCCCTGCACCACCAAGTAGGCCCAGGACTCATGTACTTAAAGGAAAAGAAAGAAACACCAAATGTGCTTGCTCTCTACCATGTGAGAACACTGAGTATCCATCTACAGGCCAGGAAGAGAGTCCTCATCAAAACCCAACCACGCTGGTACTCTGATCTCAGACTTGCACTATAAGAAATCAAAGTTCCATTGTTTTGTTTATTCAGCCAGAGCTGACTAATAAATATAATTTTCCCTTTCTCCTCCCAACTGAGAATGTATTGGTATAAGTACAACCAGATGAAGCCATAAATTGTACATAGTCATGACATTGTCCTCTAGTCCAGTAGTGCTCAACTGCAGTGATTTTATTCCTTGAGGGAATTCTATCAATGTTTATAGTCAATTCTGATCATCACCACTGGGGGAGGGAATTGATGCTAGTGGCAGGAAGGGGATGAAGTCCAAGGGTGCTGTCAAATATTCAAATTCTTTGTGGACAATGTCCCAAAAGAAAGACTTACTGTTTTTAAATGTTAATAGTATTAAAGTTGAGTGTCTGCCTAGCCAAGTCCCTGAAAAACCCTAGTTCCCTAGAGGGAGGGAAAAGAAAGAGGGGCCTGCAAGTCTACTGGTAAAACACCCTGTTCTCTGGACCAGGGAGATTTGCCCAGGCTGGACTGAGATGGGGGGAGTGAAGGATCCAGCCTCAGAGCATCAGTAGTGGGAATAAGACTGCTCACTTTGCTTGCGCTTGAGGCAGAGGTCAGTATTAGGTGGTAGTATTGGGCAGTATGCTGTTGGTACTGAGGACACTGCACTGTTGACACTGGCAATGTTCCCTCAGGTAGAACATAGTCTGGTCAAACAGAGAAAACTGTCCTTTGGTAGCAATGGGTGAGCTCTCCCCATATACCTCCTCACTGATAGGACCTTCTATGGAACTTTCTTTTATTCTTTTGTTTTACTTAAGAGTTGTACTTAGGAATAGCTAATGAGTTTTAGCAAATGTCTCTATGGCAATCATTAACACAATCATTGAGCTTTTCTCCTGTAATGTTTCGTATATAGGATTACTTTGATGGATACTTTCATTAAAAAAAAAAAAGTGCAAAAACTTGTTTTCAGTTATTTTCATCAGGTCTTTTATTAAGGCTATTCTAACTTTATTTAGGCTTTCATCTTTTTCCATAGACTAACATTGGCAGACTAAAAATAATTATGTATCCACTGGTTTTTAATCTCTAAAGAATTAGAAAGAATTAATCTCTAGAAACTGCTCCTAAGGCCTTTTTAAAATTACAGTCTTTAACATTTGTGATTTGTTCTATTATCTTTATGAGCAATATTTTTTTTTTGGTCATTTCTATTTTTCAATAATTTTTTGATCGGTCTTGCCCTTTCTGGTTGGTATTCTAGTGGTCAGAGGAATGCTTATATAACCAAGAGTTAATCGTGTCACTGCTCTGTTTAAAACTCTATTCAATAAATCAAGAAATATCCACGCAGCTCTCCATAGTGGCTGGACCAGTTTGCACTCCCACCAACAGTGCAGGAGAGTTACTTTTTCTCCACAACCTCGCCAACATTTGTTGTTGCTAGTTTTTTTAATATGTGCCATTCTCACTGGTGTGAGATGGTATCTCCTTGTAGTTTTGATTTGCATTTCCCTGATTACAAGTGATGTTGAACATTTTTTCATATGCCTGTTGGCCATTTGAATTTCCTCTTCAGAGAAGTTTCTTTTTAGCTCTTCTGCCCATTTTTTGACTGGATTATTTTCTTTGTTTGTGTTGAGTCTCATCAGTTCTTTGTAGGTTTTTGTGATCATTCCTTTATCATTAGTGTTGTGTGCAAAAATTTTCTCCCAGTTGGTGGGGTTTCTCTTAGTTTTTGTTATTGTCTCTTTTGCTGTGTAGAAGCTCTTTAATTTGATGTAGTCCCAGCTGTTTATTTTTGCCTTCACTATCACTGCTTTGGGTGATGTGTCTGTAAAGATGTCTTTGATGTGCATATCATGTAGTGTTTCCATATGATCCTGCAATTCCACTCCTAGGTATTTACCCAAAGGACACAGAAACATCAATTCCAAAGAGCACCTGCACCCCTATGTTTATAGCAGCTCTATTTACAATAGCTAAGCTTTGGAAACAACCCAAATGCCCAAAAATAGATGACTGGATCAAGAAGATGTGGTACATATACACCATGGGATATTACTCAGCATTCAAAAAAAGATAAACACAAGCAATTTGCAGCAACATGGATGGCGCTGGAAGGGATCATGCTCAGTGAAATAAGCAGAAAGAAAAAGAAAAATACTGGATGGTCTCACTCATAGCAGGAATTTAGAAAACTTAAATAAGGGACCAGGAAAAAGAATAACTATAAGAAAGAAAATATCAAAATCAACAAACAACTATGAACCAGAGACACTCTATGGGGATGGAGGGCAGGGAAAGGAGGGTTTGGGGTCAAAATAAGGGGGTTGTAATTGTATGGGGAATATAAAAATAAAATTTAAATTAAAAAACTATTCAATAAAACTTAACTAAGCTTTGCAAGATTTCCCCAATGACCTGTCTTATTCATTACTACCCTTTCTTGTGCCATACTTTGCTTTGGTGTTTCATTTCAGACACTCTGATGAACTGTCCATTTCTCAACTATAGGAATCTCTTTTGTTGATTTCTTTTTATGGCCTTCCCCCCTTGCCTGGAAAGTTCTCCATTTTCTCCTCGTTCCACAATGGTTGCTTCCCTTTTGCTTCACGGGTCATTTTTTAAAAAAAACTTGCTACCTCACAGGCATTCCCTGACTACCCTATCGAAATAGATTTTCTTTCACCTCAACGCCCACCCTATGTAGGTAGAGAGTTTTCCTTTTCTGGAAGACACAAAGGCTGTGTG
Source organism: Talpa europaea (assembly GCF_964194135.1). NCBI lineage: Eukaryota > Metazoa > Chordata > Mammalia > Eulipotyphla > Talpidae > Talpa > Talpa europaea. The sequence goes on from NC_140074.1 coordinate 34,411,447, forward strand.
TGGTTGCCAGTAGCCACTCAAATATATTTTCTTCTTAAAGATAATAATACTCAGAAAGATATTAGGTTGGTCACTAAGAGAATTATCTCCCCACTTTCCTTACTTTGCAAAAAAGCACGTGGTTCCTGAGCCTAATGATTATAACAAAATCCTAAATTAATTTTCTAAAAATAATTTCTGCCACTGAGAATTTCTCAATTCCTTTTAATTCTCTAAATACTAACATTTATTTGCAATTGCATACAAATGCCAGGAATATTTTAGAATTATATCCATGTAGGAATTAATATGTATACAAGAATATTAATGTTGAGAAAAGGGGAAAGGGTGAAATTACACACATGTATATTTTAAATCAAGGTAGCAACTACTTTTAGAAAATATGGCTTGCTGAAAAATACTATTTGGCAAGATACTTCTCAGGCGGGCTTATGTCGCCTGTTGTAACTTTACGAAGCCCAGTATTAGCATTTTTGAACATATTCCCAAAGATCTTTAATAATAGATGCATCTTTTTTACAAAAAAATCAAAAAGTACACATGTTGCAAAAAATGGACCACTAAGGGAATGCTAAAAATTGGAAGAAGAAAATTCACAGTATGAACAGTGAAGAAATAAACCCGTGTGTCATTACCAATAATTCTGTTGAAAATTATTTACTAGTTTTAACATTAAAGTACTATAAAATGCAGTGAATGTGTCTCTCCACCATTTAAATTTTTTGAAAATAGAACCGACCCTCCATATCAAGTTTTTAAATAAAAATGTCAAGACCCAAATACGTAAGTGTATATAAGAGAGGCCAGGTGAGGAATATTATCTGTGGGCATGCATTGTTCATGTGGATAGTATTTGCTAACATCTTACCAACTAAATAATAATCATTTGAGGTTTTCTGGGTTTAAATGTAAAAACTCCGATTCTAGATTCCCCTTATTATCACCTTAGAATCTGGCAATATTTTTGCTTTTAAAATGATGAAATTTTCTTCTCAGTGAACTTCAAAAGAGGAAGAGCTATCCTGCACCAGATGCTCTCCTGCTAACTCAAAATCATTCATGGGAGTTGTCAATTTGTTCTTCCAAAATTATCAAGTAAGATGAGAGGAAAGCAAATGTTTTTGCTATCAAGACATAGACATTTGGTCAGAGCAATAAAATAGCCTCAAATGCCAAAAAATAATAAGGAAAATGTGGAATGAGTAACTTCCAAAGTTATGGAAATAATTTGACTGTGTCTTACTACATGATAAAAATTGACACGATTCCTAAGTACCCACAGATGGAAATACTACTCTGACAATGTGTTCATGCAGAGTCATGATTACAGGCCTCATTATAATCATAGTGTAACCAGAAATTTTGTCTGTTTCAAAACAATTATCAACGTATGTAAAATGTGTAGACATGTGTGGTTAATTTTCTAATGGTGGTGATTAGTTTGCTTTAAGTTAATACAAATTCTTTGATAGCAAATATCACATATTTAAAGCATGGCTGAATAAGGCCTCAGGTGAAGTTCATGAACATAACCATTTCTGATCTGTTTGTTGTTAACTGGCCTATATAGTTAAAGGGGCAAAACTCAGATTTTAAACTCAAGATCATAAATCACATAGACATTCACAGTCTGCTTCTCCCACATGCAAAATAGCCCTTATTTACTTTTGACTGAAAATGGGAATTAGTAAAATTATAGGTGATATGGATAGAAATCCCACAAAATACAGATTTAATTTTTTTTTACACACAGTTAAATCAGTTTGGAAATTAGTATGGTGAAAAGACACAGACAAGATTGGAGGAACTAGGGGAAAAGAGGGAAAGCATGGGGGTGGGGGGTGGGGAGAGTACTATTTCCATAGCCCAGCGCATTGTGGTGAAAAGGTATGGACCTCAGTGAGACAGACCCGGGTTTGAATCATGTTTCCTTAATTAAGAGCTCTGTGACATTGAGCAGGTTTCTTCATTTAAGTTTCCTACTTTATAAAATTAGGATAAGAAAATCTCATAGGATGTGATGAGAGTTAAAGAGGAAATATTGCACGCAGAAGGGGAATGCACTGTGGGATACATAGTAAACACTCTGAGAGATATTATTTATTGAGTGCCTTTTACATGGCAGCTGTTTTTTATATGTTGTCTCATTTAAACCCTAAAAACTTGATTTTACACTTTACAATGAAATCACTTGCAGAGACTTCAAAATTGTTGATACCTTGCTCCCACCCTTTGACATTCTCAGATATGACCTGCACTTCAGAATATTAAAATGCTTTCCATTTTTACTTTATTATAATTAGTCTTTTTCCTGTTTCCCTAATTGTTTTCTAAATTCCTGCTATGAGTGAGACCATCCGGTATTTTTCTTTTTCTTTCTGGCTTATTTCACTGAGCATGATCCCTTCCAGCTCCATCCATGTTGCTGCAAATTCCATGAGTTTATCTTTTTTGATTGCTGAGTAATATTCCAGAGATACATTATGGGAGGAGGGAAGAAGGATTAGGGTCAAAATAAGGAGGGTGGGAATTGTATGGGGAACATAACCAAGATGAAAATGCATACATTGTGCAAAAATGAAAAATGACATAAAAATTATATAAAATAAGATATAAATAAATAAAGCTACTTCATGTTGGGGGAAAAAAATAAAATGCTTTCCAGGTTGTAGGGTAAAGAAAATGTCAGGCTTTTCTGCCCTCCCGCCATCAGGATAGATGATGGATCCTTGCGGTCCTGAATGCATGCCTGATGGCGGGCACCTGGAATAGGTGTGGGCATAGGTAGATGGGATTCACCTGGGCTAAGACTGGGCTTTTAAGGGCGGCGTCATGGGGACACCAGCAGAAGCCAAAAGAGAAGCCGAAAGAGAAGCCGAGAAAGAAGCAGCAAAAGCCGAGAGAGAAGCAGAGAAGGCCGGAGAGCCCAGAGAGAGTGAAGACTTGCTGGGGGCTGGGAGGCCTACCAGCCTCCCTGCCCCTTAGCACCCCTGCCTGCTGTGTACCAGGGAAATCCCAATAAAAACCTGCAAAAACCACTGAGGACTCTGACTCCTCCTTCACCCGGTCTGCATGGATCCTAGAAAACCTGCACCGGGTCCATTCCTGCCTTTACACAGGTGATTCTAGTGGCAGCAAAGTTTAGGAACATTTAAGATTTAAGCGGTGAGCTAAGTATTTGCATAACCTTTCAGAGTGAAGAAAATAAAATTGGGGGGTTGATTTAAAAAAATTAACCATGTGGTTCAAGAGAAAATATCTTCATTTATTAATTTATAATAGTAATGCACCACCAAAGTAAATAAAGTTTACAAAATAGTATATGAGTTTAATGCTAATTTAAATGTATTAAAAATGAATCATATGTGCTAAAAGACTATAATGTAAATTTGAAAAAATTTTTTGGGGGTAGGATTAATAGTAAGTTTTGCTTGGGGTATTTGCCCTGTGATGATTTTTTTCAAATGTTCAAGACTATGTATTTCTTTTTTGATAAAAGCGGGGGGGGGGGCGGGGGGCACATGTTACTTCCTTTATTTTTTTTTTTTTTTTTCACTATGTATTCAAAACTTTTTTTTTTTGTTTTTTTTATTTATTTATTTATTTTTTTTATAAATTTTATTGTTATATTCCCCATACAATTGCAGCCCCCCATTCTGACCCCAATCCCTCCCCTCCCGCCCCCGCCCCCCTAAAAGTGTCTCTGGTTCATAGTTTTTTGTTGATTTTGATTTTCACTTTCTTATAGTTATTCATTTTCCTGGTCCCTTATTTAAGTTTTCTAGATTCCTGCTATGAGTGAGACCATCCGGTATTTTTCTTTTTCTTTTTGGCTTATTTCGCTGAGCATGATCCCTTCCAGCGCCATCCATGTTGCAGCAAATTGCATGTGTTTATCTTTTTTGAATGCTGAGTAATATTCCATGGTATATATGTACCACATCTTCTTGATCCAGTCATCTATTTTTGGGCATTTGGGTTGTTTCCAAAGCTTAGCTATTGTAAACAGTGCTGCTATAAACATAGGGGTGCAGGTGTTCTTTGGAATTGATGTTTCTGTGTCCTTTGGGTAAATACCTAGGAGTGGAATTGCTGGGTCATATGGAAGCTCTATGTTTAGTAGGTCCAGAAATCTCCACACAGCTTTCCACAGTGGTTGGACCAGTTTGCACTCCCACCAACAGTGCAGAAGAGTTCCTTTTTCTCCACACCCTCGCCAACATTTGTTGTTGCTAGTTTTTTTAATATGTGCCATTCTCACTGGTGTAAGATGGTATCTCATGGTAGTTTTGATTTGCATTTCCCTGATGACAAGTGATGTTGAACATTTTTTCATATGCCTGTTGGCCATTTGCATTTCCTCTTCAGAGAAGTTTCTTTTAAGCTCTTCTGCCCATTTTTTGACTGGATTATTTTCTTTGTTGTTGTTGAGACTCATCAGCTCTTTGCAGATTTTTGTGATCAGTCCTTTATCATTAGTGTTGGGTGCAAAAATGTTCTCCCAGTTGGTGGGGTTTCTCTTTGTTTTTGTTATTGTCTCTTTTGCTGTGCAAAAGCTCTTTAATTTGATATAGTCCCAGCTGTTTATCTTTGCCTTCACTATCACAGCTTTGGGTGATGTGTCTGTAAAGATGTCTTTGATGTGCAAATCACGTAGTGTTTCGCCTATATTTCCTTCTATATATTTTATGGTTTCAGGTCTTATGTCTAGTTCTTTAATCCATTTTGAGTTGATTTTTGTGTATGGTGTGAGGTGGTGGTCAAGCTTCATTCTTTTGCATGTAGCGACCCAGTTTTCCCAGCACCATTTATTGAACAAACTTTCTTTGCTCCAATGCATAGTCTTTGCTCCTTTGTCAAAGATTAGTTGACCATAAACCTGTGGGTTTATTTCTGGATTTTCTATTCGATTCCATTGGTCTGTATGTCTGTTCTTGTTCCAATACCATGCGGTTTTGATGATTATGGCTTTGTAGTATAGTTTGAAGTCTGGGAGTCTGATGCCTCCATTCCCTTCTTTTTTTTTCAGGAGAGCTTTGGCTATTCGGGGTTTTTTGTGATTCCATATGAATTTCATCAATAATTGTTCTATTTCTTTGAAGAATGACATTGAAATTTTGATTGGAATAGCATTGAATCTGTATATTGCTTTTGGAAGGATGGCCATTTTAATAATGTTTATTCTTCCAATCCATGAGCAGGGGATGTCTCTCCATTTCTTTGTGTCTTCTTCTATTTCTTTTAACAGTGTTTTATAGTTTTCTTTGTATAGGTCCTTTACCTCTTTTGTTAGATTTATTCCCAAATATTTGATTTTTTTTGTTTCAATAACAAAAGGGATGGTCTTTTTGATTTCTTCTTCTTCAGATTTATTGTTTGTGTATAGGAAGGCTACTGACTTTTGCGTGTTGATTTTGTATCCTGCCACTTTACTGAACTGATTGATGAGTTGAATTAGCTTTTCTGTGGAGTTTTTGGGGTTCTCTATGTATAATATCATATCGTCTGCAAATAGTGATAGTTTGACTTCTTCTTTTCCTATTTGGATTCCTTGGATGTCTTTCTCTTGTCTTATTGCCCTGGCTAGGACTTCCAGTATTATATTGAAAAGCAATGGTGAGAGTGGACATCCTTGTCTTGTTCCAGATCTTAATGGAATTGCTTTCAGCTTTTCACCATTGAGAATGATACTGGCTGTTGGCTTGTCATAGATGGCCTTTATGATGTTGAGGTATGTTCCTTGTATCCCAAGAATTTCAAGGGCTTTTATCATGAATGGGTGTTGCACTTTGTCGAAAGCTTTCTCAGCATCTATTGATATTATCATATGGTTTTTATATTTCTTTTTGTTGATGTGTTGGATAACGTTGATTGATTTTCGGATGTTAAACCATCCTTGTGCCCCTGGAATGAATCCAACTTGGTCGTGGTGAATTATCTTATGGATACATTGTTGGATTCTGATAGCTAAAATTTTATTGAGGATTTTTGCATCAGTGTTCATTAGGGAGATTGGCCTGTAGTTTTCCTTTTTTGTGTTGTCCTTGTTCGGTTTTGGTATTAGTGTAATGTTGGCTTCATAGAACGTGTTTGGTATTGTCCCTTCCTTCTCAATTTTTTGGAAGAGTTTGTGAAGGATAGGCACTAATTCGTCTCTGAATGTTTGGTAGAATTCATTTGTAAATCCATCAGGTCCTGGGCTTTTGTTTTTGGGGAGGTTTTTGATTACCATTTCAATTTCGCTAATTGTAATTGGTCTGTTTAGGTGTTCTATTTCTTCTTTATCTAGCTTTGGGTGATTGTAGAGTTGTAGGAATTTGTCCATCTCCTCTAGATTGTTAAACTTGTTTCCATATAACTGTTCATAGCAGTTACTGATTATTCTTTTGATTTCTGCTGTGTCCGTTGTGATTTCTCCTCTTTCATTGATGATCCTGTTTATTTGTGCTTTCTCCCTTTTTTCCTTTGTGAGCCTGGCTAGGGGTTTGTCTATTTTATTGATTTTTTCAAAGAACCAGCTCTTGGTTTCATTGATCTTTTGGATTGTTTTTTTAGTTTCAATTTCATTTATTTCTGCTTTGGTTTTTATTATTTCTTTTCTTCTACTGGTTTTGGGGTTTTTTTGTTGTTCTTTTTCTAGATCTTTGAGCTTCGAGATTAGGTTGTTTCTTTGCGTTCTTTCTTGTTTCTTGATGTGAGCTTCTATTGCTATATATTTTCCTCTTATTACTGCTTTTGCTGCATCCCATACATTTAGGATATTGGTGTCCTCCTTGTCGTTCAATTCAAAAAATTTTTTAATTTCTTCTTTGATCTCCTCATTAGTCCAATGGTCTTCCAGTAGTGTGGTTTTTAATCTCCATGAGGTAGGAAAGTTCCTTGCCTTCTTTTTATGGTTTATTTCTAGTTTGATGCCTTCATGGTCAGAAAAGATGGTTGATATGATTTCAATCTTGGTGTATCTGTTGATGTTTGTCTTGTGCCCCAGTATGTGATCGATCCTGGAGAATGATCCGTGTGCGCTTGAGAAAAATGTGTACTCCATTTTTTTGGGGTTTAGTGTTCTATAGATGTCTGTTAAGCCCAATTGCTCTAGGTCTTTATTTAGAGCTTTGGTTTCTTTACTTATTTTTTGTCTTGTTGATCTATCCATTGTTGATAGTGGTGTGTTGAAGTCTCCCACTACGTATGTGTTTTCTCTGATGTCTGTTTTCAGAGAGGACAACAGTTGTCTGATATATTTTGGTGCTCCTTCGTTTGGTGAGTATATGTTAATGAGTGTTATTTCTTCTTGAAGTATTGTCCCCTTGATCATAATGTAGTGACCATTGGGGTCTCTTTTTATCTTTTTGAGTTTGAAATCTGTTTTATCTGATATAAGTATAGCTGTTCCTGCTTTCTTTTTTGGTCCATTTGCTTGTAGGATTGTTTTCCATCCTTTAACTTTGAGCCTATTTTTATCTTTTGTAGCTAAATGTGTTTCCTGGAGACAGCAAAAGGTTGGGTTTTGTTTCTTAATCCAGGCTGCAACTCTGTGTCTTTTTATTGAAGAGTTTAGTCCATTTACATTTAGAGTTAATATTGATATGTTAACATCTGTATTTGCCATTGTGTTTGTCTTTCCTTTGATTTTATTTATTTATTCTTTTAATAACTTTTTTTTTTTTTTGGCCTTCTTTCATTGTTATTCGTCGCTCTGAGGTTCTGGCTTTAGGACTCCTTGTAGTATTTTTTGGAGTGGGGGTTTAGTTGCAATGAAATTCCGGAGTTTCTGTTTGTCTGGGAAGGTCCATATTCTTTCTTCAAAGAGGAAGGAGAGCTTTGCGGGATAGAGTATTCTTGGTTGGCATCTGTTTTCTTGGAGTCTGTTGACTATGTCCCTCCACTCTCTCCTTGCCCGTAGTGTTTCTTCGGAGAAGTCTGATGTCAGCCTGATTGGTTTTCCTTTGAATGTTATCTGTTTCTTCCCTCTTGCCAGCTTCATTATTTTTTCCTTGTCCTGGATTCTTGGGAGCTTTACTATTATGTGTCTTGCTGTATTTTTCCTTTCGTCGTGGAAGTTTGGTGTTCTTCTTGCTTCTTGTATATCAATTTTCAGCTCCTTCTTCACATTTGGGAAGTTCTCTTCAATTATCTCTTTGAATATTTTCTCTGTTCCTACATCTCTCTCCTCTCCTTCTGGTATTCCTATAACTCTTATATTTCCTTTCCTCATGGAGTCAGATAGTTCCCGAAGTCTTTCTTCGTTCTTTTTCCTTCGTACTTCTCTTTCCTTTTCTGTTTTGGTTCTTTTTATTTCTGTGTCTTCAAGATTACTTATTCGTTCTTCCATTTCATCTATTCTGCTTTCATTGCTTTTCCCAGAATTCTTTAGTTCTTCCATTAATTCTTTGATCTCCTGCATTTCTTTTACTTCCCTCTTTATGGACTCAATTTCTTTCTTCTGACCATTGTTTTCCCTCTCTAGGGACTCAATTGCATTCTTCTGATCGTTGATTATTTTTCCCTTATCATTGTTTTCCTTTATGACTTCTGTCAGTTTTTTAATCACGGCAATTTTAAATTCTCTTTCTGGAAGGCTCAGAAATTCTTCCAAGTTATTGTCGTTGCAATCTGGGGGCTGGCTTTCTTTTTGTGGTGTGCTTTTTCTCTGGAGAGTTGCTAGGTTGCGTGTGGTTCTTCTCCTCCCTACTGTCTGTTTTCTAATTTGCCGTATGCGTTGGGACACTGTGTTGTTGGGACTTGCCGGCATCTTGGGTGGGCTTCTCTGTTCCCCTCTGGTTCTTCCAGGAGTCATCTGTCAGTTTCAAGCAGCCTTTACTGGAGAAAGGTCCCTGTTCTAAAATGCCGATGTGGGGACACTCTCCCCTGTGCGCCTGGTCTGCCCCGGCGGTGGGTTCCTGCTTCCCTCTGGGCTTGGACTGCAGGCCAGAGGGGGTCTGGCGTGGGCGAACTTCCCCCGCTCACCTCTGGCTCCTGAGGAAGCCTTCTGCAGGTAGTCTTTACTGAAGAAATGTCCCTGTTCTAAAATGGTGATGTGGGACACACTCCCTGCGCTTCTGGTCTCAGGCACACTCTTCTGCGCGCCTGGTCTGCCCCGGCTGTGGGTGCTCGCTCTCCCTGTGGGCTCAGACTACTTGTTCAGAAGGGGCCCGGTGTGGGCTAACTCCCCAGCTGGCCACTAGCTCCTTCAGTAGCCTGTGCTGGGGTCAAGTCGCTAGGTGGCACCAGAGATCTCTCCTAGAGCCCTTGGGGAGCTGATTTTCCACCCCGTGGGACAGGGAGCAGAGCGGGGATGGTAGGGTACACCTCAACAGCTTTGGGGTGCTGTGTCTGCCTTGTGCCCCACCGTCGTGGGGAACCCACGCCCCTAATTTCGTGCCCCGGGTCTCAGTTCCAAAGCCCTCAGTTCCAGGACGCGGGCTGTAGCCCAGATCAGTGGCGCGGGAATGGCGCCTTTTGAATCCCGCTCCCCTGCCTGGGCGCCTTGTTCCTGCTCACTCAGGGAGGGCCTCCGCCCGGGTCTCAGTTCCAAAGCCCTCAGTTCCAGGACGCGGGCTGTAGCCCAGATCAGTGGCGCGGGAATGGCGCCTTTTGAATCCCGCTCCCCTGCCTGGGCGCCTTGTTCCTGCTCACTCAGGGAGGGCCTCGCCCGGGTCTCAGTTCCAAAGCCCTCAGTTCCAGGACGCGGGCTGTAGCCCAGATCAGTGGCGCAGGAATGGCGCCTTTTGAATCCCGCTCCCCTGCCTGGGCGCCTTGTTCCTGCTCACTCAGGGAGGGCCTCGCCCGGGTCTCAGTTCCAAAGCCCTCAGTTCCAGGACGCGGGCTGTAGCCCAGATCAGTGGCGCAGGAATGGCGCCTTTTGAATCCCGCTCCCCTGTGTTACTTCCTTTAAAATCAGGTATCTGGAGAAGAAAATAAGTTAAAAAGTTCAAGAATGAACATCTTTAATTTGAGGGGCCTGAGGAATGTTCAGATGACGATATCTAAAAGGCAGACAGAAGGATACATGATTCTGAAATCTGAATAGAGGTGTGGGCTCATATCTAATCCTTTTACTGGAATCATCTTCTAGAGAGATCTAAAATTACTATTAACATTCCATCAGCTGTTAGGTAATGAAGAATTTTAAGAGATTCTGACATCAGGTCTTATGTCCTTTTCTTTGAATTTCCTCCACCACCATCTTAACCCTGGATAACTCACGACTTGAAAATTTCTATAGTCTTTTAATTGGTCTCTTTTATTCCAGTCTATATTTTATATTCTCTACAGCTCTGTGATAGTACTTGTAAAGCTCCATTAAGTCTTCTTAAAAACACCTCGCTTCCCTCCTTTAACCAAATGGAAGTCTAATTTCTTTGGCAAGCATTCAAAATGTCCCATAATATGACCCGTTGCAAGTGTTTGTTTTTCTCTCACGCTACCTTCCTGTGAAACAATTATTTTCTCTTCTAGCTCTTTACTTCCACCTTTCCTTCAAAGTTTCCTCAAAATCTGTACCTTTTCAAAATCTATTCATTCTTTGAAATTCAGCTCAATTTAAGTCCTCCATGGAAGCCTCCATTATTAGTCCCATTGGAAGTGACCACAATTCCATGCAAATTTCACACTCATGTGGTATGAGTTGATATTTGTGCAGGGTGTGAGATAATAGTCTAGTTTCATTCTTTTGCATGTGGCAGTCCAATTTTCCCAGCACCATTTGTTGAAGAGACTTTCCTTTTTCTACAGTATATTCTTTGCTCCTTTGTCATAGACTAGCTGACATATATGTGTGGTTTTATTTCTGGACTTTCAATTCTGTTGGTCTGCATTACCTTTCTCAAAACAATATTCTTTAGGCAATTAGTTTTAGATGAAAGGATACTAATAGAGGAATACACTTTTGGGGGAGAATCAACACACACTGTCATGTAAGAGAACAGGTATTCTGGGACCCCAATGGAATGGGTACTGAAGCTTAGTGCCTGCAAGATGACTAATCTGGCAGTAGAGAGCTGATCATTAAAAGCCCAACACTTTGAGCTTCTGCTCAGTAGCCAATAGAAGGATCATGCTGAAGATTTGCCTTTTCTAAAAGCCCTGAAGAGCATGCGTGCTCCAAGCTTCTGTGTTTTAGATACAACGACTGGTCAAGGCTGCTGTTACCTTCTGCTGCTGTTGCACCTTTGCATAAGTCTGCATGGGGAGAGAGCCCTGGGGTAGACTAAAATTCTCTCTCAAGTATACAGAAACATGTGTGACCCTGGAAACACATCAGGGAGGAGGAGAGTAGGCTGTGTGTATTTATGGGGGCCATGAGAATGTTCTCCTATTTGGGGAAGAACTGTGTCCTATTAATTACATCCAAAACTGGGTAGATCAGGGTTGGCAAACCTTTTCTATAAAGTGTCAGTGAGATGTAACTGTCTTCCACTCTGTGGGCCACTTATGGACTATCACACATTCTTCTTTGTTCTGTTGTTTTTTATTATCTAAATATAGAAAAACATTTTAACCTTTAGGTCACCTAAAAACAAGCCAATGGCTATAGTTTGCCAACCCTAGAATAGAGGAACATCTCAGTTACATTGTGACTATTTGCCAGTAAATTAAGAGCATTTCAGGGAAGAAATGATTCTTTGTACCCACCAATTTCTAGCACAACCTCTTATAAATAGAAGGCTCAACAAAATATTGGTAAATCAATGAATTCATTATTAGGAAGGAAATTTTCAAATATTTTAAGCAAGGTGGTACTATAATGAATTAGTTCTAGGATTTAACCTTCCTACAGTTTTCTGCAAACACATAGTCTTAGTAACTCTTCAAAAAATAATAATATTATTATAGGACTCAACAATATTGTTATAGGACTCAACATTTGTGGCCTGACAGGATAAGGAGTTGGTAGAAAGCCTTCTTTTCTGGTTGAGAGGCAAAAGAGAGAAGGAGTTGTTTTCTTTCTCTCTATATAAGAGATCAGAGTAGTTGTGTAGAGAAGAGATACAAGGAGATGGTGATGATACCTGCATTCCATATAAAGAGCAAAGAAGATAAGTACTCTGAAGGCTTGTAAAAACACCAGAATTGAGTTTTTTAATGTCCAAACTTAGAGTACAACTGTTGGGTAAAACTGACTTCTCTAAAAATAGAGTATATTCCTATTAAGAATATTATTGTATATGCTTTATTTGTTAGATGTCTACTTTAAAGGGAACTTTATAGAGCCCTTAGGTTTCCAGTACAAAATGAAAAACTCCAATAAAGGGTTTGAGAGCAAAATTTAATCTCTAGGTCAATAAAATAATTTCTACTTCATAAACTTACTTTATTTGGTTTATGCTCTTGCTGCCCCTATGTCATTCTCTAGCACTCTGTAATGAAAAGTAACATTCTCAGGTTTCTAGGCTACCGATGTTTATACTGTCCTGACTGAGATTTATTATGTATTGTCAGAGTAGATTGGTAGTGATATAAAGGACCACCCCCCCACACACACACACAAGGACACTGTGATAAAAGGGCTTCCCAAAAAAACCTTCAAAATATTTCATCATTAGCACTCAAGTGATATTAGGATATTTCTTTGTATTAAAGCACAGAATCTTCCATAGTATGGAACACCTTGGCAGAAGTAATGATTCACTGATTAATCCATTTTCATTAAATAAGAACACAAGATGGATCTATTTTTCAGGCCACTGACCCTCCACTGGTCAGCAGAGGCCCTCAGAGCACATGATTTGATAATAAAAAAGTTTAGGTGGCCCACCACCTGTAGGGAAAGAAGACCTATGTAAGAAATGGGAACTCCGGGAAATAAAGGGAGATGAAAGGGAGATGTAGGTTGGGAAGGATGGAAAGAATAATTTGCCGGGAGAAACAAGGGTAAGCAAGTTATACACAGACTTCCTTTATAAAGTTAACCAGCCCTGAGCCTCCCTGGTGGTGCAAGGAGTTAACTACTGCACTATGAAGCAATCCCAGCCTCTGCAGCATGAGTTCGATCCCAGGCCGGCCAGGAAGCAAATCGCATGGTGAAGCAGACCTCTCCTGTCTTGCTCGCTGCTCCCCTCAGCAGTGTATTTCAGTCAGTCTGCCTGTTCTGTTCCCCAGTCTGTCTCTGGTGGATCCTCTCCCCAGCCCCGCATCTGTGGCCTGTACCCCAGCTCTTGTATGCATAAATAAATAAATCTTTAAAAAAATAAAATTAATCAGACCCTGTTGCCATAGTGCCATAAAGCTGTGGTTTATTCTCCTCAAGTACGTAATTCATTAAAAAGACTAGACATTTCAGAAATTGGTATAAGCTGGTTTCTGAATAGTTCCTTAAGAGCCCTACATACCTATTGTAAATATTGTACTATTTTAGGTGTTATTAGAGATGAGGGGGAGAAAGAAACTGACATGTTCTGAGCATGTACGATATGTTCATTTAATCCTTACAACCACCCTGTGAAAGAAGTAGTAATTGCCTCAGATTACAGATGAAAAAAATCAGCATCAAGCAGCCTGTGGGACTTACACAAACTGTGAAGTTTAAAACTTAACAATACTTGGTATCAAATGCAATGCTGAAAATGTCTATACATCTCTTATTTAAATATCCAAACAGTCCATGGAATAATAGTTTTTGTTTTGTTTTGTTTTGTGTGGGAGAACTGGGGTCTAGGCCAGAGGTACAGGGGCTGAGAGGATTCATCAGCGACATAGTGGGGAGCAGAACAGGAAGATCTACTGAAATACACTGCTGAGGAGAGCAGCAGATGAGAAAGGAGAGGTCTGCTGCTCCTATGAATTAGCTCCCTGGCCAGGGATTGAATTCCTGGTGTAGTGGCTGCCTAGTGCTGAGACTTAAGCCCTTGCACCACCAGGGAGGCCCCTTTACTCTATTTTTCTATGAACCCAAACCTGTTCCAAAGATAGTCTATTCATTTAAAAATGGCACAGGACAAAATTCAGTTAGGATTCCCTGGAAGTGTAAGATTTCAGACTTGAAGGTAAGACCTATGTTGTCTCTGATCTACCTTTCCCAGACCCATCTCCACCCAAAGAGCTATCTTTTACTTGCCAATACCAACTTTCAAGAAAAGGTACATATCCTCCACATCCTTTTCCCATCCTGGGAATTTGTTCCTACCAAAGGGTGAAAATGCGACTGTGAGAGGCGCCATGATATCAGTAAGGAGGATGTGTGGAAGTGTAACAAAAGTTTTATTTCAGATTATGTAGTCGAAAGGTATCTGTAGCATATTGTAGGACAGAAGCGAAGGATATGCATGTGAACTGGCATAATCAAACTTTTGATGATTTTCTAAAACTGAAATATAAGATACATATAAAACCTATGCAGGGCCTCTCTGGTGGTACAGGGGTTAAAGACAGCTCTATCAAGCTATCACCAGCTACTGCAACATGAGTTAGGTTCCCAGCCAGCCAGGGAAAAACTCACATGGTGCAGCAGACCTCTCCTGCCTTGCCTCCTGCTCCCCTCAGCAGTGTGTTTCAGTAGATCTGCCTTTTCTGCTCCCTACTCTCTCTGGTGAACCCTCTTACACACCACACCCCCGCCCTCATACCTCTGGCTTACACCCCAGTTCTTATATACATAAATAAATAAATCTTTAAAAAATATAAATAAAAATAAAACATATGCAGATATATATATATAGTTTGATGAATAATTGTAAAACAAGCAAGTAACCATCAACTATGTAAGTAAATGAAATATTTCCACCATTATGAAAGTTCCTATGTCCTCTCCCTGACCATAACTGTCTTCCTGTCCCCTAGAGGAGACCACTATTCTGATATTTTGATAATCACTTCTCACTTCCTTTGTTTTTAATAATTAGGAAATTTTAAAGCTTCAAGAGGCTTATCAATAATTTTGTCCCAGACGTATTTCAGATGCAGATTGCAGACTTTGATGTCAAAAGAAGTAATGCATTTCCCAAAGTCACACAAACTGGAGGCAGAAAACAGAAACTCACTCCTCTAACTTTCAATGCATTTTGATACAGATTATGAGTGCATTAGGGGCACTCAGTAGAGCAGGCAAAGTGTGTATTGGGATACTAGGTAGCAGTACTAATGCTGCATTTTACTCAGTGTTCACTGTCTCGCTTACAGTGAAGGTATGTATCCTATACTAGCTGTCATCAGCATCTTTATTATTATTATTATTCCTACCTTCATGAGAAATTGAGGAAATAAAGACTCAGAGATATTAAATAAGTTACCAAAAGTTGATTAGATGTGAAAAATCTGAATTCTAATTTAGCCTTTTGTTGGGAGCCTGACCTCTTGTGTACTTTCTTTACATTTAAAGCATTTAATTATTATTTCATTATTACAAAAGTAATGCATTCTTGTGGTTAAAAGTGTTGCATCAGTTGTGAATGTGTTTGTGTACAATAGCAAGAAATCTATGCAACTAGTACTGAGTAATGGAAGTTCACCTGACTCATTGAGGAGAAAACGTGGAAGGGGTAGGTGGTGGGAGAGGGCCTTTCATGGCAGTTCAATGCTTATGTTAGAGAGCCAGACTTCTGCCATTTTCCCACCCTAGCATCCTTAGCATATAGGTATTTGTCCTCAGGATTGTCATGTCAAGGTAACAAAATGTCAATATATCTCCAGGTAATACATCAACATTTTTGGTGGGGAGAGGAAGGAGGAAGGAAGCAGAAGAGGTTCCTTATGGGGGAAAAAAAAACAAACATGACAGCTTTCTAAGAAACTCTTAACTTCTTGTTTTGAATTGTATAACATGAGCACTTTAGCAGCAAGGGAACCTGGAGAAGTATTTTCAGAAAAACACACTGTTACTTTGAACAAAATCGAAATCCTGCTATTAAGCAAGAAGGCAGAGTGCATTTAGGATAGGCAAATACCATCTTCTTCTACAAACATGATAAAAGGTTACCAGGTAAAACAAAAGGTCTTTCTACTACTTCTGGTGATCATCTTCCTCCCATGCAGTGATTACAGTAGATTTTTTAAGGAAAGTTCAGAACAAGGCATGGAGATGGATAGAAGGAGGAAAATGTAAGAATTTTTTTTTTTTTTTGCTTGTGCAAAATAAATACAGTCAAAACTCAGCAAATAAACAGAGGGGCATATGATGTGAGTTGACAATGGACCTTAAAGGTTAGGCAGAGAAGTTTGGCTGCTGGACAAAAAGACTAAGAAAACCACTGTAGATTTTGAACAGAAGAGTGTTTCTATAACGAGAAAATACATATTTGTTTTCTTACCAAAATTCTTTTTTTCTTTTTAAAGATTATTTATGCATACAAGAGCTGGGGTACAGGCCAGAGGTGTAGGGGGTGAGAGGACTCACCAGAGACAGAGTAGGGAACAGAAAGGGCAGACTGACTGAAACACACTGCTGAGGGGAGCAGACAGGAGAGGTCTGCTGCGCCATGTGGGTAGCTCCCTGACCAGCCAGGATGGAACTGGTGCTGCAGTGGCTGGGGATTGCTTCATAGGTTGCATCTTAACCCCTTGCACCACCAGGGAGGCCCCATACCAAAATTCTTAATCTCTTTCCAAGTTGAGTCAATATAGTTATCAACACTTTGCTGCTTACCACCTCCAGAGCAACATGCCAGAGAATATGAATAGATCACTGGAGCATGAATCACCATTAATTAACAGTATTGTTCTTTTTAGGCATTTATAAAAGACAAAAGAACAATTACTGTTGAACTAGAAATCTGTGCAGATATGTATGAGTGGCTCTTGTTTTTTAAGCTGGTTCTGCACTGGTATCTTTTTAAAGGTCAAATGGTCATGATTTCAGCTTTTGAATGATCACTTAATTCCATTCAGGTGCATTGTAAAAATCATTTAGTAAAAAATTCTTACCATAGAAATGGCGCAGAGATTATCTACCTACCTATCTATATTAAATAGATTATTAAATTATCTATTATTATCTATATTAAACTATCTATATATTATATATGTTAATTATATTATCTATATTAAATAGATAGGTAGGAGAGAGATAAATAGGTAGGTAGATAGGTTTTTTTTTGTTAGAATTGGGACCATCAGCAGGGGTGAACTTGTTAGAGATGACCCGACAAAGAATTTACAGGACTTTTCTGAAATACTTTGAGATAGTGCTTAATGCTGTTGGGAGCTTTCATTACCAGAAGTCCAAACATTCTTTGAAAAGTCAGGAACTTGTTCTTTCTAATTTTTAAGCAATTTTCACTTTTTCCAGTGTTTTGATATTTAAGGAAGTAACTTTTCTGTGATTTTGCCTGTCCTTGTTTTCTCCGGTAATGACATAGCTTTGGTATATTGAAGTTTGGTACCATCCCAAGATATGACAAGTCTTAATTCATATACAGATTTTTTCCATAGTTTTTCTGTTTTTTTTTGCTTTTGGTTTTTGCAATAGAAGTCATGATGAAATTTTGCAATAGGAAGTCATGTGGAAGCTTTCTCTCCTGAAGTTTTTTATGCTTCCATATAATTTTGAAATGAAAGTTAATTTTCATTTATAAAAGAAACCTGTTTTTACCAGTTAAATTTTATATTGTTTACTATAAAGGATTAATTTTTTTCTCAAATATATTTATTTACCTTACTGATTTTATATTGATAAATTTTGATAGTAGTGGATTATACTAATAGCAATCAGATCATTTATATCCCACCAACTGATAATGCATGATAATTTGACAAAGGCTACACTGTATATTAATTTTGAGCTATTAATACAAAATAAATATAAAAATAATATAAATCTTATTTTAATGGAAATGTAATCTACTTAAGAAACATTTTTTGCTATTATAAAATTTAATAAAAGCCTTAGTAACAGCTATTTCTATTTTAAAATATTCATAAAGATATACTGGTAGACTTAGTAAAAACCATGCAATCTTCCTTAATAAAAATAAAACTAAAGGAAACAAACACCCCTCCCCCAAATTTATATAAAATATTTATATAAAATAAAAATTAGAGATTTCAGTGTGGAGCTCCATGGGAAATCACCATTGGAACAAAGAACTAGACTACATACCTAATTCTGTCCTCCAGATTTTTCTTTCCATGATATCTTTGATATCTATCACTAATTAATGCTTCTGCCACCAAAAATCTAGCCTCAGATGAGGTAAGAGGGGAGGACCCTTTCTAATCTTACTCAAATAGGTGTGCAACCCTTCCTTTAATATTAGGAAACAGAGCCAGAAATAAACATTCTAAAAAACTTTTCAGTAAACATTTAAGGATACGCAAATGAAACCTAAGTGGTTTGACCCAGAAAATACAGCTTTTTTTTTTCTCTAGGTTTGCAGGCCTATCAATTCTATGAAAGTCTAATTAGGTAAAGTAAATATCTCAGGAGCTTGACACAATATGACTATTTCCTGCTCTCCCAGGCTTTTCCCACTTTGTACTTTGTCCATTTGCATACATCTTTCAAGATTCCAAGGGCTCAGTATTGGCTACATCAAATAAAGGAGGGAAAATTTTGGAGACTTGCTCTGTGTGTTGGAGGCTGGAGAGGCAGTCATGAGCCATGGAATAGTTGTTATATAAATCACTAGAGACAAAGACAAGGGCTCCAAGGTTGTTCTCTACCCTGAAGGGAAATGAAGCCTGCAGGTTGGAAGTGACACCTATTCCATCCCATAGTGAGCTACCTTGCTCCATCAGCTTTCACACCTCAGAAACAAGCAGAGACATACTGCAGGGGAGGAGGAGGGAGAGGGATCAGAGGGAGGGGTGGAGGAAACCAGGAGACTGTGGTGATGGTGCACGGGTGCCTTGGGAAGGAAATGCTATGGGGACTCAATCTGAGGGGGTGGGGGCGAGCAAATATTGTTTTAAAAATATAAAAATTTTAAAAAATAATAATAAAATACAAAAATTAAAAAATATATAATTAAAAAAAAAAAACAACAAGCAGGTTCTCCTACTGAAATCTGTGGTCTGGACTGAACAGCTTCTAATGTCTTTTCCTCCTTTCTTCTATTTGCAATACTGTGATTAGCTCATTAAAAAGTTAAGCCATTTTTCAACAGACCTCTCCTGTCTCGCCCGCTGCTCCCCTCAGCAGTGTATTTCGTCAGTCTGCCTGTTCTGTTCCCCGCTATGGCTCTGGTGAATTCTCTCACCCTTCCGTGCTTCTGACCATACCCAGTGCTTGTATAAATAAATAAATAAATCTTTAAAAAAAAAAAAGTTAAGCCATTTTTTAATTTTTGCACTGTAATGTTATTTGTTGGCTATTCATATTTTGTCTGGCCATACTGTTCTTTCTGCTTGGGGGTAGAGGGGGAATGCTTAACCAGTGCTTGCCTCAAATAAAGTAAAATTTCCTTGTGCTCCTTCTGTTTTGGGTAGAAGAGAAGAAAAGTCCTGGAGGAGCTTCTAATCCACTTGGTGGTAGATCTTTTCATTTCATTCCCCTGGGTCTATAGGCATCTGTCTTAGCAAGATGATGTTAAATTTTCTGAAGTCTTGTTGAAACAGAAGAATGGGCCCCCTACTTAGTAGTGTGTTCTTTATTTTCTGCCTCCATTTTTCTTTCCTTTAGAAGCTTGAGGGGCACATATTGTTGGGCCGAAACAAAATTCTGAATGTGACAATTTTAAACAATTGGTTGAAGACATCTTTGGTCAAGCCATTGCTATTCTGAGTCTAATTTAGTCACTCAGTTTTAAAGTTAAAGAGAGCAACCTTTTCTGATAGGCTACTAAAATTGTAAAACACAAAAGTTTGGGAAAAGATAAGACATAATCATTCCTGAAGGTTCAGTTTGAATGCAAAATGAGATTGAATTAAGAAAAATAGTAAATGTAAATATACTGCATATGAATAGTTATCTTGAAAATATTAATGAATATCAGAAGCAAATAGTTACTGTATAACATTAAAAAGCAAAAAATAGTATTATACCAATATCAAATACTATCTAGATTAAAGAATATTCTGATTGTAGTTGACAGACCCAGACTTACTAAGGAAATATCCTGAAAGGACAAAAGAATGATACAACAGCACACATTCAGTTGACATGAATTTCCTCGTTTCAATACCTAACACCTTTACATCCCAACATCTAGTAGCTTCCTAGCAACTAGATGGGCAGTAATAATTAGTTAAGTAAACATTTACTGAAATTATACTTTTGCAGAAGATATTTGACCCTTGATTTTTAGAAGCTTCTCAATCACTGGGAATAACTGATAAATAAAAGATTATATTAGTGGGGTGGGGCTCTGTTGATGTAAATGCAGATACATATGAAGAGGCATCTAAAATCAGCCAGGGGAATTGGTAAAGGCCAATGGTGGTAACAAGCTCAAACTCTAGACTCAGAATGTCTGGGTTTAATTCCCTACTCCATACTTTAATTGTTGTGTAACCTTTTGCAAATTGATTCATCTCTCTAAACATCAGTTTCTTAATGTGTAGCATGAAGAACATAGAGGCACCTTTCCTAATGAGGTTTAAATGAGATCATGTATTAAAGCATTTGGCATAGTGCCTGTAAATTGTAAATGCTCAATTTATGTGACTGTTACTATTTACAGAAGAGATGATGCTTGAAATGAGTTTATGGAATGAGTAGGAGTTAGAGAATAGGGAAGTGGAAGAGAGCATTTCGGGGAGAGGAGAGGCAACGGCGTTGGATAGACAGAGAAATGAAAGAGCACACCAACTCTCAGTAACAGCAAGTGGTTTATACCTGCTCTAATTTACTTTCATTAAACCCAGCTTGTCTTCACAGCTGGCATATAAATAACATTAAAAGTTTGCTGCAAAGCTTTGTGATCCACTGGAGGAATTCCTTCAGATGTACCTTCCTCCCAAAACTCCTCACTGCTTGATTTGCCTGGTTCTTAAATTCAATGTGGCTTCCTAGTTTGGTTTCTGCTCTTAATCTAAGTCTCAGATTTGGATTGTTTACTGCAACCACAGTCATTCCTGGCCATTGGCCTAAGATTCTTCCTAGCCTAGCCTGCCACTGAACCTGCACTAATCAGACAGGGAGGATGACTACAGTCTTCTAGATAGCTCTGCCAATGCCAAATTATAATGAATGGTGTGTGATAAGCTCAGGAATCTGAACACTTTCCTAAAATCTATGGAGAAACACTAGAGAGGTTTAGCAGTTTCTAGTTCAGAGATAGGAAAACCATTGGGAGTATCTACTCAGGTAATGCCAGTGAGATCACATCTATTCTTAAAAAGTGACAGTGGGGATAAAGAAAAAACAATGAATATGGAAGACGTAATGGAGAGGGAATATCCTGGATTTGATGACTCTGATTATGGGAGGTAAGAGAGAGGAGTCTAGAATTACCACCATATTTCCGACTCAGGCCACTAGAAGGGTGGTGATGCCATTCACCAATAAAAAGAATACAGGATAAAAAATAAAATTTTAGGATAAAAATAATATGAAATTTTGTATATTTTGAGTTCAAAGTGTTTATGGGGCCAAGATGCCCATAAGCCTAGAATTCTGAGTTTCTTGAATATTCAGATTTTATAAGGAACACATGGAAAGAGATAGACTTTATGAAGATGATTCCTGTCTTCAAATTAGGTTTATATCTTGTATCATAAATGAATAATTTGTTGGTTTTAGAAATCATTGTTTGGTGTTTTAACTTTTCTAGTCCAAATTTCTAATTTTTGACAAGTTCATTATAGCTAACCTATTTGTCGAAGAGGTCATTAATCTATTTCCCATTTTTTCATTCACAGAAAAGTAAAAAGAGATTTAAAAAATTTTTTTTAAGTAAACTCACTTTTCTAATATTTTTCCACAGTGTCATATAATCTTTGGTTTGAGTCCAGTAAAAAAACTAAACCATATTATTTCAATTCTTTTGACAAGCATGAAAACATTTTAAATATTAAATTCAAATTCATTTTGATACACATTAAGTTTTGTCCACATAACACTTACATATAAAAGCTCATAGCATTATTAATAATGACAAAAAAGAATGAAATAAAATTATGGTATATCAATACAATGGAATATTACTCAGCCATAAAGAAATAAACAAATTACTGATAAACCACACAATCTAGGTGAATCTCAAACATATCCTGCAAAGGGAAAGAAGTCAGACCAAAACCAGAACTTTAAATATTGTATGTTTCCATGCATGTGACATTCTAGTAAAGGACAAAAAAAATACCTAAAACAAATCAAATTTTTCCTAGGAGGAGGGATGGAAGTGAGGTTGGGGGTGCAAGAAAATTAACTTCAGAGTCACAAGGGAATTTTTAATGCTCATAGAAATGTTCAATAATAATTGTGGATACAGGGCCTCCCCTGGTGGCGCAGTGGTTGAGCGCTGGCCTGCGAAGCTGCCCGCAGCCTTTGTAGCGCCATTTCGATCCCCGGTCTCCGGCGAGGGTCCCACATGGAGCGCAGACCTCTCCTGCTGCCCACTGCTCCCCTCAGCAGTGTATTTCCTCATTCTGCCTGTTCTGTTCCCCGCTCTGGCTCTGGTGAATTCTCTCACCCTCCCGCACTTCTGACTGTACCCAATGCTTGTATAAATAAATAAATCTTTAAAAATAATAATAATAATTGTGCATACATCAGCTTCATACCTTGTTAAATGTCTGCATGTATTTCTAGAATTTTTTAATTGTGCACTTAATGTGGGTAAATTTTATTCTATGGGAATCATACTTCAATGAAACTTTTTGAAAATGAAAATTGACTTATTTCTAACCCAAGATGGCATAATGCTGATTATAAATGTACTTTTCAAATGTCTTTGTTAGCTGGAAAAATTGGCTAGGAGTAGAAATTAAAAACCGCAGTTGGTACAGGGATAGATTCATTTCAAAATTCCATACTAATAAAGATGTTCTTGAAGATCAGTTCTCTTTGTAGCCTGAAGGCTACCAGTGTGAGAGACATCATAACTCCTTTTCTTGTATTCTACCTTCAAAACTTCTTACAAGTAGATAGATTCCCTATTTATTGCCTTATTTCTTTATGGAATTATAGTGTGTTAATATCTTCTGAGTAGATCCAATGGCCTCTGAAACCTTTTATGTGGCCAGATGTGAGGGAATAGAACAATCTCCACTGGTCTGTTTTTTTTTTTTTTTCTCCCTCATTCCAAACATTAAAAAAAAAAATCAAGATGCCCTTAAAATCCTTTTTTCCTCCAGTTTCTCTAAGAGAGTCCTTAACAAAGCCCACTAACACTCTTAAAGCTCTCCTGCTGCTAAAGGAAGTGCAACAGAGACTGTCGCCATAAGGATTGACTCCTGGCTGAGAGCTGAGTCTTTCTCAAGAGAAATCTGACAATTAAGTGCAGAAGTTGCCCCTGGATTGCACCAAAGATTATCCCAGCTGGAGTTCTGAGAAGGACTCTGGCAGAATATGGCCAAGGGGAAGTCCCTTTGTGGCACACAGATCTAAAACACCTTCATGCCCAATGGGGCTGATCACAGCCAGATAACAAGGAAACAAATACATTTTAGATTTATAGAACTTCACAAGGAGCTCTCCAAAGTTAAACTTTTTATATGTTAATTTTAGAGACATGTTATCAGTAATCAAAACTGTTGGAAATTTTAGACTAAAATATACTATAAAGTTTTTCATTTCATTTGCTTTCTATCCTTTAGTAGCCCATGCAGCACTTTTCCAGTTCAAGTAAGATTCTCTTCAGGCTAAGCTTTGAAAAATAGTCCTGTTCCAATAAAGGGGGTGGTTGGGTGAATGATCAGACTAGAAGGAGGTGGCTTGATATAATGGTTTAGATGGCAGATTCTGGAGTCACATTCTCTTGGTCTGTTTTTTTTTTTTTTTAAGATTTATTTATTTATTTATTTATACAAGCACTGGGTACAGTCAGAAGCACGGGAGGGTGAGAGAATTCACCAGAGCCAGAGCTGGGAGCAGAGCAGGCAGAAGGACCGAAGTACACTGCTGAGGGGAGCAGCGGGCGGCAGGAGAGGTCTGCGCGCCATGTGGGACCCTCCTCTGGTGGCCGGGGAGCAGCTGGGAATTGAACCGGCCCTACATAGGCTGCGGGCAGCTTCGCAACCCAGCGCTCAACCGCTGCGCCACCGGGGAGGCCCTCTCTTGGTCTGATTTAAATCCTAACTCTATAAGGTATATTATTTAGGGAAAATTATTTAATGTTTCCTTGTGGAGGATAATAATAGTTCCTATATATAGATTGTTAAAGTATTAAGTACAATAACATACATATAAAATTGAGGACAATATCTAACACATAGAAAATGCTTGTATTAAGAGTTGTTTCATCTGTGAGCTAGAAAACAAGATGACTATTTTCTTTCTCATGTAAACAATGATAGTGGAGGGCATTTAGTGGCCTCACAATCACTAAGGACTACAATCTCCTACTCTATCGCTCCATCTCCATGTCCTTGACTTGCCTTAAGTTTGTGCCTTACTTTCGCCAAGCAGCAGGATGAAGAGGGGATAAAAAGAATAAAGGGGCCAAGGAAACAAGCAAGATGTCTTTTAAAGAAGATTTCATAAAAATGGTCTGGTGAACACTTGTAAATATACCCATGAATACTTCCAAACACTTCACATTGAGTGAAGCTTATTAGTCCCAAGTCGCCATCTAACCTCAAGTGAGACCAGAAAAGGAAGTCTGAAAAGGTTGTTTTGTGGAAAGGGCCAACAAAAGTGGAGTAATTCTGTTACAGAGGAAAAGGAGACAATAACTAGTAATAGCTGTCAGAACTGCTCCATAAATGTTTGCTATTCCTATTACTTTGTTAACTAGATGGCTCCCAGATCAGTCCCCAGACCTGTTAGTTCTTCCTGACTCATGTGATTTCTTTTCCATGTGCCTCCGCACTTTAATGTGCCACTGAAATTTCATTTATAAAACTGTGCTCATTTAAAAATGTTCCCTCCCTTCTAATGCTCTGCTTAGAGTAAGTGTAAGAAGACTGTCCTTTTCTTATATTTGTATTATACTCATAATCTTGAGATATTAGTTTTTTTTTAATTTAATTTATTTTATTTTTTTATAGAGGCATGTTTTATTTATTTGTTTGTTTGTTTGTTTATACATGCACTGGGTACAGTCAGAAGTGCGGGAGGGTGAGAGAATTCACCAGAGCCAGAGCGGGGAGCAGAGCAGGCAGAAGGACCGAAGTACACTGCTGAGGGGAGCAGCGGGCGGCAGGAGAGGTCTGCGCGCCATATGGGACACTCCTCCGGTGGCCCGGGAGCAGCCGGGGATCGAACCGGCGCTGCAGAGGCCGCGGGCAGCTTCGCAACCGAGCGCTCAACCGCTGCGCCACCGGGGAGGCCCCGAGATATTAGTTTTTAATTTATTCTTTTATTCTTTTTCACCTAGTCTATTATGGACTGAATTGGGTCCTCCTCCGCATCTCCGCCACTGAAAATATTTAGAAATTCGGGCCTTCCTGGTGGCACAGGAGTTAAACTCTCAGCGCTACCAAGCTATCACCAGCCACTGCAGCTTGAGTTCGATCCCCAGCCAGGGAGCTAACTCACATGGCGCAGCAGACCTCTCTTGTCTTGCCCATGGCTCACTGCTCCCCTCAGCAGCGTATCTCAGTAGATCACCTGTTCTGCTCCCCATTCTGTCTCTGGTGAATCCTCTCACTCTCCTTCCCCCACCCCCATGTAATCTGGCTGATACCCCAGGTCTTGTATGCATAAATATATTAAATCTTAAAAAAAAAATTTAGAAATCCTAACTCATAATACCTCATAATGTCTATAACAAAGTGATAGGCTCTTTAAAGAGGTAATTTTATTAAAATGAGTTCCTTAGAATGGGCCCTAATCCAATAGCACCTCTGTCTTTATAAAAAGATAAGATTAAGGAAAATGCACTTATTTTTTTTACTATGGGAGAGAGGGGACACCCTCTTCCACCATGTGGAAGGCACTGGGAAAAGATGATCACCTAAAAATCAAAGCGAGAGACCTCAGAAGAAAGGAAACCTAACACCTCAATCTTGTGACAGTTGTGACAAAATTAATTTCTATTATTTAAGCCACCCAGTCTGAGGTGCTTTCTTGTGGTAGCTCTAGCAAAGACTGTGATCTTATTTGGTGTCATCAAAGTCCCAATAAGAAATAGTTGATATATGAGAAAGAGGGCAATTCAAAGGGTGTGTAAAGTACAATGGGCTTATTTAATAAGATGTAGGGGAACCAAAAATGATAGTGCATTAACCTAGGGAAGAGTGGAGCTGTTTCAACTTCTAAACCGAATGGGGAGAGGGGAAGGGCCTTTCAGAATCTTTATTACAGGGATACAGCTATCTCGAAGCAATATTGCAGAGAGGGAGGAGACCGGGTAATAAATACCTTGACCTCAGTCTCTTCCCTCCCTGTCTCCTACCTCCTGCCAGTACTGCCCACTGATGGAAACCACCTGGCAGCCAGCAAGCGTGGGAACATAATGTGGTCCATCCACGAAGGTCAGTCTTCCAGAAAGGAGGGTGAAGAAGAAAGTGAGTAAATTTGAAGAAACAAATGAGATTGACTTTCAGCTCTTTTGTATCTTCTCCATCACCTACTTTGCCTACTCCATCACCTCTGTGTGCCCATGAGTACTGCAACATATATAACAGGTCCTCAATAAATACCTGGGACTTGAGTATTTTCAAGTACTGTCAAATTTCCTTCATACTATATGTTTTTAGAATATGTTCTCTCAATATTTGTAGTTAGACATTTAATCCGGGTTTTAACTATACGTTGCCTCTAGGATTACTACTTTCCTCACAGTTTCGTGTTGGTCCATTCTCCACAAGTGAAAAAACAAGGCCAATCAACCCATGAACCCACAATATTTAAAAAGACCATAGTAACCATCTCAGTTGATTATACTTTCTGATTACGTTTGCTCCTTCTCATCCCTTTATATTGCTTCATTAAAATTTATATTAGATTAAGATTGTTTGTGGACATTTAAGCAAGTTCCTATCACTTTCTTTCCAAAACTGTTACAACTTCCAGCCTACCTTATCTGTTTGTGACAGGTAAGCATTCTATCTTTTGTAGTCTACAAGAAACTTTTAGGATATTTATTTTCCAATGATGGTTGGCAAGTGATACTCATCTAATATTTTGATTATACAACTAAGTTCACAAAAATATTCTTATAAGAACCAATCTTATATTGGATACTGTCTTAGTTTATTCTCAGTAGTGACAATACTTAGATAAAGCTCCATTTCAGATCACTTATTTATATATCATTCAGTTCTGCTATCTCTGTACTTGGTTTTCTAGAAGCTGATATGTTTTCTGACTTTTTTGGAAACACAGTGCTTTGTAGTACATTGTTAGGTCAGTGAATCAATGCTGACTTGAAAAAGACATGGTTATTTTATGCAATTTTACTTTTTATTTGATATCAGGAAAAATTTAATCTTAAAAAAATACTCATTTTCAAAAATAGGCATGTTTAACCCTGTGAAAAATACCTTGTCAAGAGACTTTTATACATCTTTTTAAATTATTCACATTAACATTTCTTCCTTTCATCAATCTTCAACACAAATTAGTGTTCTTTAAGGGTTATTTCTTCTGGGTGAAAAATGATATCACATTTAACAAGTCTGCAATTATTGTGTCACACATTTGAAGGTACAAATAAGGTATCTCTGTAATGTAAATCCTATTGTCTTTGTTTTTTCATAATGTGCAATTTTATAATGAGGCAGAGATTGTAATGCCAAATTAGAGTACTAAGTTCAAGTGTCCTTAAGTCATTATCTTGGAAAAGAATTTTTCTATTATTTGTATTAGTTTTTCTGATCTTTATGAAACTAATATCCAAAGTTCACTGTAATTTTGTTATTTCATGGATTTCTATATTTTTCTGGGTAACATGTCCCTCCTCTCCCAGAGGAAAAAGGGAAAACAAACTAAGAGACAAATTGTTTAAGATTCACTTTTCCTACTATATCACAGGGCTTTTATTCACAAGCACTATATTCTGAACTTATGTTCCTCAGGGTTCTCTGAAAATGGCTGGGATCTGAAAAAAAGTTAACTTCAAAATATGAAAAGAAAGCTGCAAATAAAAATGAACAATTTGATGTCTTACCAAAGTTAACCATTTTGTCATTTGTAAATTCAGTTCTTAGTTGTGTATATTTCATGTGGTGTGTGGGTGTAATGTTTCATGTAGGATGAGAGGTCTCCAAAAACAAATTCTAATTAATGCATTGACATTAAGCCAGAGCATGAAAGTCTTAAAATGACCTTACTCATTTATGGTAAAAAAGTACTAGGTAAAATTTCCGTGTTTAAAGACAAGTGTTTTAAACATTCCACTATACATGTATATATTTGTGTTCCCTGTCCCTCAAGTGTTAAGCAAAATAAAACAAAAATTTGGGGAAAATATTCCATGTACCTAAATTCCCTTTTTTTCAAAATGTCAAAAAAGTTATCAGAAGAGACAAATTCATGTAATTTAAATCAGTGACCTTTATTTTTTCACTTAGTAGCTGGGGTAAGTTGGTAAAAATATATTATAAAAGTGAACAAATTAAGACATATGTTTGAACAGAACAGTTGACTCAATTATTCAAAAAAAAATTAAACGTAAGCTTTACAATATATTGTAATGTTGGTAGGGGGAGGGTGAGTGGTATGATGTTCCAGTGGGAAGATACTTGTAGTTTACTTGAAGTAGAAATAATGGCCCTACAGGAACTTGGGAGTTTTCTTTCCAGACTAAACTTTACATTAAAGGGGGGAAATAAAGGGCAAAGGGAAAGATACAGCCAACTTAAGTAGAATTTGTCAGACTGTGGATCAAATAAAATCACATTTTTGATAATTAAATAAAACAGACATTTCAGTATATATTAACATTGTTGATTATAAAAATTAATCTAAGCACAGTTCATGTTGTCTTATAAAAATCTACATGGCGGTCACAATGTTTTCAAAACCAAAGTATACTTTGGGTAGGGGTGTATACAGTTAGCAGCACTCCAGAGAATGGAAAGTTGTATGCAGTTTTGAACTATGTTGGACTCTATCACATTCTATCATTACTGATAATGTAGCCACAGAATTTTAGATCTAGCAAAAGGCCGTTAGTGGTCCAGTGGTCTAATTCCCCAGTGGGTCTGCATATCATAAGTATTCAATAAATGTTGAGATGAAGTCATTCATTTTAATACAAAAACTAGGACTCTAGGTCTCTCAATTGGAGAAAATTGGACATTAAATGAAAATTTTTAAGTTTTGATTTCTGTTTTATAAAAGAATTCACCATTTCTGTGGTAAGCTGCCACAGACCAATACATTCATTTTCAAATCTCTTACATATATAATTTTCCAGAAGTAAACCTATCACATAATAGTATTTTATCTTTTTTATGGTAACTTTTCCTTTACAAGCATTAATTTTAACTTACTAGTTCTTGAATAGGCAATAGATATTTATGGTAGGAAGTAACAGATATTTAAAAGGAAATTTACCCTGAAGAGTTTAACAAAGTAATGTATTATAAAAGTATATAATCCATGCATAAATAATCAGGGCTTCTTGTTTTTCAAGTCATTTGGATACAAATGTGTTAATAGATGTTTCTGCAAATCACCACAAGCTAAAATAAAAATCCAAGTTCAAAAGACATACATTTAAAGGCACAGACACTGAGTTTGAGCATTTTATAGACAGGAATTATGCCTGGCCCACTTTACTCAACAAATAATTACTGCAGAGACAATTTATCGACTTGTCAAGGAGTGTAAGATTTTTTTTTTTTCGGTTAGGTGCCTTTTCTTATTGAGCCCAGTTGTACTGCACTGTAACAGGTGATAAATGTTAGACACTGCTGGGTCTTTTCTGTGACTTCTTATCAATTTATTTCTGAAGTTAAGTACACCATATGTGAAGCACAACTGTGCAGCTTGAAAATGGCCAAAAAAGGATATCCTATCAGAATTGACTACAAGCAATGGGATTTCTGAACCCTTTCATAAGTAATTATAACTGTAAACAATACATATATGTGTCATCCAGCATGTTGCTGAAACTGTAGCTTGAATTGCTAACTTTTAGTTTATTTTGATTTGGTATGGCGTTAACACTGAACATTTCATATTATATTAACCTACTGTGGTTAGAAGTCCTATCATCAATTATGCTACAACAGGGGAAAGTATTCTAAGTCCTAATTTTTAAAGGACTCATTTAAGGAAATTTATTTCTAACTCAGGGAAGGCCAAATAAGGAAGTAGGTTTAAAAAAAAAAAAAGTCTAAGCAGCTTAAAACTGATGCTACAATGTCCTGGCACAAAGGTCATACACTTTTTCTAAAGGATAGTTACTCAAAGTACCTATTTATACTCTTGAGGCAGTTTTTGCACAAGCTTCATTATGTGGTTTCCTTGCCTGCAGATTAAAAGAAGTCAATTAAAAGGGAGGGGAGGATAATGGAACTATGTTCACTGACAGCAGTAAGAAGCAACAGCTGACAGGGAAGGGACAGGCAAACTATAACAGACAATGGAACTAAAAAAGCAAAGCTATTCAGAGCTGTGCAGTGTGAGCAAACAGCTCCACACAGCATTACAGGAATAGAGGACTTTATCTGTAAATGTGATAAAATGAATATTCACAATGACTACCAGTTTTCATACAGCTGGAATGCATATCTTATTTCCCATGTATATGTCAAAATTATCCTAGAGCTGAAGAATTTAACTGCTGTTGGTCACATTGTCATTTGTCTCAAACTAGATAGGCCTACTACCACCTCGGGTCATGAAATCCTCCGGCTTCAGCACTGTCTCGCACTGTTACATTGTAACACATGATAATAACCTCCATAACTCACTAACAAGACTACCCAAGGCAACATCACCCTCTTAAATCTATTGAGTTGGTTCCCCAAATACCCTTGATAGACACAGAGCTGCTAAATTAAAGCAATCTTGTAAGACTCTGTGCCTGTTTTCCCTACGATGGAGTGACAATTTGAACCTAGTAGTGACCAGAGGATTAAATGAGATAATGTAAAGAAGCATGCAGTTGTCTGGGACTGCGTTAAATGTTACGGACCAGTCCCGGACATCCTTTTCCCCCTAACATTAAGGAGAGTGGAAACGGGGCGCTATTATTATTTTAGCACGGGTAACTCACGTCGGCCCAAATCCCTAATTTTGCAGGTGCAAAACTAAACCTCCAGAGAACTGATTTCCTAAGGCTCTACTTTTAATGTCATTGTCTCCGATAAGCAGCTTAGCCGTGTGGGAGGTTTGGGCGGCACGAGGCATGTGCTGCAGGACTCCTGGCTGCAGAGTGTGTTTGAGCCGTGAGGTATCGTGGCTGCGCGATTCCAGCGGGGGTTCGAGAAGCCAGAGGTGTGCTAACATCCCTCAGAAGGAAGCCATTCGCCTCTCCACACGGCCGCTAACAGCACGAGCCTCAGCGACGGCAGGTGGTCTAGGAACCCGGGCGAGGGCGAGGCCAGTTCCAGGATGGGGGCTGAGCGCAAACGCTGGCTCGGTCAACTTTAAAGAGGGACCGGCACGTAAGGGTGGAAGACAACGGGGCAGAGTAGAAACTGACGGGGCGCTCTCGCCCGCAATGTGAGTTACCCCACCCCTCAACGCCTTTCACGGAGGGGGAGCGCCCCGCGTTTTCGCAAGCCCCCGGGAGAGCACCTCTCGCCCTGCACCGGCACTAACTCCCCACCCAGGAGTTAGGTAGGGAGTGAGGACTTCGCCTCGTCGCTCCGCAGCGAGGACCCGACGACCGCGGTCCGTCACCTCCGCGCGCCAAGCCGCCGCCAGAGCGCGGGAGGCCGGCGCGCTGCCCACTCGCGTCCAGATTCCCCATCTCTTAAGATGGCGGCGGAGGCTGCTCGCTCACGCCCCGCCGCCCGCGCTCCCGGGAGTCGTAGCCTCAGGAGGCGGGAGCGGGCCAGAGCGCGGGGAGCAGCAGGGTGAAAGTGGCTCGGACACTCCAGTCCGGCGCGGGCCCGGGAGCCCTGAAGAACCCGGGCGCGCGATAAACTCGGAGGCGGTTGCACCTGGGAACACCGGCGGCGCCTCAGAAATGGGGAGGAGGGAAAAAAAAAAAAAAAAACGGGAAAAAGAGGAGGAAAAAAAAAGCGGCACATCCGGGACCCTTCCCCCGTCCCGCCCCGGAAGTGACGTTGCGGGCTGGGCCGGCGTCAGGCCGCTCTCGACTGCGCGTTCTGTCCACGTCGCCGCGAGTGTCCCCACAAACTCCCTGAATTCCCCCTCAGCACCCCTTTCCCCGGGGTTACCCGTTCCTCTGCCGCGGCTCTGGGGTTTCTTTGCACAAAACTGGCTGCAGAGACCGGCCGTTTTCGTTTCCTCACAGACAGGACCCCGCCTGCCCTGCCACGCCCCCCCCCCGGCCCCGCGAGCCCCTCTCGCTTCGCCGGCAAGCGTCGCAGCGTCCCTCCGAGACGACGCTCGGGGCGACCTCAGCCTCCGCCAAACCTTCAGACCCGCTCTGGGGACCCCGGACGACAACCCCCCCCCCCCCTCCGCCCCGCTTTCCTCAGAGCCCCGGCCTCGCGCCGCCCCGCTTCGGGGCTGTCACTCAAGGTGCTAGGCCGCCCCTTCCGGCGGCCGGCCGGGCCCGCCTCCTCCCCTCTTCCCTCCCCCACCCCTCCCCGTGCGAGTGTCTCCCTCTCCCTCTCGCTCCCTCTCTCTCTCCCTCTCTCTCTCTTTTGTGAGTTATAGCAACCGTTGCCTTGTGAATCAAGCGCCATAGTCACCGTAGTCCTGGCGACTGTTACCCATCAACAACAACTACTCCTCTCCTCCTCCTCCTCCTCTTCCTCCTCCTCCTCCTCCCCACCACCACCATCTCCATCACCCACCAACAACACCACAATAATCCACAGCCAAGGTGAATATTCTTCGGTCTCTACATGTGTGTGGGAGCGTGTGGATGCGTGTGAACGCGTGTGTCCGTGCGTGTGTGTCCGTGTGTGCGAGCCGAGTGTGGCTGTGTGGGGGTCTCACTCCTGACACCGGGGGGCTGCCGCCGCCGCGGCGCCGCTGCAGCGGGGCTCGGTCCCCCGGGCTTGTTTACAATGGACCGTGCGCGCCGCGGCGGGGTCGGGGGTGTGGGCTCCCGGGCTCCGCGCCGCCCGCCCGCCCGCCCGCCAGCCCGCCGGCCCCGGCCCTCGGCGGCCGCGCTTCAGGGATGGAGCGGGAGCTCGGGGGGCTGCGAGCCGAGCGGGAGAGGGAGCCACAGTTCCCCAAGGCGGATGGTGGAGCTCTCCTCCCTTAGGGCTGGGGTGAGGACGAGGGTCAGGTGAAGAGAGAAGGGTTTTTTCCTTTCTTTCCTGAATTTTCTTCTTTTCCCCCCCAAGCTGCTCGTTTCCTGCTTCTTTCAAACCCGAACTAGACGACAAGGTGCAGGGGGGTGAGATCCAAGAGGGGGTGTTTTGTTGTTGTTGTTGTTGTTCACTTGTGGGCCTTGTTGTGGGTTTTGTTATTTTTAATCCTCCTACAACGGTGAACTTTTCCCACCGCCTGGTCGCTTCATTTTTGCCCCTCTCTGCCTTGTGCTCAATGGGCTGCTCTTCTGTTACCATCATCAGCTGCACGGTTTTCTTTTTCTTTTAAAAACTGTGTTTTCTTTGTGCTGCAAACAATCTTAATATCCATTCAGCACTCTTCCTTCCCCCCTTTTCTCCCCCCCCACACACCCCTTGCACACATATTGAAATGGGGCCTCTTCGCTGGACTCTTCTGCAATGGGAAAGAGATTTTTTTTTTTTTAAGTCAGTTTCTCTCTCTCTCTCTCTCTTTCTCGTGTGTGTGTGTGTGTGTGTGTGTGTGTGTGATTTTTCAACGGGATGCAGGGCATCTGTGATACTTGGGTTAGTAGTTATTGACAGTGCTTTATCCTTCTTGTGGAGCTGAAGGGGTAGTAGTGAGATTCCATTTCACTTTGCTGAACCTCCTACCCCACAGTGGAGTGTGAACAGTTTTCACTGTGGTTATGAGACTTTGTGATAAACAGGGAAAGGACTTAAGGAAGCTTTGTGAGAACTCAGTTCGCAATGTTACTGGTGGTAGTTATGATACTTTAAAGAGTTTTTTCATCTCTCTTCGTTTTCCTTTGAGAGTTGAAATTGAAGTCAAGTTGTTCATAAAGAATGTATGAAGCTTCTCAACTTGAAACGTGTGTATATTTCACTTTCTCTGTGGTTATTAAGTTTTAGGCATGTGTGTACTTAACATAGTCTTTTTATTTGCTTTGCTTTTTTTTGGACAGTGACTTAAGCCAGCTGAAGACAGAAAACTTTTTCCTTTCTTTTCAAAATCTATTCTTCTCTAGATTTGAATACTTCTCAGTTCTCAAGTTATAGGATTCTTGGATAGAAGTAACCCAATTTTTCAGATCCTGTAAATCTGCAGAGGTAACCCACTTTTGCAGCGCCTATAAATTTTTCCAGTTTAATGTTTAATAAATTATCAGTAAGGAGTTTTCAATAGTGAATGTGTGCTAAAACAAAATATAATGCACTCTTTGCACATATCGAAGTTTCCAGTTTGCATTTTTTAAATACTTATTTAAACAGTCTTCTCTAACAGCAAACATGTATTGATATTGATTTACCTGACAGAGCAGCCTGTGAATAATGTGACAGTATTAACTATTCTTGAGGTTGTCAGTGAGCAAGTTGGGTAATTATAGTGTTATTAAGGCTAATGTTTTGTAAAATAAGAATTGGAGGTTAAAAAAACTTTTCCTCTTTCAATTTATTTCCTTTTGATTGCTATTTTTAAATGATGATGATATTTTTGTTCTGAAAGAAGTCTTTCTCAGGACATTCAGGTTTTTTAATATTTATTCACCCCTTCCCCAACCTAGGTTCCATGCAAATCTCTAATACTAACTTGTATTTTTTTTTCTGTTCAGATGAGTGTCAAATGCCTGAACACTTTTGGATGGTGAAGTTCCTGGGTCCTTTAAATGCTCTCTAAGTTAATAAGAGTTGTGCTGTCTTGAGACAGTATGAGACCTTTTGCAATTTACATATTAGGTTTTCAATCGAATAGACCGTATAATTTTATAGTTTAATATCTTTATTTGCAGTGTCCAAAAACTTTTGAGGCATTTCACTCATTATAAATATCTCAGGTTTTCTATGATTTAGATTTTCATTCACAGGTTGATTTGTGATCAGAACTTAAATTGAATTTTATTATTCATTTTTAAAAGCACACATATAGTGCTTTTGTATAGACTTTATATAAAAATTGCTGTTAGAGATTTTCTGCTCTCAACTATTGTCAGCATTGTTCATTTAGATTGAGTAAATAACAACCAGGAATGTTAATAAATGGATAAGTTTAAAGATTGAAAACAAGGATAAATACTTAGCAGTTTATTCTTTCTGTGTGTGCGTGTGTGTGTGTGTGTGTGTGTGTGTGTTTGCTAGGAAGGACTGTATTATGTATTGGTGTTCTCAGTTTACAGATTAGTAGGAATCTATGAAAGCATCCTCTCTTGAAAACTAAAACAGTTAAATCAGAGTCATTTGTAATTTGTTTTGAGTAGCTGAATATCTGATTTATTGTATGTCATAATGCCTATCTCAATCTTTTGGATTATTTTTGTGTTTGAATTGCATTAAATGGTATAGGTGTATATATACATCTGGTGCACTTAAATGTATATAGTAAACTAAATGCATTGCTAAAATTGCATCATTCTGGAATGTTTTCATTTTATGGGGTACTTATGCCTACTTTTAAAAAGTGTATTTCTCTAGTATTTCTCTTAAATAGTCTTATACTTGACTTAGATAAGTAAAAATGGCTTATGGTTTATAAGTTTATTTACTTTCACAGCTAATGATTTTTTTCAGGCTAACCAAATTTAAAGTAACTTTTTTATCATTAAAAAGTAGCAGTTGAAAATGAATGAATGAATGTAAGCCAAGATAGAGTCAGTGTATCACCTAAATGATTATATGTGTTACTTTTTGGTAACATGTTTCATAATTCTTGAGAAAGTTGATGTATGTACTTCGAAACTTCCAAGTGAGGAAATCAGTAGGTGGAATATTTGATTTTACTTTTTAGATTTTAAAGTGTGTGTGTGTGTGTGTGTCTGTGTGTGTGTGTGTTTTTAAAAGGATTCAGTTAGCATCAAATGTAGCATCAGGAAAGAAAGACTTTGCTGAACAATCTTAGGAATGTTACTTTGTTCTTGGTATCTAAAGTGAGGATGTGTTGAAAGAAATTTGAATACCAAAGAAGTAAACTTTTAAATTATGGAGAATCTTCAAAAAAGTAAATCTTTACATTTTGAAGAGCCTGTCATTTATTGTGTTTCATATTGTTTTTTAGAATGAAAGAATTCCCCACTTACAGTTACGTTCACATTAAATAGTTTCCCTAATGGAATCATTTGTTTTTAACTCATTGGTATATAGCAAAAGAAATATAAAGTGGCCATCACAAAATGAATTTTAAATTCCTCTCTGTTCACAGGTGCATAGTGTTCCCATATTTTGGAAATCCAAGATTAAATGGATTTGACTAAATCTGGCTTTTTAGGGACAGATGGCTGCTTTAAACAGGTGTCACTTTCATTTCTATCCCATTGTGTTGGGACTTCCAGTGGTTCACAATAGGGCTGTGTAAAGCAGGTGGCATCCTTTGCTTTTGTCCTTTGTAAAATATATTTTTGGTGTTAATTATTTTCCTAGGAAGAAGGAATTAATGTAAAAGTTTTGAACTCTTCAAGATTTATAACTTAACATTTCTGAATATCATTCTATTTTCAAGCTGGATAAGTTGCACAAAATACTTAAAAATTTTTTTAAAAGCAATGGTAAAGTCCCTTTTAGTCCAGAGAAAGTACTCACTTTACACAATCAATCAAATTTTTCTGAATTAAAAAAATAAGCAGATTTAAATTTATATTGTGAAATTTGGTTATACATGAAAGGATAACTTTCGCCATTCCATATTAAATATTTTGGACATCATTATTTTAATTGATTAATTTTGGAAATTGGTGTTTTGTTAGTTACTTAAAATATTTTCAAAGAAAAACATTTTTCCGACCTTCTGCAATTGTTGCTATATAGACAGTTTTTGGTGCTCTTTTTAACTGAAAACCATTTTTAAGCAGTGTTGTTTAAAAATATGTACGGGAGTAAATAAAACAGTATCAACCTACTGATTTCTAAGGTTCATTTTTACTCTGATTCTGTTCTTTTTGTTGTTGTTGAAATTTTATACATCCTATAACAGATGCACCAGAGGGTGCTGTGCTGTTTGCAACATGAGATTATTATCACTAAGAATGTGAACTTATTAGAACTTTACTATTTGAAGAAAACAATTAATTATATATCCATCCAGCAGATAATAGTCTTGTTTCTATGGTGTTTAAATCTAATAAATTCTTAATTGGCAGTTTTATATCAAAGTCTGTCTCTATACTAATACTTATTAGCAGAACATAAAGCAGTATCAAGATTGATATCTTTGGCTAGTGTGTGAATGTCAACATTTGTCCTGTAGGCATGTACATTAATCACCTTATGCAGATAATTTCAGTCTATTTCAAAAATATAGTTTATCTTGAGAATCTTAGTATTCTAGCAGAATGACTTTCTACTCTGAATTTGGTTGTGTGTACAATATTTTGTACATTTTTATAACATTTTTATATGACATAGTGATGTGCTTTTTTATAGTAGAATCTTTTTTTGAAAAAGCTACCTCAAAAGAATAAATGGTAATAATAGTTTAAGTCAGCAATGATACTCTTAAAAATTGTCTGGAGAAGTCACTCCTCAATGCTGTTGTACTAGTCTGGTTTGAATATTTAATTTGACTGTATTAATATGCACAGGTTTAGATTTTCTGTCTCACTCTATGACATTTCTAAACAGGTTGTTCATATATTATTTTCTATATCTGAAGATTTGTTGAGTAAGAACTTTTTAGACAAACTGTTGAGTTCAGTCTTTTGGGCTTCTGCTTGACTCATTGACTTTCTTTCCACAGCAGTGTATGCTCTAAATGACAAAATATTGAAACTGTGGTTGTCAGTGTCTTTCTCAAGTAAACTTAGAAAGATATAGTTACATAATGCAAACTTTTTCCCCAGGATTTTTCTATACTAATATTCTACATTTAATTGTAGTTAGCAAAATGTGATTTTTTTTTTCAAAAGCAAATTTAGGCATAGTATTTCAGATGTTGGAATATTGCAAAGAATCCTAAACATCAGTAAGAATAACAATATCCTTAAATACTGTTGTTAAAAATAGGGATTTTTCTTCAAAAATGCAGTCTTGCAGCTTAAATTTTTTAAGTATATTGTATGACAAGTTTCATTATTTCAATATCTTCAATATTTGAACTTTCATATTTCATATCAAAGTGCAAGATGTACCTTAGAAAAACAAATCAGTTAATAAATTGAAATATATTTAGAATATCAAATAGGTACATGGTTTGCTTTTAAAATAGATTGATGGGTAGTATATTGGTTAAGGATGCAAGCTTTGGGGTTTGATTTCAGAAAAATCTTAGTAGATATAGGCTTTTGAACAAATTATTTGCCTTCACTTAGCCTCAGTTTTCTCATCTCAAAAATAGGATCAATCATATCTACCATGTAGGGTTACATAATGATTAAATCTAATATACCTTGTTCAGTATTTCACATAGAATTCATGCTCAATATTTGTTGGATCTTATTACCAGGTAATGCGAAGAAGATACCCATTCTAATCTTTTTGCCATTTAAGAATCCTTTTTATATGGTTCTGACCATCTCCTTTCCAGTGGGCCTTGGATTTTAAAAGGATTTTGCCCATTCATCTACATTCATTAAATGTTATTCCCCCCTCACCCACCCATAAACATAAGTCAAAGACACCAAACTGTTAACTACAGGTTTGGATTACCACTTGATAAACAGTTTTGTTATTGCACTGAATTAATAGGAGGCTAACCCAAGTTATATTTTGGTTTTACTCCATAGTCTTATTGTAGTGGATTCCTTTTTCTACAACTTGGATAACACTCTTGATCCAGGGATCTAAGAATGAGAATGAAGTAACATTTCATAAACTCATACTTCCCCATTGTCCAATTTCTGTTTTCCTTTCTATATATTTTATTATGCTTGAAAAAATTTTAGCCCTATTTATAAACTTTATATAAAATGCAGTCATTAATATAAAATGACAAATATAATCTAGTCAGATGTATAAATATGGGTTTATCAAAAAATTATTCCACCATTTTATAATGTGCTACTTTGAATTGTTATTTTACTAAGGGTAGTATAATGCATGTGGTCACCATTTGTATACTTAACAGCAGTAAGTAACTTTTGAAATAATTTACTATCCCAAATCTTGAAGTGTCAGGTAACCTTGGAATGTTATCCTGGGTAACATATAATAGGTAATTGCAGAGGAAAATTGTCACCCTGGGCTCCCGTTCTTTGGGTGTTAAAGATGTTTAAGGAAACATTCTAATTGCTGCTATACCTAAAGTTGCTGTTAGTAATTTGCTATGTTCCTATTTTTCTAAGCATTTTGATTAGGAATGAAATGTTCTCATTCTTGAGTTATCTAAATAGTTTCAGTCTTTCTCAGACTGGAAATGTGATTTAAACATTTCATTTGAAAATTTACCTGATATTCTGTCCTTTTTTGCTGACACATTGTATAGGCTTTTTGCCTGCCTCCCTTACCTAACTTGCCCCTATTCTCCCCACTCCTATTAAGTGTTTAATTAGATGATTCCCTTTATGTTGTTTTTATAGATAATTAGACCCAATATGAAGAGTAGCCTGACTCCCCATTCCACCATCTCTCCTCTGCTGCTTTTTACCAGTGAATTTTACATACTTCTAAAGGAACTTTTGGAAAAGGCATAGAAACATGACTTAGGTGATAAGCTTATATATTATTCTTACTGGTATAATTTTTGTACAATTTCTGTCCATCTGACTGCATTCCTGAACAAATGCATATCCTTGTCCCACTAATGACCTGAACATGTGACCTGAACATGTTTTTCCTCTAAAAGTTTCCCTTCCTAGTCCTGGCTGTGTACTGGCCTCTGGCTAAGCATTTTTAAAGTAAAATCTCTAGTCATAAATATTGTATTTACACTTTCACATATGTTTGCCCATTGCTGACTCTCTTCTCCAGGACTCTCCTTTCTTACTGCTTACATTAGAAGCTGTAATACCCCGTTAGTACTGCTTGCCTTTGCTTTACCGTGCCTGATCAGGACTACTGTAGGTTCCTGGTATATCCCATTTTAGGCACAAAGGGATAAGGAATAATAAGAGCTAAGCCTAGGAAAACTAAGAATGAGGCAGATGGACTTCAAATAAAAGTATATTGGTTGGTGAAAGGAAGCCTATATTGAGAGGCGATGTAGAAAGGACTAGAGGGTGACTAGGCTTAGAAATGAAGGTCTTGAAAAGTGCCAGCCAAAGGAGGGTGAAGAGGAGAAAATCTAGGTTTTGTACTGCTACTAGTCTGCCAGACTCAAATTTTAGGCTAGCCACTTAAACCCTCTTCGTCTCAGGTGCTCCATCTGTAAATGAAACAGTAAGGCTGTGTGACCCCTAAGGTCCTTTCCACTCTAATAGTCTGTGATTTCATGGCAAGACTGTTAGTGGTAAAAGGGAAACATGCCAATAATATGCAATTAGGAATTGGTGTTTCCTTTTATCAGAGGGCTTGAAGGCTAGCATTTTGCTTGCCTATTGTTTCATTTGATAAGGACAACAAAGTAAGAAAAGCCAGAGCTAGTGTCTAGCAAAGTGGTCAAATTCAGAAGGTTCCACCATTTCAGTTGCCCTTGTAGGGAACTGTGGCCAAGTCCCCTGATTTCCTCACCCACATCGGAATTAACTGAGTCTCACAGCTTGAGCTTCTGCTGAGCCAGCTCCTCTAAGTCTTTGTGCCAGACAAGTCTGTCAGTTAGAGATCCTGCCTGTTGCTCACCAATGAGATGTTTAAAAGAGGACATAATTTCCTAAGTAGGTGCGTGGATAGGCAATTTGACAGAGAGGAAGGCAGTGGGAGACAGGGAGGGAGAGAGGGAATGATGTGAACTTTATCTAAAAGCAAAAATTAGGGCTCTGTTTACCTTATTTTTAAACATTTCTTCTCCAGTTATTAAAATCTTGCTTTTTCCTTCCCTTCATGCAATTCAGCAGCTTTTAAAAATTGTTAAAATCCTGTCAAAAGAGCCTGGACAAGTTCTGAGGGCTTTTAGAGTACTCTGGGAAGCTTTGTCATCATCCCACTAGTATTCCTAATATTCCTTTGGTCATATTTACTGCTGTTGTTACTACTTGGATAGGCATTCTTTTTATTTAGGTTTGATTACAGAAAAAAATGTGTCCTTCAGTCAAGAAAATTTCATAAATTTTTGTTTTAATTTTAATTTGTCACATAGAGTTATCAAAATTCTAAAACACTGTAGGTTATGGAGGACAAATTTTTTTGTTCCAGATAAGTCTTATATTCTGATATATACATCCCTTCTCCTACCAGCCTAATAGCGTATGAAAGATTAATAACTTACAGTTTTGCTGTTTCCATTCCTAAATGTCATTGCACATTCTGTCCATCCAGTTTACTTTTGTGGCCTGATAAGTTTTGGTGAGGCTAAGTGTTGGGATTGGATTGAGAACATGGGATGGGGAGAGATGAAGTGACACAGGTGCTCCAGTATTTCTGCCATTTCTCTTTTCTCTTGCAGTGTTGGTCAGAGTACACATGCTTCTTTCAATGATAGACATTTTATTGCTTTTGCCAGTGATTTCTCCTAAACTCTGACTGTATCCGTCCCTTAGTATATTACTTGTTGTTCAGTAATATCCTTCTCTTCTAAGAATACTATGTTGTGATTTAGTCATGTGCATATTTGGAAAGATAGGGATAAATAAAAGGAGTAATGAGACAATCTAGTTCATATGTCAGATGACAGAAATGATGTTTGAAATCCACCTTTTTTACATTTTGCTTTGAGTAAATTGCTTTGTGTCCATATTTTTTGCAATAGAACCTAAGTTTTCCTCTGTTCCTATTAGGCATTTTAAAGGCCAGCGTATACTCTGTTACATCAACCTTTTACTGATTGGCATATGATTATTTCTGATGACAATCTTGAAGAGTTTTAATGAAGTGTCATCTTAAGGGTCATTAATAAAAAACATGAAAAGACATTATGTTAGTGATATGAAAATCACTTTTACCATTTTAGTGCACTGTATACATCTTGATGTTGCACAGTGAAAACCCAACATGATTGATACACAGATCTGAATAGTTAGATTCTTTGTTTTACAGCATGATTGTATTGCATGCTTCTAAAGGACTTTTCTAGCCTTTTGTTTTAAAAGTTATTTTACATTTTAACAGTCTACTTATATTAAGAAAAAATGGAATTGAGCTTAGATTCTGTGTTTTGTGTATATGTTTATGTGTGTGTATCTTTGAAAGTCATTTTCATGTATGTATTGCTGGATGCTTTAAACTTCCTCAAAACCATTTTTTGCTCACTGGTTTTTGCATCATATATACCTCGG
Source organism: Talpa europaea (assembly GCF_964194135.1). Classification (NCBI taxonomy): domain Eukaryota; kingdom Metazoa; phylum Chordata; class Mammalia; order Eulipotyphla; family Talpidae; genus Talpa; species Talpa europaea. Next base: position 34,454,046 of record NC_140074.1, read on the forward strand.
ATCAGTATTAGGAAGCGCCTGAATGCTATTTTCTTGAGGGAAAGAAAATTATGGGAAATGTTTGACTTAAAATCTTTGAATGACCTTCCTATAGTTTGGGTAGTTTTTAGTAGTGCCTCATATTATATGATTTTTAGAGGCTGTCTTTCGTTTACCAAGGCCATGAAAACTGAAGTTGAATTGAATTATAAAGGCAAAAATTATAATTCATTTTCCGATTATAGTAGGTTAAGATATTGTACTGCTGGATTCACATTTGATCTATTCCTTTAATTTTAGGAATCAAATTTTGAAACTTAAACCTTTCAAATGTTGAATGAGTAGAACTATATAATAAATATTGATTTATATTTCAGCAAAGATTTGAGGACCATATGACTTAGAAGAAAGGTGGGACTTTATTTTTGAGATTAGAAGACAGTGTATTATAATATTTTGATTGGGTTAGACTTGCTTGAACATTTATTGATGTTGATAGAAATGCAAATAACCATAGGCAAGAAATGTAGATCAGATTAATTTGTCAGAGGAGACCACTTTAGTGATCATACTTCACTCACCTTCAGTCCTGCCTTTCTTGTAATTTTGAAGTATGGGCTTCTTTCTTGAATCACATTAGCCTCTATTTGTGTTTTTGTTGTTTTGCATTGCTGTCATTGCTCTCTGTAATTTCTCAAGCTTAGAGCATAGTCTTGGTGATATTTTACCCACAACTTTTGAAAGTTCCAGTTTGCCTTTTGGTTTACAGGCCTTAGAAAGAATGCCAATGACCAGACCAGCTTCTTAATCTGAAGAAATGGTTTAAGAATGAGGATAAATTGGGGCAGGTTCATATAATTGGAAAAGCTAGGGGAGGAATAGCTGGTATGTACTTAGTACTTGTAGAACATAAAGAGAAGTGAGGGCCTCCCTGGTGGCGCAGCGGTTGAGCCCTGGGTTGCGAAGCTGCCCGCAGCCTCTGCAGCGCCGGTTCGATCCCTGGCTGCTCCCGGCCACCAGAGGAGGGTCCCACATGGCACGCAGACCTCTCCTGCAGCCTGTTGCTCCCCTCAGCAGTGTACTTTGTTCCTTCTGCCTGCTCTGCTCCCCGCTCTGGCTCTGGTGAATTCTCTCATCCTCCCGTGCTTCTGACTGTACCCAGTGCTTGCATAAATAAATAAATAAAAAGATCTTAAAAAAAAAAAAAAAAGATGTCACATTCATAAAAAGAGAAGTGAAGAGTCATTGTAGAGTCTATATAAGAAACCCAGTTCACCATATTTAACATATGTTCATATTACCACTACTAATGTTGTTAACATTATTTCTAATATTGGGTCCAAAAACATTCTGGCAGACACCTAACAGATAATTGGATATGTTAATCCATAAACGTGTAGTTTTATGTCATTGTCCCTGGCTTTACTTTTGAATAAAGAATTAAGGATTTATATCAATGTGTATTCAGTGCCAATGCTAACTTGGTTAATTTAAGAATCTTTAAATGACTCAGGTTTCTGTTGGGTTTGAAGAATTATTTTGAAAGAAAAGAGATATTAGATCTGAAATTACATATTCCCAGTTATGAGGGTACATTTTTTAAAAGTTTCAAATTGTGGAAGACTACGGTAGTGATAGATGTGATTATTTGGGAATCTATAAGGATAAAAAAATATTGAAAATGCAGTTAGATGAAATTAGTGGAAAATTTTGAAAAGACAAAAATGAGGTTAGGTGGATAGATCAAAATGTCAATGGTGAAATAATTTGTTGAAGGAACAGTGATGGGGGGGGGCTACTAACGATTTTAACAAATAGGAGACACTGAGGAATAGATTTTACTTAAGTTTCTTTGTGGGAATCACATTGGTTTTTTTATTTGTTGGAAATGTTTACAAAAGGCTCTGGGACCTTTGACTAATGTTATATGGGATTTCACTATTGTTCACTGTTACATATAGAAAAAAAGTAAATTGTATATTAGAGTTTTCTTATAATTATTTTATTATTACAAAGTTGTATATTATATATTGGTATAAAATATAGAAAATTAGCATGTTCAGTTTAGAACTCTGATTAAATTATCTGGTATCTAAAGCAGTTTTTAATTGGGGAGCCATGTATAGTGGAAACTGTATAATGTTAAATGTGTACATTGTTAAGACTTCCTTATTTTGGAACTTTTAATACTACATTGAAGTAGAAAGAATAGTATAATGAATCCCATGTACCCGAACATAGATTTAATTAGTACCTTCTATTGTTCTTAGAACTGTAGAATTTGAAATACTTGTTTATTGAAATAAACTTTAATACTTTTTTTAATGCATTACTCTGAAAAAAATTGGATCTTTATGTTAAGAACAAACTCAGTGAGACTTCAAACAATGCTTACATTATGTTCAAGACAGAATATTTAAGTGATTAATCTTCATATTGTTTCTTCTATGTTCAGCATTTCTAAATCAAGAAATTTGTCCTTAGTTGTTGGGCAGGTCTTTTATTTAGTATTTCCAGGCTATTTTACTTGAAACCTGAACTATCATTTTAAAAAAAAGGAACAAGCACAACGGCCCCAGCCCATGTTTCAGAACACAGGAAAACACTTATTTTGGGATATACCTCTCAGAGGCGAAGTGGCATTAATCTTTTGTACATCCTTCTTTTAAATTATTTGTGAGTAGATTTTAAGAGCCATTTTGGGAATTGATAAGGGAAGAAAGCCACTGTCTTCTTGAGTATTTCTTTCAAAGTTAGTTACTTCAATTACTAGGATATAATAGAATATAAAGGAAGAATCATTTATTGGTAAGAGCTAATGCACGATAGCTTTTGACATCATTCAAAGCAGAGTAATACTTTCTGATTTACTATTGTTAGGGATTGAAGAGGGTTCCTTAATTTTTTCTTGTATTAGAGTCAGTTAAGTATGAAAGACACTATTTTCCAGTGCTAGAGTCTATAGCAAAATAAATAAATAAATCCATTATTCACGTTGGAAACTTCTGTAATGAGCAGACTAATAGTTATAACAGATAATTATTAACGTCATTTTAACAAACAACACAAAATATAGACCTAAATCTCTGTTTAAAAGCAGATATTTTCTTGTTTGAATCTAGTTAAATGATTAAGGCATGAAGAAGTTAATACATTAAAGAATGTAATGTGCTTTTTTTCTTTGGTCATGTGACTTTGTTAAACTTCTCTCGGACCCGAAAGTTTCCACAGCAGTGGCAGTCTTTAAATCTTTTAGAATAATTAGACAGACAGACTAGGAAAGTGATACAAAATAATCAAAGTAATACATTAATTAAATGCTCTTATAACTAAACTACAATATCTTTTCTGAAAGAGTAATTTTCTTTCTGCTTTAGGAAATATCTAATGAAGTGACCTTGTATATTAGATTCATACGCATTTAAAATTTCCAAAAACAGATAGAAGATGCATTGTATACACAAGAACACCAGGCAGTTTTTGAGCAAAACATGAGCATAACACCACAAAACAAAAGATCACAGAATATACTTGTTAATTTCAGTGATATTTGTAGAAAATTTTGTTATGAATTTAATGCAATAGCAATATAAACATTTGTAATAACTTTTTCTGTGCTTTTAGATAATTTACTCTTTGAATCAAAGTCTAATTTATTTTGTCTCTTATTAACATTACATATATTATTAATTAAAGCACTAGTAATTTTGCTTTATTATTTTTTTTAAGAACCGGGGTACAGGCCAGATGTAGGGGAAGGTGAGAGGACTCACCAGAGACAGAGCCGGGAACAGAACAGGCAAACTGACTGAAATACACTGCTGACGGGAGCAGTGGGGGAGACAGGAGAGATCTACCCCACCACGTGGGTTGTTCCGCGGCCGATGGGCATGGAACCCTCACTTCAGAGGCTGCAGACAGCTTCACAGCACAGCGCTCAACCGCCTGTGCTACCAGGGAGCCCAACACTAGTAATTTTAATTTTAAAACTTTTTTTTTTAATTTGGCTACTACTGTGTTTATATTATATAAATTTAAAAACAAGCCATTTCCAATGTGAGAAATTTACTTATACTCTATTGAAGTAACTCCTCAATAGCAGACAACTTGAAGTTCTAATTTGAAGAACAACCATGTAAAGGAAACAATTCATCCAAGAATTGACCTGTATTTTACAATTTCTGCTTGCATACAGCCAAGCTTTTGGTCTAGAGCTGGAACCTCAGAACCCGTCTAATGAGCCCTAAGTACCTCAACTTCAATCTTTTACTTAAGAGTAATTTTTCTTTCTGCTTTAGGAAATATCTAAATATCTAAAATGCTATATTCTGCTTTTTTACCATGACCAGCTCTGCACAGTCAACAAAAAGGAGCAGTCACAGTGCTAGGGTAGAACTTAAAAAGATGAAAAAGCTTTCATAAAGTTACTTATGCTTCCAAATGATAGAAATATATAGAATTCCAGTAAAAGCATAATTAGAATACTTTAGAAACAGAATTTTTACATTGGAATATACTTTGGGGGCTATCTAGTTAACCCTCCTGCCTACCTTCCCTGTATTTGAAAGATAAGAAAACTGAGGTTAAATGACTTGCACAATGACATAATTATCAAAGCTGGGGCTGTTGAATTCCAGACTCTTATACTCAACCTGTGTCATATCATAGCTTGCAAAACTTCTTTTTTTTTTTATAAGATTTTTATTTATGCACACAGGAACTGGGGTACAGGCCAGAGATGAAGGGGGTGAGAGGATTCAGCATAGACAGAGTGGGGAACAGAACAGGTGGATCCACTGAGATACACTGCTGAGAGGAGAACAGGGCAAGACAGGAGAGGTCTGCTGCTCCATGTGGGTAGCTCCCTGGCCTGCTGGGGATCGAACTTGTGCTGCAGGGGCTGCGGATAGCTTTATAGTGCTGTGCTTAACCCCTTGTGCCACCAGGGAGGCCCCGCAAAACTTTTCTTATCAACCATCTACCTAAATGTGCTGCCTTTGGTAGTCAGAATGCTTGTTTTTGTATACATTTGTGCTCCGTATATTTTTTTAAGTTTTGATTTCTTAAAAGCAATTTAAAGTTTTATAATTCTGCCTTTGGTTTGAATAGATATCTTGTTTTTTTTATTATTTCTAACAGTTTTTGGTATACAGATCTTTGTTTAATTGCTTCCTTTTAGAGTGACATAGAAATAAAATTTAAAAATGTTTCCCAAACCATAACTAGGTTCTTAACTAAGAGAAAACACCACACTTGATAATTTTTAAAAAAATGAAACATTATTTATTTTTATCATTTATATTTCTCCTTGCTGTATGTTACTGATATATGTATGTCATTATCAGTGTATTTGTGTGTAAATAATTCTCAGACCTGGTGTGTAAAATAATGGGTAAAATAATGTTGATTCTAATCATTCGGAAGATCAAAATCCATCAACTTGTTAATTTTAAAAATTGAAGTATTTGTTCCTGTGGTTCATTCTCTTTTGGAACAAAAGTAAAAGCCTGGCAACTGATATAGACAGGACAAGCTGAGACTTGCCCAGCTGGGCTTTAAAGGTGTTGCAGCAAGCTTAAGTAAGAGAACCAACAGAATGAGAATGTGAAGGGACTGCTCTTTATTCCATGGCAACCAGAAGCAATACCTGCAGTCATGCTATTATATGACTTCTTATTTTTTAATCTAAATTTTTGGAAAGCTGTGTTGTTTACTGATTAGGAGTATGAGACCGTGATAGAAATAATTACCAAGATTCTGTTTGTGTGGATATGTGTATGTTTTTAGAATTGAAGTAAATCTTAAAGGTCTGTCTTGACTTTTGTTTTGGTATCTAGTTTAGAGGTAGAGATGTACAATGTAAGTACTAACCCTGTTGATTATTTGAAACAATCCATCTAAGAGAGACCAAGAAAATGACAAATAACTGAACTTTCTGGTTGGTAACTAGATGTTCTTACCAACCTCATTTGTGGCATCAAATCTGAAAGGATACATTTATATAAAACAAGAGTAGGTTTCCTGTAGGGAAAGTCATTTGTCATTTGCTCTTAACAAGGTAAATCCCCGTGGTCAAACCTTTCTTGTAAAACTATTCCCTTTGGATTTATTCTCACCTTCAATAAAAAAGGAGATATGATAAACAAAGGTATGATGAAATATTAGTTAGCTCTTGCATTTTTGGTTATAAGTTCCTCATTCTTAATCTTTTATGATTTTTTAAAATTCTACTGTTTCTTATAAACTAAGAGAAAACACAATGCTTTAAATTGATTTTGTTTTCTTCTAATTGAGGAAAAGGGTTTTATTGAGAGGCAAGGGATCTAAATCATTTATTTTTCAACTTAGCTATGTTCCTGATCTACCAGCATACCTGCTTGCTTGTTACATTTAATGGAAAATACAAATATTAAAATGAGAAAAGAGCTAAATACTTGAAAGTCTTAAACTTCAATTTGAATATGAGTTTGTTACCGGAGTAACTAAAGGCTAGATTACTGTATTTTTTCAGCATGAAGAGGAAAATATCTAAAACATGGAATGTAGTCTTAATATCTCATGATTTTATAATCTGGGTAAATTTTTACTTAAACTGTTTTTAAAAATGGATTAATAGCATACTCCAAAAATTAGGTACTTTAGATGTTTTCAAATAGCTCATAGTTTTATGTTTCTCTGGGTCAGAATCTTCCAGGATTCCTAATGGCCTGTTCATCAGAATCATTTAAGAAATATTTATTGAGTGCCACAAAACCACCACAGATTTTGCTTTTAGGAAGCTTACAGTCTAATACACATTTTCAAGCCTTTATTTCACCACACTGCTCTGTCTGTTTTTTGGCCAGCCTACCTTAGAGTTTTGTGGTACTGGTTTAAGAGCATGAACTTCAGAATGAAAAACCCTGGAATTTCAGCTTTGCTACTGGCTTAACCTTAGGCAAATTCCTTAAACTTTAAAATAAGATTAATAAAGTGTACCTTAAAAGACTATTTCAAAGATTACGTTAGATGGCACAGGTAAATACCACTGTTTCTGACAAATAAATGGAAGTTGCTATTATTACACTTATATGGTCCCTTGAATTCTACATTGTCATTTCTTTCTTCCATACCTTGGTTCTCATTCTTTATTCTACGTGTAATGCATTTCCCACATTTATCTCTCCTATGGCTTGACTTTGATAGAGTTGGTCCCTAACTTAGTGGATATACTTCTAATGAATTTCTTATTAACCTTGCTGCTGATTGGCAGTTGTGTTTTATGTTTTTGTTTGTATATGTTTGCGCTTTCCAAATTGTTTTATTAGCTTCCTGAGGGCAGACTACACAATTGGTAATTTTAATTCTGCCCAAAACCCAATGTCCTTTCATAGTAGAAGCAATCAATGAGTAATTATTGAATAAGGCTCATACTGTTTATGGCTAATTAAATTATAGAAAACATATTTAACTATTTTATACTTTAGGCTAGCCCTGATTTTATTATAACCATTAGAGCAATGCTATTCTGTTATTCTAAATAAATTTATTTGCACTCCTTTTTCTAAAAATGTTTTTAATGAATTTATAGTATATGGATTTCTTCAAATGTCACTCATATAGCAGCTAGTAGATTTGGGTTGACTTTAGTCAATTGACTTTAGTCAATTAGTCAAGGCCTTTTTTCCTCTTTCCCATTTTTTTCTTTTTCTTTTTTTTTATCATTTTACTTTTTCAAATGACATTTTGTTGCCTGTGTGAATCTTGAATTCATATGAATCTTGTATACACACACACACACACACACACACACACACACTGAGCACACACACATGCTGTGTATGCAATTCAATTGCTTGGGATTTTCTTATTTTCTGAATAGACTAATTTCTTAGTTTCAGTCAGTAGAAGAATACCCTTTAGAATCTAGAGCCTTCTTCCTAGTTTCTCATTGTAGGATGTGGGGATTCCTAGTGCTGCTTTCTATGTGAGTGACATGTGAAGTCCTCATAAGGATTTTACTTTAGGGGGTGCTACTTTGAATACCTCATACTTCTTGAGTTTCTCCTTATGCTGCCTAACTTTGCTGTTACTTCTGGAATGTCAAAGTGTATATTCAGAGCTTGAGTTACATGGTTAGGTCAGGGTGACTGATGGTGTCAGAATGCAGTTAATACGGTAGTCAGATGTTGGATTTGTGATATTCAACTGAGGGCTCAATGTGGAAAGGTAGAGTTATCTGCTTTTATTTCTAAAAAACCTTTGTATTTTTATATGAAGCTCTCATAAACCTATCCAGCTTCTTTTAATCAGTGTATTTTCATCCTGTACTGTCTTTTGAAGTGATGAGTTGAGTGAATTTACTATCATCCTAATCTCTTTCCAGACTCAGGTTCTCTTCAGTTTTAGAATCAGTTTTGGTACACAAATTCAATTTCACTCTTTATTTTTTTATTTTTTTTTTTTTAAAGATTTTTTTTTTTAATAGAGGCATGTTTTCATTTATTTATTTGTTTGTTTGTTTGTTTTGTTTATACAAGCACTGGGTACAGTCAGAAGCGCGGGAGGGTGAGAGAATTCACCAGAGCCAGAGCGGGGAGCAGAGCAGGCAGAAGGACCGAAGTACACTGCTGAGTGGAGCAGTGGGCAGCAGGAGAGGTCTGCGTGCCATGTGGGACCCTCCTTTGGTGGCCGGGGAGCAGCCGGGGATTGAACCGGCGCCGCAGAGGCCGCGGGCAGCTTCGCAACCCAGCGCTCTACCGCTGCGCCACCGGGGAGGCCCTCAATTTCACTCTTTATATTCATTCGTTTATTGAACACATGTTGGTACATTATGCGGGAAAAGCAGTGAACAAAACTCCCTTGAGGAGTTTATATTCAAATGGTTGGTGATGAGGGACAGAGAAAAGACATGAGTAGTATTAATAGATGTTCACAAATGTTATAGATAAAAATAAAAATAAAAAGAGATGGTAAGTGATGTGGGTAGAGGAGGTTGTAATTTTAAATAGGATGATTAGGAAGATTTTACAGAGAAGGTTACATTAGAACAAATCCTGACTGAGGTAACTTTTGTATATTTCTTCAAATGTGGTTTTAAATATTATTTGTAGTATTGATGCTTTGATTGATGCTAATCTTCTTTCTGTACTGAAGAGTCCTAATTGTTTGCATCTGTCCTTACATAATACCTTTCTTTCTGCCTTTATTTTTGCCACCTTTTATATGCCTTTTTCTGAATATACAGTCTTTTCATTTAATATATTTGAGGTGACAAGCTATGCTTTTCTATTAGGAAACAGATTAAGAACCTCTTTCAAAACATTTTTAGGGGGTGAGAGAGGATGAGAGGATAAGGGATGTTAACTATCACTAAAATCAAAATCCTGCTAGTTTGGTTTGTTGTTTACCCTCAGTTTGCTTATATGGATAATTTTAACTAGAGAAAGAGTCTGCATATGATGGAATCTGTGAGCAAATGATGTTAGGGTCTTTGAAGTAGTGCAACTAGACTGTCATTGTTTATATAATTTAAATATAATTATATAGTCATCTTTAATCATGAATTTATGAACTGAATTTATGTATTTTGTGTATGCAAAAAGACATAAATGAGATGTTATTTAGATAAATAAAAGTTACTAATGGAGGGAAATTGTCCTGAATTCTGTTATTTTGACAAATAGATTGTCATGCTGATATTTTTAGAATGAGATTTTCAGTGTACTAATGTCAAAATTACATTTTCCATTTCAATTCAGTGTTAAATATTCAGCATTATATGCCTGTCATCCATTATAAAATGTAAAGTTTGACAGTATTTTAAGCTATTATACTATATTGGAATACTTTAAAAATTGTCTCTTTTTTTAAACATATTTAAGCTAAGGAAGTAGAAATTGCTGTGAAATTTTAAACAAACAAAACAACCTTTCTCAACTTAAAAAATTATATATACAACATTTATTTCTCTCCTTTAAAAGCCTGGTTAAATACCCAGGCGAGTTCTACCTGAAGTGAGTCTGATGTGTCCACATTTTAGCAATCTGTAGGCCAGAGTTTACTGAAATTGAATACCTGATATTGAATACATTTTTCTGTCACTAAAATATAAATAAAAAAACCAAGGAAGCCAGATTTAGTATCATCATTTTCTTATACCACCACTATGTTTATGACAAAAATAATGTGAGTTACAGAAGACTTGGAGCAAGAGGTCTTCTCAAAATCTCCCCCCCACACACCATTTCTATTGAGGAAAAATTTAAACATTTATGAAAATAGAGGTCTATGATGAAATAATGAAGTGAGCTCCCTTGTGTCCTTCACCCTGTTTTAATAGTTTGCAGCATGTGCTTATTTCAGGCACCCGATCACTCCCCACCTACCCTATTAATATTTTCCTCACATTTTACCTGTGGAAAAGAACCAACACACTGAGTCATTTTAGTGCGCTCAGATTGCCACTCCATTGCTCTATTTTACTATATTGTGCAATCTTCCCCATGGATGGATTAAAAAAAAAAAATCAAAATACTAAAGGCTAGTTTCCAGACAAGTATCCTTTAAGATTTTGAATTATAAACTTCTATATTTCTGGTGTCAGATTTTAAGTTGAAATTAAATGTAATCTTTCAAAATTAGTATAGACTTCACAAAGACAATTTGCTAGTGATCTATGAGAAAGTAACATTTATTTCTTTATTAAGAAGGTTTCTTTTATGCTTTCTAAAGATTTTCTGTCACAAACATTTAGGCAGTATTTATCTGTCACTTTTTAGCAATGACAATATAATGTAACAAGTTTATGGAGTGAAATTGTCCCTTGGATTTATAGAACATACTTCAGGATGCCTTTTTTGGTATCCTCAGTTTGCATTCTTAAAAAACATTTGATTCAGTGCCTTTTTTCAAGTTATTAAATGTATATAAAAATGATATATAGTAGTCATTAAAAATTGAAGTAGTTTTTAATTTAAGAGGCTTTAAAATGTGTTTTTCACTGATATTACTCTTCTAATCAAATGTTTGTGTCACATTCCTTTTATAAATTTTAATATTGAAATTCTCTTCCTTTTACATCAACCTTCCTTTGGTCTTGGTTAAATAACTTACAGAAATATTTGGGGAAATGAATTTCTCTCAGGAGGAAGGAGAAATGTTGTATTACAGGTTCTCTTTATAATTGGTAAGATGACTACAGAAACAAATTCTAACCTGTAATTGGTTATTAACTCTAATTAATGTGATATATCAAAGAACCTCTAATTCCTGATAAAAAATTCATGAAATTTACATAAATTCAAAATTTAGTTCTAATCACAACATTTATTGAAGCCCTTACATGTTTTTTAAGAGGTTGGGTATATGGAAATGAAGCAAATAGGATAAGGTATTGCAAGTCCAAGAAAACTGTAATTAGCAAAATAAGAAAAAAAATTTCATGGGTGATTATGTTTTTCTCTATATAATCCCATGGTTTCTTTTAAGAATGCCAGCTTTACATTTATTGCAGCTTTGTAACTTAGAAGACACAAGAATGTCAGGAAACTAGAAGTCTTTTCCAGTGATACTTACAATATGGGATATCCATCCCAATTGTAACTATTTCATTATTTATTTTTGCCCCATTGCCTTAATAGTGACAGACTGCATCCTAAGTATTAATGTAGCCAATTTAAAGCTTTGATTATTTTAACTCAGATTCTTCTAGCTTTCTTTAATACACTTGACTAGTAGTTGATCCAATATTAAATGACTGCTGTAGAAGTCAAAAAGTTTGCCTAACGCATGCATGTCTTGTGAATGGTATGTATGCTCTTAAGTAGAATCTGACTTTAATAACTTTATTGACTGTCATGGTGTGTATGTGTACTGTGTGTTTTAATATTTTGTTCTCATTTGGAAAATAAATTTTACTTTTAAGCAGGTTTTCATATACTAGGGCCTCAACTTTGGAATTAAGTTAAATTTTTCTTTATCATAAGTAATATTTGGGAAGTGGTCAGATTGCTTCTTTGTATAATTAGGTTGACTCTTCAGTTACTAATTACTTGGTTTTTACATCATAAATATTACTGACATCACTGCATCTTTTAAGAACATTTTTGAGTTATTGCATCTCTTATGAAATAGGATTGATCAAGGAAAATAAAACAAATGAATATAAAGTTTTCATATTTGTTTTCATCTCATCTATAAAATGGATCCTCATTTTTCTTTTTGCAAATTATTTTTTGATTATTCTCTTAAAAGCATTCTTATCTTTCTTTCTCATCCTTTCTTTTCCTTTTTCCTATTTGTTCTGTTCTGCTCACTGTAGCTTTATTTACAGGCTGTTTTAGTTCTAAACCTTAGTCAAACTATTCTTTGCTTCAATTTCAGTTCTTTGGTCAGATGTTGCCCTTGTCGCTCTCAGCCTGCTTTATTTCTTCTTTTTTCTCTATTTTGGACAGTCCTGCATTCCTTTGCTGTTTCTTGGTACTTTTAGAAATACTTTTCTTTAGTTTTTGCTCTTCTGTGGTAGGTATTAAGAAATTATAAAAACCATTGAAGAACAGATATTCATAGATTTTCAAAAAAGAATAAGGTAGTACTTAAGGTAGCACTAAAGAGTGCTTCTAGTGCAGAGTAGTTATATAGAAGTACTAAGTGTTGTCGTGAATATAAAGAAAATGTTGCCTGGTTTTATTTTTTTTTAATTTTAAAAAATTTTTTTAGATTTTTTTTTTTAAAGATTTATTTATTTTTACTAGCTCTGGGGTACAGCCAGAGGCGCAGGAGGGTGAGAGAATTCGCCAGACACAGAGCAGGGAGCAGAACAGGCAGAAGGACTGAAGTACACTGCTGAGGGGAGCAGTGGGCATGACAGAAGAGATCTGCAGCGCCATGTGGGAATCTCCCTGGCTGGCCGGGATCGAACCTGCACTGCATTCAGTTTTTCTAACTTGATGACATCTAGGTTCTTAGGTTTAATTTATTTTTCTGTTACTGCAATTTATATATGTGCTATAGATTCTTTTCTTTTAATCAAAGTTGAAGGTATTTAATACTGCCTTTTTTCCCCCCTGAATTTTTCTCAATTCACATTTCCATTATAATCTTTTAGGGGACTATCTGGAAATAGAAACTTCAGGATAGTAGGTGGTATAATTGAAATGTAGATCATAATCTGTCCTTTGTTTGTTTTACCAAATTAGTTAGGGATTCTGAGGATACATTTTGAATATTTGTGTATGTTTAGCATTTTGTCCCTTTGTTAGAAATCTTTCAGTGTGACTTGTTTTTAATAGGATGTGTCTTGAATTGTGGGCCAATCACTCTTGAAAAGTATTAAGCCCTTTAAACACACTGGTCAGACCCATAGAAGGAAGCCTACAGGTTTATTAGCACTCCTTAGCCTGAAAGCACAGCATACCCTTCTAGGTTGCACAGCAACAGACTCCTAGCAACCATAATAGATTGAATTTCTAAGAGTGACCAAGCCGGATGTAATAATAAAGCAAGAGGTACAAACAGTTGTCATGGTTTTCTTTTCAGTGTAAGCTAGTTTGATTTAAGCTTAGCCTTTCAAAAATGGGCAAAGTTCTTGTAATACTACTGCTGTTTGTACATTGGGTTTCTGGTATTAAAACAGCAATAATAGTACCAGGTTTTAAAAGTTATTGGTTGAAAACAGTGTGCTTTTGAAATAAAGCAAAACAAAAAGGGTAAAAATTAATATATGAAGAAGTTTTCAGGAAGTATTTTTTTAGTTTACTTTTTAATCATAAATTTAAAATTGAATTACAGCAAAGTAATTATAAAGTATGTGCTTTTTGAAAATAAAAATCATTATTTGTGCTTTATTCCATTGGAAAACCCAGGTATACAGTTTAAGTGGATATTTACATAATACTGATAATTTAATAAATTTTTACAACTTGTCAAGAAAATGCCATTTGTACTATATATAAATGATATATTTGAAATTATGAACTAATGACTAATGGAACAGAATTTATTAAAGAAAGACAAACTAGTAAGATATACAGTACAGTGATAGTAAGTCTGATATTTCTGAAGGTATATAATAATTATGCTGTAACTTTGTCAACATTTCTTCTGTGTATCCTTTCATCTGTATTTTCTTACATAGCCAAGAAAAAGAGATTAATGTAGATACATTTGCAACTTTGAAACTGGATGCCTCCATCAAAAGAAACAGATCCTCATATAGCTGCTGGAATTGGGAGTAGAACTACAGCCTTTGACAGCAATAAGCTGTAAATATACACACATGCTAATACCCTTGATTCGTTCATCTTTTGTGTCAGCATTTGGAAAAGATTGTTAAAGTGGCAGTTACAGTAAAGACTGGCAATTACAGTAAAGAGCAGAAATTAGGTATTTGTGACCTATTACATTTCATTAAAAGACTTCCTTATTAAAATGGCACTGCTTACTCTGATTACTTGACAGCTGCCCTAAACAGATTAGAAAATACACAGCTTTAGCTAAAGGTAAAATCAACCTCTTAAGCAAGCACACGGCATAGAACAAGTACATGGCTCAGTATAAACTATTTTTTAAACAATAAATTTGCTTTAGGTAGATGTATTTGTCAATGATTTAGTGGCATGCTCTTTTGTATTTCTATAATATTAACCCAGAGTGGCATTTTCTTATTGAGATATTTTAATACAACCATCTAATATACTAGCTTCTTATTAGAAGGTTTTATTATGTGATGGTGTAGATCCAGGGATCAGTGGCATCACCATAGGAGACTGTTCCTGGTAACTGATGAATTATTACACCAGTTCAACATAAATACTCCCTTTATAAAGTAGAATTTAAACTTTTAGAAGTTTCATTGTTAGTTGATTAATTTCTCTAATTTTAATGTTCTTTACCCCTTAATAAATTAGTAGAGCCACTGTGTATTTAATTTTTGCATTTTCGTAATACTTTCATGACATCGAGTTGTATGCTTTTCTAGAGAAAAATTATTATGTGACTCTTGTTACCTTTAATGATATTATGAAGTTTTACTGCTGTTTGCTTTGTCCTATATAGATTTTACTTAGTGACTGGATAGTACTTTGTGGGACAATCATGCATCTCAATTATTATGAATTGTGGTATAGCAGTTAAGTCTCTGCCCTACTACACATTTTAACAATTCATTATTTTGTCCCTATCTTCTACATCATGAAATATGGATATGCACACTAGTTCAGTCTATGAGTATGAAATTGATGCTTACTCTTGAAGGCACAAACACAGTCTCTGTATGATAGATTTATGGGAAGATTACCTCCCTCAACTAGTCTTGAATATACATTTTTTGTCACAACTGTCACAATATTAAGAGAAGGCTGCAAGAGTGCTTGTATAAAACTAAAATTTCCATGAGGACCTAAACTATGCTATATGAGACACTCTTAATTCCACATACACAAATATCCATGTCTTTAGCTTAAGAAAGTAAAAATATATATTGCATGAGGTCTGTCAGCTTGCAGAATTGTTAGGGGAAGATGTGAGTTCTAGTCTTTTGAATAAAATCGACCTGAATTCAAATTATGACCTTGTCATTTGATAGGTAATTGTCCTTAAATTCCTTAACTCGGATTTATTTTTTGTAAATATGGGGTTATTACCTATTTAAAGAGGTTATAAAATGAAGATGCAGTGACATATAAAATTGAGGTATGTAGAGAACTTAGTTAAATAAGTCTAGCATTAACACCCAAATTGTGGTATTGTCATTGTCATCTTTCTATCTTAACTCCTTGTGGTAAGATATGATGGTGTTTTGCAGGAGAAGGTGGCAGTTCAGAATAGCAATATGACTGTATATAATCTGAAGCAATTCTTTTCCAAGAGTGATATTATGTACTATATGTTTGATTTTTCATTATTGGTCAGTGGTTTTATTCACAGATTCAAATCTTGGGGTAGATTCTTTAATGATTATAAAAGTAAAAAAAAAACACAAGAGAATGATATGAAGATAATCTACTTTATAAAACATGTTGCAGATTATAAAAGTTACAAAAACAGTGCTTGATAGGAAAAACGTGCACTAATAGATGAAATACTACCTTAACAAAGGGGAGAATTGAAAGAATAAGACAAGTTAGTAAGTATGTACAGTGAACCTTGTATTATTTAACTATTTAGCCTCTTTCCAGATTTTTCTTTTACCTAAAACATTATAAGAACAGAGATGAATAAAGTACGCAGTCTTGTTGGTAACCTCTCATTGGTAACATAAGGAAATTGAAAATGAGTATCAGTAGCTTATGTTAAGAAGGCAACAGAGTCCTATAAAAATTTGATGACCTTTGGTGCTTTTGGGTCTACTCCTTAAGAAATGTTCAGTGTCCATCATTGATATACAAAGTGTGATTTAAATTTTAATAATAATGTGTTTTGCTAAAAGGGCCATAAAGGAATTTAATTTGATGAGCAAATAGTATTTGCAAGAGAATAGAAGTTGTTTGAAGTACAGTGGTTTGAAGTAGCTAGTGCTGCTAAATTGGTAGGCAATAGCTATCCTATTTTAGTTCTTTGAAGAAGGTAATTTCAGGGAAAGGAAGAAGTATCTAACACATGCTTAATATTGCCTTGATATTTTCAGAGTGAGACTACTAGCCTCAGATGATACGTAGAGCCCAGGGAAAGTAGCATTCAATGTTCTACAGTCTTTCAGGTAAAACACTGTTACTTGCCTGCAAATTTTAAATTACTGAATTGTTCCTTGAGTACAACTTATGTACTTATATTGTTTATCTGTTTAATGACATCAGTTTAAAGGATTAAATATTGCCAAAAACATTAAATTGGGAAATTTTAAATTTCATAGTTTAATGAAATACAGTTCTAATGTAAGTCATTTTTTTACAGCAATGAATAGTAACTGGCTTATCATCTTATATATATGGTACAGTTGTCCCTGTAACAAATAAAAAATGTAGAACATAATTATACCTTTTATGCTTAATTGAATATTTTTGTCTTGCTTAGTTGAGATTCATATATTAACTTCATTGGTCTCTCTGCATAGAATTTTTTCTCTGAAAAATGAAATTTTTACTTAATAGTTACCTTTTTCCCCTTGATAATTCTTAGCACTTTGATTCAAATGGGAGAAAATATAATATATATGCATACCAACTCGTGTGTGTGTATGTAAACATACATAAAATAGCTTAAATGTTTCAATGTAAAGTTGTAATTCTTCATATTGAGAAGATTGCTAACTGAGAAAAACTAAACTATCAAGTTAGTCCAAACTGTCACAATTCATAGTCTTTCCACACCAAAGTCTATGCGGACTGTATACTGTATATAAATGCTATTTAAGGCATAAATGGTCACCAGCCTATGAGACCTTCCCCATTTCAGTTGTCTGTGGGAGGACACATTTTCTTCATACACTGCAATCAAAATAACATATTAAGTATAGAAGTAGATGTGTCAGTTGTCTTAAACAAGAAGTTTATAAAAATATCAATGCCATTCTTATTAAATCATTTTTGTTTTGGAAAATTTAGATATATTTTATAATGGAAATTTTTGTTGGCATGCCATGGTTTTGTTATTTCATATTTAAATTAATGTTTATTGCCATTTCTTATTTTCTGGTGATGATTATGGATAGATGTAATTAATGATGTACTGAAGCTTGTTCTGACAACCTTGAAAAGGCCAGTGTTGTTCATCCCTTTTTAACTCAGCTTTCAGGTATCACATTGCTAGCTTGAAATCAGCAATGTCGGAAGTATTTACACCATGTAAATGATGAGAAACTACAAATCTGGCTTCTTTTTTTGTGAGAGATGTGAAGGAAGAGTGAGAACTTGCTGTTAAACATTTGCCAGTACATGACTAGATGTAATATACATAAACAGGATATTTGGGGTTCTCAAAAAATTTGATATCTAAATGGGTTTCAGGACCCAATATTCTGCTTATTATAAAATAATTGCTGCTATTTAATATGCTATGCAAAATTTATCAAAGTCTTTGCTAATATATGATCAGGGCATATATTCAGCCATATGCTTTATCTTTAGAGCCACTTCAGGTCTCGCCAGGAGTGCCTTTTGACAAGATTAACTATGAAGTAATTTGAAGTCAAACGGTATATCCTATATTGTATGGTTCTCACCATGCTAAATGCATAGGTTAATAACTTGTTGATTGATTAGACACTGTCAGTATTATGGGATATAACTGGAAAAAAAAACAATTCTGTATTTGAGTAGTTAGGAAATTGTTTAGGGTAGAACTAAGGCATGATATGAATCATGACGGTTGTTTGAGAGGTCTATTGGTTGTAAGGAAAGAAGTAAGCACATGATAGAAGTAGAGGCAGGTATGACTTTGGTGTGAAGATTTTGAAGCATATTGGAAAAATGAAGCAGATGGAGTGGAAATGAAAATCAGGATAAGGATTTGGAACTTGACCTATAGAGCATAGCCAACCAGTGTATATTTTTTAAAGTGGATCAGATGTGAAGATGAAAGTGATCCTTTAGGGACATTAAACTGGCAGATCTTTGTAGAATAGCTCAGAGTGCATCTGAAGACCACTAAATCACTCAGTCATTTGAAAGGAAGTGTAGAATAAAGAATGTGGACTTCTATTTCATAAGATCTGGGTTAGACTCCTTTTTCTGCTACTCTGTTACCTTCAATTTATGGATAATATTGTAGATAACTAGCTAGTTGGGTTATAACTATCACACCTATAACTAGGTTCCTTTCCTAGGATTAGATACCAGTTATTGTGATTAGATACCTAGATTAGATACCAGTTATTGTGCTATGACCCGTAGTGAGATATTTTATAACTACAACAGCTGGTGTTATAATAGCCAACCATTATTTGGTTGGCTATAAAAATTGGCACTTGGGAACCATCAGTGGAAATAGGATATAGAAATCAGACCCATCCTTAACTCGAATGGGTATAAGACCCAGAAGGCCTCCCCTGGTGGCCCAGGGGTTGAGCGCTGGGCTGCGAAGCTGCCTGCAGCCTCTGCAGCGTCGGTTCGATCCCCAGCCACCAGTGAGGGTCCCACATGGCGCACAGACCTCTCCTGTTGCGCCTGCTGCTCCCCTTAGCAGTGTATTTCATCAGTCTGCCTGTTCTATTCCCCACTCTGGCTCTGGTGAATTCTCTCACCCTCCTGCGCTTCTGACTGTATCCAGTGCTTGTATAAATAAATAAATCTTAAAAAAAAAAAAAAAGACCCAGAGAAGCCTACTCATTATGTTTCTACATATTTAAGTGTTGCAAGTCATCTTTTAATTAAAATATGCTCTCACCACCTAATTTGACAAACATAGCTATTTAACAAGATGAGTGACTTTAGAATTCTGAGATTTTTCAAAAGTTCTGTTCTAGAAAGTAGTTGGCAAGGGGACAACTTGCCCTCTGTCACCTTGCTCCTGTCTTGCAGTAGGCCTCCTTTTCTCCATGTTTTAGACTCTTTGCCATAACAAGCCCACACACCCACTCCCCAGGCAACCTTACTCCATTCCTTGATTACCCCTTAGGCCACTTAGAGGTGGGTATACCTACATCATTACCTGCCCAGCAGACAATAATCCAGGGCCCTGCAAGGGGATTTTGGGCTAGGGAATGTCCCGAGGTAGAGTCCAAAGGAGAGAGCATAGCACTGGGCCAGAGCAGATTTTCTAAAGTGCAAGGACAAGATCCTTCTGCCTAGGTCTCAGGGTGGTGATGGAAGGTATTGTTTGACATGGGTGACAAATCAGCTGGACTTGTTTATTACTATTAGTTGTGGAGTATGAGTACATGAAAGTGAGAAAAGGTGAATCATCACTCGGTTCCAGGGGAATTATAAAGCCACTGAAAGGACAGTGTTTGATAGCATATGTAGTAGAACCTGATTATGTTTTGCTCACCATTGTATTCTGTAGCACCTAATCAGCTTCTAGCATGCTTCCAA
The DNA here is from genome assembly GCF_964194135.1 of Talpa europaea. Taxonomy (NCBI): domain Eukaryota; kingdom Metazoa; phylum Chordata; class Mammalia; order Eulipotyphla; family Talpidae; genus Talpa; species Talpa europaea. The sequence continues at coordinate 34,473,974 of NC_140074.1, forward strand.
GTATGATGTAAATAAATGTTGAAGGGCAAGATGAAAATATTGTGATAAGCTGTGCCAGAGATGAGAAGAAAATAATTGTGGAATAGAGAAAAATTCAAGGAAAACAAATTGCTTTGGGGCAGCTTTGAGGGAGAGAGCATTGCGTGTGATTGGCAGAGCAGTGTGTAAGTTACTAGTAGGGTACTGTATATATTTAATGTTTTTATGTGAGGTACTTAACATAGTCACTATTCTTATGTGAATAATTGAATGTTACATCACACAGGCTTTAAGAAATGAATTGGTTTTAAGGTCAAAGTGATAAGCAGCAATGACAAATTTGTATCCTCAGTGAACTAGTATGGTAGTTCAGAAACTTATAATAAATCCAAATGAAGAGATCCTGTGCATTTGTGCTGACAACAGAAAGATGTGTTCAAAATAGATATTTTACTTGTAACCTGTTTGGAGAGGAGGAAAGGACATGGGACTGTAGATTAGCTTGAATTTTTACCTTGATATTAAGTTAGATATAGGAGATGGTAGTGAAGGTAGTTGGATAAAGAATTAGTGTTAAGGAATGGGTAGGATTATCTTAGAAACATTTGCTCAAAGTTGTTATGTAGTACTGTATGGCTACTTATTTTATACATACAGTAATCCCTCAGCACAAAATATCCTGTATTTTTTAAAGACAATACAGTAACAGGAAAATCTGATAATGGAGTTAAAATTACCAAGTCCTATTTGAGAGCTCTGGTGTGTTAATTAGTATAGATTATTGCATTTTTGCTGTATCTGACTTTAATCACCTAAATACACAGCAAACATCTGTGATTATTTTAGTGACGCTTGTCTTGTCTTGTTCAAGTAACCCCAAATACGTGTATTTAAACTGCCCCTGTTCATATATACTCAGCTGTGCCTGTTTACTTTGTTATTTTTCTAAGTTTAATGGACCAGTGTAAAAACTTATGGCAACTGCTACTTAATGTCATCTTTAAGGGAAAAAGAAAGCTAAATCATGCTAGGTAGCTATGAAGATGTTGAGAGTTGACTAAATGATCAAATGTGCTCTGTACTAAGTTGATCAAAAAAAGATATGAATGTGCATAAATGAATATCCTTAAATACATGTTGTATGTCATTGTTACCCTAAATATACCTTAATAGCCAATAAAAATCATTTGTTTGAAAGGAACACTGTGTTCTCTTCTGAATCAAAGATTTCTTTTTAAAATATCTATAAAGTGGAATAATCATGTGTAGTTGCTTAACTTCACAAACTTTTTGTCCCTTTATGCATTGTATTTATCTGTTTATTTTAAAGAAACATTATTATTAAGGAGTGAGCAGAATTAGCTGCTAATCCATTCTCTCTTTTGCTTTTTATATGCAAGAAGTGAGCAGTCTGTTTTGCAGGATTGTTTAGTCTTCACAATTTAAAACTATAGATTATTCCACAGAATCTTCTTCTTTCCCCCCACCTCACTTATATTTTTTCTGATTATTTGTAAAATGTATTTATTCTTTGAATTCTAATTATTTGAAAAATAAAAGTTCTCCCTATAAAATTAAAAAGGGTTTTTTTTTTTTCTGGCTAAATAGGAAACTTTAAAAAACATAGATTCAGTCATACAAAGAAGTGTTTAAAAAAAAAACAATTCAATTATATGGCAATATTTATCCAAAAATAAATCATTTAAAATAATTACATAACTTCTAAATATTAAAAAGTTCATTTTTAATGTTAACCTAATTCTTCTTGCTTTTAATATTTTAGGCCACTTGGTCATTCTGGCATTTTATGGTAGCGAGTACATTGAGTTTGGCTCATGGAATGAATATGAGGTAATCAATCACATGTTCTCTATAAATGATGAACTGTATATATACAAAATATAGAGTACTTTAATATGTCAAATATGGGATTTTTTCCAGTAGGTTTTTATATATGTAAGATTTTAACATAAGTTTTTCCTTTCTTTATGGTTGGCAATAGATAATATAGTAAGGAAGTTTCTTTTCCTACTTGTATATTTTTATTTTTATAGTATTAGACCTTTTCTTCATGTTGTTTTGCTACAGTTAATATTATTAAATCCTCATTCTACCCATTTCCCCTACTAACTCCAGGTAGGATCAAAAGAAATGGTTAGCAGTTTATGAGGAAATAGTAAGAAAAATCATTGAGTGACAGTTTCACTATAATGTGAACTTTCTAGGCATTATTGGGTAATTTAATGAGAACACAAATATGAGACTCTTGTCAGTCTTTTCCTAATCCATTTGATATGTACCCATGTGTGACCTTGAATTATGTTTGGTTTGGCATTCTAAAATGGCAGTAAACAGAGTGTTTATGTGACATGCATTTCCATGATTGTTTCAGAGATTATAAAAAATCAAGCCTTTACTATAAATTCAAATTAAAGATAGTAAAATATAACTGCTTTCCTTATGAAATCCAGCTAATGTCATAGTAGCATATGGTAGGGGATCAGTGGATATTAATTATTTGGTAGAATAATTGGCCAACATACTGCTGATGTCATAATTCTCCGATTCAATAATGGGTTGGTTAGATAGAAGGTGCAGCTGTTTGGTGTAAGAACTTCTACAACAGTATGTTAAAGGAGAGGCCTTCTATTGGCATTGAGAAAGGTGACTAGAGCAGGGGTAAGAGTGGGGTGGGTGATGGGAGGGGCATCAGAGTGACAGTTTCAGAGTCTGAAACTGTATATATGTATATATACGTATATATACATGTGTGCTGTTCATCACCATTGATCTTTGAGATTATATTTGTAGCCAACTTGTTTTCTTACCTTTCCACATGGTGAAATGCAATAGCTATCCCATTCAAGATGATGAAACATTGCTATTTTAATATTTCTTCAGTTGTCCTCATCTATGGCAGGTAAATGCATAGTCTGCTGGTTAAGAGACTTAATGTAGACCCAAGAGAAATAAGCTGGAGCTATATCCTCCATTTCAAACCTGTGGCTTAATGAAATCCTTTCACAGGGTACACTGAAATCTCCCTATATACATTTTGCAAAGTTTTGTTATGTGTATAAGGTTGCAAAAGAGATATGTTGACTAGCTTTGGGTCTGAGACCTTGGTAACTGATTTATAACAAAAAACTATTCATTTGTACATAAGAGATATAACTCGAGCTATAATAATCTTTATCATAGATATGGATAAAGATGGAATTTAGTACCAACCCAAAAGTTGGTACTAAAGTTCTTTCAGCTTTATATTTCTCAAACCACTTGAGTTAACTGTATCAAAAATGAATCATATTTTTTATCCTTATCACTCAGTTTTTATGGTTGAGGGTATCCGATAAAGACATTGTTGAAAGCTCATGAGCCTGGAGAAAAGAGTTTCCATAGTGTACTTCTACTCAAAATGCTTGAAAATAATGCTACTAAAATAGCCAAGGAAATTTAAAATAAAATAATAACCAACAGACATGTTGGTAGAGTCCTTCCCTTAAGAAAACAGCGGAGAAGAGGAGCTTACCTTGAATGACCCCAGGAAGCAGTAGAGAACTCTTCTATATGTATCTATTCCTTCCTGCATTTTTTCTTTTGATTTGCTTTTTTGGACTGCCTTCCATTATGATAGCATTAAATTCTTTGTTATATATAAAATAAGGAAGTTGTCTTGAGAAAGGGAGTGGTAAGGAAAGAAAAATATTTGTATTATATTTGTACTCTCATAGTGTAGCATATAGGACAGTGATTATACTTCACTTTATATGTATAGTTGGTAACAACTTACAAAGTTCTTTTGTTCCTAGCATCTTATTTGACTTTTCCCGGCTTGTCAGTTATGTAAGTTAAGGATTGTTTGCATATTATAAAGATGGGGAAACCCACACTAACAGAGGTTAAGATCACCTTTGAAGTGGAAGTTCTAGCATGTAAACCCATATCTTACCACTTGTACTCTAGTATTCTTATCCACTCTATTAGTAACTTTCAAATTATATTTTCCAAGCAAAGAAGCAAGGAAGTTCTTCAGGAGCCACCTCAGGAAATGTTGATGGTCTACAGACAAGGTCCACTTTCTTTTCTATTGGGACTCTGAATAGTATTTTATTAGAACAAAGGGTTTCAGAGCCATTGTTCTGTATTGCTTTACTTTGTGCAAGGACTATAAATTAAAGTTGCAAACTGTCTTTTGTTTTTGCATTCTAGTAGAAGTGATAATAAAAGTTTTATATATGTCTTTTTCTGTTGGCATTGTGAATTTAGAAACTCTAGTTTCTTCTCATTTTCCTTATTTCTATCACTCTTTGACTAATTTTTACATAATATACAGGATACATAAGTGACTTTACTAAGAGCTTTGATAATTGGTTTTAAAATACTAATGTAGTTTTAAAAATAGAAATATAAAAATTATAAAAACTAATATACATTATACAGTTAACATGTCATGTCTTGATCATAAAGTGACATTAACAATATTAAATATATTGGTTCTTAATCTACTCTCTGTAGATTTATAGGATCTTGAAAATTTTAGGTTATAGTAACATTTATGAGTAAATGTAATAGTGTTTGTGAATGGTGTTTTCATCATATTATAGAATTCTAGAGTCTGATAATAATGATTCCAAAATATGTTTTCACCTTACTAAATAAACCTTATTGTATTATAAAAGTCTCTAAAATTACTTATCTGCAAATAGAAAACAAATCTGAGCAATGCTTTAATAAAAATATGAAATCTAATAATGATTAACAGTTAATCACATGAATTCAGTAGTAACTGTTTAGACTCAATTCTGAACTGATTATATGTCAGCAGTTTTGTACTTTTAAAAATGAGCATGACTCAATATTTTTCTTAAACTTAGTTATTGAGCTCTTAGTTTAGAATGTTTAGCACTCTAAACTAATAATGTTCAATTATCAGTATTTTGTCCACAGTTCATTCTGGGTATGGAACAATAGGTAAGATGCTAAAAAGAGCTGCAAAAGTGGTTATTGATAGGAGGGAAGATTCAAGTAACTTGGAAGTTACTAATTCAGTCTAGGGAAAGATGTTAAAATCTTTTTTCAAGTTTATTTGTATTTCTCTTATTTTTTTGTTATAAACTTTAAGCTAAAATCAACAAAATAGCAAAATGATAGGCATGTTAGAGTCTTAACTTGCCACCCTGAAGCCAGACCTATTAAATAGAATAAGGTCAGATTATAGAAAAGGTGATTGTTATTTGTCACAAGAGAGATACTCCCTAAAAGTCTCTTCAACTCCAGAATGGCAATAACCCTGTAACATCCTTTAAGACCAGAATGGTTAGTTATTTAAATATATGCTCTGTCCTTAAAGTCTTTACCAAGGGTCTCCCTGGTGGCGCAGTGGTTGAACGCTGGGCTATGAAGCTGCCCACAGCCTCTGCAGCGCCGGTTCCATTCCCGGCTGCCAGGTGAGGGTCCCACTTGGCGTGCAGGCCTCTCCTGCCGCCTGCTGCTCCCCTCAGCAGTGTACTTCATCAGTCTGCCTGTTTTGTTCCCCGCTCTGGCTCTGGTGAATTCTCTCACCCTCCTGCGCTTCTGACTGTACCCAGTGCTTATATAAATAAATAAATAAATAAATAATTCTTTAAAAAAAAAAAAGTCTTTACCAAGCTTAAGCTTCTTTGATTATAATTGTGCTGCTATTTGCTTAAAAGTATAATGCACTATGTGTATAAATAAACTCTTATAACTAAAAATGGTATGTTTAATTTGTGGAGCTCATTTTATTATTCTTTCAGTTATAAACTAAGATAAAAATTGCAAGTGCATTTTAAATTTGAGATTATAGAAAGCATAAAAATACCCTTAATACAAGACAGGAAATTCCATATTATTTATTTATGTACTTGATAAAAAATATAAAGGAAGCTGACAATTAGTCAACAATGTGAAAATGAAGTGTAATCATTTGTCATGATGGTCTGTGCAAATAATGCCTGGGTTTTTGAAATAGTCAAGCCTGAATTTGAATCATGGTTCACCCAATTATTAACTCAGTATCTTTGCAGACTATAAGGATAGTAAATGTTGCCATGTAGAGTTGTGAAAATTAAATAAAGGATATATGTAAAATAGTTAATCTAGTGCTTAGTACAGAGTTGTGCTTAACAACTGATAGTTTCTTTCATTTACCCTAAAACTCTTAGTTTCTCCAGGAGTTTGAATCAGGAAAACTGATAACATGAAGACCGTAATAGGACAAATTTAACTTTCGTCATTTGGGTGATAGGTCTCTATATACTTCATGCATTTACTATTTAACTTCTCAAATTGTTTTACCTCCTCATGTGGTCAACCAAAACCAAAACCAGTTTTGGTCCTATGTTGAATATGTTGAACAAAAGCTTAAATATCAAATCTACTTTTTCTTTTCTTCCCTAGGAAGAAAGTAGTACAGAGTTGTAAGTAGGAAGCCTCATGTGAAGCAGAAAAATAATAAATGTTTTAGATCTTAATTTCTGGGAAACTCCTTTTTGTCAAAGGAAGTAAATGTTTACTAAAGAGTTCAGAGTGACAGATGCTTTGTTTTCATACAATTACTTTATGATCAATCAAATCTCATTTTGTACATTATTTTGATTAGTATAATTGCCTTAGATTTCCTTCTGACCACTATCTGGCCACTCCTCCTACAGCTAGTGCAAGGCATCTGACTCCTTTAGCGACCTTGCATAGTGTTGTATTTCACTTAATAACTAGCTAAATTTTTATAATAATAAACTTTGCTAAGTGCTACCTGTATGTCATGCACTGCAGTATCTTTAATATACACATACTTATATATACAATATATGCACTTATATATACAGTATACATTTATGTCTATGAGGGAAGTAGGTATTTTAGAGTCATGATCCCTTATATTCACTTGTGAGTTTCAAAAGGCTCTTAAAATCACCAAGTTCCCAAAGTTCAGCAAAACTAATTTAGTTGCAAAACCTGAGCTGAGTTGAGGCAACTTACAGATCTTTATCACATGCTTTGAACATTCATTCATTTAGCTACAGAAATGTTATTGTATGTGATTTATGATTTGATTACTAGATCACTTATCATATTTCTCCTTCCCTCTCTCCCTCCCACCCCCCTTCCTCCCACTATTTAAAGTTCAAAAAAAAAAAAATTCTGAGATGTGGCATTTAGTTTAGGTGCTTTAGTTAGCATAGGGAGTTTGTGAACCTATTTCATGATCTCATTTTATAGGTGAGAACTCATGATAAATGATGTTAATTGCCAAGGTTGGAACGGTATATTAAGATATTATGTAAATTACTCAGCAATGCACGGTAAAGCCAAGTTTAAACTCAAAAGTCTTTGTTCAGAGCCCACCTCTTAAACCACAAGACTATTTTGTCACCCAGTCGCCAAGGCAAGATTGAGCTAATTTGGCATCAGGAGTGTGACTTCAGTTGACCCGATTGCTGATCTTTACCAGTAGAAGTAGGCATATACCTGGCTAAATCTATACTGTGAGATAATCCTTTTATAATTTGAACATGGGTGTAGAGTGTTATGCTTTTCTAACATTTTAGTTGTAGGGTTTATCTGATTATAGATTCCCATAATTACAATGGAGCCTAACCACAAAAGCCTGTCTGAAGTTGAAGTAGAAATCTCTCTAATTTCTGTCTTGTCACTCATTATTTTACATTATTTGTATCTCACTAAATGTTAGAAATTGCTTGCTCTGATTTTATTCAACAAATATTTAATGCCTACTATGGAATAGGGTAGAAAAACAACGTTGAACAAAAAAATGATAGCCCTTATCTCAAAGGGAGACACTATTGTGAGATAGTATAGTTCTTGGCGTAGTACCCCATGTTGCAGCATGGTTTAGCATCTGTGTACTAAAACAGTGTTAGAACCACTCCCTGCCCTAATCATTGTGACAATCAAAATGGCCCAGGTGGGGGACACAATAGTATATCTGGATGATAGTTAAACTCTCAGTCCTCAGGATAGAAACTGCCCAACCCCCATTTACTGTTTAAGTTGAATATATGATTTTAAACATTCCTGTTGCTAAAGCACTGGCTTTATTCAAGGTAAATAATGCTGAGAGATCTCAAAGCAAATAACTGCTTATACTCTGGGTGTAGTGGCTAAGCTGAAAAACAGTATCATTTGTGGATAATCTTACCCATGGTTAATTGAGAATTCTCATTATAATGTGTAAATAACAAGCATAAGTTAATAAGCTCCCAAGTTAACATGCCAAGTGATGCTGGATTTTTTTTGAGCTATAGCATCAAGGGCTCGAGGACTGTACAAATGGAAATTATTTCTCAAAGATAATAATGCACTGCACTTATGCCCAGTATATTCTATAACAAACATTTGTTCTTTGCTTTTTTATTTTTTTTTTAGATTTATTTATTTATTTATACAAGCACTGGGTACAGTCAGAAGTGCGGGAGGGTGAGAGAATTCACCAGAGCCAGAGTGGGGAACAGAACAGGCAGACTGACGAAATACACTGCAGAGGGGAACAGCGGGCAGCAGGAGAGGTCTGGGCGCCATGTGTGACCCACGCCCGGCGACCGGGGATCAAACCAGCGCTGCAGAGGCTGTGGGCAGCTTCACAGCCCAGCACTCAACAGCTGCGCAACCAGGGGAGGCCCTGTTCTTTGCTTTTTAAAGTGACATAAATTCTAAATAATTTGTGAGTAAAAACAAGTATGAAGTATTTATGATTTTGAATTTGTCATATGAAAGAGCAAAAATTTTTCAGCCAGTATTCAGTTTAATTGCTTTTTAATCAGTATTTTATATTAAAAGTAAGAACATTTGAAAGTATGTAAACCTCTGGCTTATGACAGTTGTACATAATTTTAAAGGAAAATAACTTTGTTGTACTATGAGTATATCAATGATATCTGCACAGTGTAAAACAATCAGAAAATATAGAAACATACAAAAAAGAAAGTAACAAAATATTCTGCTTAAAGATTACTACACATCTGCTTAGAACATCGCTGTCATATCTGTTCAGAATTTGTCTCTCAGTGAGTACATGCATACTTTGGTGCTGCTGCTTTTGCCAACACATGTTCACTTTCTCTCCCCAAAACTCAAAAATGTAGTGTCATAAAAATTAGATCATATGATTTATTTCTTTAACATTCCTATCTAGGACGTCTTTTTACTGTAACAGTGTTTCATTTCTTTTTGTTGGCTTTGTTGAATGTCTCAGTATGAATGTATCAATGTATCTATGTTTTGGTATTATGATTAATTACTATATGTGCGTATTTGTGCAGCTGTCCAGTTATGTTCTTTATATGAATTTTTACGAATGGAATTGATGAGTTAGAAGGCCAGGTACAGTTTTAGTGGCTTTTTTTTTTTTTTTTATCAACTACCAGATTGCTTTCTGGAAAGGTCATGACATTTTATACTTCCCAAAACAGTGCTTTAATGTTTTGTGTCTTCACATGCTCTCTGACACTGGATATGATCAATCTTTATAATTAAAAAAAAATTGCCAATCTGATAGTTTTAAAAAACTCATTTGGATTTGCATTTATTTGAAATAATAATAATTTTTAAAGTATATTTATTAGGCATTTATATATCTCTTGTTGAGTGCCCATTTATGTCTTCAGAAACACAGGATGGAATCTGACTATAATTGCCCATTTTTTATTTAGCCTTAGCTATTTTATAATTTCTTGTTTCTGTCATTCATTAATTTCCCTGTTGAGCAGTTTCTTCTTTTCTTCCTCTTCTTCCTTGTTTTAACTTTCCAGATCACTTCAGAGTATAAGAATATGAGCTTTTGTCATTCATACTGCATGTATTTTGCCATTTAATGTTTTCTTTTTTTTGTTTTGTTTTAGAGATGTTTGGTATGTAAATGCATCACTTTCTCTCCCAATCAGTATCCTACATTATAATTTTATCATTATTACTCATAATGGCTCATTAGATAGATTAAAGATTAGATGTTTAAAAAAATAAAGGTACCTTTCAGATGGGAAACCATCTTACAGATGATGAATTGCTCATTAATTAAATATATTTGCTGAGATAGTTTTAATAACTGCATATACAAATAGGGAGTGTGAGTAAGAGATACTTTGATATATTTGAAACTGCCCTTACTTTCAAGCCAGATAGTCACTGGCTTTGTTTATTTCTTCTTTGGACAACAAATATTTCTCAATTGCCTAATATACATTAGGCATTACTAGCAGATTTCCTACTCATTAACTGTGTGACCATGAGCATGTAACTTAAAGTACTCAATTCCTTGACTCAGTTCATTTGTCAGAGGGATAATACCTATCTTGTTGAGTTACTTTAAGAGTTACAGTTTACCTGAAGTATCAAGCAGCACCTGACATATAATTAGACAATAATAAATCATAGCATTAGTGTTATTATTCTTCATATTAACAAAACAATATAATTTAGGTCATTATTACATACAATATGGTAATAATTTTGCATTTGTATAATTAACTATGATTATTATAATTTTATTATTAGAGTGGAGTTTAGCTAGGTTGACTATCCTTAGGATCCTGTTAGTTAAATAATAGCTCCTTAGATTTGTATAACAATTTAGCTTTCAAAACTCTTTTTCATTTCTTGTCTTATTTGTTCTACACAGTAGTCCTTTAAGATGAGTGTACAGTTTTCCATTTTGCAATTGAAAAACTGAGGCTTTAGAGAATGATTGATCTTTCCAATGTCATATGGCTTATATGGTTAATCAGGTTCATTTTTTTCCTTCCACCTATAATTAAGATCCCCAATGGACCTAGATTGACCCTTAGTATGGTTAAGAACACAGGATGGAATCTGACTATAATTGCCCAGTTTTCATTTAGCTTTAACTATTTTATAGTTTCTTGTTGCTTTTATTCTAGTCATCTGAATACTGGCCTTAATATTTCAGTAGTCTATTGCATTGATGGTGGTTCCAGTGAACCGTATTTCTGAATACTCATGCCCTTGTGAAGGCCTTTCAATCTAGACTGGGCCGGCAGTTTACTTTAACAAATAGAATGCAATAAAGTTAAAGCTATTTCAGGTCTTGGGTAAGCCTTGTGTTGGCCTGGGTAGTTTTTGTTTCTGTGATTTTCAGAGATTTGGACCATTATATAAGAGATCTGGCTATTTTCTTAAAGAGACCATATGGAGAAGAGGCCCCATGAAGAGGGAGAGAGATCCTGAGATTACATAAAAAGAAATTTAGCCATCCTAGTTTTTCCAGCTGAACCCAGTTCCTACCTGCCAGCTAAAAGCAGTTGTATGAATGAGCACGAGAGGAGCAGAAAACTGCCTAGCTGAGCCCAGCCCAGACTTATGAACAAGTAAAATGGTTGGTTTTTTTCAGCCAGTATGTTTTGAGGTGGCTTATTATATACAGCATAGAAAATTAAAAGAAGCATAACTGTGTTCTTGAAAATAAAAGTTTTGCTGGAGGATGTTTACTTTTCTTAGCTATCTTGTTTGGTCTTTCCTTGACTTAACAATATCTGACAATGTTGAAGAGAGATAGTAGTTATGCGTTTTTTTTTTTTCTCCTTTCCACAGAAGCTCAGCTTATTCTAACTTTAACTACACTGGCTTGACTGATACTTGGGTGAATTTGAGGTAAAGGCAGTCTCTTTGTACCGATTCTCTTCAGACAAATCTCAGGAGATAGGATTGCTTCCTATGTTCAGGTCTCTTTGATTGCTCTTCTCTGTTGAATTTCTCACTCCTAGTCTTCTGTGACTCTTTATCCCTGTCAGAGTTGAATTGGATTTGGCCTAGATCAGCCAAGTAAGACAAGATGAAATTGCTTTCTTCCTCACTTGAACTTGTTTCTGTTGTCCAGAAAAGACTGGGAGGTCTTTTGAATCAAAGACAAGAACTTTTATTTGTCATCATTCACATGTTAGTAGCAAATATATAATATGGTGACATTGCTCATGTAGTTTTATTTTTCCCTCTCACAAATCAGTTTCTCTCTTATTTAACTACATTTTGTGCTACGTGTTTTTTCCTAAGTTTCTAGTAGATTTAAGTATCAGTGACCTAAATATTTATAAGTTTAACTTTTAAAACCAAATATTTTTTTTTCTTAAAAATTGAATGGAGTTAGCTTAAAAACATTACAGAACTTAATTGGCTTCCAGATTGGTAGAGTAGAGATTTCAGTGTACTCAACCTCCAAAACAACAAAAACTTTGGCAAAACGACTACAATTGACCATTTCAGATTTCTGGCAATCTCCCACTCAGGAAGCGAGCTGAAAATTGTCTGTCCAAAAGAAAACTACTAGAATTTGGGATAGTGGAGTCTGTAACATTTAAATTTGTGGCTATGCCCATCTTCAATCCTTCCCCTGCAATAGTGGTAGGCATATCTAAAAAGCTGGTTGCATTTTAAATAATGTAGAGATCTCACCACTTTTAGAGATCCATTAAAAGCATTATCCCCAGAGTACAGTTAATATTTTGTCCAAACTTGCAGCTCCCTGGGAAAACTCTATTTTCAGAGAACGGTTGGCTATTTGATTTGATTCAGAGCTCAGCTCAGTTGAGAGAAGAAAAAGCCTACCCCCAGGGCTTAGCTGAAACAATAGCAGCTGTTGGCAACATCTCCACTGCTTAAGGCTGTGATTTCAGTTGGGGCAAAGAAAGCCTGGCTAAGAATTTAAAAGGAAATCCTGGAGCATTAAGCCAACCACAGGGAACTTAGAAAAGCTTCTGTATATTCCTAGATATCTATAAAGCTTCATGATATGCAAGGCTGTGCTCTTATTCAGGAAAGACCTAGAAAAGGAGATCATCACCTCTGACTAAACTTGAGGCTGTATAAACAGGAAGTGAAAGATGTTTTATAAACTGAAGTTTGAAGGTATGACTTATTGCAAAATTTCCTCTGGCAAAGGGTTGAAGACAATTAGGCAAGACATTTACAGAAATTTTCTGACCATTGGTTGACTACTAAATTATGCTTACTCAGTTGAAACTCTTAGAATACCTGGCTTCATGGTAAAACAAGCACTTCACAAAAAAATCTAGCAGAGAACTCTATGGGAATACAAAATCCATAGAGCAGTACAGGAAAATGCTAGCAGCACCAAGGGAAAGAACAATAACCAATGATAGCAAAAACTATTGGAGGGTGGTGTGGAGGATTCTGATACCAGAGTCGTTGGAATATATTCTCTAAAATGTTCTTTTAAATAAAAAATTATGCAAAGAAACAGGGAAGTATGCCATATACACAGAAGACAAACAAAGCATCCAACAGAGAAATGTTCCTGTGGGAGTCAGATTCAGACTTAATAGACAAAGACTTTAAGTTAGCTATTATAAGTATGTTCGAAGAAATGAAACGGTGTCTAAACAATTAAAGGCACAAATGAGAATTATAGCTCTCCAAAGAAAATTCAATAAACAGTTTATAGAAAAACCATGTAGAATTCTGGATTGAAAAGTGTAAAAGCTAAAATGAAAAATTAATTTAAGAAGGGCTTATCAGCAGATATAAATTGGTAGATGAAAGAATTAGTAAACTTGAAGATAGATCAATAAAGATTATCCATTGTGAGGAACAGAAAATTAAAAAAATGAAGAGAACTTCAAGAAATCTGTGGTACAATATCAAGTGTACTAACACAATGAGAGTTCCAGATGGAGAAGAGAAAAAGGGGTACAAAGAATATTTACAGAAATAGTATGTGAAAACTTCTTACCTGAAAAATAATCTACACATTTAAGTAACTCAGCACACTTCAAGTAGAATAAACTCTAAGTGATCCATACTGAGAGCTATCATAGTGAAGTTTACAAATGTGAAAGACAGAGAAATCTTGAAAGCAGCAAGGAAAAAATAATGTTATATAAAAGGGATCCTCAATAAGATTAATATCTGACCTCTTATCAGAAAGTTTGGAAGCTAGAAGATAATGTTCAAAATGTTAAAAAAATGTCGACTAGGAATTCTAGAGATTCACTGTCCTTCAAAGATGGAGAAATTAAGACATTTACAAACAAAGACTGAGGGTATTTATTGCTAGCAGCCTTGCCCTACTGAAAATAGTAAGGGGTCCTTCAAATGAATGAAACAACATGATAAACTCTAATCCGCATGAAGAAATAAAGAACAATGGTAAAAGTCATACTTATAAAAGTAAATATAAATACAATTTTGTAACTTTTTCTCCAGTTTTAAAAAACAACTACAAAAAACAAAAACATGTTTTGGGCTTTTATAAAGATGTAGTTTGTTAGGCAATAATATAAAAGAAGGGAGGAAAGTTTTTACTTTTTATTAAAATTAAGTTAGTATTAATCCAGACTAGCATGTTTTAAATTTAAATGCTAATTGTAATTTCCAGGACAACCACTATGAAAATAACACAAACATTACAGTGAAAGAAACAAGGTGATTACAAATGTGCATGATAAAATATCTGTTTAATACAAAAGAAGGCAAAAATTCAGAAACTGAAGATATTAGAGAACTTAAGTATTCCCTTATAGAAGAGATTATAATCTGTAATTTCCATGATAATGTCTTTATGTAATCTTTAAGAAAATGTTACCAGTAAGATGTATTGATTCATGGATTTGCTTAGGAACTAAATTTTATATTACTACCAAACTCTTATTATCAAAAGATTTTTAGAATATGCAATAAGAAAAATGCACTAAAGTGGAGTAAGTTTGAAAAGATTCCATTAGCTCTTCGTTCTTAACTTATGACTTTGTTTCCCTGGATATGAAACAGCAATATATGGAATTGAGATATATCTTTAATGTTGTTTATGAAATTTGGGTGCAAAAAATTTAGTTATTGTCTCTTTATGTGGAAAAGATGAACAAAGGGCTTTGGAGAATAGACATCAAGGAAGAAAAGGCTTCTGGAGATAAATGCACATGAGTTAAGATTGTCAAAAGAGAAATGTTCTGGGTAGAATATTTCAGAAGTCTTCAGAGGTATTTCTCTTTGGCAGTTTTATATATTGTTGGTTCTGTCTCCATCTACCCAGTATGTTGGAGATACTATCTTATAACAAGGATTGTGTAGCGCAGTTTAGCGCTGCTACATAATGTATTACCTATGCCTTCAGAAAATAAACCCCATATTCATTTTATGGTATGAAGAATACTTAATTATATCAAGCAGTATCTGTAACTTCCTTGTTATAGGAAAAGTGATTAAACTGAATTTTCTTACTGCAAACTTAAACTATCATTAAAAAATGAAATTCTCAATCTGTTTTCAGTCCCAGCACTGTTGAAGAATATAGCACAGTTGCATCAATAATGATGGCTCACTCAACTGGGAGCATCTCTTTGGGTGAGAATAAGTAATATTGTAAAAGAACTCCAAGTAATTCTGATATGGCATACCTCTTTTCCATTATAAAAAGCATATTTAAATCATAGATGCCTAGATTTTTATAAAAATCAGTGTTATTAAGAGATTACAGTGATTATAATTGATTTTACACTTGTGGGATTTTGTTGTTTTTTTTTTTTTAAGATTTTTTTATTTTTATACAAGAGCTAGGGTACAGGCCACAGTCGCAAGAGGGTGAAAGGTTTCACCAGAGACAGCAGGGAGCAGAAAAGGCAGATGGACCGAAGTCACTACTGAGGGGAGCAGTGGGCGAGGCAGGAGAGGTCTGCTGCTCCATGTGGGAATCTCCCTGGCGGCCAGAATCAAACCTGTGCTGCAGAGGCTGCGGACAGCTTCACAGTGCGGCGCTCAACCTGCTTTGCCACTGGGGAGGCCCAGTTTTGTTTTCTTAAGCAAAAGTTATATTGAACCACTTTACCGAAGTTTTCAAGATATTTCCATTCCTAGTTTTTTTAAAAACCATATTAACCATTTTTAAATGTACAGTGCAATAATGTTAGCTATAAGTAAATTCATGTGCCCCAGATTTGTAGAACTTTTTCAACTTACAAAACTGAAACTCTGTACCCATTTAAGAATAACACTCCTGTTTACCCGCAACCATTACTCCACTTTCTGGAATTAGACTACTTCAGATATCACATAAGTGGAATCATGCCATATTTATTCACCTGTAAATATCTTCTTTTGCTTAGCACTGTGTCCACAAAGCTTATTCACATTTTAGCATATGAAAAGATCTTTTTCTTTTTTGATATTGAATAATATTCCATTGTATGTGGATACCATATTTTCTTTACCCATTCATCCAATGATGGGTATTTGGGTAGCTTTCACCTTTTGGCCTGTGTAAACAGTACTGCAGTAAACCCTGATGTACAAATATGTCTTTGAGATCCTGTTTTCTATCCTTTTGGATATATACCCCAAAGTGGGATTGCTGAGTCATATGTTAACTCTTATTTTTAGTTTTTTGAGGAACTTCCACACTGCTTTTAAGAAAAGCTGCACCATTTTACATTCCCACCAACAGTGCACAAGGGTTCCATTTTTTTTATATCCTGCCCCGCCCCCTGCTTTTTTAATAGTAGCTTTCCTAATCATGTCTAGGTTGTAAAGCTACTACTAACATGTTAGATCTTTACTTTCTCCTTATTCACTTTCCAAAGAAGTAGAATCGTTATTTAATATTTTCAATATTAAAATTATTGCAGATCTCACACTGTGTGCTGAAACTCAAAACACCAGTTAGGGCTAGTGTTTTAAACACTGAATTTAATATATAAGACTGGATTTATATATTCATAGTTAGAATTCCTTCATAGTTTAACAAATAAGGACCTCTTTATTCCTGGAATTCATATTATACTACATGAACACACCACTATTTTATAAGGCAGAGGTAAGTTATCTTTTGTCTCTAATTCTAGTTTTTAAAATAATATATTTGCTTTTTGTCTCTAATTCTAGTTTTTAAAATAATAAATTTTCTTTAATGGCATCATCATAATAGAGATTGTGGTCTCTGGGCTGGCTCATCTTCTTTTTCTAAGCAGTCCTAAAATGCTATCTCTTGGGTTGCATTACTTCATTCTAAACCTAATATGCCTCTTTCACAGTAATCTCCATTTCACTTAACCTGCTATATCTGCTTGTACATCTTTCTCATCCATTCTCTACATATTTCTTGACTTAGTGGAGTTGTGTTGCCAAAAATTTTGCTTCAGTGTTGGCAGGCCAATAATGGCAAGTGCAGCTTATTTATACATGATTATTATAGTTATATTCAAGACAACAGATACAATGCTTATTGTCGAGCTTTTTCTCACAGCTGTCTAAGTTTGGGCCTATAATTAGAAATATCTAACCTGTCTTTGAGTCATTGAAGGATTGTAGTGAGATTGGGGAGGAGGGAAAGAAACATTAAATTTGAGAAGAGATCTGTATTCAAGTCTTACCTCTTCCATTGTTGACTGATTTATCTTTACATATGTTTTTTATCCTGTTCAAGTATGAAATCTCATTTGTAAATTGAAGATAATGGTACTAATCTTTTATTTAAAGGTTCGTTGATATTGTGAGCTTGTGTTTTTAGGAAATCTTTTAACCAAGGAGACTAAGATATTATCATTTCTCTTTTCCAAATAGTGAAGGTAAAGGGATTTTCAACTCCTGTGGAACTTTGCTAGCCCATATTTGACAGACAATCTCTTCTTTTAATTTTGATTCTTATCTTTTTTTTTAATTAAAAAAAAACAGTGGGACATAGAAAGTGATATGTATATCGCCTATCATTTTAGCTAAAAAATATAAATGGACTCTCTTTTGATTAGAGTGTAGACCTTTCTTTGTAGTATAAATTTGCTGACTGGAACTCCAAGTCTTTCTTAAATCTACATTAATAACAAATCATTTCCACTTTATACTTTGTTTCTTTAATGTAGTTAAAAGTTTTAACTGTTGGGCCTCCCCGGTGGCACAGCGGTTGAACACTGGGTTGCAAAGCTGCCCGCAACCTCTGTAGCGCTGGTTGGATCCCTGGCCGCTGGGCTACGGTCCCACATGGCACGCAGATCTCTCCTGCCTGCCCCCCACTGCTCCCCTCAGCAGTGTATTTCATCACTCTGCCTGTTCTGCTCCCTGCTCTGGCTCTGGTGAATTCTCTCACCCTCCCGCGCCTCTGACTGTACCCAATGCGTGTATAAATAAATAAATAAATAAATCTTTATTAAAAAAAAAGTTTTAACTGTTGAAAAGAAAGGTTCTCAAAGTGTCTTGGCAATTTCTTATGCAATTTTCTTTGGTTTCATCCCATACCTGCTGACTGAGAAACCTGGGGTGGGATACAGCAATCTATGTTTTAACAAGGATTCCATAGTTGAACCTATATTCTATATTTTATGACTTTCCAATTTTTGTATTTTTCTCATCTTTGCCTGTTTCAACAGTAGTGTTTTGTATTGACTTGCCCTTATCAAGTCTTTTTTTTAAGAATTTTTTTTTTTTTACTTATGCATACAAGAACTGAGGTCTAGACCAGAGGTACAGGAGGTAAGAGGATTCACCAGAGACAGAGTGGGGAGCAGAACTGGTGAATCTATTGAAATACACTACTGAGGGAGCAGCAGCTGAGACAGGAGAGGCCTGCTGGGCCATGTGGGTTAACTCCCTTGTCTGGGATTGAACTCATGCCACAGTGGCTGGTGATAGCTTGATAGCACCAAGACTTTAACCCTTGTGCCACCGGGAAGGTCTTTATCAAGTCTTTTTAAAGATTTTCCCTTTATTTTTTTATTTTTTATTTTTTTAAAGATTTGTTTATTTATTTATACATGCACTGGGTAGAGTCAGAAGCGCGGGAGGGTGAGAAAATTCACCAGAGCCAGAGCGGGGAGCAGAGCAGGCAGAAGGACCAAAGTACACTGCTGAGGGTAGCAGCGGGCGGCAGAAGAGGTCTGCGCGCCATGTGGGACCCTCCTCCGGTAGCTGGGGAGCAGCTGGGGATCAAACCGGCGCTGCAGAGGCTGCGGGCAGCTTCACAACCCAGCGCTCAACCGCTGTGCCACCAGGGAGACCCTCTCCTTAGTTTTTAAAGATATAATGCCTTTTATTTTTGTTTTCAAGGGTTGGCTAACATTTAATAAAATTAATTATAGTAAGAATAAAATTCCCCTAATGAGATTTTGAAATACTTGCTACTAATTCTGAGAGAACATACTACTCACCATTTGGAAGCGGAACTGTGAGGGGTAAATGAGAAAGCAGTCTGTGGATTGTGAGTTTTCAGTCTGCTATCAGCATCTGTCAGTGAAGTGCAGAGGAAATGGAGAGTGTGGGTTCACAACAAATTGGTACGTGAAAGTTGGTCAAGTGACATCTTATATAAATTTTTCTGTTACAGCTTTATTGATTTCTCTGATCCAATTCTATTGATAAACCTTAGCTAAGTGTGCATGTTTTAGACTTTTGTTGGTCTGTAAGTAGTCTTCTTGATTAGATCCTGTAGTTTGAAATTTGTTCTTATCAATTCCAAAATCTCTTAGGTCAATATTATGGAGAAAGAAGAGGGCCCACCAAGCAGCTCTTTGGAAGGCGTGTGCCTATTATTGTTAACATCCAACAGGAATCTGCAGCAGCTAATACTTGAAATAAAAAGTGGTTGGAAATGTTCTTTCCTAGGCCATGACTATAACTTTTGCTCCAGCTTTTAGTGCCTTCTTAGATTTTGAGAGAACCAGTCATATTTGGGGTTAATTCAAGAATCATGATGGCAATTCCTATGAAATATTCCTATGAAATATTTGCCCACCATTGAGATCCGTACAGGGTTATGTAAGTTGATCTGTCATCTGAAGTAAAAACATTGTTATTTGGCAAAAGTCCAGTTGGAGTTTTGATCGAGCTGCTTTTTTAAATGTATATTTTAATTATTTGTATATTTTTAACCACATTGCTAATCTCATGAAGAGAAAGAGCTTAAATAGCCTGTCTAAACCCACACTGGATCATGTTGTTACTGCAATAGTTGGGTTACTGAAACATTAATAGAAAACTACCTAACGCACAGAAAATAACTTGCATAACACATGAGGACACTATAAATGCTATCCATTAAAACAGCAATACTAGTCCCACTGAAGTTGTTCAGATACATATTGGATATTGTTGAGTATTCATTCTCCAGTGACACAGTCACTCCATTATACAACCTGTAAATCTTTTTAATAAAGGAGTGAATCTGTAAATCTTTTTAACAAAGGAGGGAATATTGTTTAAACACTTAAGATGGACGTAAGTTGTTATTAGGAATAGTCTCTAAATCCACATATTTGATATACATTGCATAATATATTTAAAGTCCACTCTGCTGTATTGGAAATTTTCATGCAAACTAAAAAATGACATAAAAAATGACATAAAATATAGTAATTATTGAATAAGTTTTGAATGTTAACTGTTAGTGCTGTATACATGTTATATCATTTTATATTTATAGTGTCCATCAAGAGTGTTATTATTACAGTACAAACACAGTAAAGCAAAAATGGACAATTATAACTTAGACACATACTGCAGGGGAGGAGGAGGGAGAGGTATGGGGGAGGGAGGGAGGAGCACAGGAGATTGAGGCTGTGGTGCATGGGTGAATTGGTAAGGAAAACTCTATGGGGACTACACTTGAGTGGGTAAGGGGAAGCAAATATTGTTTAAAAATGAACAATGATGTAAAAAATAAAAAAAATTTAAAAGTGTTATTATTTAGGTTTTGTTGATGCAAAAGATGGAATAAGAAAGCCCTGTGACTCACACAAGGTCATTTAACTAGTCGGTGGCAGAACTGGACTTGAACCTTGTCTGTTTAACACCTAATATAAGCTTTTAACTACTTCTTCACACCTTAATATCCGGTGCTTTAATATTCCTGGCCTGCTTTCAAAAACTTCTGTCTTCCTGTCAATTCCAGAGATAACATTCAATAACTTGACAACAGCGACCTTTCTAAATAAATATAGACTGTTACAGAACCAGATGGCCCTAGATAATATTTTATTTTTCTGGCTCAAAATAAATTGCCTGCTCTAAGACTGATAAAGTCCAAAAAGACCCTTCTGTGTCCCAGGCCTTCATCAGGCCACATGGCTAGCCAATGCCCTTTATCATGAGCCAGTCACAAGTACAGAGCCTTATGTCTTTATGCTGTAATTTAGATTAGGGCCTAATGAAAGGGCAAGAAACTGTTTTACAAATGAGATCATTCTGACTTTCAATAATGGCTGCGGGTAGAAAGATTCTGAGAAATTAAAGATAGAAAGGCTGTGTTACTGTCTATCCTATTAAGAAGGTATAAGCAAGGAGGATGATTTATAATTTAACAAATTCCCAAATTATTCATCTGTTTTTCTGTTGGTTTTGAAATAAAAATTTTCTAATAACTAGAAATCTTATCTTTGGATTATGTAACAGCTAGGTGGGAATCTTTTTTACAGCCTGAGACAAATATTTTAAGAGAAGAAGTTTAAAAATTGGAAGCTAAGTTACTATGTCATACATAAGCATAAACGAACATGGTGCTTTTATGGACTCAATTACACTTAGTGAAATTCAGATTTAGAGAGATCAGGTTACACAGGATAGTCATAGAAATATTTCAAAGATATATTGAAGCTACCTTTTAACTAACAATAAATTACAGTAAAAGTGGAAGCCACATTCTTGTAGTCAGGATGCCTATGTTTGAAACTTGCTTTTTTTTTTTTTTTTTTTTTTTTACTCTGAGTTCTTGATTTAATTCTTTCTCAGAGTTTCAGCTTTCTCATATGTAAAATGAGGCTAGAATAATATTATCTGCCATGTTTCAACACAGGGTTTTTCTGAAGACTAAATGAGGCCGCGTGTGACCAAAGTTATGTTGATGTACAAGTGAATCTGTTACTATGGTAGCATCTAGTATATAATGGGAAGTGTCCTCAGTTGTGAGCAGGACACACCTGCCTTTGAAATTGCTGTAATTTGGTACTTTAGTAACTTGGACCAAATGAGGACAACCTTAGTTCTCTTTATAAGATAATAGTCTCTCCTGCACAGTTGTGAGAATCATGTTAGTGTAGATAACATTTTCAAATTTTTATAAAATAGAGATTGAGTAGTAGTTGTAACATCATTTTTTTATTTCAGGAAGTTAGGAAAGAAATATCTGGAGGCTTCTTATCTGTTCCCAAGTATCTTAGCAAGATATATGCCATAGAGTAGAAGAAAGTTAGTGGAGAAGGATTCTTGAAATTCATTTACCTTATCCTCCTTGATTAAGGATTACTCTCAATCATAGTTTTGTTATTTTTGCCATATTCATATACATAAGGGCATTATTAGTTATACCAGATGGCAACTATTTCTCAATCTTGATGAGTATAGATTTCTGAAAATGTAAAACCATAGAAGTATTTTGCCTGTAGATCATATTATGTTGTGAAATGAACCTTGGCTTTGTTGTCAAAAAGTTGTGGAGGGCCTCCCCGGTGGTGCAGGAGTTAAAGTCTTACCACTATTAAGCTATCACCAGCCGCTGTTAAGTTTGATCCCTGGTCAGCACATGGCACAGCAGACCTCCCCTGTCTTGCCTGCTGCTCCCCTCAGCAGTCTATTTCAGTAGAACCACCTGTTCTGCTCCCGACTCTGTCACTGGTGAATCCTCTCACCACCCCCTGCAACTCTGTCCTACACCCCAGCTCTTGTAGGCATAATAAGAATAAATCTTTAAAAAATAGTTATTGTGGAATATGAGCCTGTCAATTATTAATTATGGGACAATGAAAAATTTTTATAGTGTTTGATGCAGGTAGATATTTACCTGTACTGCTGTTTCTTTATCTACTGTATAGGCCCTATGTAATCTGTTAGCCATTTCGCATGTGATACTTTGTATCTGAGGTGTTTGCTTTTTATTTTGTTTATACTAATGAGGTTTTTCCTTTGTCTCCCACAAATATGATAGTGGTTCCTCAAGATGGCAGGGAGGTATAACAGCAAATCAGAATCTTGGAGATGTGGTTCAGGTGTAGTTGGAAAATGTTTGTTTCGTTTTAAGTCTGGTTTATGGATTAAACATAGAACTATATTCTTTAAAACTAAAATTGGTTAGGTCATTTCTTCTTCAATTTTAAATGTAGGTTTCCATTTACCTATGATGGTTTGTTTTGCTTATATTAGGGGCCACATGTTTAAAAAATTATTAGGAATCGAGGCTCTCTGATGGTGCAAGGGTTTAAGTCTTTGCACTGTGAAGCTATCTATCAGCAGCTACTGCAGCACAAGTTCGATCTCTGGCCAGGGAGCTGACCTACATGGCACAGCAGACCTCTTCTGTCTCGCCCGCTCCTCCCCTCAGAGTGTATTTTGGTGGATCTGCCTGTACTGCTTTCCACTCTTTTTCTGGTGGATCTTCTCACCCACCCCGTTCCTCTGGCCTACACCCAGTTCTTGTGTGCATAAATAAATAAATCTTCAAAAAATGTATTAGAAATCTAAATGGCAGTTTTTAATTATGAAATTTAAAAATAGTAATAAATATATTATGAGAAGAGCTAGTCTAAAGAAAATAACATGAAAATAATGTTTTATCATTGAAACTCAGTGGAGCCCATAGAGAGTATTTAAATCATAATAAAGAATAATAACCTTTGTGCACTTTTTAGAGCACAGTGTTAAGAGATTACATAGTTACTGTGTTGATGATAAGTTTGCTTTTCTTTAACACTAAAAATATTCTTTGTATTTTTATTTAATAATTTGGAAATTTACAAATTGACCCTTAAATTTAAAAAAAAAATCTAAACCAATTCATTATTCAGTTCTAAATTGTCATGGGACAAGATTAGAAAAATGGAAGATTGGTATATAAAAAGGGTGATATACCAACATATAAACCAATGATTTAGTGTGAATTTTATGTGTTAGCAGAATTTTGACTTTGTAATGTATTTTCCTTCATGCTAAATAAATTAATGGGCAGAATTTCTCTCTTGATCATCTGTAATAAAATGTAATTGTAACTCATTGTGGTCTTTCAGCTGAATTTTTAAAATATGAATTTATTGAAGAGGCTTTGACTATGCTAATTAGAGAATTGATATTACAAAAATTGAAAGTCAGTATTTTGAAGTAGAATGAATTGGTTGTGGAAAGGGATACAAAAAGTATAGTTTTACATTTTCAACTTATGTTTATATTGTCCTTCAGAATGTTTAATATTTTGTAATGATTTTTTTCTTGCAAAAAGTAAACAATCAGGCAAAAATATGAGAAATGTTTTCAGTTGTCCAAGGCTAATATTGACTTAAATAGGTCTAGGTCTTCATGGTTGACAGTTGTAGATAATTAGCTTTTTCTTCTTTAACAAAGAAAGCAAATGGTGCTGCAAGACTTTCATTGCCTTTTCTGTCATCATAATAATAATGTATGTATTTAACTTCTGCAGTTCCTTAAATTGATTTAGTGCTAAGCTGCCTACATTACATATAATAGGAGTGACAAGTGAAAGCTACAGCACATATTTGTGAGGCAAAAGGGAGCAGTGATTGACAGCAAAGTTCCTCTCTACAAGAAATAGCTGTGTTGTGGAGCTCAAAAAGGGCCAGATACATAATTCTTAAAATTGTAGAGCAGATTCATGAAATGAATTTTAAAAAGTGATTGCCACTTGGTGTATTTGTGTTTCTATGCTTTTGGCTCTGGGTGAGGGGGTCCAGATGGACAGGATTTTACATCACTGTTGCATATGAGGAGATTCCTTTTAAGCATATTAGTATTTGTAATTTAAGGTTGATACTTCCAAATTATAGATCAAATTATGACTGTACTCAGTAACTGAAAATTTCCTTCTGCTGTAACTGATTCACCTTATTTGAATAAGTCAAATAATACATCTATTCAAATGAGGAGTTTAAGACTGTAAATCGAGCTATTCTTCAATGAAAATATCCATTTTCACATGTCTGTAAAGTTTGAGGTATCATTTCTGGAAAGGTAATTCTTGTAAGATTTAGTGTGGATTCTTTTGGTCAGAGAGTGGCTAAGTTTGGTCTTCTTTCAAAAGTGTTCAAAATATTTTCCAGGGCCTTTGTTGCTGTGACATGCCCAGAAGCTATGGTTGAAAAGACACTTCGTGATTGTTTTTGAATAATGCTCTGCGATAAACCCAGAATGTTAGGCTTCATACTATACCGTGGATATGCTTTTTGTTCTGTAAAAACTCTTGTGTCTATGGGACACAGGGGAGCCCTATATGTCCTTGTACATTGGCAGCCTCTGCTGGCCATTGCATAGAGCAGCATTGAACTAATTTCTTTCCAATCCTGGTTACATATGATTTTACTTGAGTTAAAATTTCATTTTTTTTTCTTTAGCCCTAATCCTCTTTGTTATTCTCCTTTTAAGAGCAGTTTATCAATGGGAATCTCAATTTATAGTTACTAAAGAGCTACTAATCTAGTGTTATTATTAAGCCAATATCAAAAATGAATGGACTTCTTAAGAATTTTGGGAGGTTTCTAATATAACTCTGCCCTGAGAAATAATTTCTGTCTAAGAAGATTTCTGTTTGTAGATTTTAAAATTCTTTCTTAGTTGCACACCTTTAATTGGACACTTACTTTTGATTAACCCTGATTCTCTGAAATAAAGCTCTAATTCATTGATTTTAATTAAACAGATCTTTATTAATATTTTAGATTTATGTATATCAACTATTTTAAAAGTTTCCATAAAGTGGCTATAAATTCTTTCTGGGCATTGTGAATACAGATATCTCATGCATAGGTGAGTAGAAGCTTTATAGTTACAAATATATGCAAATAAACTATCCAGTGGCAGTAAACTCAGGATTATTCTGGTTTCTGGGGTAATATCTTTGGTTTAGGTAATAATTTGACCAGATGTAGTTAACATGATTTTCCTTAACAAAATAGATCCATTTGTTGGCATTTCAGTTTTATTAGTGACTCCAGTGGTCTCTTATCTTTAGTCTCTTGGCATTTTCAAATAAGTAATTTAGTGGAATTTTTTTATATAATTTCAAAGATAATGCCTTTCATTCCTACTGCTCCCACCTATTCCTAGATTATTATAATACTGGTACATCTCCTAGCCTCCATGTTCTCTTTGCCTTTTAATTCAACCCTTACAGCTTAGCCATGTGTATTTGATGAAAACATTGTTTTCATCACTCTTGAAAAAAAAAAGATTTTTTTTTTTTTTAGAAAAGGAGCTAAGTGCCATAAAGAATGGAGCAAGAAAAGAGCACTGGGGTTGGAAATAGGAAAATCTTGCTTTTTTTTTTTTTTGTCGTAGCTCTCGTTGTATAATCTTAAGCTTAGAAATAACCTTGCTAAGCCTCTTTAACCCATTTTATAAAATACCTTGTTGTGGAGTTTGGTTGATAAAAGTATGTGTGTAATTGTCATGAGTTGTGCAGAAATGCATTACTTTTACTGGTACAGAGTAAAAAGACCAGTTCCTGAGTCTAAAATTTCTAAATAGCTCAATTTCTGCACTGTGACTGGCATATACTGGGTCCTCAATAAATACTTCTTGGATAAATCAATCTTACCATTCCAACATTATCATGTACTTCTCTCACTAATCTTATATTTCAGGTCAGTGATTTTTCTTCTCTCTCCACTGAAACATTCACGTAATCAAACTAATTGATTAGTAGTAGTCAAGTTCCTCTTAATTAAATTTAGTCCACTTTTGCTTTCTTTACTGTCATAGCAATCTTACTCTCTTTACCACTCATCACTCTATTTTGGCATATATTGTAGCTTATATTATTAATAGGAATGTCCTGTTGGTTTGCCTTCTTTTTCCAAACTGCTGAAATACAGGAATGATAGCTTTGTTTTTGGAGTTACTTTAATCTGACTTGCAGTATATTCAAATTGATACATTGATAAGAAATGGTTTTTATTGTGTTTGCCAAGAGATAAAGTTTAGAACAAGGGTTGACAGGTTTTTAGATGTGGGGTACTAAGATACTGACAGATCTCTCTTACCCTGATTTATAGTGTTAAGATTGCAGATTATAAGGGCTTTAGGGAAGGTCCCCTTCTGGAGGAGAGTGACCTACATGTTATTATCGGTTGGAGGCTATTTTAATAAAGCATCCTTCAAAATACAGATACCTGAATTAGTAAGCAGGTTCTCATATGCCAGTATAATTTCCTTGGAGGTACAAAATGAAGTGATAAGAGACACAGACATAAAGTGAGACTGACTTTTCCAATGATAGCCTATTGGCTTTTTAAAGTATATTTTACATACGTTATAATTCAGGAATTTAGAAAACCTAAATAAGGGACCAGGAAAAAGACTAATTATGAAGTAAAAATCAAAATCAACAAGCAACTATAATTCAATAATTTTAAGGGTACAATTTAATGAGTTTTATACAGAACATTTTTATCATCCCAGTAAATTGTTTGTTCTGGCCCTTTTATAGTCAGTCTTCGACCCTATTCCCTGTCCCCTGGCAACCAAAAATCTGTTTTGTAGCATTATTGCCTTGATCTAGAATTTCATATAAATGGAATTATACATTTTGAATCTGACTTCTTTTCGATTATACCTGTACATAATCCAGTACTCCAAGTAAATGTGTAAATAATCCAAGCTCCAGTAAATATGTAGTTGATAACTCAATGTAGATTTAATTTATATTTTTTTCAAATAACAAATGAGGGCCTCTCCTGGGGGCACATCAGTTGAGCGCTGGGCTGCTGCGAAGCTGCCCCCAGCCTCTGCAGCGCTGGTTTGATCCCCAGCTGCTGGCGAGGGTCCCACATGGTGCGACAAACCTCTCCTGCCGCGCCCACTGCTCCCCTCAGCAGTGTATTTCGTCAAGTTTGCTGTTCTATTCCCCATTCTGGCTCTGGTGAATTCTCTCACCTTCCTGCACTTCTAACTGTACCCAGTGCTTGTATAAATAAATAAATCAGTCTTTAAAAAAAAAAAAGAAAACCCAAATAACAAATCATGTTTAGCATTGTTTCATATGCTTATTTGTCATTTGCATATTTTCTTTTGGTAAAATGTTCAAACTATGTATCTGTGCATACATTGTGTACTTCATTCTTTTTTATTGCTGAGAAGTAGTTCATTGTATGGCTATACTACAATTTGTTTATTCTGTTTACTAGGTATTTGGATTGTTTCTAGGTTTTTGCTGTTATGAATAAAGTTGTTATCTAGTACAAGTGTTTGTTTGGACATGAGTTTTTCTTTTACTCAGTTTAATGAGTAGAGGAGAGATAGTGAATCACATGAAATGAGTATATTTAACATTATAAATGAAATGTTTTCCAAAATGGCTTTGCCATTCTGCATCCCCACTGGTTTTGTATGAGAGTTCTAGAAGCTCTGCATCCTTGCCACTACATGATATTGACAGTGCTTTTATTTTTAGCTCCAATAAATATGTAGTTTATAACTCAATGTAGTTTTAATTTGAATTTCTCTAAATTAACTAATGATGTTTAGTATTTTTCATGTTCATGGTCGTTTTCATGTCTTCTTTCAGTAAAATGCCCAAACTGTATGTCTGTTTTAAAAGTCATGTTTTTTGTGTCCTTTTTACAGTGTTCTTTTTAGATATTCATATTCTAGATACAAATCCTTTGTCAAAAATACGTTTTGTAAACTTTCTTCCCATGTCTGTAGGCTTGTGTGTACAGTTTTTTAAAATGTCATTTCAAATATCAAAAGCCTTAATTTTTATGGAGTTACTTATCCTTGTTTTTCTTTAGGTTTTTTGTGGAGTGTTAAACATTTTTGTCTGACCTAATATCAGTTAAATTGTCTCATGTTTTCTTTTAGGGGTCTATAAATTTATCTTTAGGTCTGTGATGCAGTTTGAATTATTGTTATATATGGTGTGAGGTAAGTTTCATACATTTGCATGAGTATCTAGTTTCTCAACTACTTTTTTTTTTAATTGAGGTAATATTGGTTCACAACATTGTATATAATTTAGAAGTATAGGATCTCCCCCATCAGATGTTGTTACCGCACCACACTCACCACCAAGACACCCATCTTCCTCCACCGTAGACCATTGTACTGCCTCCCATCTTGGTTTTCTCCTCTCCTGTACCCCTCCTGATCTGATAGCCTCAGATTTACAGTCAAATTTCTAGAGTTTGTTGTTGATGTGGCTTTATTTACTTGGCCCTTTGTTTTGTTTCTCTCTATTCTACATGTAAGTGGCACTCTATTCAACTACCTTTTGTTGAAAAAGACTATAATTTCTTCTTTGAATTACCTTGTCATCTTTTATCAAAAGTCAATTGGCCATATATACATGTGGTAAATTTTTGTAACAAAATAAAACGAAACAAACCTTGATCTAATAGGATATTGTTTAATGGTACTTTTTCCTAGCAAGAAACTATTCCTTAAATTAAAATACTTTTAAATTGTATCTATTTAGATGAGATATGTTAGTGTATTTTAATTGTTTAGTCATCATTTAGACTTGACCTATTGGATGATTTTTTACATGTCAGTGTTAAAACCATTTTATCTTCATGTAAAGCACATTCTGTGAGTTTTGGTATCAGGATAACAAATGGTTATTTACTGCTAACAAAGTATCTGTTAAAGTTATTTTGAAGGATTGTGAAATTGGATAAATGAATAATAATGATAACTACATATGCTGTGTAATAAAGAATTAAAACTCAGTTTATGTTTTGAGTGAAAATGAAATTTATTGCTCTATTACTTTAAAGACTATTAAAATTTTAACTTTACCACAAGGTTTAAAAATATTTGCTATGTATATTTTGCAACCTAGCTTAGACTGTAAGTCCCCTGAGGAGAAACTTTGTTCTGGAAATCATCTAGCATGTCATTGCATGTTATACATGTTGTACAACATCTATTAGATTGATATTTCAATCATATAAGGTTTGCAAACCTTATATGAAGTGTAATTTCATAAGATATTAATATATCCTTTTTCATTTTCCCATGTGACAATTATGAAATTGCAGTGTGTAAGCTGTGTAAGCTTACTAAATGCTTATTTTGCAATAAATACCACCTACATAATGACATGAGATGTAAGAATCTGTAGCTACTTCTCATTGAATGCATTGTTGATACTTTGTGTGATTATATTTTATGAAGTATCTTGCCCCATGAGTTACATTCACATTTGTTTACTGTATGGAGTGACATAAAAAGCCAAATAACGGATTATTACTCTGTTAAAGGCAGTAGTGGGACTACTACCATAATATATATTTTAAATGAGTATTAATAAAAGAAAGAAAATAAGAAATAGTAAATCTCAGGAAGGAATGCCGTAGCTCACTGGGAAATGTCAGATTTTGTAGATTATGATAGCCTGTTATTTTACAAGAAAAATTTTTCTGTGGGAATATTAAATCCACTTAAGTAGGGCCCAGTAGAGTCATTGAAAGTCACTTGTAGTTCTCTATATTTTGTACATATAGCACAAATATGTTGCTTGCTAGGAAATCTGTTAAGTGACCATCCAAGTATCTTTTCTCACTGTAGAAATAGAGTGTATATATACTTGGAAATGGCAAGGAAAGTGTGAAAAATGTGAGTAGTGTTTGGAGCTTTTTTTTTTTTTTGGGTAGTGGACTTCTATAGCTTATAACCAACAGCTACCATGTCTTGATGTGTTTAGTGATATAACATAGTGTTTGACGACTTTTTAAACCCATAATATTTTCCCAAAGTCTGGAAGGATGAAAAATAAAGGCATTAACTCTGAAATTCTATGAAATCCCTTCTCAGTTAAGGTATACAAAGAATGAGGTCAAAAAGTGACATGAATCAGGTTTACAACTTGAGTTTATTAGTTTCAAGTTCAACATTAAGAAAAGATTTTGAGCATTAAAGGAATTTTTTTTAAATGTCTCTTTTTTGAGGATTACATAATATAAAGGAGTGCTGGGCAAATACAGGGTGATAATTGTTTTATCAAACAGGACTTTTTCCTTAACAATTACATTTAATTCTATTTAACATTGTTACTTACATTATTTAGTTTCTTGCATGGGTATATTGACGTGCAACAGTATTTGTTTATTTGAAACCACTTAGTTTTTAGCATAAATTCCTGAGATACAGATTTAAT
Organism: Talpa europaea; assembly: GCF_964194135.1. Lineage (NCBI taxonomy): Eukaryota > Metazoa > Chordata > Mammalia > Eulipotyphla > Talpidae > Talpa > Talpa europaea. The sequence goes on from NC_140074.1 coordinate 34,505,034, forward strand.
TTGTGTCTCATTATAAGAAAATTTGGCATTTAGTATTATTTGATTTTCAGAGCCCAGAATAGATTTTCTAAGTGCCTGACATATAATTTTAGATTTTTCTCAATCTCTCCCTTACATTGTTCAATTTGTCACAGGCCCTGATACAAACATAGTTAATATGTTTCATTTGTTTCAAAGTTGGATTTTAAGCCAAGAAATGATAGAAGGCAAGAAGAAGATCTAAAACCAGTTCCTTGGAACTTGCTATGAAGTTTTCTTCCTATAATGTCACTACATACTATTTTTTTTTCTTGATTATAAATGCAGCACTTGTTAAGAGGACTCAGAGAACATGAATTACCTTCTTTCAATAATAATATTTTAAAGATACAATTGCCTGAGAGTCATAATTGGAAGAATATCTTTTTTAAAAAGATTTATTTATGCATACAAGAACTGGGGTATAGACCAGAGTTGGGGAGGTGAGATGATTCATCAAAGACAGAATGGGGAACAGAACAGGTGGATTGACTGAAACACACTACTGAGGGGAGCAGCGGGCGAACCAGGAGAGGTCTGCTGCAGCACGTGGGTCACCTCCCAAGCTGGGGATTGCACTGGTGCTGCAGTGGCTGTGGACAGCTTCACAGTGCTGCATCTTATCCCCTTGCACCACCAGGGAGACCCCAGAATACCTTTTTTAAAATTCCACCTTCTATTGAATACAATTTAATATGAGTAGGATGGGTAAGAAAATAGTAGGATGAGATAGTGGGGAACTACTTAGGGGATGAGAGGATATTTAATGATAAGATTCAGAGGGAAAAGTATCCCTGTAAAATTACTTAAACACAGGCCATAAATGGAAAAATAAGCATCTGACCTCCATAAGCCTTTCCATGGAAATGTAAGATTGTATGGAGAATATTATTAACCATGTTGTATATTATTTACACATAGCATTTAAAATTTTTAAAATGTGTTTTGATATTGTTTGCTTTTTAGAGGAATACCTAGCATGGGTGCCAATTTTGTGTTTTAAAAAGTTCTTTATTCTCAAAATTTAATCAGTACGATCTTGTCCTGGAACTTCCCAGGTGTGTCTTCCACTTTTCACATATGTGATTGGAGTAGAAATCATTTCTGTTTATTTGAATGAGAGCCCTTTGGTAAAATTCCTTTGATTCTAAGATAACTAGATGAAATGCATTGCATAAATCATGTCACAGCAAACAGTTGTCACCTGGCACTAGAGCTTGATAAAATTTAAAAATGTTGGCATTTTGCCTGTAATGTTCAGTTACAGTTGTATAGAAAGTCTGTTAGTACACATGAGGCAGTTTGGCTAGTGCACGATTCTTCTCTCAGTGATAGGGCTTTTATGAGTTTATTACGACGATCCCTACTCTGGAGTCCCAGAAAATACTTAGCAAGGCTTTGTTTTAATTTCTCATTGCTTACAGAACAAACCTTACAGAACAACCCTTTAATTTCTCCTTGCTTATAGAACAAACCTTTAGTTAATGGTTCTGCAGTAGAGGCATGTTTTCAGTGAAATTCCCAGAAAATAATCAAGTTTGGGCTGCTTTTACTTGCAGCTATTAACTCCATGTCAAACCTTGCTTTTACTTTTTTTTCTATTACCACATATTCTACATCCATCTTTACTTTACAGTTAGGTCTAATACCAAGCCTTTTCTCAGAATATGTATCTGAGCATAAAAGAGAAATGAACCCACCCATGCATTTTGATTCCAAAGATATTATAGCTGTAAGACTATATACTTCACGTTGAGCCAAACTTTCTTCCTAAAAACTGTGTTAAAGGCATTCTGTGATAGCTGTAAGTTTTTTGTTGTTGTTGTTTGTTTTGTTTTGTTTTGTTTTTACATCTTTGGATGTCATACAGATATATATCAACTTAAAAAAAAAATTCCTGTTCCCATTTTCCACCCCCATTACCTTCCCTCTCTATAGGTAACTATTCTCATATTTTTTTCACTGAATCCTTTTGTGTGCTCCCCTGTAAGACATGTTGATTTATTTTGTTTGCGCCTAAGTATTGGATGTGTATTTTAATTTTGTTTTGCTGCATTTATGCTCTAAACATTAGTTTGTTTTCAGGACTGTTTTAAAGATCTGTCTTTGTTATGTAAAAACCTTGGTGTTTTCTAACTTCTGCATAGTACTGAATAGAGAGCATTTAATTCATTTTATTTGTCTTATGTGTTGCACACCTAGATTACAAGGCATTTTTATCACCAACTCCATGTTTTCATGCTACCTCTTTGTATTCTAAGCAACTTAAATTCCCACTACCTATAGATATTAATCATTCTTGTATGAAACATTGTGCTTTTTCTATTTGCCATTCCTTTGCATATATTTCCAATCTTCTCATGACTATTTCCTCATTTCTTAAGAGTACTCAGATATATTTTCCTTGAGGAAGACTTCAGTGGTTATTCATACTTGATCTAGTAGCTCTGCAATCAGCTTATAGAGCACTTTTACCTTGGCAATATAGAAGACTATTTTTCTACCTTTGAACTACTTGAAACCAGGGAGCAGATCTTTGTATCTTTTGTGATAGATTGGTGAATAACATATATTTGCCATGCAATAATAATTAATGGAATCAATTAAATGTGTGTAGGTGTTTTAAAGTGAAATACCGACTTTATATAAGCACGAGTGATTATTGTAAATAACGAAAGGGTGGAGCACAAATACAAAAGTAGCATAAAAGAGTATAATACAGGAGGCTAAAATGAACTGACTTTTATAAAGATACCAAGGATCAAAGCACGTTATGGTCAGATCATGAAGGAAAACAAGAAAAATAACATAGCTTGGGGCAGATAGTGTAACACTAAATGTTGGAGTGAAGTCAAAGCTATAAAATACCTGGGTTAGTTTCAATTTCTCTGTTAATAGAAATGAAACTCAAATTCAGTAAAGCAGACTAATGATGGTAGATAAGGAATTAAAGTCCAAGGAAGGTTAGGCAGTGATGAGAAAGTACTTCACGGCTAAATTGGTGATGGGAATTTTGTGGGGACCATACCTGAGTGGAGAAAGTATGCATTGTACAAAAAATGAACAATGATGTAAAAAATATATGTTTTAAAAAAGAAAGTAGGAAGGGAAAAACCCACAAGATAGACTAGATGCCAAGTTCCAATGCCAGTGCGCATTACCCTGTAGTCAATAAGGAAATTAATAAAATTGTTTAAATGAAAAAAACAAAAGAAACCACTTTGATGCTCTCAACTAGTTAACACCCTACAATTAAGTGACTTGCAGATGTGAGTGGATTAGTGATCTTTTAGCAATTATGGTCAGTACCAAAGTCCCAAAAGACAAGATATCCTTGAAATGCAGTTTTCATTTTCAAAAAAAGATGTGTGACAGTAAAATTCTGTAACTTAAATAAGATTAATTGGTTTCATGTCTATCCTTGGGACAATTCTTTAATTGATTATTAGACAAATGGTTTTGTAAAGACTTAACCTAGAAAAGAAGCTTTCCTCTAGAGACCCTAAGGGTTCACTAGGAAGGTGGTATCATGTTAGACTTCCATAATTTTGTTTAACATGTAAAGTAAGTTGATTTTGCCAAGGCTGTGGACAGGGTGTCTCATATTTTGAAATAGATGGTTAAATTAGGGGCTGTTTTATAAGTAAATGTAGATTCATAACTGGTTGAAAAAACTTGAATGGATTGGTGTCAGCTTGGAGAGAGGTATTTCTAGTGATAAGACATGCCTGGTGCTTTCTTTCATTCTGCCTTATTAATCATTTTTATCACTGACTTGGATGAAACAGGCCCATCACATTTGCATGTCACATAAAGCTGGTAGCAAAAAGTAATAGTTTGGATGAGGGAATGAGGATTGAAAAAAAGCTTAGTCATCTGAAATGGTTGGCTGAAACTAAAATGGCATATAATGGGGATTTATATAAAATTGTGCATGTTGATTTGTCAAATTATCGCCTAGTCAGATATGTTTTAAGAGCAATTCATATAAAGAAGATCTGGGAATTTATGATATAACTGTCACTGCTATGTCCCATGTGTAGGCTGTTTGAAGTGCAGTGTTTGGAACAGAGAAGGTATAATTTCTCTGCACTGGTGAAAAAAATGCCATTGTATTCACTTATAGCTTCCAGATTTTAAGAGATGTCTGTGAACTTTTTCATAAAAAAATCTATACTTAAAGAATGAGAGTGACTTCATTATTAAGTCTTAACTTTTGTCCATGTGACGAATCATTAGAGTAAAAGCTATCTTTATTTTTAAATATTTAAAGACTGAGTGTAGAATTAACCTCATTCTATATATGTTTAGCTTTTTAAAGGAAGCTATCAAGTATTTACTGTAGGGCTGGAAATTGTGCTTAGGCATTGGAGATATAATTGTGACTAAAAGCAGGAAAAAATGACCTTATCTTTACCCTTTGTGGCACTGACAGTTTGTTGGAAAAGTCAGACATTAACCAAGTAATTGCATGAGTATATGTAAATTGCATCAGTGATAACTGCAATAAAGTAGATGTACATGACTCCCTGAGAGTGTATAATATAGTAGGGACATTTGATTTGGTGAGGATGGGAAGGAAAGGCTTGTTTGAGGAAGTGATACTTCAGGTGAGAAAGAGTGTCAGTTAACTAGGTGCAAAAGGGATGAGTGTGCCTGATGGTGGTTATAAGGGACAGATAGCCTCTTTGGTATACAGAGAATACACTACACACATGAAATGGCTGTTGGAAGGGATCCGGCCCCTCAGGTGTAGATATCCGTAAGGTTTTGGTAAGACGTTTATTCTCTGTCTAGGAACAATGAAAACATTTCATGATTCTATATAGAAGACACTGATTTAAATTTAAGATGTTTGCTGTTGTGGGGAGTTGACTGGAGTGAGGCCAGTGAGGATATTATAAAACCACCTGAGGAAGAATTGCAGTCATGTGGACAAGTAGGCATTATGCTGCAAGAAAGGGGACCTCCGAGAAAACGAAATTCACTGTGAGGGTCAGATGGGAGTGGACAGACCACTGTATTTAAAAGCATGAGACTTGGGGATGAATCTAGTTTTTGCCATTTACTAATTTGGTAGCCTTCTGCAAATTGCATTATTTTTCTCTCCCTGATTTAACTATACAACACTTTGGCTTTCAGGTTTGGTCAGTTTTAGATGATTTGATATACACATGAATGACTTACACATTATATGAATTTATATGTGATTATGTACATATAATATGAATTTATATGTGATTATGTACATATAAATTCATTACATTATATAATGTGTTACATTAAAAGTTATATAAATTATATATATAGTATAAAGTGGAAAGTTATATAAAAGGGAAGATTTGAGGAAAAAAGTTAACAGTGATCATTAAGTCTAGTAATGGCATGAAATTTCTTCAATGGTTTATTGTTCTAACAATTTGTAATAGATGGTTCTTTAAGATACTTACTGTAATTTCAGATTCTCATTCCTCTTCCTAGTTTGGAACATTGGATAATAGGGAAAGTCACTAACTGGGAGAGTGGCTTCATCTTTTATACTTTCTAGTGGTAATCTAGTTGTTAGATACAGTTTTAACTCAGTAACTCAGTTTTAACTGAGTACCTCAGATATGTATCTGAGTTAAAACTGTACATATATATATATATATATATGTATATGCACATATATGTGTGTGTGTGTGTGTGTAGAGAGAGAGAGAGAGGGGAATTTTGTAGCAAAGTCCTGAAGCAAAATATTAAACTGATTAAAGTTGTTTATATATGTTAGCACTAGTTTCATAAAGATGTCTCTAGGTAAAAATATGATATGCCCTTTGCAGTAATCTAAGGCAAAAGGCCAGGGTGTAAGTATTATCTAAAATGTTAAAGGTATTCAATGCTCTCAGAGAACCTGAAAGACAACTTCAACTATAGCGCTCTTTGCACTTTTTCATGTTTTATATTATTGTCCTTGAAGATTTCATTACTTTTATTGTCATATAAGAATTATTTAGTTATACATATTTTACTAGTAGTGTGTGACTCCTTTCTTATGATTTGAGATATTTCTATTCATGGAAGTACTATTCATTCCAGTTATTTAAATGCTTTTGATTTGAGATATTTCTTATGATTTGAGATATTTCTATTCATGGAGTATTGTTCATTCCAGTTATTTAAATGCTTTTCTTTATTCAGTCAGGAATAATAATTGCTGTAAACCAATTGCATTTGAAGGTTGTTAAAACTTGGAAGTTGTTTCTGGATCCATGACTGAGTAAGATATATCTGAGTAAGAAATCAGTTCTTTCCACAGACTTCCATTTATACTGATAATGACAGTAATAGATGGAGTCGGCACTATACTTAGGACCTTACATATATTTTTATTTAATCTTTCTAACTACCCTCTCAAGTGTAGGTATTGTTTGTCAGTTTTACAGATGAGGAAAATGGGGTTTAGTGAGGTTAAATAACTAGGGCCTCAGTTATATCACAAAAGTCACTTTTAATTGCAAGATTATGTTATTTTGAAACAGCTGATTTGGTACAAAAGATGTTGATTGAGTCATTTTAGGCTAACCTGGAGCCATACTTCTTGCTCCTTGCTGTGGCAATATATTAAAAACAAATAACACACAACAGATATTAAGGTTGAAATAAACTTGTAGTAATCCTTGAATAATAATGGATTTCTTGTTGTTACTTTTGTAAAGTTTTTAAATAGCTAATATATACACATAGTAAAAATAATTCAGATAGCCCAAGAATATATACTATGCAAATCATGTCTCCCTCCTACTCCAGTCTCCCTTCCCACATAGAGGCAACCACTGTTTTTAATTCTGGTTGTTCTTCTAGAGAGATAGTTAACATGAACTGAATTTTAAGAAATGACATTTGAGCATCAAATCTAGCCAACTAGAAACAGCCAAGTCTGGTATCAGATTAGCATCCGAATAGGCTAATCCAGAAAGGACTGGAGTTGAATGTAGGTGATGCTCAGTGATGAGAATGCAGAACAGCATCACATTAGTCCCCTCCCCAAAGGGGGTAACAGAAACTCTCTAGGCAGTCTTGCCCCATTTTACAGATGAGGAAATTGGTTTCTTGGTTTCATGGATAGAGGCATATAGAACAGAATTCAAATGCAGGCCTACCTCTCATCTTTCCTTACAACTGCAGTGCAAGTGACCTGGATTTGAGTGTTGTGAAGAATTTTACAATTAAAGTGGATTAAAGTTGAATAGTTTCTACAGGTAAGCTATGTAGCAATATACATGCATATGTCTTTTTAACCTTTAAAATACATTGTTTATTTTAGAATAGATTCAGATTTTTAGAAGGCTTATGAAGAGTATTCCCCATATATCTCACACCCAGTTTCCCTATTATTAACCACTGTTTCACCATTATAAAATTATTCTTTGTTTCCCTTTTCCAGACTACTTTTTGGAAAGAGGCCATTATGGTCTGCCCACACTTAAGGAGTAAGGAGTTAGGTTCTACTTCCTTAAGTTTGGAGTATTTTCCTAAAATATTTGATATACTTCTCCATGAGGGATTTGTTTATCCTCTCCCATTTGTTTATTTCATTAATCAATCATTTGTTTATATATAAGTATGGACTCATGGATATTTATTTTTACTTTGGGTTTTATAATCCATTATTATTGCTCAAGTTGTTTCAGCTTTTACTACTAGGAATGTTTTAATTGACTCCTGTGTCTCTAATATACTTTCATTTTTGTATTTATTTTTTCTTTCTGTGCACTTCCTTGCTTTCTTGAACTACTTGATGCATTAAACTCACATTTATATTTTCTGATTCACTTATAGAATCAGTATTTTCTCCAAAAATCCTGCTTCCTATTACTATAAAATGGTACTGGAAACAAAGATCTGAGTTCCAGATATAATATCAGCTCTCTAAAAAACCAAATATTGAATAAAAAAAGTTTTAGTTATTGTTTCAGGTAGTACTGAATTAGGTCAATTCAATAATTTGTTAATATTTCTGGATTATAAAATTTATTTGAGTGAATTGAATTGTATTGTTCCCAATAATCTTTAAGGTAAAATTTTAAGAAACATTATAGCTCTTTTCTGTTATTTTTAAAGATAATCTGTCCTCTATGGTACTTTACTTGATTTTTTTGTGTGTGTGTTTTTGATTAGAACCTGAGGTAAAACTTCAAAACATGGTAATTTGAAACAGGTTAGGATTAACTGTGGGATATTGGAAAGACTTTCTACTCCATTAGGGAAATTAACAAGCATGGGGTATATGAGAAACATGTAATTCATATTTATGTAAAGATAGTTCTTTTGCATCACTAAGCACTTTAAATTTTTGTAGCCATGTTAAGGGAATGCAAAAAAAAATTAAAAAAGAAAAAAAAATCACCATTGAGCTTAATTAAGATATCTGGATAGTTATCTTAAGTGATTTATGTCATTCCAGAGGAATATTTCATATTACAGATCTGGTCTAACTCTAGAATTGAGTTTTTTTTTTCAATCTGAGATATTTGCAGAAGATCAGACAACTTTTTGGGGGAGGTGATTTTAAGTGATTTGCGTGCGTTTATGTGAAATCTTAGTAATACCAACAAACATTTCTTCAGAGCTTATTTATTATTTTTTGTCCTGCCTTGCTAAGTATTCCCTTTTACTTTTCAGTGTCTACCATTTTAATAAACAAGTTGGATTTTTATAGCTCATCAAGCAACCAGGTCAGGAGAATCACAGAATCTGATAGATGAATGCATAAAATATGTTGATTGTGAAAAAGATAATTTTCTAAGAATTAACCAACTGTTGTTTTTTGCTTTTTTTTTTCCTGTGGTATAGTCATTGTAGTTGTCCCAATCTATTGTATTTTAATTTTATGTCTCTTAGTTTAACTATAAAGAATAGTCTTGTAAATCAATATAAATAGAAAGGTGTCATATTTAACTGATAGTGTGTAATTGCAACTAGTATGAAGCATAAGACTAATAAGGAAAGGAGCCAGACAGGTAAAAATTGAAGCAAAAGTAAATGAAATGGTCTCAACTGAATGAGCAAATGTGACTCAGTGCACAGAAAAACTGAGGCAGCTTTATCCAAAGATCCCTAGAATGAAAATAGCTGGAAAATCTCAAGAGGGATGTAGCTGAGTGTAGAGGTGGGAAAATAATAAAAGGTTTTGGATAAGGGGTGCTGGTGAATTCTGAGCCTGCCAGTTCTTGCCAGAGAGGGTGTGAGAATATGAGTCTTTTCTTTTGTGTTCAATTGGAAGTGTCAAAGCCCACTTGAAGAGTCCAGAAACACGGACTTGGAAGTCAATGAAGGGAAACTTCAGTCTACTATGTCCTTGGTGTGGTATAGGGGTTATTATTTCATTTAATTCTTACACCAATACTTTCATGTATTATGTCACTTAATTCTTATATTAACTCTTTGAGGGGAAGGTATTGTTAGTTCTACACTTTTACAGATGAAGGAAATTGGGCACAGAGGGGCTTGTGAATGTGCTGCAAACCACACAACAGCTAATCGGAGGTAAATTCAGACCTGCATTTAGAAATTGAATTTTTACTCTCAAGATAATTTGGGCAAGACCAGTTTGATGTAGCATTATATATAAACTCTTGGGGCCTTGAGCAATCACCAGTACTGTTTTTGAGTTTCTGGATAAAGCTGGTTAAAAGAAGCTTTGGAAACAGCCCAAATGCCCAAAAATAGATGACTGGATCAAGAAGATGTGGTACATATATACCATGGAATATTACTCAGCATTCAAAATAGATAAACACATGCAATTTGCAGTAACATGGATGGCACTGGAAGGGATCATGCTCAGTGAAATAAACCAAAAAGAAAAAGAAAAATACCGGATGGTCTCACTCATAGCAGGAATCTAGAAAACTTAAATAAGGGACCAGGAAAATGAATAACTATAAGAAAGTGAAAATCAAAATCAACAAAAAACTATGAACCAGAGACACTTTTTGGGGGGTGGGGGGCGGGAGGGGAGGGATTGGGGTCAGAATGGGGGGGATGCAATTGTATGGGGAATATAAAAATAAAATTTATTATAAAAAAAAAGAAGAGTTAAAATAGTAGCTAATATAGCTAGATAGTTTAGAGCAATTAAAAAAAGGAGGTTGTTGTAGGCTCAAGTGTTGGGAGGGCCTCATAGTGGACTGAGGACTCATGGAGATAGCTGACTCAGTAGATGAGCTTGGAGATTGGCTGAAAGGTGAAGAAGATACTTGGCTTTTTTAATTATCACTCCACATTCATTTCTAATTTGTCAGGAATCCTACAGACTAAAGCGAGTGATTTTTGACTCCCCTTTTTTAGGGAGGATACATTTTAGGGGTGAATTTTAGATTCTGGCAAAGTGATTGTTAGTATGTTAGTCCATTTGTGAATGGAAAGGAGAATAAGGAGAATAACTGAATTGTAAGGATATCATACTTTTTAAATGGTGTGTTTATGTTTACAGAGTAAATCTTAAGAGCAAATTAATTATATGTCTGTAGTTCTTGAAGTTAAGTAGGCTAAGTATGGGGAGGGGCATGCATGATTTAATCTTGCTTTATTGCTGGCCAAGTCTCTAGGCTGGCCATTTTTTTCCTTTTAATAAAAATGCTTGTGGTTCCTTGTCTTCCCATTAGCTCATAGTTGAGAGCGCTGTTAAGTTGTCTGTGAGACGGAGTGTATTAGGCTTGCCTGATTAAAATTGTTCATGAGAGATCAAGCAGACAAGGGACTTTTAGCATAATTAAAAAAAAAAAAGCACTGCTAGCGCTAGCCTTTAAGACGAGATTTCAGAGATTTTTAATTTTATATCTACCTGTAGGGAAGTGTGTTTATGTAATTAGAGTCCAGTTTTCTCATGAAGCCTTCTTACTTAATTCACACATGGTGCCCTTTCCTTTTATGGAATATCATCTTCTCATGCAGGAGACAAAAAATAGAGAGATGAGCCAGAACTTGAGTGAGCTGAAAGATTTCCCTTGTATGATCACAGTGTGATAAGTTAAATAGCTATCTCCTTATGTCAACCGATTTATTTTTTAAAAGGCATAGTAGGAACAAAGTTGAAGATAGTTAAGGGAAAAATAAAAACAAATTACACATCCTATGTTCACAGACAAAACTGAAAAAAATCACACCACTTTTGGAAAATAGTTTCCTTGGGTTTAATGGATCTTAGTGCAAAATTTTTTCATCTTTTACCTTTTTTTATTTTACATCCCCAAGCTTTCCATTGCTGGGCTCTAAAGTCGTTCAGTTATTAGCCCCATTTTACTATGTTTCAAAAAGGAAAAAAAAATGATTGTACTAAATGTGGTTTAAAATGTCTTCTTTTGTCCTTTTAAAGCAAAGTCCACTGCTATATACTGTTTAAGTACTTAATAAAACTCTTCAGTTTGTTTTCTATGTGTTTTTAAAAATACACTTTAGTTCTTCTTCAGAAAGGAACCCTTTTGAGCATATATCAAAATGTTATTGCTATAATGAGGCAGCGCTTTAAAAGAAAATCACCAAGGTGTGAACTAACGGCTCTGAACATGTGAACATTTCTTTAAGGAAAGCATTTTCTTCATTCAATATGTAATGCTTTGTTTTCACCCAGAAGATTGCTTTAGAACATTTCTCATGTAATTAAAATAATTTTTCCATTAGCTTAGAGTGGTTCTCAAGCTTCTTGACTTTTTCTTTAAGTTCTATGTTATTTTGCATTTTTTAAAAGACTGGAATATCATCTTTTCAACTGATTTAACATAAATCAACAGTGTCGAAGTTATTTCTGCAGCTAAAAAGCCCTCAAACCTAAATGTATCATAAATTACCCTGGTTAAAAATAATACTGATTTTGGAAACCTAATCAAATACATACATTGATGAAGTATAAAAATGTTTTATTTTAAAAATATTTTTTTACTTCTTTCATTGAAGAGACACTGCATTATAACATTATGTAAGTTTCATGTCTTCATCATTGAATCAACATGTGTATTAACATTAAGTTTACTGCTGAAGGCCCAAATTTAACTTTATAAAGAATTGAGGATAAAGGAAGCCTGAAATGTTCAACGGTAGGAATTTTATGATTTCTCATATTATCTTCAGGAAGAGAGCACTAAACAAGGTTATATCTTGAAATGGTAAAAATCTGTTAATAGTTTTGTTTGTGGGAGGAGGTCACAAAAAGGTTATTCCTCCGGCTTTCTTCTTCTTGACAAGTAATCAGAATAGTTCATAGATCTTCCTGATTTAGAGCCATTTTATAATATTAAGAATTAATTTTTCTATCAAATTATATATCACTCCTATTTTTGATTAAATAAACTTTAATTGTATTGTATAATCAAGTAGGCTACATAATGATGGTTTTTCAATTAAGACATAATTTAGGATGAAATCATATAGAATTAACAAGGTGCAGTATACGTTAAAATTGTGGCAACTAGTATATCTCTGTCACAGGCAGTATGGTTTCTTTTATATATCAAAAAGAAGAAAACCCCTGTTTTTTTTTGTTCTTGTTTAGTTTCAGACTCTGGTTAGTATATCCATTTAATTGCTTATTCATCCACCTGTCCATCATCCATCCATTCAGTCAGTAAACTCTGAACCTTTCCTATATAGCAGGCATTGGGTTTAGGTAGTGGTGATACAGAAATGAATAACTGTTTTTGAAGAGGTGATTATTTTGCATCAGATTCACAAGTAATTGTCAGTAGAGTGATGCACATGTAAAAGATGGTACATCTAATTTTTGCTGAAATACAGAGGAGACAATATTTAAACTGAGTCAGGAAGGATAAAAGTTCATTCACCATGCCAAAAAATAAGAGGAAAAGCTGTCAGAAGAGTGAGACCAGCAATACAAATACATTACATTTTTAAAAGACCAGTTTTTTAGTGCATCTGGAATGCATGGGAGAAAATAATAGGAAATAATATAGGAAACATAGACAGGATTCCTTGTAAGGGGTTATAAGTACTAAAGGAAAAGAAGCTGATTGAGTAAAATAAAAAAATTGTATTTTTGAAAAATAAGTTGGGCAGGATTACAGGACATATTTTGGAAAGGGGAAAAAAGACTGCAGGCAGTGATTATCAGATGGCCCCTATTTGTTCAGTGAACTAGAAGGCAGTCTTATATTACTGGGTTTTAGAACTAGACAGGCTTGACTTCAGATCCTCCATCTGAAGTGCCCCTAACTTACCTCATCCTAAGATATTTCAACTGTAAACGGAGATAACAGCTATTTTGCACCATTACACAGTTCTTATATGTTCAAAATATTTTTAAGTTTCTAGACCTATTATTATTAGGTATTGAAAATCTTAAGTGCTTAGAATTGATAGTAAATATTATCAATGTCCCTTTCGTTCAAGAAACATATAATTTGCTATATGTAAAAGCAAACAAGACAAATACACATCTTACTGTGTTCACCTTTGAAGCCTGCTTTATTGCTTTCCCTATGTTGAGATAACCCAATTGAAGATTGACAAACGTGCTCTATAACTTTGTGTATTGGCTCCCAAGTACTTTAAGCCATTCAAAATGTTTGTTATTGATGACTTTACCTTCTGATGACTATGATTATAGCACTTTTTTCTCAAGTAGAAACTGTTGTATTTTTCTGTCTAGTGCATTTATTTGTTTGTTTGCTTTGCTTATTTATTTATTTATTGTTGAGGTAACATTGGTTTTACAACACTACATGATTCAGAGGTAAAGGTTCACATCTCTAGATGTATGTTATCCATCATCAAGGCATTGATAATACTTTACCATTGTCCATTAGGGCCTTCCCTTCTTTTCCCCCACTCAACCCTATCCCTTTAGTAGCCACAATTCTGCAATATGATTTCTAAGGTTTGTTTGGTTTGTGTATGTTTCTTTGTTTTGTTTCTTTATATAGCACATGGAATGTAATCCACCAGTATTTGTATTTCTTCTTCTGATTTATTTCATTTGGTGTAATCCTTGCCATTATAATTGCATCCATGTTGTTGCAAAAGGCAAGGTTTCAACCTTTTTTTTTTTTTTTAAACAGCGGAATGGTATTTCATTGGGTACATATACCATATAAACCGTGGCTTCTTAATCTGATCATCTGTCCTTAAATTGTTTCCATAATTATTGGCTATTGTAATTATTCCTATCTCAAGTGGAAATTCTAATACCTTACTTAACAGGTGATCAATTGAGTTTTTGCTTAAACTCTCTGTGATTGTAAGGTAAAGAAACTTTACCTTACACAGTTCTGTTTCATGTTTGCTTCAATTATCAAAATACTCTGACAAAATTCCTTTTAATTTCTAATCCCAGGGTACTCATTCTTGCCTGAAGTCAGACAGATCAAATTTAATCACTCTTTCACTTCCTATGCCATCAACTGTTTCCTAAAAGTCATCATTCCTTTTTCAGACTTCCCATTTCTTCCCTTCTGCTTATTTTGGTCTTAATTTGATCTTTTTTGATTTCTTAGGGTAGAAGCTGAGACCACTAGGTGAGGTCTTTCTTCTTTTCTGCTATAGATGTTTTGAATAATACATTTCCCTCTTAATTTCTGTATTAGTGGCATTTTAAGAAGGTATGTTCCTATTTTAATTCAGCTTAAAATACTTTCTAATGCACTTTTGGTTCCTTCTTAAACTCGTATTTACTCAGTAGTGTCTTCATTAGTTCTAAAATATTTGGAAGTTTCCCAAAGATCTCTTACTGTTTTCTAAATTAGGTCATTGTGAGCAGAGAACATACTTTTGTATAACTTAGTTTCTATCAGGTCTGTTTCATACATTTTGAAGCTCAGTTATTAGGTGCTTAACCATTTAAATTTATTATGTCTTCTTCATGAATTGGCCACTTTATTACAACAGAATTATCCTCTGGTAATAGTTCTATTCTAAAATCATTTTTTTTTAAATATTAGTTTAACCATGCTAGATTTCTCTTGACTATTGTTAGTGTGGTTTGGTTGTGTCCCCTTCTCCCCAGTCTTTTGCTTTTAAACTTCTTTTTTATCTATATTTAATGTATATTTCTGAAAGGTACCATATTGTGTCATGCTTTTTTAGGGGTCTGATAATATCAGCCTTTTCATTGGGCTGTTAGATCACTTAGATTTTCTGTGATTGTTGATATGGTTTTAGTTCTGTCTTCTAACTCTTTGTTCTTGTTCTTTTGTTTATTTGTATACTTTTTTTTTCATGCTTTCTGGACCCTTTAAGCATTCCATTTGTAATCCTGAATTAGTTTTAGTTTAAAGCTAAATATAGACTTATTATGTCAGCTTTTGAACGCCTGAATATCTAATGTCTTATAAATGTTTTCAACTAGGAATTTATAGGACTTACTTTGCTAACCCTAAAAAAAAAATGCTTGCTAATTTTGTATTTGCTGTAATATTTAGCTGGTAACATTGGTTAATTTTGTAGTTGCTATTGAATGACCTTACTTAAGATCAACTATTGACTTCTCTGCTCTTCCTATTCTCCTCTGTGAGGCTGTGACATATTTAGAACCTCACGGTACTTACTCATGAGGACCATGTGAAGAACATCCTAGAGGAGGTAACTTGCATTCAAAGGTTTATTAGTATTTACTTGTCTTGATTCAGGATCTTTTCTTCCATTTTATTTAAAGAGAGAGTAAAAGGAAGAGAGGTAAATCATTATTTTGTTTCCATCAATCTGCCTATTTTTTCCAAATAAAAGAACTGGTAGAATATATTTTTTTTCCATAAAATTCAGAAACATTCATAGTCGATTTTTAATTATAGCCACTATATTATCCAAATTGAAGAGGGCATTCCAGGTTCTTGTAATTACTGTAAAGAATTGAGCGGCATGAAGAAGGGAGAAAGGAAAGATGTGGTTAGGCTTTAGTAGTGGTATGGTCATTTTCTTAGATCTGGAAACAGATAAAGCAGCATCTATTTATCTTTAATCCTTGGAAATGGCATAGTATGTGACCTATATGTGTGTTCCCAAGAGGCCTGTATCTGAAATACCCCCATATACATGGCCTAGACCTGAAGAAAAAGAATTTCTCCCAATTACTTCTTTCCTGAAGTTGCCTTGTTCCTAGAGCTTTCCTTGAAGTAGCTTTGTCATTAGAGGGTTTTGTTAGAGTGGCTTTAGTTATTAGAAAATATGTAAGTCAAGATATTTTTGCTCCTTTTGTATTCCATGTCTAGCTCTTAACATTTCAAAGAAGCAGAATGTGGTACATCCCTGTAAAATGTTTTCTGCCCTGTTTACTTCAGACAGCTGAGTGTCTACTGTGGTAAGGACTGATGATTTGTAAGCTGATGAATGGATGCCAAAAACTAAATGTCTCTTGAGTACAGTGGAGCCTATAGTCTAGTCTCCATGAATATTAGGGCAGTGTGCCAACTAGAGCTGGCTTAATTCTGCAAGCAGGAGCCCTTTGCAGAAGGATTCATGGTAATTAACCAATTCAAAGTGCAATATTTTCCTTTCATTAATTTGGCAGAAAACAACTAAATATCTACAGCAAGAATGTTTTTGACATTTTCATTTGCTGGTTGGAAAATAATGGATACTTTGAATTGTGCTATAAAAGAAAACTGCTAGGATTTTGTCATTTCCAGTTTAACTTCCTAATAAAAATGTGGATTACTCAATTAGCAATTTTTTTACAAAAAATTAAGTATACGTAGTTGACTGTAGGAGTGACCAGATTGATTGTTTCTGGATTTTTTGTTTATTTGTTTTGAAATGATTGCTTTTAGGAGATTCTTAGGGACTTTATAGATTCAGACCCTTTGCTTTTTATATCTCCTTCCCTGTATATTCCAGTAATGGAATTCTAATGGGTGTGATAGTTTCCTATCCCTCCTCCCTTCTCAAATTCACTTCTACTCCAAACATTGTATAGAATTTTTCTCTCCTATCCTGTTTCTTTTGGGTTAAATATTTGCTACATTAATAGGCCCATCCCAATAATTGTTAATTTTCTACTTTTCAAAAATATTGTGTGACCAGTCAGTTAGGATGAAACATTTTGACTAATTTTGGAAGGAGGGTGTATTGATGTGAAATTATTTGGAGGAATGAAAGAAGTATTTATATTTTAGGTAATGTTTTATACTTTTAAGTAAGTGTGTTTTAGGATATGTTAGTGTTATGTTAATTAACAACATTTATCCTTTCACTAAAAATATAATGTTTAGTAACACCCGTACCTTTGAGTACTTGGCTGTGGTTATTTAAAACTTAATTGTTCTTAAATTTAGTATTTTCCTCTCCTGAAATTTTGATACATTTTCTGTATACATTTCTGCCTTTATAAAGTCTTTATAAACTGGAGATGTTTAGTTAGAAAGATACTGTGCTATTTTTAATATGCTTGCGGTTTTAAGTATTAAACCCATTCTGATCTATCTAAAAACAGAAATGTGGATGGATATTGAGCTAACTCTTAAAATCACAAAGAACACCTTGCTCTCATGAAGTAGTAGAACTCGCCATCAGTAAACCATCAGGAATCAAAATAGTACCCTTTCCATTTTTATGTTAGCTTTTATCTATATGAGATTCACAGTGTAACTATAAAGTTGCTATGAGATGCCTACCACTACTTATTAGCTAGTCAATTAGAGTGATCAGCCTAGATAAAGACACCAGTTCTAAAAATCCCAAGAGAGAATGTGAACCAGATAAGGTTGGGTATCCACCTTTGATCTAATTTGCTACTGCTGAGTGAACAGCATCATGAAGTATAAACATGGCAGTTATGGCCCCTCTCAAATAAATGTCTTTTTACGTTAAGACCTACATTAAAAAAAATAAAACAACAAAGCAAATCCTTTTTTTTAAAATTTTTTTTTTAATAGAGGCATGCTTTTTATTTATTTATTTATTTGTTTGTTTGTTTTGTTTATACATGCATTGGGTACAGTCAGAAGCACGGGAGGGTGGGAGAATTCACCAGAGCCAGAGCGGGGAGCAGAGCAGGCAGAAGGACCGAAGTACACTGCTGAGGGGAGCAGCGGGCGGCAGGAGAGGTCTGCGCGCCATGTGGGACCCTCCTCCGGTGGCCGGGGAACAGCCGGGGATCGAACCGGCGCTGCAGAGGCCGCGGGCAGCTTCGCAACCCAGCGCTCAACCGCTGCGCCACCGGGGAGGCCCCAACAAAGCAAATCCTTTATGAACAGTTACCAGTCCTTTCAATCCATAAATAGTTTTGAGCTTATATGAATCAGGAACTGTGCTAATTGGTAGAGATTCAGTGGGTGGTAAGGTAAATGCAGATCTTGACCATGAGAAGGTTAATTCTGGTAGGGGAAAGGGAATTTTTAAAAGTCAGTATATAGCCTTAAAACAGAGGAAAATAATTTGTAAAAATTCTATAATCATTAAAAATGGAAATGGGTGAGTAGGGAGCAAAGAAAAAGAGTTGGAAACAACTAAATAGTAGGGGATGAATTGTCAGTAACAGCCAACTGTTGAATTATCTACTTGGCCTAAGACTGATTTCATTCAATAACATGTACTAGAAAATCTACCACATTAAAAAGACTGCTAGATTTGGTAGACATAAATGCTAAGGTGAACATAACAATGGATGAGCCACATAAATGATGGCACCTTTATTGTTAAGGCAGACAATGACATTTTATTAAAAACTTAATCTTTATTTATTTACTTATTCTTTAAATATTTTTGAGTGCTTTATTATATGTAAAATATTGTTCTAGGCATCGAGGCTGTGCATTAAATAATTAGGTATGTCTCCCCTTTTCATGGAGCTCATAAGAAACTTGTAATTCAAAAATAATGGCCCTTTGACTAGCATCATCATCAGTCAACTGGGAGATTATTAAAAATGCAAAATCTTACACTATACCCAGATCTTCTGAATTAGAGTTTGCTTTAATATTCTCATGTGATTAATATCACCATAAAATTGGTAAAGCATGATTTTAGGGTATGGACTGACAAACTGTGGCATGAACCAAATCCAGTTTGTAGCCTATTTTTGTAAAGAATGTTTTATTGGGACAGTTATGTCTATTTGCTTACAGATTGTCTATGGATTCTTTCATACTATAATGGCTTGCCTAAAAGAATGACTGCTTGGCCCTTTACAAAATAGGTGTGCTATATCCTTGCTCTAGAGTTTAAACAGATCACTTGGAATATACCACAGATTAAATTTTACTTATTTATTTATGGAATAAGTTGTATTTGAAATGTTTTTGGAAAGAAGTTTTTTTTTAAAGATTTATTTATGCATTCAAGACCTGGGGTACAGGCCAGGGGTGTGGGGGGGGGGGTGAAAGGATTCACCAGAGACAGAATGGGGAATAGAACAGGAAGACTGACCGAAACATACTGCTGAGGGGAGCAGGCGAGTTAGGAGAGGTCTGCTGCACCATGTCGGTAGCTCCCTGGCTGGAGGTCAAACTTGTGCTGCAGTGGCTGCGGATAGCTTCATAGGTTGCATCTTAACCCACCAGGAGGCCCCTGGAAAGTAGTTGTTTAACACAATCTAAACCTGTTATCCAGATGAAATATACGAAATCAGGGTATATAAGACACATTTAAGTATTCAAAAGAATGAGTCAGACGTCGTTACTGATACAATACAAAAAATGGAGGACAGGTCTAGGAGCTAGCATGTTGGTGCTATTATGGTGAAATAGTAATAACGATCATATAAATATGTGTAGTTTTAAAAAGCATCAGAAGTGTTTCTGAGCAGTTATTCTTTTGATGCTCATGGTATTTTGGAGGCTGTCAGGACTTATATTTAGCTGTCTACCTTATTCATGAGAAAATTGAGACTAAAAAATATCAGGTGTTTTCTAATAATATACCTCTAGTTGAGCTAGAACTAAGATCTAGGTATTGTTTAATTAAATTTCACTGAAACAAAGGGATCTAAGCTGATTCAATCATTAATTCCTAGCCTACTATCTTTGAAGTCACTTCAGTCCAGGGCATTCTACTTTAATGTATTAGGTTTGCTTTAAGGTTTCTTTTGAATGTTGCTGAAAACATTTATCCTCCTAAATGACTTTTTCAAAAATTATGTTGATCACTAAACATGTAATTCCTATTATTATAAGACAATAATCATTTAAATAGAAAAGTTACTTGCTTGAGAAGTCATTGCATTTAAATTTAAAAGAACCTAGAAAAGTGGGTGACACTGGTAACCTAAGTCAGCTGAAGTTTGGTACTTTCTATGTTCTCGATTTGATTGGGAACTTGGCTCGACAAATGGACTGTGGGTTGGAACCCATTGCTTAGAGTAGAATTTGTGACTTTGTAGACTGTTCATAAACATCGAGGTCTTTGAAATCAGAATAGAACCAAGTCCATGTATTTATTGTAGAAAGCAAATATAAAGCAGATACAAAGCAACATGATGATAACATGTACCCCATAGTAAGTTAAGAGGACATGGAAATGTCTAGATTCTCAGAGTACTATCTACCTAATATTGTTCAGTTACTTTACAAGTGAATTCCCTCAGACAAACCAAAAAGATCAGAGAGAAATGGATTAGAGTTGAGTAGCACCTTCAGGGACTTAAAAGAAAAAATGCCTGGGTACTTCACACATTAGAATCAAATAAATCTGAAAACAATTGCCAGTTTTTGTCTTAACTATACAAAAAAATACACACACACACATATGTATACACACAATTATATTTTTAACTGTTGAGTAATGATGAGAAAATGTTAAATATTTTATTTGACTTGATTTTTTAGTTACCCTTTTGACTTTATTTATTTATTTATTTATTTATTTATTTATTTATTTTTAAAGATTTATTTATGCATACAAGAACTGGGGTACAGGCCAGAGGTGCGGGAGGTGAGAGGATTCACCAGAGACAGAATGGGGAACAGAACAGGAGGAATGACTGAAATACACTGCTGAGGGGAGCAGCGGGCAAGTCAGGAGAGGTCTGCTGCGCCATGTGGGTTGCTCCCTGGCAGGCCAGGGATTGAACGCATGCTGCAGAGGCTGTGGACTGCTTCATAGTGCGGTACTTAACCCCTTGTGCCACCAGGGAGGCCCACCCTTTTGATTTTAAAGAAATTAAAATATTTTCGTGGGCCCCTGAAAATATTATGGGCCCTCAGCACTGTGCCTAATGAGTGAATTGCTTCTATATATCTCCAGGCATTTGCCTGCTTAGCATATCAAGTATCTACATCAATTGAGAAACCTTTGCTTGGCAAAAATTCTGCTTTCTTTGTGGACTAACGATTTCATTTAAATGTTCTTCTTAAGATTTTTAAAACTTTCTTATGATTCTAATCTACTTATTCTGGAAGCAAGTACACATTCTCAGACCAGTCTCAGATATTGGAAAATGAGGGCAATTCTGATAAGTTTGAGGTTTTCTTTACTTGTTTTTTAAAGAAATTTTGACATGAATAAAAATAAGTAAACATACTTTAGCAGGTGAAGGAAAAGGAAAGGCAGTGTTGTAGCAAAGTATTGCTGATGTTTAGCTTGTGATGTTATTCATGAAAAAAGGAAAATATGGAGGAAAGACTTTAAAAGTCAAAATTAAAACACCTTTGCTTAAACTTTAGAAAGTATATAAAGCTTTGGGGCCTCCCCGGTGGCGCAGCGGTTGAGCGCTGGGTTGCGAAGCTGCCTGCAGCCTCTGCAGCGCCGGTTTGATTCCCGGCTGCTCCCCGGCCACGGAAGGAGGGTCCCACATGGTGCGCAGACCTCTCCTGCCGCCCGCTGCTCCCCTCAGCAGTGTACTTTGGTCCTTCTGCCTGCTCTGCTCCCCGCTCTGGCTCTGGTGAATTCTTTCACCCTCCCGCGCTTCTGACTGTACCCAGTGCATGTATAAACAAAACAAACGAACAAACAAATAAATAAATAAATAAAACATGCCTCTATAAAAAAAAAAAAAAAGTGAAAAAAAAAAAGAAATAGAAAGTATATAAAGCTTAAAATACTTTTACAATGTTCCATCATCATGAAGTCTTAAATATCTAATACATTCTGTCAAAATTACTTGGCACTATATGTGCGTTTATCTCAGGCTTGTAAATCATACAAACTGAGGAAAGGGGGAGAGAAGACACTTGTAAATTAAGAGAATGAAAGGAAACAAGAATAGTTTAAAATAATTTGAATAAGAGCCTTTGCTTCTGGCCATGATGTAGTAACTGGTGCTGGTCTAGCCTTCCTCTCATAAGTAATGATAACACTGAAGAAAATAATATGAAGCTACTTTTCTCAGGCATTGAATAACAGGCAGGGCAAGATTATGATTGTTGGGAGAAGGCCAGCTCATAAGAAGAGACTATGTTTGCCCTGGCTCTTTGCCTTGAAGCCATTTCCTGACTATGTCATAGGGACCCTGCTCCACATAGAAATAGTGCTACCTCTGAGCCAAGTAGGCAGAGATCAGAGTTCAGAGCTGTTGAAACATTTGGAACCTAAAGCAGGGCACCAGAAATGAGAAAATTAAAAAAAAACGGGGAATACAGAATTCTGAATGTGTACTTTTGTGAGTCCTTGGCTGGGAGATGGACTACATGTTTGCAAAATAAGATTGTCAGCTTACCAAAGCATTTCTAATAATGATCTGGAAAAGGGAAGATATACTAAAAGTTCCTGGTGGACACTGGAGTTCTGTCTCCCACAGAGTAGAGAAATGTTACTAGTATCCTAGGACTCTAGCTGAGAACCAAAAATGTCTATACTTCAGGAGTAAGGACTGGATTCTAGAGTGAGGCTTACTCTAGATTTGCTCTATCAACTGTAACAAAATATATGTGGAAGACAAAAATGGAAGTTTGACACTATCAAACTAGAGGAGGTTGAAAAACAAACACCCTGGGCTTTCCTTAAAATCATCTTAAAAAGACAGACACTCAAATGCCCAAAAATAGATGACTGGATCAAGAAGATGTGGTACATATACACCATGGAATATTACTCAGCATTCAAAAAAGATAAACACATGCAATTTGCAGCAACATGGATGGCGCTGGAAGGGATCATGCTCAGCAAATTAAGCCAGAAAGAAATAGAAAAATACCGGATGGTCTCACTCATAGCAGGAATCTAGAAACTTAAATAAGGGACCAGGAAAATGAATAACTATAAGAATGTGAAAATCAAAATCAACAAAAAACTACGAACCAGAGACACTCAATGGAGGATGGGGGTGGGGAGGGGAGTGATTGGGGTCAAAATAAGGGGGTCACAATTGTATGGGGAATATAAAAATAAAGACAAATTCAGGATATTCTGTCATTAATTACAGTGCCTGAGAACAAAGTCACCACTCTTCAAAAGACCATAGCAAAATCAGAATCCAAGTTCTCTGTATTGTTTTATTAATACAGTATTCAATATATAATAAGACTTAGATTATGTCTGCATCTAACACCAGAATTTCTGTAGTCTATATATTTAGCTACAAATTCTGAAACCAGTTTAAATCTCATTAACATCTTGTGCATTCTAACTTTGAATAAGGTTCCTGCCCTCTCAGTTGCAAATAATAAAAATATTTTTTTCTGAATGATCCAAATGGATTAAAGCTGTAAATGAACTAATGCAACTATAAAAATCCAAAGACTCAGTTACTTCAGGAATGATTCACTTGCATATATAGTTATTAATAAGAAATATTTACTCATGGGAGTTTTGTGACTATTACATATTATGCAAAAATGTAAAAAATATGGGAAATATCAAGCTAAATTATTTAATGAATGATTACGATGATAATTGATATCCACAATTAACCTTTAAAGCCATCTTACCCTTTCTTACTTTGCTTTGGGCTTCTATTTTTAGATTTCTGCTGTTTTCTCTATAAGCATTAAGCATCAACTATATGTAGGTATAGATTGTCCCCTTAGTACTTAACCCAGGCAGGAATGTTCTGGCATTGATCCTTCTTCCATTGGTGAAAACTGCTTGTTGGTATAGCTCATTTGTAAAACTCAAAGACAGCATTCATGCTGTGAGCTTTAATCTACTGATGACTGATTGAAGGATGGATGGAGACTAAGAGGCAACTCAGAGGAAGAAGTTGTACTGTGCCCCCCAACCCCTATATGCTATCTGCCTAGCCCAGTTATTCTGCACTCAGTGTCTTTATGTACCGTCATGATAAGTTTCAGTATAATTTTGAGCAATAGGAAGAAGTTCCTGGGTGGTATGAGAAGAGTGAAAAGAATAGTTTCAAAATGTTAAGTTTGTAGCCAAAGTTTCATTCATGCTACTAATAATACAGAAAATAGAGTCACCTACTTCTCAAAAACAGTAGAATTATTGCCAACATATTTGATGTTTATTACTATATTGATTACTACATGCCCAACAGGTCATCTGAGGAGGCTTTGGTGTAATTGTCAAAAAGACAGCAGGCATTACAAATAGTTGTTTTTATTAAAATATGAAAATTTGGAGATTTGGTAAAATATATATGCTTCTCTTAATTTAACATATGAAATACATAAAATTGTTCTAATAAAAACTTATTCTTTTGTTATTTGGAAAAAGTCATAAAAAACATAATTTTATCAACTTGGTATTCTTTGAATTTGATAGTACATCATCTGTTTTTGTGCTCTTAGTAATATATGCAGTGTTGAAAGCATTGAAGTTGCATAAAATAAAGAATGTGAAATGTGTTGCACATTTATTTTGTTTTCTTATACCAAATGGTATTTGTTCAAGTGGTGTACTGCTGTATGGTGCCTTTTTATCCTAACAACAAATTTAGAAATAATGTTTTGTCTTTTAAAAATTATATTGAATCCATAAATTCTAGTTGAATGGAACATATTGGAAGGAATAGTTGAAAGTAGCAGGACAACCCGTAGCTGAAACTTTGATCTCATACATGTTGTAGTATTTATTTGTTGGTTATCCAAAAACACTTCATGTATTAGATAATATTTCATTGGATCATTGTCTCTTGCTTTGAAAAGAAATTGCCCCAGCTTTGTTTTGACATTGACTTTCAAAGAACTTCTAAGCTTTTTTTTTTCTTTCTAGCACGTATGAATTGGAAGAAACCCCTTTTTCTGAGCTGATATCCTATTTTAATTGAAGTCACCTAATTAAAAACATTAAAGTCATTGTCTTGACTAGTAAGCCTTAAGTAATTATAAATCAACACTATGTAATAATGGTTGTCATTTGAGTTTTTACTATGCATCAAGCAATGTTGAAAACTCACAAAAGGCATTTTCTTATTTAATCCTTAGAATCACTTGAGGAGTTAGGATCTACTTATACTCATTTTACAATTTATTCCCTTTGTGCAGTTTTGAAAACTGAGGCATTGGCAGGTAAATATCTTGCTCAATATCATTGTTACTAGTTGTGATAAATTTTGTATGCAGTAATATGGACCAAGAATCTAATACTCTTAATTATTAAGTCACTCCTTTTACTTTTATTTACATCGTTATATTTAAAATGGACTTCTTATAAACATTTCACTTGCTTTCTGTTTTTTATTTGATATGACAATCTTTGCCTTTGATGTGTTTGAACTGAGTTTTGTGTGCATTATAGTTAGGTTTAAAACTACCATATTACTGTTTGTTTTCTATTCTATCTGTTGTTGGTTTCTCCCATTTTTCTGGCTTTCTTTTAGGTAATGAGTAATTTTTATGATTCCATTTTATTTCCTTTATTAGCTTATTGTTAAACCTCTTTGTTTATTCTTTCAGTGATTTCTGTAAGGTTTTACAATATGCCTTCACATAATTTTATACTTGGATAGTGTAAGAAAAGTCAGTGATTCTTGTTAGTAGTTGAGGCAATCAGTGAATGAAGACAATACTGGAATCAGTTCAGGCATATATATGGGAACTGAAAAACATATTAATTCAGCTACTGTCCTACTGACTTGTTGCTCCTATAGAAACTTTTAAAATACTTTTCCCCCGGGCCTCCCCGGTGGCGCAGCGGTTGAGCGCTGGGTTGCGAAGCTGCCCGCAGCCTCTGCGGTGCCAGTTCATCCCCGGCTGCTCCCCGGCCACCAGAGGAGGATCCCACATGGCATGCAGACCTCTCCTGCCGCCCGCTACTCCCCTCAGCAGTGTACTTCAGTCCTTCTGCCTGCTCTGCTCCCTGCTCTGGCTCTGGTGAATTCTCTCACCCTCACGTGCTTCTGACTGTACCCAGTGCATGTATAAACAAAAAACAAACAAATAAAAAAAATACTTTCCCCCCCTTTTTTCTGCATGAAAATATTGAGGCTCAGTTTAAGGTAACTTTAGTAAATGATAGAAACATGCCCAATATAGCATAATATAGGGAATACTGGTGTTGAAGTCACAAAGAACCAGATTAGAATTCCAGCATTATTACTTGCTAGATACATGATGCTGGAAAAGTTAACCACTCCAATTTTATCCCTAAATTATGGATAAGAATAATCACCTCATTGCGTTATCCTGTTTGCTCATGTAATCTTTGTTTTCTACCCTGGTTATCAAAATTAAATAGTGTTTACAAGGTAATATGTTTGGCATACAGTAAGTGCTTTCCATGTAAGGACTCTAGAAATTATTACTTGGCTCCCAAGTTAATGCTTATTATTTTACTTTCACAGTAAATTATCTCTTTAAACTTTAAACTGTCCTTGAAACATTCTGTATACATGTCAGGGAAGAATTAGTTAACATAGACAGGTTACCATGAATAGATGTAATTATTAAATTGCTTCGGAGTTTAGAGAAGATCTAGGCAGTAAATAAAGCTCCAAGAAGGTAAGAGGCTGGAACTTCAAGGATATTACCTTCTAGGAATTGATAGAGAGAGAGAGGTTGAATGGTGAGCACTGTTGGGGTGTGAGGCAGAATATCATGTTGGATATCATTGTGGTGCATTTATAAAGACGGAGTTTGTGTAATAAGACAAGAATTAAAATAAATGAGGACCTTAGACAGTACTTTCCAAAGGTATCATAACATACAAGTGAATGTTGACGTTGCAAAATAGTAATTAAGGGACAATGTGTGCAGAGTGGAACACAGAAGGACAAAGTTATATCTTAGGGGACTAGTCCTTGTTAGGGGGAGAAAAGAGAAAAGAGAAGAGGAAGCCATGGAAGCCAATGCTGTCCTTATCTTGCCTTCTTTCTAGCACCTATAGTAGCAATAATCTGCATTCAGTGAGTGAATATTGATTGAATTTAAGGTGGGCATAGGTTGTGTGCATAATTTATTAGTTTTATACTTAAATAGATCAAGAAATATATTGTGCCTTTTAAAACCCTTCTAAATCAGTGTGTTCTTTTGGTGAGCAAATGTCTTTGGGTCTTTCAAACTGGCATGTGCTTTTAAATTTTTAATTGTCTTCTCAGAAACATGATTTTCCTCTTAAACATGTTATAGCAGTTGAAAATTTCAAGTGTGAAATGAAGCTTTCGTTAAAAAAATGTAATCTGTCTGGAATATAGCTAGAAAACATAGGTTTTATAGTCAGACGAAGTTCCAGTATGGGTGCTGGTGTTATGTTTTACTAGAGGTAAAGCTTTGGGTAGATAGTTCAATATTTCTGGACCTCAGTATCCATTTTAATGAGGAAACCAATGCATATTTCACAAGGTTATTGCAAGAAAGTTTGAAATTTTGTGGTAGGAGCCCTCAATAAATGATTTTTTTAATAAAACGTGAGGTACTGCAGATATAAGAAAACTGTATTTTGGGAGAATCTTTTGGGTATCTAATATTGCCTTGCCTTTCTTCGTGGAGGTGGTTGTTGTTTTTTTTTTTTTTTTTGGATTCCTAATTTATTACTTAGTATTCATCTTCCCACACTGAGATATCATGCAAAAAAGGACATGAAAGGTTTTCCACTGCAGCCTTACTCACAATTGCTAAGAGAATTGTTATACTACAGAACTTAGATAATATTTGCTCCACCTATCTTGACTGTGAAGGCATTGAAGTAGTGAACTGTTAAGTTAAACTCCACATTTAGAGTGCCTTTTTTCCTTGTCTTCAAAGCCAAAAAAAAAATACAAACAGGGATGAAGTCTTCGAAGAAACTGAGTGTAGGATCTACAGTAGCTTCAGATATTTTTCTCTGTTGAGGTTTTTTTCTCCTACAAGTTAATCCCAAACATGAAAAAAAAAATGTAATCAAAATTCTGAAAGTGGGCCATGTAAAATAAAATAAAGGAAAAGAGCATTCCTTCCTGAGTAACCTAAATCATAAACTATAATGTGATAGCCCTAAAATATTAATTTAACTTCCCTGTAAAAATAATTTGATTGTATATTCTTAGGAAGGAACATAAATCACCTAAGGTATTAATGTTAATTAATATAGAGTATTATAAGATTTAAGAAAATAACTTACTGAGTAAATTGAATGCACATGAAAAGTTCTACATTGTGCTTTAAGAATTTCAACATTCTCTTAAGAAGCTGTAGATGTTTTGATTTCAGGCAATTTCTCTTTAAGAGTAAAGGTTGTAACTGAAAAAAATTAGACATTGCTATAAAATGATAATTTTTTTGTAGAAGTTTGTTTCTCCCAAGGAAAGGGTTTTTGGAGTTTTGGGTTTTCTTTTTTAGAATGAGGTAAGGTTTTATGTATAGAGCCTGTGCTTTTAAGAACCAACTTAAGATGTATCACGTTTAGATTCATCAGTATAAAACACATTAGAGTCTTAACTTTATTTTTTTAAAGATTTTTTCAATTATGCATACAAGAACTATGGTTTTAGGCCATAGGTGCGGGGGTGGGGGAGTGGACAAGAGGATTTACCAGAGACAGAGCTGGCTGGGAAGCAGAAGAGGCAGATCTACTGAAACACTGCTGAGGGGAGCAGGGGGTGCGAAAGGAGAGGTCTGCTGCACCATGTGGGTCAGCTCCCTGTCAGCTCCGGGAACCAAACTCATGCCACAGTGGCTAGTGATAGCTTGATAGTGCTGAGACTTTAACAAACCCTGTGCCACCAGGGAGGCGCTAGAATATTAATTTTAAACAATTGTCCTATTTTATTGTCACATTAAACAATAAAGAATTTTAGCATTGGTGGTAGTATTATTAGTATGCAGTTTGGAAGAAAATTGACTAGAATTGCCTGCAACCAATGAAAATTTAAAAGTTGTAATTTTTTTCTGGAAGTTCAGTCATACCTTTCCCTCTTTTTCTAAAAATAACTTTTTAATAGGGTTGGCATACCTAAAAAAAGTTGGTCCCCTATATTTTGGAACCAGGTTGTAGCTTTTGTGGCAACTACATTGCATCTCTGGGGGCCACCTCAGAAACTCATAGGTGTTTTTGACCTACAAGGAGCAATAGCCGTTGAACTTTAGAAAATGCCAAGGTCACTCTTTGTATATTTTTTATCATATTTTGCTCATTATATTTATCTTGGAAAAATGATGTTGTTATTTAGAACTCTCTCAATAAAAAATATCAGTAGGGCCTCCCCTGGTGGCGCAGGCAGTTGAGCACCGCATTGTGAAGCTGTCCGCAGCCTCTGCAGTGTTGGTTTCATCCTGGCCGGCAGGCAAGAATTCCACATTGCGTGGCAGACCTCTCCTGTCTCGCCCACTGCTCCCCTCAGCAGTGTGTTTCGTCAGTCTGCCTGTTCTGTTCCCCACTCTGTCTCTGGTGAATCCTCTCACCCTCCTGCACATCTGGCCTGTACCCCGGTTCTTGTATAAATAAATAAATAAATAAATAAATCTTAAAAAAAAGAAACATTAGTAAAATAAGTTAGTAAATCCTTATTAAGTTGTTCCAAGCCGCTGCTTCTTTTATCTTTCTAACGCTAATTACTATTTATGCACTTAAAAATAGAGTTGCCTTGGAGTTATATTAAGAACGAAAATCTGTAATGTATAATATCCCTAGTAAGGTGGTATGGTATAGTTTCATTAGGGAGATTCAAACAGATCATGACCCAAAACAAGGCTCAAGGTCAATGTATTGACAATTTTGTCCAGCTTTGGAGTCTCTGAGCCCACATTGCTCTGAATGTAGTCATATAAAATAAAGTAATACAACTAATCTAGTGTTGACCTTTAGTTGTCTTAACTGTAGTCTGGAAAGTACAAGCCAGGGATATTTGGTATGGGTTGATCTAATTTCATGTAATCTTTGTTTTGATACATTAAATACTTTGGCCATGTAGCTTATATATAAATATTGGAAAATTGTTTATTATTTTGATATCTATAATGACTGAAATGGTGTGACTGTAAGATCAACCTTATGAATAATGTCAAAATTAGATGTCAATTCATAGAAAAATGATTGCTGTATTTAAGGTACGTTACTGACTTGGCTTAAATACTTAGGGCAATTTGGGGGAGCTGTTATATTGCTGCTGTTGGTGTATGGCTTGACTATGTCCTTATATTTAGGAGGATGGAAAGAGCAGGAAGAGGAAAAAGATGGGAGGCTAAGGAGAGAAGATAGAGATCAAGGGTGGAAGACAGAGGGAATGGAAGAGAGGGAAAGAGGAAGATTGATTTGTTCTGTTGTGTTAAAGAGAACATATTATTCAATGTCGAGAAAACATATAAGGAAAGGAAATGGGTTTTTTACATGTAAACAGTTACATTTAGAAAACACCGTTCTTGTAAATCTGGTTTGTAAGTGAAATGACTCCTTGGAAACAGATTAAGTAATCAGCCCATATTTCTATATAGTTTTGAATATATTATATAAATGTTAGCTTACTATTTGGGTATACAGAAATAAAATCATTTGTATTGCTTTCATAGGAAAGGTTGTATAGAAAATATAATTCTTGAGTAGGTTATATTAGGAGGTATTTATAGCCACCTTACTTTAATATCGTTCAATATTGCAGAAGTACTACTTCTGTGTAAAGTAGGTGTGGGCAATTTGTGAGCTAATAAAAGCCAACAGTATGAATCAGATGATTAAAGAAATCAAACTGCTTTCAGTTACATTTGTACAAAACAAATTATGAATCTTTTGAAATGAAAGCATGAATATAATATGTAAAGAGGTAATTGCAAAACATTTTAACATGGATAAATAGTACAAGTCGTGGAAAGCTTGTAAACCTGCCATGTAAAACTGATTACCCTTATGAGCATTTCATGCTATTTGACAGTGAATAGTACACCTTATAAAAGCTGTTACACAAACCATTACATTTAAAAGATTTCCATCTCACACCCCCAAATTACACTTATTTGCTGTAAGTGAAAATTCAGAATTTGTTTCCTGTTTATTTTTATGGCAGTTACAGAAGTGTTGAATTTGCTTTCCCCATTCTTCCTGGCAAACTAGAAATCAGTCTGTTTGGTTTATTTCAGTGTAAACATAGTTTGTGTATTGTAAGTAATGCAGAGATGATGTAATAATAACATTCTGAACCTGAAACACTCAGGTACTCCATATAATAATAAAATATTGAATGTAAAGCATCAAGATACTACCTGCATCTGAGAGGAAAAAAAAAGTTTACAAGATAATCCAGAATCACTGCAGAATATAAAATCCAGCACACCATTTTACTTGATATCTCTATGCACAATAGTTAGCCTTACTTGATATCTTGTTAAATACCTTGAAACAGTGCCTAATTCATTTTTGTGAGAAAAAAAAAACAAACTTGGAAACATCTAAGAGACCCACTTATTTTGAGATTGCTTTCTCCATGTTATGGGTATTTCTTTCATTGTGTAATAAGCACACTCTGAGCTTCTGGCAGGCCTGCTTACTTCTTTTTGCAGTGCTGCCTATTTTCTTCTCTTATAAACCACATTGTGTTAGAAAGGACCATTGATTGAGAACTGGGAATTCTGAGTTCATAATGCCAACTCTGATACTAATGGATCATTTGGTTTATCGGTTTCATTCCCTAAGAAATGGGGTCTGAACTGCTGATCACCTGGATACTTTGTAACTCTAAAATGCTTTGATATTGGAAAACAAGCCAATTATCTGAAAACCTATACACTACAATCATTGCACTCCTCCCCCACTCCCTAAAATTTACTGAATGATAAAGTTGCTGGATGGATAGTTCTTGTAAAAGCAAGTCATTGAATGGCCATTTTATTTGTACTGTGATTTGTCAGTTTACTTAAAGACCAGCTTTTCAAATTATCAACTGCCTGACATACGTTTGTATTAACTACATATTAAAGGTTATCACAAATCATAGTATATAGAATAGTTGCAAAAACTTGAAATTTTGGGTGGGAAGTTTCAATTTATTTATTGAAAATTTACCTGACATGTTGCAACAGAAATATTTGTCTGAATGCCAAATTTACCACTTAATGTTTCATATACTGAATGTGTTTTAGTGACTTTTATAACAGAAGCAACATACTCATCTAGTTGAACTAAGTTAACAAATTGTGAATTAAGAGAATTACAGAATTCATTTAATGGATTAAGAGTACGTTGTAAGAAATAAACCTTCCCCGTTCTCATTTTGTTAACTCCTTAGCATTCAAGATATGTCCAGCTCTTTGATTTAAATGAATTCTCATTTGCAGAAGTCAGTGGTTCAGAAAATGACAAAAATCAGAATGTAGATTTGGGTAGGCTACAGTACTCACTTACTGCAGAATTTCTCGTAAATTAAGACCTTGAGAAATCTTCAAAGGCCTTTTAAGACTGTTTCATGCAATATAAATTATTTCAATAAGCACAATGGTTAAAACAAAGAAATTTTCAGTTGGCAAGGTGATTTTTAGCCAGTTGATTTTTTGCAAAGTAGATCTGATGTTAGCATACCCCCATCACCACCTCTGTAGACCTGAGAGCAGTAAATCTGTAAGTGAAGCGTCTTTGGGATCTCTAGGTATTTATTTGTTTGTTTCTTATCTTACCCTATGGCCAAAGTTGGGATCATTTGGAAGGTCTTCTGACTCTGTGTGTTTGCATGTGTTGTGATATACTTTCTGTGATATTGACCAGGTTCAATAAAAAGTTCTGGGGAAGAATTAAGAAATTTTTACTTTTCTCTATTCTGATCACTGTAGCAAAAATATGTCCCATATGAATATTTGACTGATCAAGGTGTAGGATGAATTTCTTGATATATGCGAAGATGGTCCTGTGCCCAAACAGAAATCAAGGTAGTATTGAAGTAGATTATTCTATGACATTGTTATGGGACCTAGTTTCTCTAAACACTGTCTTTAGTCTGTAACCTTCTTTAAAGCTCTATGTGATAATTAGCATCCTTGATTGCAATGCTATTAGGTAATAGAGTTAAATATGTTTTTCATGGGTTACTGAAAGCAATTTGTGGCTATATGTAAAGGTCGGGGACTAACAACCTGTGGTGCCTGTGCCAAAGATCCCCTGGTTTTGTAAATAAGAAAAGGAAAGGAAAGGAAAAAAAAAAAAACACTAAACTTTGGTCCTGGGACTTCAGAGATGGACTTTATATGCAAGTCTTCACTCTACCCTTTCCCAGCTATGTGACCTTGGGATTCGCAGAATTATACCCTACTTTTCTCATCCATTAAAAAAATGGGATAATAATAGTAAATATTTCACAGGAGTTCTAGACAGAAGAAATAAGACCCTTAAAGTCCTTGCAATAATGTTAGCTAATTTTTTACTAGAGACTTCCCATAATATCTTTTTGTGAAAAGTTTCAATGATTTGTTAAGGGGATATAGAAGAATGTCAGTTGAATGTTGCCAAGCTCAAATAAATTTCAAGTGGTTAATTAATGATGAAGTTAGAACAATTACTATTAAGCTAATTACTTATTCTTCAAATTTCAGCTATGAAAATTAAAGATCTCTAGTGCTCTGTCTCATAAAAACAAAGGAAGTATACCAGGCCACCTTTTCAAAAATGACATGATTAGAACATTGGATCTGAATCCACAATTCGTTGAATGGGGTGTACTGATTAAAACACAGGAAATGATGTGTCAGGAGGTTCAGAGCAATAGCTGAAGACTTAATTTGCTCATTTGTATAATTTAACCTTTATTCTTTTTTTATTAAAAATTATACACAAAATATGTTTAGACTTATATAAATGTTAGAATAGGAAAGTTGTAAAATTCTGACATAATAGGAATTGAAAGTAAAGTAACTTTAGAAAGTTGTCAGGGAACATTCCTAATGAATAACTTTGATTGAAAATGGTTCTCATGTAAAATTATATTTGTACAGAATTTTAAAGTATTAATACCAGGGTCTCCCTGGTGGTGCAGGAGTTAAAGTCTCAGCCCTATCATGCTATTACCAGCTACTACAGCATGAGTTCCATCCCTGGCCAGGGAGCTTACCCACCTAGTGCTACAGACCTCTCCTGTCTGTCTCACTGCTTTCTTCATCAATGTATTTCAGTAGATCTGCCTCTTCTGCTCCCCACTCTGTCTCTGGTAAATCCTCTCACCCCTGCACCTCTGGCCTATACCCCAGTTCTTGTATGCATAAATAAATTTAAAAATCTTAATAATTAAGTATTAATACCTCTGATACAGCGCATGCTGAGAGTAATGTTTCATCAGGGTCTTAAACTTCTTCATGTTGTGGATTTATTTATTTATTCAAAAAACTGAAGATCATCTGCATCTTAAGTACTGTTGCACATTTGTAGGCGAAGAAAATAAATATAATCTGTGTGCTCATTGTGCTTATAATCTCATGATAGTTGCTGTACTCTGGAACAATAAGAAAGAGACTAGATTCTACTTTCTTTTTTTTCTTTTTGTTAAAGATTTATTTATTTTTACACAAGAGCTGGGGTACTGGCCAGAGGCATGGGAGGGTGAGAGGATTCACTAGACACAGAGCAGGGGGAAGAACAGGCAGATGACCGCAATACATTGCTGAGGGGAGCAGCAGCGGGTGAGACAGGAGAGGTCTACCGCACCATGTGGGAATCTCCCTGGCTGGCGGGGAATAGAACCTGAGCTGCAGAGGCTGTGAACAGTTTCACAACGCTGCGCTCAACCAGCTATGCCACCAGGGAGGCCCAGATTATACCTTCTTAAAGACCGGGAAAGAGTGGTGGTTGTTTGGGAGGCTATCTGGGCAAAGTGGAATTCATCATGAAAACAGAAGGATGAAGTGAGGATAAAAGAAGCTTGGTAGGAAAAATATTTCAAGCAGTAATTGCTGGTTCAAAGGCCTTTGCTTTGGAGAACTAAGAGGAAGTTCCATATAGGTACAGTGTATATACTCTTCAGAAGATAAGCAGCAGCTATATTCTAAATCACTTTTTAATTCTTAATTTGAAATTTTCAATTGTTCCTGAGGGCATTGAGGGGCCTATTGTAGGGAGTGACTTGAACTCTAGAAAGAGAGATATGTGAGTAGGATTTTAAGAGAAACAGTGATTTCAAAGGTTGATTAAATGTGGGGGATGAGAGGGAAAAAAATTGGTTCTTACTTTTAGGCTTCTTGGAGAGAGAAGGATAACAGAATCACAGGATCTTGTCCTAGGTTCTTGGTAGATTTTGTACACAATGAGGGCAGAAACTATTCTTGCCCTCCCACCCCTTCCCTCAACATGAAATAGCAGTTACTAGTGATTGGTATAATAGAAATGAGGAAAATTTATGCTGGATTTTGATGGTTTAATTGTAACAGTTTGATTTATAACCATGATGGACTACAAGGAAGAAACTCAACAGGTAGCTAAAAATCCAGAAATGTAGCCTAGAAGGAAGGGAATTGACTAGACTTAGAGATTTGGTGGTTATTCACATACAAATAATAGCTGTGACTTAATTCTTCAAAAACAGTTTGGGAAAGCAA
This sequence comes from Talpa europaea, assembly GCF_964194135.1. Taxonomy (NCBI): domain Eukaryota; kingdom Metazoa; phylum Chordata; class Mammalia; order Eulipotyphla; family Talpidae; genus Talpa; species Talpa europaea. The sequence goes on from NC_140074.1 coordinate 34,540,787, forward strand.
AAGGGAAACCCCAAATTCAGCTCTTATGTGTTCAAAGGGAAGAAATTAATTTTTTGAGGGAAACAGGGAAAGACTAGCCAGACAAATAGAAAGAAAATAAGAAGAATGGAATGCCTCTGAAGGCAAGGAGGAAGAGCTTTTCAAGAAGAAAGAAACTTATTAATTTCAAGTGTAATTTGATAGTATAGTGAGTCTGGAAACTAAGATCACAGAATTTATAGATTGAGAGATTGTTCCTCAGTGACTTCATTAAAGACATCTTTTCAGTCATGTGGCAGAAACAAGATGCCAAGACATCAGGAATCATGTCAAGAGTGCAAAAATGAAGATGGTGACTGTAAAGATCTTTTGAATGTTTGATGGTAAAATTAAGGATTGGGATAGAATCATTACTATTAATGTACTTTCAGGAATAAAGTTTGACACCCTCCTCTTTTCCGCACCCAAGGTCATCAAAGTGTAAGAGGAGGAGAGAAGATGTGAAATAAAATTCATTTGAGTAAAATTTCACACTTAAAATACATGACAACTGCTTTTAAAATCATAATGAACTTTTCATTGATTTTAAGCATATAAATAACTCCCTCAGAGGCATTAACTAAAGATTATGACGTAGCCTAAGATAACCCTCTTTAGAAGATAAATCTGTCTAATAAGTTTTTGAAATGAATTATTGTTTTTGGAACCAATAAAATGCTGCAGACAGAGTTGGAAGGATAGCTATACACAGAGCTCTTCAACAGTTCTCCTAAAATAAATTCCAAAATAACAGTGCCTTTTATTCAGTGTACCTGATTTATTTCAAGTATTACTGATTGAAAGAGAGTTAATTTTTCTTAAGTTTCTTAGTATATGAAGTAGGCTAGTTACTTCAATCGGTTTTTTTTTTTTTTCCAATTTGGCCAAGTCTAAAGACTTCCAAAAGTTCCAAGTCTGTATTTCAGTATGCATTTTATAATGAAAGTTAATGTAAGAATTTCTTTGATTAATAGCATTGCTTTACAGTATTTCCAGAATTTGTGTGTAAATATATAGATTTTTCCCCAGCCCACCCACACCCATGTTCATTACATTTGCCAAAAAATGGCAGTAATGAGAATTCAGTTCTTTAAGATGCTGTACATTTCAAATGGGGTATATTGTTTCCATTATTAGCCATGTTATTCCACAGTATTATTTTCCTCTTTTAGATGTGTTGATCTCTTTGAACCTGTCATTAGCATAGTTAGGAACTGTATAAGACTATTCTCCACTTTTATAAAAAGAAAAAGAAATGAGAGATAGAGAAAAAAATAGAAAAATATCATGTGTGGGCAAGAAAATCTAAGAAGAAAGTTGTCATTGGTGCCTTTTGTAGTGTTAAGAAAATTAAAAATTCTTGTTCTTGCCTCTATTCCCTGTAAAATTACAGGAAATCCTGTTTGTAACAATACTACATACAGTTCTTTTGTGATTTTTTAAATAATGCTGCCTTTTCACCTGTTGTTTACCTTCCCTTTGCTCCTATTCTAGCTAACATAATATCACTTGGGAGCTCTAATTGGCAAGCATAATCTTATTTCTCAACCCAGTAAGGTAGTATAGGTACTTCATGTTTGTGGAGAAAACTTTACTAGTGAATATAGGGGGGGAAAAAGAGAAAAGTGTGTAAAATTCAGGGTATTTAGGAAAAGTGAACAGCTAACACTAGAGTTGTTCTGAAATTTATTTACTAATGAGACTAGACACCTAGATTCCCTACCTCTAGCCTCTCTTTAATTTGAGTTCTCTGGAAGAGACACCAGAGTTCTCAATTTATATACAAGGAAGCAGAATTGAAATTCATTTTTGATTCTGGTTTGTAGAATACATATATAGGGCAGTATCATACGGAAGGGGTCATATTTGACTTTGAGAATGTGTATTATCATTACTTCCTTCTTTTTTTTTTTTTTTTTTTTTTTTTTGTGGGACCCTCGTCTGTGGCCTGGAAACAAACTGGCACTGCAGAGGCTGCGGGCAGCCTCTTAGCCCAGCGCTGAACCGTTGCACCACCAGGGGAGGCCCTCATTACTTCCTTCTTTTAGCAGAAAATGACAAAAGTCCTGGAACTAACAATGAATGGATCTGTAGATATAATCTCCAGATAAATTTGAAAAAAGGTCTTTTCCATTAGAAACATTGAAAAGGTTGTTTTTTAACCTCCTGAAAGTTTTGAGTGTCATATAGAGACAGAGCTTTTGCCTACCAACTGAACAGATAAAAATCTATCTTTATGGGTATTTTTGAGATTACAAGAACTGTCTTAGGTTATAGAATTTAAGATTTTCTTTTTGGGACAGTCCCAGGGTGAGCTGGGCCTCTGGAGCCTATGTGGCTTTTGATCAGTAAGGCCAGGATAAACTTGAGACCACTCAAAATTTATAATCATTGGTTTGGGAAGTCCATATTTTAAGAGTCCATGTCTCCTCCCATTGCCCAGTCTGTAGTATAGCTTCAAGAATTTCTCCAAAGTACACAAGTATGTCTGTGAATACGATTGCTTGTTAGGTTACATACTATTTGGCAATCTACTTTTTATGTTTATAATATTACAAATTTTCATGTTGGCTTTCATAAATCTGTACAGCATTCCATTATATGGATATAAAACAATTTAATAGTTTCCTAATTGTATTTTTGTTGCTTGTTGGCTATTATAGGCAATACTTGAGTGAAAATCTTAGTGTTTATCTAAAATATATATATATATTAATTTAACTGAGTTCTTGTTTGTTTATTTAGGACAAATTTGAAAGAATATGAGTATTAGTTCCTGTCATCTATAAAATACTTTGTGAACACAGGTGCAGATCTCAATCTATGATATAATTTTCCATGTCATAAAAACTATAGCTTTGATGACTTCATAAAAGAGCACATTGATCACATATTAGACATAGTACATATTTATTAGTCAGGTGATATTTGTGTCTATTTGTCCAAGTTTAAATTTTTTCTTAGTGCCCAAAGTATTCACCAACTGTGACCCTCGTTTTAAACTTGCTTTCATTATAGCCTCACTGTGCTGATCTCTCTGTGACCAACTAGGGTCTAAAGACAGAGTGTCATTGGAGTGATGTTGACAGAATCCTGACTTTACCTTGTAATAGTTCCACCACTCTGAGCAAGTTACTTCATCTCTCTAAACCTTACTTTCCTTTCCCATAAGGTAGGAATAAGTATTTATGGGTCAAATTAGGTTTAAATGTATACCAAGCACTATCACATAGTAAGTACTTAAAAAATGATATTACTGTTTCTCTAATCATGAAACTGAATAGATTTATGATTAAAAAACTCATTGTTTGTCACCTTCTGATGTAAGTGCGCTGATTGTTAAATACTTTGCCCTCCAGGTTCTTGGCTTTCTCAGGATTGGATAGACTGGGAGAGAGAAACAATTATAGCTTTCTCTCATATACAAAGGAAAGAATCTTTCTGTATATTACATCACTTTGTTTTCAGGGCCTCCTTGAAATAGAAAAGAGTATAGGATACTTAGAGATTATTTGGGTGCTGTCATTTTTAATCATGTGTCATTTTAGTTAAGACTGATTTGCTTATTCATGAATGTCAGTGAGAAAAATGTTGGATGGCACCAGCAATTGACTGGACAAGCACCTGGTTTCATTTTCCTAAAATAACTCATATCATTTCAGCAATATATTAATAGATTGTTTTTAAAGTAATTAGTCCTTTAAGATAAAACCAATTCCAATACTTTAATTTGATTTTCTTTTCCTAAAGAAACAGTTTTCATAACTTATAATGAGTCAAGGGAAGAATTAGGTAATAGAAAAACCTTTGTTTGAAAAGTAAAAAAGTTACCCAGGCAACTGTATATGTTACCAGTGTGCTGATTAATCATCTCTAGGATTAATCACTGTCATCAGTTAACACGGGAAGATAACTGCCGAACAGTCTACACTATTATCATTCCATCATCTTTTTGCAGATCTGTTTAGTACAAAAGATTAACTGTACACAGTGATGCGGATTACAATATCAAACCTAAGTAAAGAAGCAGAGCTTTTATAATATAGAAAATCATAAATTTTCTTTTCACATCCCTTCAGTTTCTTGATTTATTATTTGATAAGACCCTGTGTTTTATAATGAATACATTTTTCACAGAGATATATTTGAAATAAAAAATGCTGGCTACAGTTTATATTTTTTAACTGGTTTATTTCATTTGTACTAGATGTGATGGGAAAACCCACGTCATAATGTTTTCTATTTGTAGGTAAATTTATCACATCAATATTTAAGCCATATGTATGTGTGTATTTATATAATTTCTAATATGCCGCCATCACTTTACATTTTATTGTCTTCTTTGAAAGTTGCTTAGTATCCTCAGTTTTCTTTTGAAGAATTGGAATACTTTTAATATTTTTCATTATCTACTTTAGAATAGTCAAAAATCTTTGTACTTTTCATACTAATTTTATACTCAGGAAAATAAATATTGGCAATTCTTTTCACACAAAAACACTGCTTATTTTAATTACCTAATATTTTTAGATTTATTATAAATTTTGCTAATATAAAGGATCTACAATTTGTGAACAATAATAAAATATACTGTACTGCTTATGATAAACTAAATATAAGCACTTACATACTTTTTGAGTATACTTAAGGTGTTCTTGTTAGAGTAAACTTTTTTGTCTCTAGTTAACCTACTATTGAAATAATTTTAACATTATAATTGATATGGGCATTATGTATATTAATATTTATTTTCTGATATTTATTCAAGAATGCATTAACGGTAATGCTCTAGTAATAAAGTTTTTATGGTGTAAAATTTCAGTTTGATTTGAGACCTTTCTCTGTAAAAGTATACCAATGTTAAATTCCTGATCACTATTTTAAAAATGATAATTTTTTATTATGAAAAATTTCATTTTGGTGCCTTCCCTGGTGGCGCAGCAGTTTAGCGCTGGGCTGCGAAGCTGCCTGCAGCCTCTGCAGCGCCAGTTCAATCCCCGGCCACCAGCAAGGGTCCCACATGGCGTGCAGACCTCTCCTGCCACACTGCTCCCCTCAGCAGTGTATTTCGGCCCATCTGCCTGTTCTGTTCCCTGCTCTGGCTCTGGTGAATTCTCTCACCCTCCCACACTTCTGACTGTACCCAGTGCTTGTATAAATAAATAAATCTTTAAAAAGAAAAAAAGAAAAATTTCACTTTTTCCTGTAAATAGTATTCTTGTGATCTTGTGTGATCAGTTCTAATTAAATAATTTATTCTTGAATGTCACATTTTAGATGTGATACATTTTTATTAAAGCTGTAAATTGACTATCATAATTTTGCTAATTGGTTCCAGTAAGAATTGAAATGAGCATTGTTTGTTTTTCTATACTAAGTAAAAAGAAAGGAAATTCTGTTGTTCTTGAAAATTAAATAACAGGTCTTTATTTTCTATACTAAATTAAAACCTGTTACATTCCTCAGTGCGAAAAAACAATATAGTCAGTGTAGTGGTACCCAACTTTGTAGACCTTTCTTTTTTGGAGAGCAAATTATTTCTGGATGAAAAACCTGCAATAAAAATTAGATGGATACTACGTATTTTTAAGCTAGCCCAGTTATATAGTTCTGTTTGATAAGTAATTGATTAGGTCAGACTATTAAAGCATTTATTCTGACATGTACATTGTATATGATAAAAGGAATCCAACTGTGAATTTGAGTGTATTAAATAATCTTCAGGAAGTTCCACAAAGAATATTTGAATGCCTTGAAACTTGTAATAATGCATGTTTGTTCCAAACACATTTGCTTTGCCTAGGTTTTACCCATCAGGTTGAAGAAATGCTAATCTTGTTGTTTTTAGCAGCTGGGTTTTGCAATACTCTTTTCCTTCTCTTAGGGGTTAATTAGCCTTCTTTCAAAATGTGGCCTATTTAGCTGTAGATTCGCATGATTCAGCCAGAGCTGGGGGTACAAAGCAGAACCGTTAACAGGCGGGTGTGTCCAACTGCTTAATTAGCCAGAATAAAAAGGTCCTTTGTCATACAAGCATCTGTTGCTCTTGACACACCTGACAGCCACATTAGGCAAGGATGACTAGACTGAAATTGTGCATGTCTCTCCTGCAAGAATATACAACTCATTTACATATGGGCTGCATCATGGACAAACTGCAGGGGTTTATTTAGCTTATCAAAATGGATTAATGTGACTGCATTTGTGGCTTATAAACAAATATCACTTGAAAGGAGGTTGTGAAGGAACTAAACTAACTAAATTACTCTCAAACATAAACAAAGCACCAGAAACCACTGCTAGCTGAATGAAACACCTCAAATGTACATACAAACCTTTACATTGGTCTAAAACAAAACCTACAAATCAAGCATGTGAAGGCATTACCCTCATGTGATAATCCTTGCTTTGTAGAAATATTGGAAAGCTACCAAAATACTCTGAATGTGTCAGTGGCTTTAAATGATCTGTTCAGCAAAATTTGGCAGGAGGGTTGTACTCCTCAAACATACTTTAACATTCTGATTGATCTAACTGATCTTAAATCAGGTTTTCAGAGTTAATCCGTTAAAGTGCCTCTGTAAAAATACTTATTTGGGGATTTTAGTATGTCTTTAGTAGAAAAAACTATTTTTTTTTTAATTTTGATGTTAGGGAGGGAATGTTCATTTGTTTTTGTTAGAAGTTTAGATCAAGTACAGTGATGGAGAATTCCAAAGACTTTGGATTCAGATAAACTAAATGGCAACCCTCTCATCATGATATGGCAAAGCAGTGTACAGTGGTTCACAGCATGAATTTTAGAGTTAGACAAACCTAGGTTTGAGATCAGGCTTTTCCCCTTTCTAGCAGTGTAGCTTTTAGCAAGTTTTTTAAATCCATTTGTAGCTTTGTTTCTTCATTTGTATAGTGGAAGTAATAATTAAGGGAGATCTGAGGATTAAATGAGAAGATATATTTCAAGCACTTAAACGTATTGCTTAACACCTGAAAAGGACTGGTTAAATGAGAGACCTAATTATGGTTGTGACTTTGATCCAATTTCTGGAATGGATGTGACTGAGACACACTTAATGCATAGGATCTTGACAGAGAACCCCTTGCTCAAAGTTGAGGGAGGCAATGAAATTAGAGAACAATGAAGTTTTGTCTATTAAGTAAAAATGAATGCAAATTCTAGAGACTAAATGCTTATTAATTGGCATGACCCTGTTGTCCAGCAGCCATGGAAACTGGGTAATGAACAGTAGCTAAGAGTAAACAGAAGATGCCCTGGGATAATTTTTGGTTGTCCTGGGATGAATGGGTTTTATGCCCCAATTTGGATGCGGTGTATGTTGAGAGGCAAAGGCTGGATGAAAGTTCTCTGTAACTCTCTAAGTTATATAAGCCATCACTGTCTACATTACAGTCCCTACTCTATTCTGTAAAGTTTCCCCCTCTTATGTAGTTGGATCATTTTTCATTCTTTCTCATCCAAAAGTTTACCAGTTTGCTTTTCTCTACTTTCTTCAGTGCTGTCTGTGCATCACGTATTATGAAACTTACATCTTCAAACATGGTTTTATAGTTTAGTGCACAAATTTTAGTGTTAGTCCAATTCTGCCTTTCCTACTCCCTAGATATTTGACCTTGGTAAGGGAAGAGTTTTATGTAGTGAATGTTATCATCCTCAAACTTTATGAATATTTTCATGGTCTTAATGCTAGTCCAAAGGGATATGTGGTGGTGGTGGTGGTGTGTGTGTTAGTATTTGGAAATCAATGCTGATTTTTGTAAAAAATAGAATAATCTACCATTTAGAAGGTATTGTTAGGGGGAAAGCATGTCCTGTAATAGTATCATATAAAAATCTGGACTTTCAGTTTATTTTGGAAAAATAGAAGAACTGGCAGGTACAGATTAACCTTCCCACAAATCCACTATTTCTTGGCATTAAATATCAGCTGAACCAAGTAAATGGGGTATTAGTCTTCATCGCTTTCATTTTATATTTTAAACCCAAACCTTCCTTCACTCTGTGTCCCTGAGGTTCTTTATCTGCAAGTAGAGATTATAAACATACCAACCACATTCTATTGCTAAATGAGTTAATTTATTTGTGAATTATGAATTAACATGTAAAACATTTAAGAGTCTTTAGCACATACTACACAATCAGTGCTCTTACTGCTATTATCTTTTATGTATGCTAAGGATTTTGTGTTGTTTTAGGATTTTGACTAACAAAAGAATAGGTACTTTAGGCCCTGAGTTACCTAAAGTGATACCAATGTCAAAGTCTAGGAAAAAATAAGCACTGGTTCAATGAAAAAGCCTAGTTAGTTCCATGTCTACAGCTGTCACCTTGAACAAGGCTTTTAACCTCTCTGGGTTTTAGTTTCCTCGTTTATAAAATAATAAGAGTAGATTAGATGTCTTCACACGTCCATTTCTAAAATTAAATGAGAGGATAGAAAAACCTTTGGGGGGAAGAGAGAGCTAGAAGACGTCATACTGTGACTAATAATGCTAAGAGGGGTTAATTTTCTACTTGAAAGAACTGAATACTCTTGTAGAATTTTCTTAATGTTTGCTATAGTTGTTTATATTTTAAACCATAATGAAATATTTTTCTTAGACTACCAAATAAATATTGTTTTTCTACCTAGAACAGAAAGATAAAATTCTGGTCCTGGTTCAATAGCAAATTAATATTTAGTGTTTTGACTATACTGTAGCAAACGTGAATATCTACACCAGGAGTTCTGAGAAGCCACACTTGTTAGGGCATACACTGCAAAATTTAATCCTGAGTTAGTAGTTCAGGCACATGAAAACTGAAAAAATGTGCCATGATAAATTTTGAAGGGCAGAAATAAAATTTCATGTTTTTGTTTACAAATCTCATTCATGAAATAGCGGTCTTCCCTATTTTTCAAAATATTAAACATTAATGTTTGGCTATCTTTGTGTAAGAATGTAACTTAACTTTGATTTTACTACTACGTCATAACATAGAGGCAGAGAAGAACTAATGGGTTTGATCATTTGGCTAAGTTTAGTGTTATTTCAATTTGTTTTGGGATATACATTTTTAAAATTATCTCTAAATAGTAATTGGTAAAGACCTTAGAAATATTTATTTTCAAATTGCACATATGCAGTGACATCCTAATATTCTATTAAAAAATGTCAAGAAAGTACATTTTATGGGACCTCCCTGATGGCACAGGGGTTAAAGTCAGCCAATGCAGCATGAGTTCTATCTCCAGCCAGGGAGTTAGCCCATGTGGCACAGCAGTCCTCTCCTGTGTTGCCCACTGTTCCCCTCAGCAGTGTATTTCAGTCAATACTTCTGTTCTGCACCCCACTGTCTCTGGTGAATCCTCTCACTCCTCTGCCCCCAACCCCCTCTGGCCTATACCTCTCTTCTTATATGCATAAATAAATAAAAATAATACTTTAAAAAAAGAAAGTACATTTTATGACATCTGTATCCAGTTAAGATTTGTGTTCTGAGAATTGACATTTTGACATAATTTTAGACTACAGTTTGTAATGTGATTAAATACAATAGTTCACAAGAGATGAGGAAGGTAGATTTAAATGATGTTTAACCTTTATAACATCAAGATAAGAGGTAACTGATGGGGATTTAAGAAAATTTGAATTAGTAATTTTCTGTATCAAATAAATGGTCAAATGGACTATAAATATGCATGGACTGTCTTGACAGTATGTTGGGGTAAGAAGTATTCTGAGAGTTCAAAGTTTCAGGAGAGAATTTTAAGAACAAATAAGGCAGCTGGTCATTCAAGAAGGAAATTTAACACTTTATTTCTCTTTTACTATACTTCAGAGACCATCATGCAGACATCAGAGACTGGGTCGGACACAGGTTCGACAGTGACTTTGCAGACATCTGTGGCTAGTCAAGCAGCAGTGCCTACACAGGTGGTACAGCAAGTACCAGTACAACAACAGGTAAGGAGTTGCTATTTTCAGAGAGGATGCTGTGCTGTTCCATGTGCTGACTCTCCAGCACAACTGTGCCCAAAAATGACTTGGATTATGTTATAGTTTCAGCCCAGTGGGTACTAAGATAGGGTTAGGTCATTTCTCAGGTTAATTCAGCAAATGTTTCACAAGCATTTCTGTATTTACCAGGTTTGTTCTATGCTAGACCATAAAGATACGAAGATACAAATTCAAAGTATGGGGATACAGAGATAAATATTCAAAGAATATGTAGTGTTTTAAAAGAGCCTCTAGACTTCTAAAAGCGAGTGCTTGTTTCTGACTTGAACACTAGGTTTTCTTTTTCCCATTCTTTATCACAAATCTGTATTTCTTTCACACTTAAATATCAACAATCATTTAATTTCTTTTTATTGAATTATGATAACATTTCAGTTTCAAAGGTTTCATATCTTTGAGCATCAGCACAGGTATATATTACATTAACCCTTTGCACTCCGAAACATTTTACGATATTTTGATTTAATTTCTTGTGCCATTTTAAGATAAAACTTCAGGGAAACATGCATGTCTCAAAAAGTTGCGTTGAAATAACCTTAATTCCCCGTAATCACTAATAAATTGCAATGTCCCCTGAGAGGGGACATCCGATATGCTAGAATTCCGATGTCCCCTGAGAGGGGACAGCGGAGTGCAAAGGGTTAAATTCACTGCTCAAAGTCCACTTCTGTCCTTCACTAAACCATTGTCCCCTTTGTCTCCGTTTACCTGCCCTCTTTCCCACTATGGCAGCCACTATTTGGTCTCACAGTCCAAAAGTTTGTTTTTTGTGTTATTTAACAAAATAAATCATTGTTTTGCTTATTTTATCCTTATATCCCATATGAATGAAATCATATGGTGTTTGTCTTTCCCTATCTGCTTTATATCTTCTAGATCTATCTATGTTGTTGCAAATGGCAGGATTCCATCTTTTTATAGCTCTATAGCATTCTGCTATAGATATATACACCCCATCTTTATCCAGTTGTCTGCCAAATGGGCACTAAGGTTGTTTCTATCTCTTGGCTATTTTAAATAATACATTGAGGTGCATATATCTCTTTGAATTTGTGCTTTTGTGTTTTTTTTGTATTATCCCCAAAGTGGGATAACAGTTTTATATGGAATTTCTATTTTTAATTTTTTCCAGAAAATCTATACTTCTTTCTATAATAACAGTACCCATTTACATTCCAACCAACAGTATATAAACATTCTCTTCCACATCCTCTCTAAACCTGTTGCTTCTTATCTTTTGGATAATAGCCATTCTCACAGGTGTAAGATGATACCTAATTGTTGATTTGATTTGCATTTCTCAATGAGATGACAAAATTTTTTCATATGCCTACTTGCCATCTGTATGTTTTTGGAGATGTGTCTATACAGAGCCTCTGCCCATTTTTTAATTTTTTTTTTATTGATGAGCGTTATGACTTCTTTTTATCTTTTGAATATTAATACCATTTGGGACATATGATATGCAAATAATTTCTCCCATTCAGTAGGGTATATTTTCATTTGTTGCAAGTTTCTTTTGCTGTGCAGAAATATTTTAGTTTGAAGTAGTCACATTTTTTTTTTTCTTTTGTTTCCCTTGCCATTGGAGTCAAGTCTCTGAACATGTCTCTATGGCAGATGTCAAGGAAAATGTTACCTGTGTTTTCTTATATGTATTTTATAATTTTAAGTCTTAGGTACAGTTCTTTAATCTATGTCAAGTTTATTTTTGTATATGGTATTTGATAGTGGTCCAGTTTCATTCATTGGCATAGGCAGTTCAATTTTTCAAACAGCATTTATTTCCATGTTCAATTATAAGCTCTGACTCTTTTGTCATAAATTAGTTGTTCTTCAGCATATTATTTGTGCTCCAGAAATCTGTGTTCTTCCCTTCTTTTTCTTTTGATTGATTTCTTGTTTCATACCATTGTTATCTGCTGTTACCAACATGTTCGGGGCGGGGGGTCTGTTTTCTGTTTGTGGTGCCATGTCTATCTTTCCTTTCTCCTATTCCTGATCTATGAATTGGCCATCTGTTTGCTTGTCAGTGAACTTCACGAGGTCAGTACCAATCACAAGGGGTGGGGTGAAGGAGAATGCCTTAGAGAACTTTCTTTGTCGTCCTTACTGAGGGTCCAGCTTATGTGGAGCACTCCAGCTCCTTTTTATGGGCTTAACTTGGATCAAGGTTGTGTTCCTCTGTACAGTTTCTACTCTCCTCTCCCTAGGCCCTTTGGCTGAGCTAACAGCCCTGCCATCTGTGCCCCTTGTCGCAGCCTATAGGTGTTTCTTCTACCAACTTCCTGTTTAGTGATATGTTACTCTCTTCCACTTCCCCTCTGATATAGTTTGTATTGGTTTTTGAGGTGCCAGTGGTTCTTCTGTCTTATACTGAGTTATTGGAGTCTGTCAGTGTAGTATCCCTCAGGTTAATTGTTAAGTTTTCTTATCAAGCAAAGAACCTTCTCTGTCACAATACTGGTGAAATCATTCTCATATTTTTATATAACTGAATTATAGCAGTGCTTAATAAAGGAGAGGATGCATAAACCTTATGGGCAGGGATTTTACCTTGTGATGTTTAGAAAGTTCCTGGGCATTATGGTGACATAAATATGTTTAGTGAAAATTATCTTAAAGGTCTGGAGAGCTGAGTCATCCCATTTAAAAAACTAAGAATGAATTCATCATCACATGTTTACTACAGGGCTTATTCATACTCAGGACACTTTTAGCTTACTTGGGTAAGGCATACTGCTATTCATGCCAGTAATAATTTTGCGCAAGGATTATGAAAACGTTGGCTTGTTGTTTCTTCTACAAAGTAATGAGAAAATAAGTGAGAAAGATCAAGTCATAAAGCATTATCTTGAGATTTGCCTGCAATTTGTTATCTTCAAGAAGAATGTTGTTTTTACAATTATAAGTAATTGTGAAGGAAAGGGATATCTGTTCCTAAAGAATAGATGTAGGGACTCAAAGTTAAACTCTTTTTCAGGAGAGGAAAATAGAATGAGCAAGGGAGAGTGCCAGAAGGGTGTTTGACTCTTATGCTAAGTAATGATATCTGAAAGAAATTGGCTTATATTTAAAATTGTGGGACTAAAATTGAATTAATGAATTGGTCTTTTTTACTTCAGCATAGGTTCCTCTAACTGGACTTCTTAACTTTTTTAACTTCTCATGCTCAGTTTAATATTTTTTTTTCCTCTGCCTGGGAATTGAGTAGAGAAGAGGGTTGTGGTATTATACTAATTCACTTAATCCTTCTCTTTTTCAAATGGTGTCACCTGTACTTGTTTTTTCTCAGTGCAGACATTAAACCAAAAAATAAATCTTCAAGCTTTGTCTAAAGTTAGAAAAGGCCAATCACCTCATTACATGGAGTCTGTGGAAGGGGTCTGTATGCTTATTAAACACAATCACTGTTTTTATATTGAATATGTACATTAAAGAAAACAAAAATTAAATTGTTGCCAGAAGTAAAGAAATCAATATCATCATCTATTATATAGAAGATAGAAGCGCGCGCTCTCTCTCTCTCTTTCTCTCTCTCTCACACACACAAACACACATTGTTCATTTCCTCATAATAAATAATCTCATGTATACATGGACTACACTATGGAAAGCACTGGATTATGCCATATGGCTTATTCCCAACCGGCGTCTTTTTTAGTTACAATTATCTCTTTTCTCAAGGAAGGTGATGCCTTACATCCCCTTATACCAAAAGAAGGTGAGAACTCTCATTTCCTTTTTTTTCAACAAAGTGTTTTTTTTTATATCACATGGTGAAACAGTATAATATTTTCTTTAAGATGTTAAGATCCTAAAATATAGTTCAAAGTCCTATGGACTCTAATTTTATTGTGTAATAATAATTACAAAATAATAATAATTATTTTGTATTATCTCAAGATTCAGTGTTTCACCTTTCCTCTGACAATCTGATCAGGAAGACAATTCTGAGCAAAATTTGCAAGGTCTTATAAAATATCAACTTTATTGATCTTTTTTAATTTTTCATTTTTTGAAAAAGCACCACAGAATGCCAGTCTCCAAATATAGTCATTGTTTTTCAATTCTATAAAATTCCTAAATTTATTTAAATTCAATTTAATTAGAAACTGAAGTTTTTATTTTACCCATCCCATAAGTTTTATAAAGAATTTTTGGGGTCAGAATGGGGGGATTGCAATTGTATGGGGAATATAAAAATAAAATTTATTAATTAAAAAAAAAAAAGAATTTTTGCTCTGATGGACTCCAAACTATGACTAGAACTCTTCTTTCTTTTATCCCCCTGCCTTGAATGATTTCTTATAGTTTCTTATAGATTATTCTTCAATTTGGTCATTTTATGCCTAATTCTGAGAAAGTTCTTACCCATTCAGTTCTGACCCCTAGAACTGAATGAAAAATCCAGGAGTGGGAAAAAAATGTTTTTCTACTATTTCACTCTCTCTCATAGCCAGCTAGTTTAGATTCTTTTGCAGATAGAATCTGGATGAAAGTGAGAACTTCTATTCTTGTTTTAATCTTGGGCTCAAGATATTCATAAATATTGCCAGCATGGAGGATAATTCCTCAACCACCTTGGACCAGGTCTCCAAGTCTTTCAAGTTCTTCCTCTAACATCTCTGTCTTTTCTTTTCTTGGGAAAATGGAACACAGCTTTCATAGTTGGCAAGTATGTTGTAGCTATACTGCTTCTTCTAAACATAACATTTCAGATACAGCGAAGTTCTAGGGATGAAAGTCTATATTTGAGTTCATGGGTATAATTTTTTTTCAAAGAACCTGTTGCCTTTGTTCAGATTGTTTATAGTACTGGAGTTTTTACTTTTCCTGCCTAGAGACTCAGCGTGTTTCTAGTGCATCTTTGGTGTGTAACTGACACATTGAAGACTCTATTTATGTCATAAAAACTCATTTCAAATTATATTCAATTAAAACCTTTGTTTTTATGTAAATCAGCTGTCTAGGCAGTGATGCTTTCTCCATAATGTGTGTTATTGCAGTGAATGGAGTAACTAGTGGCTATGAGTGTTTCTTTTTTTGTTAGTATCAATCTGTCATATATTTAGCATTTCTACCTAAATTATGGTACATCTTTGAAGAGTGAGCATTAACCCTTTTGGTCACAAGGATAAACAACATTTTATTTGGGAAATAGATCCAACCAGTATTGTCAGTTAAATTCTAGACAAAGGGCAATCTTCAAGAAAGATTTTAAATTAATTTTTCTAATACAAGTATTTTATGGGTATCTTTAAAATGATACCTGAGGCTTTAGGAAATTGATTTTAGTAATTGAAGTTTGATATGAATACCCTGAGCTTCTCACATGAAACAGTAGGTCATTTCTGTCCTCATTTCTGTTTGCTACATTCCTGTGATGTGCTATATCGTTCCAACCACAAAGAAACCTTGATAACTAGCAATGTACCCATGAGAACATTCTTCTGTTGAAAGCAATCAGTGGTTGCTTAAGAAACCAAGGGGGGACATTGCCTTTTTTATGTGTTTAAAAATATTTATAGTATATATATATATATAAACACTATATGGTATATTAAATCTTTAGCAGAATATTTTATTGGATCAAATTTTGATCAGTAATATCTTTAGTGAATCCCTTTGCTAGTTTGAAGATCTCAACTTGCCTTTATCTTTCTTTTCTTGTCAGGGTCAAGAGGTTTGCTCTCTCTGCATCCTAGCTTTTTTAGACATGAATAGAATTCTTTTCATTTCTGAGACCATTATCTCATATAATCAACAGAAACAAAGACATTTCCACTGGTTTGCTTTTATTTTGGATTTCATTCTCATTGGCTTGGTTCCATGAGGGGACAGTGTTCTCATAATTAAGACTGTGGCAGACATTCTAAAAGATGAGAGTACATTTTAAAATGAATTCCAGTTGAATGTCTTTTTAAAAATAAAGCAAGAGTGATTTTGGCTCTTAAATAGCGTATTTATTTTAAAAAGTATATATTGTTTTAGAACCAGAAGTTCTAATTTTTATATTCCAACATAAAAAAGTAAATTGTTTCAAAGAACATGCTGATTTACAATGGAAATAAACTTTGCTGTGCCAGTCTAATATGAAGGTCCTTTAGTTCACCATATTTTCTGAGTATTTATAAAAATAACAGCTCTGCTATTTAAATGGTCAAGTAGTCATTTTCTTTCTGTATTAAGTGATTTTAAATATATTTTCTCATCTGGAGTTTGATTACCATGATTGGTTCTGGATACTGTTTTTTTTTTTTTTTTTTGTTTTGTTTTTTGTTTGTTTGTTTTTTAAGAGGAATGTTCCAGTCAGTGTTGAATGCTTGGGTTCCAAAAGGTAATTTGACATGATACCTGGTTATAGGAGGCTAACCTCTTTTTTTTTCAAATTGTATATTGGCTCCCAAACACTACTGATTAATTAATCCAGGCTTTCCTCCTCTGTTTGTTTATTTGTTAATTGAGTTTGCATTGTTTTACAACACTGTATATAACTTAGGGGTATAGTTTGATCCCTCTTCAGATGATGTTCCCACACCACACCTACCACCAAAGTACCTCCAAGTCTCCACCATAGACCATTGGGCCCCCACCCCCTTTGCTTCCTTTCACCCTTTCCCTTTACTAAACTCAATTCTACAGTCTCATTTCTAGGGTTTGTTTGGATTAGATTTATCTGTTCCTCTGTTTCATTTCTTTATATTTCACATATGAGTAAAATCATCCAATATTTGTGTTCTCATTGTGACTTATTTCACTTAATACCCTTCAGTTCCTCTAGTTCACCTTTATTTTTATAGTTAAGTAGTATACCTTTATGTATATATCATACCTTCTTAATCCACTCATCTGTCACTGAGCACTTAGGTTGTTTCATAACTCAGAAGCCAACTTTTGAGGAAGATGGATGTTAAAGAACTGAATACAAAATAACTCAGTAGTGAAGATGGAGATTACTCTTGAGAGTGAAGTTCAATAGTGTCTTCACCAAGCATGTGACCTTTGAGCTGCATGGTAAGGATAAGTTGGAGTTTACAAGAAAAATATGCTAGAATAAGGTATTTCTGGTATAGAGAATTATGGGAAAGCTCAAATGAAATGAGGGAATCTGTATAAGGAAGTGAGGGGCCTAGGAAGTAAGGGATTTTGGATAATATTGCACAGGGACCTCCTGTGGTATCTTTATCCCCTCCCTAGTATTTTTCATTTATTTCTCTCAATACCAGTTTTCCTGATGGAGTCATATATTTCCCTTTTCTATGTCTACCTCTTAATCCTGTAAAATTTGGAAGCTAACCATACATCTGTGTACTCTAAATAGGGCCAAATCCAATATTAGTCTCTAGAATCTTTCTGAATTTTTTTTTGACACTTAATATTATTGACTACTCTCTATCTCTCTTCCATTGCTTATAGCTGAGAAGTATTCTTTGAGAATTCCTTCATCAATGAAAGTAGGTTATACAGAAAGTACAAGAGTGCGATTCATAGTTAGAAGGTTTAGGTTCAAAGTCTGTTCCTAACTCTAGTTACATGATTTTGGACTAATTAGCCTTTCTGAGACTTAATTTCCTCATGTGTCTAATGGGAATAATATTATCTAGCTTACACTTACCTTTAGATAGTAAATGATGTATTCATTAAAGAATTTAATAATTACCTGACATAATGTCTTGAATACATTTATTACTTTATTATTGCTGTTTTCATTATTAATAATAGTAATAATAATATTTTCTGACTCCTCTAATGGAAAATTGAGGGGGTCTAACCCCCCTTTCTATAATATTAGATATGACATTTATCTTTTGTTCTTTGTCAAGTCTCAAGTAGTACATCCTCTGTAACGATACTTAAAACCAGTTGCACATTTGATAAGGAGCATTTTATATCCAAGATCTATAACTGACATATACAACTCAACAAAAAGAAATCAAAAAACCCAATTAAGGGCCTCCCTAGTGGCGCAGCAGTTGAGCGCTGGGCTGCGAAGCTGCCCGCAGCCTATGCAGGGTCAGTATGATCCCCTGCCGCCGGGCGAGGGTCCCACATGGCGCGCAGACCTCTCCTGCCACCTGCTGCTCCCTTCAGCAGTGTACTTCGGTCCTTCTGCCTGCTCTGCTCCCTGCTCTGGCTCTGGTGAATTCTCTCACCCACCCACGCTTCTGACTGTACCCAGTGCTTGTATAAATAAATAAATCTTAAAAAAAAAAACAATTAAAACAATGGGTAGAAGAGTTAAATAGAGTCTTCTGCAATGAAAGCTTACAGATGACCAATGGACACTAGAAAAAAGGCTCAATATCACTTACTGTTGGAGAACTGCAAATCAAAACCATAATATTATAAAATACCACCTCATACCCATTAGAATGACCCACACAAAAAAGACCAGAAATATCAAGTGTTAATGAAGTTATGTAGAAAAAGGAACCCATGTATACTGTTGGTGAAAATGTTGGTTCAACCCCTTTGGAAAGTATACAATTTAAAAAATATATTAAAAATAGATTTGGCAGGAGCCTCCCTGGTGGCACAAGGGGTTAAGTCTCAGCACTATGAAGCTATCCACAGCCACTGCAACGTGAGTTCGATCCTTGATGAGGGAGGTAACCCACATTGTGCAGCAGACCTCTCCTGTCTTACCCACTGCTCCCCTCAGCATTGTATTTCAATCTGCCTGTTTTGTTCCCCACGCTCTCTGGTGAATCCTCTCACTCCCACATCTTGGGCCTGTACCCTAGCTCTTATTTGCATAAATAATAAATATTTTAAAAAATAGATTTGCCATAGGATTCAGCAATTCCACTCCTATGTATCTACCCAAAGAATGCAAAAATACTAATATGAAGGGATATATGCTTTGATGTGTTCATTGTAGCACTTTTACAATAGCCCAGGTATGGAAATGACCTATTCACCCAAGGACAGATGAATGAATTAAGAAGATGTGGTATAGGGCCTCCCCTTGTGGTGCAGACAGCTGAGCTCAGCACTGTGAAGCTGTCCGCAACCTCTGCAGTGCCAGTTCGATTCCGGATGGCTGGCAAGGGTCCTACACAGCGCAGCAAACCTCTCCTGTCGCCCCCGCTGCTCCCCTCAGCAGTATATTTCATCAGTCTGCCTGTCTGTTCCCCACTCTGTCTCTGGTGAATCCTCTCACCCTCCTGCGCATCTGGCCTGTACCCTGGTTCTTGTATAAATAAATAAATCTTTACCAAAAAAGAAGATGTGGTATATACACAGCGGAATGCTACCCACTATAAAGGAAAAAAAAAATGAAATCAAGTTGTTTGCAACAATATGGATCGAACTGGAAGGGATTATGCTAAACAAAATGTTAGAAGTTTCTCTTTCTGATGATTTTACTCTTATGTGGAATAGAGAAATAAAATCAAGGAACAGACAAGGCTAAACCAAAAAACCCTAGAAATTTGATGAAGAATTGAGGTGTGCAGAGGAGGGTGGGGTGGGGTGAAGTAAAAGGGTGGGAGCCCAGTGGACTATGATGGAGGACTGTGAGTGCTTTGGTGGTGGGTGTGGTGTGGTAACACACATCTGAAGAGATGTGAACCTATACCTCTAAATAATACCCAGTGTTGTAAACCAGCATTACCACAATAAAAAAGGTAATACAATAAAAGAAATGAAAAAAAGTTGCTTCCATTTTATTTCCTAAGCAAGTACCTCTGGTTTTTCCTTGCATTGTTCTAAATTATGAGGTAGGTCGGCTTAGGCTCTAGATCAGAATGGACATTAACTTGCTGTGACCTTCAGGGACAGTATTGTTCTTCTTGCTGTATTGGCACCCATTGGAATTGCCATATTGATTAGAGAAAATAGGTGAAGATTTCTCAGTAAAGATCAGGCATCTCCAATATTTTATTCAATTCATAAAATATAGTTATTTGGGGTCAAATGTAGTGATGTCTTAGGATATAAGATTAACACAAGACTAATGCATTAATATTCTATCTACTGGACTGAAATTTGGGTTCCTAGTTAATAGAGACTTCAACTATTCATTTAGTGTAACTATTCAAAGTTCCACCCAGAGTTGAATTGCAGAAAATTTTCTTCTTCAACAAATTGATTAGTTGCATAAACTTGTTTTCATTGATTCTATAATTTTCTTCTTAGAGGTAGACATTTCCAATGAATACCCAATTTGCTTATCATACTATCAATTTCAACAATATCTTTTTTGCTTAGAAAGATTAAATTGTTTTAATAATTTTTTTTATTAAATAGAAAGCAGAAAACTTTTAGGATAATTCATACTTAGCTTTACATATAATTTTAACAATTTGGAACATAATTTAAAGAGTACCTATCTTTTTGTCAAAGCAGGTGAACTCTTTAATCTTTGCTAAAAAGTATGGGAATATAAAAATAAAATTTATAAAAATAAAAAAAATAAAATAAAATAAAAAGTATGTTCTCGGGCCTCCCCTGGTGGTGCAGTGGTTGAGCGCTGGGTCGCGAAGCTGCCCACAGGCTCTGGAGTGCCGGTTCGATCCCCAGCTTCTGGGCAACGGTCCCACATCTCTCCTGCTGCCCGCTGCTCCCCTTAGCAGTGACTTATTTCGTCAGTCTGTCTGTTCTGTTCCCTGCTCTGGCTCTGGTGGATTCTCTCACCCTCCCTCGCTTTTGACTGTACCCAGTTCTTATATAAACAAACAAACAAACAAATAAATCTTAAAAAAAAAAGTATGTTCACACTCAACTAGATCTCACTATATAGCTGAGCCTTCTCAAGATCAGTATCTGAAAGAAAAACTTTAAGTTCCAAATGAAAATTATTTATAATATGATTTGCTCAAGGAAGTGTCTCCAAAGGAAGAGGTAACTGAGGTAACATCGGTTTACGACCCCCAGATTTAGTTTCCTAATCTTTAAATGGATAATTTACCCAGAATTGTTACTAACATCAAAAGAGAGAACATCTTTGTAGTGGTGCTTTGTAGACTACAAGGCATTTTACAGATCTAAGGATAAATTATTTATTTACTTATCAGATACCCTGTTGTTGAAAAGGAGGTAGGAAAATGACTACAAAGAGCAGGGTTTCTCAGAGTGTAGTATATGGATATAGTCTCAAGTATATGCTTTGTATGTGTCTCTGTGTGTATGTGCACATATGTGTGTTTATTTAGATAATCTACAATGAAATTATGAACATATTCCAGATTATATGAAATACTACAATGTAACTGAGACTGCTCTTCAATCAGTGTGTTTTCATATGAATTTATGATCTCTTTTGTGCCAGGGTAAATTACTATAATTGATTTGAGTTAATAAGAGGGATAAAAATATGTGATATGATCAAGGCTAAATGATACCACAGATCAGTTGAATACAAAAGAAACTTCACACTATTTGATCCTACAACTATTATTGTTTATACCTTGGTTTGTTTATACATGTCTTAATAATATGTTTTTGAACACTGATGCTCAGCAGTTATGGTCTTTAGGGAAGCCAGCATAAAACCCAAACCAGATTATCTTTCTGTTAATGCATTTCCAAACCTCATGTAATTCCCTCACAGATGGATTCATTGTTGTGGTTTTAGCTGATTTATGTGGGTGGTGTCTCTCCCCAAAACTGTATTGTAAATTGATGATCCATAGAACATGTCTTCTTTTTCCCTCACTCTAGTTCAACCTAGCATACATAATCTGGCACATAGTAGTGCTCAATAAATTTTTGTTGAATTAGTGAGTCAAGTAGGGAATATTGAAGTGTCTTCTCAATAGTGATGAAAAATAAATGTTTAGTGTTACATATGCACACAGACACACTCCATTTTTTAAACACTAATTTCTGAATAATGTAAGTAGTCAATTTTAGATGTCATTTGAGTGGAACATTTTTACGTTCTAGGTTTATGCAAGAACACATATTAGAGTAAGAAAAATGAATGTTTTGTAATTTCTATTTCATTTTTTAGCTAAAATACAGTAAATATAGTTATCAATAAAAGAATGCAATTCAGAATATCCTATCTTTGAGTGCTACTGGGAAAAAAAGAAATTACATAAATCACAGTATATGTACATATGATCTTTTGTTGCATTTTCTGTGTTTCTAGTAAAATAAATTAATGGATTGTATAGTCTAGATATAGTTAAACTATTTTCATAATATGGACAAGTGACTTAAAAGATTTCCCGCATATAGCCTACAGACTGAAGATAGCATTAATATTGCAAACACAAGCAATGAAAGATGGCAGATTAGTACTTCTCTAGTTTTTGACAGTCACATAGTAAGTTAAAGAAAATATCTATACTAAGCACCAGTAATGAGATTTTTGACATGAATTTATGTCCACTACTTTCAGTCATAACCTTTTGCTTAAGTATATATTATGTCACTGGATTAGTTAATGAAGTTGTCTCAATTAACAGGATGTTTAAATAATTGATCTGTAGTTCTTTATAATTCCTATTTTTATGTATGTTTTGAGTAACATATACTTCTATTAATACAAAATAACATATATTTAATTTTCATATAAATTTTTTTGAGAAAGAAAATGATGAAAATTTCGGAAGTGTCAAACATTAAAATACTGCTTACTATAACTTTCCAGAAAACAGTATAAATTACATACAACGAAATCCACTATTTAAGTGTATAATTGGGTGAGTTTTGAAAAATATAAATCCTTCAGTAGCCACAATCACAATGAAAACATAGAACATTTCATCACCCCAAATAACTCTTTGTGTCTCCTCGCTGTCAGTTTCTCCTCATCCACATTGCTAACTCTAGGAAAATAGTGCTCTGCTTTCTATAATTTAGATTGGTTTACACAAAAAAATTATGTTTTTGTGTCAGCTTTTAGTGGTTCATTCCTTATTATTGATGGATAGCATTCGATTATAACAATACAGTATAGTTTGTTTATCTATTGACTATTTGAGTTGCTTTCAATTTTTAACATTCATATTTAAATGAATAAGTCTTTGTTTTGATATATGCTTTATTTGTCTTAGGTAAATACTTAGGAGTGAATTGTGTGGGGTTTTTTTTTTAACTATATAAGAAATGTCTAACCTATTAGAAAGTGGTTATGCCGTTTGTTTTATATTCTCCTAAGCATTATTTGAGAGTTCTAGTTGCTTGACAGTCTATCCAATCATGGACTTGTAAGTGTTTTTAATTTTAGCTAGGCTAGTGAGTTTTGTGGTGGTATCATACTGTGGTTTTGATTTGTTCTTCTTTTATGAATAGTGATGTTGAACATCACTATGTGCTACTGGCTATATATTTTGATTTCTTTGCTTACTGATAGGTCATTATTATTACTCTATTTCTACTTTCATTTAAACTAGTAAATACTTATTCTGTGGCCAGTTAAATAGATTTCTAAAATTCACTTAGAGGCGTTAAAGTAATGTTTTAAAATTTTAAGTTAAAACCAAAGAGAGGGGCCTCCCTGGCGGCGCAAGGGTTAAAGACATAGGCTATCAAGCTATGTGCAACATGAGTTCCATCCCAGGCCACAAGGGAGGAACCCACATGGCGCAGCAGACCTCTCCTGTTGCCTGCTTCTCCCCTCAGTAGTGAATTTAAGTAGATCTGCCTGTTCTGCTCCCCACTCTCTCTGGTGAATCCCCTTACTCCCCAGTATCTGTGGTCTACTCCCCAGTTCTTGTATGCATAAATAAATAAATCTTAAAAAAAATAAAACCATAGAGAATAAATGAGAAAATTTAATAATAATATATTAACTTAGGTCAACCTGTTTTAAGGAAGGAATAAATAGAATTATATAGTAAAATGACAAGATGTTTTATTTAATTTTAGAAATGTCATCAACTTGTACTGTGAAACCTGAGAATTTATGAGTAAATGGTATGCCAATTCAAATCAGTTTAATAAGCACAGGTTGACTGCATTGTGCGGTGGACACACCTAGATGAGATAGCTGCTTCATGGTGAGGTTGTGCACACTAGAACTCAGTCATGGTGGCATGGCAAACATGTATATAGCTCATCTGGCACATTAGACCATAGAGTGTTACAGTGTCTGGGCCTCCCTGGTGGTGCAGGTGTTGAGCGCAGCGCTGTGAAGCTGTCCACAGCCTCTGCAGTGCAGGTTCGATCCTGGCTGGCCGGTGAGGGTCCCACATGGCGCAGCAGACCTCTCCTGTCGCGCCTGCTGCTCCTCTCAGCAGTGTGTTTCGTCAGTCTGCCTGTCTGTTCCCCGCTCTGTCTCTGGTGAATCTTCTCACCCTCCTGCGCATCTGGCCTGTACCCCAGTTCTTGTATAAATAAATAAATAAATCTTAAAAAAAAGAGTGTTACAGTGTCTGCATAGGTGATCACAGATGAAAAGTGCCCCTTTTTGTGGGCAAGATTTAATGGCCATCAAACTGGGGATATCAGTTTTGCAGAGAGATTAATAATAATCTTAAATCTGTGGAACTTTCTATTTGACCATAAGTTTTCCAACATTTAAGTAATATTTTAGTGAATCTCTGTAGACAACATGAGTAAGTATTAGTCATTGAATTCTTATTCCTTGGAACATAAAGGTTAATGATCATAATAAACATACTGCAAATATTATGAATAATGATTTTTTTGTTCCAGTTTTATTCATGAATCTTGTATCACAGCCATGATAAATCACATAATTGTAGTTAGTTCTAACTCAAATACTGTACAGGTGAAGACGACTTTACATATTATCTGGCCTCATGGTTTTCTTTAAACCTGTGTTAAAATATTTTTAAAATTGTGGTAAAATAAACATGATGTTTACCATGTTAGCCATTTTCACTTGTACAGTTCAATAGTGTTGAGTACATTCACATTACTGTGCAACCAGTCTCAAGAATTCTTTTCATCTTTAAAACTGAATCTCTGTACCTATTAGACACGATTCCCCATTTCCCTAGTAAAGTCTATTCTACTTTCTCTCTCTATGAATTTGACTGTTCTAGGTACCTATATAAGTGGAATCATATAGTATTTTCTTTTTGTGATTGGCTTACTCACTTGGCATAATGTCCTCAAGATTCACCCAAAGCTGTAGCATGTGTCAGAATTTCCTTCTTTTTCAAGGCTGAATATTCCATTATACATGTATATGCAGCATTTTGTTTATTCATTCATCTGTTGAAAGTCACTTGACTTCTGCCTTTTAAGTATTTTGATTAGTCCTTCTGTGAGCACAAGTGACAAGTGTTTCTTTGTGACCCTGCTTTCATTTTTTTCAGGTGCATTATTACTGGATCATATGATATAGTCTATTTTTAATTTCTCTGAAGTACTGCTATACTGTTTTCCTAAGCAGCAGTACCATTTTGTACCCCTTTCCTGTACATCAACACCTGTTTTCTCTGCTATTCTTTTTTGTTTGTTTTGTTTTTCACTAACCATACTAATAAGTGTAGGGTATTACTGCATTTTTAATGTTAGTTTCTTTTCTTTCTCATCTCCACTTCTTTCTCCTTCTCCCCTCTTCTCTCTACCTGCTCATCTCTCCCTCACCTCTCTCTCCCTACCTCCCCCCACCCCTTCTCCTCTTCCTTCTAACAAATGGATATATGTGTAAAACTGATGATCCTAGAATGGTGTTGATGGACTAAGACTGGGAAACCCAGAACTTCACCATTATCCATGCCATTTGTTACTGCAGTTCCAGGAAGGGAACAGAAGAGAAACAGATTGATTTTGACTCTTATTTTAAGATTGAGAAACTGGGTGGGGTCCAGAAAAAAAAAGTGACTTGGCCACAAACATACAGATAATTAAGACTAGAATTTAACTTCTTATGTTGTGTAATAGTTTCTGAAATTGCATAGGGTGTCAAGTAATCTTGAAATACATTCAATATTTTTTTCTGGGCAAAATTGTGACTTAGTCTTCTAGAAATTAATCCATTCTGTGGTTTAATATTTTCTGAGATGTGGAATACATATTACTTTGGAATGTGAATTAATTTGTCTAAGATGATAAGATGGACTTCAGTTGGTTCTGGAAAAGAGCTTTAAAAAAATCTTTGAATCTTTGTTGTTCAAGAAGATGTGGTACATATATACCATGGAATATTACTCAGCATTCAAAAAAGATAAACACATGCAATTTGCAGCAACATGGATGGCGCTGGAAGGGATCATGCTCAGTGAAATAAGCCAAAAAGAAAAAGAAAAATACCGGATGGTCTCACTCATAGCAGGAATCTAGAAAACTTAAATAAGGGACCAGGAAAATGAATATAAGAAAGTGAAAATCAAAATCAACAAAAAACTATGAACCAGAGACACTTTTAGGGGGGCGGGGGCGGGAGGGGAGGGATTGGGGTCAGAATTGGGGGGGCTGCAATTGTATGGGGAATATAAAAATAAAATTTATAAAAAAAAATAAAAAAAATTAAAAAAAAATTAAAAAAAATCTTTGAATCACAGAGTGAGGAAATTATTTCCTCTTCCATTCTCTGTCACTCATTTGGAGTAATAAATAAGATCATTTTGGTACAGTATTAGCTGAAGTACCTAACATATTTGCTAATTTTCCTCCCCACCAATACCAATACATACTTAAAATTTTAAAATAGCAGGATTCAGACTCAGATAACAGGCAACATAGCTGACTATTATTAAATAATGTTTGAACATTATTTACATTATAATAACATAGATGGAAGCTATTAGTCTTTAATTTCTTGTGTTATAAAAGTTTTTTAAAAAATTTAAAAATGGGGAACCATTAAAGTAAACATTACATGTATAAGAAAGTAAATGCTATAATGAAAAGGCTTATGTGTTGCCTTAGTTCAGATACTAACAAAGGGGATTCTATTATAAGATTTCAGTGCAACTACTTTTTATGGGAAAGTGATCCCTTAAGATGCCAGTAAGATGAGATAGGGAAGGGATTTTTATTAAATAAGGATTTTATTACTATATAAATTACAACTGTGGATAATTGGAGAGGGAACATATTGGGACAATCTGGGAGGCAGTGTTAACAGTTATTGCTGGCATACAACTGATAGGGGTACATTTCTGGATGATGTGCTGAGAGACAAAGGGTACTCAGGGTATGAAAAAAAATCTCTGAAGTTAAGAAACACAGGTGCTGAAGTGGAGAAACTTGAGCTGTTGTAAATTAAGGTGGTATGGGTGAGGGTGTTTGATATGCATACTCAACATTCACTGTGTATTCTGCATATGTGTTAGAAGAATGACAACCTTTGCTAATTTCTATGTGGCTAAACATTTTCTTTCAGAGGTAAGAATTTTACAGTCATCTTTGTTACTAGGGTACAAATTCTTAAAACTCAAAAGGGAATTTGTCTTAGTACCTAAATATGCTTCCAGTTGCCACTTTATCTTCTTAGGTCCTTTCCTCAATGGATGAATTACTGAAAGTCTGTTTGCATAGTATTTTTTTCTTCATCCAATTGAAAAACAACTTATTAATTCCCATCCCAGCTTTATATTTACTAACCCAAGTATTTTTATTCTTTCTTTGTTAGATCATTTCCCAATCATTTATTAATTTATATCACTTAGCCCTGGACTTTCTCCAACTTCTCTTCATCTTAAGTTGATAAGCCTATTTTCCATAACTGCATATTTTAATGTACTACATTTATTGAAATCTTACACGATTTAAATTTCTGGCCACATGTAGAACTTCATAGTTTATTAATAATTTATCATCATTTGAATGGTAATTAAATTGTTTTAGTTTTACAAATTACTTAAATTATCCCCAAAGTTATCGCATATCTATAGCAATTATTTGATAGTTATTATAATGTATTTCAGAGCTATGTAAGTGGAAACACTGATTTAATCCTAAATACTTTGCTCTAGTATAAATGAAGTGTTAAAATTAAGCAGTAGAAATTAACTGTGCTAGAAAGAAATTGAATCAGTTACATTATTTTCTAAGTATTTAAATTCGTGTATTTAAATTCATGCTTCATCTTAGCTATACTAACAAAAAATGTATTGTATTGCTGGCATTATAATCAGAAGTTATCTTAAAAAATAAAGATACTATATATTGTTAATTGGGAATTCTGAAGTTTAAAGAACTCACCCTTGATAGTAACTAATCCATAACTATATACATTCATATCTACAGAGCAAGTAATATATAGATTTCTATATTTCTGTAACCATATGTGTACACATGTACACACAATACACATATATACTTATTTAATAATAATATACTTTTACAGAGAAAGGTCTCAAATCAAACTGAAATATTTTAATCAAATTTTACACCATAAAAACTTTACTTAATAATACTGTAGAAAAAATTGAGTCACTTTGCTTATAATCTGTTTTTCTCTTAAGTGGAGTAAAATAATTCTGTAAATATTTTACATCGTTAAAAAATGGATTCAGGGCCTCCCCGGTGGCGCAGCGGTTGAGCTCTGGGTTGCAAAGCTGCCTGGAGCCTCTGCGGCTCCGGTTTGATTCCCGGCTGCTCCCGGCCACCGGAGGAGGGTCCCACATGGCGCGCAGACCTCTCCTGCCGCCCGCTGCTCCCCTCAGCAGTGTACTTCAGTCCTTCTGCCTGCTCTGCTCCCCACTTTGGCTCTGGTGAATTCTCTCACCCTCCTGCACTTCTGACTGTACCCAGTGCTTGTATAAATAAATAAATAAATCTTAAAAAAAAAGTGGATTCATTTTACATGAAAACATAATTTTTAAAAAAGTTTTGCTAATGTGATTTTATTGATGTGTCATTAATGATGTAACGTAATTTTCAGGTGTGCATCATTGAGAATCAACGTGTATATAGTACATTAAGTTTACCTTTAAATTTTCAAATCTATCCTTTATCATACTATAACCCCCCCCATTTTTTTTTTTATTTATCCACTCCCTCTTCTCCCTTCCCTTCTGGTAACCACTAATTGTTCTTATATTTCAAAAGTTTATTTTTAAAACACAGTAGAAGAATCTTTGCTTATATTCTTGGTCATTATTCTAAAGATATTTTACCATACTGTTGTGACCATATCTTATTTTGAGTAACAATATAATTATAACTTTACTTTAGCAGGGGGAAACATTCAACCATCCACGCCTTCTCTTACACACGAGCGCGCGTACACACGCGTGTACACTTTAGACACACCAGAGTTACTTTGGATTTTGTAAAATAAGTCATCTATTTCAGTTTAAATTTAATTGCATTCTACTCTATTGCATGTATTTTATATGTAATAATGAAAAACAGAAGTATTTTATATACTTTTTATTTTAATATTTAGTGACATAGTTTATTTACAGTGAAACACACAGACTTCAGTGAACACAGTTCAGTCTATTTTGAGAAATGATTTTCCATATTACCCATTCTATCATCAAGATTCAGAAAATTTTTATCACCGAAGAAAGTTTCTCTTGCCTCTTACCAGTCCATGTCTTCTCCCAATCCTAGAAGCAAGTGCTATTCTAATTCAGAGATTACATAGTAGTTGGTTTTATTTTTTTAATCATATACTTCGAAGAAGAATTTGAAATTAAAAAGTTGACAACTTCTTGAAGATAGTTTGAACCACTGATTAGGTTGTTTGAACCACTGACTAGGTAAAAGACAACATTGTTATTGTGATTCTAAAAGCATTCATAAAAATTATGTAATGAATAATTTTTAATACTTCTTACTTTTTGACTAAGTATTTTGTAATTTGGGTTAATACTGACTTTAACCCTACATATAGTCTACATGTACTCATTGGATAAATTCCTAGTAATCGCTTAAAAGTTTTTTGACCATTCAAATGTTCATACTAGCTAGCTGTCTAAAAAAGGTGTGTGTAAAACTAACTTGCCATTGATTAAGCCCCAAATTAGCTATCATTGCTGTCATCTATAATTTTAGCTTTAAAACATTTTTGTTAATATAAATTTATTCTTCATCTACATAGTTATCTAATAAATATAGCATTTAGATATAATTTTATTAATAAATAAAATAGTGATTTAAACATAAGTGTCAGTGTTTTCAGGACCTCATGTTTCTACTTCTTGGACATCCTTTCTTGGTAGAATTTTAATCCTTGCCATTTCAATGAATTTTATTCTTGTAAAATAGGATATGGGTAGAAAAATTAAATAAGCCACCAAGTAAGGAGAAATAAAATTGCTTTATTTGGGAATAATGTGAAAATTGCTGTGTACCAGGAATTGTGATATTTTATAAAGAAGAAACAGAAATTTCTGCCTTCATGGGGCTTACTTATAAAGCAAAATTCTCTCCTCTACATCAGAACTAGCATTATTATTTTTTTCTTTGCAGGGAACGAAATTAGTTGTATAAAGGTGTAAGTGGATGAAAAATCATGAAATTTAAACTATACACTTCAATGCTTAGGAATGGGCAGAGCGCTGGCTCAAAGGAATTCTTCTCCATTGAGATTCCAGGCAATTTGGCAAGCTGATGGGAAATAGATTTTAGGTGACTGGGCTTTTCCAATCACTAGCAAATTGACTGCTTACCTGTTCCACCTACATGCAGGGACACCTTGGTATTTAGATCGGTAATGCCTTTTGTTTACTGAGCCCAAAACCATAGAGACATCAAGATAAATGAATTATGGAAAGAGATCCTTACCCACTGTCCATATATAAGATCATCTGTCAAAGCGTCAAGAAAGATACTGCTTCCTAATCATGTCATTAAAAAATCTCTTACTTGGGCCTCCCTGGTGGCACAGACAGTTGAGCGCAGAGCAGTGAATCTGTCCGCAGCCTCTGCAGAGCCAGTTCAATCCCCACCAGCCATGGAACAATCCACATGGCACAGCAGACCTCTCCTGTCTTGCCTGCTACACCCCTCAGCAGTGTATTTCAGTATGTCTGCCTGTTCTGCTCCCAGCTCTGTCTCTGGTGAATCCTCTCACCCTCCCCCACATCTGGCCTGTACCCTGGTTCTTGTATAAATAAATAATAAAATCTTGAAAAAAAACTTGAAAAAAAATAAAAATCTCTTCTTACTGTATATCGTAAAATTGAAATTTGAGCAGAGTTACTGACAAAACCAAACTAAAACAAATCCTGAAAACATGACTGCTGAACTGAGGCTATTAGAAAAGGAAGGAGGGTGGGCTGGGGACAGAGAGGAAAGTGGGGGTCTATGGTAAATGACAATGGGTGCTTTGATGGTAGTTGTGATGTGGTGACATACATCTGTGGGGTGTGAACATATTCCCTTATGTCATATACAGTATTACAGGTCAATAATTAAAAAATATTTTTTGACTTAAAGAAAACATCTAAAATTTACTTTAGTCAATGGATAAATTAATGTTTTCCCTTTTATTAGTTCTCTTAACATTGTTTTTATACTTAAAACAAGTAACTCATTCTTATTTCATATTATTTTCTTTAGATGAGGTATGATTTAAATATAACATATTAGTTTCAGCTGTGCACAACATAATGATTTCATATTTTGTATATTTAAAATGTTCATCACAAAAAGTACCGTTAACATCTGCCATCATATATAGATAAAATTTTTCTCCTTGTAATGAGATCTTTTAACAATCTCTTAACAGCTTTCAGATATGATACAGAATAATTAACTGTAGTCACCATGTGACACCTTCCATCCCCATGACTTATTTATTTAATAATTGGAAATTTGTACCTTTTGACCGCCTTCACCCATTCAGCATACGCCACTCATTTGAAAACCTCCAGTGTGTTCTCTGTACCTATGAGCTTTTAAAAAATGTTCCACATATAAGTGAGATCATACAGTTTGTGGCTTTCTCTGTCTGATTAATTTCACTTAGTATAATGTTCATAAGGTTTGTCCATTTTGTTGTAAATGGCAAGATTTCATTTGTTTTTTTGCTCCATAATATTTTATTTCACACTTGCACACACACACACACACACATACACATTTTTCCTAATCCAGAAACTCATTGATAGACACATGTTTCCATGTCTTGGTAAATAATGCTATAATAAACTGGGGAGTATACAGCATATCTTTTTTAATTAGCATTTTCTTTTTTTTTTTTTTGAAGAAATGCCCAGAAGTGAGTTGCTGGGTCATGTAGTGGATTTATTTTTAATTTTTAAAGAAATCTCTATATTGTTTCCCATAGTGGCTTCACCAATTTACTTTCCCAACAACATTGCACTACGGTTTTCATTTCTACACAATCCTGCCAACACTCATTTTTTTTTACATAGTTGTGATGAACATCCTAACATGTAAGGAGATACTCATTATAGTTTTCATCTGAATTCTCTCACCATTAATGATGTTGAGTAGCTTTTCATATACATATTGACTATCAGTATGTCTTCTTTGGAAGAGTATTATCTTTTTAATCACATTGCTTTTTTTGGCTATTAAGTTATGTGAGTTCTTTATGTATTTTGGATGTGAACTTCCATTCAGATGTACTACTTGCAATTCTTTTCTCCCACTCAGTAGTTTGTCTCTCCATTTTGTTGCTCATTTTCTTTTGTGCAGAAGTTCTACAGTTTGATGTTCTTATATGAAATTAACTTATATTCAGTTTTCTTTTGTAGTCTTTGTTTTTGGTGTGAGATCCAAAAGATCATCACCAAGACTGATTTCAAGTTGCTTATCCCATGTTTTTTTATAGGAGTTTTATGGTTTCTGATCATGCATTCAAGTCTTTAGTCCATTTTGACTGAATTTTTTGTGTATTAGTATCTTTAAATTCTACTATTTTTGTCTTTCTCTTTCAGATTTTAAAACTGTATGTTGCTTTCATTTTTTTTTTGATATTCAAATCATCTTTTATATTCACTGCCTTTTTCTTTTTCATATTTTGACCCTCTTTATCCATTCTTATGTTTAAAAATTTTTTACAGAAGTGCTACATGCAATATTTTATTTAAAAGGATTTAAATAATATGGAAGCATGCTGAGAAAAATGTATAGCTCATTTTTTTCAGTCTTTTAATTGAATACCATTGTAAGTTTCATGTCAAGATTTTTTTAATTATACAACTCATTCAAATATCATTTCAGATTTCTCTAGGACAATTCCACACTGAATTTTTCAATATTAGATATGAAGACTTTTCTAAATATATTATGTAGAGGTTGTATTTTTACTTAAAGACATTGTAAATAGTTGATCGATTTATAGTAGTGGAATAGAGATTGTTGAATAATTATTTACTGTTTTTCCAAAATACTGTATTCTCCTTTAAACATTTTGGTCACTGTAGATAAAATACTGAAAGAACCCTGTTTGTTATATATATCCTGATGTCTTGTGAAATAGATTTTATAACATCATCCATCTGATTTTTATTTATTTATTTGTTTATTTATAAAGCTTTATTTATTTATTTATACAAACACTGGGTACAGTCAGAAGCGCTGGAGGGTGAGAGAATTCACCAGAGCCAGAGCAGGGAGCAGAACTGGCAGAGGGACTGAGGTACACTGCTGAGGGGAGCAGCAGGTGGCAGGAGATGTCTGTGCACCATGTGGGACCCTCACCCAGCAGCGGGGAATTGAACTGGTGCTGCAGAGCCTGCGGGCAGCTTTACAACCCAGCGCTCAACTGCTGCGCCACCGGGGAGGCCCATGAAATAGATTTTAAATTCCAAGGCTTGACACTTTTTATTATTCTCCTAAATCTTCATTAGGTGTTTTACCCAATGGCAAGATACTGCTTTTGGTTCTTTAAATTATTATTTTTATTTACTATGTTCCATTAATATTCAAATTTTTGAGGAAGAATTCATCTCTAGGTTTTCAAGTCTTAAAATGTAGCAGGAAATTAATGGTTCTGATTGCTGTATGTATTGTTGTTTAATAAATTTGACATTTAACAATATATAGATTTAAGGTATTCAATGTGTTAGTCTGATACATTTAGGTGTTGTGACATGATTGCCATTGTGGCAATATTTATCACATTACTTAATTATAGTATATTATTTTTAAATTATTTTATTTATTTTTTACATCATTGTTCATTTTTAAACAATATTTGCTCTCCCCCCCAGGTGTAGTCCCTATAGAATTTCCTTCACCAATGCACTTGTGCACTATCACCACAGTCCCCCTGTGCTCCTCCCTTAATATCATTACACAGTGTACACTCTGTGCAATAGTCTTTATGGCTCATCTACTATTGGCTAAAAGTTTGTACCCTTAAACATCATCAGTCTTATCCCCCCACTTTCTATGCCCTGATAATCATCATTTTTCTCTCTGAATTTTGCTGGCTTAACTTTTTTAGATTTCACATAAAAATGCTATCTTACAGTATTTGTCTTTCTCTGTAAGACTTAACTCAGTTAGCATAATGTATGCAAGGTGCATTATGCTCTTGCAAATGGCAGTGGTCTTCTTTCTTGTGGCTGAATAATACTTCATTGTGTATATGTACTACATCTTTTTTTACCCATTTATTTGTTTATATAATTTGAGTTTTTCAGTGGCTTGTCTACTATGAAAAATGCTGCAATAAACACGAGAGTGCATATGTCATGTCACATCCTATTTTTTGGTTGTATACCCAGAAGTGTCTGTCAAAATTTGGAAAGATCATGAGAGTACAAATAAAGAAGGGTGGTGAAGTATTTCTGATTGTATTTTCTTCACCCTGGGAATTATGAAAATCCATGGAAGTGAAAAGTGCTATAGTAACGATTGCTTTGGAATCTATCTGGATCAGCTTTCTATTATTGTGTAACAAATTACAGCAAATATGATGACTTAAAATATTGCTCATTTAGCTTCTGCACAGCAAAAGAGACAATAACAAAAACAAAGAGAAACCCCACTGACTGGGAGAACATTTTTGCACACAACACTAATGATAAAGGACTGATCACAAAAATCTACAAAGAGCTGATGAGACGCAACAAAAACAAAGAAAATAATCCAGTCAAAAAATGGGCAGAAGAGGGCCTCCCTGGTGGCGCAGCGGTTGAGCACTGGGTTGCAAAGCTGCCCACAGCCTCTGCAGCGCTGGTTCGATCTCCAGCTGCCAGGCGAGGGTCCCACATGGCACGCAGACCTCTCCTGCCTCCCGCTGCTCCCCTCAGCAGTGTACTTTGTCAGTCTGCCTGCTCTGCTCTCCCCTCTGGCTCTGGTGAATTCTCTCACCCTCCCACGTTTCTGACTGTAGCCAGTGCTTGTATAATA
Organism: Talpa europaea; assembly: GCF_964194135.1. Lineage (NCBI taxonomy): Eukaryota > Metazoa > Chordata > Mammalia > Eulipotyphla > Talpidae > Talpa > Talpa europaea. The sequence goes on from NC_140074.1 coordinate 34,575,986, forward strand.
AATAAATAAATGTTTAAAAAAAAATGGGCAGAAGAGCTAAAAAGAAACTTCTCTGAAGAGAAAATGCAAATGGCCAACAGGCATATGAAAAAATGCTCAACATCACTTGTAATCAGGGAAATGCAAATCAAAACTACCATGAGATACCATTTCACACCAGTGAGAATGGCGCATATTAAAAAAACTAGCAACAACAAATGTTGGCGAGGATGTGGAGAAAAAGGAACTCTCCTGCACTGTTGGTGGGAGTGCAAACTGGTCCAACCACTATGGAGAGCAGTGTGGAGATTTCTGGACCTACTAAGCATAGAGATTCCATCTGATCCAGCAATTCCACTCCTAGGTATTTACCCAAAGGACACAGAAACATCAATTCCAAAGAGCACCTTCACCCCTATGTTTATAGCAGCACTGTTTACAATAGCTAAGCTATGGAAACAACCCAAATGCCCAAAAATAGATGACTGGATCAAGAAGATGTGGTACATATATACAATGGAATGTTACTCAGCATTCAAAAAAGATAAACACATGCCATTTACAGCAACATGGATGGACCTGGAAGGGATCATGCTCAGCGAAATAAGCCAGAAAGAAAAAGAAAAATACCGGGTGGTCTCACTCATAGCAGGAATCTAGAAAACTTAAATAAGAGACCAGGAAAAAGAATAACTATAAGAAGAAAATATTCAAATCAACAAACAACTATGAACCAGAGACACTCTATGGGGGGTGGGGGACGGAGAAAGGAGGGCTTCAGGTCAAAATAAGGAGGTTGTAATTGTATGGGGACTATAAAATAAAATTAAATAATAAAAAAGAAAGATATAGGACAAAAAAATATTGCTCATTTAATAGCTCACAATTTCAATGGGTCGTAAGTCTGAATGGGATCAACCGGGTTTTTTCTTTTAAATCTCACAAGAATGAAATTAAATTGTCTGTTAGACAGCTTTTATCTAGATGTCCTAAAGAAGAATTCACTTCCAAGCTCATCCAGGTTCTTGGCAGAATTCATTACCTTCCTTTCACTTGTAGGACTGAGGTCTCTGTTTTCTCACTGTCAGCTGGGATCTACTCTTCTCCTATAGGCTGCCCACATTAGTTCATATGTGGCTCTTCTATCTGCAAAATGACAAATGGCATGTTGAGGCCTTTCCAAGCTTTGGCTCTCTGATTTCTTCTTGCATATCAACCACGGCTGGCAGCTTTTTAAAGTGCTTTAAAGCACTTAGGAGCCTAGATCACTCCCACTTTATTTTAATCTCAGTTGTGCTATATGACATAATCACAGCAGTCCTACCTTATCAATTTCATAGTTGCAGGGATGCAGGTTTGAAATCTGAAGGTGGGGACATTTTTAGAAATCTTCTTTATCACATCACTTTGAAATCTAGCATCAGTTTTCATAATAGCTGACTCATAACTAGTGAGCTAGAGTAAAACATATAACACACATATGAAAGAACATTAAGAGGGCCTAAATTTTGAAATGAGATTTTTCCTAAAAAGGTAGAGGGTGACACTACTATGTTTCTTGATGGAAGACTTTAATTAATTTCTCTCCTAAACAAATACATAATTTCATTATAATCCAACTAAAACACCCAATAGTTTTCTTGAAAGTTGAAAAGCTGATTCTAAAATTCGTAGAAAAAATATACACAAAACAGCCATGAAATCTGACAAAAAGCAATAGTAAAAGGGGAAGGGTTTGTTCTTCTTAGTCTCACAAGATACTACAAAGCAATAGTTCTAAAAATGGAGTGGCACCTGGCCAGGAGTAAATAAACAGATCTATGTATAATTGAGAACTTAGTTTATGATACTATGTGTTTCCACAAAATGGACAGTGCAATAAAAAGCATTAGGGAAAAGTGGGTGTATGTTAAGAAAATCTAAAGTTACACCTTTATCTCAATACCAAAATCAATTTAAAACTACCAAATGAATATAAATAATAGCAGATAATATTATTTTGTGATCTTATAGTGTAGACTATCATCTTTCCTAAATTACAAAATGCTGCAAGCTAATAGGGAAAAAGATGGTATATTTTGCCAAGTAAATGTTAATAAATATCATAAGTGAAGTTAGAGGAAGAAAGACATGAAATACATAGGAATCAAAATTTCATCATATTTAACAAGATCCTGTAAATCATTAAGGAAATATAAACAATGTGATAGATAAATGGGGAAATTATATGAATAAGCTAACCACAAAATATGAAAAAGAAATGGTCAGTAAATGCATGAAGAGGATCACATGCACAGCATGCTTTATAAAAACCCAGATGTATCCCTTCTTTATACAAAGGATGTTTTTGCAGTAAAGAAAAATAACCTAAATGTTCACCAATAGTGGAATGGTGAAATAAGTTAAGCTTATCTACACTGGTGTACTATAAAACCAATAAAAATAGTTATGTGAACAGGTTCATGTGGACACATATACATACACTTGTAAAGAATTCTGCAAAATGTACTGTTAACTAAGGAAAAACAAGTAGTTGGAAAACATGTTATATTTTCCTGGTTCATATATTTACAAAGATGCTATGTCAGAAATATAAAATGTTTGCTTGTGTTTTTGCTGTTATATTTAGGAAGAACCTTGTGACATATCCTGAGTAGTGGATTGTGAGCAACAGGGACACATATTATTAATCAAATCATTTAGGAGGGATTATGTCACAGGTACTTTTGCTCAGCCTCTACAGGGACATCAGAATGATATAAGTATGAAATTTTAAAAAGTTCTTTTACCCAGGGTCTCAATGACCATGTCTGAGGGCCTTTTGCACCCTCTATTATGTAATTTAGGAGTGAAAGAATCAGAGGTTTGGAGGTTGTCTGTTATTGTAGTTTAGAGTTCACTCTCTTGGTTATTAGATATACATTTCCATATGTGCAGGTGAATTTATTGATAGAGGAATGAAAGCAGTTCTATGGTTAGTCATTTTTCTCCTTGAATGGGGAATAGCAGGAAGTGAATGAACATAAAGCAGAAGGCAACAAGTTTTACTTGAAGTGTTTCTTCATTGTTTCACTCTTGTGAAAAATACTGAGCTAGATAAAATGTAATATACATACATTGGCAAAAACTTATGGGACCTGCTGGACCCCAGAGGTACTATATTAATAGTTTGCTTCAAAATTAATTTGACCACTAAAGTGCTAGTGCAATGGCTGCTATTCATTTAAGGATTTAGGTAACTAATAAATTGAACAACGAAGTAACTATTTCCATTTCATTATGTGAAATGAAAAAGTGGAAATTATTTGAGTAATATGTTTAAGAGTTTTATTTATGGTGTGGGACATATAGTGCAGTTTTTTCCTAGTATTTAGTCTTTTCAAACTGCCTGATGATTTTTGCTTTATCCAAAGTTCACTATATAGTGAATTTTATATAGTAAAATTATAGTATAATTTTTTACTAATGACTTAAATCGATTTAAAATGAAAACCTTATATTGCTTACCTAAATAAAAAACTAATATCCCTTGACACAAATAGTAGAGAACTATAAAATTAAAGAAAGCTAATATAGAGGCAGCTCTCCTCCCTGCCTTTGACTATGCAGGTGTCTCTCTTTTTCTCCTTTTCCTTTCTTCTTTTCCTAATAAACCTATCATTTTAAAATGTAAAATAAATAAATCTACAATGAAATAATACAGGAGTTGGCTATCTGCTCTTGCTTGGCAACACCTGACTCTGAGGTCTCCTTTCCCCTTAAAAAGTGAGATCAGGGATCGGAGGGAGGGAGGAGCACAGGGAACTGTGCTGATAGTGTATGGGTGCCTTGGGGAAGTAAATTCTATGGGGACTTAACCTGAGTGGGTGGGGGGAAGCAAATATTGTTAAAAAAAAGATTAGTATGAAGAGTAAAGCATGAGATGTACATTTGTAACTCATTTTCTCTTCTCTTTTACCCCTAGAATAGTTTAACAGTTGTTATCCAGGATTGTATTATTTTTGAATTTGATATAATGACTTGAAAATGTATCTTTTTATGAGAATTTTAGCAAAGAGACATCTCCTGTCCCTTCAACTTTATGTTGTAGTCATCTAAAATCAAAATTTTGAAGTAAAGTTAGCATTTAAATTTCAAAAAAAAAAGTGAGATCAGGGCCTCTCTGGTGGCACAAGGGGTTAAGCACAGCACTGTGAAGCTATCTGCAGCCTCTGCTGCACAGGTTCGATCCCCAGTAGGCCAGGGAGCTACCCACGTTACGCAGCAGACCTCTCCAGTCTCACCTGTGCTTCCCTCAGCAATGTATTTCAGTCAGTCTGCCTGTTCTGCTCCCCACTCCATCTCTGGTGAATCCTCTCACCCTCTGCTCCTCTGGCCCATACCCCAGTTCTTCCATGCATAAATAAATCAATCTTTAAAAAAAAGCGAGATCATTATATGTCAGAAGTAGTAAAGACTGAGACCTTCTTAATGACATATTAGAAAAATTAAAAGCAATTGAAAGTGAAATAAATTCTTAGTATATGGCTCATAGTTATTTAAATTTTTTTTTTAATTTTTTTATAGATTTATTTTATTTATGCATACAAGAGCTGGGGTACAAGCCAGAGGGTGGAGGGGTAAGAGGATTCACCAGAAACAGAGTAGGGAACAGAACAGGCAGATCAATTGAAGTACACTGCTAAGGGGAGCAGCGGGCGAGTCAGGAGAGGTCTGCTGCACCATGTGGGTTGCTCCCTAGCCAGTTGGGGATCCAGCTTGTGCTGCAGAGGCTGCGTACAGCTTCACAGGCTACGTCTTAACCCTTTGTGCCACCAGGCTCATAGCTATTTATTGCCTTGCCTCTGGACCACCATTGTCATTGATTGCACATTCACAGAAACACTGACATTGTGGAAAGAATTTCTAGAATTGGAATCAGAAAACTGGAATCAGTGGTGTCAGTCATTTACCATGCCTTTGGGTTGTCACTCTGTCTTTGTACTTATGTTATCGTTTAGAAAATGGGGTTGAAGTTTAAATCACCTGAGGGTTTTTGGGAGGTTTATTATATTATATTACTATAATATAATATTATATTCATAATATAATGTTCATTATAATATTACTTATAATGAAGTAATATTAATAACACTAATAATAACATCAGCAAATTTAATAGTCATATATAGGTAACAGTTTCTTTTATTGAGGCATACAGTGTGTTTGTTAACAGCATATACATTTAATATATGCAGCATATACATTTAATAGTTCTTGGCATCCGCCATAAGGGAGTCAGCATCTTACTTTCTTGCAAATAATGTATCATTAATATAAACTAAATAAGTATGAATCTGCTTCTGTGTATTCTCAATAGGGAATACATTTAAAGCACATATTCTAGTGGTCAGTCTGGAGTTGCAAAACTTAATTTTATGCAGTGTTTCACCTTCAGATGTGCTGCTTACCTTTATTGATAGATTAACTAGAGAAGCCTCCTGTTTCAAAACCCTTCCTAACATTGCAGTAATGTTGGTGTTCCTAGCTCATTTGCGCTTTGTAGTCACCATAGTGTTTTAGTAAAATTCCTTTCCCCAGAAATTATTACTTAGTTCAGGAGAATCTTTGTAATGGTCTGCTGGGCTGACAAGGGAAATAATGTGTAAGACAGAGTTATAATTATGATAAGAAGTATTCCTTGCTTTGTAGGAAGTAGTTGTTACTTTGTTCTTTAGACTCATGAAATTAGTTTTATATATTTTATATAATCATTGTATTTTTGTCATTGCAAAGTCATTCTAAATTCAGCCTTCTTTTAATCACCTCCCAGCTTCCTAAAAAGCTTAACTCTCTTGCCTTCGAAACTTGCCTTCATTGCTTCCAAGAAGTTTCTGCTCTTTGATGGTAGTCATATATTTTTTGAGAAATAAATGATGTGCTCTTAGGGATGATTTATTGAACAAATTCATTTTTCAATTGATTCCTTTGTTCTCCTATGGTCAGAAGTGCCAGAGAGTGAGCTAGGACCCTTAGCACTGTTTGCCTTCTTATGATTCTCCTTGAAGTCATAGTGTAATGAGAGTACTTACAGTTTTCTAACAGCTTCTGGTTGCCTGTAGCAATCGCATAGTTTTAGTAAATTATTTCCAAAGTTTAAGTTTCATGTTTAACTCTATCCCTGTTGAGAAAGCAGGCTTTGTAATGTTTATTGTATTTGAGTATGCTTAGAAGTATTATTTATTTACTTAAAATCTACTGTAAGAAAACTGCCTCACTGCCTCAAAAATCTGACACTTTCTAAACAGAAGAAGCTATACAGTTTTATATGTGATAGTCAGCTAACACAAGGCCAGTGAGTATATTTACAATAGTAGTGGGAAAATTCCATTTTATACATAAAATGAATTCTGTTTAAACTAACAATACACTGTTTTCCATAGTCCCATTTAGAATATTCTTTGAAGTGGAAGGGCTACCATTTTTAGAAGATTAAACTGGACCTTTGTAATTATCATTGAACATTCCAGGAAGAACTCTGTTAATTAATGTTAAAGATCTTGGCAAACTTCTGCTTATTTGTCAGTCAACACAGTGAGAGAAAATTTAACTAACATTATTTTCCCATTCTGCCCTGCCACTTAGTCATGCTTTTGTCCACTGTGATCTTGTCATAAAATATAAATACCCTTTACCTGCATATTACTTTGAATATTCAGAACATTTGTAGGGTTCTTTTTTGGCAAGATTTAGTAAATAGACTTGTGACATACAATTTATTTTACTTTTAACCAATATTGAAAAGAATGATTTTAGGTTTGTGATTTCTTTTTCCATAAACCATGCCTGTTGAGGAAATGAGTTTTTCTTTTCTTGCATTTTCCCTTTTAGCTTACCAGCAAAGTACCCTCACAAGTTTTTGACTTCTTTCCTCAATCCCTAAATTTCCCTACATTAAATGGCCTGAAAATATTGAATGAATTCTTTTCCTTCCCTCTTCTGATAAAGTAACTTTTCTCATTAATTCTCTTCTGCTATTGTGGATGTCTTCCTTCCCTGCTCCCCTTTTATTAATAGCTGACCCAATGAATATCCCTTTCCTCCTACTTCACTTTTGGTTGGTCACACAGCAGCCTCTAACATTGCTGTGCTAATACCCTATGTTTTTAATCTGCGAAGGGCTCTTATATATCTCTTGTAGGTCTATTAAAATCAGCTTACGGCAGTTTCTGACAGTTCGCAGTATTAAGATTTGAAATGTTTGATGCTGACTAAAGGTGTAAGGAATGTTCTTGTATGAGAAAAGCAGTGAAGATCTTGACATAATAAAAAATTTTTACAAAAAGACTTATATTCTTCTTAGCTGACTAATAAGCTTAACAGTTATAAATTATTTCATTTACTATTAAAAGGGATTTCTGTTTTGAAGTGTGATTCATTTTATTTTTCTTGAAGCACATCCAAAATAACATACTGTATAAATTTGTCCTCAGAATACACCAATTGATTCTGTTGAACTAGCACATTTTCCTGTGGTATGTAATTTGTTTTAGTATTCACTTCTTTCATAAATTATAAGAATTAAGTATACAAAATAAATATAATTTAATACTATATTTGAATAGTAATAGGAGATGCATTCATTTAAATACGTGTCAGTAAGAGTGTTAAATTTCTTAATTCATTTAGTGTTTGTGAGTATAAATACATTGTTGTATATTTTTCTATTTGGGGGAATACATTCCCCTGCAAATACACATTTTGGATAAATTTCTGGCATAGGATATTACTATGATTAGGCTTCTTAACTGCCAACATTTGGACATACCAGGTAACATTTAGAGGTTAGGTTGGTTTTCTTCACTGAGCAGTTAATGATGAATTATTGATTATTCCTGCTAATTCCACATTTGTCCATCTCTTTTCAATTCACATTTTGGCCACATATTGTTTATTAAAATTCAGAAGTGAAAAATTTGTTCACTCTCTTTGAAAACAATTCTATGAATTTATTTTGTGAAATAATTTCCTTATAGTTTATTTAAGTATCTACTTTTCGTCCCATAAAGACTTAGAAAAAGTAAAATATGGCAGTTTATAGGTTTCACAAAGGTTAATGGAAATACAGTTTATTGAAAATAGTAATGCCAACTAAATGCTACTTTCTTTATTTCTTTTAGCAGTGCTAATGGAGTAATTCCTGCCCTAAAATATGGCAAGTAAGAAAATAGACTAGAGTAGAGAAAAAGTCAGTGGATATTTAAACAGAAATTAACATTTTACGTAGGAACAGTATTAAATAATATTTGAAAAAAATTGGATCACAATATATTATTTTAGGAAGAAAAAATAGCATGCAACTTCATTTTTAAAGTTTACCTTCAGACCTTAGTGATACATGAAAGGGCATTTCAAGTGATCACATCAGTCACTTTGGAAATAATAAGCATTCATTGGTGTTTCCATTATTTAAAAAAAACTAAAATGCTTATCCATATATAGAAGATATTGTAAATCTTACAAATAATCACTGGGCAGTTCATTTGCTACTTGCAGGGCATATTTAATCTTTGGTTAATTATTAAATATTTGTATGTGTTTACATTGTGTTGGGTCTTTGGATATGTACTAGCAACATAAAAATATGTTACTGCTCTGTATGTCAGCATGGACCAGGGGTGGGACTGGACTGAAATTCTTACATTCTTATTTTCTATTATCCTCCAAATTCTGCAACTGGATTTGTATGTCCCTTTTAGATGGATTCTACAAAGAACTCCTCCTGGGTCTGATTGACTTTAGTTTGAGGTAGAAAGGAGTATTTCTGTGACTCTCCAGTCCACTTTTACTAATGATCTGGCCTCACTATCAAAAGAAGAAAACCTAATAACAAACCCTCGACTAAAAACCAAATAAATAAAAGACTTTCCAGGATCATCTCTTTGGTGAAATAAGGTAGATATAGCTGAGGTAGTTATTTTTTTCCTTCCCCCTTTTTTTTGGTTCTTTTTCATTACTCTTGGTTTTTATTTATTTATTTATTTTTATTTTTTCCACTACCATTATACCCTTGAAAGGTATACTTCCTCAAACTGTAAATGCTGTGTTCAGTTCTACTTATCTCCATTACTGAGTTGTTTCAAGGTTCTCTTTTGCCTGTTTCTAATGATTGGTAGAAAAAGTATGTATACAGGATTATAATGAAAATTGAAAGTGCTGCAATTCAATATTTTTACAAATTTGGTCTTCCATTAGTTTTATAGGTATTTTGGGCAAAGAATTGTACCCATTTGTGTGTGTGTTTTTTTTTTAAATTGTGCTGTAAATTCTTAATGTGATCAAGAAACATTTATATATTACTATCTTAGATGAATTAGCATTGATCTAGACTTAATTTCCAAGATCTTGACTTTTTCTGAGTTTCATTTCCACTTAATTATAGAATCTCACAATTTGAGGGATCATAACAAATACATATTGTGCATATTTATGTTGAAATCAAGTGGGATAGAAAGTTGAAATTTACATAAATGTAGAAGACAAGAGTCTTGTTTTTCAAAGTATTTATTTCACAAATTATTCAATATGTATTATAAATATCATATATGCCTATATAATGTTTTGTGTCTATATGTAATAGTTTTAGTTCTTTGTATCTTTATCATAGAGTAGGTATATTTTGATTTAAGGAAATTATTAACTTAAATAAATTGACTATCCCATTAAACTAATAGCTAGTGTCAGCACAAGGATGTGAAATCAGTTTTTATTTTCTTTTTAAAGATTTATTTATTTATTTATGCAAGCACTGGGTACAGTCAGAAGCGCGGGAGGGTGATAGAATTCACCAGGCCCAAAGCAGGGAACAGAACACACAGACTGACAAAATACAATACTGAGGGTACCAGCGGGCGCTGCAGGAGAGGTCTGTGCACCAAGTGGGACCCTCACCGGCAGCCGGGGATCTAACCGGCGTTGCAGAGGCTGCAGTGCTCAACCACTTTGCCACAAGGGGAGGCCCGAAATCAGTTCTTTTAATTATAAATTCACTGATACTGCCATCTCACTATTTTGGCTGCAACAGAGAAAACCAGTTGAAAACAAAAGCCACATGCCACCACCTATATTAATGACTACTAAGAAAGTGAAAGGAAAAGAGTCTCTTGTGGGAAAAAATAAAAAAATTTTTAGAGAAACTAAAATTTTAACCAAACCTTCAAGGAAATAGTGAATTTGTATTTGTTGATGATAGAATTTATATAAACAAAACAGCATGAACTATGAGTAGATAGCAAGAATGGGTAAAATTTCAATGGATGAATTTGAAAATTTTTATTAATACCTAGATGGTATTAATACAAAGATTTTGTATCCTAGTCTTAGTTATTTTTTCATCTAAAATGTAATAGAGAAGCATTTAAGAATTTAAACAGAGGGATTATTTTACATTTTTAAATGGCAAATCTGTCTCCTACCATTTAATTTGTATTATACTTGTATGTTTTATAAATGCTTTGTTGAACTGAGAAAGCTTTCTTCTCTCCTCACCTTTCTGAAAATCTGTCTTTTGTTTTATCATGAATGGATTTGAATGTTTCATGTTTTTACAGCATTTATATAGGTGGCTGTATTTATATTGTGTAGCTATGATAGATTACATTTATGCATGTTTAAATCTTGAACTGACATTGCATCCAGCATCTAAACTACACCTCAGTATGACATATTGCTTTATAAATTTATTGCTAGATTAGATTACCTATTAGAGATAGCAATATTTTAAAACAGTTTTGCATTTATGTTTATGAGGGAAATTATTACATAGTCTTGTCTTCTTATAATGTCTTTTCTGGTTTTAATCTCAAGATAAGGCCAGCCTCATTTAAAAAAACAAAACTGGGAGATGTTCCCTTACTTCTTATTTGTAAAAACCACTTGTGTTAGATCAGTGTTTTTTTGTCTAGAAAATGTTTGATAGAATTCACCAGTGAAGCCATCTGGACCTGGAATTTCTGCTGTGTGAATAAATTCAATTTTACGAATAAACTCAATTTCATTTAACTATAGCATTTGGAGGGCCAGTTTTAGAAGTTTGGGCCATTTGTGGACTTATACATTTAATCTAGATAGTTGAATTTATTAGCATTAAGTTGTCTTTATTATCCTTTAAAAAAAACCTTTACTGTGTGTATCAATTCACTTTATAACCTTGATATTCAGTTTATCTTTCCTTTTTCTCTTGATAAGTCTACCTTAGTGTTTATAATTGATTTTTTCTACTGTTTTTTAGATTTCTCTCAATGCTTTTTACTTTCTATTATTTCTTTTCTCCTCACTTTAGACTTAATTTGTTCATTTCCCCCTATTTGTGGCTCTAATTGTGCTTTTCAAATTGTACTCTTCAAAAATGCACATTATGTTTTCAGTGTCATTCAATTCAAAATATCTTCTGATTTCCCTCATGATTTCTTCAGTGAACCATAGATTACATTAAAGTATTTTTTTTCGTTATATAAATATTTAAGGATTTTCCAAATATCTTTTGTCTTTGATTTCAGATTATTTTTGGTTAGAAAACATGCCAATTTGTTTTAATCCTTTTAAATTTGTTAGGGCTTGTTTTATTCTGCAACATTTGAGCTTTCATACTGTGTGCTCATAGTGTTCATGTGTGTTGATGTGTGTTTATTTTAGTGTTATTACAAAGATCATATGAAAGTTATTTAGGTGAAGTTGGTTGATAATTTCACTATCTACTGATTTTTGGATTTTGGTCTGTCAATTATGGAGAGATGAATGTTGAAATCTCCAGTTTGTAACTGGATTTTTTAATTTTGTTTTTCAGTTCTTTCACTTTTCACTTCATGTGTTTTGAAGTACTGTTCTTAGATTCAAAGATATATAGGATTTATTATTTTTTCTTGATAATTTTCTTAGTGAAATATTCCTGCTTATCTTTTGTAATCTGTCTTTGAGAGCACTTTGACAGATATTATAACCATTCCATCTTATGATTGGTGTTTGTAAAACTTGACTTTACATCCTTTTATTTTTAACCTGTTTCTGTATATGTGAAAGTGTGTTCTTGTGGAGAGTATATAATTAGATCTCATATTTTTATCTATTCTGATGGTCAAGATTTAAAGCTTGTACATTATGTAATTATCAATATCATTCTATTTAATTTAGCATCTTATTATTTCTTTCTGTTGATCCTATTTACTCTTTTATTACCGCTATTACAACCTTCTATTGGTACATTTTGTTTTTTTCTAGTATTGCCTTTTACTGTCACCATTAGCTATTGCTGCTTTTTTATTTGGTGTTTTATCTACAATATTTGGTATAGATCTTAAAATTTATCACTGTCTGTGTTCAATTAATATTATTCTACTTAATATACAAGAATATTACAGAAGTGTATTTTCATTTCCCATCCTGTCTTTAGTATTATTTTTGTCATACATCCATTTCATGTTTACATGTGTGGTGAATCCATTATATACTGTTAACTATTTTTGCTTTTCAAACCAATTATCTTTTATAGAAGTTAGAGGGTGAGAAAACAAAGAAGAAATACTTTAATTTACCTACACATTATTTCTGGTGTTCTTCATGATTTGTGTGAATCCAACTTTCCATGACAGATTATTTTTCTCCATTATTTTCTCCATTATTCTTCATTGGAGGTCTGCTGGAGAAAAATTCTCTTAGTTAATGTTTGTCGAAAAAGGATTTCCCCTTCATTTTTGTGGGATATTTCATTGGTTATAGAATTTAGGTTGATATGTATTTCTCATTACTTTAAAGATGTAATTTGACTATCTTGTGCATGCATTATTTTTAACTGGGAAGTTTTTAGTCATTTTAGTACTTTGTATATCATGTGTCTTTTTGTATGTCTGCTTTTTAAAGTTTTTTCTGCTTACCACTGTTTTTGTCACGTTAATTATGATGCATTTGGTGTGATTTTCTTTATATATTTGTACATATTGAGCATTTAAGATGTTAATATTTTTAATAAATTTTTACCACTCGGGCCACCCCGGTAGCGCAGTGGTTGAGCGCTGGGTTGCGAAGCTGCCTGCAGCCTCTGCAGCACTGGTTCGATCCAAGGCCGCCAGGCGAGGGTCCCACATGGCGCGCAGACCTCTCCTGCTGCCCGCTGCTCCCCTCAGCAGTGTACTTCATCAGTCTGCCTGCTCTGCTCTCCATTCTGGCTCTGGTGAATTATCTCACCCTCCTGCGCTTCTGACTGTACTCAGTGCTTGTATATATAAATAAATAAATTAAAAATAAGTAAATAAATAAAAAATAAAAAAAATTTCTATCACTCTTCCTTAAATATATTTTCTTTCAGATACTTGAAAGTATGATTTTTCTGTAATTTAATCACCCCACTTTTCAAAAGTCCTTAAGATTTTTCCTTGTAACTTTTTCCTCTTATAAGCTGTATTTTTTATAATACTGTACAGTAATTCCTCTGATGTATATTTCTGTAGAAGAATTCACGAAGTTGTTAAATATCTGCCTGTTTATATATTGCCTTCCTAAATGTTTTTTATATATTATGTTACCATTAAAAAATAGGAGTCAAAGCTCTTTGAACAAACTGTTGATTCCAAATCTAGCACAAGAAATAATAAGAGATAAGGGCCTCCCTGGTGGTGCAGGCGATTGAGCGCAGTGCTGTGAAGCTGTCCACAGCTTCTGCAGCTATAGTTAGATCCCTGTGGGCCTCTGAGCAACCCACAAGGTGCAGCTGACTACTCCTATCTCACCTGCTGCTCCCCTCAGCAGTGTATTTGAGTCTGTCTGCCTGTTCTGTTCCCCGCTCTGTCTCTGGTGTCCTCTCACCCTCCCGCACATCTGGCCTGTATCCTGGTTCTTGTTTAAATAAATAAATCTTTAAAAAAAAAAAAGAAATATAAGAGATAAATCTGGAACATTGCATCACAACAGAGAGAAGGGGAGTTAAAGATTAATGCAGTCATGCAAAAGAGTCAAGAGACAGGTTCCAGTTGAAGGAAACACCACTAGTCAAAGATGAAGCATTTTTTGCATGTGAAAAAATTGGCATAATTTTAACACCTCAAATATATTCAAGAGCCAAAAATCAAAAAGAGATAAACCCAAGGAAACTAAAAACCACATTGTTCACCTTGAGAGGGAGATAGGGAATAAAATCATTTTTTTAAATACTGATGAAGTAAAGAGTCACACATTTATCCTACTCTTCCTGTATAAGCCTTATTTGAAAGTAACCAAATAATTCATGAGAAGACTCTCTTTGTAAAAGTCTACTAATGAATGAAGGAAATAGAAATAGAGTGTCACAAGTTTGCTGTCTTTATCAAAATAATCTCTCTCTAGAATTTTATCGTCACTGACTGCTAGTATCTCAGGTAAAGCATGTGTAGGAAGGAGGAAGTATTGTAATAAAAGGAACCAGCTGACACTGCGTAGTCCTGCTGTCCAGAAGTAACAGTGCAGAAAGAGAATAACCAGTTTTCACATGGCAACTGTCATTTTCCAATAGGAAATTCATAGCTTTTCAAAAATTTTTCTTGTTCAAGACCCTCAGTATACCTACCAAGTTAGGATGTAGGGGAGATAGAGAAACTTTCTTAATGACCTCTCAGAGTTGCTATCAGCCAAACCTAGGATTACAAAAATTCTATGAGATAAATGATCCCATTTCTTCAGAATATAACTAGGCGAGTACTAAAAGGACAAGGAAACTGTTTTAAGAGATTTAAAAAAAAAAGATGGGAGAGGAGCTGGCAAGCAAATGTAGTATGTCAACCTTATTTGGACTCTGATTTGAACAAACCAACTATTAGGAGACATCATAATAGGGAAATTTAAACAATGGCTGGATTTTTCAATGATATTAAAGAATTGTTAATGTCTTATATGTGATATTAGAAATGTGTTTGTGTTAAGAATAGTTCTTATTCCTTAGAAACAAATTGAAATGTTTACCAATAAAATGATAAAATCTGCAACTGCTTTTGAATAATCCCATGAGGAGATAAGTGGGGGACATCTATTGAAAATTATCTTTAATGGGGAGTACAGGTGTTTATTGTGCTATATTTCCTGTGTTTGAGTATTTGTAATTTTACTTATGAATTTTTAAATTTAAGAAATAAAAGCTTTTACAAACTATGTAAAGAAATTTTGCAATTCATCAAAATATTTGAGAAGCTTTCAAAAGTTTTCACCCTAAGCATTTAAAGTGTGTCTTGCGTGTGTGTTTGCATGAATGTTATGGAATTTATTCAACATAAATTCTACAGTTAGTTTGGATATAACATGTATTTTTTTCTTGAAATTGGCATGAATCAATTAGTTTTCATCATGTTTGTTTTTCAGGTACAGCAGGTACAGACTGTGCAGCAGGTACAACATGTCTATCCAGCTCAGGTGCAGTACGTGGAAGGAAGTGATACTGTCTATACCAATGGAGCAATGTAAGTTTATGTGTAGGAGGTTTTTTTTTTAATTCTCCAAGTTGATTAGAGAAAAATAACATACTTTCTGACATCTCTCTGTTTGAAAATTGTTTCCTTGTTTTCACAATTATATTTTACTAGAACAGTTATTGAAATTCAGCTAATATGTTGATCTTTGTCTTTGAATATGTGCTCGTCTTTGAATATGTGCTTTGTCTAAGAATATGTGCTCGTTTTTCTCATGATTACCCAGTAGAATATTTTAAACAATAAAAATTGTTATAATCTTTAATGGTTTTCCCTAGGTTGAAAAAACATGTATCTCTTGTTGATTATTTCTCATTTCTTACAATAATCACCTTTGAAACCTATATTTTATCTTTATAATAAGGTGAATTTGTGTGTGTTCATCTGTAAACTAATATAAAACTAGTATTTATATTATTTACTTTATTAAATTAGGTACTCATGTCAACTTGTAAGCTTCATGAGCTCAAAGAATTTTGTCTTTTTTATTCCCCCCCCCCAATACAATAAAACAGCTAAAGAGTGTGTGGCACACAGGAATAATTCAATTATTGTTACCTGTTATTATAACTAACGAAAAACTTTGGGATCCTGGTTTAATTATTGTATTATTATTATTATAATCATGCGAAGATACTTAACTATTCTGATCCTCTCACTATTCATTCCTGAGAAGTGGGAGACAAAGAATCTCTCTTATTGGTTTGTTGTAAGAATTTGAGAATATATTTAAAGCAGCTAAGGCAGGACTTGACATACAGTGGATGGCACCAAACTGAAAGCTCTTCATAGTGACCTTGCACTCTTTTCTCACTTGATTGTGGTTACTAAGCCTATCAACATCACCACCTGCCTTTAAACCTCCATTACCTATAAATTGCAGATATTTCCCTAAATACTGCTCTTTCATGTCTGTATATGTGGTTTGTTTTCTGTGCTAGAATAGCATTCTATGTTTTGTCTCCTTTCTTCTCCCCTCCTACCCCCAGTCTGATGTGATCTATGTAAACTCATACATTGTTCTGTCCAGACTCCCCTCTGCAGTTAACTTATCCTACCTCTATAGGGTTAAGGATAGGGCAAAAACAGCACCATATAACTTTCATCTCAGGCATGGTACTGTGAATCCATGTTTATATTTATCATACTAGGAAAAGCTCTTCCTGAGTGGAATCTGTTGTCATTTTGTTATTTACGTACATCTATTTAGGTGATTGGTACATAGTAAAGGGTCAATAAATTTCAGTTACTCTGGTGAACCTATAGTTATTTATGTATTTTAGACACACAATGAATATGCTTTACCTGTTTGTTGTATAGGGCTATGGCCTCCTAAACACTGCTTATAAAATCTCTGCCATAAATGCAACTACTGTTGCATTTACACTAAATTAAAAAAAAAAATGAGATGCCCATCATGTAAACCTTTATGTTATCAGGAAAAATGTTTTTCTAGACCCACGTGTTATATATTCTCACACCATGAGAATGGCACATATTAAAATGACCCTCAGCAACAAGTGCTGGAGAGGCTATGGAAAGATAATGACCCTACTACACTGTTGATGGGAATGTACACTGGAGCAGCTATTTTAGAAAACAGTTTGGATTTACCTTAAAAAACTAAAAAAGATAATACCATATGAACTAGCAGTCCCACTTTTGGGTATCTATAAAGAGAACATGAAACCATCAACTCAAAAAATCACAGTCTCTACAATGCTTATTATAACATTATTTTAATAGTTACACTGGAATGAATATATACATATATATATATATATAACATATATATGGAGAGAGAGAGAGAGAGATTGCTCCACTTGAAAATCTCCGACCTATATATAATTGTGTATATTTAGGTGTATTGTCTAGATATGTAGGTGTACATAACAGTATGCTACATATTTCTGGGACGCAGAGGCAGTTTACATCAGCTGGCTATATGCTAGAGAAAGATGACATTTTTAGAAATGGCGGGATGGGCTCCATTTGGTTTTAACTTAGAGCTGCTAAGCCAGATTCAGGCTAAGCTACCAGAAGACAATAGGAAATGTATCTATAGAACCATCAAACTGTGCTTCCCTTTAGTCTGTTGCTGTTATTGGTTTAGCTGTTCAAGGATATCAGAACCAAGATTTTCTGGCATGATCAGAAGATGTCTGCTTTACTTAAAACCATCACTTTCGGTGATATTTATGTTGGAGTTATGCAGTCACAAGCCAAGAAACACCTAACGCTACCAGAAACTGAAAAAGGTGAAAAAAGGATTTCCTCAATTGTTAGAGGTAGCAAACTATCAACACAGTAATTTGGACCATGGTCTGCAGAACTATGAGCAGATAATTTTCTGTTTTTGTAAGATACCTAGTTTGTGGGGGCCTCCCTGGTGGTGTAAGAAGTTAAGTCTCAACACTATCAAGCTGTCTGCAGCTATAGTAGCAGGAGTTTGATCCCCGGCCTGGAAACAACCCACATGGCGCAGCAGACCTCTCCTGTCTTGCCCACTGCTCCACTCAGCAGTGTATTTCAGTAGATCTGCCTGTTCTGCTCCCCACTCTGTCTCTGGAGAAACCTCTTACCCCCCACCCCTCTGGCCTACATCCCAGTTCTTGTATGCATAAATCAAATAAATCTTTGGGAAAAAACCCATCACATTTGCATTCTAGACAGCAAGAAGAGGAAAAGTAGAAGAGAATACAGTCTTTCCACAAACTCCCTGCTCCTTTTTGCTTTCATCTCATTGAATGGGCCAAAGTTCTTATATAATAATGATTAATTGCAAGGGAATCTGGGGATGTGATTTCATAGGTTTCATGCCTGTACAGTACACCTAACAAGGGAAAAGGAAATTGGAAATGGGTATTGAGAGAATTAACTCCGCAGTGTCTATTATAAAGTCATTTATCATTGGTCGAAAGTAACTGAAATTGCTAATGTGTGGCTTTGTGAAACTTAATACAACCCGCTTCACTTTTTTAAACTATAAAATAGATAGGTTATCCAAAGTATAGTGTATATTCTGGTTATATTTTTTCATTTTTCTCTCTTTTTAATGAATCTGAACTCTGTATTATCTTGTACATTTTTAAACTATCCTAACACTGACCTTTCAGGTATTCTATATAATAGGTGAATGTAAGATCAATAAATTCATTCACTCATGAGTCAGAAAAATATCATCTCTAAAATGGACTCTAAGCAATTGTATGACCTGTTTAAATGCCAAAATGGTACTTAAGTATTTAAATGGCATCAAAGTAAATATTCAGTACCAAACATGTATTTGCTATTGCTCAGTACTGTTCTTGGTTAGATTGTGACTAATGAGGTCTAGGCTTTTTTTCACTTGCCACAAAGTTCAATTAGGTTTGGTCTCCTTGTGTATTCCCATGGCATAGATATGTACCCTTGGTTCAGAGAGAAGATGGCATCTTAAAAAACCTTTCATTACTAATAAGTGTAATTTTTTTTAAAGATTTTTCTTTATCATACAAGAACTGGGGTGTAGACCAGAAATGTTGGGGGGGTGAGAGGATTCACCAGAGACAGAGTGGGGAGCAGAACAATCTGCTCTCCTGAGGGGAAATATACTGCTGAGAGGAGCAGTGAGCAAGTTAGAAGAAGTCTGCTGTACCATTTTACTTATCGCCCTGGCTGAGGATCGAACTCATGCTGCAGTGGCTGGTGATAGCCACCAGGGAGGCCCTGATAAGTGTAATTTTTTACTCAAGATTCTATGATATCATTTTTTTTATATTTATTAAAGAAACATGGTATTACAATGAATGATACACAAAATTTCACTTGTTAGTAGACTGAATATTTTTTTCAAATGTAACAAATTTTATCTCTATAATTTTGTAGTGCTGACTATGTAAAGCTTTCATCTCTACTCTTCCCTTTTGGGTCTTTACACTCCATCTTTTTAATTAGTACACTCCCATATGTGTTAGGAGGGATTATTCCATATTCTTCTATTGCACCATACTGGATTAATAACCATCTAGTATTTGATGCATGCTTAGTAAGTACTGGTTCACAGATGCTCTTGTCACCAGCCCTCAATGAGATATGTCATCACTTATAAAAATGTGTAATCATTATAATTTGATGATACTAAAGTGTTTACCTGGTTCTTGCTATGACTATGGACAATTACTGCCAGTATAACAGGCTTAACAGTAGGAGTTAGTGAGTGAGCATATATTTCAATTGAGCAATTGGAACTGCATTACAGTAGCTAGAATTGGGATAAAATATCTTTTTACTCAAGGGAGAATGTAACTTAATTCACTTTTGTTCTGTTTATTTTATTATTGCTTCTGTAGTCACCTAGGCTATACCATTTGCAATATTTGAAGATTTTTCCAAAGACTGGATCATACTTTTGTCCATTTCTACAGATTTATAATTTATGATCCTAAGCATTTGAATACTATACTTAAGCCAGCTGAGAATTATTGCGTATCAGGTAGAGAGAATCCAATTCAATTCAAATTTCTTGATGTATTATCAATTTTTTAGTAAAATGATTTCCCCCCACTCTTTCTTTGACTCACTTTCCTCCCACTCTCTCCTGTTATGTTAATCAAAGTGGAAAATAAAGACAACATATTCTATCATGTCCAAATTAAGAAATATAAAAAAATATTTGTTAGAAATTTTTTTGCCTACTGTTTAGTGATGATTAGTGTTTTAATATGCCATATGTTGTATGGGTATGTGTGTAATAAGACTTGACTAGTTGGAAGCCTTCCCATAATTTTACCAAACTGCTTTACAAAATGTTAGTCCCATAAAAGAGTTCTGTGGCTTTATATCTAGGGAAACATTGCATGAAGGCTCTTCTTTTGAGGACTCTGAATTACTATGTCTTTGAAAGCTTTGACACCTGAGGACGCAGGATACTCCTATTTTTGAATCATACACAGATTGAAAACCAGTGTTACCTTAATGAAAATATAAAGACGGAGACATCCTGTAGAAAATAAACAGTGTTTTAAAAACTCAACCACTGTTGTAAATAGTTCTGCAGTGAACAAAAGTATGCATCATATCCCTTTGAATTAATATTTTTGTTTTCAGTAAGAAACGTAAGAGTGGAATTGCTCGGTCATATGGTAAATCTATTGTTAGTATTTTGAGAGATCTTACAGCGTCTAGAACAGTGTACATTCCCATCAACAGTGTATGAGAATTCCTTTATCTTTAAATCTTGCCAATACTTGTTGTTTCTGGTTTTTTAATATGGACCATTCTTAGAAGGGTGTGATATTATATTGTT
This sequence comes from Talpa europaea, assembly GCF_964194135.1. Classification (NCBI taxonomy): domain Eukaryota; kingdom Metazoa; phylum Chordata; class Mammalia; order Eulipotyphla; family Talpidae; genus Talpa; species Talpa europaea. The sequence continues at coordinate 34,596,716 of NC_140074.1, forward strand.
GTGTTTTTTGATTTGCATTTCCATGATTAGGAGTGATGGTGAGCATTTTTTCATGTGCATATTAGCCTTTCATATGTCTTTTGAGAAGTGTCTATTTAGCTCTTCTGCCCATTAGTATTTTAATTATTGCAGCACTGTTTACAATAACCAAGTTATGGAAGTAACCTAAGTGCCCTCAGACAGATGAGTGGATTAGGAAGATGTGGTATATATGTGCGCTATAAACTTTAACCTTTTGAGACATGGATGAAACTAGAGGGATTTATGCTAAGTGTAGTAAGTCTGAAGGAGAAATATAAGTACCAAATGGTATCACTTACAGGTAGAATAAAGATAAGCAAAACAAGGTGTCAAATCAAAAGAAACCCTAGAAATCTACTGTAGAATTGAGGCTTCCAACTGTCCTTAGGGAGGCTGAGAAAGTAAAGTGGGAAGGGGTCACAAAGAACATGGTGGTCTTTTGGTGCCTAGGTAGTGAGTGTGGTGTGGTGAACTCTGAAGAATGTGATCCTGTGCCTCTAAATCATATACAATATTGTAAGCAAATGTTACCTCAGTTAAAAAAAAAAAAACCCGAATCACACGAATCTTATCTAAATAATATCTAATAACACCACATTGTATAGTTTGGGAGGTAGTGCATTATTAATATTTTCACAATGAATAGGTTTATTCAAACTCCATAAGCATGTGTATAGGACTTACTTTTTTTTTTAAAGATTTATTTATTTATACAAGCACTGGGTACAGTCAGAAGCGCAGAAGGGTGAGAGAATTCACCAGAGCCAGAGCAGGGAGCAGAACAGGCAGACTGATAAAGTACACTGCTGAGGGGAGCAGCAGGCGGCAGGAGAGGTCTGCGCGCCATGTGGGACCCTCACCCGGTGGCCGGGGATCGAACCAGCGCTGCAGAGGCTGTGGGCAGCTTCACAACCCAGCGATCAACCACTGCGCCACTGGGGAGGCCCCTAGGACTTACATTTTTAAAATAATCATTTCTCAGATATCAAGTTTCTTGAAACTACCCAATTATTTTTTTCACATAATTTTAAAATGATTAATAGGGAAACTTAAAAGCAATTTTCTTCAAGTTCCCTTTTCATATTACATGAAATAGTTTCAGGAATTGCAGGTACAATAATGCCTCTATCATTCAAATAATCTCTTCTTAGAAGAAATGGTTATGGAATGTATGTAATTGAGACAGAAAGAATACATTCCTCATTATGCTTCTACAAAAATACTCACTCAAGCTGATATAATATAGTTTGTGAATCCACAGGCCATTTGAATTTTAGGAAGTAAGCTGGTTACTTAGGAATATTTTGGAGAGAGAACTTACCCTTTTATGAAACGAGTATGGAAATCTCTCTACAACTAGAGAAGGGTCCATTTCATTAGTCACCTATCAGTTCTCATCTGTCCAAATCGAGAAGACTTTGAAAACATGGCTTCTCAGAATACCATATTTGGAAAGGTTATACAGATCATTTATTCCAGTTCTTCCACTTTCCAAAGGAGTAAACTGAGGACCAGAGATTAGTCTGCCTAGTTACTGTAAAGAGTTTGTATTCCCTGTTCATGGTCCTTTCCAGTGACCTGCAGGTTATGTTTTTTTGGTTATTGGGTGATTAGAAGAAAAAGTTTGGCCTAATACCAAAAAAAATTTAGTAAATTTTATACATTATATTGTATATAATTTTTTAAATAATAAATTTTATTTTTATATTCCTCATACAATTGCAACCCCCCCATTCTGACCCCAATCCCTCCCCTCCCGCCCCCCACCACCTCAAAAAGTATCTCTGGTTCATAGTTTTTTGTTGATTTTGATTTTCACTTTCTTATGGTTATTCATTTTCCTGATCCCTTATTTAAGTTTTCTAGATTCCTGCTATGAGTGAGACCATCCGGTATTTTTCTTTTTCTTTCTGGCTTATTTCGCTGAGCATGATCCCTCCCAGTGCCATCCATGTTGCTGTAAATGGCATGTGTTTATCTTTTTTGAATGCTGAGTAACATTCCATTGTATATATGTACCACATCTTCTTGATCCAGTCATCTATTTTTGGGCATTTGGGTTGTTTCCATAGCTTAGCTATTGTAAATAGTGCTGCTATAAACATAGGGGTGCAGGTGTTCTTTGGAATTGATGTTTCTGTGTCCTTTGGGTAAATACCTAGGAGTGGAATTGCTGGATCATATGGAAGTTCTATGGTTAGTAGGTCCAGAAATCTCCACACAGCTCTCCATAGTGGTTGGACCAGTTTGCACTCCCACCAACAGTGCAGAAGTGTTCCTTTTTCTCCACATCCTCGCCAACATTTGTTGTTGCTAGTTTTTTTAATATGTGCCATTCCCACTGGTATAAGATGGTATCTCATGGTAGTTTTGATTTGCATTTCCCTGATTACAAGTGATGTTGAACATTTTTTCATATGCCTGTTGGCCATTTGCATTTCCTCTTCAGAGAAGTTTCTTTTTAGCTCTTCTGCCTATTTTTTGACTGGATTATTTTCTTTGTTGTTGTTGAATCTCATCAGCTCTTTGTAGAATTTTGTGATCAGTCCTGTATCATTAGTATTGTGTGCAAAAATGTTCTCCCAGTTGGTGGGGTTTCTCTTTGTTTTTGTTATTGTCTCTTTTGCTGTGCAGAAGCTGTTTAATTTGATGTAGTCCCAGCTGTTTATCTTTGCCTTCACTATCACTGCTTTGGACGATGTGTCTGTAAAGATGTCTTTGATGTGCATATTACGTAGTGTTTTGCCTATATTTCCTTCTATGTATTTTGTGGTTTCAGGTCTTATGTCTAGTTCTTTATTCCACTTTGAGTTGATTTTTGTGTATGGTGTGAGGTAGTGGTCAAGCTTCATTCTTTTGCATGTAGCGACCCAGTTTTCCCAGCACCATTTATTGAACAAACTTTCTTTGCTCGAATGCATAGTCTTTGCTCCTTTGTCAAAGATTAGTTGACCAAAATCTGTGGGTTTATTTCTGGATTTTCTATTCTATTCCATTGGTCTGTATGTCTGTTCTTGTTCCAATACCATGCAGTTTTGATGATTATGGCTTTGTAGTATAGTTTGAAGTCTGGGAGTGTGATGCCTCCATTCCCTTCTTTTTTTTTTTTCAGGAGAGCTTTGGCTATTCGGGGTTTTTGGTGATTCCATATGAATTTCATCAATAATTGTTCTTTCTTTGAAGAATGACATTGAAATTTTGATTGGAATAGCATTGAATCTGTATATTGCTTTTGGTAGGATGGCCGTTTTAATAATGTTTATTCTTCCAATCCACGAGCAGGGAATGTCTTTCCATTTCTTTGTGTCTTCTTCTATTTCTTTTAACAGTGTTTTATAGTTTTCTTTGTATAAGTCCTTTACCTCTTTTGTTAGATTTATTCCCAAATATTTGATTTTTTTTTGTTTTGATAATAAAAGGGATGGATTTTTTTATTTCTTCTTCTTCAGATTTATTGTTTGTGTATAGGAAGGCTTGACTTTGCGTGTTGATTTTGTATCCTGCCATTTTACTGAACTGATTGATGAGTTGAATTAGCTTTTCTGTGGAGTTTTTGGGGTTCTCTATGTATATTATCATATCATCTGCAAATAGTGATAGTTTGACTTCTTCTTTACCTATTTGGATTCCTTGTATGTCTTTCTCTTGTCTTATTGCTCTGGCTAGGACTTCCAGTTTTATATTGAAAAGCAGTGGTGAGAGTGGACATCCTTGTCTTGTTCCAGATCTTAATGGAATTGCTTTCATCTTTTCACCATTGAGAATGATACTGGCTATTGGCTTGTCATATATGGCCTTTACGATGTTGAGGTATGTTCCTTGTATCCCAAGAATTTCAAGGGCTTTTATCATGAATGGGTGTTGCACTTTGTCGAAAGCTTTCTCACCATCTGTTGATATTATATGGTTTTTATATTTCTTTTTGTTGATGTGTTGGATAACGTTGGTTGATTTTCGGATGTTGAACCATCCTTGTGTCCCTGGAATGAATCCTTCTTGGTCGTGGTGAATTATCTCATGGATACATTGTTGGATTCTGATAGCTAAAATTTTATTGAGGATTTTTGTATCAGTATTGATTAGGGAGATTGGCCTGTAGTTTTCCTTTTTTGTGTTGTCCTTGTTCGGTTTTGGTATTAGTGTAATGTTGGCTTCATAAAACGTGTTTGGTATTGTCCCTTCCTTCTCAATTTTTTGGAAGAGTTTGTGAAGGATAGGCACTAATTCGTCTCTGAATGTTTGGTAGAATTCATTTGTAAATCCATCAGGTCCTGGGCTTTTGTTTTTGGGGAGGTTTTTGATTACCATTTCAATTTCGCTAATTGTAATTGGTCTGTTTAGGTGTTCTATTTCTTCTTTATCTAGCTTTGGGTGATTGTAGAGTTGTAGGAATTTGTTCATCTCCTCTAGATTGTTGAACTTGTTTCCATATAACTGTTCATAGTAGTTACTGATTATTCTTTTGATTTCTGCTGTGTCCGTTGTGATTTCTCCTCTTTCATTGATGATCCTGTTTATTTGTGCTTTCTCCCTTTTTCCCTTTGTGAGCCTGGCTAGGCGTTTGTCTATTTTATTGATTTTTTCAAAGAACCAGCTCTTGGTTTTATTGATCTTTTAGATTGTTTTTTTAGTTTCAATTTCATTTATTTCTGCTTTGGTTTTTATTATTTCTTTTCTTCTACTGGTTTTGGGGTTTTTTTGTTGTTCTTTTTCTAGATCTTTGAGCTTCGAGATCAGGTTGTTTCTTTGAGTTCTTTCTTGTTTCTTGATGTGAGCTTCTATTGCTATATATTTTCCTCTTATTACTGCTTTTGCTGCATCCCATACATTTAGGATATTGTTGTCCTCGTCATTCAATTCAAAGAATTTTTTAATTTCTTCTTTGATCTCCTCATTAGTCCAGTGGTCTTCCAGTAGTGTGGTTTTTAATCTCCATGAGTTAAGAGAGTTCTTTGCCTTCTTTTTATGGTTTATTTCTAGTTTGTTGCCTTCATGGTCAGAAAAGATGGCTGGTATAATTTCAATCTTGGTGTATCTGTAGATGTTTGTCTTGTGCCCCAGTATGTGATCGATCCTAGAGAATGATCCGTGTGTGCTTGAGAAAAAATGTGTACTCCGTTTTTTTGGGGTTTAGTGTTCTATAGATGTCTGTTAAGCCCAAATACTCTAGGTCCTTATTTAGAGCTTTAGTTTCTTTACTTATTTTTTGTCTTGTTGATCTATCCATTGTTGATAGTGGTGTGTTGAAGTCTCCCACTACGTATGTGTTTTCTCTGATGTCTGTTTTCAGAGAGGACAACAGTTGTCTGATATATTTTGGTGCTCCTTCGTTTGGTGAGTATATGCTAATGAGTGTTATTTCTTCTTGAGGTATTGTTCCCTTGATCATAATGTAGTGACCATTGGGGTCTCTTTTTATTTTTTTGAGTTTGAAATCTGTTTTATCTGATATAAGTATAGCTGTTCCTGCTTTCTTTTTTGTTCCATTTGCTTGTACAATTGTTTTCCATCCTTTAACTTTGAGTCTATTTTTATCTTTTGTAGCTAAATGTGTTTCCTGAAGACAGCAAAAGGTTGGGTTTTGTTTCTTAATGCAGGCTGCAACGCTGTGTCTTTTTATTGAAGAGTTTAGTCCATTTACATTTAGAGTTAATATTGATATGTTAACATCTGTATTTGCCATTGTGTTTGTCTTTCCTTTGATTTTATTTATTTATTCTTTTAATAACTTTTATTTTTTTTGGCCTTCTTTCATTGTTATTCGTCCCTCTGAGGTTCTGGCTTTAAGATTCCTTATAGTATTTTTTGGAGTGGGGGTTTAGTCGTAATGAAATTCCAGAGTTTCTGTTTCCCTGGGAAGGTCCTTATTCTTTCTTCATAGAGGAAGAGAGCTTTGCGGGATAGAGTATTCTTGGTTGGCATCTTTTTTCTTGGAGTCTGTTGACTATGTCCCTCCACTCTCTTCTTGCCCGTAGTGTTTCTTCAGAGAAGTCTGATGTCAGCCTGATTGGTTTTCCTTTGAATGTTATCTATTTCTTCCCTCTTGTCAGCTTCATTATTTTTTCCTTGTCCTGGATTCTTGGGAGCTTTACTATTATGTGTCTTGCTGTATTTTTCCTTTCGTCATGGAAGTTTGGTGTTCTTCTTGCTTCTTGTATATCAATTTTCAGCTCCTTCTTCACATTTGGGAAGTTCTCTTCAATTATCTCTTTGAATATTTTCTCTGTTCTTACATCTCTCTCCTCTCCTTCTGGTATTCCTGTAACTCTTATATTTCCTTTCCTCATGGAGTCAGATAGTTCCCAAAGTCTTTCTTCGTTCTTTTTCCTTCGTACTTCTCTTTCCTTTTCTGTTTTGGTTCTTTTTATTTCTGTGTCTTCAAGAGTACTTATTCGTTCTTCCATTTCATCTATTCTGCTTTCATTGCTTTTCCCAGAGTTCTTTAGCGTCTCCATTAATTCTTTGATCTCCTGCATTTCTTTTACTTCCCTCTTTAGGGACTCAATTTCATTCTTCTGACCATTGTTTTCCCTCTTTAGGGACTTAATTTCCTTCTTCTTATCATTGTTTTCCTTTATCAGTTCTGTCATTTTTTTAATCACAGCAATTTTAAATTCTCTTTCTGGAAGGCTCAGAAGTTCTTCCAAGTTACTGTTGTTGCAATCTGGGGGGTGGTTTTCTTTTTGTGGTGTGCTTTTTTCCTGAGGAGTTGTTAAGTTGCGTGTGGTTCTTCTACTCCCTACTGTCTGTTTTCTAATTTGCCATATGCGTTGGGACACTGTGTTGCTGGGACTGGCCGCCATCTTGGGTGAGCTTCTCCGCTCCCCTCTGTCTCCTCCAGGAGCCATCTGTCGGTTTCAAGCAGTCTTTACTGAAGAAAAGTCTCTGTTCTAAAATGCCGAAGTGGGGACACACTCCCCTATGCACTTGGTCTGCCCTGGCGGTGGTTTCCCGCTCCCCCTCTGGGTTTGGACTGCAGGCCAGAAGGGGCCTGGCGTGGGCGAGCTTCCCCGCTCACCTCTGGCTCCTGAGGGAGCCTTCTGCAGGCAGTCTTTACTGAATAAATGTCCCTGTTCTAAAATGGCGATGTGGGATGCACTCCCTTCGCGTCCGGTCTCAGGCACACTCTTTTGCGCACCCGGTCTGCCCCAACCATGGGTGCCCGCTCCCCCTGTGGGTTCAGACTGCTGGTCTGAAGGGGCCTGAGGTGGGCTAACTTCCCAGCTGGCCACGGGCTGCTCCAGGAGCCTTCTGCCGGTTTCAAGGAGTCTTTTCTGATGAAAGGTCCCTGTTCTATGGGGTGTTAGTGACTTTTTTCCAGGTCGCTAGGTGGTGCCAGAGATCTCTCCTATTGTTCTTGGGGAGCTGTTTTTTCACCCCGTGGGACAGGGAACAGAGTGGGAATGATAGGGAAAACCTCAACGGCTTTGGGGTGCTGTGTCTGCCTTGTGCCCCACCGACGTGGAGGACCCGTCTCCCGAATTTCGTGCCCCGGGTCTCAGTTCCAAAGCCCTGAGGTCCAGGACACGGGCTGTTGCCCAGTTCAGTGGCCGCAGGAATGGCGCCTTTTGCACCTTGCTCCCGTGTCCGGGCGCCTGGTTTCTGATTACTCAGTGAGGGACTTTCACCTCAGTGAGGGCCCCCGCGTGTCTCCCCGCAAGCCTAGGTCGCAGGCGCGGGTACCTGGGCAGCCGCGATCTGCATTTGCTTTTCAAGCATGCTGCTTTTCCGCGCAAGCTTACTGGCCAGCCGGGGCTGTGTGCAGGTCTCCAGAGTCTCTGTTGTTCTCTAATGGCGCCCGGAGCCGTTTGCTCACCTCTGTGGCGAATCCTGCAGGGTTCCCCACAGCTCCAGTTCACGGGGTGTGGTGGCTGAAATAGTTCCTTTCCACTCACAGTCCCGCTTAATGCGTAGTTTGTTCTTCTTGGTCATTTTAGTTTGTTTTTTCCTCCTTTCTGTTGGTCGGAGAGTGCCGACTTTGTGGGTAGGGAAGGGTAGCAGGTTTCTGTGCTTTCCTCCCTTCTAGTCCTCTTTTATGGCAACTTTCTTCTTTGGGTAGTTTGCTGGAATTGTCCATTTATCTTCCGTGTCCCAGTTCTCACTGGGACCTGCTGCTTTTCCTCCCTATTAACTTTTTTTTATGGGAGATTTTACTCTCAGCGTCTCCTCGCCGCCATGTTGCTCCGCCCCTTCCTATATTGTATATTACTGTATATCTTATTGTACATAGATAATAAATGTGATTTCTTTTATGGCAAATGACTAAGACTGGAGTCTGTTATTACTCATATCAATCTCTTTTAATGCTTTTTTAATCCCATATTATACCTTTATGCTTAAGTTTATTTGTGAATGCAGAATGCTTTTTGTATATTCATAAAATGTATAAGAAAAATTTGTATAGTAATTTTCAACACTTGGTGTAACAGACCTCTTCTGTCTCGCCTGCTGCTCCCTTCAGCAGTGTATTTCAGTAGATATGCCTGTTCTTCTCACTCTGTCTCTGGTGAATCCCCACACCCCCCATCCCTGACCTGAGACTCTGGCCTACACCCCAGCTCTTATATGCACAAATAAATAAATTGCATAAAAATTTTTTTTCAACACCAAATTTTTTTTTTAATTTTTTTTTATAGAGGCATATTTTTATTTATTTGTTTGTTTGTTTGTTTGTTTGCTTATACATGCACTGGGTACAGTCAGAAGCGTGGGAGGGTGAGAGAATTCACCAGAGCCAGAGTGGGGAGCAGAGCAGGCAGAAGGACCGAAGTAACACTGCTAAGGGGAGCAGCGGGCGGCAGGAGAGGTCTGCGCGCCATGTGGGACCCTCCTCCGGTGGCCGGGGAGCAGCCGGGGATCGAACCGGCCCCGCAGAGGCTGCTGGCAGCTTCGCAACCCAGCGCTCAACTGCTGTGCCACCGGGGAGGCCCCAACACCAAATATTTTAAATAAATTTTAAGAGAAAGGGTTATTACTTTACTGCCCTCTCTATATACCTTTTATTATTTTCCATTATTACAATTAAATGATTACAATAAGAGCAATTTTCTATGTGATATTTTCATATCCAGTAGCTTGACATCCACAATAGTTCTACATGATAATTCTGGCAGAGGTTAGACATTTATTTTTTCTCCTCCTCCCTTCTTTTTAATGAAGGAAATAAAAGAAATTCACATATCCTTTTTTGGGTTTTGAACCACGTTGTGTTATTTTCTTAAGTGAATTTTAGCTAGAAACTTGGGTTCATATATCATTTCTCCCACTCCCTAAAATATAACCTAGAAACAACATATTTGTATGTACATTTCCTAATCTATAAAATATGGATTAGTAGTTCAAAGCATTGTTTAATATTCAGGTCAGAAAGGGAAGGGAATAATAGAGAAGTGGGAAGTAGGGTAGTATTGTCTGAAAAAGTATATTTGTTAATTGCAAAATAAAACCTGATTAAAGAAATCAACAAATACTTGGAAGGTCGAATGAGAAATCTTTTTTGAGGGTAAGTATTTGAAAAGGTTGAAAATCAAAGGACTGTGTCTCACAGAGACTAAATATTTAAGGATATGAGCAAAATCCCCCAGCTAGTCTGTGGCTGGTTTGTAGCGGCTGAGCTTTTATTGTCCAGAAGGTTCTAGAAAGGACACCAACATATCTTAACCCTGCTCTTAGGAGGCATTCTAATAACTCGCTTTTTCAAGGAATGCTCTGAAGGCTCAAACTACCTTATCTGCAGCGTGTGGCTGGCTTTGGGTTTGAGGCATTCCTCCTCTTTGCCTGGACTTAGCACACTGTTCAGTCTCAAAAACATATATACGTCTTTGGCTGCATTTATCCTTTTTTGAAAGTCCCACTTGACAACTCTCAAGTGCTTGGTTTCTCTATTATTTTCGTATTAAAACCTCTCAAATTGATCACATTCTTTGTCTCATCCAAGCTGACTTTTCCCTACATATTACAATGAAATTGCTCTTATCAAGATCATTGGTGACATCCAGATGTTAAATCTAATAGACATTTTTCTAGATTTAATTTTTTTACTCTCTTATAGTCAATCAGTCAGCTCCTCTATTTTTGAATCACTGTATTCTTTTTTGACCTTTCTGCCCATGTTCTTACATTTTCTTCCTATCATTTTGAATCCTCCTCAGTCTTATGAATGGCTGAATAATTTTCTTTGATCCGAGCACTGTGTACGTTTCCCTACTGATCTCTCACAGAGACCATTATTTCTTCCATAGCACTTATAGATTCTTTTGACTAATTTTTTTTAAAAGATTTATTTATTTATTTATTTATACACACACTGGGTACAGTCAGAAGTGCAGGAGGGTGAGAGAATTCACCAGAGCCAGAGCGGGGAGCAGAGCAGGCAGAAGGACCGAAGCACACTGCTGAGGGGAGCAGCGGGCGGCAGGAGAGGTCTGTGCGCCATGTGGGACCCTCCTCCGGTGGCCGGGGAGCAGCCCGGGATCAAACTGGCGCTGCAGAGGCCTCAGGGAGCCTCGCAACCCAGCACTCAATTGCTGCACCACCGGGGAGGCCCTTGACTAATTTTTTAAGCTTATATAACATTTCTTTTCTTTTTTTTTTTTAATATATATTTTACATCCTTCTTCCTTTTTGTACAATGTATGCTTTCTCCTCTCAGGTGTAGTCCCCATAAGATTCCTACCACCAATTCACTTGTGCACCATCACCATAGTCCCTTGTGTTCTTCCCTCCCCTTTTCGATCCCTCTATCCTCCTCCTGCCCTGAAGAATGTCTCTGATTTATAGTTGCCTGTTTATTTTGTATTTTTAATTTATATAATATTTCTTTTTCCCCACTAGAATATAAATTTCTTGTGACCAATTACTTTTTCTGTTTGCTTGCTGCATCTCTCTCTAGTATCTGGAAGAGTTGTATATGGCAGATACTCAATCTGTATTTGTTAAATTAATTAACTAAAAAATAACATTTAATGACAGGTAAGACAGGAGCAGGCCTTTCCCCCCTTCACATCTATTAAAGTTGAGCTTCATATTTTTAGTATCCTTCAGTGCAGTGATTCTCTTCATGTTCTGCAGATCAGGAGCATTAATATTATCTAAGAACTTGTTAGGAATACTATTTGTTGCCCTCCAGGCCAGTTCTACTGAATCAAAACTTTTGCTCCAACAATTTGAGTTTTAACAAGCCCTCCAAGTTATTATAAAAATAAAAAATTTAAATACAAAGTAAAGTATAAATGCCCAGCTATTTTATGTAATGATTATATGATGATTTAAATTTCAAGTTATGATTTTGATACTCTGTACATTATCAGTATTGTCATGAAAATATTACATATGAATGAGAAAGCTAATTAGTTTTGCAAGAATTGCTACTTAATATTCATTCATACAATTCTTCACTAGTTATGACAACAGCTCAGTAAATGCTTTTGTTTTTTCTTATTAATATAGCATTTGAAACTAGCAGAAATGAGTGTCTTCTGAACTTAAATCACAGCAAGTGTTACAGTAGTGATGTTGAGTTATTTATTACATTTTTAATCTATTTTTTTCATTCTTAGGTAAAAGATTAAATATCAGGTCGCTTGAATTCATTTCTAAATTGTTGTTTTTTCTTTAGTGTCTTTCATAAAATGTCTTGTCACCTCTCTTGGTGTATCTTCTGTATTCAGTCTGATATGGAGCATTCAATTAAAATCCACATCAAAATTTCAATAAATAGTGCATCCTGGCCAGCCAGAGATAATATGCCATAGGAAGGCAATATGTTGAATAGTCAAACTGAAGAAAGACAGGTGCAAGCAATATTAGGCATGAATCCAGATCATAGACAAAACCGTAACACCAGAGTAGTCCAGGAAGGACACATTGCTGCAGCCATCCCAAACACCATCCATTCTTGCTACAGTGGATTCAGATTATACCTAGAGGTGGATAATAATTCCTAATTTGTGTATGACTCACTTAACATAGACTAGATAATATAGCCCTTTCTCTAAATACAACTCTCCCTAGTTCCCTCTTAATTTAGTTTCAATCTAATATTTTTCTTCAAGAGTAACTACACAGTTGAATATGCCACTCCCTCCTATTTATTATAGTTCAATTTTCTATTTTTGTCTTTTGTACATTTAAGGCAACTTCTAATTATCTCTAATTTCTTACTTTTGGTGGTCTATTCATGTGTTATATAGCTCTTATGACAATTGGGGTTAAGTTTGTTTTCTTCCTTTTGGTCTAGGTACAGATTAAATGCTCAGTAAATATTTATTAAAAGAATGTGTACAGAGTAGCCTGAAAGCAGTAACAGTTTTAAGAATTATAGTATAAAACATTACTATATTCTACCTTCATAATAAATCTTGCAGTGTGACATTTTCAAAATATTTTATCTCTTAATTTACCATTTATCATACCATTACTTGATTTTAATACAGTTGACTAGCTTATTGGTGGGAGGATATTCAAAATCTGGGTAAAATACCAAACATACAATTTAGAGATATAATGTATCTGGACTTGTGGCTAAAATACCTGAAGCTAAAGAAAAATAGAAAAATTGACATAATCATACCAATGAATAAGCAAACAGGGACTATTTAAGGCCATGCTTAACCAAGTTATATTCTGAACCATAATGGGATGCAAACAGCACTAATTTACTGAATTCAGTAAATAGTAAACTATCAGTAAATAGTAAACTATCAAAATTCAGTAAATAGTAAACTATCGTTTACATGGAACTTTATCATCCAATCAGCTGTGAAGACACTTCTATCAGCAAGTATGCACATATCTGTATATTTTCATTCATTACCCGATACATAAGCAGAACAATGGAAAGATTTCTGCTATAGAAATAATATGACACATTATTTTCATAACAGTCTGTGGTAGTCGCTAAAGAACAAACAAAAGGAAAGGAACAACAACTATCAAATGTGCATGAAATTGCTTGAGAATTTAGGTGTTTTAGGAATATACAGTCCAGAAATAGCTGCTTTCAATCTGATATGCTAAAAATTGAGTAATTTTCTCAAACATATGTTTAAAAAAATTCTAGGACAATAATGTGCAAGCAGTAACTCATCATGTGTTCATTATACAATGTGAAAGACAAGTTAATCTGAGGTATCAGAATTAAACAGTCGTTATTTCTAGTACATCAGAAAAAATTTTGTTTTTGCTGTTGGTGCTAGTTTTTGTTTTTTGTTTTTTTTTTTGTGTTAATGTAATTTCTTCAGTATTGGAAGAAATTTAGATAATTTAGACATGGAAAAGAACCTTAGTGATTACCTGTGCATGACTAGTTGTAACACCAGGCAAGACTCCAACAAATGGGTTAACTCTTATCTTCTTACCTTTATGGAACAATGAGAGGATATTATGGTTTGCCTCTATGACCTAATGCAGTGTTTAAAAGTCTCCTGTTTCCATTGTGAGTGTACATTTGTCAGAAAAGATCAGAAACACTTCAATTTCTAATAAAATTGCACCCTTCCACCACCACCCAGAATCACCAATTTTCACCCCAGCATGTGTATGTACAGAAGGCAAGTCTTTTCCTCAGTCCTACAGGGCATGCTTAAGTTATGGGGATAGTCATACTCAAGTGACATTCTCCTGTTCGCTACTCATTTTTCAGCTCATGAATCATCAACCAGAGGGAGATGTGAAAATCAAAGGTTTCTTTTTACTGCCATTATTTTCCACACTGACTATATTAATAGATTATAGATTATAATCTATTAATAGATTATAGATTATAATTATAGATTATAATTATAGATTATAATCTATTAATAATAGATTATAGGGCTATATTGATAGATTTTATGTATTTATGATGCATTCATTTGCTTTACTGTTTTTTTTTTTTTTAAGGATTTATTTATACAAGAGCCAGGGTACAGGCCAGATGTTCAGGAGGGTGAGAGGATTCACCAGAGACAGAGCGGGGAACAGAATGGGCAGACTGACAAAATACACTGCTGAGGGGAGCAGTGGGCCAGAGGAGAGGTCTGCTCGCCATGTGGGTTGCTCCTAGGCCAGCGGGGATCGAACTGGCACTGCAGAGGCTGCAGACAGCTTCACAGCCTGTGCTCAACTGCCTGCACCACCAGGGAGGCCCTGTTTGCTTTACTGAGGACTAATTATGTAAATGAGATCTGCCCAAAAGATAGAGTGATTTAAATCCCATGGGGTGTTTCTTTGATAGAGTAGCAACTTCCATGATAGTAGCAACTTCCAAATGTGTGGTAGTAAGTATACCCAACTACTTCTGAGAATGAAGTTTCATACATGAATTACAACTCATCATGCTTCAAAGGCTAAGCCAACTAGTACATATTAAAAATGTAATCACATTGGAAAAAGAATGAAATAAACTGATATAAATAAGCTAGTATATGTCTTCTTATTTTTTTCTTCTTCTTCTAAAGCCGAACAACAACTTACCCTTACACGGAGACGCAAATGTACAGCCAAAACACTGGAGGGAATTACTTTGATACTCAAGGGAGTTCTGCACAGGTGACAACCGTGGTCTCATCCCACAGTATGGTGGGCACTGGTGGGATTCAGATGGGCGTCACCGGAGGACAGCTCATCAGCAGCTCTGGAGGAACCTATCTGATCGGCAATTCAATGGAGAATTCTGGTCACTCAGTGACACATACCACTCGAGCCTCCCCTGCAACAGTAAGTATTTGAGTTTTTATTTGTTTAAATTCTTGGTAGCTTCTTCTGTACATTTTCCATTATAGAGGGACAGAACAGAATGGACTGGGCTGAGACACAAAATGTGTTGAACAGTTTTAGAATTGTAGTAGTATCCAGAATGTAATATGTAGTAGTATGCAGAATGCTATTTACGTGTGCCCCAAATTAAGTGAAATAGAGTTTTAATAATAATGGAAAGTACATCAGGTGGTTCTTATTCATTAATGCTGATTTTTATAAGCTTTTTTTTTTCAGTGATATCCAGTAAAATACATTTTTACTGCAGGTACTTAACTTTTATATTATGTTGTTTTATACTGGCTTTTTCTTAAATAAAAATTAAGAAATAATCTAGAGAGTGAAGTATAAGTTAGTTTGGAATTTTAATGCCTTTATCCAGGAATATTTAACCTAGTTCATTGCCAGAGAAGTTAATTTATATAGACAACAACCCCCAGGACTTAGAGTTTGTTTGGCCATATTACTATGCCACCTGTACTATTATCCATTTAAAGTCTAATCATATGTTTAAGTAGCAAGCTTACATAGTAGGCTTAAATAGTAAAATTAAAAATGTTTAACCATGTGCCTAGATAATGTTACTTTGCATTCTATCAGAGAGGTACTTTGAGAAGCAATGATGTAGGTGATTTATGTTGGTTGATCATAGCTATGATCAAATTATATGTTAGGAACACATCTACATATGTGGGTTTTCAAGTGTTTAAAATTTAACAAATATATTTATTTTGACAGAATATAGTTTAGTGTGTTGAAATGATGTCATAACAGTAGTCATAGAAAGCTGCTGAATTTCTTATCACCAAGCTCTATAACCTGATCTTTTCATTTTCACCTCAACTAAGCATATAAGTGAGAATAATAATTTAGAACCATCCAGCTAATGAGCAATGGAATCGATTTTTTAGATGTTTTATATAAAATGGGGCTGGGGACTTGAACTAAGTG
Source organism: Talpa europaea (assembly GCF_964194135.1). Taxonomy (NCBI): domain Eukaryota; kingdom Metazoa; phylum Chordata; class Mammalia; order Eulipotyphla; family Talpidae; genus Talpa; species Talpa europaea. Next base: position 34,612,424 of record NC_140074.1, read on the forward strand.
CATGCACACCATTTTCATTGCCTTACTACATAGTTTTTTCTTCCAATTAAATAGGGATAGAAACAAATTTGGAAGAAAATTAGAGCCTTTGAATTTCTCATTTTATGGACTTTCTTTAAGATATACTTTGTACTTAATAGGTACTTTGTATATATTATGTTTGTAATGATTACTTGTGCTCATATTTTTATTATTTAGTACCCTTTTCCTAATCAATTTTTAGAATTCCTTTTTTTTTTAAACATTTATTTATTTATACATACAAGAACCCAGGTACAGGCCAGATGTGTGGGAGGGTGAGAGATTCACCAGAGACAAAGAGGGGAAAAGAACAGGCAGACTGACTGAAATACACTGCTAAGGGGAGCAGCAGGCGAGACAGTAGAGGTCTGCCACGCCATGTGGGTATCTCCCCGGCTGGCCAGGATGGAACCCACGCTGCAGAGGCTGCGGACAGCTTCACAGTGCTGCGTTCAATGGCCTGAGCCATTAGGGAGGCCCCTAGAATCCTTTATTTTTAATTCACTATATTATCCTAATATCAGAGGAGATGACTGACCTTTCTGAGAAAAAAAATACTATAATTTTTTTTCTTACGTTTTTGAAGCATTTATTTCGTATGTTTGTCTCTGGCTCTTCAAAACACTAAATACAGCATTCTAAACCTTATCGTTATTAACAGTGTATTTATATTTATGTAGATTAGAAGCTAAATTATAATCTCTCTGGACCTCAGTTCCTCTACCAATAAAATAAGGGTTTAGTTAGACCAAAATGAATTTCCCACTTTCCCCCCAACTTTAAAATCTTAAATATTTACAGAGGAATTATAAAATGTTTTAGAAGTTTACATAACTATATCTTTGCTATCAAAGGAAAAGAGGAGGAAAAGGCGGCAATACTTTAGAGCCCTCCTGATTGAGGTTATCCAAAAAGTCATTTTTTTTAAAGATTTATTTTTTTATTATTTTTTATTTATTTATACAAGCACTGGGTACAGTCAGAAGCGCGGGAGGGTGAGAGAATTCACCAGAGCCAGAGCGGGGAGCAGAGCAGGCAGAAGGACCAACGCACACTGCTGAGGGGAGCAGCGGGAGGCAGGAGAGGTCTGCGCGCCATGTGGGACCCTCCTCCGGTGGCCAGGGAGCAGCTGGGGATCGATCGAACCAGCGCTGCAGAGGCTGCGGGCAGCTTCACAGCGCTTCGCAACCCAGCGCTCAACCACTGTGCCACCGGAGAGGCCCAAAAAGTCATTTTTAGTACAAAGGAAAATACCACTTATCAAGGCCTTAGAAAAAAAGAGAAATGAGAAGAATATGTCCTTTCCTACTTTTATTTCTTCTACCTTCTCTCATGCTGGCTTTACCATTCCTCTGACTCCCCAGCCCTGTCCTATTCACCTTCTCTCAGCATTCCTGTTTGCCTTCACACTGATTTCTTGGTTACCTGTCAAGCAGCTTCATCAACTGGATATGTGCTTACTAAATTTACTTGTTCTATTAGTAATTTAACTAAACTGATTATTCCAGGTCATGTAAACACAATTGTAAACATACTTGGTGAATTATGTAATTTTTTGGGTCTGTTTTGGGTTAGGAATAGAATTTGTTTTCCATATAGAATATGAAAAGTGGCATTGGTCCTTAAGTTATCCATTATACAAATTTGATAAATGATTTTTATATATTAGCTAGTAAATTAAAGTAACATTTAATATAACTGAGTTATAGCAACTGAGAATAGTGTAAAACTATTTTAAAAACAAGCCAATTAATAGTATTCATTGTATATATTAATTTGCACTTTTTAAAAAGTATTAATAATTAAGGTTCTATTTTTAAGATTTTTGTTTTCCTTTTTATAAGAAAATTCCCTTTTTAGCAAAAGGTGTCTAAAAGTAGGAATTGAAAAATCATAAGGTGTCTTCTTCATTGCATATATGATAGTGGTGTATTATATAAATATACATCTGCTATTGTGTTACCTTGCATTTATTACCAAAAGTTATATTTGATTTAGATGCCTCTCTTCATTATGCTAAAAATCTTTACGTGCTTCATTTACAGTGAGGTGATTCACTTTACAATTTCGCAAGTTACTATATTAACATTAACAAAGTGTGCCATGACATCTATTTAGGTTTTTGACCGTCCTCCTCTTGCCAGATGTGTTAGGAAATTGCTAGCTTTTGGTTGTTTAGTCTCCTAGAAATCAAGATTTTTTGTTAAGTGCCAGGTCATTATTTTAGTATATGTGCTGCCGAAGCAAACACTAAGTGCCAGGTCATTAAAGGGAATTTGCCTGATTTCTTTTCTTGCTTGCTGTAGAAACATGCAAAGAATGAATAGAAATATAATCTTTAACAAATGAGTAGTCAAGCTTCAAACTGTTTCTTTATACTTATAGAGCCAGACTGTGCAATATAAGTTCAGTTTTGTAGCTGTTCTTTAGTATTCCACTTATCACCTACAGCATCTATGTGCAACCAATTGTGTTGGAGTAGCCTCTGGAGTAGTATGACCCAAAAAATTAGGCCATAATTCCTGACCAGAAAATAGTCAAGCTGTTCCTTAACAGCTTATGATAGATGGTCAGTTAATTAATTTGATGGGAAACTGGTTAAGTGGAGTACTTAGAAACAACACAAACCTAATACCTTATCTCAGTTCCTTAATATGCAGCAAGATTTCCAACTCCTGTTTTCAGGCTAGATTAGTCTTTGACATTCCTTATTTTTCTCATTTGACCTGTGTCAATTCAAAAATACTTTATTTAAATTAATTAGAAATAAATTCCTGCCACAAAAAAGTTTACACTAATGTGCAAATTTTACAAGACACAACAGAGAAAAAGACAATTAAAGGTTGAGGTCACTATTAAGAAATGATTAGCACTTGAAATATTTTCTTCCCTAGTTGAATATTCAAAAAAAAAATCACCTTATTCTTACTAAATGACTCTGAATCATTAATGGAGAACTTTAATTTGAGCATATTATTTACTTTACTTTTACAAATTTAAACAAGATATTTTACATATACATTTTTAGTATTTTGTTTTTAACTTATGCATTGTAAAAATTTGCAATTTTCAAGGTATCTACAAACCCCAGAATTTTTCAAGATTTTGACAGTAACACCTTAAATTTTGTATCATTTAACATACTGTGTTATAAGCTACTAGTATTCAGATTTTGTCTAAATGCTATTTCTTCATTTATTTACTATGTTCTTTGATTTGGTAAATGGAGCCCGTGTATACACACATGTATGTATGTATACATATATGTATACACATGTGTTTAAAGGCATTTCCTGCTGATAGTATTAAATGTGAATTTTCTAAAAGGTTTGCTGCTTGAGTAAATATTTGCATTTCATTAAACTAATGTTAGAGAACTGTTTATTTTTAATATTTCAGTAGCACCCATCATTAAGGTAGAAGTGTTGGCTATTGTCATAACTCTAAACTCATTATACTTTGATCTTTCATCTGAATACATCAACATAGTGTTTCTTTGTACATCTTTGTCTCTTTAAATCTCTAATTTATTTTTTTCATTATTTTTCTGTGTAACCATAACATTTGTAGAGTTTTGGAACTTAAACATAATTTGCAGTTGCGGATCAAAAATATGTGATTGTAGTTAGTGATATTTTTGTGCTCATTGCAGCATAGTTTATACCAGACTATATCATAATTAGCAATTTGCTTTAAGAAGCTTTATTTACTCACTCCTCCATACAGTAACATTTGTATTCTTATAATTACATGGTTATTTATGGATTTTTTTTCTACTTGATAACTTAGATTATGTTAATCATTTTTGAGCCTGTGATGTGAAAGTTAATTTTTACACCTTTTATATATACATTTAGTAATTATATATGTTAAATAGCTCTTGCTAAAATTAGATCACACCAAGGGGCCAAAGGAAAATGTGTTTAAAATAATATTGTACATATCTCTACCTCTTTTGATTAATGTAAAATATTATAATTCCTTTTAATTTGGAGAAAAATTTGAATGTCCTTCTGCTGAGCTTATGTAATTTATAAATCTTAAGAATTCATTTAAGAATTTTAGATAGTTTCATTTCTTTATCCTTGTGTTTCCATGCTTCATATTTGCTATAAGAGAATGCTTTTTCTAAGATGTATGTTTTGCACTCCCAAAAATAATTGTCTTCTTGATCCTTTTCTGTTATGGTTACCAATGGCCATTTGTTTTGTTTTAAAATTGTTTATTAATTCATTCATACAAATTAGTTATATAATCCAATGATATAAGAAAGTACTTAATACAGTCTCCCTCCCACCACTGCTTCCTAGTTCTTATTCTTAGAGGCAACTGATGTCAGATTCTTTGAGTATTATTCAAGAGATACTAGAGATCTTCTAGAGAATGAATATTCTAGAGATACTGCTCAATGACTATACAAGCAGAATGTTCTCTCCCTCATATTACCATTTTTATAGAAATGTTAGCAAAAATACTGTATCTTATCCCCCCCCCCACCTAAGGATATGTCTCAGATTTTTTTTTTCATATCAATACTTGAAATATTTAAATGACTGTAGTAAAAGGAGCTAAACTACCCATCTATCATACCAAACAGGAAAAAAATGTTAAAATAATGCTGGATTATTGGTTATGACTTCTTAGAGATAGGAAAGCAATATAGTCAGCAGAGAAGAAAACATTAATAATATATAGAGATATGCTTATAAGAACAAAATTTTAAGTTAGAAGTATGCATAAATATTATTTTATTTTAGAGAAGTAATGCTTTCTGTTTTAAATAATTTTCTTAATCTTCCAGCTAGCTTCAATGATTAAAAAATATTTTCTCTGTTTATTTTGAAAGAAACAGTTATGACCATTAAATCTCAGCTTTTTCTGTTTCCCTATGCTTTATTTTCCCTAGGCCAACCTGAGCTTTCAAATGAAACTCCTTAGAAAGAATAACTTGAATTTTTTGCTTCCTGCACTAAATTCTAAATTGAGTGGAGGTACTAGGTCCTTATTTTTAAAACACTTAATAAAATAGGAGTTTGAGTGACTCATAGTCTCCATCACTTCATCTATATTCCATTCAGCTGTCAGTTCCACACTGCTCCAGCCTTGAAGTTGATAAGCTCTAGAGGCAGTAATTTTATGGTTAAGACTGTAAGATATTCTACTCCTAGAAATCTTGATAAACTAGAAAGTTAAGACAAACAGAATGACAGAGGCCTCAAGCCTTTCCTGAGCATATCCAATATATATTTCTCTGAATTTTTAAAGTAAAATTTGATGAGCTATTTTATTTTTTAGCTATTTAATACTAAAACCCTTTTTCAGAACATCGGTATGATGTAAGATACCAGAAGTGACTAGAATCTATTTAATGTAAAATCTAGATTGGGAAGGTTTATGTTTGTAAATTCTACTTATAAATATGGAAATAAATTATGTTCCACATGATCTTTTGTATAACTAGTTTAAAACTACTAGTTTAAAACTACTGTAGTTTCAAAAGAAAAAAGATCTCTAATGTCTCACTCATAGGGACCAGATAAAATATGAATTTCTTTGGTGGCAAATTAAAATATACTATAGTATGTAAGTGTCTTGAGTCAATATTAGACCCATAAAATGTTAAAATTGCCTCATCTACTGGTCCCTGTCTTTTACTTAAATGGGGGGACTGCAACACAATTCCTGTGACCAATTGTCTATTCTCAAATGACAAGGAATTTCTATTTCCTCATGATTTCATCCCCGAAAGCATGGTAATTGACTAGCACTTTCTCAGCATGCATAACTAAAGTTGTGGCTTTTCGCCACAGAATTACCTGGTTTCTCCTAAAATTTATCTCATGTGTGTGATAACTATTACTGACAGTAAATTTCAAGGGTTAGGAGTTGTGTAATATAACTATAGACTGTTAGAAATTATTATAATTTAACTGTTAAATTTACTTCAAATTTTATTAACTTTCTCATTTGCATTTTAAGAAAGGAAAATGTGATTTTTAAACATGCTTTCAGGGTTGCAGGAAAAATGCACTTAGACAAAAGGAAGAAATAAAATATAAAATAATAAAGGAGGTATACTGATCAGAATTTGCAAATGATATGATGGCATACCAATAAAAATCAGAGACTCAAATGAAACACTATAGCAAATATAATTTAGTAAGATTACTAGGTAGAAAAATAATATACAAATAAATAAATAGCTTTTCTAGATACAAACAACAGTAGTTAGAAAATATAATGACAAAAACCACAATAAATACAGGAAACTGAATCAACAGCATGGCATAAAGTTTTGAGATGATCAAAGCACTAATTTTCTTAATATATAGACCATTCTTACAAATGCATCAGAAAAATAAAACCAAAATGGGGAAAGCATATGTACAAGTTGTCCACTAAAAAGGAAATAAACAAGTGAAACTAAAGAGATGCCATTTTTCATCTCTCACACAGGCAAAGATAAAACAGTAAGCTTTGGCATGGTTGTAAAGAAACAAGCTTTCTCATTCATTGTTGAAGGGAATCTAATTTGGCACAGCACTGGCAAAGAGGGAAATTTTTGTAAAAACTGAAAACACACAACTTTTGACCCATCAAGTATACTTCTAGGAATATAACCTACCAATAATCCTGTATGTATAAAATGCTGCATAAACAACTATATTCATTGTAGAATTATTTGTAATACATAAAGTTTGGGGAAAACCTAATAGTCCATCAGCAGAGAGATAATTAAATACATGTGGTGCATTTGTTCATTCAGTGAAGTTTTATACAACTCTTAAAAAGAGTGAGGCAGTACACACACAGAGATAGGGAAAGATCTCCAAACATATTGTTAAATGAGAAAGCAAGGTGTAGTATGTGTTTATATATAGAAACATACTTTTGTATGTACTTATATAATCACAAAGATATTTCTATAAAAATACACGAAGAAAGAAAGTGGGAGGCATGTGAATATATTATCTAAAACAGTGATTCATTATATTCAAGAATCTCTTAGTTATTATAAAGTGTATCTATTTGGTCCCATTCCCCAAACACATATTGCTGATATGTATCCAGTTCAAAGACTAACTATGAGGTGCTGGGATTCAAATTAAACCCTAATTCAAGGTTTTCAGAAAAATCCCCCATTATTACACTGTTGAAACTTTAGAAAGTGAAAACAGCATTAGATTTAGTGAAGATTTTAGAGCCAATCAATTGAAGTGCAAATGAGTGCTCTGTGTTTGTAATCATGTATTAGGGTCTGGTTATTTTCTTTAATAACTCCCTCAAAACATTTATTGAGCAATCATTATTGACCAGGCACTGTGCTTCTATGAATATAAAGGTTTACAATATAGGTAATGGAGCTAGTTTCAGTACTGAAAGGTACCTAATCCTCTAAGTCAAAAATGGAGATCTACAACTAGTGTCCAAACTTCAAGTGGTTAATTTCGTGTTCTCTCCCACCACTTTATTTTTCAGATCATAAATGTCATGTTGTAAATTGATTCTTCACCAAACTTGTGCTTATCTTCTGTGTTGCTCATATAAATTACAGAATTGCCTACATGTTGATTATGGTTGTATAGCAAGGAGTGAAAGCTAATAAAAAACCAAATAGTAGTTGGACTTAAAATCACCCTTTAAATAGTTAGCTAGCACCATTCTGCAAATGTCCATTAACTCTCTGCTTACTCTCCTTTAAGTAGTAATTGCAGTCTGATCCTAGCAAAGCAAAAAATTGTGATCATGTTTATCACAGTGTTCCTCAACTGGGGTGTGCATCCTCTAGAGTATTGGTGAACACATCCCTGGACACCCATCTACTTCCATGCTTTTAAATCACTGAGGAAGATTCCAAAAGTTTGCATATCTTCCAAAGTATCTAAGTGATTTTGATAATGCTGAGAAAACCTCTGTTGTAGTGATTATGTGAAAATCAAAGTAAAATGTTATCAGTACTCAGAATAATCTACAAAAGTAAGATACAAAAATCCTATATTTGAATAATGTAAGTGTGGCTTTAAATCCTATCATTTTTATCCTAAGATATTTCTGTAAAAATTTATCCAAAGCAGATTCCTGAAGTGTAATTCTAAGCCTCAGTGCTTATGAAGTTTATTTCAGAAATTAGTTTTTATTGTCATTAACTGACAAAGGCTTAGGGTGGAAGCATGTGGACCTTTTAGAATAGTCAGAGAAAATCTTAAATAGGAGGCATGGTTTCAAGGTGATAGCTAATTGGGTAACATTGAGAACACATTTAATTTAGGTAATGCTTTTCCTCATAAATGTTTCAGAATAGTTTAAGGTGCTACAAAATTGCCAAAAATTCATGTTGAAAGCATAATAATTTAATTTTTTTCTAGATCTTATATAATTACCAACAAACAGAAAAGATTTAATACAATTAAACATTTACAAGACCTAGAACTTCTTTTTTTTTTTAAAGATTTATTTTATTTATATAAGAACTGGGCCAGAGGCATGGGAGGGTGAGAGAATTCACCAGAGACAGAGCAGGGAGCAGAACAGGCAGATGGACCGAAAACACTACTGAGGGTAGCAGCGGGTGAGACAGGAGAAGTCTGCCACACCATGTGGGCATCTCCCTGGCTGGCCAGGAATCAAACCCACACTGCAGAGGCTGCGGACAGCTTCACAGGACTGTGCTCAACCCACTGCACCACTGGGGAGGCCCAAGACCTAGAACTTCTTAATCTCAATGCTTAGTATGTAATCTCAGTGCTTAGTATGTAATCTCAATGCTTAGTATGTAATCTCAATGCTTAGTATTTTCTGCTTCAAGAGGCAATGCAAAGCAACACTGGCTAGGTGTGTTTTCTGAACATTTTAAATTGTTTTAAGTATAAAAAAGCAATCTCTCATGAAGTTCGCACATTTTAGCCTCTTCTCAACATTACTGAGGCATAATACATTCACATGTTGATTTTCATATCATTTGAATATACAACTTGAAAAGTAATATCATAGCTAGAGCCTTAGCTCTGCCTTCATTGCAGGACTTCCTGGAGACCTGGGAGACTCACTTAGAACCTTAGAAGAAGGAATCCACTAACTAAAAGGAATATGATTTAACTGCTGAGGATAGACTATTCAGGCTGGGGGCCAAACCTACAATGAGAAATAGCATCATATTGTGATCTCCATTCTCATATATACACATACATATATGAGTACACACACACACACACATTTATACACACACATTTATGACTACATATTTTTATACAGATGACTGAAAGCAAAGTTCCATAAAACAACATTTACCATAATGTGTGCAAGGACACCTAATTATTCCTACTGTATTTGATTTCATGAACTTTTTTTAAATGTTGGTCAGGGCCCACGTAATTTATAATCAATTAATAGGTCAGACCTTCTATTTATAAAAACTCTTCTTTGAACAAACTGAAGAGCAGATCCAAGTATCAAAAATACATATATGAGAGACCTGGATGCAGTCTCTCCATTGTATTTTGGGGATTTTTTGTTACTATTATGTTGCATGTCTAATAAGTGCTCAGATGATTCTGATATTGCTGATCTAAGACCACACTTTGAAAAAAAAACCCTGTGTTGTATTGATTGTGTAGAATAAACATAAAATTAAATTGTCCCTTCTTTTGGTGTTCCTTATGGAAGAACTTCCTATAGGAAGTAGCACCATCTCCATGCCTCCCCAAATACAGCAGGAAACTATCATTTCAAAAGGTATAAGATTGGTTGTTATATGCTCACACCAGTAGTCACAACTGTAATGCCTTTTCTGAAGGAAAGATACCAAGTAGAAATATTTCTTACTTGACCTAAAAAAAATAATAATATTTAAACTCCTAGAATTCAGAACAGAAATTACTCAAAAGGAAATTTTCAGTTTAAGTGTGTTCTCTTTGTTGGGTTTTTCTAAAGAATTTACTCTTCACACAGAAGCAAAAATGATGTTTCTCTAAGTGTTTACTGGTGGACTTAACAGAATAACTTGTATTGCCAAGAAATGCAGTATTACACATTAAGGATAATGATTTTTCTACGATTAGATTTATCCATCGAAAACTTTTTGTTGCCTGCAACTTGATCTCTTTTCATCATATTTCAGAATAATAGATCTTGACTTCCATTCTCATAGTTAACACCTATGTAATTACAAGAAAGTCCCCCAGTTCTAGAGCTTTGACTTTTTAATTTGTAATGAGATAATATGCCTTTTCTGTTTCACAAAGTTGCTGTGTAGATCAAGTGAGAATTAATGTAAAAAGGCTATATAAACCATAAAGCATTACAGTGTTACTTCTACTTTCAAATCACTTTAACAGTTCTAGAAAGGAAATAGTTTTTTCCATGAAGCCACTTTTAATTATAGTGATTCTTGAATATATAGTTCTTGACCTTTAGTCTTTGGGGGAAAAAAAAGATTAAAAGGCCATTTTGGAGTCAAGAGAATATCCCTTACCTTACCTATCAAGACAGTGAATAAGATGACATAATTTTTCTTTTTCCTTCTGTCTTATTAGTATGTGAATGATTGAATGGACAATATTTATATTAAGCAACTATTTTAATTTTCACATATTTGATATTCTCTTAGGACCATTCAATTGATCTACATAAATGTGTAGATGAATCATACATTCAGGATTGCTCTTATTTTTGCCCCATGTAGCTCATACAAAAGACTCAGCACCTTGCATTTCAAACTGAGGTTGACTTTTTTTTTTTGACATTATCAAATGCCCATAAATGAATCCTATACTTCGACCATTCTTGATTATATAGAACAGAAGTATCCCTGTGTTCCATAGATTTTACTGAAGATTTTTTAGGGGAGAGAACTGAGAATTAAGCATCACACTCTCCAGAGCACACTCACTCGAAACCTTTTTGCTGGGCTTTATTCTCCCCTGATTGTCTGTTCATTCAGCTAGTTTTCCCAGATCGAGGGTAATTTCCACTTTCTCTAACTCTTTCAACCCTTTAATAGATGACTTAAACCTGGTAACAACTCTGTTGTTACAAGGGGCCATCCTATGATAAGGCTTCTCTTCCTTAAAAGGAAATGAGCAATTATAAATAAATAACAATGGGAAATTGAAATAATGGGCAAAATGGTTTTTTTCTCATTACATTTCCTTTTAGAAGAGATTATATATTTACTGCCTTACAAAAAGTATAATATTTATCCTTTCTTTAAACTAGGAAAAAGAGGATACAATATCTACTGACATGTAGATGTCACTTGACCCTCTTCTCCCCTTTCCTATCCTCTTCCTAAGGGCTAGGATGGGATTTTTCTCTAAGGTCCTTTTTGGGACACAGCTTCTTATTGGGTATTTTACAAGACTCAAGTTGACCCTGAGTGCTTGGACACTTACCACCTGTCCTTACAAAATGTTAGTGTTAGCATTTTAGTGACAGGACAGGAGGGAAAAAAAAAAAAGCCTGAGGTTTAGAACACATGTTTATCATACTGTATATATATCTCCTATCAGATAGTGGTGCCTTGTACCTTTCAGGTCCTTCATAGAGTGTTTGCTGTATCTTTAAAGGGGTTTCCCTGAGCTTCTTTTATTTTCTTACAAGTGAGTTATAGTATTCCCAGGGATTTTTCTGAATTTCTGGTTCTGATTACTGAGAAATCTTGGAAGATTTCCTTCACTAGTATACCCTCCCACAAAAGGGCATGCTTGACTATACTCAAACAAATAAGGGTTTCTCCTGCTATGCAGAGACCATGCTTTTTTTTTTTTTTCCTTGAATCTACAACAGAAGAACTATGGTCTACTTGTTGCTATGTGGTCATATTTTTATCATATTTGTGACCATGACACTTTTATATCTGAAGCAAATAATTTAGTGTAGTCTCTAGCACTTCATACTTCACAGAAAACCTTTTCTCAAATGAGGGAAACCACTTATACTATTCCTGGAACTTTTTTTTTTTTTGGAGAATTCATTGTTTGATTGTGGAAGATGAATCATATATGTATTTACTTTAAATCTCCAGTTCCTAACTGGTGACCCAATCTCAAATGTTATTTTCTCTATTGATACCTTACTTTCATACCCAAATTAAACTTCACTCACAGGAAAACACATGGGGAGAATCCCTGCACTCTCTGATGAAATCTCAATTTCTCTGAATATTCTTGTTTATAAACTGCTTTCTCAGAAAGTTGCTCCATCCAGGTCTAATTTTTTTTTTTAAGTTATGCTCCCTAACAGCTTGTAGTCTGGTATATTGCAGAGAGGTCCTGTTAATGTGTGGTCAGAAAGAAATCTAGCATGCAAAGTAGGGAATTCTTCATGTTACCTGAGCTTTGACTCTTCAGACTTTGCCAGGCATTCTGTTGGAGGATAGCATTTGAGGCTCTGAACCCACCCATAAATCCTCAGGCTGGGAAATTTTTCACTGTTTTTTGTAACTTTTCTGCCCCTTCTCTACCACTTCAGTGGCCAGTTATAAACACGGGCTAAAATTCTCTTTCCTCAATGGCACTGGACCACTGGTTCCTGTCATTGGCTGGCAATCAACCTCGGAGTAGTTTCTTATGCTTATGGGAATTTTGTTTTAGCTGGTGAATCTGAAGAGTTTTAATCATCTCAAGTGTGTTGCCAAGGGTAGTTTTTCATCTTCCAGAAAAGACTAATTTTTCTAGCTCATAGGGGCTAGAATGAATATCCGTTTTTTACCCGCTTTTTCACATAGGGAGTTTGTAAGTGTTCCCTATTCCAATAATGTCACTTAATGCTTTGTAAGCCTGTCTTTCTAGACTGTACATTTCATCTCAAATAGAGCATCCCATCATTTGATCTCAAAAGAGTTGCCGTAGCTTCTTACCTGTTTAAAAAGCAGTAGTCCCAGATCATCATGAACCAGTCTAAACTCCCAAGCCCTCTCTATCCTGGTATAATAGAGTTGTGCGCAGGATGTTTATACTATTGGATAATTTAATGAGACATACAACTTAATATTATGTCTTACTTTAGAGAATTTATTTTTCAAAAAATAAGCTAAGGTGTATTCATATTCTAAAGCTTAATTAGTTTATGGAGGGAAATGGAAAATGTACATTTACCATTCCCACTTTCTAATTGTAAAATCAACACCCATGAATCCTTTAGTTGTAAGGCAATTACTTGGCTCTGTACCATTAGGTAGAAAAAAAGGACTTGTTTTTTTAAAAAAAGAAAAGACTCTAAGGAAAAGGAAAACATTTATATGACATATAGCTATGTATAAAATGGAACAACACTTCACAGAGATCTCACTGTGGCCTCAAATTAGTCTTTTAGGTTGTCACAGGACCCCTTGTTAATCTGATTATAATATGCACTAGAGTTGAAAATTCAATAGAAAAATGATCAGTATTTCTAGAATAAAGATCATGTAGCAGAGAAATGAATGTGAAAACATTTTAGAATCTATTCATGTCAATGTATTTGATTGTGTATTAGAAGTATTCTAATGGCACAGTGATAAAATAAAGGCTGTTGTGTTCATTTCAGTTATAATTAGATATTGCCAAGCTTTCTGCCTCAGACTTCTCATCTTTTTTATGTGTAATTCAGAATTTAAATATTTATATTAATTCCTTTTCATTCTCGCTGTTATTGCCAGGCTCTCACCTCGTGCTGGGATACTACCATAGCTTCCTGGGTGATTTTCCCATGTCTAGAATTCCTTCCTGCATTATATCCCAGATTTGATAATTTAGATGTTATCATTATCATTACAAATCCATTCCCTTTCTCAAAGCTTTTCAACAATGTTCCACACTGTATTTTATTGCAGATCCCAGCCAAAAAAATGCAGCCTGTTTTAACTTAACTGCCCCTAAGGAACTTATCCTTTAGCCATTCTTACTCTTCCTTAAACTTGCACAGTGTCATCTTATCCCTGTGCCATCATTTATTCTGTTTGCTCCATCTGAAGCATCCCTTAACCTGCCCCTATTAAAATACCAGGCATTGTCATTTCTCTGCTGAAGAACCACCTTACCCAGGCTTTCTCTAATTACCAGCTATAGGTAATTCGCCCTTTCTTTCCCTCCCTCTATAGTCTAGTAATATTTAATTATTTAATTCATTCTACTTACCTTTAGTCTTTTTTTATATGTGTGTTTGTAGCTATGTATTTCTTCTATTTATGTATTGATAGATTCATTGTGTCACTTCTGCCATTTAGGCCAGGATATATTGTGACATGGCTGTGTGGGTTGTTTTAAAGATTTTTTTTTTTAAGATTTACTTATTTATTTATACAAGAACTGGGATATAGGCCAGATGCGCGGGAGGGTGAGAGGATTCACCAGAAACAGAGCAGGGAACGGAACAGGCAGACTGACAATATACACTGCTGAAGGGAGCAGTGGGCGAGACAGGAGAGGTCTGCCACGCCATGTGGGACCCTCACCAGCTGGCCGGGATTGAACCGGATCTGCAGAGGCTGCGGACAACTTCACAGCGCGGTGCTCAACTGCCTGTGCCACAAGGGGTGGCCCATGTTTTGAAGATCTTTACATCCATTTCCATTTTACATCTTTATACCCATTTCTTTTTCTCTCTCTCTTCACATTCTCGTTCACACACAGAGCTAACACTGCACCTTACATACAGTGGAGTTTTATGTTTATTAAAATGGAATGAAAGACTACTAGTGTTTCACATGAAACACTACTAGTCTAAAGAAGTGCCATGATTAGTAGCAAGCACCATATTTTTTTTCTGTTATTTTTTATTTGATTTCATTTCTAACTCAAAACCCTGCAAATTTCTTGAGTTTGAATTACTTTTAAAGTTTGAGCTAGCTGGTAAACTATTTAATCATTTTCATTGCATGAAGCTGTAGTGATCTCTCTGTTAAATTTAGGAACATTTCCTAATAAAATAAATGAGATTATGTTGAACATTTGGGGCAATAATCTTTTGGATCAGGGGGTTTACTTTTAAGCAAATTTTCCATCTGTTTTACCTGATCATCATTTCCTGCCTTAAATATGACAGTTGTATAGTATTTGTGGAATGTCATTTAGCATTAAGCATATTTCTACCCAGGAGACTATATATTTTTTTTCTATGGACTAAAATTTTTATTTTAGTGATCTATAGTAAAGTGGAAGCTTATGATGTCACCAGTTTTCTTTGATCTCAGTATTTTAGGTATAAAATGCTAAAGTATATTATCTTTTCCTTTAGATTGATTAACTCCTGGAAACTTAAATAAATGTTTGCTCTAATATCTAATCCATAATAATGGAAAAGCTAAGTGTAATTTCATCTTCAGTGGGTTTTTTAGAAATTTATCCTGATTTACTAATATATTTTTTTCTAATGAGTATGCATTCCATCCTTTCCTTCTTTCCTTCTCTACTCATATATGTAGACCTTAGTCCCACAAACTATGAAAACACTGTATCATCCATTTGGAGTATTAGAGCTGATTCATGCTCCTTAACTCTATAGTATAAAAATTTTAACCTGTTATTACTCTCTTTCCCTGATTTTACTTCTTCCTCATGTTTTTTCTTTTACCCTCACTCCCCTATACCAAGTCATAACATATTTCTATGCTGTTAATCTGTTCTCATACCTTTTTTAAAATATTTTATTTTATATAATTCTTACATCATTTTTCATTTTTGCACAATGTATCATTTTCATCTTGGTTATATTCCCCATGCAATTGTACCCCACCTTATTTTGACCCTAATCCTTCCTCTCCTGAGCCCCCCACCACCACCCCTGTAGTGTGTCTCTGGTTTATAGTTGCTCGTTGATTTTGATTTTTACTTTGTATTAATCAGTCTTTTTCCTGGTCCCTTATTTAGGTTTTCCAAATTCCTGCTATGAGTGAGACCATCCAGTATTTTCTTTTTCTTTCTGACTTATTTCGCTGAGCATGATCCCTTCTAGCTCCTTCCATGTTGCTGCAAATTGCATGTGTTTATCTTTTTTGATTGTTGAGTAATATTCCATGGTGTATATGTACCACATCTTCTTGATCCAGTCATCTATTTTGGGCATTTGGGTTGTTTCCATAGCTTAGCTATTGTAAATAGTGCTGCTATAAACATAGGGGTGCAGGTGCCCTTTGGAATTAATGTTTCTGTGTCATTTGGGTAAATACCTAGCAGTGGAATTGCTGGATCATATGGAAGCTCTATGTTTAGTAGGTCCAGAAATCACCACACAGCTCTCCATAGTGGTTGGACCAGTTTGCACTCCCACCAGCAGTGCAGGAGAGTTCCTTTTTCTCCACATCCTCGCCAACATTTGTTGTTGCTAGTTTTTTTAATATGTGCCATTCCCACTGGTGTAAGATGGTATCTCATTGTAGTTTTGATTTGCATTTCCCTGATTACAAGTGATGTTGAACATTTTTTCATATCAAACTTCTCCAAAGAGGAAATGTTCTCATACTCTTGACCCTGAAAGCTGATAAAAGTGATCTGGCAATGGTTGTGGTACAGTAGCATGCACCTGAGGAGGTTTGATCGATCCCATGCTTCTGAATCATATACAATATAATAAACCAATGTTAACTCAAAAAGAGAAATTAATAAAAATATCACAAAGATTTTTTGAAAAAAAAATTTTAAAGTTTCTTATTCAACAAACACTTAATTTGGCACCTTTCAGCCTTTCATGTTTTTACCTTTCAACCAGCAGGGCATGGTCCATTATAATTTACAAAACACATGTAATGTTTTTTTCTGAAAACTGATACTTTTCCTATATCCACACACTTCCCTTAAAAGGACCTTCCCTTAAATGTCCTTCCCTGAAGGACTTTTCTTCTTCCCTGACTCACCATTATCAATATCTAATTCCAGCCTTTTTAAAAAAAAAATATTTATTTATTTATTTATTTATTTATATAAGCACTGGGTACAGTCAGAAGTGCAGGAGGGTGAGAGAATTCACCAGAGCCAGAGGGGGAACAGAACAGGCAGACTGACGAAGTACACTGCTGAGGGGAGCAGGGGTTCTGCGGGCAGCTTCGCAGCTCAGCGCTAAACTGCTGCGCCACTAGGGGAGGCCTAGCCATCCCATTTTTTTTTTTAACCTCACTTCATACCTACTCCCATATATATTATGCCCTGCAATACTGGATCCCTTGCCATTTCCCAAATATGGACATACTCTGGGTTTCTTGCCTCCTCACTTTAGTGAGCGTATTCTTCATTCCCAGAATACCCTATCCCCCACTTCTACCCGCTGAAATATGGTGTTTGAATTTTGGTAGTCTGTCAACTTTGAAAAATAAATTCAACATTGTGTGAGTGTACTTATACATTTTTCTCAGTAGTGGGCACACAATTTTCACCAAATGCACAGAAGAGGGCCACGATTCTCCCAAAAGCTAGAAAACAGTTTTTATTTTCTTTTATCTTTTCAAACTATACTTTTATTTTTGTCACCTGTGGCCTTCTCCATATGGTTTTGCATTTATTTATTTACACTCATAAACACACACACATGCTATTGCATACCGTATCTTTCTCGGCAGAATTCAATGTCCTTTGGGTTATGAATTTTTTTTACCAGGGTTAGCTGCACATGCCTTAGATATGATAGGTATACAGTCACTGTGTAAATACAACTTATCCTTAAAAAAATGAAGCTTGGGCTATGTCCCTTTCATAAGCTTAGAATGACCATCAATAATTTTATTTAATAAATCTGATAAGTGCATGGCTAGATTTTCTTGTATGTCACAAGTTTTTTATCAGGTAGGTGATCGCTAAATATTCTAGTTATCCCTTTGTTTTAATTAGTGAATGTCAGAGAATTCATGGGTATTGGACAGGGTGTGGATTTTCAAGTAGGCTATAAAGTGGTTGCTCAGAAGCTGAGCATCTTCTTCCTTCACTCAGTGTTGTTTCTGGCCTGTCCAATCATTACATGTCTCCTCCTTTTTGTACTCTCGCCTTTACAAATTCAGCACAGGTCTAAATCAGTCCGGACAGTGAATTCTTACAGTCAAAAGTAATACTCATTTTTTTAGTATAGTAAAATGATACAGAGGACCAAAATTAAGCTCCAAAACATTCTAGATAGTAAATTTTCTTCTAGGGAACCCAGTTTGATGCAGATATTTCCTTACCACTTTATGCTTCTCCAGAAACTCTTCAAAAATTGACTAGAAATGAAAGAACCATTTTCTTACTACATAGCCTTCTAGAAGTTGTCTGGAAATCTGAGACCATCATGGTTTAGCACCAGTAGCAATAGAAGCAGATCTTCTAACTTTTTTTACCCAGTGAAAGAAGTGCTGATTTATCCAACTTAAATTGCTCATTAACAAACCCTAACAGATTTTTTCCCCCGCTCAGTGTTATCACTATTATATTTTTTATTTTTTTAATCTCTCATTTTTATTTATTTATTTTACATCATTATTAGTTTTTAAACAATATTTGCTTCCCCCCACCCCCTCAGGTGTAGTCCCCTTAGAGTTTCCTTCCCTAATGCACCCATGCACCATCACCTCAGTCCCCTATGAGCCTCCCTCCTTCCCTCTGGTCCCTCTCCCTCCTCCTCCCCTGCAGGATGTCTCTGATTTATAATTGTCTGTTTTGCCTTGTTGTATTTTGACTGTTATTATTTTTTTTACACGGATGTCTTATTTGGTATGCTCAGTGAAATAAGCCTGAAGGAAAAAGAAAAATACCGGATGGTTTCACTTACAGCAGGAATATAGGGAAACCAAATATCACTATTATATTTGTGACAGATTTTACCATTCATCTAAACTTAAAATCACAGATCAATACAAATCATTTTATTTAGTAGACTAAAATCTAACCTCGTATTTTCTACACTCAATTTTAAAGAAAATGTAGTCATATTAGCAAATTAGAGTTTTGAGCAAATTCTTCCTGGAAGTGATTTAAAGTCACATGAAGCTTTTGAGTTGCTTTATGATACATGTTTTCTATTTAAAAGCAAGAACACTTATTGATGTCCTTTTAAAATATGTAGTATTGAGGTCCTTCATACTTTTATGATTTAACATTTTGGCAAAATGTTTGTTTACTCATTACAGTTACATTACTCTTTTGTGATGTATCTGTTTTCACTTATGCAGTATTATTCTTCATATCTTCAAGTATAATGATAGCTATGTTAACATTTCATCTGACAGACTTGTTTTAGCAGCCGATTTACTTAATTTCATGATTTAAAGTTAGAAATAGAATAAATTGTATTATATTGTCTTATGAATTAATTTAATATCTATTTAATTTTTTTCCCTGTAATTCCAAGCTATCATTTTTCTCAGTAATACATTTCATTAACACTTAGGGAAGAAGAATCAGTAACTTGGGGAAGTAGTATGAAGCAAAATTACAGATATTAATTCCCAAATTGTATAAAAGAAAATTAGATTTAATGTTGATATAATTGAGTCTGAATGTTCTGTGTATAAAGTATTTGACCATAAAAAGTTACAAATCTGATAGATAAAAAAGACTTTACTATGGCTAGTGCCACCCATATTTTCTGTTGCAATTTGGAGGATGCAGTAAAAATAAAATTTAAGGCATCACTAATTTCCATAGCCAATGTTAACTGTAAATAAATTACATTTTAAAGCATTGCATTAAATATTTTTATAACTGCTTATAATAACTTGTTGACTTGATCATATGGTAAAAATGAAAATAATAAAATTGATTTTCTCTGTACATTACATAATGTGATTTTTAAAATTTAACTTTAATTAATATTGTTAATATAAGTCAGTAACCAAACACAGGGCGCTCAGGGCCTGTTTTCAAAATATTCACTATATAATGCCAGAAACTGAGAAATAGATACCTTTAAATATGAGGTTTAAAAAATGCATCTCATTTATTACTGGCATATGCTACTTAATTAAGGTGCTATGCTTACACATAATATGTTGAGGTCACATGGAAAAAAATTGTTTCTGGTTGTCCTTTTTCTTTGTTGGCTCTGAATTATTTTCTCTTCTTTATCCATTTCTGCTTTCATTTCCAATAGCTCTGCCTCACCACCATATCTTAAACATAATGTAGGGGCCATGATTGTATCTTAATGTTTGTTCATCCTAATGACCCTCCACTTTCAGATTTTAATATAGGGTTAAGAGGGATGGATAGATTTAGATTAGCAGATTTTGACCATTAATGAAGGTGTCTTTGCACATTTGTATTAAAATATTAATGCATATTAATCACAAAATTTGCAGTATAATTATTTTCATGACAGAACAGAACAAATATTAAACACTGTTTAAGAAAAAGACTGTTTAGAATGAAAGTGGTTTCTGTCCCACATCTTGAACGATGAAAAGTCAAGATTGTTTTCTTGTTACTAGAAAACTTCATTGGGATTCCTGTTCCTCAGGTCTCCATTGTGATTATAATTGCAGAATGTTTCAAACAGGTTTATTTTTGTGATTGGGCTTATTATTAGTGTGCATATTTTTACTTTATTCTCTGGGGGACTGGGGATGGGGGAAGGTGGGGAGAGTACACATTTAGTTAGAGCTATTCATTAGCCACCATTGAAGAAACTGAACTCTTAAAAATCAATCAACAATTCTCTGGTGAGCCTTTATTACTATCTTGTCTTGAGCCCTTTTTTTAATGACATCTATTATCAGATTGAAATGGCGATTGAGACGCTGCAAAAGTCTGACGGTCTGTCCACTCACAGAAGCTCTCTTCTCAACAGCCATGTAAGTTGCCTCTTCTTCGTGTAAACTAATCTCTTGCTTGTTCTGCATGTGTTGCTTGCTTCTAATGCTTGTTTTATTTACTTATTTATTTTGCTTCTTAACCTACTTTTCTCAGCCCCTTATGATCTCTGTGTCACTTAATGGATATTTACAGTGGGATATCTAAAATAGAGAGCCCCCGATATATTGCTTTACTAGATTTTTGCACTGTTTTAGTACATACATAACATTTCCAAGTTAATAACAACCTGCCACTTATTTGTAAAAGCAGTTGATGGGGCTTTTGAGTATTTAAAATTTTTCTGGTTTGATATTTATTTACACTGAAACAAATGCTGTTGTTTGCATCTCTCATAGACAGAGAAACAGTTGTGTCTACTGTCTCACCAGTGATATTCTTTAAGTGTAAAAAAAAAAGATTATTTTTTTTATGCAAAATTCACTATTAAATTGTTTGAAAATGATTTGTTTACCAATAAGATAAGATGGACAGATAATAGATATCTAGATGGATTCAGGTACTAATCTAGAGAGAAATGAAGTGGCCACAAGAAATGAGAGTGTGAACAAGCAATTACTAATCATGAGGTAAAACTGGATATCGTTGTTATTATTTCTTAAAGCTTTTTCAACTATTACCAGATGCAGTATCAGTATAACACTAGTAAGTGTAACAAGAAGTGATAACAGTTTTGTGAAATGATAAATTGGGCCCAATGAAAATGCTGATTCAAAATTATCTTAACTAACATAATTCTGAGTTATAGGAAAAATTAAATAGATCCATGACCAAAACCTGTTTAGGTAGGTGTGCTGCTCAATTAATATTAGTGACTGTGTAGTATGAATTAGAGTTTTCCCTCCCAACTGATGATATAGTCTTAAATTTCAGATAAAATTATTATGATTTCTTAATTCTGCTGCATACTTGGTAACTGCAAAGTTCAAAGTTGGATCACCGAAATGAAGTATCATTATCTGTTCAATAAACCTAAAACCTGTAGTTCATCAAAAATATATTCATTATGCTTTTTTAAATTTTTAAACATTTATTTTTATATTCCAACATAAGACTAAATATTTCCTTATGTGCTTGTACATTTGTCTTTACTTGTTATTTTGTCTTGTTTCTTTTTTAAGAAGTATCATAGCAAATTAAAACAAGTTAGCCAGGTTGGGGAATGCCTATGATTTTGGGGAAAATCATATGCAAATTTTAAATAACATATTTTGACTCTTCTCTTAGAAACAGGTTAAGGAATATAACTTTTTCTCCTCTTGAAAATTCATATGCAATACGTCATTCTTATGTTCTTGATGTTAATTATGTTTCATAAATATATTGTTGCTGTGTTAGCATGAGACTGTTGTGTATAAAGATGGATTTACTGTATATATTAAGGTGGATGTTTGGGGGGAGGGGTTGATAAGGTGTTTGTGTTTTGAAAATGTTTTTCACTTTTCATAAAAAATGAGCAAGGACAAAAAGAACCCTCAAAGTTTTCTCATTATCTTTTTTGAACTTTCAGACTTTTAAGAAGTTTATGTCTTGATATTCAATTCACATTTTCTTTTCTTTTTTTAAAAAAAATATTTATTTACGCATACAAGAGCTGGAGTACAGGCCAGAGATGTGGGGGGTGAGAGGATTCTCCAGAGACAGAGTGGGGAGCAGAACAGGCAGACTGACTGAAATACACTGCTGAGGGGAGCAGTGGGTGAGGCAGGAGAGGACTGCTGTGCCATGTGGGTTACTCCCTGGCCGGCCAGGTATCGAACTCGTGCTGCAGAGGCTTCGAATTGCTTCATAGGTGCTGTGCTTAACCCCTTGTGCCACCAGGGAGGCCCCTCACATTTTGTTTTCAGTTGAGGTACATGGTTTAGTAAAATCTGTGATATGTTTAATTTTAACTTGTAGTACCCATTTAAATTCGTATTTTCATGAATATTTTTTATGTTTTATTTTTAGTTGATTTATTTGAAATATTTCAAATATGTTGGGATTTTTAAAATTATTTTTCCCCTGTAGGAGTCCTGAAATAACATTTAATGTTAAGGAACATGTGAATTAAGCTGAATCAGTAACAGATAAATGTTACTCATGGTTTCATCTTTGTTTAATTGTATAATATGGCAAGTAATTCCTACTGTTTACTACTGCCAGAGTATTTCAGTTTCTAGAAAGAGTGGATTTAAATGCTGTAGATGCAGTGATAATCTTCCTCTAGGTACCCAGATTTGTTTTTATTATACTTTTTGAGTTAATGTTTGATTCATTTAAAAGCATATAATAACTAGTAATGGTTCTGTATGTAGTGTTTAAACAATAAAGAAAGATGAGTGTCTCTGCCTACCAGTCAGAAGATTTCATTTTTCCCTGAATGCATAAGAAAATCCTGTTTTCTTTTTGTCCTTTAAAAGTTCGGGCTATTCCTAATTCTTGTTAGATTTATCCAGTCAACTAGAATATGCTATTGCAGTCTAGTTGAAAAACACCTGCTAAGAGTATTTTAAATTTTGTTAGCCTAATTAGAGATACTCATTTGGGTAGGAAAATTTTAGTAGAGAAGCTTTTTAAAAAAGATTGTTAATAATTTCAGTGTTAATAAGCTGTAAGTTACCTTTGTCCCTTGGTATATAGGATAAGATATAGAATTATTTGAAGTTTGAAGAATCATTTGAAATGGACATGAATTCAAATTTATCATGATAATTTCCTGTTACTGGTTTTTACAAAGGATTGATTTCTCGGGTAAATAAGATAATTTATCCATAATATGGGTTTCCTATTTACTAGTTTTCTAAAGAGGAATTTTAATCATGATTTTTATACAAAGTCTGTTTTCATTCATTTTGGGATATGGTATAAAACACTTCCTGTTTTATCTTTATACAGTTGATTATTCAGTCATTCAGAAAACTAGCGTCAAATCAAATGTGTAGTCCCTTCTCAGTGGAATCCAATTTGATTGATATTTTTTCAAAGCTTTCTGCACATTAGATGGACTGGAGTTTTAAGTTTGTATGCCTTTTAAAGTATATTATTTTAAGTATATTATTAAGAGTACATGGAATTGCTGCTCTTTTTTAAATCATTCTATTATAACCCAGGTTCAAATGCATATACATCATTGACTTGGCTATTTATGTCTTATGTAGTGCCCCATCTGTGACTGAGTACATTTTTTCATGTTTCGGTCTGTTGACAATATTAACACAATGATTTTTTTTTTTTCAGTAATAGCAGCTCATAGACAGACAGTAAATATTTATAAAGAAGTGTAAGTTCCAAGAGAGCAAGGATTTATTTTTTGTCCACCAGACCAACACTGTTTTCTACAACGGTGCCTGGTACTTAGTAACTGCTACTAAATTTTTGCTAAATTAATGAACATAAGAAACAAGTAATAGAAGGGAACAAACCTTCAGCATTCTAAGTACCCTTGCCAATGTGTATGTTTATTTGGGATCTCATCAATGCATTTTTTCATTATTAAGCATGTTTCAACGTTTCATTTTGTCAACATTGTTGCTAGAATGTGTTCTTTTCCCTGAATACTATTTTAGTGAAATAATACATGATTGCCCTATCATTTCTCCATGAGAATACCTCAGTTTAAATGTAGATTTTTTGGGGGGCCTCCCTAGTGGTGCAGCAGGTTGAGCACAGCGCTGTGAAGCTGTCCACAACCTCTGCAGCACAGGTTCAATTCCCAGCTGGCCAGGGAGATACCCACATGGCACGGCAGACCTCTCCTATCTTGCCCGCTGATTCCCTCAGCAGTGCTTTCGTCCATCTGCCTATTCTGCTCCCTGCTCTTTCTTCTGGTGAATCCTCTCATCCTCCTGTGCCTCTTGCCTGTACCCTAGCTCTTGTATAAATAAAATAAGTCTTTAAAAAAATGCCGTCTATTTAAAAAAAATAAATGTAGAGTTTTCTTTTAATCTCCAAGCTTTTTAAAATATCTCCAAATTACAAAAAAATTATAGCCAAGGAAAATGTCATTCATCTGCTTATATTTTAGAGTGAACTTCTTATTTAGCTTTTTGGAATTCAGTCTATTAATAATTCTACTTAAATATTTTTATTTCTAAATTTTTTGTCTGTGAAGATGCTAAGGATAAATGCTATATAGTTAGCCTAAATCAAATAAGAATATCTTAATTCTCTTCATTGCAGACTTGTTTATTTTATACTCCTTTTCAGTTTTGATTCATATTATTTGGCTTCTAATAGTTACATTGTATCCAGTTTGGGATATTTTAGATTGTAAATTTGAATGCTGAAGTGTCTTTTAATTGTTCCCAGTTTTCACATAATGTTCTTCAGCTTGTGCATTTTTTAAAAATTCCATTTAAACTATGTGAAAAGCTGTAGTTGCTTAATGTTATATGCCTTTCACAATCTAGCAAATTATTGTTTCACGACTTTTGCTGGTTTTAGCACTTAAAATATATTCAGCTTAGAGGAAAACTTTTATACTCAACCTTGATTTTGCTGTATTGTAAATATATATTGTGCAGAAATGAGAGCTGTCAAAATGCATATTATTAGGGAATTGAACTTAAAATGAGTTTTAATGAAAAATAATCCATCTGGGGGGAAAAATGCCAAATGTTGCAATAAATGTTAATTTGGAATTGTATTTTTTTTAATTTGTCAACCAGTATTTCCCTTTGGGGAAAATTGGAACTGTTCATCTTCTTTAATCTATCCTGATTAATATAGATTAAATGCAAATGTTGAAAGATACAATTTTCTTGGTTTCTATCCTTAGATGAATTTATGTTCTTTCATTAATAGAATAATCAGGTTTTAAAGATAAATCAGGTTAAATGTTTCTATGGTATTTTATGGACTTTTAAGATCATAATTTTATATAAGCAAATAGTTTATGAAACCTTTTTTGAAAGAGTAAAAGAAAGTTTGTTCTAAATTACTAAATGTTAACTTATTGAATTCTATTCAAATATACTTTATTAAAGGCAAAACTGAAGAAAAAGTTCATCTTATATGAAGCATTAACTTCTCTCAGCACATGGAGTATAAGCCTTTAGGTTATACTTAATCACCAACTCTTACAATATAATTAATCCTTTCTTATACTATGTTTTAGACTCAAATGTCTGATTTAAAATTTCATCACTGCGTTAAAACTTGATGGTTAAAAGTGACATATAGAATGCAGATTATAATGCCCAGCTAAATCTCAATATCATACCTGGTAGATCCTAAATCAATTTCCATTTGTGCTGTAAATTTCTAGGAGCATTGCTCTAGTTGGTACAGACATTGGCAAGCTTCCTAGCTGGAACAGTCGTGGCACTGGCCCAGCTACCTCCATCCTCAGGGATTTTTACTCCACTTAACCTCCTCCTGCTCTTTCAAAGGATCTCCAGGTTTCTGGCAAGGAGTAAAAGTTCCTTATCCTGCAGACAATGGGCAAGGAACAAAATGTAGCTTTGCTATTCTCAAAATTATAGTCACTAGGAAACCCCCTCTTATGGAATTTTTCAAACCAGCTAGCGATTATTATATATGTGTGTGTGTGTGTGTGAAGCTCTAAGTGTAAACATATACACATATGTACATATATGTATACAAATACACTCCTTTTTAAAAATTGGTCTAAAAATGAAGAAGAATCTTTAAGAACATAAAGCTATATAAAAGACCAATCATTTTGCAGAACAGTCAGTGCAGATTATTTGACTTGTTTATCCGTTTCAGAGGACCACATAGCCAATCAAATAAAAGTTTCATTTTCTCTAAGTTATTCATTTGGGGCTTGAATAATATCATTTATGTTTCTGAGTATTTAAAGTTATCTTTTTCTGTAATTATCTTGCTATTTCTCTGAAAAGTTTTCTTTGATTAAGAATGGCCCGATTAACTCTTTTATACATGTAAGATAACTTTGGACTTTGATATATTTATATCAATCCCTAATATTTGCACAAATTTTCACTTTTATAAAAGGCAGTTGATGATAGTACCGTTCAAATATTTTATTATTGGATTTACCTTTTCAGATTCTTTTATAATTTTTTTTTTATCTGTAAGACATTTGTTTTGGTGATGAGGAATTAGTAAACTCTTGTTTTTGGACATTTATTTAAATAATTAATATTTTAAGAATAGTAAAAAGTTAACATGGTTTATAGAAATATTCTGTTTATATCCAATTAAAAATATTGTTCTTATTTCTGTTAGAATTTACTAAAAGCATTTTATACTAAATCTATTTTTATTATTTGTAATCTTTGGTTGTAAAGTTAATATTATTTTATAAATTTCGAAGCAAAATACCCATTAAGCTAACATTTCTTATATAGGTACTTGTTCTGTGCATTGGCAAAGGAAAGAACAATTGATATTTTTGTTGATTTCTTTGCTAAATCTTATTATTACAGATTTGACAATATGCATTACAATATGAGTCTATATAGATATGTATACAAACATATCTTTGGCAATTTTAATTTATACATGTGTGTTTCTTGCCTGTGGACAGGGTACTTTACTAGTCAGTCATAAAATATTACTGTTTTTTAACTACTATATTTTGTTTGCCTTTCCAAATTTTTTTTGCTTACTTTTTATTTTTAAAGATTTGTTTATTCATACAAGAGCTGGGGTATAGGCCAGAAGTGCAGGGGGGTGATGAGAGAATTCACCAGAGACAGAGTGGGGAGCAGAACAGGCAGATCGACTGAAACACACTGCTGAGGGGAGCAGCAGTCAAAACAGGAGAGGTCTGCTGCACCATGTGGGTTTGCTCCCTAGCCTGGGATCGAACTCTACTGCAATAGTTGCGGATAGCTTCATAGTGTGAGATTTAACCCCTTGCAACACCAGGGAAGCCCCCTAGAATTTGCTTTTTATTCCCAATCTTAATTTCTACATATATAATAATATATTTCAATATTATTAATATATTAATAATCCACTGGGAGGCTCTTCTAGTAAATGTACACAAAACATGAGACAGCACCTCTTTGCAGTATGTTTCACATGTTCTACCCTAACACCATTCAAGTGAGGAAATAATGCTTTCAAACCCCAATCATCTTAGTGAAGCACATGGATAAAATTTGTGAGCTAGCTTAGTATTGCCGGATTTTCTTGTGTCATGTTGTGTCAGTTGCTTTCATAATCAATAAAGTTTTAAAATTTAAAAAGAAAC
The DNA here is from genome assembly GCF_964194135.1 of Talpa europaea. NCBI lineage: Eukaryota > Metazoa > Chordata > Mammalia > Eulipotyphla > Talpidae > Talpa > Talpa europaea. Next base: position 34,640,360 of record NC_140074.1, read on the forward strand.
TCTAAAGAGGCATCTTGATACCTCACTTGGCATATTTGTATTTTGAGCCGCAGTAAGTTGATTACCTCCTCTCTTTTACACTAAATAAATATGTATAAGTGAAATTTTTCTGTGTGTCATTTGGAAAACTCAGAAATCATGTTTGAGATTCCTGGAAAACTTGTTCACTGACTGTAAAGTTACAGACAATTTATATCAAAAGATTTTTTTTCCTATAAATTTCTATAATAAACATTAATGTTTATTTGGTGTAGTCTTTCTTAAATTTATGGAGGGGTTGTAAATGTTACAGATGCAATAGTTAGTTAGAGATGCAATAGGTATGTTAAAATGTATGTATTTATAAGTATATCTGGACCACAGGTCACTTCATCTTCCTACCCAAAAAGTAAATTTTATTTGTAAAAGTACTCTGCTCTGTCTTATATAGCCTTGGTAGCCGTATTTTCTAATCTGTATTCTTTTAATGACAAAGGTAATTATGTAAGCATTATGTAGGAATATATGAAATTAAATGGTTCTTAAATTCCATTGTTGTGGCTGAAGGTAATAATTCTAATTTTTAATGAATTTTCTTATTAAGGGTTTGGCAAGTCTAAGTTTCCTCATAAATCTTAAAATATATAAGCAGAAGGAAAATTCTCTAATTTATTTGAATGTCCCTATTATTATTTTTGGAACTTAATTGTAAATTCCTGAAGGATATGAGTGAGATCACATTCATTTTTGCATCTAGATACCTAGAACATAGTCTGACTTATAGTTGGTAGTCATTAAAGGGATTCTTTGGCTTCTACCTAGAGCTAAGTTGAATTGCTTATAAAATATCAACTTGCTATCACCTCATATATGGCATGGAAGTTTGGTTGAAACAAGTGATATGAAATATTTGCAGCTTTTGTAGAAATAACCACTGGTATTTAAATCAATCAGCAAACATGTTGGGAGACCAGAATCAATCACTGAGACAATAAAAATAAAACTTAAGAAAATTATTTAAATTTATTTCAGTCCTTCTTTTGTAAATAAATAGCAAATTAACAATTTAGTTTTGCCAATGTTGAAATGCAATAACATATACCTATAGAAGATTTTCTAAAAAAGTATCTTGTACATTTTATACTTGAAATATTACTTTTAACAAACACACATGACAATGTAAAACTTTAAGTGTGAACTAAAGACTGAGAAAATAGTGCTTTACCGACTGCCAGTTTCGTTTTCCAAAATTATAAGAAACATAGCTTTGAAGTAGAACAATTAAAATGATTATAACAAATGATTCCTTATCACATATAAAATATGTATGTATATGTGAGTTGGTATGTATAAATGTATATGTGTATGTATGTATGCATGTATGTATGTATTTTACCAATGTCTAGTGAATTTCTCTCCTCTGGGGAAGAATGAATTTTTTTTTTCTTTCAGCTGTAGAATTTATTCCAGTAGAAAATACCATTGTTATATTATCTTGTGGTAATTTCAGATAAGTAAATTAGATTCTATAAAAATGAATAGAACCTTAATGTAAAAACTCATATAGGCAGCCTGCTGTTCGTGTATTGTAACAAACCAACAACTTAAAAATATATTGTGTGCCATGCTGTCAGGCTTGGTAACATATTTTGTTCTATTGCAATTATAAATTATATTTGTGACCAGTTAATGGGATAATTTAAATTCCCTAAAGAGGTATTTGTCTCTAAAATAGCTGCCAATGCAGGGAAAATTAGAATGGCTCTCCATTTGCTTGAATATTTGAAGGAATGGACATGCTTTGAAGTTATAAGTGATGTTTAGCTATTTACAATGATTTTGAGAGTTTTCAAAATCAGGTTACACTGGTCTCTCATTTACAACAACTTATATTCTTACAAGACTTGATGAAAATTTTCCTGAGTATTTCTGTATATTGTGTCATACTGTCTTGTAGACATTTTGGTAAATTATATGGTTTCTGTGTTTACTCTATCTTATTCATACTAGCTCCAGTGGCTGTTGGACAATTACGAGACAGCAGAAGGAGTGAGCCTTCCCAGAAGCACTCTATACAACCACTACCTACGACACTGTCAGGAACACAAACTGGACCCAGTCAATGCTGCTTCTTTTGGAAAACTAATAAGGTCAATTTTTATGGGGCTACGAACCAGGAGATTGGGAACTAGGTTAGTACCGACAAATAAGATCATAAACTAATCCCTCTTTTTCACTAGAGAGCAGTTCAGTATATTGTTTAAGAAAAAGTATGTGATTACAGATAACATATAAAGAAAAAATAATTAGCTTATTTTTTTTAAATCTCTCAGGAAAAGAAGTTATTCATTGAATACCACCAAACTTGAATTATGCATTAACCTTAACATCAACTGTTTAATAACAGCAGAGGTTTGAGAAGAGCTGATCTCAAATTACATAGAAATTAGCACATCAAGATTTACATATGAAGCTTTAAAATGTACTACATATTACTATATTTTCCTTTTGAAAATAATCACTTTATAGATGATAAGTGACATAGTTAATGGAAAACCATATTATCTCTTGACTCTTGCAAAATTGCATTGAAATGTCTTTATAAATAGCTTCTATTTTACTACAGTAAGAAATTACAGCTGAGGTTTACATTTCATTACTGGAGACCAATTCAAACTCATTTGGCATACTTAAAAAATAAAGGCTTTTGAGTTCCTAAGAAATGTCATGGTCATGTTTAATCTCTTATAAGCCTCTTTAAACTCTTGATTAGGAAAGCATACATGTAAGTAAAAATACAGTATAGTTCCATTGCATGGAAACCAATACTATGAAGAAGACTCTTAGTTTCTTTGTTTACTTCCTTTGGAAATAGATATAAATGTTTTTGTTAATCAAGTTATGATGATAGAACAAAGAGACCTGCGGAGATTCATTTTTGCCTTTCTATAATTTTTATAAATTGTAACAAATATTTTAAATACCTAGGCAGAAGGATATAGATGTTTTTTGTTTCCTCAATCTATATTTATAAAGTAATCCAGGGCCTCCCTGATGGCCTACCGGTTAATTCTCAGCTCTACCGTAGTGTTGGCCTCTGGCCCTCTACGCTGAAGCAGCCTGAGTTTGCTCCCTGGCTAGGGAGCTAACCCACATGGCATCGCAAATCTCTGCTGTCTCCTCTGCTGCTTCCCTGAGCAGTGTATTCAGTAAATCTGCTTGTTCTGCTCCCTACTGTTTCTGGTGAATCCTCTCACCTCTGCACCTCTGGCCTACACCTCAGTTCTTCTATGCAAAAATAAATAAATAAATAAACAAACAAACAAACAAATAAAAATCTTACAATAAAGGAATAATTCTTTTTTAAAAAATGCAATCCATATTAGAAGTAGAAAAATAAAGGGGCTACAATATATACCATTAGATGGTTGCCCTGTAGTTAGTGTAAGTCATAGTTTCATAGTATTTAGTAAAGAAGTTTAATATTCTTAAGAAAATAGAGCGCCTTAGTAATTGACTTTACTACAGAAAAGTAGTAAGAGATTTATGAGATTTACATGTATTCAAATGTGAATTATTCCTTTGTTTCATTTTAAATGATTATACAACTTTCAGATTGTTAGAGGTTCAGTTCTCATAAATGTGTTTTCTTCTACCTAGATTTCAAAAATACTATATTTTAAACTGGAGAATATGATTGTCTATTCATACTGAAAGAACTAGCTTTCAATCACTACAAAAAAAGCTTTTTGTTTCTCTAGTTTTTTTTTTCCCCAAGAGCCATAAAAATCATTATTTGGGGACCTAACCTACTATCTCCTAGCTGATGGCTCAGTAGTTATGCATACCTTGCCAATATTTTGAAACTCTGGGCTTTATTCAACATTCTAATAGCAGTATTGTTGTGCTGCTTTTGTTACTGAAAGAGATTTCAATGGATCTTATTTTGAGACTCCATTCAAATCTTGAATCACATCTTTAAAATAAAAAGGGACAAAATTGGGGTTGTTCTGGTATGTGAATGAGCAAAATCCATACTCTGTATAAGTACATATTGGCAGTATTGCAGCTTTTACTTTGTGATGTTCATTTTACCCCCTCTCACTATGTAACAATAATGTCTCCTGTTTCTTTTAAAATTGGATGTAGTATTTGCAATTAGGACTGGAAAACAGTGCCTAGAAGAATAAGTAGAAATCCTCTGGGGAAAGTTTAAACAAATGCTGTGTTAAGAAGACAGCAAAACTCTAATGTAGAAAAACTGATAATGGTAGAGGTGAGATACTAGAAAATTTTTCTACCATGGAAACTGTTTGCATCACTTTCTGTTCATCACTCAGGGAACAGAAAGAAAATGAATATAGATCATGAGGGAAACTAACTCAGATCCTCTTTTTTTTTTTTTTTAAGTAAACTGCATCCTTTATTTATCCATCAATAAAATTATATAGTGAATTCATTCAAATCAAAACCAAACTTCTTTTAAAGTTTTGGAAGTAAGTCAAAAATAAAATCACCATGTTATTTTTAAAAAGGCAAATCCAAATTAAGTTTAAAAAAAAGGTAATCAGTGAACATGCTGACCCTCTCTCATCATCTCCAGTGGAATAGTGAAAACACCTACCCACCACCCAGCCAGAATTCTGATTTGTAGCCAACTGAAAAGAAACTAGACACTTGCATCTATTTTGGGATTTCACAAGAGACACACCATTTTACTTTATAGCGTATTTGTCATTGTCTGTGTCAACTGGATGTCACCAACGTCCCATCCTACCTTTATTCCCTACCATTCTCCAGTTTGTACCAAACAACACTACTAGTTGTGGTATTAAAGGATTTTGCTTTTTTCTCATTCTGCATGGGATTTTGGACTCAAGAACAAATCTCTGCAAGTGGCAGGACTTTCTCTTTATGCATTAAGATTTTATACTGGTTTATTTTGCTGAAACTGTAGGTACTCATGTACCTTCCATTTAAAAAAAAACTAATATTATTCAAATAATATGATTTTAATGTCTTTAAATATGCAGCATTCATCTACTATATGTAATCATGGAAGTAAAATGTTGTTCTATTTTTATATAAAATATTTAATCCACATTCTCTTGCATTTCTTTTTATAAACTAAAGAAAAGAAAATTGGAACGAGCACTGATGTCTTGCTATATATAGACTTGTGAAAAACTACTATTTTCTCTTTGCAAAAATTTACATATTTAATATTACTTTTGCAAGAATTTAAAAATTTCATTCAGAGTAAATCTTTGTGATTTCTAATAACAAACACGATCTTTCTCATGAAGATGGGGAAATTGTGACTCTCATTCCAGGCAGAAATTGCTGTTTTTAACAGAGAAATATCCCCTTATTTGTTGTGACACTTCTTATTCAACCTCTGAACCTGACAGGAATCCATAAAAACAGAGACTAGTAAGACATGTTTAAGAATCAATAAATTAAATGCTGCTTTCTAGGTTTCAATATATCAAATAATGAGTTTCATCATATATTGTGTCAAGAGAGTTATTTTATTTCATCATTCCTGCAGAAATAGATCTAGAAAAATGTAGAATTTAAACAAGACAGTAGAATTAAGAATTTTTTTTTTTAGTAAGAACACTTTATAATATATTTGTAATAATGGTGCAGACATTTAACCTGTTAATGAACTTTTATTGGCCCCAAATTTTCCCCAGTTACTCCTTTAGAATTCTATTTTAAAATATAAATTTGAATATAAACTGTAACTGAATAGAATGACTATTTGACTAATATAGAAGTGAAAATTTATAAGGAAAGATTGTTTTTTAGGGCACCTAGGTGAAGGGTGTGGAGTGGTTACATACATCTGAAGAGGTATGAACTTATACCTCAGAATCCTGTGCTATGTTGTAAACCAGTGCTGCCTCAATAAAAATATAATGAAATAAAATATATATATATATATAAGCATTTAGAACAGGTTAATCATAAGTATGTAAGATTAACATGCTATATTTAACTAATTTTTCCAAATATTAAGTTAAATGGGCAGCCTATGCAATTAATATTGGTTTGACTGACTTTTTGTGTCTCTAATGTCTGTTGTTCTTTTATGAAGAGGAAACTCCAAGTACCATTACTATGGGATTCGTGTCAAGCCAGATTCCCCTCTTAATCGTCTACAAGAAGACATGCAGTATATGGCTATGAGACAACAACCCATGCAACAGAAACAAAGGTAGACTGGAGTTATCATTGACATGGCAAAGTTATATGTTTCTTCAGATGGTCTGTCTCCTTTTTCTGAGCAAACAGAACAAATATATAAGTATACCAAAATGTCACTATTATTGGCATGCTTTCACTACAGACAGACTTATTCTTTTTCCCGGTCTTTAAAAATTACTTGTCAATCAACCTGCTGATTCTTTTTTCAGATTAAAACACTAAGAACAAAGCATAAGGGGCATACCCAAGCAAATACCAACAGTAGAAACCTATTTCAGTATTCATGAGTTTCTTACTTGCTATTCTGCATACACTTTAAGCCATTCTTTTTGATGCACTATAAATTCTTACTGAATGTTTGGGACATCCGACATTTTTTAAAACACAATTTTCATAGACAGAATTATAGATATTAGAGCTCTAAGCGATCTCAAGGATTCATGAATGAACGGATGGTTGGATGGATGGATGGTTGAATGGTGGATGGATGGATGAATAGACTCATAGATCTTTAAATTGAAAAATATCTCAGTCTTGTCTGGCCCCAGAGCCTTATGACAATCAAAACATTAACAGCTCTGTTTTATCAATGAGTCCCAGAAAAGTTAAATGATTGGCACAAGCCCATGGTGCTACATAATCCAGGGCCTACTAGTCCTATGTTACATATGTCACAGTTTAGAGTGAATAAAATGAAAAATCCCTCTCTTCATTAATGTGACTCAACTGCTATAGTAGTTATAATTTTTCTTTCCATTTGCCCATACAGATTAGGTGGGTGAAAGGAGGTGTATATATAGGTAGTCAGATCATTTGGATTTAGCCTTATTCATTGATCTGACTTGATTAGTCGCCTTGGCCACATCTTCCACATCCACACTAGCTTGGTCAGAAGCATTAGCTCTATGTCACTGCTGAATCGCTTCTTAGCTTATTGGCTAAAATAAAGCATCTTAAGTCATTGTTGTAAAAAAAATGTATAACACAGTAGTTCTTTACTTAGTCCACAAACACTGATTGAGTCTTTGCTACGTGCTAGTTGTTGCATGCAAAGATAAATGCAATTCCTATCTTTGAGGAGTTAAAAAATCAAAAGGGGGTCACATAGGAATTAATTTTTTTAATTAAAACAATTTAAGAAATGCTAAAATAAAACTTTGATCAAGGAACTTTTAGAATAATACAGGGAAATTTTCAACAAACTCTGGTAGCTGGAGAATTGAGAAGATTTGTAGAGACTGTGCTATTTAATTAAGAATTTAGAGGGTCAGAAAGGGAGAGGGGCATTCAGACAGAGAGAATAATGTAATCCAAAGCACCTTGGTATAATGTCCATATTGTCTTTGGTAAATTGCTCAAGAGTTGGTGAGGTTGTTATTTCAGGAGGTGAACTGAGAAGAGGGTTAGGGAGTTAAGTGGGAGATAAGATTTAAAAAGTAATTTAGATAATAGATTAAAGGGTTGGGTTGTATATGAAGAACAAAATAGATTTGTTCCTTGTGTACAAAATAACTTTGAAGCTGTGTAAGACTCTGAAGCAAAACAATGAAACTAAATTTTTTGAAGTGTCTTTGATTTTAGATAGAACATATATAATCGAAAGAGATAAGATGTAAAGATGCATGTTATGTGACTTTAACACAGTCATAATTTTTAGTACAAGTATTCTATACTGCAAAGTCAGTTCAAAATTAGTTATTATATAAAGATAATATTTTTAATTCACAGATAATTTTATTTTTAAGTTGCTGATCCCTATTTTTTGATGTATAGTCAATGAAGTATATTAAGAAAAATAGAAAAGTCATAGAACACTACCTTATATAGTCATAGTGTTTGTGTGAATATAATAAAGTTTCTTGTTTATGATTATATTGCCCACCTGTTAGTGGCAAAACTTCACAACTTTCAATTTCTGATTAATCTCTGCAATCATGCATAGCTGCACTCCACAGTAGCAATGATGGTGAGATCAAGGGAAAGAAAGTTTTATTGACAAGTAACATATGCTCAAAATTAAATATAGCAAAACTTTGATAAATTGCACCTGAGACAATTGAAGCCTACTTCTTGTGATTTAGTTGCAAATAATCCTAGCAAGTTTTCAGATTGTATGCCTTTAAAGGACATTATTTATCAAAAGCAAGACCTAGGACTTTCAAGGGTCTCCTTATGAAACAGATTCCAGAGCTATAAAGATTAATGAGCCGTGAACCCCCCTGCAATCTCAGTACAATAGTAAGTGCGTTTAGAATTAGCTGTTATGTGTGTGTATTTAAGAAGTAATATAAAATTCTTAGCAATATTAATAAACTGCTGACTTTAGTTTCTTATAGTGTTTGCTTTCTTATAAAATAAGAATATTAGAACCAAAGAAATATCTTAAAGTTTTGCATCATTAGCAGTTGTTCTTGGAATGTTGTCTTACTCACTGATTGCAGTGTTAGTGTCATTAACTTCACAGACCCATCAGTGGGATTAGCAGGACAGAAGGAGGTTTCTGTTGTCTCTTTGAAGGATTCTATCAATTGACAACACTGATATGCCTAGCTGAAGCCAGTTAACCCTTTGTCTAAGAGAATTTCTCTCCGGTTTTTTTTTTTTTTTTTTTGTGGGACCCTCACCGGTGGCCAGGGATCGAACTGGCGCTACAGAGGCTGCTGGCAACCTCACAACCCAGTGCTCAACCGCTGCGCCACCAGGGGAGGCCCTGTTTTTTTTTTTTTTTTTCTTTTTAAGCAATGAAAAAAAGAACTTGTTCTATCATTTTTTTCATGATTTATAAAATAAGATAATTCCAGACTCAAATGATTCTACAGAATATATTAAATCCACATAAAAGAGTCTGCCATTCACTTTTAAAATACAATTGATATGTGAAAGGTTTAAAATATTTTATAGTAGGTACCAGAATATTCATATTGTTTGACTGTATCAAGATTTATTGTTTGCATCTATGTGTGCACATCTTCCATAATGTAAGTATACATGTTTTTCCACATGTTCTTATAATAAGAAAGTTCAGGTATATGCAGTGATTATTTCACCAAACAAAAGTGAAGTTTTGGAACTTAATTTGTAAATTTTTCTGGAAAGTTTAGAAATATAATAGTTGTTGGCAGTAGTAATGATTATGATTATTGTTTGTATAGCTTTTAATTTTTGGAGCTCTTTTACATATGGTATCCCAATTGAGGATTTGATAGGGTAGTAGAGGAAATTTCCATTTAATCTACAAACCAGATTCCCAAGAACACCACCATTTGAAAGCTAGCCATAAGTCAGGCAATAAATGGAAACAGCTTCTGATTGAAAAACAAGTGTCACTGAGGCCCAAGTTGGCTCATTGAAAAGACAAAGCCATCTTCAATCCATTTACCTGAAATAAAGGGGCAGATTAGAGCCACTTGATTCACAGGGATCATGAAATACAACCACTAAGCTGAGGAAGAATGAGTAAACAGGGTTCTTCTATTTCCTTTTGGTTTATCCAACACAGCATTCTGGGCACATTCATTGTTAGGGGCAAATAGACCTAGGTACTTCAGTGGAACATTTAAGTATTACTCTATTGTTTAGAATCTAACACAGTGTAATAACTTTTTTGCTTATTGATGATAATATGTATAATAGAAAAGAGTTAAAGTACTAAGAAAGTAGGAGAATGTTGTAATAGTTGTCTTTTAAATACCTTCTGTTGAAAAAATAATTTTTGCATTAAAAGTAATCTTCAATTTTTAAGTAAATTCACTCAAGGACTAATTTGCTTACCCTAATTTAGATAATAAAAAAAAAAATAGGTCATTATTGAGCGAATAGGCAATTCAGTAATTTTCAGCTGTACAAACTAAGTAAAAGTCTTTGCTGTCATTTATTTCACTATTTAAAAGAAATAGAGTACTGGCACATATATTTTAATTAATCTCCTAAATCCTGACAGTAGAAGGGGTGGAATAGAACCAAGCACCTTTGACAGTGCACTCGGCTGTGTTTGATCCCATTGGTCATTCTCAAAATACTAAACTGCTTTTATCATTTCCTCTACAAATGCTTAACAATTAACAATTAAACACAGACTATGATTATATTCTTCACATTTAAAAGAGATATCACCAAATCATAGCATATTAGAGCTGTAAAAAAGAGATCAACTTTTCTCTTTATAAAAATAGTCCGTGAAGGGTAGATATTTACCCATGATCATGTAACAACAAGGAATAGAACCTAGTTCCCTTGTCTTTATTATAAGAATTTCAATCTCAAGAAAGTAAAATGACCACAATAGAAATATACCTATGTAAATTTTTTATAAGAAATAAAGGGGGGCCTCCGTTGGTGGCGCAGCAGTTGAGCGCTGGGCTGTGAAGCTGCCCGCAGCCTCTGCAGCGCTGGTTCAATCCCCGGCCACCAGTGAGGGTCCCAAATGGTGCGCAGACCTCTCCTGCCGCCCGCTGCTCCCCTCAGCAGTGTATTTTGCCAGTCTGCCTGTTCTGCTCCCCACTCTGGCTCTGGTGAATTCTCTCACCCTCCTGTGCTTCTGACTGTACCCAGTGCTTGTATAAATAAATAAATAAATAAATAAATCTTTAAATAAAAAAAGAAAGAAAGGGAAAAATTCCACTTTTGTGACTGTGTCCCAAAAAAGTGAGGAAATATGCCATTGCCTGCCTTTTTGAATCATCTCTTAACAGGAACTGGATTCTATGAAAGAATATAGCCCTAATGGAAGACAAATAGAGGCCAATTGCAAAGATGATACAACCAGGCAATTTTGCTTTCATTGTAGACAGTTGTGAAAGTTTACATGTTCCTAAGGAGTGAGAGAAGATAAGAACCTTTGTCATTAGAAGACCTTAATGTAGATTTCATAGACTAGTGGAAAAACCATAAATTAAAATTGGGAAATATGAATTTGAGACACTTTGACACTTACGCAGAACATGTGATGAACTGCCCTGAATCCCATTTTCTTCATTTGCAAATAGGCTACCTCAAAAATTGTTTTAAAGTTCAAGTGGGGAAAGATATATAATAGTTATTTTTATAACTGGAAAATATTGACATATTAGGTAATTATTATCCTTATTACATGACATGCACTAGAGAAAAATAGAGAATAAGCATATCAGGGAGGAGAATAAAACCTGGCAATTGGGCAGGTTAGCTTCTGTTTATTTATATTGTCTAGGCCTGTGGTTTTCAACTTTGATTATTATCAGTGGTTTACCTTTCCTTCCCTAGAATTTTAATTTCCTAGATTATTTTTTAGTTAACCATCTATGGTAAATTGTTCTGAGGCAATGAGGGTAGGAGTCCTTGGTAGAAGATGGGCTGTGCCTTTGGCTTTTGAAGACAAATAAGGAAAGTTGACATTGAGGAATTTACTGTTTATGCCACTGCTGTCATCCCATACTGTTTATGCCACTGCTGCAGTATAAAGATATTTTCCATTGAATATAGGAGAATCACAAATAATCACAATTAAATGATTCTTAGCTATGGTAATTCACATAAATTTGATAATAGTAACAGTCACCACTTATCTTTCTGATAAACATTTATTGAACACTTAAAATGTTCTTAAATAAGAACTTTATATGCAAAACTGACTTGGCAAGGGCCTCCCCTAGTGGCGCAGCGGTTGAACGCTGGGCTGTGAAGCTGCCCGCAGCCTCTGCAGTGCTGGTTCGATTCCCGGCCACGGGCGAGGGTCCCACATGACGCACAGACTTCTCCTGCCACACTTGCTGCTCCCCTCAGCAGTGTATTTCGTCAGTCTGCCTGTTCTGTTCCCCACTCCAGCTCTGGTGAATTCTCTCACCCTCCCGCGCTTCTCACTGTACCCAGTGTTTGTATAAATAAATAAATCTTTAAAAAAAAAAAACTGACTTTGGCAATTACATTATCTACTGGAAAGGAAACAGAGACCCATTTAATTTTGCTACATGCAAGAAGCTCACTAATTCATCTTTTCCTACATAAAACCTCAGATACCCTTTTTTGTTTTTATTGTTTTTATTGTTGTCCTGGCACTGGGTAAGTCAGGTTGACAAATTCCAAATAAAGAGATTCTAAAGAGTATTCCTCTAGAATCCCTTTAATAAAAAGGGGTGGCTATAGATTAAAGAAGTGCCATGTATATATTTCACAAGAATATACTAGCTGTATATAGTTAACCCATAATTACTTATGCTAACAGAACTCAGTGAACAAATTCATGAGACAAGGAAACTGTCTGCCTCTTTCAACATTGCATCCTTAGCAGCTAGGAGACCACTGAGCACATTGTCGATGTTCCATAAATATTACTTAAATGAGTGATACACAGTTTTTATTTTAACCAACAGCTTCAACCTCCTCCTGGCCCTACCTCGCCACAATTTCCTACTAAAACTGCCATAATTAATATAGCTACCTCATTTGAATTTAATTTTTTCTTCCTCTCCTTGCCCAATTGTAGATGTAAAGCTGATAAAGAAACAAATACTCCAAAAGCCACCAATAAGAATTGAAGAGTGGGAATAACTATCATTAACCAGCAGGGTTAATATTAGAAGTCATTTAGATATAGTCACACCCAGTGTGACATGGAGTCATTTACTGTTGTGAAAGAATGAAATGCACATTCACTGTTTTTTCTCATCTATTCAAGTTTATATCATTTGATTCATTTCAGACTTCAAGTAATCTATAGACTTTCTATAATTTTCCACAGAGAATCTCAAGAGTCTAGCCTCTTGCCCCAGTTATGAACTCAATATATAGATTTGTTCGTGCAAATGAAATGATTATGTACTTTCTGGGTTTGTAGACATAATGACTTCGTTTGCATATACAGTTCATACTTTGCATGTGCATTTTTCACCTGCTTCAATGGGACGTTTCCAAACGTTTAGTCTGTTGAAAATCCTTCTACCTGGCACTATTAGCTGAATGTGATGGTAACTATATAGTGTTCTTTGCCTCTTATTGAACTTCAGTATCTGTACATGTGTGATTTTTGTCAGAATTAGATATTATTTTACAGTAAAGTTACAGCTGTTCAAATCTAACTAACAGCTATGACTAACCCCATGGGGGAAGATTCCTAATAATTTTCCAAATTTTCCATGTCAGTGACAGGTTTCATACATACACTCAGCTATTAAAGCATTAGAGTTTCTTTGATTTCTTAATCATTAACAACTTTAGCTCTGATTGCCCATGGAGTTGCAAGCTGTTAAAATTATCATTTGCCTCTTACTAATTTTTAAACCAAGACTGTTTCTTCATTTTATGTAGCACACGTCTTTCTCAGAACACACACAACTCAGGAGCACTAAGAATCTACCATAAGAAAGCCTAATCTTAAAAATAATGAGTTTATAAAATAAATGGAGGTAAGGGGAAGAGAATCATCTTTAAATAACTATAAAGAGCTCAGTTATTTAAAGGATTCAAGCATGTTTTTCAATAGAAAATATCCCTGGTCTTTACAATTTAGTATTTAAATGGTGATTTAAATACAAAATCATCAAGTTTTAAATGCAGGAGGTAAAGAGGCAGGAAACCTGAAAGCTATGTTTCAATGATAAAAGGTCAGTTGAAATTTAACCTGTTAAGATAATGCTGGGTGAGTATGTACATCAATAGGATATAAAAAATCCATCCTAAAAAAAAAAATCTATTGGTATACAGCCTTTCAAAACCATGGCTCTACCATGCTTTTTACCCACATTAAATGTTCAACAAATAATTTAAGTTGACTTGGTGTTTGTTAAAATCAATTGGTGGTATGATTAAATGAAATATGTTACCTGTGCATTCATTCATCTAGCATCCTATTTAGAGACATTATTTACATTTTATTATTGTTTATTAGAAAAAAAGTTTGAAAACTTCTTGCTTATTTTATAAAAAATGGCTTACCTAATGTTTTGGATGTACTTCAACATTAGACTGAAGGAATTTATATCAGGCCAAGATGCTCCTGTGAAATGGTGTTGTGCAGGCTACCTTGGAAACATCTCACAAGCTTATTAAAATAATCAGTTCTTAAGCCCCATTCTCAGCAATTAGATTGGGTAGATTAAGCGTGAACCTCCCCTTTGAATTTTTTGTAAAGATAACCAAATGCTGATATGCAGTTAGGTTACTGATACATAGTTAGGTTTCAAAACATCTGTAACTGTTTCTTCCAAAAAGATACTTGTTTAACCTATTTTTATGTAACTATCTTTGACTTTCTGTTAAACTCCCTCTTTCTCTGGGAAGACCCAGTCACCTGAGATAATGCTAGGGTAGGATGTTAACATACATATGGAAAACAAACATCTAGCTTTCTTCAGTCTAGTATTTCTAATTTTTGGTCTGGGGATTACTCTAAGTAACAACCCGTTGTCAGGCAATACATTTTAGATATGCTACTACATGATTTATTAATTAAAGCAGAAAAAGCGAAAGTTAGCATTACCTGGAGACTCTCACAGATTACAAGCTCACATATACTACTCTTATGAATGAGCCATGTATGTCCTTCTTAACAGAAAAGAAGGATACACATAGTCCATACTCTTATGGTTAGAATAAAAACACTCATTTCCTGGTTCTAACTATCTTTTCTTTTTTTCCCTTCATCTCTTCTATATAAGATTTATTCTTAAGTTTTGACCTGTGTGATTCTCCAGATTTTACCAACTTACTTCCTTTTTTCTCCTACAAGCTAATTTTAATGCATTTTCCATCTTCTATATAATATAGTGTACCTCTAATCAGTGCTTCCCACTCAATATCATTATTATTAATCATAATCATGCATTCATTATAATTCATTGTGATTTGGCATGCTTATTAAAAATAAAATATCTCCCTTAGGAACTTCTACTGTTTACATCTTTCTAAGGAAGCAGATAATTTTGCTTGCAGGCTTGCTAAGGACTGTGTGCAGGTAGATGATGACATCTGTCTAAAAAACATACAGTCTAAGAGGAATATATTCTTTGCTTTCATAGTTCAGTTCCACTCATCCTTGATATTTTGCTTACTAAGAATCTATAGTATACTGGATACTGTGCAGAACAAAGGAAACTTGATAAAGCAGAGCCTGACAAAGTCTCATAATTACTCTCTAATCCTATAATAAAATTTAATATAATTGAGGTCTTTAGGAAATTTTTCATTTTCTCTTCTCTTGGATAAATAATTCACATTCCTTTAACTGCTTTTGTTTATTAACTCCATGAATTCCTAACTCATTAACTTAAATAAGGAAACATCTTTAAAGAATTTTTTTCTATTATTAATATAAAATTTCATAGCTGAAAAAGTAAGCTAAAATTAAAGGAAGCCTGGATTGATCAATAAAGACCCAAAACATCTAGATATATTCCTTAGAAATAAAGTCATTCGGGTCTTTAAGAACAGAATAATTAGCAAGTGTTCTCCACACAAGTACTTAAAGTATTTGCCTCACAGAAGTTTGTTATTTTTTCTAAGATGATTCTTTAAGGAAGGGAAAAAAAGCAGAAAAACATTTCATTTTTCATAAAGGACACTTATAGCATGTCACAATACAAAACCCTCTGTCATCTCTTGATTTGACCTCAATTGAAATGTTCTTTCACATGGTTTTTCCACTAAGTGCAAGGGTAGGTTTGAGATTTTTTATATAATTAGAAAATAGCAACCAACATTTTGGTGATACAGGGTCATCACTAAAATGATAACAAGAATGAAGTGTGTTAATATCCTTTTTTTCACCCTGTTCATCTTCTGATGTTATTTTTGCCTTTCATATTCCCTATGAGATACTGTCACATAAGAAATAAATGTAAATGTCATTATGAGTGACTTTGCAATTTTCCTTGCAAGTTTCTTTTATCTGTTATAATTAATAGCATTCAACACTGAACATTTCCTAAGGCAACACAGAGATTAGTTTGTATGATGCTTCACCAGGTCCATTCATTTCATATCCTTTGTCATAGCACAGGCATTTTTGAGTGTTTCCCATTCAAATATTGGAGGCATTATTATTATTCACAGTAATGTCATAATAATGATACAGTTGACTTACACTGTTAATGTAAGAGTCATGTTTCTGGATGGTGAGAATATGTTAGATGGTTTTGTTTATGAATATAATTAGAAATGGAGATGCAGAAAATAGAAGGACAAACATCAAAAAGTAAATGATGGTAACATTAGTAAATAGCTTATCACAGATTATAGTTTTATCTTATGTTCCTTTGTTTTTCCAAATTTATAAAGTGGAGAAAAATAAATTAAATCTTAGAAAAAGAGAAAAGTATAGGTGATTATCTCTTATTTTGTATTTGCTTATCCTAGGAGATTAGCCCACCAGTCTTTTCCATGCTGCTGACACACATTTTCTCTGTGCTAGCATTATGGAAGTTACTCATGTTTATATGAGTACAACTAAAAAATACATCACTGCAGCTGATTTTAATTCTTTTTTTTTCTAATTTGGTAAAATAGTATTGTAGGCAGACTCTTGAAAGTACTTTGCTGCAAGCTGATGCTTATGTTGTGTATAAGGAAATTAATGTGTTGAGATGTTTGAGAGGCTTTAGGAGATATGAAAAGCAGATAGCTTGTAGATTGAATCATATTTTGTAGGTAATTGATTAATTGAAAGCCATTCATCTACTTATTTCAGACTCTAGTTCCTAGATCTTAGTTCAGATTGAAGTCCCAATATATCAAAATGTTTAACCCTTAACATATTGGCCATTAAAAGTTATGTTGAAACTATTTTAAAACTATTATCATGGACACCTATTCCTGTGCTGTCCAAAAAATACCTACCTACCTTTTATTCTTAAGCAAATTTATACATTTTCAAAAATGGGTCTCCTTCCTAAGTCCCTCCCCTTTTTTTTTATTTTCACAATTGGAAAAAAAAAGTCTTAATCCTAACTTATGACACCGTCAAGGAAAAAAAAATTCTAAAACTGCCATGAGACATTAAAGAAGATAGAATAAAATTGAATGCCTCGGGAGTTTTGTGTAGTGCAAAAAGCAAGGAATAATTTGGTTTGTTTTTTCCCATCTAATATTTTTAGGTACAAGCCTATGCAGAAAGTGGATGGGGTTGCAGATGGTTTCACAGGAAGTGGTCAACAGACAGGCACATCTGTTGAGCAAACTGTAATTGCCCAAAGTCAACATCATCAACAGTTTTTAGGTATGTTAAGGTGTAATGCATATTAGTTGCTATTAGGATTTTGAAAACAAGAGAACTATAGTAGTGTTTTCTCCAAGTCTAATGTCTATTACAGATGTTAATGGCATAGAAAGATTTCTTTGTGCTGAAACTATGCACATTATATGATAGGTCTAGTTCATGTCTACTTTCTCATGTTCATTAGAGCTGATTTTTAAAAATCTCAAGCTGTATAGGACTTTGAAATGTATATGAATTAAAGACTCGTTGCTATGAAATTGTTTTCCAGGCTTTAAATTAATTGGGCTTTCATGATCAAAATTGTCTTCTGTTTACTTTCAGCGGTAACTTCAAGTGTCAAAAAAAAGAATTCTCAGTTCTTATGTGTACAGTTTCAGATAGAAAAAAATATTTATAGACTTTTAAAAAATAATTTATTCATTTAACTCAAACACAATACTTCCTATTTTTTTGCAATTTTATTATTGGTATATATGTTCTTGTTATTTACAGTGTTAGGAAGTAGAACTTGAACATTTTGCATATTCCTGTAACAGCCAAAGGTGAAAAAAAGATGGCACTTTCATTCAATTGGTAACTTTTCGAGAGATAAAAATGCATAGTTTCTGTACAACAGATCAAGAAAGTAGACGCTATTAGAGTGTGTGTGTGTGTATGTGTCTGTGTGTATGTATATGTGTCTATGTACACCTTCTGACAAAGACAATTAAAATGGACTCCCCAGATCAGAATAGCTACTGAAGTTGAAAACCTTATGGAAGCATTTTCCCAACTAAAGTTTTCACGTGTATTCTTGAGCTCTCTGTAAGAATTTTTTTTTTATTTTGTGATTTTATTTCACTTATTAAAGTATATTCTAAATGTAATTCACAAAGTAAAAGTATATTCTAAAAGCTTTACCTATAAAACTGAAATGAACATTGTTCTACAATTTTAGTTCCCACATTTTTATTTGAATTTATGATAAGGGAGGTACCAAAGTGTATTGCATTAATTGTCCAGAGCTAATGAGAACAGAGAGAGACTTACTATGTAAATTACGCCTTCATCCCAAGGGAAGGCTAAATGATGTCCCAGTGCTCTGTGTGGAGGAAAGTTTCACAGCTCATTTGAATATAGAAGAGTAATGGGAGAACCAGCCACCATGAAGTACGTGTTGGTATAGGCCTGTCAGACTCAAAAGATCCTGTGCCACAGCAGTCAATACCGTATTCATGTTGCAAGAGGTAATTTAGTCACAGGACAACAGCATCATCCATAAAATCAAATTAATGTTGTTAAATTTAATGTTATTTTTGTAGTTTTCTTTGTATTTATTTTATAGCCCTTTTGGTTGATGGTTATGTAAATGGTATGAACAGATGAATTTAAAGCTAGATCTAATTTTTATGTACTTACATAATATAATAATAAAAATAACTGCAATTGATACTGAACAACTCAAGATATTTTTCTTTTAATAGCGATCCTATACTGAGAGACACTGTGATTTGTTATTTTCAGTATAACCAGAGTAAAATTTTGTTTCTAAAACGTTTTTGAGTATTTCCTCTATTCTTTTGTGCTGACAGTGTTGCTAAGTTTTCCTTGCAAAATACTAATATGAAAAGTCCTTGCTCTTTGGACCTCTGACCTTTATAATATTTTCATTTTTAGTCTTCTTAAATTTTCCTTCATTAATCTGTAATTGGCACCATCCACAATAGCTTTTCTTCTGTTGTTGTCATGGTAACAGATGCATCTCGAGCACTTCCAGAGTTTGGAGAAGTTGAAATCTCTTCTCTGCCAGATGGTACTACCTTTGAGGATATCAAGTCACTGCAGAGTCTTTATCGAGAGCACTGTGAGGTAAGTCTTCAAACATAGTAATTTTTGCCAGACAACTTGTTAAAGCAAAATAGTTTAACTTATTCCTAGAGGACAGAGAAGTAAGTTTGCATTTCTTTGAGCATTAATAGAAGTTAATGTTTCTACTCTGTGTCAGAGTGGAGAAGTGAACATTGGAGAATAAATTTTACCCTCCATCTTCTTGGATTATTCCAATATGTATCCTTTGATGCAGCAGTTCCACTTCTGGGTATTTAGTGTAGAAAAATACTTATATATAGGTAGAGATGAGTGTACAAGGGAGCTGGTGGTGTTTCTGTTTTTAAGGCAAAAGATTGGTAACACATTTACTGTCTGATAAGGAACTGAGAAAATAAACATTGGTACAATCTGTAGAGTAAAATACTATGCAGCCATTAAAATGAACAGCTATCTCTAAGTGTAGTATTACTGAACAAGTTCCAGGGTTTATTTTTAAGGGAAAAGGCAAGACACAGTGTTGATACCATACTATTATTTGAATCAAAAAGAAACTGAATGTACACTTTCCTGGAAAAAGAACAAGAAAATGTTAATGGTGGTTGTCTTTGTGAAGGGAACTGGGTAACTGGGAACCAGAGGAAAGAAACTCAATTTTTCAGCATATCCTATTTGTTTTTTGACTTTCAAACCATAAATGTGTGTTTCTATTTAAAAAAAATTCTTTCCAGAAATATTTCATAAGGCAGTGTATGGGTTCCTTTCAAGGAGCATTGAGTCTCTAGTTTTATGTTGTTTTTGTGGTTAGTTAAGTTTCTTTTAGTATTTTTTCTCTGTACTCCTACTCCCCTTCTGATTATTGCACATCAGAATTGGTTACACAGTTTCTGGAAGATAAACTCTTTAAGGCAACTTGTTCATATAACTGCATCTCACCTGATAGAAGAGAGATAAAAGATTATAATGAGAGTTTTCTTAAGTGTGTCTCATATTGAAAGAGGAGTCTGCTGAGAAGTTAAGTAGCTTTACTCCAAGACTATCTATGGTCTACTTAGTAATAAAAGATAATCCTTTGGATTTTATGGACTTTCCTCCTAACTGTTGACAACTGCAGTATGCAGTGAGAAGTCTCAGACCATAGCATTCACAGATTTTTTTCCTACTCCCAAAATAAGAAATGCTTGAGTGAATCTGAGTGCTTGTTAAGTGTACAATTTATTAACAACCAAGGGCAAGTTATCTCTTTATTAACAAACCATGTGCCAGAAGCATTCTTTAAAATTTCTGATAGTTTATTCCCAACATTTCTTAGAATGATGAAGAACACTTAACATTTGTTTCTCTTTGATTACTCTGATTTTCTCAACATTAGAGAATTTCTGGATAATCCTTACACATCTAGAAAAAATATTTTTTATGTATATCATGTATATTCAATAAAGAGTCTTTAAGCATTTCTTCATTTCTCTGTGTTCAGGTGAACCTTGCTTTAAGCAAACCGGCCTGCACAAATACAATTTGAAATTTTTTTTAAGTTTAAATTTGTCGTATTTATATAAAATATAAATTGGAGTATACTTATTTATATTATCAAAGAATGTACAATAGGATTATTCTAATCGAATCTATGTTCTGTACCTTTTTGGGCCTGAGAATAGGAAGAGTGGTAGCGATCTCAGAGGCAGAAGGAAGCAGTAGGTAAAGAAATGAAAAAGAAAGTGAGAGAAGAAAATGGAGAGGCAGAGAAGTAAGCAAGGAAATTGAAAAGAGAAGTAAAACTAAGAATGGACTATGAGGCCTTTATGGGAGGAATACACATTATTCTGCTTAATTTCTCAAGAGTTATTTCCCCCCACCTTTTCTTCCCAAACTAATCTCTTGTTCCTTATTCTTTGTGGTACAAAATTTTTGTCAACCTACCAATTTTCATACATACTCTACATGAAAAAATATGGACATGTGTAGAAATTAATCTTTGTGAGAAATGGTAGTCCTTAGAATGATTCCGATTTATTTCAGAGTTACCAGTGTTCATGACACCACATGATTAAAGAGAAGAACTCAAATTATTTTTTCCAACACTTTGAAGTACAGGTATCTAAGTCTCATATCCAGTCATTCATCATTTGCGCTAAATCAGTAGAATATGAGTGATTTTAAGGTATATTTGCCTATGTATTTTGATCTGAACATGTTTGATAGTAGGTGGACAAATGCAGAACTTTTTATTCATTTGTAAAACTATCTCAAATGAAGATAATGTGAATGTCCTTTTCAAAAGAATTATTTGAGTTTATTTTATTTGAAGAATTAGTGAATTTTGGGTGCACGATATTCTTTACTTGCCTTATTTTATTTCATATTTCCTAGGGTATATATTTTCATGAAAGATTAATATACCTATTTTGCATATGATTTGGAATTCCCACAATTTGTTTTAATAAAGCTATTTTCTAATTATCATTAGTTTTGTTATTGCACCTTGCCTTTTTATTGTTGGTAATGTTAAGGGGTAAGGAGTGTGTTAATTCATTTCCTTCCCTCCATTTTCATCATTCAATGATTTGCAATATTTTCTACTAGTTCCCAGAAAGTGCCCTCAAACATATCTTATTTAATATTTGAATTGATCTCAGAGCATTTTTGTATAGGAAATCAGTTACTCTCTGTATCAGGCAGAGACACCTATCTACAGAAGTAGCACAAACTAGAACTATGAAGTGTTAGTTTCCTGTCTTTCCCTAAAGATCTACTCAGATTGACTCTCAGTATCCCCCTGTTGTCTCTTAGTGCCATGAATTTTGTAGATTTTGATGGGGCTGTTTTACCTGTCCTCATCCTCAGTGCTGACACATTATACTGACTACTTCTGTCTTTTATGCTCAAAATAATCACAGAATCATGTGTTCTTTGCACAAACAAGTTGTTCTTTGATTTTATGACTGCTTTTATCTGAAGCCTAATTTACAAACTAATTGCTATGGCAGGGTGAAATTAAATATGATCATTAAAAGTTAATGAAAGTGGCAAATTTTAGCACCATCCAAAAAAAAAAAAAAAGTCCTTGATGCAGCTGGAAAATGATTCTAGGAGATAAATTTAAGGAGGAGGAGGCGGCGATGGTCCCCGCCTCCAGGCTTAGGAAAGTTAAAACTGCTTTGTAAAGGGAGTGTGTAGAGTTATGATTGAATGGAAAGCATTGCAAGATCAAAGAGAAGTACTGTGCTTTTTTCTGCCCAGACACTTTCTATCCTTTGAAGATTCTGTAGTTTTTGCCCCAGCTTCTGCTTGCTGGGAACACTCTGGAGCTCATGGTCAGCAGCCTTAGACAGAGCTAATGTTTAGCCTTACTCTGGCTGCTGCATATAAGCACCTCTACACCCTTCACTTCCATCCTCTTTGATGGTCAGTGAACACACCTAGCCCAATAAGGACTGATGTGAATTGAATATATCTTGTGTATCCTTCCGAGTCTGAGAGGAAGAGTGGCAGCAACCACACAGTCCAAAGGAAGCAGTAGGTAAAGGAAAGGGAAAAGGTAGGAAGAAAATGGAGAAGCAGCAAGCAAGCAAAGACACGGAAGAAAATTAAAACTGAGGGTGGGATTTGAAGACTTTATGAGAGGAATACAATTTGTCCTTTTTAAAAAAATTCTTTAAGATTTATCCCCCTCATGGGCCTCCCCGGTGGCGCAGCGGTTGAGCGCTGGGTTGCAAAGCTGCCTGTGGCCTCTGCAGCGCCGGTTCGATCCCGGCTGCTTCCCGGCTGCTTCCCGGCCACAGGAGGAGGGTCCCAAATGGCGGGCAGACCTCTCCTGCCGCTCGCTGCTCCCCTCAGCAGTGTACTTCAGTCCTTCTGCCTGCTCTGCTCCCTGCTCTGGCTCTGGTGAATTCTCTCACCCTCCCGCGCTTCTGACTGTACCCAGTGCATGTATAAACAAAAAACAAAAAACAAAACAAACAAACAAACAAACAAATAAACAAATAAATAAATGCCTCTATTTAAAAAAAAAAAAGTTATCCCCCTCTTATCTTCCCCTGTCTAATCTCTTTTGTTTCTCTTTTTCCAATGACAAAATTTAGTCTCGTTTGACCAGGTTAGCTTTTGAATCCAAAGGTATCTTTAAGTCCTTTAAGTTCTGCATTATGTACTCTTCACTCATCTCCATAAGAAATATTGTAAGGTAATACCCATAACTATTTGTTTTTCAGGCAATATTGGACGTTGTTGTGAATCTTCAATTTAGCCTAATAGAAAAATTGTGGCAAACATTCTGGCGCTATTCTCCCTCTACTCCAACTGATGGCACTACCATTACTGAATCAAGGTCAGAATCAATATGCTCTTCCAATTCATTTTCATGACTGAGTAGATGTCACAGCTAATCAATTAGAGATATGTATACCAGTTGTGAACTTTACCTGATAACATTAAATGAATAGGTTGAAATAAACCACAAACTACTCTCTGAAGGTTTTAGCGTGTGTATTTTAGCTCCCATATTTATTGATTTGGGGGACTGTGGTAGAGCTATTTCATCCTCATGGAATTAGTATCATATTTGCCTTTCATACCATCAGAAAGTATTAACATGCATAGGCAGCTCTGGGGGAGTGTTATATATATCCAGCTGTATGGCACCAGTTCGATGGTGGTATAGTTCTAACCTCAGTAATATTTGATAAACTAAAACTATTTTTAAAGTCCATTTTCTTTTTTATCCTCATTTGCCATCTATTCATTTGCTACATTTATTCACACCAGCAATCTGAGTGAAATAGAAAGTCGACTTCCGAAAGCAAAGCTGATAACTCTGTGCAAACATGAGTCTATCCTGAAATGGATGTGTAACTGTGACCATGGGATGTACCAGGCTTTGGTGGAGATTCTCATCCCCGACGTCCTTAGACCTATTCCTAGTAAGTTAAATGCAGACAAATACGGATGCTTTTGTTCTCATACATTCCACCCAGGAAGTTTTGGGGAGTGACATTGCAATCTAGAGTAATTCTAATCTCATTTGGATTTGCCAGATGGAAAACATGCAGCATAGAGTATGGCATGAAAGCAGCCTAGAGCAAAATTGTACTAAAAGGGGAAAAATTTATATTTTCCAAGCTTCTGTTTTCTTTTTTTGCTAGAAAATCCAACCTATGGAACAGACAACCCCAATGACTAATTTAGCAAGAACACTCCTAGGCCAGACAACCATTTAAAATTTATTTTACACAAGGACACAGTTTCCTTCTTAAAGTCAATTAAAAAAAATCTGTAATTGCTAGGTATGCCTCTTTCATGGTTGCTTTTGATTTGAACTGAATTTATCTTGGTTTCCACTGAAGTTAAATTCCTTATGAAAGCATTTATTTTGTCACCTATATCATGTTAAGAACTACCAATGCAGTCTCCATTAACAGTAATGGTTAACTGACATTTTGAGAGAAAAATCTATGTAACTACACAAGCTTTGTATTCCTACGGTGAGGAAATAGGAATTATACAGATAAGTTAGATTACTTCTTTTAAGTAATGATGCTTTTTAAACTACCTTGTAGCAAACAAAGCTATTTTCTGCAAGTGTCAACATAAATGCTACCATGGATACTTGTGCCAAAGGCAGTTGAAATGATTTTATGCCTACATTTTCATGAGCACATACTAGTGACCATAACTTTTAAAGAATTTTAAATTTTAAAGAATTCCCACTCTCCAGTAATAATCATAACATAAAAACAATCTTTAGCTTCTGTAGTTGGCAACCATGTACTTCAAGTACACTGTTTTCTGTGTACTTGATTTATTTTAAATTATTTCAGAAAATATTTAAGTAGGGATTTATTAACAGACAAGAAGGTAAAAATATTAACATATACATATTTGTACTTTCCTTTCTCTAAATATGATAAATAGGGGAAGAAACAAGTTCTTTCAATGTCATCTACCCCCTAAAATGTATATTTAGACATGAAGTTACATACATCAATTCATAGGGTTAAATTCACATAGAAATAAAATTTTAAAATCTAGTTGCGTTGTGTCACAGCTTTATAAATTGCTAGTATTTCCCACTCTAGCTGTACCAAGTTTCCTAACTAAAGATTGATTAAAAGTGATGTTGTCATGGAAAATATCAGTGTTAAATCCTCTACTGCTTGTATTCCAGAATCTTATTTTCCTTATTTTTGTCTTGCTTCCTGTGCTCTGAGTGATAATCTCTAGAGACATTTAAGAGAAATTGCATAGGGTAGCTCATTAGCCTATGACATCTTGCCACCAACATATAATTTCTCTCATGAGATACGAGATGTCAGTGAGCATTTTCTTTTTTGAGGCAATCAACATCAGTATTCATTAAAATATTTTAAAATAGTTTGCTTCTATGTTAACATCTCAAAACTTTAACTTGTTAACTCAGCAGTTAACCTAACTTAAATCATGCATCACTTTTAGTTGACTTTGACCCACAATTTGAAGTATATAATACACTTAACCTTTATGTGTTGCAAATTTGGATTTGAAACCCAATTTATTCAGTCAAGTAGTTTATCTCTACATTCTCTAGGCAACTCCATTTCAGGAATTTTCACACAAAGCTAGTTTATAGTTCTCTGAAATTACAAGATACACTAATGTGCCACCCTACCAAGTAAATATGGAAATTTAATTGCCATTCTACAGCAAGACTTAACAAAATGAAGCTTACAGTTTGGATATCTATCTTCTGATTGTATGCATTTTAATATTAGTCATGAACAGGTTGAGACAAGTTAGCTTTGGAATAGTTTTAAATTTCAAACCATCCATTCATGAGAAAAAGTTGTCAGAGTCAATCTGCACAATTTGATCTGACATGAATCCCTATAGAGAGAGAAAACTTAATTTTATTTCTAAAAATTGTATTTTACTGGCTACTAGTACTTCACTCAACCATTTACTGTCCAGATGGTTTTCCTTTTTTTAGCCAAAAAGAAGTCTGCATATCACACTAATTTAAAGTCAGCTTGAAGCTACTATATTCTAAAATACATTTATCTAAAAGTGAAAAAAAAGTTCATGTAAAGAATTGTATAAGAAATCAACTGGTAACACTTGAAATGTACCATTATGAGTATATTAAAGCCAAACCAATTTGGTTAACATATATATATATATATATGTACTATTTTATATATAAAATATATTTTTATTTTATAATCTCCCTAGGACCTAGACTCATATTAATGTATTTTTAAACAAATTTTTCTTGATCCTTGTTTTTTTCAGATTCAATCACTATTCTATATTAATTGCAGAATATGCAGAATACAGATAGTCCAATTGAATCTTGAAACAAAATTTTACTGGGTTTCAAAAAGTGTTAAATTTTTTTCACTCTTTTCATTTCCATTCATGCCTGCCCTCCATGGTTCTAATACATAATACAGCAGAAAAATATTTTTTCTTTCCTTTTTCTTTTTGACTCAAGTTAGAAACTTTGGAAATTTCAAAAGATTAGTACTAAAGAAATTTCCAATTCACTGTTTCCAATAGATGATTCTCATGGTTAAAGATTTAACCGTTTCAGTTTTAGTCTCTTTTCTGTCATTTGATCAGTGAAGTCATTTAAAAAATAGTTGTTTTTTTATTATTGGATTAGTAAAATTAATATATTTTACATGTGACTTGAGTAAATTAAATTATTCCCAAATCTGTTCTAACAAAAGTAATAGAGAAACATATCAGACTCATTTGAGCACAGAAAGAAAAACCAAAGAATTTAATCCCATTGGTAATATTAACATTTTGGGGAGACTTGGGAAAAAATATAACTTTTATTTCTTATTGTAGACCTCAAATTGTAATGCCTATCTACATTTTAGGGCACCCATAGAGAATAGTTTTCTAATGTGGGTGCCTCAAACACATATTTATTAAATGTCTAAAACTGCTCCCTATACTGTGGACCCTTAGGCACAGATGAAGTAAAATGCTACTGACCGAATTACTTCTAGAACAAGAGAAGAATTCTATCTCTTGCTATAGAGCAGTCTCAGAATGCAGATCCCTTCTTGTAAGAGTCATAGTCTTCCCTGATAACTGAAAATGCTTCTAGTCATTATATGACCACCATGACCACCATAAAACTATTCTCAGGGAACCTACCGTCTCAGGTTATAACAGATATCAAAGAATATGGAATGGACTATTTTAGTAGCATCTTAAGAATAATGTTCTCTGTGACAGTAATTTTATCACACTGATCTTTTATATCTACCTGGCAAATGAAACAGAGAATAGTTATCCAGACTTTTCAAGTCCGGTAATTTTAATTTTTACCTTACTTTTCAAGAAGAATGAGAGATAATTACTCTAATTGATATGTCCTGGTGTAAATAGATGCATAGAGAAAGAAAAGCTTTGTATTTTTTTCTTTTTGACTAAAGAAATGAAGATAGGATTAATAGCTTGAAAAATTAAGAATTTATAAAGACAATACTTAGCTTTTGAGCACAAAGCTGTTAATTAAAAAAGTATATTGTCTAAGATAGAAAATTCCATAAGTATATTCACAACTGGTATATGTTGCTATAAGCAGAAATGTTTGAATGTTTTCATTTCCCACAGTGTCATAGTATTTGGGACAAATTAGCTTTAAAGGGGGAAAAGGCCAAAATATAATTTTTAGATGTTTTCAAAGTAAGGAATAATGTTAAGTCTCATCAATGAGGAAAATATAAGTTCTGTGCTATTTCAGATGTCATATACACACACTTTCCCTTATTTTTGCATAAAGATTAATGTTCTTTGCTATCTTTTTCGTTCTGCTTTTATTTTTTAACATTTAGGTGCCTTGACCCAAGCCATTCGAAATTTTGCAAAAAGCCTTGAAGGTTGGCTTTCCAATGCCATGAACAATATTCCACAGAGAATGATACAAACCAAGGTACACTTTCATGTCTAGTTTTTTTTCTTTGTTTAGAAAATGGTTCTTAAATATGGATTTCATATCTGTCAAATAGTTATGTAAACTGTTGATATTATAATAGGCATGTAGTGAAGTACTTGTACAAGACATTTGTTAATGCTCCTTTCAAAGTGACTAGAGAAGTATTTTAAGAGTCCTTTATTTAGAAGCCCTTTTCTAAAATATGTACTTCAGGTTGGCCCCATTTGAATTAGTTTTATATGTTTGAGGGATTGGGGTCAGAATGGGGGGGGGCTGCAATTGTATGGGGAATATAACAATAAAATTTATTATTAAAAAAAAATAAAAAAATAAAATTCCCTACTATGCTCATTGTCCTCTGAAAGTCCGTGCAAATTATATTTTTATTTTGCTCTTTAGATTTTTTAACACTGGAGAATTCTTTTGTAAATCAAGTAATCATTCTTAAGCAGTTTTCTCATAATTGGTATATATCAGGAATCGTTTATTTAACTATAAATATAAATTCTAGTCTTCTTGTTGTCCACTTCTCACTGTATTACTTTAGGTTTTTCTGTGAAAATACCCCATGGAAGGATTGGACTGATTCTTTCTAAACCTGGCTATTAAAAATCACATTTGTGACTTTGTGTCATTCACTGTATCCATGCTCAGACTTCAACAATATACCTTGGCTTTCACTTTGGGGGATAGCTGATAGATTGACGCTCTTGTGGCTGACAAGTCTCTCTGAGAACTAAGTATCCTCCAGTTTTTTCTGCTTTGAAACTTTTCATCTCTGAAATGAAAGAAACATTTCATTGATCTTTCCATCTTAGATTTTTCTCCAGAGATGTGCCATCAATACAGTAGGATTAGCACCACATGTGACTATTTAGATTTAAATTTTATTAACTTAAAAATTCAATTCTTTAGTCACTCAAGCTAATAGGCCTTCCTGGTAGCACAGGGGTTAAAGTCTCAGCTCTATAAAGCTATCATGGCATGGGTCAGCAGACTTATCCTGTCTCGCTCACTGCTCCCCTCAGCAGTGTATTTCAGTAGATCTGCCTGCTCTGCTCCCCACTCTGTCTCTGATGAATCCTCACACACACACATACACCCTGCACCTGTGGCCTACACCCCAGTTCTTGTATGCACAAATAAAATAAAAATAAATCTTAAAAAAAAAAATAACAGGGCCTCCCCGGTGGCGCAGCGGTTGAGCGCTGGGTTGTGAAGCTGCCTGAAGTCTCTGCGGCACCGGTTCAACTCGGCACCCGTTCAATCCCCGGCTGCTCCCCGGCCACCGGGTGAGGGTCCCACATGGCACGCAGACATCTCCTGCTGCCCGCTGCTCCCCTCAGCAGTGTGCCTCGGTCCTTCTGCCTGCTCTGCTCCCCACTCTGGTGAATTCTCTCACCCTCCCGCACTTCTGACTATACCCAGTGCTGGTATAAATAAATAATCTTTAAAAAAAAAAAATTCTTTAAAAAAAAAAAATAACAGATGTTCCATAGCCCCAGATAGCCGTGGTTGCCTTACCGGCAGGACATATGTAAAGCATTTCCATCATTCTAGAAAGTTCTCCACAACGAAGGTATTCTAGAGTCACCATACTTGGCAGTAAAAGAAGGTGCTGTTTGATTATGATGGTCAGAGGAATGTTTTCAAACTTGTAGTTAATCATATTTATAGCAGTACTTCCAAAAGCTGTAAGTACCTTTCTCCCAGTGTAACCAAAGTGAATGTGGCAGAAATCCAGCTCTAATATTTGCCATCTCATTGATCTCTAGAGTTGATTTGTATGCTTTTCGTTGGTAAAAGTTACCTTCTGCTATTCCCCTTTCACTGATGTGAAATCTTTTTTCAACTGAGTGCTCATTAAATGAAGACAATCTACCTTGGCATTGCAGACAGCATAATTAGGTTATGACTGTGACCATTGTTATCAGAATTCTGGGTTGATATTCCAAAATGTAAGGTAGTTTCTGTCTAACCCAAGCAAGGTACTTACCTCTTTAAGTCATAATATGTATCTAATTGAATGGTAATGAGAATTGAACAAGGTGATATATGAAAGGTACTTAGTAGTGCTTGACTTATATGTACATAATTAATATAAACCATAAAAATGGGGGGAAAAAGTGTACAGGTCTTCTTTGAGGGTATGTGAATTTCTCCCAGTTCCACATAGTCTTAAAACATCTCACTATTAAGATGAGCAAACTTTACCTTTTGAAAACCTTCTACCACTCAGCCACCTGATGTTCAATTAATGCTGTGCTAATATACTTGTGATTTTAATGCCTTGTAAATATGTTTAAATGCCCCTTAGATCTAGTCTGTTTTTTAAAAAATTCCACAAGATATGACATACCTAAAGTGGCATTTTTGGCATTATCTTTGATATCTTTCAACATAACCTGGTTCATTCATTCTCAACCAGAAAAGTGGTATATCCAAAGGAGGGAATATTTATAGAGAGTTTAAGAAGGTTCTGCTTACAAAGGGGTAATCATAGTTAAGGAAGCCAAGGAAAATGGTAAAGCACCCAAGATTAGCATTAGTGGGAAGTCCTAATCATATCTAGGTCTAAAGGGAAAAGAGTTGAAAGCTAAGGCATATCCTGTTATCTGACCCCCTCCCCAGGTCTTTTAGCATAGAAGAGGAAAGCAAATTCTGCCAAAGCAGAGGCAAATGAATATTTCCTGGAAGCCCTTTCATACAAAATCAAATTCTGAAAGAGTTATTCTTGTTGCTTATGAGTAATAAGTTCATTAGCCTTATATTTGCTAATAAAGGCTATAACCACTCTTGTTC
Organism: Talpa europaea; assembly: GCF_964194135.1. Classification (NCBI taxonomy): domain Eukaryota; kingdom Metazoa; phylum Chordata; class Mammalia; order Eulipotyphla; family Talpidae; genus Talpa; species Talpa europaea. The sequence goes on from NC_140074.1 coordinate 34,671,271, forward strand.
TACCACAGTATTACCCAGGTTTCTTTAAACAGAGGTAATAAGAGTGAATCTAAGTGACAGTGCTCTGAAAATGAGTGCATTTTTTTTCCATTTAAAAGAATGGACTGTGGGGTTTGGTTTTCTGAGTATAAAGGGAAATTTTTTGTTTGCCTAGCTTATAGTTGACTGTCCTACAGAGAATAAAAAAGAAATGAAAATCAATGTTTTTCCTACTTCCCTAGACAAAGTCATTTCTTGCTGTGGAGGAGTAGTTACTTGCAAGACTGGTTTAATTAATGCTGCACTTAGATGTCGAAGAATGTGGGAGTTTGTTTTAGTCATGACCTCAACCTATTCAAAAGGAAAATAATACTTGGTTTAGAGATTTAAATGCTATAATTTACAAGTAAGCTCTCTCACCAAATGAATTTGAAATAAGTATCAGAGGGAAGCATTTAAAATTTGGCAAGAGAAAAAAGATCTGAAGATTGCAGTGGTTTCTTTTACTGGAGGGGGAAAAATTCCAATTTAATTGGATTTATTTACAGGTTGCCGCTGTAAGTGCCTTTGCCCAGACTCTGCGAAGATACACATCGCTCAATCACCTGGCCCAGGCCGCTCGTGCAGTGCTTCAGAACACGTCTCAGATCAACCAGATGCTCAATGACCTCAACCGTGTTGACTTTGCCAATGTCCAGGTACTCTGTTATCTTTCAAACCATGCCTTTTTAGGAAAGATGCCTATTTTTTCTTCCTATTTAAGATCATCAAAATTTGTTTCAATGTTCCATCATTGCACAGGCAAAATCTATATACAATTTCCTAAAGGAGGAGAGTTTTACTTAGCTACAACTTCATCGCTCCTCTGTTTTGTGGTTAAAGTCTGCTGAGATTTATAGTACTAGGTAACAGCATAATATGTCACCAGGATTTGCTGAATAGAGTAATTACCATTACAGTCACAGATTAAAGTCTTACATCTACCAGCTATGAGATCTTGGGCAAACTATTTGCTTGCTCTTATCTCCACTTTTCCCACCTTAAAATGCCTTTCTTAGATTATTACTTACCTATTTAGTAGTTCAGACAACCTTTTTACACTGTGACATACACAGAGATATTTAAGTGTTCCCCCTTTGAAAGAACTAAGAACAATTGAATTTACTGTAGATGTCTGATAAATATTTGTTTATCCCAAAAGAATTCACTATGATATATTTAGCTATTTTGATAGTTCAAATGAAAAAAAAATATTTTTAACCTATGATTAAACCACTCACTTTTTTTAGTACATGTGAAAATAGCTAATTTAGAAATATCATTATATAATTCCCAACAATATTTTACTTCGTGCTAAAATAATTAAACTAATTATTACTATAGAAAAACAGTACACCATGTTACTAAATAAAACACTTCACCCAAAGCACAGGCAACAAAAGAAAAAAATGCATGAACTGAATCAAAATTAAAAGCTTTTGTACTTCAAAAGTAACATCAAGAAAGGAAAATGACAGCTCACAAAATAGGAGAAAATATTTACAAATCATACATCTTATGTAAAGCTTATATATAGAAGGTATAAAGAACTATTACAACCCAGTGAAAAAAATATAACCCAATTGAAAGATGGATGAAGATCTTTATAGGCACTCTCCAAAAAGATGCACAAACAGCCAAAGCACCTGAGAAGATATTCAACATTATTCTGCGTGCAAATCAAAACCACAGCAAAGTGTTTCATATACACTGAAATGAGAATAATCAAAAAGACAGATAATATCTAGTGTTGATGAAGATGTGAAGATGCGAACTTTTACACACTATTGGTTGGAATGTAAAATGCTTCAACCACTTGGGAAAATAGTCTGGCAGTTCCTCAAAAAGTTAAACATAAAGTTACCATATGGCTCAGCAATTTCACTTCTAGTTTTATACCAAGACATTCATAACAACATCATTCATGTTAGCCACATAAAGTAGATATAACTCTCATATCAATTAATTGATGATTATAAGATATGGTATAGCCACATACACGCGATGGAACATTATTGGACAATAAAAAGCAATGAAGTTCTGATACATGGTATAACATGGATGAATCTTGAAAACGTCATGCTAAGTGAAAGAAGTTAGACACAAATTACCACATAGATCTTGATTCCATTTATATGTATATGAGCAAGTAGCTAAATCTTTAGAGTTAGTAGGTTAATAGTGGTCTGGTTTGGTCAGGGCATAGGGATTAGAAAGTAACAGGTAAGAGATAAGGGTTTTGTTTTGGGGAAATGAAAATGTTCTAAAATTGATTGTGATAATGGATGCACAACTCTGAATATATTTAAAGAAATCATTGCATTTTCTACTTTGAGTGAGTAAGTTGTGTGATGTATGAATTCTGATTTTGAAACCACAGACTCCTTAATACCTTGAACATAATGTGTTTGTAAATTAGGAGCATCTTTAATGTTCAAACTTAGTTTTAACAGTTACAGAATTTGAAACAACCATATTCTTTTCAGAAGAGTATATTGTCAGTATTTTTTTCAGGTTATAAGAAGACAATATTGTATATGTAAGTATATTGACAGTGTAGTGTAGTATATTATAAAGTAGTTTAAACCAGCCTAATGCTCTGTGTTTTTATTTCTCCAAGTTAGGTTTTAGATTATCATCCTCTCTTCACAAAAACCAACTTCCAAATAAATAGTGTTTGAATTTATGATGAGATGAAATTAAATCATTGCAGAAATATTAATAAATTCCTCCTCTGTTATTAATGCACAAGCAAAAAGCAATCCTTCCCTCCAAACACTATACGGTTTCAGTTTTGCAGAATGGAAATTACACAGTAAGGAGAATATAGTTAACATCCCTATATGGCACACATTAAAACAATAAATGTGATACATTTTTTGTTAACTGTTTTTTTTACTACAATAAAGAAAATACTTAGATATTAAAGAAATAACAAAACCTGCCCTATTCTTTCTTTGATGCCTAATTTTATCCTTGGCTTTTCTTATGTACTCTTAAATCGGTATAAAGTTCCTGGGAGTCATTTGACAGTATACATGCATTGAATGTCTTAATTATTATTATATTAATCTATGATGCAGAAGTAAGTGCAAAAATAAACATATAGCATTGCTAATTACACCATTATCTCTAAGAGTAAAGAGTTGGAGTCAACATATATGATAGCTCTATAGAATTAGTTATATAAATAACAGTGTTTTCATGCATTCAATCATTGAGTCATAAACTACATGGAGACATTTACTACATGGAAATGTAGTTGTAATAATACTTAAGTGAAACTAAGCCTATCAGATTGTGTAATATGTTCCTCTTTTATTTTAAATATTTTTCTATACATATGTATATATTGCATGTGAAATGTTTGAAAAGTATGTATATCAGGATGTTGTAATTATCTCAGTATTTTAGATATTCTTAATATTTTTTGCTTATTTATATTTCCTTAATCATATTTTAATGTATTTAAAATATTTAAAAGTTATATTTAGAAGTGCACCTTTCAAAGGTTTTATGACTAAAATCAGATAAGAGAAAGGATAGTATATGGTAGGTATATCAGCTGAGAATACAGTGAGTTGAATTTGGACATTTTGTATTTGAAGTGCCTCCTAGTTGAAATGTCTCTTGAATAAATAAAATCTGTAGGATCAAGAAAGATACTGGAGCCAAGGGATAGAAATTAGGGACTTATTCACTTGAAATTGTCAGTTTAATGAACCTGTGCTCTTAAAGAGCATATCGAACAAAAGTCATAGACACTCTTCAGAAATATACATATATATTCACAGTATGTTTGATCAAAAAATTAGGGACTACATAGATGCCCTTCCACAGAATCCTCTTGAAAATATTATCTGGATGCAATGAACCCAGCTTAAAAGCTCTTGTCACATTTCTCTTAATTTTATGCTTAGGAAAATGAGGCCCATTTAGATTAGATGAATTGCTTATGGTCAGTTTAATTGATTGAGGTTGCGTGTTAAAATCCATGTCCTTTGACGTTAAGTCAAATATTGTATTACCAAATAATTTTGTTTTCGCCTGAAGAATATCATGGTTTGTTGCTTCATTTTTGTTTTTTAACACAACTTAGCATGGGAAACAAAAATTTGGCCGCCTCTTAACAATTAGCCTGAAACTTTCCTATTACCTAACATGAGACTTCCCAATCAGAACCAGGGGAACACTGGTAATTGCATGTCTTGGCTGATAACATATCTATAGCTTCTCAAAAGTGTTGTTGTTATTGTTATTTTCAGTTTTGTTAATTAATTTGCATTCATACCCTTGATTGTCCTTGAATTTCAGTTCCCAATACATAAAGTTCATACAACACATGCTCCTACTTAAACTAGTGTTAAGTGTTGGTTTCTGTTTTAGTCTGTAGGGAATACTTTTGGGCAATTGAGTCCATTATCCATGTAACTGAACCTAAATCTTCTCAAATGCATTGACTTTGAAGTTTTATGTGATAGGAGGGGAAAAAAGATAGGATGTTTGAAAAAAATATTAAAACTAAATAGAATGAAAGACCCTACATTCTACATACTGTAGCTTCAGTTTTTTCTTAAGTGATCATGTCTTTTAATCTTCACACACTAGCTAATGTAGAAAACCAAGGCATGCTTTTATGTCATACCATATTTTCATGCACAAAGGCAATGTTATTTCCCTTTACAACTGACAAGTAGTCATTCATTTTCTTAATTCATTTAACTGTTTGAAGCTGTCATTGTAATTTCCCATTCATGCATACAGTTTGTGTGCTGACACGCAATGAAAAGATACTGAGTTGAACTTTTTCCTTTGCATTGTGTCTACTATTCCAGGAGCAGGCTTCCTGGGTGTGCCAGTGTGATGACAACATGGTTCAGAGACTAGAAACAGACTTCAAGATGACTCTTCAGCAGCAGAGCACCCTGGAGCAGTGGGCTGCGTGGCTTGACAATGTGATGATGCAAGCACTGAAACCCTATGAAGGAAGACCCAGTTTTCCTAAAGCTGCCAGGCAATTTCTGCTAAAATGGTCTTTCTACAGGTATCATCTCAATTTTTTCTAAGCTTACTTTTCATATTCTGCATATATGTGTGTGTGTGTGTGTGTATTTGAAAGTAGTAAAGATTTTAGTTTTCATAAACTCCCTGTTGTAATTTTCTCCAACACAACACAGTGATAACAACATCATGAAATTGTACCAGGAGATTTATGGAAATCAGCTTTCTTGCTAGGAAAAGAAAACCTCTAGCTCAAAGTCCTTGAAGTTTTCAGATGGGATATCTAATATTTCAGTCTTGATAATGTGCGTAGCAATAGTCAGGAAAAGGCTTTAATCCTCCTCCTTGCAAAAACACATTACTCAGGCTTTTTTCTTATCAGCACTGTTTTTCTTTCAAGTCTATTTCAGTGATTCTCAAGTGGTGGCCCCAGTCTAATAGCATCACTATCATTTGGAAAGATGTTAAAAATGCAAATTCTCAGGCCCTTCCCCAAAATATACTTGAGTCAAAATATGAACATGAGACAGTGGTTTTCACTTTTTAAAAGTCTGACTACAGAATTGAGATTACCAGTGGGGGAGGAGGAGAAGCGGGTAGAGAGCAAAGTGTGGATGGGGCCCAGTGGACTTTTGTGGAGGACTATGGGTCCTTTTGTAGAAGGGTTTTGTGATAGCATTCATTTGAAGAGGTGTTATCCCATACCTTTGAATCATATACATTGGTTAAAACCAAAGTTATCTCAATAAGTAAGTAGGTAGGCAGGTAGGTAGGTAGGTAGGTAGGTAGATAGATAGATAGATGGATAGATAGATGGATGAATGACTCTAATGCATGCTTAGGACTATCCAGTTAACTTCTTAATTTTATTGATTACAATTGTTTTCAAATTTAGAAATCAAAGGCCCTCCCCAGTGGCACAGCAGTTGAGCACTGGGTTGCGAAGCTGCCCGCAGCCTCTGCAGTGCTGGTTCGATCCCCGGCTGCTCCTAGGCCACCGGAGGAGGGTCCCGCATGGTGCCTAGTCCTCTCCTGCTGCCCGCTGCTCCCCTCAGCAGTGTACTTCCATCCTTCTTCCTGCTCTGCTCCCCTCTCTGGCGCTAGTGAATTCTCTCACCCTCCAGCACTTCTGACTGTACCCAGTGCCTGTATAAATAAATAAATAAGTAAATCTTTAAAAAAATTAGAAATTAAAACTGTTTTCTACACATCAGAATTAATATTAAAAAAAATTTGGTACCTCCCCAAAACTACTGAATCTTGGTAGTTAGGAGTAGTAATTAAGAATAATGAGGATAACCAGAACTTTTTTCTTCAGAAAGCTTCAAAAGTCCTGATGACTCCAATGCATAGCCAGCATGAGAGCCAATAATATAGTTGACAGTACAATATGGATCACTTTTTGGCTAGAAATATGGTCTAAATGTTTGTTTTTGTAGGTCTAAATGTTTGTTTTTGTAGAAGAACCTCAGAAGAAGAGCTTTCAAATCACATGACATATGAAATCAGATGTTAGGATGAGCTACTAACCACAGATCTGCCCCAAAAATTAAAAACTGGAAGTTGAAATGTACACAGTAATGCATTTTTTGTTACTCACTATTTTCTTACACTTCAGTATAAAGCAATCCAAATTTTAAAGTTTCTTCAGTTTCAAAGCTATAGACTGCCCACCAGCATGATAATATCTAAATATGCCTTCTCTTCTGGCCCTGAACTGTATGCCTTTAAGTCTTATAAAATGAAAATAATAATCATAATAGTGTCTAATAATAACAAGCCAGTTATCCCCAACTCAGGGAGGACAGAGGGCAGGAGGCATTTATACATCAGATGTTAAAATTATACAAGTTGGCATATATACTACATATATGTAAGATGGAATTGACAGATGGAGTTCCATTTCATAAGTTATATTTTTGACCCTGGCATTTGTTTTTGTGGTGCCTGTACATTTTTTGTTTCTTTAAATAGAGGTGGCCCACTGACTTGCTAAAAGTCATGTCTACATTGCGTTTAGGCATTTTCTAATTTAGATGCAGCTGTATGTATATCAGATATTAGTGACCCAGAAAATACCATAGACTGTGATTGTGGGTACAATGTGGTCATCATCAGTATATCCATGATGAATCCAAAGCTAGTTGTGAGAAGAGAAGGTATAGAATAAAGTAACAGAAATTAGGAAGTAGTAGTATTTATATACTCAGCAAGCCCAAACTCTAGATTTTCTACCTTATTCTCACCATCTTTCTAGAACTAGAATCAGAGATCTTTTATTTATGATAATTCTTTTGGGTTTTATTATAAGTAAATCTTTCTCCTCAACTGAGTTGGTTCCAATTCTTATTTCTTGAACTAAAGTAGAGCTGTAGAGACTATATATGATTAAGAGTTAAGTTAACCTTATGTCCTGGAAATAGTCTTCTGGCTAGCCCAGGATCAAATGCAATGAAATAAAGCAAAACCTCCCAGTTATGTATTGTTTTGGTTTTTTTTTTGTTGTTGTTGTTGGGGAGGGGGCGGAATGGAATAGTTTTACAGTTTGTCTCTCAGATGTTCAATACCTTTAGTTCATATAATTTGAGAGGGAACTTGTAAATGCTGTTCAACTCTGTGACCCATGCATTGGTTTGCTCCAGTAAAGCCAGTACTTGGTTTAGATCTCAGTATTAATGAAAATTGTGTTAATGAAAAATGTATTTTTTCTCTCAGTACATGGGGAAGACTTGGAAAACATTGTCAGTGTTCTCAAAGTAAATGCAGCAACAGTAGTAACAGCAGAATTCAAAATGCTAATTGGAAACATTTCTTAAGATTGCATCTATTTTCCCATTTGCTTGCAGTTGATATTTCATTCATCCACTTTTTCCAGAAAATCATATAGATGGTATATATGCCTCATGATGACTGATGAAACAGAAGTTAAGACTAACTTATTGTTCCAAAATCTATGTGACAGTAACAGTGCATCCTCCATATCTGAAAAGGAGAGGTTTGTGCCCCTCTTACTGCTTTCTTATGTTGTTATGTCAGACTTGCCCTTACTCCTTTTTATGAGTTTTTTTTTTTATATTTAGTTGATATCATTTTAGAAATACACCCCAGCTCCTTCGTCTTCACAGAGCTCTTTGGCAGTTATCTTGAAAGGAACGAAAACTACTTATTCTTATTTCTTGTTCTCTGCAAATATACGAACTCAGTAGATTATCATCACTTGCCTGCCTTCTGTCCTCCCTGAGTTGGGGATAACTGGCTTGTTATTATTAGACACTATTATGGTTATTAATTTTGTTTTAAGAAGACTTGAAGGCTTACAATTCAGGGCCACAATAGGAAAGGCATATTCAGACCATTGCCTGCCTCCTTCTGGTAGGCAACATCAATAGCTTAGAAACTTAAGAAACTTTAAAATCTGAACTTTTTTTTTTACTGCAGCATAGGAACACAGTAGTAATGGAAACTGCATTCACAAAGTATTAACAAAGCAAAATTATAGTTTTTAACGTTTTGGCATTTTGATAAGAATTTGGTAGTCACATTCACAGACACTTCACATTCTAAAGTCAATCTCATACTTTCTAAAATTCTGTGTATATATGTTCATGCATGTCAATGTAGAAATGAATAGAAGGTCCCGATAGAAGTTGATAAATTCCTGCAAACACCGTCTGTTCAGAATGGAGTCTCTCCTTGACTAGCCTGGCTTTGAATCGCTCTGTTGAGTCCCTCAGAGATGGAAAAATATATATATATATATCTGCCTTTCTCAGGCAGAAATGGAAAAGTTATGTGGGCCATTTCTCAGCTTGTGTGTTTGGTAGATAACAGAACAGAACATTCCTCAGGGCCACCCTGAGGGTCATCCAAATATCCCATTTTTAAAGACTGGAAGTTACAGCTTTGATACAGCGACTTGAAAAGAGGCATAGGGAATCTAGTTTGCCTACAATTGGATAAAATATAAATCTTCCCAAAAGTACTACTCTTTTGGAATCAACTGTAAGCACTGTTTCAAAAGAGAGTTCACATAAGGGTCATAGGTGTGATGTTCTCACCTTTCTCCTTAGAAAGCATGTGACAGATCCCTAATATATATATAAAGAGGTAGATTAATTATCATGTGTTAGGGGATATGTTTCAGCTTCCACACCGTCAGTTACAAATATAAATATACAAAGGTATTTCTCATCTATTATAAAATAATTAACGTTTAAAATTCTAATTTCAAAAGGTGTTGAATTCATGGTAGCTTAGCAACATGAAATTCAGTGGAGTTAGTTTTGCAACATACCTTCAGAAGTCTGAATTAGACCATAGGTTTCTAATTAAACTGTTAATTGTGTTATTTAATATTTGGCTTGTAGGACAGCAACCCAACACAGATGAAATAAAGGAAACATAGCAAAACAAGTAGGCATTATACTGAGGGCCACTGATTTTGTTTTTCATTTTCCAACAAAATTTAGTACTACATCTTATGCTAAAATAAAGTCATTAACTGTTCAAGAGTTAAAAAATCCCTTGGACTGAAGTCCAAAAGCCTATCATGGCCTACAAGATCCTACAAGGTTCAGTTGCTAGTGACTTCTCGATCACAGTGCATATTCTTCTTTTTGCTCATTGTCCTCCACACTAGCCTCCTAGCTGTTCTTCAGATACATCAAGCATTGTTCTGCCTCAGAGACTGCAACGTCTCCTTCCAGTAAAACTCACATTTTCATATGATTCTCCTTCTTTATTTAAATCCAGTTTCCACTCAGTTCTCAACTCCTCAGAAAAATTTTCCCAACACCCTAGCTTAATGTGCCACTCTCTGACCTTCTCTCCTAATTTATTTTGTTCATAGAATTCACCACTACACAACTTTGTATTTTGTATCTACTCGCATATTTATCAACTATTTTCCTACTAAAATGTGGGCTCTGTTGAGACAGAAATTTCATCTAACTTTTTCCAGAACAAAACCCTGGTACATAGTAGGGACACAATATCTATTCAATGAATGATTGTGCATTCTTTAAAAAAAAAAAGAATAATTGACTCTGCATGTCTACAATAATATCAGAAAGCTACTCGATGTGAATAGTCTCCTTAGTTTTTTTTTAATATAATTTCAGGATTATTTTCAGAGAAATTTTAAGAGAAATAAAAAAGGCTTGAAATGTTAAAGTAGAAATAAAGATATATGTGTAAAATTTCACTTGATATCTGTGATATTGATCCCTACAAAGACTTACTAACATTTAACTGACCAGGGATTGGTTTTCTATATTGTGATGAGTGTCGTATTTTAAAATAAATATTTTTATTGTGAATAGCATGTACTCACTTTAGAAAGTCAGATATACAAAACTATATAGATAATAAATTTAAATCACATATAAATTCCTAGAAATAACCACTGTTAAAATGTTTTTAGTGTTATATGATACTGGGATCCAATTATTCACCACAATTTATACTGTATTTCCCTTAACATTTTTCATTTAACATTATATCTTTGGCATTTGTCATTAAAAATCTTCAGAAATGGGCTTCCCTGGTGGTGCAAAGGGTTAAGTCTCAGCACTGTGAAGCGATGGCAAGCCACTGCACAATTTTGATGCCCGGTCAGGGAGCTAACCCACAAGGTGCAGCAGACCTCTCCTGTCTTCACCCACTGCTCCCCTCAGCAGTGTATTTTAGTCACACTGTCTGTTATGCTTCCTTCTCTGTCTCTGGTGAATCTTCTCATCACCCACTCCTGCACTTCTGACCTGTACTCCAGCCCTTGTGTGCATAAATAAATAAAAATATTTTTTTTTTAAGATTTACTTATTTATTTATTTATACAAGCACTGGGTACAGTCAGAAGCACGGGAGAGTGAGAGAATTCACCAGAGCCAGAGCGGGGAGCAGAGCAGGCAGAAGGACTGAAGTACACTGCTGAGGGGAGCAGCGGGCTGCAGGAGAGGTCTGCGCGCCATGTGGGACCCTCCTCCGGTGGCCTGGGAGCAGCTGGGAATCGAACTGGCGGTGCAGAGGCTGCGGGCAGCTTCGCAACCCAGTGCTCAACCGCTGTGCCACCGGGGAGGCCCAATAAAAACTAAATCTTTAAAAAAAAAACTTCAGAAATAACATTTTTAATGTCCTCACAATAATGCATTATGTGTGTCTCATGCATTAAACATTCCCTTTTTCTCTTTTTATAAAGCACGTAGGTGATTTTGATGGTGTGATACAAACAGAAAATTATCTTTGCATAAAATTGTGCATATATATTCAGATAAGTTTAGGTAAAGGGTTTGAATTTTTTAAAGTGACTGATAAAATTTTAATGAAATATGCTATGCCATACAGTGTTAAACTCATATTATAAAGTAATAAATACTCCCATTTATTATTTATTTTTATAACTCTTAAGTTCCATATTACATATTTTACTTCTTTAACCTAACATTTCTGTGTTAACATGTTTTTATGTCTAGTCCATTAAATTTCCTGAAACTTTTGTAGAAAATTTCATTAGTGACTGAAACATAATTTGATCAATATGCTATTACATTTAAATAGTCCCCTAATATCCTACTAGTATAAATATTGTTGAAATTGAACTATTTTATTTATTTGTTTGTAAATATGGAGGCAATATCCGTTTACAACATGAGTTGTATGAGTTAGAAGTGAATCATGTGTATGAGTTAGAAGTTTAGGATGAATGTGGAAGTACATGCATCCCTTCAAATTAGTGTTTTTGCATTTTGGGGGTAGATAGCAGTGGAATTGTTAGATCATATGGTAGATCCATTTTTAATATTTTGTGAAATCTCCATACTGTTTTCCACAGTGGCTGGACCAGTCTACATTCTCACCAACATTTATTTCTGATATCTTTGACATGGGCCATTCTCAGGGGTGTGAGATGGTATCGCATTGTAGTTTTGTTTTGCATTTCCCTAATAAGTGATGAACATTTTTTTCGTGTGCCTATGTCTTGTTTGGAAAAGTGACTATGTAGCTTTCCTGGCCAATTTTTGATTGGGTTATTTGTTTTCTTTTTATTGAACTATGTAAATTCTTTGTAATTTTTGGATATTAGTCAATTGTTGGATATATGGTGTATAAATTTTTCTCCTATTAAGTAGGGCATCATTTTGATTCACTGATAGTTTCTTTCACTGTGCAGAAGCTTTTTAGTTTGATGTGCTCCCAATTGTGTGTGTCCTCTTTTGTTTCTTTTGCTGCTGGACTCAAATCAACAAGCATATCCTGCAGCCTATGTCATGGAGTGCTTTTCCTATGTTTTCTTCTTTATATTTATGAGTCTGGTTTTATATCCAACTCTCTAATCCATTATAAGCTATTTTTTGTATTTGACTTGAGATGTTGATCTAGTTTTATTCTTTTGCATGTGCTTTAGAGACTTTACTTCAGTGTATTCTTGGCTCCTTGGTCATAGATTAACTTTGCATAAAAATGTGGATTTATTTCTTGCATCTCAATTCTAATCCAATAGTTTGTGTGTCTGTTTTTGTTCCAGTACCATATTGTTTGGGTTAATATAGTTCTATAGTGATTTCTGTTCAGGTTTTATATTTCTTCCTGATTCAGTATCAAATTATTTTATATTTCTGAGAATGTGTCCATCTCTTTTAGGTTATTCAACCTACTAACATACAAATGTTCTTAGTAATCACTTTTGATCCTCTAAATTTCTGAAATTTATGTTGTAACTTCTCTATCATTTCCAATTCTGTTTGTTTGAGATTTGTCCTTTTTTTTTCTTTGTGACCTTAACTGGAGTTTTCTCTCTTTTTATCTTTTCAGAGAACCAGCTTTTGGTTTTATTAATCATTTAGACTTTTTGTTTCTATTTCATTTTTTTCTTGTCTAATTTTTATTGTTTCCTTCTTTTTACTGGCTTGGTTGTGTTTGCTTGTTTTCTGTCTTGGTTTTATTTGTTCATCTTTTTCTTAAGTTGAAAGATAAGATTGTTTATTTGAGCTCTTTCTTGTTTCTTGACATGGGTCTGTTTTACCACCTACTTTCCTCTCGGCAGTGGTTTTAATATGTTCCATAGGTTCCTATAGACTGTATCATCTGTTTCATTTGACTCAAGATATTTTTTGATTTCTTCATTAACTCAATGGTCATTTAATAGTGTGTTGTTCAGTCTCCATATATTAATGTTTTTTCCTGTTTTCATTTTGGTTTATTTCTATTTTGATACCATTGTGATTAGAGAAGATAGTCGATATTATTTCATTCTTCACTAGTTTATTGATGCTTGCTTAGTGGTCTATTCTGGAGTCCCTGTACAAGAAGAACATGTATTCAGATTTTGTGGGGGACAGTGCCCTTTAAATATCTGCTGTTTATGTGGTAGATCTAATCCCTGTTAAAGCTACTGTTTCCATGTTTATTTTCTGTTTGATTGATCTGTCCATTGGTGAAAGTAGAGTGTTGAAATCCACAATGACTGTATGTGTTGCTGCCAGTGTCTGTTTTCAGATTTGAAAAGAATCGCCTTATGTATTTTGATGGTCATTCATTTAGTGAGTATATATTGATCATTGTTTATTTCTTCCTGATGTATGATCATTTAATCATTATATAATGTCTATCCCTGTCTCTTGTTATAATTATTTGGTTGGAAGTCTATTTTATCTGATATATGTATAATTGTCCTTGCCTTTTTGGGGTCCATTTTTTATTGCAGGATTATTTTGCAAATCTTTATTTTGATACTATGCTTATTTTTGGAGCTCCTGGAGACAGCACAACATTCAGCTTTATTTTCTAATGTAATCAACCCTATGTGCCTCTTGATTGGTAAGCTCAGACCTTTTTCATAGCATGATTATTTATATGCAATGGTCTGTTACAGCTATTTTGTCCTTAGATTTCTGGTCCTATCTGTTTTTTAGTTCTTTTTTTTTGTGAATGGTCTTCTCTTTGATGTAGAAGTGAAGCCTCCTTTTATCATTTCTTACAGGGGAGGTTTGGTGTTGGAAAATTCCTTCAGCTTCTGTTTATCTGGGAGGTTCTTTATTTTGCCCTGTGTCTGAATGAAAGTCTTTCTGTATATAATATTCCTGGCTGAGAGTTTTTATCTTTATGTATTTTGTATACTTCATTCAGTCTTCTTGCCCATAGTATTGCCTCAGAAAAGTCAGATATGAACCTCTGGGGATACTTTCTTTTTTTTTTAAGATTTATTTATTTATGCATACAAGAAACGGGGTACAGGCCAGATGTGTGGGAGGGTGAGATAGAGACAGAGCGGGTAACCCAACAGGCAGACTGACTGAAATACACTGCTGAGGGGAGCAGCAGGCAAGACAGAAGAGGTCTGCTGCACCATGTGGGTATCTCCCTGGCCGGCCAGGATTGAACCTGCGCTGCAGAGGCTGTGGACAGCTTCACAGCGTTACACTCAGCCAACTGCGCCACCAAGGGAGGCCCCTGGGGGTACTTTCATTGGTTATCTGCATCTTTCCGTTAGCCAAATTCAGTATTCTTTCATTTTCCTAAATTCTTGATAGTTGTTCACAAGTGTTTTTTGGCAGTCTTACTGGATTCCAGTGATCAAGTTTCTACTACAGGTTTGGAAATTTTCCTCTATTATTTCTTCAAATAAGTTCTCAGTTCTTTCTTTCTTTCTTCCCTTTCTTGAAACCTATTATTGTTATATTGTGGGGGGTTTTGATAAAGATTTATTTATTTATGCATACAAGAGCTGGGGTACAGGTCAGAGATGTGGGGGTGGAGGTAAGAGGATTCATCAGAGACAGAGTGGGGAGCAGAGTAGGGAGCAGACTGACTGAAATACACTGCTGAGGGGAGCAGCAGGTGAGACAGAAGAGGTCTGCTTCGCCCTGTGGGTTTCTCTTTGGCTGGCCAGGGATTGAACTCATGCTGCAGAGGCTGTGGATTGCTTCATAGTGCGGTGCTTAAACCCTTACCCCACCAGGGAGGCCCTATATTGTGTTTATTCATGGAATCAGTTAATTTTCAGTGTTTCTTCATTTTGTTCCTTCCATTTCTCTTTCTTTGTCCAGCTGGATTCTTTGTATATTGCCATCTTTGAGGTCATTGATTTGATCTTTTATCACTTGCTCCAGAAAGTTTTATCTCCTCTGTTTCCATTTTTGTAGCCTGCATCTCTCTTATTTTCTTATTTGAAGCTTTAACGTCAGTCTTATGCTCATTAGTTTTATTTCTTAAGACATTCATTTGTTTTTCTGAGGTTTTTGCTTCTATTTGATAATTTTCTTTTGTGTTTTCTTCCATTTCTTTGAATTTCTTTATCATGGGAATTTTGAACTCTGTCTGGTGCTAAAAAGATCCTTCTTGTCTTACCTGATTTGTGGTGAAATGTTCCTTGAGGAGATCAAGATGCCATGTATTATATTTTCCTCTCTCATTTTGTAGCTTTCAAGGTTGCTGCTTTTTCAAGTGTCCTAATGGGTACAGAGTTTCCACTTTTCTAATACATGGTGCTATATGTCAGGGAGAACTGACCTACAGCTGCTGAGTCGGGGGTGGGGGGATTCCCAGAGGGGTCTAGTCACTGGTAAGAGTGATATGGGAGAATGCTCCTATTTGTGTACTCTGAAAGCAAGACTCCTGTTTCTGCAGTCAGTGGGGCTGCTCTCTTGTGCTTGGCAAGATTAGCTCAAACAAGTCCTGAGGAAGTAGGGGAAGAGGAGGGCCATTCTGCACCCTATTCTCATCACTGAGACCTAGTTTGCCTGGAACACCTCATTTCCTCCATGCCTATCTACTCTCAGTTAAGCTGGTGCCTCCACCATACTCAGTTCTCCCTTCTCCAAGGCCAGCTACTTACTGGAGCTCAGCTCCAAGATTTGCATGGTATACTCTAGCCCTGGCCACAGTCTCTCTGTCCCTTTCCCCACCCATTTTGTTAAATGAAGTTGAATTTCCTCAGTGTCTCTTCCTGTGTGGCCTATATTGTCCACAATGTCTTAAGAGGTAGTCTAAGTTTTGCCCCAAGTTACAGAATCCTTTGGATCTAGGACCACTCTATAGTATTTTCAGATTTACCTCCCAGTAGCAAAGCAGGGAACCTCCTCTGATGCCATATTATTCTAGATCCTAAGAGTATTTTTGCTCATTTGTGTAAATTTCTACAATTAGAGTTCTAGGTCAATGGATTTGTACAATTTTAATTTTGACAAATACTGCCAACTTTCCCTCCACAAGATTTTGTGTATTTATACTTTCAAAAACAGTAATTTTCCTATAACTGCTACAACCATGGATCATTTAATCTCTTAGATTATATATGATATTTTACTTAAACTTGATTTTCCTTTAATTTGAATATTAGTCATATTTTGTATGTTCGTTAGCCTAGACTTTATTTTGATGTTTGCTATCTTTCTTCAGCAGTAAAGATGCAATTAGGGGTGATTATTATGCTCCTACTTTCCTTAGTTTTTAAAAATATTTACTTCATATGATCGAGTTTGGGCTAGTAAGGGTAAAAAGCATTACGCAACATTTTGTTATTTTTTTGATTTTTGCTTTTGCTTTTTAAAATAAAGGATTACCAACCTTTTAATTTCTCTTCTATAGGGAAAATTCTTTTTTTTTTTCTTCACTTGACTTTCTTTTTTTTTTCTTTTTTTTTTAATATTAAATTTTATTTTTATATTCCCCCATACAATTGCAAACGCCCCATTCTGACCCCAATCCTTCCCCTCCCGCCCCCCACCCCCAAAAAAGTGTCTCTGGTTCATAGTTTTTTTGTTGATTTTGATTTTCACTTTCTTATATTCATTTTCCTGGTCCCTTATTTAAGTTTTCTAGATTCCTGCTATGAGTGAGACCATCCGGTATTTTTCTTTTTCTTTTTGGCTTATTTCGCTGAGCATGATCCTATAGGGAAAATTCTTAATTTCAAATAACTATTACATTTATATTAATTATTTTTTACAAATAGATGATGATCTGTCACTTACCAAGTTGAATGTATCGATTTGGATATGTTAGTATCCTCTAAGTAAATGAAGTTGACAAATAGTACAATCTTCTGTTTTTCCATCTGCCTTTGTTTTAGAATTCTTTATTGCAAGCAAGGCTTAGGAATATCATTCTATACATCTGTGAAATTTTCTTTTTCTTTTCTGAGAATCTAGTGACTGTTTAATTTTCCTTAGCTCAAAAGTGTCTAGAATAGGTCACTAAATGAAAGTCATGAGAAGCACAGACACACACACCACTCTGACCCTGAAATTTGAAGTATATGGACAATTTTTTTTAATTTTTTTTTAAATAATAAATTTTATTTTTATATTCCCCCATACAATTGCAAACGCCCCGTATGGACAATTTTAATGATTGGCACATCATTAATCAGGCCAAAATTCCACTTGGGATTTATTTCTGTTTTAAAGATAATAGGATTAATACCAGTATTTTATTAGTCATTTTCTTCATATTTTGGCATATTTGATAAATTAAGTGTTTATGTTTCTCAAAGATAGGCATTTCTTAATTGATGTTATTATACTTCTAATGGAAATTATTTTAATTTAAATGTAAATCAGTAAGAAATTATAATCACTTAATAAACTTGAATTCTAACCGAACTTGCAGGAATCCCTGCACACACCCCACCTGCTTTCTACATTACCAAATCTGGGAACACTGCTCAGTATATTTTGTAACCCTTGTTTGTCACAAAAACACATTTTTCCCAGTTGTACTCCAAATCAGACGTGGTAACACAGTGTTTACTCACCAAAAAGTTCTCATTTTGATTTACTTCTTTTTTGCCATGGTGATGAGTTTTCAACTATTAAAAATTCTTTTCTGGCAGAACTCTGGGGGAAAAAAATAAGAACATGCTCTGATACTGGGTATATTATATATTCCAGACTGCAGTTGGTTAGGATATGAAAACACATATGGAGGAAAGTACAACAATGATTATACAATTGAGAAAGGTTAATTGGGAACCCTAAAGACCTACACATGTTAATTAGCTAACTGTCACTAGATTGGAGACCTTGGACAATAACTTTAATATCAATTCATAATATACTGTTGATAATTTTACCTGTTTTTCACAGTCTCTGTGAAGATTATATGAGGATGATATACACACATTTCACAGTAATAATATGATCAACACTAACCATTATTTTTATTATTGATAAAAATTACACAGGACAGGAATGTGCAAAGTAATGTAGTAGTGGGAACAGCAATTGTAAATCAGTAGGTTCATATTCAAAATCTTTTCTATGAATAAAGCTGAAGGACAGCAGATTATTTAAAAAAAATTCTTTTCTGATCCAGCTCAAGTTTAATATAGTCAGCAGATTTGCCTATGATAGTGAAATAGTGAAATGCTTTTTCCATTGATAATCTGTGGAGCTCTAGTCAAACTGAGAGGATTAACTATTTATCACTAAGGGTGATAAATTACATTTGGGATTCATTGCTTTAAATGCTTTAAATAAATTGAACCCTGCCTTAAATGAATTGAACCTCTTTCAATAATGAAATCAGAAAAGAAAGCAAACATTGTTAAAAAATGAACAATGATGTAAAATATATATAAATAAAAAAAATGAAATCATTCCACATTAGATTTTGTACTGTACCAAACTTTTAGACCTGTAAGTTGATTTTTTTGAAATATTTATTTATTTATGCATACAAGAGTAGGGTACAGGCCAGACGTGTGGGGGGTGAGAGGACTCACCAAAGACAGAGTGGGGAACAGAACAGCCAGATTGACCGAAGTACACTGCTGAGCGGAGCAGCAGGCGAGTCAGGAGAGGTCTGCTGCACCATATGGGTTGCTCCCTGGCCGGCCGGGTGTTGAACTCTTGCTGTGGTGGCAGCAGACAGCTTCATAGGCTAAGTCCCAACCCCTTGCACCACCAGGGAGTCCCTGTAAGTTGATTCTTTTAAGAGGAAACGTAGATTTAACTCTAATGCTGATCACTAATTTTGGCTGATATATATCTTTTTCTTTTGTAACAGTTCAATGGTTATTCGGGACTTAACCTTACGCAGTGCTGCTAGCTTTGGCTCCTTCCATCTGATCCGTCTCCTCTACGATGAGTATATGTTCTACTTAGTAGAACATCGAGTTGCTCAGGCAACGGGAGAGACACCCATAGCAGTCATGGGCGAGGTAAGAGAAGCTATAAGAGCTATGACCCGCAGAATTTTTTAAAAACAACCTGAATTTTATTTAAATCAACAATTTAATTAAATAAAGCAATTGTTCCTAACCAATCAGTCTGAGACCCTGGAAGGACTGTGGATTATTATTGGGGGGCTTAAATTCCACTGTTCATATGTGCTTTCTTACTCAAAATATTCTAAAATTATAGATTATATCACGTGAAAGTTCAAGGGATATTTCCATATTTTATAAAGGTGCCTGTGTAAAAGGAAGGTTTTACAAATTTGCAATGGAAAAAAAAACCTTACTGAATGAAAACAATAAAGATTGATGCTTTTCTAATAAGGCTGGGAGATAGGAATACAGAGAGACAAGTTAATTTGTATTTTGTACTCTTTTTTTCAAGTGCCCCAAAACAAAAATGAATGATTCCTTCTCAGAAGGATAATGATGATAATGATGGTGGTGGTAGAAGCTAGTAGCTAACACTTTGGAGGCACTTGCTATATGCTTAACACAGCCTTAAGTCTTTAAAATGTTAAAGCAATCTTGTCTTACATATTAGTGTATGAGATTCATTTAGAAAGACAAAACACAGTTTAAATGCTTACATAGCTACTACGTAGTGGAGATCTGTTTTGAATATGCATCAGATTTTAAATCCATACTGGTAATCATGATATAGGGAGAAAATATATTCTTTAGGAATTCTGAATAGTGTCTAGATGTCTTATTTTCAACAAATGTTAAAAAAATAACTGAATTTAATATGAATGAGGGTTTTTTAATTTAATGAGATGTAGATGCAGATGTTCCAATGATTCAGTATTGACTCATTTTGTTATATTGAATTGGAAGGCACTTGAGATCTTGCTGGATTATACCAGGTTAGAAAATATTACAAATTGTCACAAGTAGTAAAGACATACTCATTTTTAAGTTATGTATATGTAGTTATTTAAATAGAAAATGTGAAAATAAATAATTAGATGTTTTTCCTAGTTTAGTAGATTTGATAAAGGTGTAAATAAAATACATTTATACACCTGAAGGGCATCTGTAAGTTTTCTAATATAGATAAAGTAGATGTCATATTTGTTCAAAATGTCAACTAAAATATTCATCTTTCTTTCTTCCTTAAAATCTTTGGCTTTATATTGATCTATATGTTTTTGTATGATGTTCCTTAATGGTGATTGTATTTATATACATGCCAATATATATATGTGAGTTAAAGCAAGAATCACTGTCATTTTTTTAATTTTATTTTTATATTCCCCATACAATTGCAACCCCCTTATTTTGAACCCAATCCCTCCCCTCCCCGCCCCCCACCCCCCCATCAGTGTCTCTGGTTCATAGTTGTTTGTTGATTTTGATATTTTCTTTCTTATAGTTATTCTTTTTCCTGGTCCCTTATTTAAGTTTTCTAGATTCCTGCTATGAGTGAGACCATCCAGTATTTTTCTTTTTCTTTCTGGTTTATTTCGCTGAGCGTGATTCCTTCCAGCTCCTTCCATGTTGCTGCAAATGGCATGTGTTTATCTTTTTTGAATGCTGAGTAATATTCCATGGTGTATATGTACCACATCTTCTTGATCCAGTCATCTATTTTTGGGCATTTGGGTTGTTTCCAAAGCTTAGCTATTGTAAATAGTGCTGCTATAAACATAGGGGTGCAGGTGCTCTTTGGAATTGATGTTTCTGTGTCCTTTGGGTAAATACCTAGGAGTGGAATTGCTGGATCATATGGAAGCTCTATGTTTAATAGGTCCAGAAATCTCCACACAGCTCTCCATAGTGGTTGGACCAGTTTGTACTCCCACCAACAGTGCAAGAGAGTTCCTTTTTCTCCACAACCTCACCAACATTTGTTGTTGCTAGATTTTTTAATATGTGCCATTCTCACTGGTGTAAGATGGTATCTCATTGTAGTTTTGATTTGCATTTCCCTGATTACAAGTGAAGAATCACTGTCATTTGACCTCATGTGACCAAAACAATTTGGACTTTTCTTAGATTTGATTTTCCTCCATTGCCTATTTCTTTATTATTTTTTTATAGATGCTTAGTTACAAAATGGCCAGTTGGTGTGTAGATTACGTACTATAAAATTTCTCAACTCAGGGCTAAAATCTTCTAAAATAGACATGCCTTTTGGTATAGTTAACACATTTCCCATCCACCTCATCTGCTTTGGGACAACTTTAACAGGATGAGAAGGATAATGATAACAAGGATTCTCATTAACACCATGTGGCTAATGCATGGTCTTTGCTTCCCTTGCATCTCTAGGGAACAAAGGCAGTGGACATGAACTGGTCACACAGTGTGAAGACATAGCAACCTCCTTTCATTCATGTATAGACAGTACTGACTAACCAGAATTAAAATGGCCTTACATAGTAAACATTACCAACTAATCATCCTAATAGGCATTCTTTTTTAATTATATATAAAGGAATATAATTGATTGCCACATGAAGCAAAGAATATGAATAAATGTAGATCATAAAATACTTTCAGTAAGATCAAAGATCTATGCATATGTCTTGATTTTTCTGCTTATTATTCCATTACCCAGTTTGTAGGAAAATCCTTTCAACTGAGCTCATCCATTATTCATTCCAGGCCAATTAAAGCTAATGGTATAGGCTTCTCCTCCCCATAAAATATTGATGTCTCATAGACCTGTTGGGCATGATAGACCTGTTGACTAAATCATAGTTTCATATCTAAAATTTCTTTATTCTCCGGATAAAGATAAGTCAATTCAAGAAAAAAGAAGGCTCTTTTCTCATGTGTCCCTCAAATGTCATCCTAATCCTACCCTATAACTAAGATTGAAGACAATAAAGGTTTTTACATGTTGGCCTTAGATGCATTCTTAACCCCTTAGGTGACATCCCTTTCCAAACACCAAGTTCAGAAGTATCTGTGTGTGCAGTGGAAGCAACACATCATGCCAAATCTGCAGAAATCAATTAAGATCACCATTATCCTCAATTGCTATCATCAGTAATAGCAGCAACCACAAAAATAATAATCATTGTGATTATTTTTGGGGAGCTTATTTGACACTTAAATTATTGATGTATCTGCTAGTGGCTCTTTCTCAATAAATTGTACTGTGATCCTCACTGTTGATCACACTAGATATCTGAGTGTTATCCCTTACATGTCTTTATATATTGACTGCCTTATTCAACCAATTACTAAGTTCACTCTCTCCCAAACCCTGCTCAGTACAGCAAGTATCATATGCAAATGCAGAGCTGATTGTGTTATCCCCTGCTTAAAATCCTTCAGCTTTCTCTTCTTGTTAGTTAGGTAGTTTATGAGGTCTCACATGATGTGGCCCTGTCTCTGATCAACCTCAACCTCTTCTCTCATGCTACTCTTTCTGTTACAGTCATAGTGGTCTTTTCTATGTTGTTATTTACCAAGATTTTCTCATCATTTTACAACTATGTAAATGATTCTGGACCTTCAGCCTAATGCTCTCTTGCTCATCCTAACTCCTACTTCAAGGAGGACGAATTATCCCCAACTACCTTAAATACTCCCATTCTGACTTGTGCTTTTACTTTTCATCGTAGAACCTACGATGAAACCTTACTTACCAAAGTAAGTTTAAGGTTCTTTGTGTGATTTATGTAATTGATTAAGGCCTGGAATTATAGAAAACAGAACTGAATTCTACTTATAGTTATGTTATATAGTGGTATAATCTTGGGCAAGTCATGTCCACTTATGCTGAAACTAGACTTATATGTGAAATTTATTTATTCATTTATTTAATAAATATTTCCCACATAATATTTATAGACCTGGGCCTCCCCTGTAGTGCAGCAGGTTGAGCGCCATGCTGTGAAGCTGTCCACAGCCACCGCAGTGCCGGTTGGATTCCCGGCCGGCCAGAGAGAATCCCACATGGCAAGGCAGACCTCTTGTCTCGCCCGCTACTCCCCCCAGCAGTGCCTTCAGTTGTCTGCCTGTTTTTTTCCCTGCTCTGTCTCTGGTGAATCCTCTCACCCTCCTGTAACTCTGGCCTGTACACCAGCTCTTATATAGATAAAAATAAATCTTAAAAAAAAAATTATAGACGAAACACTATAATTTGGGGGATATAATGACAAACAAAGTGGAGTTTGACCCTGCATTCAAGGAGCTTACATTTTAGTAGGGGATATGTATTTATTAAATAGTCTCATAACTACGTCATTACAAATTCTAGTAAGTTCTAAAAAGATAATTAAGAGCATGTGGGAATACTTAAAGCTGCGTAGATACTTAATCTACCCTTGGAAGGCCAGGAATGGTCACCCCCCAAAAAAAAAAATCTGAACAAGACAAAGGAATTAAATGTATGGAGACAGTGAGAATTTGGAGGTGGCACAAAGAAACATGCACAGGTTCTGCCTGAAATGGAAGAGAGTATGGATCAGACGTTTTCACAGTAAATCTAGGTTGAAGCTCTAGAGAGACCAAATATACACCATCAAATTCAGCATACAACAGGCAGAATTGGATTTGGATGAAAAGCCAAAATTTTCAAATGAAGCTAACACCCACTTAATGATTAAGCAGCAGATACTATTCTGAGTGTTATATGTATATTGACTTAATAACTCACAAAATCCTATGAGTAAATATCATTATTAAAAGCAGTTTATAGATGATTAAATGAGACACAGAGCTGTGAAATAACTTGCCCAAGGTCATATAACTACTAAGTTTTTAAATCAGGTTCTGAAATCAAGAAATTTAGTACCAAAGTCCTTGCTGTTAGCCACCTGGCTTATTAACTGCTACAGGATGGGGTGAGCTTAGAGTAAGAATAGTTCATAAATCAGCTAGAAAAAACCTGAGAAATAGTTACAAACTTTGCTAAATTGATAGTTTTTGGGGGAGAGGTATCAGACACTAAAAAGATCCTTCATCTTCTCTTTGCTAAGGTCTCTATTTCTCCCTCATATCTGAACACTGGGAATAAAGAAGTCTGATATAATCCGGACAGGAATACCTTTATAGATTATCTGCTTTGTTTTCCTAGCCACTTTTGATAGACTCGCTTTGTCTGAATTTTTTGAAGATTCATGACTATGTATCTTGGTATAGATCTCATTACATTTAGATAACCAGACCTCATTACTTTTAGAAGTTCTTTCAGCTTTATAGACTTGTATGTTTAATTCCTTCCCAGGTTTAGGAAGTTTTCATCTTTTGCTTCTTCCCTTTCTCACTCTTCCTTTTCTGAAACACCTATTATCCTTATGTTTCTTTTCCTAGTGGAGTTGAAAGATTCTTGAAACATTTCATCTTTTTTTATTTTGCATTTCTTTTTTCTTACATTTGAGTCCTTTGTGCATTACCATCTTCAAAGTCACTTATTCAATCTTCTGTTTAACCTATTCTGCTTTCATAGCTTTATCTTGAATTTTTTGTCTCCTCTATTGATCTTTTTATATCCTGCATCTCTCTTATTTCCTTATTTAGAGCTTCAAATCTATTTTCTTTATATTAATTTTTTTCTCAGATCATTCATTTTTTGACTTTTCTTCCATTTTATTGATTTCTTTATCTTGGCAGTTTTGAACTCTGTATCTGACAGGAAGATAAAATCTACTATTTTTGTGATTGGATAATGAAAAAGCAGTTTTCTCCTTGTTATGATATTCCCTTGATGTCTCAAGGTGTCATGTGTTATATTTTCTGTTTCTTTAGATTTCCCTATATTTTTATTTAAGTATCTTTAACAGTAACTTAGAAGTTTGCAGTACTTCTACATTTCCAGCATTTTGCACTGTGTTTGTTTTTTTTTTATGAGGAAGTTTGAACTTTATTTTTTTTTTATAAATTTTATTGTTATAGTCCCCATACAATTGCAGCCCCCCCATTCTGACCCCAATCCCTCCCCTCCCGCCCCCGCCCCCCTAAAAGTGTCTCTGGTTCATAGTTTTTTGTTGATTTTGATTTTCACTTTCTTATAGTTATTCATTTTCCTGGTCCCTTATTTAAGTTTTCTAGATTCCTGCTATGAGTGAGACCATCCGGTATTTTTCTTTTTCTTTTTAGCTTATTTCGCTGAGCATGATCCCTTCCAGCGCCATCCATGTTGCTGCAAATTGCATGTGTTTATCTTTTTTGAATGCTGAGTAATATTCCATGGTATATATGTACCACATCTTCTTGATCCAGTCATCTATTTTTGGGCATTTGGGTTGTTTCCAAAGCTTAGCTATTGTAAACAGTGCTGCTATAAACATAGGGGTGCAGATGTTCTTTGGAATTGATGTTTCTGTGTCCTTTGGGTAAATACCTAGGAGTGGAATTGCTGGATCATATGGAAGCTCTATGTTTAGTAGGTCCAGAAATCTCCACACAGCTTTCCACAGTGGTTGGACCAGTTTGCACTCCCACCAACAGTGCAGAAGAGTTCCTTTTTCTCCACACCCTCGCCAACATAGTTTTTTTAATATGTGCCATTCTCACTGGTGTAAGATGGTATCTCATGGTAGTTTTGATTTGCATTTCCCTGATGACAAGTGATGTTGAACATTTTTTCATATGCCTGTTGGCCATTTGCATTTCCTCTTCAGAGAAGTTTCTTTTAAGCTCTTCTGCCCATTTTTTGACCGGATTATTTTCTTTGTTGTTGTTGAGTCTCATCAGCTCTTTGCAGATTTTTGTGATCAGTCCTTTATCATTAGTGTTGGGTGCAAAAATGTTCTCCCAGTTGGTGGGGTTTCTCTTTGTTTTTGTTATTGTCTCTTTTGCTGTGCAAAAGCTCTTTTATTTGATGTAGTCCCAGCTGTTGATCTTTGCCTTCACTATCACTGCTTTGGGTGATGTGTCTGTAAAGATGTCTTTGATGTGCAAATCACGTAGTGTTTCGCCTATATTTCCTTCTATATATTTTATGGTTTCAGGTCTTATGTCTAGTTCTTTAATCCATTTTGAGTTGATTTTTGTGTATGGTGTGAGATGGTGGTCAAGCTTCATTCTTTTGCATGTAGCGACCCAGTTTTCCCAGCACCATTTATTGAACAAACTTTCTTTGCTCCAATGCATATTCTTTGCACCTTTGTCAAAGATTAGTTGACCATAAATCTGTGGGTTTATTTCTGGATTTTCTATTCGATTCCATTGGTCTGTATGTCTGTTCTTGTTCCAATACCATGCAGTTTTGATGATTATGGCTTTGTAGTATAGTTTGAAGTCTGGGAGTGTGATGCCTCCATTCCCTTCTTATTTTTTCAGGAGAGCTTTGGCTATTCGGGGTTTTTTGTGATTCCATATGAATTTCATCAATAATTGTTCTATTTCTTTGAAGAATGACAATGAAATTTTGATTGGAATAGCATTGAATCTGTATATTGCTTCTGGAAGGATGGCCATTTTAATAATGTCTTATTGCCCTGGCTAGGACTTCCAGTATTATATTGAAAAGCAGTGGTGAGAGTGGACATCCTTGTCTTGTTCCAGATCTTAATGGAATTGCTTTCAGCTTTTCACCATTGAGAATGATACTGGCTGTTGGCTTGTCGTAGATGGCCTTTATGATGTTGAGGTATGTTCCTTGTATCCCAAGAATTTCAAGGGCTTTTATCATGAATGGGTGTTGCACTTTGTCGAAAGCTTTCTCAGCATCTATTGATATTATCATATGGTTTTTATATTTCTTTTTGTTGATGTGTTGGATAACGTTGATTGATTTTCGGATGTTAAACCATCCTTGTGCCCCTGGAATGAATCCTACTTGGTCGTGGTGAATTATCTTATGGATACATTGTTGGATTCTGATAGCTAAAATTTTATTGAGGATTTTTGCATCAGTGTTCATTAGGGAGATTGGCCTGTAGTTTTCCTTTTTTGTGTTGTCCTTGTTCGGTTTTGGTATTAGTGTAATGTTGGCTTCATAAAACGTGTTTGGTATTGTCCCTTCCTTCTCAATTTTTTGGAAGAGTTTGTGAAGGATAGGCACTAATTCGTCTCTGAATGTTTGGTAGAATTCATTTGTAAATCCATCAGGTCCTGGGCTTTTGTTTTTGGGGAGGTTTTTGATTACCATTTCAATTTCGCTGCTTGTAATTGGTCTGTTTAGGTGTTCTATTTCTTCTTTATCTAGCTTTGGGTGATTGTAGAGTTGTAGGAATTTGTCCATCTCCTCTAGATTGTTAAACTTGTTTCCATATAACTGTTCATAGTAGTTACTGATTATTCTTTTGATTTCTGCTGTGTCCGTTGTGATTTCTCCTCTTTCATTGATGATCCTGTTTATTTGTGCTTTCTCCCTTTTTTCCTTTGTGAGCCTGGCTAGGGGTTTGTCTATTTTATTGATTTTTTCAAAGAACCAGCTCTTGGTTTCATTGATCTTTTGGATTGTTTTTTTAGTTTCAATTTCATTTATTTCTGCTTTGGTTTTTATTATTTCTTTTCTTCTACTGGTTTTGGGGTTTTTTTGTTGTTCTTTTTCTAGATCTTTGAGCTTTGAGATTAGGTTGTTTCTTTGCGTTCTTTCTTGTTTCTTGATGTGAGCTTCTATTGCTATATATTTTCCTCTTATTACTGCTTTTGCTGCATCCCATACATTTAGGATATTGGTGTCCTCCTTGTCGTTCAATTCAAAAAATTTTTTAATTTCTTCTTTGATCTCCTCATTAGTCCAATGGTCTTCCAGTAGTGTGGTTTTTAATCTCCATGAGATAGGAAAGTTCCTTGCCTTCTTTTTATGGTTTATTTCTTGTTTGATGCCTTCATGGTCAGAAAAGATGGTTGATATGATTTCAATCTTGGTGTATCTGTTGATGTTTGTCTTGTGCCCCAGTATGTGACCGATCCTGGAGAATGATCCGTGTGCGCTTGAGAAAAATGTGTACTCCCTTTTTTTGGGGTTTAGTGTTCTATAGATGTCTGTTAAGCCCAATTGCTCTAGGTCCTTATTTAGAGCTTTGGTTTCTTTACTTAATTTTTGTCTTGTTGATCTATCCATTGTTGATAGTGGTGTGTTGAAGTCTCCCACTACGTATGTGTTTTCTCTGATGTCTGTTTTCAGAGAGGACAACAGTTGTCTGATATATTTTGGTGCTCCTTCGTTTGGTGAGTATATGTTAATGAGTGTTATTTCTTCTTGATGTATTGTCCCCTTGATCATAATGTAGTGACCATTGGGGTCTCTTTTTATCTTTTTGAGTTTGAAATCTGTTTTATCTGATATAAGTATAGCTGTTCCTGCTTTCTTTTTTGGTCCATTTGCTTGTAGGATTGTTTTCCATCCTTTAACTTTGAGCCTATTTTTATCTTTTGTAGCTAAATGTGTTTCCTGGAGACAGCAAAAGGTTGGGTTTTGTTTCTTAATCCAGGCTGCAACTCTGTGTCTTTTTATTGAAGAGTTTAGTCCATTTACATTTAGAGTTAATATTGATATGTTAACATCTGTATTTGCCATTGTGTTTGTCTTTCCTTTGATTTTATTTATTTATTCTTTTAATAACTTTTTTTTTTTTTGGCCTTCTTTCATTGTTATTCGTCCCTCTGAGGTTCTGGCTTTAGGACTCCTTGTAGTATTGTTTGGAGTGGGGGTTTAGTTGCAATGAAATTCCGGAGTTTCTGTTTGTCTGGGAAGGTCCATATTCTTTCTTCAAAGAGGAAGGAGAGCTTTGCGGGATAGAGTATTCTTGGTTGGCATCTGTTTTCTTGGAGTCTGTTGACTATGTCCCTCCACTCTCTCCTTGCCCGTAGTGTTTCTTCGGAGAAGTCTGATGTCAGCCTGATTGGTTTTCCTTTGAATGTTATCTGTTTCTTCCCTCTTGCCAGCTTCATTATTTTTTCCTTGTCCTGGATTCTTGGGAGCTTTACTATTATGTGTCTTGCTGTATTTTTCCTTTCGTCGTGGAAGTTTGGTGTTCTTCTTGCTTCTTGTATATCAATTTTCAGCTCCTTCTTCACATTTGGGAAGTTCTCTTCAATTATCTCTTTGAATATTTTCTCTGTTCCTACTTCTCTCTCCTCTCCTTCTGGTATTCCTATAACTCTTATATTTCCTTTCCTCATGGAGTCAGATAGTTCCCGAAGTCTTTCTTCGTTCTTTTTCCTTCGTACTTCTCTTTCCTTTTCTGTTTTGGTTCTTTTTATTTCTGTGTCTTCAAGATTACTTATTCGTTCTTCCATTTCATCTATTCTGCTTTCATTGCTTTTCCCAGAATTCTTTAGTTCTTCCATTAATTCTTTGATCTCCTGCATTTCTTTTACTTCCCTCTTTAGGGACTCAATTTCTTTCTTCTGACCATTGTTTTCCCTCTCTAGGGACTCAATTGTATTCTTCTGATCGTTGATTATTTTTCCCTTATCATTGTTTTCCTTTATGACTTCTGTCAGTTTTTTAATCACAGCAATTTTAAATTCTCTTTCTGGAAGGCTCAGAAATTCTTCCAAGTTATTGTCTTTGCAATCTGGGGGCTGGCTTTCTTTTTGTGGTGTGCTTTTTCTCTGGAGAGTTGCTAGGTTGCGTGTGGTTCTTCTCCTCCCTACTGTCTGTTTTCTAATTTGCCGTATGCGTTGGGACACTGTGTTGTTGGGACTGGCCGGCATCTTGGGTGGGCTTCTCTGTTCCCCTCTGGTTCCTCCAGGAGTCATCGGGTGGCAGGGGCTGTGTGCTGGTGCTGGTCTCCTCCTGGGGGGCGGGGCTCTCTTTAATGGCGCCTGGAGCTCACCTCCGTGGCGGATCCTGCAGGGTTCTCCACAGCTCCCGTTCACGGGGTGTGGTGGCTGCAATAGTTCCTTTCCACTCACAGACCCGCTTGCTGTGTCCTTTGTTCTTGTTGGCTGTTTTGGTTTGTTGTTTTCCTCCTCTCTGCCGGTTGGAGAGTGCTGCCTCTGTGGGCGGGGGAGGGGAGCAGGGTTCTGTGCTTCCCTCCCTTCTCGTCCTCTTTTATGGCAACTTTCTTCTTTGGGCAGTTTGCTGGAGTCGTCCGTTTATCTTCTGTGTCCCAGTTCTCACTGGGACCTGCCGCTTTTCCTCCCTATTAACTTTTTTTAATGGGAGATCTTACTCGCAGCGTCTCCTCGCTGCCATGTTGCTCCGCCCTCCTGCACTGTGTTTTTTAAAAACATTTACCAACTTTATATGATTTTAGATGTTTGGCCTCTCCAGGCTTCTAAGGTCCAGAGACCTGAACTTACAGCTGCTGAGTCAGGGAGTTTGGGAGGGACCTATAGGTGCCTACTTGCTGGTGGGAATTGGGAGGAAGTGCTGGCTTGTGTTTGAGGCACCTCTGCTATCTTCACTCTCTGGGGTTCCAAATCTGAATCCCTGCAGTCTGCCTCAGTATACTTAACAAGGTCAGTACTAGTACAAAGGGTTAGGGGATGGGGAATGCAGCCCAAAGCACTCTCCTGTTCTTTTTACTGGGTACTATAGTGCTGCAGTTTCACCATCAGCCCCTGGGAAAGGGAGAACTGAATGGTGTGGAGCCAAACACCCGTTACTGAGTAGGAACTGGGGCACTCCCAGTAGGAATCTTTCTCTTTGGAAGTTTATGATCGTATAATATATTCTTTAAAATATACATAGTTCATTAATATAGTCACCAAATCTATAAATTTTGATTGCATGGGAAACAATATTTTGTGATAACCAGTTTTATATTTATCTTTATCAAATTAAATTTATATTTGTATAAATTTATATTTATCTTTATATTTAAGTTATCTTTATCAAATTAAATTATACTCACTTTTATTATATCCAAGCCACATATATGGCCAACTTTTGAAATATAAATAGAAATATCTTCCAAACCTAAAATCTGGAGAACAATCATAATTCACTGGAAGATATTTTAGAATAAATGTTAAGAAAATATTTCTTTTGATAGAAGTACTTTGTGGTAAATAAGCTAGGGTACTTAAAATAAAATCAAACTAATAACTTTTTCAGTGAGCATTAGTCTACTGCAACAAGAGGAGACACTGAAAATAAAACTGTAGAATAATAGACTTGTTATACAATATCTGAAAAAGGAATGAATCATATCACAAGTTAAAACCATTTGCAGAATAAAACCATCTTAGAACAGTTGTGACTTAGAAAATGTAAGAAATACTTATTAAAAATTATGTCACCTATTATTTATAATAAAGCATCTTATATATTATGTCACAGTTTTTCTGATTTGATGACTTGCCTTGTGACAATCACTATGCTAACTAGGTGTTTTATTTTCTTATTTAATATTCACCAAAATCTAGCAAAACCTAGAATCCCCATTTCACCAGCGAGGAAAACAGATTGTATATTGCATGCTAAATGCTTAACATGTAAGCTTTCATTATTTTGTTCTAGGGCTTCTTTCATCTGCGTTACAGGGTACATCTTGATAGATCTACCACCCTTCCCCTTTCCGCTTTTTGTTAATAGATTGTCATATTATGCAAACTAAATGGAATATTAGTCTAAGCAAAGTGCAATTGGAGTGCTAAATCTGCGGGAAAAAACAACAAATTATGCCCTTCTGTTCCTCTATGCCCACCCACAGACCAGACCTATATCAAAACTATTGTTTTAGAATTTGTAGTTTGCTGTAAATGTGCTGCTCTACATTAGCACAATTCTGACAAGTTGAAAATAAATTACAAAAATGACCCTCCTGGAGGAAAGATATAGGAGGAGACTTGGACCCTTCCCCAATACCTTCATCCTCTAAGTTCCTGTGAATTAACTCTTAGAAATTCTCCCATTCTTCTTCTTCTTTCGTAGTTTGTCATTCTCTTCCTATCTCTTCTTGCTTTTGAGAAAATCACCTATTGATTCATCAGCCCAAGGCCATAACCCAGTCCCTCTGGAACCCTGCTCATTAGTTCCCTATATTTGGTTTATTCCTTGCTTGCTCTTTACTAGAACCTCATTAACTAGAGAACCAGTGAGGGTATGTGTGCTGAAACATGTTCTCTTGTACCAAGAAAACCTTTACACTAGTATTGATCAAGTTTAAAGTGCTTCCTTCCCTCTTCAGGAAGTGAAGTATTGCTCATAACTGTGGTCTAAACACAAATCCACAGTAGATGCTCAAAATGCTTAATCAAGTAAAGAAGTGCAAGAGAATAATGGAAAAATAGACTAAGATATATAGGACTAGTCAATTGGATTTCTGATTGATACACTGGATTTCTCATCAACAAAATAAAGCTCCTAGATCAAGAAGTACACATTCTCCCCAGACTGTGCTTGTTTAATAATATTTCATAAGTGCTTACAAATAGAGAGCAGTTTTCCTAAAGAGTTAGGAAGTGGAAAGAGAATAGAAAGTCAAGATTTTTAAAATATATTTCAGAAACTGAAATATATTGGTAGTATCAGAAATAGCATGGTAGTATCAGAAATTTCAGCACACAGTTCTCTTCAGCTATTCTAGGAGAGTTAACCTGGTAACCCCAACCAATAGATTAAGCCTTACAACTCCCCCTGCTGGCCTCTTTGTCATACTCTTATCCTGTACCCAGTGTAAGCAACTCGCCATTCATTGTCTTTCTAGTATTTTTGTTCACAACCACAGGTGAAGATGGTGCTTGCTGGGCCTACTGATCAAGAATTAGCCCTTGTTTGAGGTGAATGCATTTGTCAATTCACAGAAATTGTTTTCTACTTTTTACCATCACTATATTAAGATAACTGTCATAAATATGAGATCTTTTCTGCAAGTATATGGATGAACCTTGAGTGATAATGCTACAAGTACTTTAAACTTGATTAACACTAGTGTAAAGTTTTTTCTTGGTACAAGAGAACATGTTTCAACACACACGCCATCACTGGTTCTCCAGTTAATGATTTTTTCCTCATAATCTTCCCCCTGAATGAGGTGGTATAATGAAAAGTAAGAAGTATTCATCTTGACTGAGTAATATTCCATTGTGTGTGTGTGTTTGTGTTTCTGTATCTGTGTGCTTGTGTATAACATGTAGGTATGTGTTCAGATATACACATACATACATAAACTTTACGTTTTCTTCATCCATTCATCCAAGGATGGGTATTCAGATTGTTTGCAGCTACAGTGGCAATCATATTACAGTGTACAAATATATAAAGAAATTAACAAGATATATACCTTAAAGTTACATGTTATATGTCAAATATATTTCAGTTTTAGAAAAAGTACTCTGATGTAACAAACTGATGCCATGGTTTTCTGTAAAAAATGAAAATGGCCTCAAGGGGGAACCTGTCTTAAGAGCATCAAGGCACTTTCTTTGCAACCCATAGTTCTAATTACATAAAGGATATGCCTCTAGGCCCAACCCTCTCAATTATAGGATCTAGGTTGCCAAATGTCTAAATGTTTTAAAATTTATGAATCAAACCATGAATAAAATCTGTTCTATCTAGCTTGGTAAGTAAATAAATTTTTCAGTTTCTTCATAGTTCCGTGCCAGAAAATAGTGACGTAGACAACCAGACTAAGGCCCTTAGACCATCCTATACTATGAATAGCCTTGTGTTCATACTGTGGTTATTTTAGTCCATTGTACAGGTTTTGTCCACCCTTTGCAAGTAGCTGACCCTTGGGGGCTGCCCCTCCTTTCTTCTGAAGGGTTTACTTGTAGAAGAGAGCTGCACAAGACTGAGAGGGAACTCAGAGCCTTTAGGCAAGGAATACTAGATAACAGGAAGATGATACAGGAGGTGGAGGGAAACAGGCTCTAGAAGGCCGCACTTGGCCCTTTGGACTTCTTACAGTGTAGGCAGAACCATGTCCACAGGAAAGCAAAAGTGGTCTCTCCAAGGTGTAGGACTCAGATAAGTCACCCCTCTTGTCTTGGCCCAGTGGTAATGTTATATGTTCCTATTTTTGAAATTACTTTCTTCAAAAACAATTAACATCTTTTTTCTTCACTACCTACAAGCTCACTTGTGAGTGCTTTTTAGTGACTTAGAAATGATATAACTATGTGTACACTGTTGTGTTTCTGTTGTAGAGAGGTCTAGGGTAAAAACAATTAAAGCCTGAACAATTAGAAAGCATCATGATGAGAATATGCCACCCTATGTACAGGGTACCAACCACACACATTGCCAGGATAGCTGACTAGCCCGAAGGAGAAGGACCAGCAATGAGTGTAGAGCAGAATTTGCCTTTGTGTGAAGCAAACTGGCAGAAATATGACCTTCTTAGTAGCTTTCAGTAAGACTATTTGGAAATACATAGAAAAGTACACTTAAAGAAAAAAAAGCAAGGAATACAAGATTTTACCAAATGGAACATTAATATTCTTTGCAAATTTTATAAATTTGGAAATAATTTTAAAATCAGCAACTGTTTTCCTCAGTTGTGAGATTTATATCAATGCTAAATGTAAAATGCCTTGATTAATTTAGTTTTCACTTGGAAGACTTTTTTTTTTAAATGCTGTGAAACACCTTTTTATTAAAATGTCAAGACATTTTTCTCCACTATAAAAACATCCAAAATACGTGCCACTATGTGATCTTTTGTGATCACTTCTTATTACTTTGGCTAGTAGAATGAAAACCATAGGAGGTAACTCAGCTATGTAAGATTTGTAAAATACAGAATATTACGAAGTTCAAGCTAAGTATAAAATGTTGAAAAGATTAGAATTGGGTCAGGAAGTTCCAAATTTGCACAGTCATCCTGCTTCTGTGGGGAAAACTTGAAAGAATCCTATTTCTTCATTGACTTCTCAGAAGACCAGAGAGAGTAGTAGTCCTTAGCACAGAGTTTGCATGTTGGTGTTCATGTGAGCTTATTTGCCATTTCAGACTGTATGATTATCTCCATCCCACCAAAGAAACATAGCGCACACACTCATACCACTCATGCTTATGCCAGTTCTTTTCATGTTTTTGTTAGAGTTCTGAGTGACTTGGTCTGTACAGAAACTAACTTCAACATCACTCCTAGACAGAGTTCATAGTACCAACCACCTTAAGCCACAGTCTCTCATTTTCAGTAAGTCCTCTTTATAGTCCCATATACCTGGAGGCATTTCATTTTCAAATTACTACCTTATGACCTTACAATTGAATGGAATTCTAGGGTTTTATCAATTGTATTTGAAAAATTGAGTTTTGAAGGTAGTATGACTTTGTTTTGTAAAAGCATTAGTCTAGACTCTTTTACAAACATGAGCACATTTAATCCTCATGTTACTTCTATTTCATACATCAGGAAACCTAAGTCTCAAGGAGTTCAACTTATTCTGGATTATATATCTGATATTGGTAGAGGTGTGGCTCAAATCTTAGTTACACTAGTGCCATACCTATGTTGTCCTTCCCATACTGTGCTCCAATCGGAATTAATTCCAAATTTCCCATGTAATGCCATGTAACCTGGACAATACACACACATGCGCGCGCGCACACACACACATACACGCTTGCTAAGTCTTAGTTTTTTCATCAAGAAAATAAGCATAAAGGGCATTTCTTCAGAGGATTAAATAAGTAGGTAGGTAGGTGTAAATAGATGGGATGGATGAGCAGGCAGACACAGGTCCCTGACTTTTGTTAGTTCCTTTTCCTTGCACTTTCCTTTCCATGGGTATATAAATATCTAATTATCTCCTGACTAATTATTCAGGAGAACTGTATTTGATTGCCTTCTACTCTGTATTAGTTTTTTTGTATTAATTCTGAACTGATGGTCTAAGAAATAATTTGAGCAATTAGATCACTTTCTTGAAAGATGAGCTTAGAAATTGACATTAATAACACAGATAACATAAAGGTATCTTAAAGACTTAATAATAGTGTGTTGAAAATATATACATAACAAACAAAATTAAGGGAAAAAATAGTATGTTCCAAACAGCTTTATCTGGAGGTTGTACTTCCTCCAATAGTAGAAAAAGTATTAAATGGTTTTTCAGACAAATGTCACAGTTTTTTTAAAAATAGCTTAGATGTTAGAAAACTATGGTGACTGTACATGAGGGGATAAATTCTATATTGTGAAAAATAAACAGGAATGTTTAAAATAAATAAATAGCTTTGATATGTATAATAGGCAGTAAAATGGGCCCCCACATCTTTATTCACTTTTGTGCAATGTATGCTTGTATGCTTTCTCCCTTTAGGTGTACGCCCCTTAAAATTCCCACCACTAGTTCATCTTCACCATAGTCCCTTGTAATAGTTTTCTTATTGATCTTAGACAGTAAGTTTGTGGTAATTTGTTAGAGCAGCAATAGGAATGAAAGCTACATTGCTCTTAATGAAGTCCATTATTACTTGTGGGTTATAGACTGCTCCTCCAGTATATCATTTTTTCTTACTTCTTCCTGTCCTTGACACCCATCTCACTGTCATTTCTCCATTGATGACTCCATCCTGAAAACTGCAATCATCTAGAACTACTCCCCATTTTGCTGTTACCTATGGAGAACTTGTCCTATGGACTATCTCCTCACATCTCCTCACACCATCCAAATTAGAATGAACTTCCCATCTAGGAGGCTTGCCCCACTTCCCAGTCATCTCTAATCTTGCAGTCTTCTGTGTAAACTATTCACATCTAGAATGAGATACCTCACATTCTAGACATCTTCCCCTTTCACCCACGGATTTGCATTATTAAACAGCAAACCTTGCTCATCTCTGTCTATGCATGTAAGCCTCCAGAGAAAATAGAGGCAGATTAACTTTCCAGTTTACTTTGTTTTTTAAAAGTTAACCTTTCTTTCTTTGTGACCTTCACTGTGATACCCCTGTACCTGAGCTTTGCTAGGTCTTCAACCTTTGGTTCCATATCCTTCCTTGATCAAAATCCTTGTACCTTCCTTAAAGATAAAAATCTTTTATTCCTGGGCACACCCTGGTGGCGCAGCGGTTGAGCGCTGGGCTACGAAGCTGCCCGCAGTCTCTGCAGCGCTGGTTCGATCCTTGGCCGTCGGGTGAGGGTCCTACGTGGCACGACACACCTTTCCTGCTGCACCCGCTACTCCCCTCAGCAGTGAATTTCGTCAAGTCTGCCTGTTCTGTTCCCCACTCTGGCTCTGGTGATTTCTCTCACCCTCCTGTGCTTCTGACTGTACCCAGTGCTTGTATAAATAAATAAATAAATCTTTTTAAAAAATCTTTTGTTCCCTTCACTGTTTGTGAACTGGAGCAGAGCTTCCAGGGCTTTCGAAGTTTTTCTTCTGACCAGGGATTAGCCATCATTTGGTTTTGTTTTATTGGCATACTGTCACACGTGTTCATTTACCTATTACCTATAGCTATTTTTACATGACAGTGACAGAATTGAGTAATTGCAACAGGACCATAAAGCCTAAAATATTTACTTTTTGACCTCTCATAAGAAAAACAGTTTATGCTTTATGGCCATTACTAGTCTCATCGTGAATTTATGGTCCAACACATTCCCACTGACTGCCTTGACCACACATTTTTTTAGTCTGCTGTTGTCCTGGAAGGTGTTCATTATTGTGATCCCATATCAGGGCCTGAAGGAAATGGTTTCTGGTGTAGAAAATCGTTCTTCTTTAAAATAACAGATATGCTTTCTCTGTGATCTATTCTGTTTCTACTTCAGAACATTCCCTACTTATCTATCTGGCTGACAGAATTTTAATTCCTACATGCATCAAAGGCCATATGTTTTCCAACCCCATAAAACATTTTAAAATTCCTTAATTTATATCCCTTCCTCCATGTATGGAACACACATACTTTCCTAAATTCCTAAAGTGAAGGTCAGAATATCTGGTCTCAAATCTACCATATTTTCCATATCATGTTAAACAGATTGATTCATTGCTTTTAATATCTTTAAGATTAAATGTAAACTCTACCTTGCCAATGTGTGTGTGCGCGTGCATGTGAGAGTGTGTGTGTATGTGTGTGTCTGAAATGAAGAAGCAAATTCATTCATTTGGTATTTATTCAGCCCTTAATGTGCATCAGGTGCTGCACTAGAAATTGAGAAGCATTTATGAAGAGAACAGAGAAGGTCCTTGCTCTTCCAACACTGGCATTACTGTTGGGAAAGAGCCATATTAGAAGAGGGGGGTAAAGTAAGCATTATGTGTTATGGTAGGTGCTTTGAAGGATATGATTGAGAATGACAGGGAAGCAGATTCTTAGACAAGTCATGAGGACAAACCTCTCTAAGGAAGCAATATTGAGAAAGTCATAATATTTGAGGGAAATCCTACCATATACTGAACCATGAAAGTACTTTATAAGCTGTAAGATGCCACCTCAATGAATAGTCACTGGCTGCAGTCCCCTGTGCAACAGGGGAAAGTAGAAAACAGGAACAGTTTTTCAATTTCTAGGGCTATAACTTTACAGTAATCTTTTTTCTTCCCTGGGAGCCTCCATTTTTAATCCAGTTGTTTATCTCTTCCTCCTCCTCTATTTTTGGTTTTAGAGAACTGTCATCTCTGTGTGATCTTGTCTTCCTGTGCCCTCTCTGTCTTCCCTGCCACCATTCATATCCTTCCTTCTACTTTTACCTGCTGCTCACTCTGAAAACCTCTGCATCAATTTCCCCTTCTAATTACCTCTATCTCTAAAACCTCTAAGTTTTCCTAAATTGCCTAATTTTTATCTATACTACTTATCCTTTATAATATAAGCAGCTTCTATTTCCTTCATAAAGAGGGTATATTTACAAATTGACTTCACTAGAACTGCCTGGAACCATACCTAACACATAGTAAGCTCTCAAATATTTGACCAGTGAGTAGTGAATGAACTGATTCTCCTAATCTTACTCAGCCTATCTACAGAATTAAAGTGGTTTTCTATAATCACATAATCTTTCCTTACATGTAAAAAAACCCCTTTGTGTACATATTAAAGAAACCTTTGCCTTCAGCTGTATATTTAAAAACAAAAATCTTACCATCTATTTATAAAGGTTTTTTTTATTTTAAACCTCTTATTTGACTTATTTGTGGAATTTTGTCACTGATGTCAGAGACACCTAGAGACAATGACAGTGTATCTGAGGCCTCCTATCTGAGGTCCTTGTACAGTGACCAGCACAATACAGAGAAGCAAACACACCACATTTAATATGCAGGGTTTTTTTGCGGGGGGGGGGAGTTGCTAAATGATACTAACAATCACAGAGATTTCACTTTCAGTATTCTGAATAAACAGATGAATTCATTTAGATTAAGCAGAGCGTTTCTAAGGAAAACCTTTGTATTAAGGAAGTTGACATATTTTTATAGTTAAGTAGCAACTAAAATCAATGTTTTAAAAAAAAATTTCAAATATGTCCAGTGCTAATGATTAGTCAATAGCTGCTCGATATTATTGATCACAAATGGTAATAATAATTTAGTCTTAAGCAGCTTTTAGAGAGTTTTCAAAAACAAATGGAATGTTTACTTTTTGTAGGTATAATTTTCAGACTGGGATCTTAGGTACTGTTAAGTATTCATTTAAAAGAAATGGAAATTTTCATTGTGTTGTATCGATTAGAAATAACGTATAACTTTGGACAGTCTCTGTTTTTAGTTCTAAGTATTTAAATAATACTAAAAGTAGAATAAGTCACATTGTTTTTTGTTATTGTTGCTTAAGTTATAGTCTTGAATTCAAGAAATTCTACATAATTTAAAATGTGATTATTTAGACTAGTATACAGGTTATCAAGAACAATTTCAAGCTAACAGTTCCGTATTTATGATTTTATATGTATTGCCCAGTGGAATTTATCTATAAAGTAATGGGACAGTCTTTCAAACAAGCATACTAGGAGTTATGTATCTAGAGGCCCTTGTCCCCTTCAAAGCAGTCACCTAGGAAGGCTACACATTTGTTCCAATAATGCTGCCATGGCTTAAAATAGTGTGGAATGCCTCTTTTCAAACTACCTTTGAACTGCTGAGAAATAATAAAGAGTAAAACGACATACTATGTTGAATAACCTGAATTGTGATGGAGATGAATTTGATTTTGGTGAGTAAAAAGAAATCAACCCAGGACCAAGCACAGTGAATAAATATGGAGTGTTGTTTAGAGTCACAATTGGTTATAAATTAACCAGATGGGCTTTCTTGAATAATGCACTAACTCTTGAAATTGGTTGTCAAAGAGGAATTCCAGAACCTTGGACCTTGGAATAAATGTATAAGCTCCCAAGGTAGCTACTATGAAGAACAATACATGTGTAGGTTGAAAAAAAATGTGTGTATGTTTGCAAAATAAGATCAGTTTTATTACTTTATAGACATACCTTGTAGATGAAAAAAATACTCCTATCATGGAACTCTTTATAAGCAAACTTCCGAATGTAAGTAGAACTTCTGTCTCACCCTTTCTAAGCCTGTTGAGAAATCTGAATTTCTAATAACTTACTCTCAGTCTTCAATTTTAAAGAAATGTAATGTTTACCATTTAAAAGGTAGATGCATTTAGGTATCACTTTACCTTTTTTCCCATAAGCTTTGTTGACCTCTGCTATTCAATTTTTTATTTAGTGTACCCATCTTTGTTCACCTGAGACTCTCAATATGCATTTTCTTGCTATAAAATTGCCATCAAACTCTTAAACCAAGGTTGATAATAAAGTCTAAGCTGAAGATTATTATTTGTTCCATGTTGTTTTAAGTTCTTTTTCATTTGCATTAGCAGCAATCAAATGTCTTTCTTTTTTCTTTTTAATAGTGAGACCCCATTATCTTAGTAAATAAGAATATCAAATTGCAAGAGGTTTTTAATCAAATTAAAGATTTTACAGAAAGTAGGTACCCTCAACT
Organism: Talpa europaea; assembly: GCF_964194135.1. Taxonomy (NCBI): domain Eukaryota; kingdom Metazoa; phylum Chordata; class Mammalia; order Eulipotyphla; family Talpidae; genus Talpa; species Talpa europaea. The sequence continues at coordinate 34,712,186 of NC_140074.1, forward strand.
TTAGGGCCCTACTGTGTTTTCATTTTGACTAATAAAAGCTTGAAAGACAGGATTTAACCAAATGACTGGATAGTGTTTCTCTAATTTAGATTCCAGGACCATGTATGGGTGGAACGGATGCGTCCTGCTTCATCAGGGCTTTTCCAAATTTACTCTGCCACATCTCTCTTCATCCAAGTCCTCAGGGCCCTTTTTCTTCACTGCTAACGTGTAACAGTAAAATAGTAAAATGGAGCGTGGAAGGCAGAGAAAATTGTTACCCTTTTGCAGAGAGGCTTCGACAGCTAAATCATGACATAATTTTAGATGTTCAAATTCGACAACTATGATTGGAAAATTATGTGACCTGTGTAGGTAGAGATCAAAATGGTCACTAGTTTACAATTTTAAAATCTTATAGTGTGGTGTTTTTACCGCAGACTGATAGAATATTATTTTATTCAGCCTTGTAGTAACTGTTACACAAATGACTATTGTTTTTGCAGTTTGGTGATTTAAATGCTGTGTCTCCTGGAAATCTGGATAAAGGTAAGAACTGAAAATAATGTACGTTTTTAATGATTTTTTTTGATGAGAAATTTTCATACAGGGAAATGTAGTATATTAACAGAACTCTTATTTTATGGAAACAATATATAATTTTAGATGAATGTGACAGTATGTCTTTTGTAATTCTTCATTATTTCTCTATTTCTATGTCTTCTTTATATGACATATATTAAATGCAGAAACTGAATTTAAATGCAATTACAAATTCTTTCTGAATTTTTCCCTGAAGTTCACTATAAGTAATAAGAAATTATTTCTAGCTATCCCCAGAATCCTGGGGAAAAGTGATAAAATTGATCCCAATATTTTTATTCAAGGTCCACCGGGCAAGAAAAAAGATTCCTGCGTCCCCTATCCATATCACCAATTCACACTGTTCAGTGGAAAAAGAGCTCAGAGAAAGCAATAGAGGTTACGATAAAAGCAGGATCAGTAGTGGTGTGGGAAAGATAACATATATACTTCTTAAATTTTAATACCAACATTTCCCCTCTAATGTTACAACATGAAGAAACTCATGGTCTACAGACCATACAGTAAAACGAATAGGACTTGGAGGAAAGTAAAATTGGAATAGAGTACACAAAAATAAAATGAAAATTCTGATAAAAATGCTAGCTCAGTTAAAAAAAAAGGTTAAAAAACATGGAAACACACAAAAATCACCAATCATCATACTTATTTCTATCCCTAACAGTTTATTTTTCAGAAAAGCTAGAATGACTTTCCTTTTATGCTTTTTCCAATTTTATATATTTCATAGAAAATTTACTGTTAGTAAATTATTCACTTTGTTAGTAACGTACTAGAATTATTCATTAATGCAAGTGTTGAGTACACATTTCAGAAATCCAACCACATTTTCAACTACCACTAACATTCTTTAAAATATTCCATTTGTCTTTTCTCAATAGTTTTGAATTAAAGTTTGTAACATAGATATATGTGTTTCAACTCTGTTATCACCTAGATAAATTGTGTCATTACAAACAAAATATTTTTGAGGTTTATTATGTCATCTTACTATATTAATACTTATTTATTATGTCATCTTACTATAGGGTAATCTATAGTGGAGAACATTAGGATAATCTAAGTTTACCCTTACTATATATATTATGTCATCTTACTATATTAATACTTGAAATATGCAGCAGCATCTAATGATCCCAGATAATGTATGAGTAATTAAAACAATATAAAATTGTCAGGCCTCCCCTGGTGGCGCAGCGGTTGAGCGCTGGCCTGCAAGGCTGCCCACAGCCTCTGCAGCGCTGGTTCGAACCCCGGCCGCCGGCAAAGGTCCCACAAAAAAAAAAAAAAAAAAAGTTACATAATAAATAAATAAATAAAGCAATATAAAATTGTCATCTTCCTTTTTACAGTGTGGATTTTTTCCAGCTTCTATCTTATAATAATGACCCATTTTTCTCCTTGTATTACTTGCTCTTTTCCTACATAAGTACAGATATTTTCTTTCTTTTTTTATTAAATTATATTAAAATAGTTTAACATTTTATTAAAAATACATAGACAAGAGATTTTTAATAAAGTATATCTCTAAAGTTGTTGGCAAGTATCATTTTTGCTAGGTCAGTGAGAAAGCCACTCATTGTGGATATTAAAAATAGAAAGTTATTTCTCCCCACATTAGAAAGCAATTATGTCCTCCTTATTGGAAAGACCAAATAAGAAAAAAATTTAGATTTCTGGTTCAGAGATGGAAACATGTGTTTTCTTTTCTTACTATGTTTTAGAGATGTAATTCAGAGTAAAGTAATTGATACAGATAATGAGAAAAGCATATATTAAGGCTTTTATTTTAATTCATTCTATAAACTTAAACATGATTACTAGACAATTAGACAAAAGTCACAAGCAAGCAAAGCAGTCAAAATATTTCCAGGCTGCACTCACTTAAGATGTCAATTCCAGAAGGTTAAGTCCTGAGTCAAAGGGAATTATTGGAGTGAGGAAGGCACTAAATGGTTCCTAGCTATATTTAAGATTTTCATTTTAAAGAAATGCCTTGTATCTAGGTAGTAAGGAAAGCAGGATTCAAACATGGCACCGAGCAAGTCATTGCAGATGGCCTTCCATGTATTTGAACTTTCTGGGATAAAGTGACCATGGCATCGTAGAATATGCATCTGTACAATTTATGTTGAATGTATACAACTTTTCAGAAAACTTAGGTTATCCTAATGTTCTCCACTATAGATTAACCCTATAATGACAAGAGAATAGAATTTTCCCATTAGAGAAAATACTCAACCATGAACTTGAGTTTCCATTGCTATCTGCAATGAATTTTTAAATATATATAATTTTAAATATATATATATATCTTGTCAATATATATGTAATAGAAAATTGGTCATATTTACAATTAAGGTGCTTAACAAGAAGGATGGAGATATTCCTGGGAAAAAAATTTTCCTTGAAAAATAATTTTTTTTCCTTTACAATAGTAATCAGAAAAAAAATAAAATGGATGTAATCCTAAAACCATGCATTTTATTATGTATATATGTATAAAATGCTTGTGTTTTCAATAAGCACAAAATAAAAATTATTCTTAATTATTCTTAAACACTAGAAAATATAGGTCTTTCCAAAAAAAAAAAAAATGAAGATATTTTAAGACTTTAAGGAATTGAGTTCTGGAGAAAGGAACTAGATGCACAACTAAAGAACTACACAATTAATTCTGCTAGGACAGAACCAGAACTAGTGAGAAAAGGAGGTACAAGGATGGACTTGGGGAACATGTACATGGGGTGCAATGATGTTCTCAAGAGCATCCTGTATTAATGTACTCAGCATTTAGCTTCTGTGCCTCCTTGCTGGTGGAAAACATTAAGATGTTGGAGAAATATATTATGAATTAATATCACTCTCAAATAATTTCCCTCAGTTCCTGTTTACCAATGATGCATGTATTAATTCCTATTTTAGTAATACGTAAACTAGCAAAGCAGGAAAGGTAATTAATAGCCCCCAGAATTATCCCTACAAATATATTCTGTAGAATTAGTTAAATAACCCACAAAAAATATATACCAGGGTCTCCCCCGTGGCGCAGTGGGTTGAACGCAGCACTGTGAAGCTGTCCACAGCCTCTGCAGCTCGAGTTCAATTCCCAGCCAGCCAGGGAGATAACCACATGGCTGGGCAGACCTCTCCTGTCTCGCCTGCTGCTCCCCTCAGCAGTGCTTACGGTCTGTCTGTGCTGCTTCTCCCTCTGTCTCAGGTGAATCCTCTCACCCTCCCGTGCCTTTGGCCTGTACCTCAGTTCTTCTATAAATAAATAAAATCTAAAAAAAAGGCCTCCCCGGTGGCGCAGCGGTTGAGCACTGGGTTGCGAAGCTGCCCGCAGCCTCTACAGCGCCGGTTCAATCCCCGGCTGCTCCCCGGCCACTGGAGGAGGGTCCCACATGGCGTGCAGACCTCTCCTGCCCCCACTGCTCCCCTCAGCAGTGTGCTTCGGTCCTTCTGCCTGCTCTGCTCCCCGCTCTGGCTCTTGTGAATTCTCTCACCCTCCTGCACGTGTGACTGTACCCAGTGCTTGTATAAATAATAAATAAAAATAAAAAAAAAGAAAGAAAATACATACAACATTTATTTAAAAAAAAATACACACACACACACCCCAAATTGCTATTTCAGATCAAGAAAGATAGCAATTGAAAGCCATTTCCAACATAAAGCAACCCTGATGATGCATCTTTGGGGATCTCATCCCTAGGTTCCCAGAGATGCACTAAATGTGTTGCTACTTGGCCAAATACTGAATGGCAGCCTGTCTTGTAACAACCTGGGCCAGTCCTTGGTAAATTCCAGTGACATCTAATTACTAAAATTAATTTTAGTTTTTGTGTACCAAATTTCCATGATCTTGAGTATGTCCTAGGAAATGTCTTTGACTCTTTATAGAAACATAAAATGTCCATGGAATTGGATTAATCAACCCTTCGGAACTGGAGAAATGGCTGCTTTTGTGGATTGCTTTGTGGCCTCGCCATAGGAGCCCTGTCTCCCACAAGTAGACCTAAAGAAATGTGCCCAAGAGCACTTAGGTTTGTGTAGCCCATCATCATTCCATTGCCATTTCCATCCAGAACAGGCTTGATGAAAGGGCTTTCCCACTCTCTCCATTTGCCTTTCTGCTTGAAATGACTCTTTCTGTGCTGCCTCTTTTATTATTTTGACTCTGCACCTCAGGCACAGAAGAGCTGGTGGAGAGGGGGTTTAGAGCAGTATGATTTGCCTTCACCTTCTGAATGGTGTGATTCTGTGGGTCCCATTCACCCCAAATCTGATGCTTCTCAAGACAACTAAGCTGCATATTCAGTGCCCAAAGCTTGAATTTGAAATCTTCAAGCTTTTGTGGGCATTCCACAAAATGAGAATTTAAATTTTTTCCTAATAATGAAATAGTAATAATTCTAAATAACTATTTCAAATAATACAGAGAATTAAACTATGGAAAGTGAAGTTTCATACCACAATACAGTGTGAGAATCATTCCGGACATTTTTTTGGTTATATATAGACAATGTACCAACAAAACAAAAAGTTGCTATATAAACATTTTATATTTATATTCTATTTATTAAGTAAATGTTTACTTTTGTTAGCTGAATGGACAAATATATCCCTTTCCTGCAGCCCACCAGACCTTGTAATGTGCTATTCCAACAAACTCAATATTATCAACAAGTCTGTTTCTCAGAGACAAAAGGGTAACCAGTAGAATAAATGGGCCAAGAGGTGACTTTTTCCTCTTCTAAGAAAACTTCTGTATTTATAACTTACAAATGCATTGTAGACACTGCTTCTAGGCAGCACATCTGACCACAACCTTTTAATCACACGTCCCATTTTGTAGGAGACATTGCTCCTGGCAAATGTGCATGGAGCAACTATATATGAAGGCCCTATTATTCCTCATGACTTTCATCTGGAATCATTTGATAAATAAGAGATAAATAAGATAAATTTGATAAATTTATAAATTTATTTGATAAATAAATTGATAAATAGGAGAAGAAAAATCAAAAGGCCCACATATATTGAGGGCTGCATTTAAAGGGACTTCTGCTGTAGCTGTGTCCAAGTGATAAAACCAGATTCAGGAGGAGACTGTCTTAATCTGACTGAAATACTTGTAAGTTGCTGTACCTGATGCCATAGAAGAGAATGTAATGGAGATCTGACTCTGTTTATATAAGTCACTATGATAAGTCAAAATCCAGCGATAAATATAGGTATATAGGTATATTGTAGTTACAGATGAAGAGTTTATGATTATATGTGTATTTTTTGTATACAACAGAACACATTGAACACAGTTTTTAAAAACAGGAATATTTGTTCACTGTTTAAAAATCACCAGTCATGAGCAGGTGTCCACTACACTTCTCTGAGGAGAATCTTACATAGTGATCTTAGTGTGAGAATTTTCCCTTTACTGTGTTTTTGAATTTTAACTGGTGCATGATGGAAAAAATTAAGTGGTATTCCATTAAAATGATGTTTTAGTTATTATAAATGTATTAAAAATTTGGAGGAATAGTGACTATTTAATATATTTAATTTCTAGAAATTAATACCAGCTATTACCAGTGAATATCCGTGTTGCCAGGAATGGAATTTCACTGAACATTTTAAATCTGATACTACTGTCTCAGACATCATAATTTTTTGTAATAAAAATTAAAGGTCTGCTTAATGTGATCTCTATTTATGTACACCATAAAGTCTGTACAATAGTCCCTGCTTACACATACAGTATTTTGTGACTCATCGTATTATCTACATTAATATCACTAAATCTAATACAGATTTTAGAAGAGATTAAAATATTCTTTTCTTTTTTTTAGGTAGTATTTTTCAGCTAAGTATATTTCTCCAAATTCAGCATAGTGTACCATGATGATACAAAATATGCCACTATTTACTATAAAAAGTTTAGGAAATTCTACAGATTTTCTTTAAAGAACCATTTGTAGTATCACTTACTAAAGGTATCTAGCATAAATTAGCCAAAAACAAATTACATTTGTTGTTTGAAAGAATTATAGATGTGTGTATAGTGGATTGATACAAATAATATCCTTTGAAAGGAAAATCTACAAACTGTGTCCCCTGAAAAGAGCTAAAGAGTGTTTTTCTTAAGACTTTTTTTTTTTCCCTTAAGACTTCTTAACACTGTGTTAAAGCGTTTCCAGAGCACACATTGATGGCTATTTTCCAATTTGCCTTCTGATGATAGGCTTGGTATTATTTGTTTTTGCAGATGAAGGCAGTGAAGTGGAAAGTGAGATGGATGAAGAACTAGATGACTCTTCAGAACCTCAAGCCAAAAGAGAGAAAACCGAGCTGAACCAGGCATTTCCAGTGGGCTGCATGCAGCCTGTCCTGGAGAGTGGCGTGCAGCCCAGTCTCCTGAATCCAATCCACAGTGAGCACATCGTCACAAGTACTCAGACTATCAGACAGTGCAGCGCTACAGGAAATACCTACACTGCAGTGTAAAGAATATTAAAGCATATTTTCCCAGCTAATATTAACCCTGTTGATATTGGGCTTAAGTTGAAAATTTAATAAGCCTGAAGGTCGACTGTTGTCAAATTTTATCTGTGCTGAACATTACCTTTTTGGAGTTGTGAAATGGAATGGGTGTGTGTATTTTGCCAGATCTTTTTTTTTAATGTAAACAAATTATTTGCCTCTTAATAAGAGTTTTTTCCCATTAGTTTCAGGTGTCAAGAAGGATTTTTACAACGCTTAATGTCAATGTTTTTGTTTTCTTATAATTAAAAAGTAATTTACATTTTTTGTAGCTTAAAATTTTATTGTTGATTGTTAGTCTTGGTGTATGATTTCATGTGTAAGTTTTTAATTAGATGCACTTCTGTGAAATATCAAAAGAAATGAATTTCTTTGATTTACACTGGAGGCATGCCCATTTGGCAGCAGATGCATCAAATTTGCTTTTGAAAGGTGCTTTTCATTGAACAGAACCACAAGACACTATTTTGATAACATTTTGGAATATGGAGAGCGAATATAGAGCATTTTTATTACAGTGCTAGAGGGTTGGGAAGGTCATCTATTTTTCTCTGAAGAAAAACCAAGCTGTGCATTTATCAGTTCAGAGTAAATGACAAAATTGCAAGAGATTATGCTAATATGTACATAATTTGTGTACATAATTATTAAACCATGTTAATGCAAGCTTCCGTTAAACATCGAATTTTAACTGTTATTGCATACCAATTCCTCTGTGTAAAGACTACTGATTCTGTACTTGGGACCACTGCACAGGTGCATTCTGCTGTTGAGTGGGGCTGTGATAGTTAGATACTGACGCTGAAAACATGACTTGACTTTTTTTTTTTTTTAAGTGTACATGCTACTTATGCTGAGCTGGACATACAGGAAACCATTCCATTTGGATGACTTTCTTTTATTCCAGGTCGTTTTTCTAATAGTAGTTCAATATGCTGCTATTATAAAAGAAAATTTATAGAATGCAAGGAATGTAGCAACCTGCATATCATTATTTCCTTCAAAAATATTTCCTGGTTTCTAAAATATGTGGATTTAAATTTTAAACAGAACCTGAAGGCAGTGTAACTGGCACACCGCACTGTTGCTTATCTCCAATTCTGTACGAGTTGGATAGGTGGCTGGATGGACCAGTGCCATTGAAGAATGTACATCAGGGATCATCGTACCTCGGCTATTACATGGTGCCTTAAAACAGAACTGAAGCTAAGGTTTTAGTAAGGCTTATTTTGTTCATATGAATTCCTCTTCAATCCATTTAAGGTGTGCCTGTCTTTTTCAGATTCCTGAAGTAAGGACAGGTTACAAGTTCTTCAAAAGAAATTTAGGGAAAACAAAGCAAAACAAAGACAAAAATTAATTTCCCTATTTGAGTGACCGTGAACCTATTTTTTGTTCTTAGAGCTGAATATTACTTGATTACAAATCTGATTGCTTAAGGGTGTGGAATAGCAGGCTAGTTTTAATTACCAACTTGTTACATAAAATTGTATGTGTTTTAGACCATTCTTACCTAGTTACAATTTAAGAAAGTTAACAAAATAAGCAGGTACTTATTGAAGTGCATCTTTTCAGTCTACATGTTTGTCTGTGTGTGTGTCAGTGTCTGTGTGTCCACATGCACACACGCGTGCCCGTGGGCAGGAGTCAACTACAAAGTCAGAAGGTGAGATCCTAGAGAGGATACACCCATCCCCTTTTTAATTTACATGAAAGCCAAGGTTCTTTTAAGCACTCAAATTACTAACAACAACAACAAAACAGGCACATCTCTTCATCTAAATAGTTGTTTAAAAAACTAATCAGTAAAAACAAATACATGAAGCCAAAAAAGGGAAAGCACAAATGATTTACAGATTATTAATGAGGCCTATATTAAACTCAAGATATTTATCTTTCCAGTTTTACTGGGGTGGGTGGGTGGGGGGTTAGAAAAAAGAGGGTGAGCCAATCTGTAAAGTTAAAAATACCAAATGGCTTATCGGGTAATACGCAGCATATTTCAACTGTTGTTGCCCGATTGCCTTAGACTACTCAAAGAACTAAGATCAACAAAGTTTCTTAAATAAACTTTAATTGTTTTAGATGTAATTTTTAAAATGGATTCAAATATTGTATTATACAAAGCATTCATACATTTGAAAGTCTTCACTTACATCCTGGCATCACCTTCATCCAAATATCATTTAAATGATCATTCCCCATTTTCCTCCCAAAAAGGCAATGGATTGCACCATCGCACACACAGAGACAAACAAGCAAGCAACTACATAGTAAACTGCAAAGACCATGTATCTACTTCTTCATGTACTAGGAAACATTTACAGGTAAAATTAAAATTGAAAAAACACTCTACGTTTAAACTCTTTAAATTTTTTCACTTTTCTTTCCCTTTCACCATCCCTAAAACTTACTGTATCCGTACTGGACCAAATGTATTTACTGGTTTCATCTTGTTTATTGAATGATTTTAAATGTATTTGTTACCATTGTTTCCGTTAATTTAATGTTGGATATATTTGTATCATTAGTGGAGTCTGATAATAATGGGTAAATTTAGATTGATGAAAGTTAGGGATTAGGGACCCTCTAGGATGCAACATTTCTTCCAATTGTTCATGGTTTGTTCTAAATTAAAACAGATTAGGAATTCCTAAATAATACATTTCAACTTGAAGCACTAAAAAATATCTCATTTATGAATACAATTGGTAATATTAATTCTTTGAGACTAGTGTACATTGTTCTGACCAATGGACAAAATAACATCTACGATCTATACTTCCAGTTATTTGTCGTCCACAGGGAGATACACACACACACACACATACACACAATCACAAATACCTTAAGGAATGTTTAACTTAAATTGTGAAATAAATTATTAAATTAAAACATCATCATTTATACATTTGAGCAAATGGAGGGATCGCATTTGTTGCATTTATTCGACATTTGATTTCCACTTGTTTCATTCATTGAAACTGATTTCTAAATATTATACATTAATACTCTCCAAGTAGATTAAGTGATAAGAACACATTTTAAGGACATCTTAATATTTCTTGACATTGTAGTCAAACGCCAGTTATGAAAAATAGCTACATAAACCAAGTGCTATATTTTCAGTGAGGAAAATGTAAGGAAGGTATATTGGCTACTTTTAAGTTTCAGATGATATTATATAATAGGATTGAGTATCATAGGTATAATTTGATTTTCACATATACTTTTGGAATCATACCCAAAAGACTTACATTCATGAAACCAGTGAACAATAGGGTGAAATGGATGTACCACTCCTTGGGACACAGGGCCCAATTTAAAAATTTTTCTGGATATCAAGTTGCTGGTCACTTTTTCAGGATTTTCATCCAAACTATGTTTGGGCTGACTATAAGTCTTACTGCCTTTTCAGAAATCTGCTTTCCTTTTTTGTGCTTTTTCTTGTACTGTATAGCACGGTTCATGCACCTCTCTTTAGATGGTGTACTTTAAAAAGTAAATTTTAGAAAATGGTTTTAACACTGCATACCTAAAGTTAGTAGTGTGCAACATTGACTGCCTTTGATTTGTGGTAGACAAGTAAAAATGAACACGTTCTTGTAGAATGCTGTAAAAGTCATTCAGGAATGAGTCGGTTTCATTACTATAATCATGAATCTTTTTACATGAGTGCACTCTCTAGAAGTGCTAAATGTGATGCATCTTCAAATTAAAATTTTTTCATATGACATATTTGAAATGTCTAAAATAATGCTGTGTTTGAAACATTAGTGTAAAAGGAAAAAAAAAAGTGTGTCACTGTGATGTTGGTCCTCCCTGTGTGGACACAAGTAGAAAGTAAAAAAACTCGCAAGTCACTTTTGTGTACAATTTGAGGCAGTGGTTATATACAACAAATTGATCTTTGTTATAACCTTCCCTCCCCAAAAATTTTGGTGAGAAAATAACAACCACCAAAAAAGTTGAAATTATAACTTGTGATTTGTATGAATGAATCACACCAAAACATGGGGGAGAGGGGTTGACATGCAGTGCTATTAAAAATTAGGCTTGTCACTAGATCAGATCAACCTCCATGTATATGATTAGAACAAATCAATTAATGGAATCCTAGTATTTCTGCAAGTTTGGTGATTTTTAAGAAAAACTGGAATAGAAGCATTAATTCAGTGCTTAGTTCTAGTATTAGAAAACCCCTTTGATGTAATGCCTTGTATTAACCCTTTGAGCATTGTAAGATATACAATGGGGGACAAAAGCCTTTCAGATCATTTATTTAGACTTAGACCGGTAAAATATACTCTATATCCAAATGTCTAATTATGCTGTTTTTTTAAGGGGGGGATAGGAAGAGAAAGTGTTTCCACGCTGAACACTTGCATTTTATATACAACTCTTAATTTTCTTCAAGAGGGCTTGATATATTTATTCCCAAATATTCACTGCCATCTAAGTAAGTGTACTGTTTACAGAAAAAGAAAAAAAACTTTTCTAGCATCACACCATGACTCTAGAAAAGGAGGACAGATACATGGGCCTCTAGACCTATGTTATAACCGATCTCTGCACATTGAAAGTACCTAGATTGCCTTTAAAAGGTATGATAAAGAAAGGGTTACATTTCTTTTTTTTTCCAAAACAAAACAAAAGATCTCATTTATTTAGCTTTAGAAAGTACGTGTAAGTGAAGCCTTAGGAAGAAATGAGTTCAAGTGGATAAAGAAAAGCTGAACTCTTAGGGGGCAGGTAGGCTATTTGGAGTTAGATCTCATAAAATATCATTTGGGAATTTCATACAGGGCATAATTTTATCTATGCTCCAAAACTTTAATGCTTCATCAAAAAGATTATATATAGATAGAATGGAGAGCAAAGCACTTGATATTAAGCTCATCTGTCAGGAAATGCTATGACTACTGCTTCTGATATCTATAAATACCAGTCTGCTTACACAATTGCTGACTTTGTTCAAGGGACGCTCTGCGTGCTCTTGACCCCCTTTGTTCCCTGTGTGGTAGAAACATGAGAGCATTGTCCTCTGCAGATGTGCTTGTGCTGCCCTCGCTGGGCACAAATAAGAGTGTAACCTATTCTGATGTCTGGTGAAAGGACATCCATAGCATAGTGCAAGTTTGCCGTAAACGTTGCTTTTTAGGCAGTTTAGGAAGTCAAACCATGCAAATTACTCATGTGTTAACATGCAATACTCAAAGGGTTTTAATTTCACTCTCTTCTTTTGAATTCTTCACAATGATTTACTGTAAATGCTTCTCAGTTTGCATGCCTTGATCATTGCTGCTAGTGATTTTATGTGCCAGTAGACCTGAGTTTAGTTTACCAATTTTACTTAAATAGTAAAAGCCACTTACAAAGTGACTGCCTAGGATTTATTTTTCTTTTGTTTGAAGTTATTGGTAATATGTCTTCTTTTCCAAAAGGTGTTTTGTCTTTCATTTGGTTCTGATATTTGATTATTTTTCCCTCTTTCCTTTGTTTTTTAAATAAATTATGATGTTGGGATTGGAAGCCCTGAGTAATGAAATCTTTGGTAAGAATTGTTTATGTAGCTCAACAATGAGGACAACAAATCTTAGTTAGAAGAATTATGATTCTGGGGAGGAAAGAAAAATTTAAAACTCCCGTTGACTGTTGATAACCAAGTAAAATTTTTCTTGAATGAATTAATAGTTTTAAACAAATGATTGCCTTGTTTTAACCTGCTAAACACAATTTTTAATGACCCAATAAAGAAGGTATTGAATTTTATTCATTTAAAAAGCATCTTTTGTACCAAAGCAAATTTTTTTCTCTATTCATCTCCATCATCAATTGGGACCTATGGTGGTGACCAATGCATTGGTTACAGAAACTTTAAGTGAGTGCCTTGAGAAAACTTGGAAATTTGTGCCTGGGGTGGTAAACTTTTAATTAGGTTAATTGTAGTGCTTACCAATCAGTAATTCTACTATCACTCAGGGCTTTCGTACCTTCTAGGTAAAAACTTCTTTCATTGTGTTTTTTTAAGATACTGTATTTTTTTTTAAGTGCCATCATTTAAATTTCACTTAGTAAGTGGCAGATTACATTATTCAGTCCCACAAGCACAGACATAGTAACACTAGGAGATATTTGAACATTTATTTTACAATCGACTGAATATACTATGTAAATGAGGTAAGCAACTTTTGTAGAGATTGTATGTGTGAGATAATGTAATGTTCTTTTCCAGGTTTTGGACTACAGTTGAATAAACTTTTTAATTATTTAAAAACATCTTTACCGAATAACATGTGATGGTTTTTTGTATAATGTATTTGATTTTGTAAATACGTATTTCCTGATGTGATTTTTGTGAGAAATGCTAAATCTTTTAGTATATCATGTCCTCTCAAAATTGGCAGGAGCTAAATAATAGTTTGTGGGCAATTTGTATTGTGTACTGTACAATAACTGGGGAACTTTTATAATTATAAAAATATATATTAACTTTTAGTGTGTTGTTTAAACAAATGACTGGAACATACTAAAGATATTAGTAGGATTTTTCTGAATATTTCAGACTTGAACTCAGGCTAGCTTTCTTGTGTTTTTCAAAACAAAATGGTGTCTTGTCTTTTAAAATCAATAAATTTGTTTCCTTGTTACAAATACATTTGAAATGGCTTGCTTTTTTTTTCCCCCCTAAAATCATTGCCAGGAAGCTTATATTACACTGCCTCATCTAGAGGGTAGTCTCTGCCATTCACCAGCTTAAAAACAAAATTAAGTTGTTTTCCTTTTTTGTGTCAAATGGAATTGGCAATATTTACACAGGAACAGCACAAAAAGAGAAAACAAAATTATAAGCCCAGCAGGGTACAAATCTTACCCTCAAAGAAAATTAGTGACTGAGTGCTATTTAATTTCAGAAGCTGTCAACATTTCCATTGTAAACCCAGATTTTTGGATGTTCATAATGTGTTTGTTTTATGTCACTTCACATTGATATTTAGCACCCAACTTCCTTGCTTAGATTGAAATAGCATATGAAAATTCATTTTAATACAGTTAAGAAGATTCCCTGCCCCAATTTTTCTTCTTTAAATTTTGTAGTCACAGACAAAAAAATCACCCTTTTTAGTGTACAGTTCCGTGAGTTTTGACAAGCACACAGTTATGTAACTATCGTCACAAGTTTAAAACAATTTTTACCTTGGGGACTTCTTTTTTCCCAGTCATAGTTTATATAAGGCCTCACCCTAAAAAACAGACTAACCAATGCATTTGGGGTTTCTTTAAAAGATAAAAAGGCTTGAACTAATCATTCTTTAAGAATCTACAGTGTGGTGCTTCCATATCATAATTATCATACTATAAAGTTATCAACAAAATTGTTGAGATCTTAGTCCCCAGAAACACTGCATTCATCCCACTAATAAGGACACTTAACCCAGCAACACTGAGGACTCAGTATTGTTAAAATACTGATTCTTCCCAACTTGAGGATCAAAACAATTCCAGTCACAATCCCAGCAAGCTTTTACTAGACAATGACAAGCTGACTATATTTCATATGGAAATGCAAAGAATTTAGGATAGCTAGTTGGAGAGCTAATTCCTGATTTCAATAACTAACACCTGAATTCAAGGCTCTTAAGCTACAGTAATCAATGTAGTGTGAATATGGACATCAGGCTAGATCACTGGAATCAAACAGATCAAGGGAACATAATGTAAAAATGGACCCATACATTTATAGGCCACTGATATTTTACAAATGAACAAAGGCAATTCAATAGAAAAGGAACAGTCACTCCAAAAATGGTGCTAGATAACCATATGGGGGGGAAAAATCTTGGATTCTTACCTTACATTTCATATAAATGTTAAGTGGATCATAAATCTGATTCATATCCCTTAGTATCCTATAGTAAGTCAGTGATCTTGTGAGTAAAATCAAATCAAACCTAAAGCTATAAACCTTCTAGAAGAAAACAGAAAAAATCTTTTCGAGATCTTGGGTCAGGTAGAGATACTCAGATTAAAACTCCAAACATGATTCTTTAAAGTAAAACTGATAAATTCGACTTCATGAAAAATATATGTACTACTCTTTAAAAGACATTGCTAAGAAAATCAAAAAGCAAGTCATATATTATGAGGTGATTTCCTTGGGTTTCTAGTTTCTGCATGTGTGTTAAGCAACTGCATTAACCACTTCTGTATTTTCCAAAGATACCTGTGTAGCAAAAAGCCTTAAAAGAGAAAGAAAGCATACCTCTGGGATAAAGAACACATTTGTTTACTCAACAGTATAATAATGAAAATGTCCTTCCTTGGGCGAAGTTTGGGTAGGCTTGCTAGCAGCCCTTTTATAATATTTTGACTAGGATTTTTTAAACTTGAATTCTGTCAACTGTGACAACAGTTTTCCCTCCGTGCTGTACCTACCTGCGCTTTCCACTTCCCTTATGGGTCTTGGAAGAAAGGGGATATTGGGAACAATTGAAACGGTTGTGAATGTGAAGATCCAAAGTCCTTTTCTCTAACCCAGGAGCTTTGGGTGACCTGCTAATAATTTTGCAACTGTGATAGGTTCACTTTTTAATTTTCCAATGAAATAAAATATCCCTTCACAGTTCTTGGCACCTCATAGTGGGAGAAAATGTTGCCAAACTAGGGTCTCAGAGAACCCGGAGCAAATGGTAAGTCAATTACTTCCAGGACTTCAAAATACCAGAAAACAAAAGGATTAAGTCTGCTCACTGCTGACTCCAGCAGCATGTTTAGAATACTTAAGTTACTCCAAAGCTGTGTTGTATGTGGAGTTAGCCAGATTGCAACTGCCTGTATTTCAGTCTGTGGAGTTAGCCAGATTGCAACTGCTCCTATCTAGCCTAAACAGCCCCTCTGTCCACAAAAATGCAGTTTGGGAAGTTCCTTCATTTGTGACCTTACATTCACATCAACCTCACTATCACACCAAATATCCTAAGGAAGGCACTGAGCCATTATTTTCTGAACAAGCAACATATGTGCCTGCATGAACCCCATCTGTGCAGATGACTAGCACTACCCACTATATCTACACATCACCAAAGACTCCTTTATTTCCTTTTTGCCCTCCTTTTCCTTTAAAATCCTTTCTTGTCCCTACCTGGGGAGACTGTGGAGAAGTTCACATTCTTTGTCTCCTTTATCTGCAGACAAAAAAATTCTTTCTTGGAAAAAATTTGGGTCTGTTCTATCAGTGATATATCCAAGTGACAAACCTATTGAGTTTGTTAACAAAACTATGCACAAATCATTACCTGTTAAAGGACTGATATCCAAAAGATACAGTCTTGTGTTGCATAACAGCAGAGATCCATTCAGAGAACAGCAGAGATACATAACATCAGAGATACATTCAGAGAGATACATTCAGAGCATCAACTGTACTTACAAATACCTAGATGGTCTAGCCTACCACATGCCTTGCAATATCCTCTAGCCTACTGGGACCACCTTTGTATAGGTGTCCCTCATTAACTGAAATGTCAGTAGGAGTCACATGTCCACTAGAGAAGGCTCAAATCTCAAGGTGTGGAAAGTGCTATAGCATTAACCACTTTTAACACTAAAAAAAGAAAAGATATTTATTAAAGATCTATCTCCCTCGATAATTCCAAATTTCCTGATTTTGGGAACACTCAGCCTTTAAAGACAAGCTTGGCTCTCAGGTGGCAGCGATGATGATTAGCTGAGAAGCCTTCTCTCCCGCAAGGCTGAGCTCCTGAGCTCCGTCGTCTCTTGTGCCCTGGCTGCCAGGAGCTGTGTAAGAGCTTTCTTCAATAGTTACATTCCTGTGGGACCCACCAGCCTAAGCCCCCGGTAGTTACAGACCCAGGTCTTGTATCAATAGAAGTGTCCCCCGGCGGCAAAAGTCAGGGCACCACCAGGCAAGGGTCTAAGCAACCATGGAGCACCTCCGTGGGTGCCCTAAAAGTGTGTCAAATCAGAAGCCCGTGTAGCAGCAGAAAGGCACAGGGCAGGTTTTCTATCCATTCAGGTGACCGTAAGAATCCTGGAGCTCTCAGTGGCTTTTTCAGGCGTTTAATACTGTTTCTACGCCAATTGTGGGGTAAGCCCTGGGGATGGCAAGCAGGGGGGGGGGTGTTGGGGGGGTGCAGGATTCTGGGAGGCCGCTCACCCCCCAGCAAATCTTTCATCTTTATTCCCTCTTTGGCCTCTCTCTGGCGTGGTCTCTTCCTCTTTAGCCCCTCAGCCGCACACTGTCCTCTGTGACCGCGCCCTCATAGCCTCGCCTCCCGGCTCAGGTGTGTCCACTCACACGTGCCCACGCCCCGCTCCAGGTGTCCGCCATCAGGTGAGCGTGCCCGAGCCCACGCGCCCAAGCGCCTGCTGCGTTCAAGGCCACAGGCGACAGCCACAGAGCCCAAGCCAGCTTCATTTGCCCTGCACCTGTCTCTTGTATTGTTGGGACCAGAAAGCCAGGACCACCGCGGCCTCCAGAACCAAGAGGTCACGAGGCGGCTTCAGCCGCAGATGCGGAAGTGGAGGGGAGAGAAGATGGCGCCCGCCGCGGGCGCGACGCCGACCTCCTCCCGGGAGAATATTCCAGGGCCTCCTCGAGGTGTGTGTTCAATCAGACGGCTGCCCCTCTGGCTGACACTTCAATGTAAGCTGAGTCTCCTTTAATTCTGGGCCGGATTTGCACTTTCTGCACTGGGCCCTGGGCGGTGAATCGTAGTAGCGACCTCTTTTGAAGCTGTTTCTCAGGTTTGCTGTAGTCTTATGGCTCTCCAGAGTGGGACTCCATGGTTTTCAGAGCTAGATGTTTGGGGGCTTGTCTCTGTTTCGGGTCCTAAAAATGGGGGTGTTATGGGGCTCCCTGGTGGCGCAAGGGGTTAAGACGCAGCCTTTGAAGCTGTCCGCAGCCGCTGCAGCACCAGTTCTACACCCGACTGGCCAGGGAGCAACCCACTTGGCGCAGCAGACCTCTCCTGCCTCGCCCGCTGCTCCTCTCAGCAGTGTGTTTCAGTCAGTCTGCCTGTTCTGTTCCCCACTCTGTCTCTGGTGAATCTTCTCACGCCCTGCATTTCTGGCCTGTATCCCAGTTTTCATATGCATAAATAAATCTTAAAAAATGGGGGTGTTCTATGTGAGAAGCTCCCGGAATGAGCCAAGCATGGGTTTTATGGCAAAATTGTGTACCAGCTTGACTCACTTCCCTGCTGCTTTCTTGTTGTCTGGCAGGTAGGAGATCCCAGCCAGAGTAAATTCTCAAGAGTAAATCTCCATCTGTAGCTGAGGCCTTGGTGTGTGTGTCCTGAGGAGGATGTGAGTTCAGTAACTTCTCCATGGCCATCTTGAATTGGAAGCCTAGGGACCTCGCAGATTTTATGTTTATAAAATGCTTATGGAAGTAACATTGGTGTAGAACATAGACGTTTCAGGTGGACAGCATTATATTTCAGCATCTGTATAGACTGCCTTATGAGCAACACCAAAAGTCAAGTTTCCACCTAAATCTTACAAATGACACCCTTTACCTGTTTTCTCAAACCACCCACCCACCCACTTCTCCCCTAGTAACCACCATTCTGTTCTCATAATGTTTGTTTTGTTTTTGTTTCCTCATTTGTTTTATTTATCTTCTACACATGAGTGAAATCATTTGTCTTTCTTCCTCTGATTTATTTCCTATTACGTGGTCCCCTCTAGGTTGTCATAAATGGCAAAGTTTGAGTTTTTGTTTTTCTTGTTTTTTAATAATAGCCACCCAAAATGTGAGGTGATACCTAACTGTAGTTTTGATTTTTATTTATCTTATAAGTGATAAACATTTCCCAGTGTATGTTGATCATTTGTGTATCTTCTTTAGAAAAGTGTCTGTTCGATCCCCTGCCCAATTTTCATTTGGGTTGTTTGTTTTCTTGTTGGTAAGCTATATGAGTTCTTTGTATATTTTGGATATTAACCCTTTATTAATTGTATTATTTGTGAATATTTTCTCCCATTCAGTAGGTTGCCTTTTCATTTTGATGATGGATGGTTTCTTTTGCTGTGCAGAAGCTTTTTAAATTGATATAGTTCATTTTATTTATCTTTGCTTTTGTTTCCTTTGACATCGTAGATAATTCACAGAGATATCACTAAGGTCAATGTTCAAAGAGCTTATTGCCTTTGTTTTAGTCTGTGTGTTTTATGACTTCAGGGGACCTGACAATTTTTGATCCCAGTGTGTAGCACATATCTTGGTACATAATTTAGTCAGCAGATATTTATTGTATAATTAGGAAACCAATTCTCTTATGATTATAATTATTACACTATTTACGGTTATCTGTACATTTATATTGTTTTTGAACATATATTCTCAGCATACGTTTCTTGAAGTCAAATTTTGGTTTTGAGTCATTGCAAATATTTGGGGATATATCACTGAACTCTACTGTGAAAACTTGAACCAATGTGTAGTTCTTTCCATAGCTCTGAATCAAATCCCTAGAAGCTAATTATTAGAAAAAAATATAAAATCATCTTCTATTTGATCTAGGACTGTTTGTCATTTTATACACAAGAAAATCAACACTTCAAAGAATCCTAAATAATCTGGCAAATTGATTACTCAGCAAAACATTTGATTATTTGGAACCCTTCCCTCAACATTTGCCATATCAATTGTAGATGAGCTTAGGGCAAATAAATATTCTAAACCCTAAATGAGCATCTCAGAGTTAAACTTGAAATATGAATTGCAAATATAACAGTAAGCACTTAGGTTAAAATATCATTACACGTCTGTCATTTTAATTATAACCCATTAAACATACCTACATATTCTCAGAACACTTTATTATGTGTATTAAGTAGGGGAACTGTTCCTTAAATTATGAAACAAGAAATTTAAAAAAATCTTGATCTGATCAAAAATGACTCATACTCTCACCAAAATGAAAACCCATTTCCTTCAATGGAGATGGATAAAGAAATTATGGACTATGCAGATCATGAAATACCACACATTAGTGAATTAAATCAAGTAACTACTTGACAAATCTCACAAGCATTGTATGACTAAAAGATGCTAAACATGAAGGAATAAATGTTCCATTATCCAATTTATAAAGTTCAAAAACAAGAAAATGTATGCTATAATACTTTGTTTATTTTTGGAGAAAACATTCGCCATAAGAAAAAAACTCAATACTAAGGGGCTAGCAGCTTTCTTCCTTGCCTGTGTAGCAGTTATCTGTTTATTTGCTCTGAAATAATTTATTGACCTGAATTTTAAAAATGCTAAAACTAGGCTGGGTCCAAACTCAGCTCTCCAGCAGAGCTTCATGACTTAAAATTCCAGATGATCCACTCAGCAATTTCCTAAAGCCTGACAGAGTGTTTAGCTTCAGCATTTATATTGAAAGGCATCACAGGTTCTTTGTGCCTGCTGAACTTTTAACACATTATTTAATAAAGTCTTGAACCAAAAGTAGCCATGGAATGTTCATGTTTCAGTAGTCACAAATGAATAATGCCTGTCTACCTGACTTCTTCTATCTCACTAGAGAAGGATGTTGAAGTTCATATTAAGAATATTCTTTTAAAACATTTCTGGGTGTCTGATAAGAGAAAAGGATACAACCTGTACCAGGAAATTTTGGACAGTCTCCCAAACTTCAGGCTGTCCCTGTTGTGCAGAAATGTTTCTTTGTGGTCTCAGTGGCCAGTGTTTTTCCCTTTTGCTCACTGGCTATTCAGACAACTAATATGAGCCGACTCAGGGCACTGGAGGAGTCATATTCCATGATCCTTAGAATACAGAGACCCCAGTGTGATCCTTGGCAGCAAACCAAGACCACAGAATGTGTCTAGGGGAAATCCTAAGAAAATGCAGATAGTATCGGCCTGAAGTCACACTGTTTGTGTTGCAGAAATAGGATGGTTTGTTTGCTTGATAGGTGAGCTGCCACTGTCAACATGCCAGTCCCAGGCAATTAAACTTAGGATGCCATATGGCCATCCTGAATGATTTGCAAAATCCAAAATGCCACACAGCTCAGGACCAGTGGAATAGTTAGCAGTCACACACTTGCACAGAAATGTTTTGCTAAGCATTGTCATACAAATGAAGGGAGTCAGAGAGGGCAAACTCCCAAGACTTGCCCTCCCCACTCCTCTATCTGCCCTGGTTCTTTTTTTTTTTTTTTTTTAAGATTTATTTATGCATACAAGAGCTGGCGTACAGGCCAGAGGCGTGGAGGGTGAGAGGAGTCACCAAAAACAGAGTGGGGAACAGAACGGGCAGATTGACTGAAATACACTGCTGAGGGGAGCAGTGGGCAAGACAGGAGAGGTCTGCTGTGCCATGTGGGTTGCTTCCTGGCCGGGGATCAAACTCCTGCTGCATAATAAGAGGAAAATATATAGCAATAGAAGCTCACATCAAGAAACAAGAAAGAACGCAAAGAAACAACCTAATCTCGAAGCTCAAAGATCTAGAAAAAGAACAACAAAAAAACCCCAAAACCAGTAGAAGAAAAGAAATAATAAAAACCAAAGCAGAAATAAATGAAATTGAAACTAAAAAAACAATCCAAAAGATCAATGAAACCAAGAGCTGGTTCTTTGAAAAAATCAATAAAATAGACAAACCCCTAGCCAGGCTCACAAAGGAAAAAAGGGAGAAAGCACAAATAAACAGGATCATCAATGAAAGAGGAGAAATCACAACGGACACAGCAGAAATCAAAAGAATAATCAGTAACTACTATGAACAGTTATATGGAAACAAGTTTAACAATCTAGAGGAGATGGACAAATTCCTACAACTCTACAATCACCCAAAGCTAGATAAAGAAGAAATAGAACACCTAAACAGACCAATTACAATTAGCGAAATTGAAATGGTAATCAAAAACCTCCCCAAAAACAAAAGCCCAGGACCTGATGGATTTACAAATGAATTCTACCAAACATTCAGAGACGAATTAGTGCCTATCCTTCACAAACTCTTCCAAAAAATTGAGAAGGAAGGGACAATACCAAACACGTTCTATGAAGCCAACATTACACTAATACCAAAACCGAACAAGGACAACACAAAAAAGGAAAACTACAGGCCAATCTCCCTAATGAACACTGATGCAAAAATCCTCAATAAAATTTTAGCCATCAGAATCCAACAATGTATCCATAAGATAATTCACCACGACCAAGTAGGATTCATTCCAGGGGCACAAGGATGGTTTAACATCCGAAAATCAATCAACGTTATCCAACACATCAACAAAAAGAAATATAAAAACCATATGATAATATCAATAGATGCTGAGAAAGCTTTCGACAAAGTGCAACACCCATTCATGATAAAAGCCCTTGAAATTCTTGGGATACAAGGAACATACCTCAACATCATAAAGGCCATCTATGACAAGCCAACAGCCAGTATCATTCTCAATGGTGAAAAGCTGAAAGCAATTCCATTAAGATCTGGAACAAGACAAGGATGTCCACTCTCACCACTGCTTTTCAATATAATACTGGAAGTCCTAGCCAGGGCAATAAGACAAGAGAAAGACATCCAAGGAATCCAAATAGGAAAAGAAGAAGTCAAACTCTCACTATTTGCAGACAATATGATATTATACATAGAGAACCCCAAAAACTCCACAGAAAAGCTAATTCAACTCATCAATCAGTTCAGTAAAGTGGCAGGATACAAAATCAACATGCAAAAGTCAGTAGCCTTCCTATACACAAACAATAAATCTGAAGAAGAAGAAATCAAAAAAACCATCCCTTTTGTTATTGAAACAAAAAAAATCAAATATTTGGGAATAAATCTAACAAAAGAGGTTAAGGACCTATACAAAGAAAACTATAAAACACTGTTAAAAGAAATAGAAGAAGACACAAAGAAATGGAGAGACATCCCTGCTCGTGGATTGGAAGAATAAACATTATTAAAATGGCCATCCTTCCAAAAGCAATATACAGATTCAATGCTATTCCAATCAAAATTTCAATGTCATTCTTCAAAGAAATAGAACAATTATTGATGAAATTCATATGGAATCACAAAAAACCCCGAATAGCCAAAACTCTCCTGAAAAAAAAAGAAGGGAATGGAGGCATCACACGCCCAGACTTCAAACTATACTACAAAGCCATAATCATCAAAACTGCATGGTATTGGAACAAGAACAGACATACAGACCAATGGAATAGAATAGAAAATCCAGAAATAAACCCACAGATTTATGGTCAACTAATCTTTGACAAAGGAGCAAAGACTATGCATTGGAGCAAAGAAAGTTTGTTCAATAAATGGTGCTGGGAAAACTGGGTCGCTACATGCAAAAGAATGAAGCTTGACCACTACCTCACACCATACACAAAAATCAACTCAAAATGGATTAAAGAACTAGACATAAGACCTGAAACCATAAAATATATAGAAGGAAATATAGGCGAAACACTACGTGATCTGCACATCAAAGACATCTTTACAGACACATCACCCAAAGCAGTGATAGTGAAGGCAAAGATAAACAGCTGGGACTACATCAAATTAAAGAGCTTCTGCACAGCAAAAGAGACAATAACAAAAACAAAGAGAAACCCCACCAACTGGGAGAACATTTTTGCACCCAACACTAATGATAAAGGACTGATCACAAAAATCTGCAAAGAGCTGATGAGACTCAACAACAACAAAGAAAATAATCCAGTCAAAAAATGGGCAGAAGAGCTAAAAAGAAACTTCTCTGAAGAGGAAATGCAAATGGCCAACAGGCATATGAAAAAATGTTCAACATCACTTGCCATCAGGGAAATGCAAATCAAAACTACCATGAGATACCATCTTACACCAGTGAGAATGGCACATATTAAAAAAACTAGCAACAACAAATGCTGGCGAGGGTGTGGAGAAAAAGGAACTCTTCTGCACTGTTGGTGGGAGTGCAAACTGGTCCAACCACTGTGGAGAGCTGTGTGGAGATTTCTGGACCTACTAAACATAGAGCTTCCATATGATCCAGCAATTCCACTCCTAGGTATTTACCCAAAGGACACAGAAACATCAATTCCAAAGAACACCTGCACCCCTATGTTTATAGCAGCACTGTTTACAATAGCTAAGCTTTGGAAACAACCCAAATGCCCAAAAATAGATGACTGGATCAAGAAGATGTGGTACATATATACCATGGAATATTACTCAGCATTCAAAAAAGATAAACACATGCAATTTGCAGCAACATGGATGGCGCTGGAAGGGATCATGCTCAGCGAAATAAGCCAAAAAGAAAAAGAAAAATACCAGATGGTCTCACTCATAGCAGGAATCTAGAAAACTTAAATAAGGGACCAGGAAAATGAATAACTATAAGAAAGTGAAATTCAAAATCAACAAAAAACTATGAACCAGAGACACTTTTAGGGGGGCGGGGGCGGGAGGGGAGGGATTGGGGTCAGAATGGGGGGGCTGCAATTGTATGGGGAATATAACAATAAAATTTATAAAAAAAAAAAAAAAAAAGGGAGACACTAACCATTCTTCGTATACAGACCTTTTCTGTCTAGGCCCTTGCTCCCTTGCAAGGTATTTCAATAAATCGGCCTTTTCCTGTTCAAAAAAAAAAAAAAAAAAAACTCCTGCTGCAGTGGCTGAGGATAGCTTCATAGTGCTGCATCTTCACCCCTTGCACCACCAAGGAGGCCCTGGTTCTTATTAGTCCTCAGTTGTTGAACCAGTGGGGATGTCTACACTTAATCTGTCTACCCTCCTCTCTATCCTCACCACTCTACTGCCAGGGTTAGGAACTTTTCTACATCTTATTAGAGACTCAATTTCTTGACTACAGTCTAGATGCATAGTACTAACAGCTGGTTTTACAAGGTGACTTTTGTTGGAGAACATGCCTTAATGCCATGTTCTGCTGGGAGAATATTCTAAAGCTTTACCATCAAGCAGCTGCTTTTCCATAGATAACAGAATTCATCCGAGTCTGGTCCAAAGAGAATTACCTTTAGGAGCAAGGAAGAATGGATGCTTTTTCATGAAATAATAAAGTAAAATCATTCAGAACTATGTCAAGTAAAAAGTCAAAATCCCTCCTCCTAATCCAATTCTACTTTATAAAGGTAATAGCTATTACGTTTTCTGTATAACTAGAAGAATGGGAGCTGGAAATAGAGATTCAAAAAATAATTTAATATTATTATATAATAAAATAATTTTTAAACAGAGTCATATTTATGGATTGTGAGATGTGTCGCTAAAATCCCTGGGTCAGAGCAATGACCTGATACTTCTGTAAATGGCACACTCTAAATTCAGCACATTTCAAAGTTTCTGTTTTCTTAATATCTAGATGTCAGATTGATTAGAAAACCTGATTTATGAAGTTATTTTGTCTGTAGCATCATCACAAATACATGTTCAGGGTCCCTCTGATATTTTTTCTCAGGACTAAAGGACCAGCAGAAGTTGCTGATGAGGAAGTGGTCATCCCAAATCCTGCTGACTAATCCCAGTGACCTAATTGGGGGCGGGGGGTGTTTCTCTCTCTGTTCCCTGGTAGTAACTCTCTGATCACTATACATAGACATGGGTATATGAGAAGGCAGTTCAATTTCAGATTTTCTTTCAACCTAAGAATGAATTTGGATACAAAGGTTCAAATAGACCAAGATCTATTTTAAAACCCTACAACATGCTCCACCAAGCAAAGATAAAAATAGGAAATATGAGTAATGCATGACTAATGATTGCTTAGACTTGATATTACACCCTGGACTGATTCACGTAACAAAATCTCTGAGATTTTAAAGTACTGAACCTGCTACAACTATCAAGGGAATGAGAATAATGTGTCTAGATGGAAAATTTTTCCTAGATGGAGGTGACAACTCCTTAATGCTTGATGATGAAGACAGAACACTGGGGTAAGGTGGATGGTTGGTAATGGAGTTGATTTTATCAACCTCCAACACTTCTTTAAGAGAGTTAGGATATTTCTTTTTTTTTTTTTTAAGATTTTATTTTATTTATACCAGAGTCAGGGTACAGGCCAGATGAGCACGAGGGTGAGAGGATTCCCCAGAGACAGAGGGGGGAACAGAACAGGCAGACTGATGAAATATACTGCTGAGGGGAGCAGCGGGTGAGACAGGAGAGGTCTGCTCACCATGTGGGTTGCTCGCCATGTGGGTTGCTCTGAGGCTGGCGGGGATCAAACCGGCACTGCAGAGGCTGCGGACAGCTTCCCAGCGCTGCGCTCAACCGCCTGCGCCACCAGGGAGGCCCCGGGTATTTCTTTGAGAGCAACAAAAGGCATGCAGTTTAGATGTTCTTCATAACTGCCATGGTTCCTCATCAGAAGGGTGTTGGACAGACTCAACATATAAAAGAAGAAACGCTGGGTTGCCATGCTGGCAGGGTAAATGATATTTTGTGGAGATGCTTTCTGGTTGGTGACAATAAAGAACTTACAGATTACCTCATTTAATTATCCCAACAACTCTATGGGATAGTGTCTATTATTAATCCATATTTTATGTCGATGATAAATATTTATCAAGTGCTGTTTTAAAAACCTTTTATGGGTAATTGCTGACTGGTGTCCATGATGTCACAAACCTCACAACATGGTCATCCTGTAAATAGCTATCCAAAGGTCAATTGTCGCACCATATGCTTCTTTAACATTGTCATCACTGGTTAATGAGTGCCAAGGAAGGGGAGTGTTGTTGTGAAAGCAAACATTCTTGATTGATCTCACCGGGAGGCTAAATGGAACCACTTATAATACAGTTGTAGAGAAGGGCTACAAAGGATATGAGTTTTCTAGTCAGTTTACCTGTTTCCTGTTTCTCGCCATGCCATCTGCTAACTACGTGGTTGTGAAATCACTTTTCTAGAGTTCAATTTTATCATATGTAAAACCAAGATGAAATGGCACCTACAACATAAGGATGCTGTGAAGATTAAATGAGATAACACACATACTTAGCGGGGGATGCTGTGAGCTCTGTGGAAGGCCAAAGGGCATGCTTGGGGCAGAGAGGGTATGTAGCTCCCACCCAAATTGCACCAGGGACTTCAAGAGAAAGGGTTTATGCATCAATGCTAAAATTGTGCTGTAGGGGAGTGTTATTTTTTTGAGATTCCAATCTTCAGTTTTGACTAATAAAATTATTAACTTTCTTTGGAGTGCATATCAGGTATGATAACTAGGACTTATATATTAATTTGTTTGCCTAACATTGTAAGATACTTTCTGTCATTAGTCTCCACTTGACGAAGACAATAAATAGCTTGCTTAATGTCATGGAGTTGCTGAGTGGTGAAGACAGATCTTGATCCTGGGCAGTATGTATCCAAAATTTACCATGCTTTATAGGTAGTGGTTCTCAGTTGGAGATGATTTTGCCCCTGGGGGATATTTGGTGATATCTGTAGACATTTTCAGTTCTCACAGTAGGGGATAACTATTAGCATCTAGTGGGTAGAGGCCAGGATATTACTAAATGTCTTACAAAAAGCAGGACATCCTCCTGAAGCAAAGAATTACTTGACTCATGACGTCAGTAGTCAAAGGTGAGAAACTTTGACAGCTGCTTTTAATGATACCTCCTCAATCAGTAGAGGGCAGCAAAAATGGCATTTATTTTACAAAATTTATTGATAGAGATAAATGTTAATGGTTGCCTGGTCCTACCTTCAACCTAGGGAAGGATTCTCTTTTAAAGAATCCCTGACAGAGGCAGGTAACAAATGAGCCCTTCCATTTAGGGGAGTCTCATTCATGAAGCATAAATCTGATTGTACTCCTCCTGAAGAAAATTCTGTAAGGCTTACTTTAGTGTGTAGAAATGTATTCTATGAGCTTAGCTAAGCATTATGAGCTTTTCTTGATCAAATTTTTTACTACCTTTCTGTTTCCATTTTCTCTATGCACTCTTATCCCTGCCTTTACTCCATCATGTGTTCCTTAAATAGGTATGGCCTCCCTTAATGTCTCTATACCTTTGCACCCTTGGTCTGGATGGAATTTTTAATCCTTTATCTAGAAATTCCAACTAGCCTTTCAGAATTTATCTCATGAGGCTCCTGGTTAGAGATGGAATGTTAAAAACAAGTATATATCTCTACTCCCAACCCCAATCCACTGAAATAATAGTAAAGAGATTTTAAAAGCCCTAAGTCCATAATAAGGTCACCAAACATTGGCTTGCCAAGAAGTAGATTTCCTGGTTTTCAGGAGTTTCAAAGCTAAAAGTAGGAAAGTACCTGGGAAAATGGAATAGATTGGTCACGCTAATATACACCAAAAAGCAAACTGGGAGGGGAGACAATAGAAATAAAGTTTGGGGAAATAAAAGGAATAAACAAATGATAAATTCAGTAGACCCAAGAAAAGATCTTTATTTTTTATTACGTAACATTGCATTATAATGTTGTGCTTGAGGTTTTTACCATTGAGAATCAGCATATATATATTGCATTAAGCTCACCACTAAAATTTAACTATCCTTTTACCCAAATTATCTACTTTCTTCTCCCTTCCCTTCTGTTAACCACTAATTGGTCTTATAAAGATTTGTTTTTGTTTTATTTAGTTCATCCACTTTTTTGTTTTCTCTACATACCATATGTAAGTGAAATCATACTGTTTTGTTTTTCTCCAGCTGGCTTATTTCATTTAGCATAATACTCTCCAGGTACATCCATGATGCTGCAAATGGCAGAATTTCACCTTTTTATAGCTGAGTAATATTCCATCATGCATACATATGTCACCTTTATTATCCAGTTGTCTGTCTGGACATTTAGGTTGTTTCTACCTCTTGGCTATTGTAAATAGTGTTGCAGTAAATATGGGGATGTATATGTCTCTTTGAATTTGTGGTTTTGCATTTTTCAGGTAAATAGCCATACGTGGGATAGCTGAACTATATGAAATTGCTATTTTAAAATTACCAAGGAATCTCCATACCACTTCCATAATGGCCGCATCAATTTTCATTCCTACTAATAGCGTACAAGGGTTCCCTTCTCTCCATAGCCTCCCTAACACTTGTTCTTGTTTTTTTTTTTTTTTTTTTTTTTGGATAATATTCTCACAGGTGTGAGGTGATATCTCATTGTTTTGATTTGCATTTCCCTAATAATAAGAGATGATGAACATCCTTTTATATCCCTGTTGGTCATTTGTATGTCTCCATTGGAACAATGTCTATTCAGATTCTTTACCCATTTCTTAATTAGGTTGCTTGTTTTTTGGTTGTTCTGAGTTTTAGAAGTTCTTCATAATTTTTGGATTTTGGCTCTTTGTCAGATACATGATATGCAGTTATCTTCTCCCAGTTAGAAGGGTTTTTTTTTTTTTTTTCATTTTGGTGCAAATTTCTCTGTGCAGAAATTTTTTAGTTTGCTGTTTCATTTGTTTGTTTTTGCTTTGACTTCCTGGCTATTAGGTCAGGTTCCCAAATAACATCTCTAAGGCCCATGTCAAGGAGTGTGTCACCTGTTTTCTACTATGTATTTAATGGTTTGGGGTCTTATATTCCAATTCTTTAATCCATTTTGAATTTATTCTTTTGCATGCAAGGTTTTAGTTAATTGTAGAGTTTTATTCTTCTGTATGTAGATCTCCAGTATTTCCAACATCATTTATTGAAGAGAATATCTTTGCTCTGTTGTATGTACATCAGATTTCTTCAAGTTGAACCAGGCATTGTATCCCTGGCATAAACTAACTTTTCATTAAAAAATTAAACCATTGAATTAATAAGTTTATATTTTTAAATGTCCTAAAGTGAGTATGTTCCTATACTTACTTTTTTAATACTGCCCTTATATTTTGGTAACAAAACCCAAAAAAACATAAACCGTGTTGAGGAACTTTTCTTTTAATTTTTGTATTGCCCAATAAAGTTTGTGTAGATTGGGGCTTATCTGATCCTTAAAGTTAGGTAAAATCCACTTGTAAATCTTTCTGGGTGGGGGGAAAGATCAAAACAAGGGGGAGTGGGAATTGTATGGGGACTATAACCAAGTGAAAATGCATACATTGTGCAAAAATGAAAAATGATGTAAAAATATATACAATTAAAAATAATAATAAATTTTAAAGAAGACACACACACAAAAACTTCTTTAATGAAATATAACCCTGCCCACTTTCTCCTGTGTTCACCTATCCACAAGTTTCACTCCTATTACATAAAGAGGTGACTAGCCCATAACTGAATGAGCAACAGTGATTTACAAAGTAAGGGGGACCCCTGTCAGGAACTATTGCTGCTGAGATTTACATGCAGGACCATAAGCCAACTGCACAGCTGCCAGGTTGAATGGGAACCAAGGTCTGTGACTGGTGGAGGAGTCACTGTACTGAGAATTCTGGGTGTCAGCTGCCAGTAATGTCCATTCATGGGGAAAAGCACAGTGGGGCATACTGCTATACAGAACAGCACAGGTTGGTGCACCCCCGATTATTAAAGCCAACTTGTAAAACAGTCCCACACAAAGCGTCTCAGCAGGTATTCATAACCAGCTCAAGTTGAAGAGGAAGCAAAACCAATGGAAAGAATGTGATCAAGTAGTTTGCTTAATTATTTGAATTTATTTGCTCATTCACTCAGTAAACATTAAATATAAAGAGACTTCCAAAGATGTTCTTTACATTCATGACATCCACAGACTTGTCTTCTCTACATACATTATTCCATTTCCTCCTACATCACTGGATATTTTGCATGCGGGCAAATTAATTAAGGATTAAAAAATTTTTGTTAGCTTAATTCACCATCTTTTAGCTATTGATGGAGAATGAAATCAAGATGTATAACTTCATATCTAGTGTTGAAAAAGAAAACATGAAATTAAAAATACGAGTTCCCATTAGAAAAAGATATCGCATTAAGTTATAGGAAACTTTGAAACATTTCACAAAACTTTTATTTCCCCATGTTCCATACAACAAATTGTTTTTATTTGAAGGATATATTAATACCTTGTGAGCTACAGAGACTGGCTAGCTAGCCAAAAGCTAGCTTACTTTTAAGTTATTACAATTCTTTGTTTTTCTGACTCTGTGTTACTAAGAGAGAAACCTGTTTTCCAGTTTCTCTCAATTATAATGACTTTGAAGGAGCACTTACAGTGATGTTTTAATGTTTCTCTTTTCACTCTTTGCTTCCCTCTGTATGCCGTGAAGGATGCTAACAAAGTAATGTGCTCTAGGAACTCTGATAAGCTCTTCCCAAGGTAAATGCAGCCTGCCCAGTATTTTGAATGGTTGTTTCTGCATACATAGTTGAAGTCTTCTTGTTTCGTATGGTCAACATTTGTTTTAGGTTCATCCACATACTTGGCCTTGGCTCTTATATGTCAGACATTCTATTTGGCATCATTTTCCTCCACCTGAAGTAATGGATTTTAATATCCCTTAGTGGATAAATTTAATGTTTTAAAACATGTTTAAATGACAACATATACAAAATAATATATATTCATTGAGAAAACTGGGAAAATACAGGACAATTAAAAGAAAGAATGCCTTCAATCAGAGAGAAACATTTTAAAAACATTTCTACAATATGTGTGTGTACACACACACACACACGCATGCACGCACACACGCACACATACAGAGAACTGTGCATAATTACTTCCAAGTACATATTGGTTATTGTTTTACTATTATATACTTACTTATCTTTAACACACTGAAAAGACTATTTGGGGGGGAAATGTTTTCCTCAACCCTCTAAGGGTTTCTGACGAGGTCTGAAAATTAAATTGATTAAGGCAATTAAAAGAAGAGTAGCATATAAGTTCCATTTGATTTTTATGTGTGCATGGGAGACATCATTAGAGAATGAACCAGAAGAAGTGAGCCAAACAGGAAACTTTATTAATTTTTAGACAAAGGAACAAAAAATTTGTGAAGATTGTCAAAACAAAGAGGTTTGGGCTAAGGTGAGTAAATGGTTAGGGATACCTTACTTCTAGATAGTAGGGGTAACTTCATCTTCCTAGTTCTTCACCCATGGAAGTGAAGAAGTAACTAGGAAGAATAAAGATAAGTTTAACAAGTTTGTATAGATTACTTGACCCAAAATTCGCCATCTCTAGAGATAAGAATGTCTTCCCACCTCCTGATTAGGGAGTGGGGGGAGGGAGGGAATCTTCCACATGGCGGTTTATGACCTGTTTTTTTTTTTCTTACCTATATTTATTTTAAAATTTATTTTATATAATTCTTATATTATTTTCATTTTTGCATAATGTATGCATTTTCATTTTGGTTCTGACCCTAATCCCTCTTGTCCTCCCCCCACCCCCCACTATAGTGTGTCTCTGGTCTATACTTGCTTGTTGATTTTGATTTTTACTTTATTGTAATTAGTCTTTTTCCTGGTTATGACCTGTTTCGGGGAGGAAAGGCAGTATGTGAGGAAGTCACAGTGACCTTCCTGATTCTGTGATTAAAAAAAAAAAAAATCCCGGGGCCTCCCCGGTGGCGCAGCGGTTGAGCGCTGGGTTGCAAAGCTGCCCGCAGCCTCTGCAGGGCCGGTTCAATCCCCGGCTGCTCCCTGGCCACCGGAGGAGGGTCCCACATGGCGCGCAGACCTCTCCTGCTGCCCGCTGCTCCCCTCAGCAGTGTACTTCGGTCCTTCTGCCTGCTCTGCTCCCCGCTCTAGCTCTGGTGAATTCTCTCACCCTCCCGCGCTTCTGACTGTACCCAGTGCATGTATAAGCAAAACGAACAAACAAATAAAATTAAAAAAAAAAAAAATGCCAAAAAAAAAAAAATCCCTTCAGCCTAAGATATTTAATATGCCAGGACACCATATTTTGGGATGGCATATTCTGAAGCCCATCATATTTTTTTAGGCAAAATGAAGTATTTTAATTCATTTTTTGAAAATGGTGTCACATGATTTTGGATTAGAAAACATGATACTAAGAACTTCGTTTTTCTGGAAATGCAAGAAATAGAAATACCTGAATATATCCAGTGATAATTTTCTGGTTCTTCTTGCATCAAATGTTACATACTTACTCCCCAAAACATCTCTAACAGCCAACTTTCATCTCCCTCCAGCTGGGGCAAGTTAACTTTCCTCCAACCCTGGCCCCCTTCCCTTCTTTCAGTCACACTGAGGACCTGGGGATCTGATCAATGAACAGAATTGTCTTTTAAGCTAACAACCCACAGGAGTGACCTCCAAAGCCCCATCCACAACCCCCACCCAGGAGAGAGACCACAGAGGTATCATTGTTCCTACTGTCTCTGGAAGAAAGACCCAAATGCTGATCCTTAGCACAAATCAAAGTCTGATATGGAGAGGGAATAATGACTCCTAGGTCCAGCGTAGGCTGCAAGCTGGGGCCAGGAAAAGGGAGTTTTTGTAACCACTCTATTGTAAGAGAGAGAAATATCTTTTTCCTCTACTCTTCTAAATTCTCAGCTGAGACCCCCATAACAAAAGACAGATTCACACGAGAAAAGCATACAGATTTATTTAGACAGGTACCTGTCTCACTTAAATAAAGACCCAAACCCAAGTTGAATCTGAGTGTTTTATGCTAGGTTTGATTAGTAGTGGAAAGTGATGAAAAGATATAAGATAAAGAGTATGCAGTGAGTGTAGTAAACTGAGGAAAACTCAAAAAGGTCTGTTAAAATTCCTCTCTTGTCCCTTTAGAGATAAGGGAGTTACATTTCTCTGGGAATAGGGAGGGTTCCTATATTTATGAGAATTTTCTGATCTGCTTCAGGGGAAGGTAGCAAGTTTAACATGTTTTAATGATCTGCTTAAGGGGGGATAATTCTTTAACTATCTGCTTCAGGGCAGATAATTCTTCCAGCACATGACATTTTTCAAATTTCTTCAATTTAAAATATTCAGTATGCCACAGTGTCATATTTTGGGGTACCCTGTCCTGAGCCCAGCACCATTTTTAGAAACAAGGAGAGAACTGAGTTCTTTTATACTTTATGCCCATATAAGTTATTTTACTGCTACTGAGCTCTAGGGGATTCATAAGCACAGGGTTCTAAACAAATCAGAACTTTGCCTTGTCTGGAGATGAGTGATAAGTAGAAGATATGTCAATGTAATCATTTGTAGGAAGAAGGTTCTGGGAACTTCAGTGTTTCACATAACAAACAGAATAGCAGAATACCTGAATCTTCAGGCCCCTTCCTCCATGTCGGGTCTCATCCCAGGTGTGATACACGAGAGGTAAGATGGCATAAGCTTAGCTGTGTGGGTCAGTGCTGGTCCCAGACACAGGGACTTCATCAGTTCCAAATGAGACTTAGAGTTCCCAGAGGGCAACATAGTAGGCCATCAGGAAATACCTAGTAAATAACTTGAAAGGGCGAATGATCTGCACAATCATAAGTTTTCTTTTTATAAGTTAGTAACAATTTACATTTTTTCTTTTGCGAATCACTTACAAAGTTATGAAGTCATGGGGAACCCTCCAGGTTGTGCAGGGAAAATGATGCTTTTTCTATTTGCTACGCTCTGTGGTGAGTGTAAAGTGTTTCTGACATGTCCCAGACCTCAACACAATGTTCAGCTTGTTTCACTTTAAGCTGGAAGATTTAATAATCTGGCAGGATTGTGAAGTGGGAAAGCACCATGAATGGAATTAGGTCTGACTCCCTTGTTTCCATCATTGTAGAAACTGAGAAATAGGTGGAGTCAACATTCACCCAAAAGATGCAGGAAATCAGAAAACTATTGGGGCCATGCTCAGGGATAAGTCTCACTGAACCAAGGAAGAAACTGAAGCTTAATTAGCACTTCCCAATCTTTTTCTGTTAACGACATGCATAGTTATTGTGCCATGTCATAGGATGCTCTTCATGGCCAGAGACAAGTAAACAAGGGGCTCAGGCCAGGGCGCAGTATATATAGTGCCTAGTGTGCTGCCCTATGCCTCGCTGAGGCTCTGCTCAGATTTGAAGTAATGTTTGCACCACAGCAAGCAAGAGATGCAGCTGCTACTTGCATTCTGTTAGCACAGAACCAGAGCTCTTCACCACAATGCTCTACTCTAATTCCCTAAACCCATATTCAGTTTCTGGAAGATTCTCAGGTGCTGGCAGGTTTATGAAGAACAGACTCATCTCTTCTACTTTTAGTTGTAGGCTGCAGTACCAACCTGAGTATTGAAGGTGGAAGGGACATCCACCTATTTTGTTAGGAACTCTATACCTACTCTCAGAATATAATCTCCCTGACCCAGACAGGGTCACCAGAAAAGTTCTCATTACTCTTCAAAGAGTAAGTCTTAAATAACCCCATAGGATGATAGACACTGTTAGAGACTTTCATGTCCTTGCCCTCATTACTGCCCCAGTTCAAATATTGAAGCCCTAACCCCATCCTCCACCCACACTGTATAAGGAGATGGAGCCCCTCAGGACATCATTAAGATTAAATGGAATCATGCTGGTGGGGCTCTAGTCCCACAGAATTAAGGTTCTTAAGAGAAGGTTCACCAGAGCACTCACTAGCCCTCTGTCCACACATGCAGGGAAGAAAAGCCACATGAGACACATCAGCAGGCAGCCACCTCTAAGCCTGTTGGAGAGCTCTCACCAGATACCAAACTAACTGGAACCTTGGTTTTGGATTTCTAGCCTCCAGAACTGTGAGATAATAAATTTCTGTTATTTAAGCCACTTAGTCTGTGGTATTTTGTTATGGCAGCTGACTTGGTACAAAAAACTTTGCCGACCACAGAGTGTTGAATACTTAACTAGATGTTTACCTCTCTGTAGCACCAATATTCAGAATTTAAGATAACTTCTCATTTCAAAACAGAAATATTGGTGGCTATTATTATAACTTGGGATCATCAAAGGGCTAATTTTAATAATATTCCCAAGACAGGGCCTCCCTGGTGGCCCAGCAGGTTGAGCGCAGTGCTGTGAAGCTGTCCACAACATCTGCAGTGCCAGTTCAATCCCTGCCGGCCACGGAGCAACCCAATGGCGTGGCAGACCTCTCCTGTCTCGCCCACAGCTCCCCTCAGCAGTGTATTTCAGTCTGCCTGCCTGTTCCACTCCCCACTCTGTCTCTGGTGAATCCTCTCACCCTCCTGCACCTCTGGCCTATACCCCGGTTCTTGTATAAATAAATAAATAAATAAATCTTTAAAAAAAATAATATTCCCAAGACAAAAGGAGTTGTGTCCAAAAGTAACCAGATTCCACTTTTAGACAGACTTAACAGCAACTCCTTAAATGGTAAGCTCCTCTTCACAGCAAAACATAACTCCTCCATCACTAAATACCCAAGCACACAATTTAATAATGAAGTAATTAAATTGTTGCTATCTTCGATAGTATGAAGTTGTGAATAGTGGAAGATGGTAAACCAATGTCTAACATAAGGTGAAATCCATACAAGGGAATGCTTTGTGATGATTAAGAACAAAGTCATAAAAATTATTTAACATTCATAATGTATCATTGAATTGCAATGCAGATTTAAAAGACAATTTTATTTTTTTCCAAATTTTTTTATTTTTAAACAATATTTGCTTCCCCCCACCCCCTCCGATTGAGTCCACATGGAATTTCCTTCCCCTAGGCACCCATGTACCATCACCACAGTCCCCTGTGTTCCTCCCTCCCTCTGATCCCTCTCCCTCCTCCTCCCCGGCAGTATGTCTCTGATTTATAATTGTCTGTTTTTGCTTTGTTGTGTTTTGTACTGTTATTTTTTTTTTCACACTGATGTCTTATTTGGTTCCCCTATAGTCCTCTTAGAAGTGAAACCATGTGATATTTTTCTTTTTCCTTCTGGCTTATTTCACTGAGCATAATTCCTTCTAGCTCCATCCACGTCGCTGCCAATGGCATGAGTTTATCTTTTTTGATTGCTGAATAATATTCCATTGTGTATATGTACCACATCTTCTTGATCCAATCATCTATTTTTGGGCATTTGGGTTGTTTCCAGTGAACAGAGCTGCAGTAGTGTAAATAGTGCTGCAATAAACATAGGAGTACAGGTGTTCTTTTGAATCAATGTTTTTGTGTCCTTTGGGTAATCCCTAGTAGTGGAATTGCCGGGTCGTATGGTAGCTCCATTTTTAGTAGACTGAGAAACCTCCACACAGCTTTCCATAGTGGTTGGACCAGTTTGCACTCCCGCCAGCAATGCAGGAGAGTTCTTTTTTCACCACATCCTCGCCAACATTTGTTGTTGATTGTGTTTTTTTTTTGATATGTGCCATTCTTACTGGTGTAAGGTGGTATCTCAGTGTGGTTTTGATTTGCATTTCCCTGATTATAAGGGATGTTGAACATTTTCCATATGCCTGTTGGCCATTTGCATTTCCTCTTTGGAGAAACGTCTTTTAACTTCTGCCCATTTTTTGACTGGATTGTTATTTTGTTTTTGTTGAGCCATGTGTGTTCTAAAAGACAATTTTAAACACCTATAGATGTGTAGGGGAAAATATCTGGAGGATTTGCATCGGATGAGTAATAATTATCCCTGGATACATGATTATAACTTGTATTTGTTTCATTTTACTTGTGTGTATTTTCTACTTATTCACAATACCCTTGGAGTGCCTGCGTAATTGTTGAAAGTTGAATAAAAATGAATAAATCCATGTATAATCCAATCTTCCCCCTCCCCAACACACACATACAAATACAGTCCTGTGAATAGTTTGTTTCATAGCACCTTCAGTTCGCTGACCACAGTGGACCTTGTGGCATATTAATATTGAATTCTGCCAATGATTTGTATTCCCTTCTCACCGCCCAGCCACCCCTTACCAAGTGCTGACTGAAGCAGCCCAAAAATTTCAGTCATTCTGACAGGACTTTGTTCCTGCTCCATTTCCTTTGGCATTAATGAGTTCTCTTCTCAATGTAGTAGTAATTGCTATGGCATTCTCTGGAGACCACACCCGCCTGGCTGTGTTTAGTTCTGAGTCTCTCAGTTGCGTGCAAGAGGCTGGAAAGATTTGAGAGAAGATTGCTGAAAAGTACTTCAGGGGCCCTGGAGGCACTGATTTAGGAGGTGGTTGAAAGACATACATGAGACTGTGTCAACTCTGCACTGACTAAACAGGGAATGTGGAAAAAACAGACTTCTAGTTTTTTCTAAGAATGTAAACACCAGGAAGCTTCCAAAGGATAAGAGATCACCTTGGGAATATGGAGCAGTGGGTGGACTGGGGAAATGTATGACACAGAGATCTCTGCACAGGACAACTCTGCCTCAAAATAATCTCTAAAAAGGGAGTTCACTGCAGGTTTACTAAACCTTGAGAAAATATTCAACAGTGTGAATGGGAATGAATAAAAAAAAAAGATTTTCTGGCTGATGGACCAATGTGATGTTTTAAAGGGACGTTTTATGGAGTATGTTGAGGATGCTTTTATGTCATGTTATTTGGAACATTGACCTAAAAAAAAAAAACATACAAAAGAAAGAGTTTACCAGGGCAGTATGGAAAGAGAATGGAATTTGGAATCCAAGATTTCTGGTTTTCAAATGCTGACATTTTCATGAAGGTTCTCCTCCACTTTTGCCACCAAAGGCTCCCAGCTCCTTTCTCTTGAGGTATATACTTTTGATCAGTTTCTTTTTTATGCTTCCAAAGAGTCCTGTGTATAGCTAAGAACTTGTTTTGTACTTTGCTTTCCCACTCACTACCATATTTTGAAGACTGTTCTGTATCAGTACATCTAGTTTCCATCCTTATAAAAAGTATTATATATTCCATAGTATGGATTACTAAATTTACATAACCACCTCATTTATGTAAATTGTTTAAACTCTCTTTAGGCAGTTAATACCCTTATCTGTTCATCTCCAACACTTGTGTGATTATGAAGTGGTATTACATCAAAAGGCATTTGAATGAACTCAACTAATGAGAATGGAAAAAATCCCATGAAATTTGGAAAAAGATAGATTGTTTGTAGCTATGATAACAGGGAATTGCCAGAACTCCTTATAAATCAAAGGATCAAAAAACATAGTACTATGTCCCTACAAGCCAACCAATTTATATCAGCTCTAACCTTCTGAAAGCTTGCCAATTATGGATGAGACTCACTTCAATAAACATGCCTCAAATTCCAACCAACCAACCAACCGTCTTACTAGAGAAACCAGAATTCTACAGTGGTTGTCAATATTCTTACAGCTTGAAAGTTGTTGTCCCTGAACTACATGCTTTCCCAAAACAAAACAAAACAAAACAAAGCAAAAAGCAACAGTAACCCACAAAGTTGTCTTCACCAAGCAACCTACTCTATGCTGAGACATTGTCAGAGTATAACCCCCCTTTACTACAATCAACGATGAATTCAGCTTTGTCTATTTCAAGTATTTGTCTTTATTTCGGGCATTAAAACCAGAGCCCTTTCGCCCATGAGCCTGCCCTGACTTTAGTACAGGTCAGTCTGGGCAGCCTCCAGGCTTTTCTTTTGTATTTGGAACCAGGATTGTAAATGGACCAATCCGGTTTGAACTCTCCAACTGTCAGGAGTTTGAGGTAATTTATGCAGATTGAAAATGTAAGCAAACTGATTGGTGCTAACCAGAACAATCAGATGCTTAGGTTTGAAAAATGGTCCAATTAGGCTTGTAGGGTGGGAACCCTTGAAGAAGATGTAATGCAAGGCAGAAACCATCTTGATTCATCACCATACAGTCTCTAAAGAGAAAAGAAGCAGTGACCAACCAAACTCCAAAGAGAGAAGAAGCACTCAAGCAGCCAGCTTCTGAAAAAAGAATAAACATTCAGCAAACATGCATGACCTCCTCTGTAGACCTTTGCAGAGACTTGGCTGCTGCACCTGCTTCTGGCCCTATCTCTGACATCACATGCAATGAGCACCATCATCCTCAGCCTAGTCCCAAAAAGCTGTTGGCTATTGTCTCATACCAATAGCTCACAAAAAGTTGTAAAATTGATGTCTCTGACATTGCCTCATGGTGATTAGCCACTGACCAGTGCTAACCAGCACTGCTGACAGATGACCAGCACTCTGAGTCCAGCCAACTTTTATTTATTTTTTAAAGACTTATTTATGCAATTGTATGGGGAATGTAACCAAAATGAAAATGCATACATTGTGCAAAGATGAAAAATGATGTAAGAATTATATAAAATAAAATATTAAAAAAAGATTTTATTTATTCATATAAGTACTGGGGTACAGGCCAGAGGTGGGGGAGGAAATGAGAGAATTCACCAGAGACAGAGTGGGGAACAGAACAGGCAGATAGATTGAAATACACTGCTGAGGGGCATAGTGGGCGAGTCAGGAGAGGTCTGCTGTGCCATGTGGGTAGCTCCCAGGCCAGAGATTGAACTCATGCTGCAGAGGTTGCGGATAGATTCATAGGTTGCGTCTTAACCCCTTGTGCCACCAGGGAGGCCCCCAGCTAACTTCTAGAGCTACCTACCATTTATGATCATCTGACATTGTCTCCCAGTGCTATTATCTTTGTTGCTGTCCAGTCTGGCATCTGGTGCGATGCAGCCCAGCCTTCAGTCTGTTGCTGTGGACTGCTGCCATGTCACTTCAGTGGACACACCTGTGAGCACCTCCAGAGCCACACTGTGAGAGTTGGATCCTGGCCCACTGCTTGCTGGTGTGTCACCAGCTCCAGGCCCTCATTGACAGGACAGCACCATCTTGTACAAGTGGCCTTTGTTTGGGACCAGTGAACACTATGGACAGTAGCTGGTGTGAGATAGCTAACCATGTGGGCTTAGAAACTCTGTTTTCCCGATTTCCTGTTTGTTAAATAAACCCCATTGTTGTTGTTCCCTGAGCCTGAGTGCTCTTGTCACTGTTAGCACATGAGTGAGAACCCACAGACAGTGACCTGTGCCCTGCTGTGGCACTGTCCTTTGGCACTGTTTTAAATACTGTTCTTAGTACTGTTTTAGTATCATCCTTTGTTGCTAAACATATTGTGAAATTATATTTTACACACACATCTCTACACATTCATATGTTTCTTACAGGTGGATTATATCTCTACAAGATAGGGAGTTGTGGGCCTCCCTGGTGGCACAAGGGGTTAAGATGCAGCCACTATAAAGCTGTCTGCAGCCACTGCAGCATGAGTTCGATCCCTGGCCAGGGAGGTACCCAAATGGCACAGCAGACCTCTCCTGACTCTCCCACTATGCCCCTCAGCAGTGTATTTCAATCGATCTGCCTGTTCTGTTCCCCACTCTGTCTCTGGTGAATTCTCTCATTCCCCCCCACCTCTGGCCTGTACCCCAGTTCTTGTATGCATAAATAAATAAATCTTTAACAGAAAAGATACAGAGTTGTACTTTGAGATGGATTGAAGGGACTTGGGGATAAATTTGTTATTTTCACTTAGATTTTGACCTGAATCTAGTGTCATATGCTTTGACGTCTATGTATCTGCATTCCATTTTTGGACAAGAAATTGTTGAGTAATATGAAATAGGTATTTTGAAATTTGCTGTAGATATTTGAAGTAAATACTATCCTCCAAAGAGATTTCCCAATTTATATAACTATCATCAATCAGCAAGATGTTTATTTCTCTGTCCGTTAATTAATACAATTTTCAAAATCTTTTACAATTGTACAAAGTGAAAAAGAGTTGCTCTAGATTTTTTTTTCAAATTTCCCAAATAAGCTTGATATTCTTATAGATAAAAACATTTATATTTCCCTTTTTTTCTTTTAATTGGTGATCTAGTCTGGACTAAATGATTTTTAAAAATTCTCAAGTTTGAGTATTTCTCTTGATTGTTACAAATGCATAAAGAAACTAGGAAAGTAATAGTAATCCATTTACATTTTATAGGTGGCTTACTATTAAATGTCTTATTTGACTGTTTCTTTTCTAATTTTCAGAAAAACAGTTTACTATTTGAAGAAAAAAGATTGCTTTAAAATACAAGGGAAGAGAAAATCTTTGCATTCCTAAGGTTGAGATAGTTCTCTGCCCCCACTTGTGTTAAGCCTACACAAGTTAAAGTGCTTTTCTATTTTTAAAGAGCAGAGATTGCAGCTGTTCTGGAGTGCAGCCCCTCTTAGCAGGTACCTGGGGAAGATAATTGGCAGGTACCATTGAAGGTCAAAGCAAAGTACTGAGTGTTGCCCTCTCTGAAAAACTGAAGAAGGCGTGGGCCCAGTAAACCTGTGGCGGCTTGGCTCACAAGTGACCATTTAGAACTGTTTTTACCAATGACCAGCAGTTATGTTCCTTCCTTATATGGGAAGGTATATAAAGTAGCATTAATAAAATTACTTGTGTAGTTCTTAATATTGCCAAGCACCTCTACAAATCTTATTCCTATTGCCATGTTTTATACTATAGAACTCTGCATGTTTGGGGAATGGAAAGGAACTTTAAATTAGCTCAGATAAGAATTAAGAAGATAATCCTGGACGCTATTCTGTCAGGTTAGTTTTATTATTATGTCCCTGTTAAAAGGGGTGGGGGATACTGAAGCACTGAGAGTTAAAGAAGGTCTATCAACTTGTGAGAGTGAAGTGAAAGCACAGGTCTGCAGATTGGGAACCCTGTCTCTTTGCACTTTTATAAATTGAAAACTATGTATATAAATGTCTGAAAATTTTATCTTTACAGCATGTAAAAGGAATTCTTAACAGTGACAGTTTCCCAAGTGCAAAAATTATTGGTGGAAGGAGAGTAGATGTTTAATGGAAAACTGCAGAGATTTGAATTTACTTTGAAGACTTTCCAAATGTATGCTATATTGGACAAACAGCACAAACACTGCAGGCTTAATTCTGATTGTAAAGCTTAGGAAGGCTATCTAAAATGACCCACTTTGCATTTGAGTCTACACAGAAATTGTTTGAAGATTTATCTTTATTGTCAGCAATGAGTTTGTATATGTTGTCTCCTTGTGCAACTTATGTCTTGACAACTGAGCTCCTTCTCCCAAGAAAACACACATTGCAGTGTGCCTTGACTAAGAGCGCAGTGATAAGTGTCTTTATCCTATTATGCAGTCCTATTTTTAACTTTACGGTAAACCTGTCACACTTGTAATGTCCCATATCAAAAATTAATTTTGATTCTTGAAAGGTAAGAATTTATGTGCTCTCTGTGTGTCAGTGTTCTTGGCAATCTAATTGAGCACACCCCCCCCCCATACCCTCATTATAGTCTTGACAAATTTGGCAGACCTATAGGAGCTGCAAACCTGCATTGTACTTGTAAATTCTAAGATTCTTTGCTTTTCACTGATTTCAGTTTTCCATTAGGAGGAAGAATTCAGAAAAAGCAAGGAATACACTTGAAGACATAATAAACAAATTAGATCCTTAAACTAAAAAAGGAGGACCCAAGAGATCAGTGGTTCAGTCCTTTTTTTTCCCTAGTAGGTAATAACCCAACTTAAAACACAAATTGTCAATTTGCTTTGCAGTTGCAGCTGAAAATCTTAGCAATCCCCTGCAAGTGCTGTGTTAGCTTTGCAGCCGATTCCACTGGTATACTCAGATTCTTCATTAAGAATGTCTTCCTTTTCTAAACTTCTCATTTTGATTATACCTGATACTTTGTATGTATCCATTTTTCAAAGTAACATTCACTGTGTTTTTCTCATGGGCCAAATGATGCCATTCATAAAAAAAAAATATTTTCTGATTGCCTGTGAAAGTACCAGTAACTGGGTTAAGTGTTGTAGAATCAACATCAGCAAAACAAATACTCATGAGGTTTACAATAGTGTTGGGGAAAGAGATTTTACTAACCTACCCCTCCGTTCCCCCGCCACATTCACACACATAAACAC
This sequence comes from Talpa europaea, assembly GCF_964194135.1. Lineage (NCBI taxonomy): Eukaryota > Metazoa > Chordata > Mammalia > Eulipotyphla > Talpidae > Talpa > Talpa europaea. The sequence continues at coordinate 34,756,146 of NC_140074.1, forward strand.
ACAGAGTTATAATCTGTAATGTGAGGTCTGAAGGAAAAGAAGGTGAGGGGAATCCAAGGTTGATTTCTGTTGCCAGTACCATTGCTCTCATATACATCATTCATTTAATCTTCACATCAAGTTTTTAATATTAGGAATTACAATCCACACTTTGCAGATGAAGGCATGGAACACAGAAGATTTTTTAAGTGTTCTTTGTATCATACCTGGAATGCTTGTGTAACAAATAGGAGTGAAAGGGAAGTGCTGATTGCTTGGTTTATAAGCATGAAATCAGGTAAAGCTTTTTAAAATAATCCTGTTCTTCATTTGCCCCTTCTGGAAATTTGGTGTCAACATACCCTGAAAAGACAAACAAGTTGTTATTATAGCTTCAAAATTATGTGTAAGGGCCTCCCTGGTGGCCTAGAGGTTAAGTCAGCACTATCACACTATCACTGCTGCAGCCTGAGTTTGATCCCCAGCCAGGGAGCCAAATCACATATAGCACAGCAGACCTCTCCTGTCTCACCCACTGCTCCCCTTAGCAGTGTATTTCAGTAAATCTGCCTGTCTGTGGTGAATCCTTTTACCCCCTGCATCTCTGGTTTACACCCCAGTTCTGTGCATAAATAAAATTTTTTTTTGTTCTCCATGGTTTTATTAACATATAATTAACATATGACATTATATAATTTTAAGGTGTGCCACATAATTTAATATGTATATATTACACAATGGTTATCATAAGAGTAGTCAACACATCCATCACTTCATATAGTGACAATTTTTTTTAGGTACAATTTTTTCATGTAATAACTTTGAAAATCTATTCTCTTAGCAATTTTCAAATATATGAGAGAATATTGCTAGCTATAGTCACTATGCAGTACATTTTATCCACAGGGCTTATTCCTCTTATAACTGGATGCCTGTACCTTTTTTTTTTTAAATAATAAATTTTATTTTTATATTCCCCATACAATTGCAACCCCCCCATTCTGACCCCAATCCCTTCCCTCCTGCCACCCACCCCCCAAAAAGTGTCTCTGGTTCATAGTTTTTTGTTGATTTTGATTTTCACTTTCTTATAGTTATTCATTTTCCTTTGCCCCTTATTTAAGTTTTCTGGATTCCTGCTATGAGTGAGAACATCGGTATTTTTCTTTTTCTTTCTGGCTTATTTCGCTGAGCATGATCCCTTCCAGCGCCATCCATGTTGCTGCAAATTGCATGTGTTTATCTTTTTTAAATGCTGAATAATATTCCATGGTATATATGTACCACATCTTCTTGATCCAGTCATCTATTTTTGGGCATTTGGGCTGTTTCCAAAGCTTAGCTATTGTAAATAGTGCTGCTGTAAACATAGGGGTGCAGGTGTACTTTGGAATTGATGTTTCTGTGTCCTTTGGGTAAATACCTAGGAGTGGAATTGCTGAATCATATGGAAGCTGTATGTTTAGTAGGTCCAGAAATCTCCACACAGCTCTCCATAGTGGTTGGACCAGTTTGCACTCCCACCAACAGTGCAGAAGAGTTCCTTTTTCTCCACACCCTCCCCAACATTTGTTGTTGCTAGTTTTTTTAATATGTGCCATTCTCACTGGTGTAAGATGATATCTCATGGTAGTTTTGATTTGCATTTCCCTGATGACAAGTGATGTTGAACATTTTTTCATATGCCTGTTGGCCATTTGCATTTCCTCTTCAGAGAAGTTTCTTTTTAGCTCTTCTGCCCATTTTTTGACTGGATTCTTTTCTTTGTTGTTGTTGAGTCTCATCAGCTCTTTGCAGATTTTTGTGATCAGTCCTTTATCATTAGTGTTGGGTGCAAAAATGTTCTCCCAGTTGGTGGGGTTTCTCTTTGTTTTTGTTATTGTCTCTTTTGCTGTGCAGAAGCTCTTTAATTTGATGTAGTCCCAGCTGTTTATCTTTGCCTTCACTATCACTGCTTTGGGTGATGTGTCTGTAAAGATGTTTTTGATATGCAATCACATAGTGTTTCGCCTATATTTCCTTCTATGTATTTTATGGTTTCAGATCTTATGTCTAGTTCTTTAATCCATTTTGAGTTGATTTTTGTGTATGGTGTGAGGTAGTGGTCAAGCTTCATTCTTTTGCATGTAGCGACCCAGTTTTCCCAGCACCATTTATTGAACAAACTTTCTTTGCTCCAATGCATAGTCTTTGCTCCTTTGTCAAAGATTAGTTGACCATAAATCTGTGGGTTTATTTCTGGATTTTCTATTCTATTCCATTGGTCTGTATGTCTGTTCTTGTTCCAATACCATGCAGTTTTGATGATTATGGCTTTGTAGTATAGTTTGAAGTCTGGGAGTGTGATGCCTCCATTCCCTTCTCTTTTTTTCAGGAGAGCTTTGGCTATTAGGGGTTTTTTGTGATTCCATATGAATTTCATCAATAATTGTTCTATTTCTTTGAAGAATGACATTGAAATTTTGATTGGAATAGCATTGAATCTGTATATTGCTTTTGATAGGATGGCCATTTTAATAATGTTTATTCTTCCAATCCATGAGCATGGGATGCCTTTCCATTTCTTTGTGTCTTCTTCTATTTCTTTTAACAGTATTTTATAGTTTTCTTTGTATAGGTCCTTTACCTCTTTTGTTAGATTTATTCCCAAATATTTGATTTTTTTTTTGTTTCAATAATAAAAGGGATGGTTTTTTTCATTTCTTCTTCTTCAGATTTATTGTTTGTGTATAGGAAGGCTACTGACTTTTGCATGCTGATTTTGTATCCTGCCACTTTACTGAACTGATTGATGAGTTGAATTAGTTTTTCTGTGGAGTTTTTGGGGTTCTCTATGTATATTATCATATCATCTGCAAATAGTGGTAGTTTGACTTCTTCTTTTCCTATTTGGATTCCTTGGATGTCTTTCTCTTGTCTTATTGCTCTGGCTAGAACTTCCAGTATTATATTGAAAAGGAGTGGTGAGAGTGGACATCCTTGTCTTGTTCCAGATCTTTTTTTTTTTTAAATAATAAATTTTATTTTTATATTCCCCCATACAATTGCAAACGCCCCATTCTGACCCCAATCCCTCCCCTCCCGCCCCCCACCCCCCAAAAAGTGTCTCTGGTTCATAGTTTTTTGTTGATTTTGATTTGGCCCAGATCTTAATGGAATTGCTTTCAGCTTTTCACCATTGAGAATGATACTGGCTGTTGGCTTGTCATATATGGCCTTTATGATGTTGAGGTATGTTCCTTGTATCCCAAGAATTTCAAGGGCTTTTATCATGAATGGGTGTTGCACGTTGTCGAAAGCTTTCTCAGCATCTATTGATATTATCATATGGTTTTATATTTTTGTTGATGTGTTGGATAACGTTGATTGATTTTTGGACGTTACAGCATCCTTGTGTCCCTGGAATGAATCCTACTTGGTCGTGGTGAATTATCTTATGGATACATTGTTGGATTCTGATAGCTAAAATTTTATTGAGGATTTTTGCATCAGTGTTCATTAGGGAGATTGGCCTGTAGTTTTCCTTTTTTGTGTTGTCCTTGTTCGGTTTTGGTATTAGTGTAATGTTGTAAAAATTTTTAAAAAATCTTCAAAATGATATGAAAATAGTTCAAAATGTTTATGGCAAAACCATCTACTGGCAAATACTACCCAATTGTAATTGAATTATACCATTATCTTCTGTTATCTACATGTAAATAATCTCTTCCTGGATTAGTATGTACATTTTAACCTGATTTAGGATGCAACTATGTAGCTTGATTTAGGAGGCAAGTCCTCTAGAGGTTAGAAAAAGACCTACTCCAAGTGTGGTGTGCAGAAATCAGCATCACCTGAGATCTTGTTAGAAATATGGCTGGAAATAGAAATAAAAGCTCTTGACCACTGCCCTAGGTCTGCTAAATCATAGGTGCTGGGGGCAGTCCCCAACAATCTACACTTTAACCATCTTTCTCTCCAAGTGATTCTTTTCCATGATAAAATGTGACCAGAATTGCCCTTTGGAATCTCCTTGTACTAAGAAAAGCCTAAAGAAGTGTTAGTGTTAATACTAGGCTAAAAGTAAATGTGCAAATAAATGAGAATGCACATGGAGCAATGAATAATATCAACTATAATTAAATATGTAACTATATAGTTATATAGTTGGAATTATTTTAAAGGTGTCATTGTAATATTGGTGTTGAGTCAATTTTTTTTTTTTGGAAAAATAATATGAATGTACATAGGTGTGAGAGAGGTATTTAAAATGACTCCATCCTCCTATATTAAATATATAGTTATATATTTAATTATAATGGTAGACATTATGATTAATGAGTGAAGAAACTTTCTTTTACACATGAAAAAATTGCAAATGGTAAGGGTTTGTTGGTGAAGTATATACTGCTGCATTTTTTTGTATCATCCGTTTTATTCTTTCTGCTATGTTCTCTAGTAGAGTCTATAGTCAAGTGTTTATGGTGAGTTGATGAAAGAGTAAGGTGCTTACTATGTCTGTTTTATAATTACTGCTTAAAGATCAAGAACAGAACCTTGTAAGAAATCATTCACAGACACTGTATAAACACACCACTTCCCTGGGAAGAACTCCAGGCTGATAATCAGCAAAGTAATTTCTTTGTAACCAAGTACTATAGAGGTCTGCTGGATTTAATTGTGGATTGGCAAATCATTAATAACTGTGCTAGTTTTTCAAAATGCCCCTCCCATCTTCCAATCCTGTTCAGTTTTTCAGCTTATTTTCTCCAACCTATTTTTTATGTTTGCTTTCACCTCCATACAAAAGGATCTGGAAACATAGCTGCTGCTTATTTATTTGGTAGTTTACAAAACATGCCAATGTGCCTCTGGGCATGAGTACAATATAAATCACAAGCCGTAAATAAATGACAGAACAACAAAAACAAAAAGAAGTAAAAGCTGAAACACGAGCCCTTGTAACTAAGAAGTCTTTTTATTTTATGGGGGTGAGGAGGATGGAGTCATTTTAAATACCTCTCTCACACCTATGTACATTCATACTATTTTTCAAAAAAAAAAAAAAGCTGACTCAACGCCAATATTACAATAACACCTTTAAAGTAATTCCAATGATTGCCCAAAGGTGAGGGAATGTAGTTTCTTTAAGCTTTAGTCTTTGCACTTTCCTTTATTTTCTTTTATGAGGAATAATACAAATAATAACCACTGTATATCAGTGCCTGCTAATTTCCACAATAAGCTGGTGGGGTCATTGTGGGTTTATTGTAAAAGCTTCCATAAAGTCAAAACAGAGTCATTTGCCTGGGTTATTCTGCTAAGAATGTGTGGAATTGGGATTGGATCCCAAACCTGCCTTCTCCCAAGCCTTAGTATACTCCTCAGGGTGGTTTGCTCCTTCCTTGCAGTCCCAAACCCATGGGACTCCTTTTCACTTCTTGCTGGGAACAGTATACTACGTAAAATGCTGCTGCTTGGCCATAGGGCCAAGAGAGGCACAAATGTGAGACAGGCCACATTCCTTTTTCTTACCCTATTATGTCTCATCCTACCCCCATACCAGCTGCAGAGGCAGAGCTGACAGACTGTACCACAGAAAGGTGGGCAATTAAAGGATATTATAACCTGGGACAGGAAATACTGCATGCCAAATGAGACTTTCCTCCTGATCTAAGGGAACTCCTCAGTGTGTTCCCCGGTTCTAAACTTGCTTCCCTTGTCACAGGTCCACTTTTCTCTGCAAGACCAGATTACCTTAGCTACCAACTGTGTCTATCCCCATGTACTCTGCTCAGAAAACTTGACCATGAGGGCGTCGGTTTTTACCAGGTTTCTTTCCTTCTCTCCTAAGTACCTTTTCCCATAGATGAGTTATTCAAGCAAGAATCCTGCCCAAGGGCTTTAGCAGAATTGTTTGAGTGGTTCCATAGGGTCTCAGGTGCCCGTGGAAAGAACAGGGTGGTCCAATTCAAGACTCTCTCATCAGTGGGAGGCAGGGGGTGGCTGCCTCTTTATTTTGACTGTCTACAGTTATAGTCAATCATTTCTTTTTTAAATATTTGGTAATTCCTAAATGAAGTTTGTAAATTCATGGATTACACATTTTAAATTTGACATCTGAAATGTTTCCAGTTTAAATATTGACAAAAATATTATTTTCAGTATATTATTAACATTTAAAATTAAAAAGCTCTGTCACATTTTAAATAAATCCAGATGTTCTAAATAATGATTGTTTGATATTCTTAATCCATTAAAAATTTAATCTCACTTTATCATAAAAAATTTTGTATAATTTTGTTTTCTTCTTAAAATTTTATTTCCATTGTACTTCTTCCACAATTTTGTCCTAGTTGTAATATATTTTATGCTTAAAAATATTTTATACTTAAAATATTTTTACTTAACCTTATATAATTTCTCTAAGTATAACATGTATAAATTAAAATGCAGCTTAAAGATTTCTATGACAATAAGTCTGTTTAAAAAAGTATTGACTTTAAATAATCACAGATGAAGATTATCCAAGAAATTAAGGAAGCTTAAGCATCAAAATCCCTTTTTTCATGGACCCTGTGATTTCTGGGAGTTGCCAAAAGTCACATTATAGTCTTACCAAAAAATAGGCTTAGTGATCTCTCAGTTGGCAGTTCAATTAGATTTCTCTTGATTTCATTAAAAATAGAGTTGCAGGTCACCTGAATTTTGAAATTATTGCCAACATTTACTTCCTGTATGTCTGTAGCAGTATTTTGAATTGTCTCTGTTTGGTGCCCTGTATGCTTTTATGCCCTGTGACAATTAACTGTAGCAAAATTAGGGTGAGGGGCAGATATGCCTTCCTTTAGTAAAGTGAGCCATGGGAAAGGGGAATTTGCATCCCGTTATATATGTTTCTGAGGAAGATCCTTTTAGTTCCAAGTCTTTGTGGAAGTAAAATGTATGGAAATTCATCTCCATAAAATCCACCACACTGGGTCTTTACCTATGTCAGCTGAAGATCATTGGTGTAGAAAGGAACTGCGTGTTCTCCCTCCGTGTTTTCCTCCCTCCCTGCTTCCCTCCCTTTCAATAAGTTTATTTTATAAGGGAGAAGTTAAACATTCTTCCTGTCTTTGTTCATGAAGCTCCATATTGTTCACCATTAAGTCTTTTCAATGCCTGTATTATGCTGGACATTTTAGTGCCTTTAGGATTTAGTTCCTCTAGTAACTCAAGGCTCCTTGCAAGTATGCTCCCCTCTATCCTTACTTCCCTCTCCAGCCCCCTCTTTCAAGCTACCTTCTTTCACACCCATAAGAAGAGGAAGCTGGCTCATTGCCAAATCTTATACACAAAGGGCTGAGTCTGAGCTTTGAAATGATACCTTGTGAGGATATCTCTGGCAGCTACAGAGGTCTTTTTGCCAAGCACCATCAAAAATGCATTATTATTGTAAAATATGGTCAGTTCGTGTTATTCATGGTAGTTCTATAAAGTTACTAACAGTGACTTAGTAAATACTGATCCATTGTTCCTAGGGGAAATGCAGTGTAAGGTTCCTGTAAGCCTCCGGTCACAGTATTTTTGCTGATTTTTTCTGTTTTTTTTTTTTTTTTTGTGGGACCCTCGCCGGCAGCTGGGGAGCGAACTGGCGCTGCAGAGGCTGTGGGCCGCCTCGCAGCGCAGCGCTCAACCGCTGCACCACCAGGGGAGGCCCTGTTTTTGCTGATTTTTAATGTAACCGTGTTTTAACATTGCAATCTGTGTTTCTGTTTAAACATCTTATTTAATACACATTGTTGATTCATTAATAGTGAGCTCCCAGCCAACAACACCATAATTCATGCCTTAACAAAGCTTACCTACTCATGTATTTTGTCTGTAAAATACATCACAGCATCTTGTGTTAAGGACACTAGATAGGACAAAGCTTAGAGGCCATGTGCCATTTTAAACAACAAAATCACCACAAATCATACACAAATTGCCAAAAAAAACAAAACAAAACAAACAAAAAAAAATAGTGGCACTAAATAGACTGCAAAGTGCATTCTTGGTTATAGAAGGAGCTGAAACAAGATGGCAGAGAGGTAGACTTATTCAACCTCAGCTGGGCATGTGTGTATCAGGCGACTCAAAATCTCATTACCCTGCAGATGGTTGCAGATGATAGTGATAGTGCCACTAGCATTGATTTGAGGCTACATGTAAATTTTAGCCAGTAGGTGAATTCATACTTATGGAATCTGCAAATAATGAGGGTTGACTATGACTGTTCAATAGGCTATATCACATGCAGATTATTGTATTGTTTGAATTATTTGACAAACATCAAGAGTATCATGTTGTGTAGAAATCTGATATTTGTCCGAGGCACAATTTTTTGGTATGTGTGGACACCAAGCTAATGTGGCTGGGTATAATGTAGGTACTTTGAAAACAGGGGAATGGAGTAGGAGGGCATTCTGGTCTGAATCTGTCTTAAGCAGTGTCTGGACAGGGAGATGGTATCTGCTACCAAGTGTGAAGAAGAGATCACTGGGGTTGAAGAGCCTCCTGGAGACTCTCTGCCAGCTTAAGACACATCATATGCATGAAGAAGGCAATGCTATTGATGCTGTGCTGACCACGGAGTCAATTAGGATATGGAAATGGTGGGGGTTCTCTCAGGAAATCATGTGCATCTCACTTGTCTCACTTATGAGAGGACTTATTGCTTCTAGAGGAGAAACAGGAAGATGGAATCTGGACCATGGCTTTGATTTCCCCAGGTTGATCCTCTACCCTCCATCCAGTCTCTGCTGCCAAAGCAGCCTCCTGGGGCCCAGGCCCAAGCTGGCAGAGCAGAGACAGGCACTCAGCAGCTGTGTCTGCATTCCATGGTGGCTTGAAGCTCCCTTGACTTCTCTAACTCTCCTGAATTGATTTTTTTTTTTCCTGTGGGACCCTCGCCAGCGGCCGGGGGAACGAACCATCAATGTAGAGGCTGTGGGCAGCCTCGCAGCCCAGCACTCAACCGCTGCGCCACCAGGGGAGGCCCTCTCCTGAATTGATTTTTAAAGAAACTGGTGTCCCCATAAAGAACGTGCTGATGACAAAAATGAGGTGGAAGAGAGAGATCATTATTAAACAGGAGTTTGGATAAACTAAAAGAAAGTTGAAATCAGAGGTAATTCAATTAGATAATGTGAGTAAATCTACCTCTACCTTCTTACAGAAGAAGTGATTAATGGAACCTTCTGCTAGTACTTACACTGTTCGAGTATAAACAAAACTACTGGAAGGTGAAACACTTAAGGAAGAAAAGGTCTAAAGAATTCTTAACTTTCTATGTGAGAGTAGGAGGATGAGCGCTAAGCAAGTGGGAACCTTTTAAATATTTCTGTGCTCACAGTTCTGAGGACTCAAAGTTCTTGAGCTGTACCCATCTGGAATGCTAGCATATTCTAACCTTGAGAAGTAGTAGTAAGAGCTATTCACAGACTTGTTTTTGTGTTGGAACTGCTGGAGAGGACTCATGCCACTTCTAAGCTCTACCTTTGGGCAAGATAGTCTTTGTGCCTTAGTTTCCTCATCATTAAAAATGAGGATAATAATGGGCCTCCCTGGTGGCACAGGTGGTTGAGCACAGCACTGTGAAGCTGTTGGCAGCAGCCTCTGTAGTGCAGGTTCAATCTCAGCAGGCCGGTGAGATACCCACATGGCGTGGCAGACCTTTCCTGTCTCTGTTCCTGTTTCCTGTCTCTGCTGTGCTACTCCCCTCAGCAGTGTATTTCAGTCGTCTGCCTGTTCTGTTCCCTGCTCTGTCTCTGATGAATCCTCTCACCCTCCCGCACATCTGGTCTGTACTCTGGTTCTTGTATAAATAAATTGTAGGGTAAGGTAAAAAATCAGGCTTTTCTGCCCTCCCGCCATCAGGATAGATGAGGGAACCCTGTGATCCTGAATGCATGCCTGATGGCGGGCACCTGAAGTGGGTACACCTGTGCTAAGACTGTGCTTTTTAAGGGCAGCGTCACGGGGACGCCAGCGCCAGCAGTAGAAGTCGAAAGAGAAGCCGGAGAGAAGCTGAGAGAGAAGCAAAGCAGAAGCAGAGAACACCAGAGAGCCCAGAGAGAATGAAGACTTGCTGGGGGCTGGGAGGCCTGCCAGCCTCCCGGCCCCCCAGCACCATTACCTGCTGTGTACTGGGTAAATCCCAATAAAAAGACCTGCAAAAGCCACTAAGGACTCTGATTCCTCCTTTACCTGGTCTGCTGGATCAGAAAACCTGCACCGTGTCCATTCCTGCCTTTACATAAATAAATCTTTTAAAAAATGAGCATAATAATGATACCTCTCTCACAGGGTTGTGGGAAGAGATAAATGAACAAATGTATGTAATATGTTAAGTGCCACTTATGCTAAGTGCAAGCATTCTGTGAGTGTTAGACCTTTTGAATATTACTTGCTTTGTCATCCCAACTACCTCCTCCTCTTGGTAATCTGTGCATCCCTCATTCAGATGATATAAGTTTTGTAAAACTTCCAGTCTCCCTGGTTCAAATTACAAACTGGGGGCAGATTTAACAGTCTCCCTGGTTCAAATCACAAATTGGGTAGACCTATCACAACAAACCAGTCATTTTCTTTTTTTTTTTTCTTTTTTTTTATTAAAATTTTTTTTTAATAGAGGCATTTATTTATTTATTTATTTGTTTATACATGCACTGGGTACAGTCAGAAGTGTGGGAGGGTGAGAGAATTCACCAGAGCCAGAGCGGGGAGCAGAGCAGGCAGACTGACGAAATACACTGCTGAGGGGAGCAACGGGCGGCAGGAGAGGTCTGTGTGCGGACCCTCCTCCGGTGGCCGGGGAGCAGCCGGGGATCGAACCGGCACCTCAGAGGCCGTGTGCAGCTTCGCAACCCAGCGCTCAACCGCTGCACCACCGGGGAGGCCCAAACCAGTCATTTTCAATTGACCCAGGCTAATTGAGAGTTAGAGCAGTTAGCATGTTCCTAAATACTATATGTAAGAAGGAGACAAGGCCATCCGCTCAACCGTAAAACAGTCCCTAAATCACCAAAGCTTAGACTTTCCAGTTTTGTAGTGAATCATACTATTTTGATATTTTGCTCGTTACCCTAAGTTGGGTTTCTGCTCCCTTTATTAATATGGAAGAAAGACAGCCGTTGTGTTTTTGTTGACAGAATTTAGGGTTTCTTGAGAGTATGTTAGGAAATCTAAGATCAGTGCCCCCTTTAGAGGTGCTTTATGAGTGATTTTCATTCACTTATCATGTTTTAGCATAAATCTGCCCTCTCTCCCAGACGTGCCTTCCAAGCTAATAGGTTGGAGGCTGTTAAGGCTAAACAGCCCTTGTGGTGGTGGTGGTGGTGTTTTGTTTTGTTTTGTTTTGTTTTTTGAATTACTGGTAAGACTATTTTTCTAAAGAAAATGATGATAATTACAAAATTCAGTGGCATCAAAGCCAGACACAGCATAGGAATGCACAGTCCTTTCCAGGGGAGGTAGATACGTAGGTTGATGTTTTTGACATGAAGATTGAAAGCTTCAAGAGCTACCTAGGAACTTGGGGCGTATGAAAGTACTTAGTACCATTAATTCAGGGCTTGGGAAATTAGGAAAGAATGGGCAAGGAAGGAAGATACTTTGAGGAGGCTAGAGGCAGGAGAGTGAACAGTGGCGGGTGGGATGCAGGGTGTGGAGGATGGGGTTGTTCTGTGCCCTCACACAGAAACTCTTCCCATAGTTTCAACAAGAATATCTGATTCCACTGGCTTCCAGGGCACACATCAAAGCCACGAGGCAGTGTGAAATAAGAATGACTTTAAAGAGAGCAGGGTGTTTTAGTTAATAGAGACAAGAGAAAAAGCAGCAGGTTGAGAAGAGAAGAGAAAGCCTTGGGAGGGAATGAGGGAAGAACTGAAGGCCACAAGAGGACATAGCACAACAGGGAGCGGGTAAGGGAGATAAAGGAGATCTGGGGTTTCATAAAGCCTGGCCGGGTTTGACAGTCCCTGTTGGAAATTCTGAATTTACAGACTTCAGGGTCACTAGGGAAGTTCATTCTTGTAAAGTCCACTTGCCAGTTAAGGGCATTGTCTTCATGGACTTGGAATTGATTTGTAATCCTTCCTCCCTGCAAGCCATTCTGTCAGGAAGTCACGGATTTGCAGACACATGAATCTATGACTGTGGGTGACTGGTCATAAAGAGGACAGCTTCCTTTTCCTTAACCACTCGATGTCAACCAGTTTCTCTGCACAGAGAGTAATAACATGTAAATTTGGTTCTCCAGGGTATGGAGCCTCCATCCTTTGACACTGGAGCCAGCTAGTTTAGTTTGATTGCTGTTGGAGTCGGGTATGGACTTGAAGATGAGTTTCTGTCCCTCCTGGCCGTGGACCAAGTCGGGGGAAAATAGTTTATGTGGAAACAATGGTGGTTTTTCAAAACCAGTCAGTTGCCCCACTTTCGGGTCTTCCATATCACCTCTCTGTTGCAGTCAGGATCTTGCTAAAGCAAAAAGCACTCAGTATCTGGGAAGGCTGTTCACACGTGCACACCCATAGGTCCAGGACCTCCCGGAGAGCCAGTGCCCTCTAAGCAGAAAGGCCAGGCCAAGGCATTTCCGAATCCACGCCCACTCCCGTAGAGCCGGTCCAGCGAACAGCAGGTGTCACCCTTCTGCTTCCAAACTCCAGTTGGCTCCAGGTGCCTCGCGCGCTCTCCAAACTTGTGGGTTTCCAGCCGCCGCCCCACGGGGTGTTTGCGCCCCTCTGCACGTCTGTAACGCGCTCCTGGGGGGACGCGAGGGGGTGTCGCAGCCTCCCAGCGGTTCTCGGACTTGCATGTGGAGTGGATGGGGAGGACGGGGGTGCCAGGAGAGAAGCCGGCAGGGATCTCAGAGGTCGAAGATAGAACTTGCCGGAGGTGAGGAAGGTGGCTGGCGCTTTCCAGTCCCTCCCCAGTCCCACCCCAGTCCCACCCCTTCCCCCCAGCTGTGGCTCAGAGCGTGGAGCTGCGCGGAGGCGCCGTGAGGGCTCTGGACACAGGCGCTGCACCATGGCTGCGGCCCCGGCTCGGGGCAGGGTCCCGGCGGCGCCTCTTCAGTACCGCGTGCAGCTGCGCTTCGTGACGGAGGAGCAACTCTTCGGGGCCGGGCCCCTGTCGCCCCCCAATCCGAAATCTCTGCGGCTAGTGGTGCACCCAACAGGGGAGGAGGCAGACGCGACGGTGACTGATGGTGAAGTACTGGGAGTCCCGCTGGGAAGTTGCGGCCCTGGTGGCGCGCGGGGTGGGCGCGGGGTGGGCGCGGGGTGGGCGCGGGGTGGGCGCGCGGCGCGCTTAGGGCTCGACTGTGCGTAAATTACTTGTTGGGAGGCCCTGGGCGCCTGTTAAGTGCAGGTGTTTGCGGGTGTAGGGCTAGCCTGGGGCCGTGGGGTAACTCCCTGGTTCTCACTAAGCAGAAGTGCGAAGCTACCTCTTCCAGCCGAGCAAAGGCCCCAGTGGGTCCATTTACGTCTTCATTGCTGTTGGGGAATTTTGCAGGTGCCAGCATAGACTTAGAGAGCTGCTCTTGATAATAGCTTAGAGATGTGAAAAGTGAGGCTCAAGATACCTGGCCAGGAGTCTCTTCAGGAGCAGAACTAGACAGGAGCAAATGTGACCTTTCTTCAGGCCTGTGTCTTTCACGTTTCGCATCGAAGGGAATGGGCCACCTTACACTGGCACCTGAAACTTTCTGTCGGGTGGGCGGAACTCTGAAGTTTGGAAAGGTCTGAAAAGGTTGTGCACCAAGTCACAGAGGCTGTCCCACCAGTATGGCTTCCACTGGGCATTACTTTTTGTTTCAAAAAGTGCCTTTTACCAAGGATGCTGGTGCAATCCCCTGGGTTCCTGGAGCTGTTGGCACTCTTTATGGGGTCTCCATCATTTTTGAAAATTCAAGAGGCATTTAGAGCCTGACCTCAGAGACTGTGCACACTTAAGGAAAGAATTTTGCTTATAAACATACCTCCTCTCCCCAGCTTGTTTTAGTAAATGTAGCTGTAAGGTTCCAAAGACTATTGGAGTTTCTTCCCATCCTAACATCTGAGATTCTGAGTAGAGTTTAAAATTGCTCAGCACTGTGGCCCCTTTGGGGATTTCTAGTATCTTGCAAGTACTGTCCTGCTCCTCAGTAAGAAGTAGAATACAAAGTTACTGCTACATCAAGTACATAGTAGATACGTGATGTATGGCTGTGGAATGAAAGAAAGCCTTTAGATGTACCTCCTCACTTTTGTCTAGGCTGGGATGGATCTTTAAAAAATATTAAATTACAATTTGACTAGTGTCTTAGGAAGTTTGAAGCTTGGCAAAGGCTCAAAAGCCTTAATCAACAACTCACTGATTCCTCTTTTGCATTCAGGAGTGGGAAGGGAGTATCTTTGAGTGTGACTCCTGGGAATTCTGAAACTAAAGGTGTCAAGAAAGTTCAGTTTACTTTTGGCGACTTTGTTTACTGGAGCCATACATATAAACAAACAAAAGAACAGATTCAAAATTTACATATTAGTTTCTTTCCCATAATGTGTGTTTAAAAGAACTATTCAAAGTTCAGGATGATTGAAGTGGAAGAATCCTCAATGTGTTACTTAATGCCTAACCTATGAAGACATAAATTATTCCACAGAGAGGAATAAGTTTTCCCTCAATGTAGCAAATCGGATCTAGAGATGACCTCTGTGGTGTGTATTAAACTAGACTAATGGAAATAGAATAATTAAGGCTAAGGCAGGCTCTTAATGTCATGAGATTTTTGACTAAATTCCTTGGGAAAATTCACTAACAAGCAGAGAAACTCAGGTAACAGCTTGAGTTCAAACATGCATTTACTCTTTTATCGAGCGTTTTAGAAGATAAACAATTCTGGAGTTTCTCTTTTTCTCTTAATTAAATATATTTGGCGTAAAACATATATATTGAAAGCATATGCCGTACTTGATGCTATGACTTATTTACTGCTTGTAGCAAGTTGATACCCTGAAACAATGTTAGTCTTATCCCACTTCCCATCCCCATCATTATACTCTGTATTTTCTACATATAAGCAATGTGATAACATGCTAATATATCTTTCTCTAAGTTATCTCAGTATATACTCAGGTCCACCCATATTGTCACATGTGACAGAATATCCTTTCTTATCACTGAACAATAGTCCATTGTATATGTAGGTACTGTATGTCTATAATTCCTGTCCATCCATTGATGGACATTTAGGTTGTTTCTTTATCTTGTGTGAATAATGCTGCAATAGATGTGAAAGTGCCTATATTTCTTAAAAATCTTGTGTTCTTTCCTTTGGGATATTCATGAAGGATGTGGTAAAAATGGGAACCTTTGAACACTGTGGTGGGAAAACAAATTGGTCCAGCCACTATGGGAAAAATATGGAAATTCCTCAAAAAAATTAAAAATAGATTAGCCATATGAACTAGTGATGCCACTGGTGGATTTATATCCAGTGGTGTGTTTTTCTTAAAAACAGCTCATTTTACTGTTTAACCAACTAGACCTCTGTGAACGGTGACCAGGTCTTCAAAACAAATTAAAAAATTTGTTTGAGTTATTTAAAAACAAATTATAGTGAACTACTAGAGGTAAGATTGTGATGTACTAAAATATTGTACATTTGGTAGCAGAATTTTGACTTGGTAGGATTTTTCTTGCGGTGAAGATTGACCCAAAATGTTTAATGGACTTTAAGAATGGTTCTAAGCAATGTAGAAAATCATAATTTCTTAACTCAAGTCTGGGATTAGTTGTTAAATAAGTACACTTTAAAGTAACTTGACCAAGGTTCAGTTCTGCTGTACCACATTAAGCATTTTAAGCTTCAGTTCTTTTATCTGTGAAAGAAGAATGACAATACATATTATCAGAAATAAATAAAATAATGTGTATAGTGTGTTTGCTACAGTGTCTGACATATTTTAAGAGCTGATATTTTGCTGTTTTCAGTAATATTGTATTTATGATCTGTCTCTAAGCCAGTAGTTTCCTCAGAATATTCTGAGGGATAACTAAACTTTTTTTATTGGTACAATATTCCAAGATATATTAAATCTGTTAATAACTTGGAAAAATATGAATAATGTTTTAGATTCCCAATCTTGATAGCTTGTCATGTAAAAATGGAACAGAACAATGTATTCTAATTTCAGACTTTCCAAAATTGAGAACAGTTTTATGAAGGGAACATACCAGAAGCTCCAACAAGTAACGTTCCCAACTTGTGAACTCTCGGAAGATATTCATTCATTTCTTCATTTCTCAAGTGTGTTATTACTTCCTTCCTTTTACTGGCTTTGGTTTCATTTGTTCTTCTTTTACTGATATCTTGAGTTGAGAGGTAAACTTGTTTATTTGAGCTCTTGCTTTTTGATGTGGACCTGGATTGCTAGATATTTTCCTATTGGTACCACTTTTGCTGTGTCTGATAATTTGTCTTTATTCTCATTTACCTCCAGGTATTTTTCAACTTCTTCTTTGATTTCCTCATTTATCCAATAGTCATTGAGAAGTGTGCTATTCTTCTCCATGTATTAGAGGTTTTTCCTGTTTTCTTTTTGTGGTTAATTTCAAGCTTGATACCATTTTGAACAAAGAAGATACTTGGTGTGAATTCAGTATTTGTGCACTTATGGATATTTGTTTTGTGACATAGCACAGATGTGGCTTTTTCTGAAATATGTTCCATGTGCACTTGAGAAAGCATATTTATCCTTTTGTGGGGTGCTGTGTCTTATAAATATCCATTAAGGTCATGTGATCTAATTCCTCATTTATGTTTATTTCTTGTCTGATTGATCTGACATTGTTGAGCATTAGGGAAATTTAAATCCCCAATGATTATTGTGTTGCTGACAATGTGTGGTTTCAGAATTGACAATAGTTACTTTATATATTTTCATGCTCCTTTGTTGTGTATGTATTGATGAGTGTTATGTCTTCCTGGTGGAGTGGCCCCTAAATCATTATAGAGTGTCCATATCTGTGTCTTGTTATTATTTTTACCTGGAAGTCTATTTTATCTGATTTCAGTATGGCTGCCTGCCTTTTTCTGGGTCCTTTTTGCTTGTTGGATTGTTTTCCAACCTTTTACTTTGAGTCTGTGTTTATCTTTGAAGTTCAGGTGATTCTCCTGGAGACAGCAAAAAGTTGGATATTGTTCTTTGATTCAGCTGGGAACTCCATACCTTGTGATTGATGAGATCAGTCCATTTACATTTAGGATCATTATTGATATGTGAAGATTTGTTACTTGTATGTTGCTTTTGGTTTTCTTCCTCCATTCAATTCATTGTTCTGGTTTTTTTTTTTTTTTTTTTTTTTTTTTTTGGTATGTGTGGAGTTTCTTCTCAATGAGTTGCATAGAAGACCCCCTTCCCATATTTCTTGTAGGGAAGGTCTGGTATTGTCAGCTTCTGTTTTTTTCTGAGAAAACTTTTATTTCTCCCTTGTAGCTGAAGGAGAATCTTGCAGGATATAGTGTTCTTGGCTGGCAGTCTTTTTCATTGTGTATTTTGAGTACATCATCCCACTCTTTCCTTGCCCATAGGATTTGTTCTGAGAAGTCTGGTCAGTTTTATGGATTTTCCTTAATATATTTATCTGTTTCTTCCTCCTGTCCACCTTCAATATTCTTTATCCATATTCTTGGAAGTTTGATGACTGCGCATAGATGTGATTCTTCCCTCCCAGTCCTTATCATCAATATTCCTCAGGGAAGTGATGACTCAAGGATGCTGTCTATATACCATATTTTCTCTGTATCTAACTCTAGAATTTCAAAATCTTGCTAAAATAAAATTTAAATTACTATGCACCAAGAATGTAGAATCACAATTTTCCCCAAATGATGAAGATATTGATTTCATTTATAGTCTGGGGGCTGTTTTAAGATACAGTGTATTAATAGACAATTGAAGATATGGTACAGTCAACAGATCAGTAGGTGGATGCTACTGAAAAGATAGTTTATTATTCACTTGCCAAGAGAGTGGGGAGGCCATATAGACAACCACCAGGGTCAATCAAAAGGCAGAGGGAAAGCCTTGGGCAACAGCTTTTACTGTGGTTTCTGTGCTAAGGAATAGGTGAGGTAGGGTAAGCAAGATTAGAATGTCGAGTTTGAATAATTTCAGCAGGGTCTGGGCAACAGGGGCTATTCTTAATTATCAAGTACCTGTTCTTGGATTATTAGTCCTAGTGGATAGTGGCTCAGACTGTGAAAACCCAGTAAAGGAAGTGGTTGGAATATGAACTCAGGATTGGTTGACTTGGATTTGAAAAGTTCGCCTGCATGTGAGTTGTTTACTGTCTCTGGAAAATTGGGTAACCTGGGAGGGGCATTCTCTTCAGGGTCAACAAGGCCCCAAATGTCAAAGCATAAGAATATAAAAATAAAGGAGTAATACAGCAGATTCAGAATACAAGGGAGTTAGTGATCATATAAAGCAGAGGTAAGTGTCTGTTGTACTTGGAGGGTAGCTGAGAGATAGGAAGGGGCTGTGGATGTGCAGGAGGAAGAAATATATTGTTTTTATGCCTGAAGCATATGAGAGACCTAAAAAATGGAGGAGAAACAAAAAATGGGTAGAGGATAGACCTACTTCTCCATCCATTTCTCTAAATTCTCGTAAGATCTATGTAGAGGGAGGATCTACAGGACAAAGAAATCAAGGACTAAGACTACATCACAAAAAGGTGGAGGGACTAGTTCTAGAATAGAAGACATTTCTCTCTTTTCTCACTTTAAGGTTTTCTTTTCTACCTCTCTCTGTCCCTCCCTCTCTTCTTTTCTTCTAATTAATCTGGAAGAGTAAGCAAAATACATAAATATGCCATATAGATAACCAAGTAAAAAGATGCAGTGGTTTTATCTCTGAGCTATTGTAAAAGGATGCTAGATTTTTGTTCCCTCGCGGCTGCTCATCTCCTCAGGAGAGGGGAAAAAAAGAGAAGATATGGAAGTATTAATCTTTCTTCATTAAATTCTGTGATAATGGAAGTTGAGATCTGTGGTCAGACTCCTGAAGTCAGTCACCAACATACAATATAAACATTCATTACTTCTCACTCAACAAATATTTGTTGAAGACATATTCTGTGTTAATCACTGTGCTAGCAGTAAATGAACTGGATAAAGATCCATCTTTGTGGAACTAATATTTTAATTAGGATAAGATAATAGTCAAAGACATGGTAAGATTTAGATAAATGCTGTGAAAAAAACTGAACAGAATGGGAAAAAAAAAAAAAAGTAGACACATGGAGTGGGAGGGAAGCCAATTTAGAGAGTGTGACTAAGGGCCTCTCTGCAGAAGTAATATGTGATCTGAGGCAGGAAGGTTGAAAGAAGCCAGCTTAAGCAAAGACTTGGAGGAAAATATTATATACACAAAGAAAGGCAGGTAAAAGGGTACCAAAGCTAGAAGGATTTGGTGTGTTTGAGATGATCATTATAGCTGATGCTTATTAACAGACATGGGGATTAGGGTGAGTTAAAGTTAGACTTCCAGTTATTATTGAAGTATAACAAGTTATCTCTAGACTTGGTAACTTAAAATGACTGTTTGATAATGAGGTGAGATTCTGTGAATTAGGAACCAAGCAAGGCTTGACTGTTGATTTTTTTTTTTTTTTTTTTTTTTTGTTCTTTGTGGTATTGAATGATTACTGAGGCTACTCACTGGCACTCAGTTGGTGCCCAGTCTGATCTTGGGGATCCAAGAAGACTTCATTTACCTAGGCTGGCATGTGAGCTGGTGTGATGATTAATTTTTTGTGTTAATTTGGGTGGGTCAATGCTCAAATATTTGGTTAAACAGTCTTTTGCATGTTTCTGTGTGTTTTTGAGAAGACTAATGTTAAAACTGGTGGATATTGAGTAAAGCAGATTATGTTCCAGAATGTGGATCGGCCTCCTCCAGTCACTTCAAGGCTTTAATAGGGCCAAGTCTGATCTACCTCAGTAAGAAAGAAGTTTGCCAGCAGATAGCCTTTGGGCTTGAACTGTAGCACCTTTTCTGAGTCTTCACTTTGTCAGCTTACTCTATATATTTTGTAATTGCCTTTCTCTGTAATTGTGTGAGCTCTTTCCTTAAAATAAATCACTAGAGAACCCTGAGTTGTACAGTAGAGATGGCCGAAGGACTAGGCCTGTCAAAGGGGAGCCTACTGGAGGCTTCTTCATGCAGTTTGGATTCTTCCACATGGTTTCCTGATGCCAGGAACTTTTCCATGGAGACTCATGGTTCCAAGTAGGGGTTTTCCAAAAGACAAAGTAGACACCTTATTACTTTTTGTGACCCATTTGGACATCAATGAATATCACCTCTGCCATACCCTATTGGTCAAAGAAGTTACAAACCTGCCTAGGTTTGGTTGTGGACTCAACTTCTTCATGGGAGGAGTGTCAAAGAATTTGGGACAATGTTTTAAAACTGCCAGTTAGGCTAAGCAGATCATGTCGATGTAATTCATTTTCTTGCCTCCCCTTGGACTTAATAAAAGCTCTCTTCATGATTGTTACTGAAAAAAATCATCAGAGAGGATGAATTTTGATGGGTACGACAATGGACTCCATAATTACTCATTCTTGATTAAACTTGACCAGCACCAAAAAACAAAAACAAAGCAAAAAATCCTGCAGGCTTTCTTCTTCCACTAAACATTGCAGAATACACCTTCTCTGCAGGTAGCCAGATTAGGAAGCAAAAGGGGAGGGGCTGATCTGGGCAAATGCCTGTCCTTCTCCTATAGATGTGGGGCCAAGGAAACCTGAGTGGAGAGAGGCTGGAATTGTTACAGTATTTCTCAATGAGCATAAATAGCATTTACACTGGGAAAAGTCTTCATTGTGAGAGAGATTGCAGAGTGGTACTACCCATGTCGCCTTGGGAGTAAATGCCAGCAACCTATGCTCTCCTACCCCAGTTACCGTGACAATAAAGAAAAGCCTTCATGTGTTCCTAACAGACCTTTCACTGGATACATGAGGGAGAAAACATGCAGAATCCACCCCTTGCCACCCTCATCAGTCACAAACTGGGAATATTCCAATACATCTCTCCTTAAACTCTCTAAAAAGTAATATATATTTTTAAAGATTAATTTATTTTTATATAAGAACTGGGGTACGGGTCAGAGGCAAAGAAGGGTGAGAGGATTCACCAGTGACAGAGCAGGGAGCAGAACAGGCAGAAAGACTGAAGGCACTGCTGAGGGGAGCAGCGGGCGAGACAGGAGAGGTCTGCTGCGCCATGTGGGAATCTCCCTAGCTGGCTGGGAATGGAACCTGTGCTGCAGAGGCTGCGGACAGCTTCACAGTGCTGTGCTCAACCCACTGCACCACCAGGGAGACCCCTGAAAAGTAACATTTTTGTCATAGTCACCCCTTCTCCAAAATGTGGACTACTCCTTATATTCAC
Organism: Talpa europaea; assembly: GCF_964194135.1. NCBI lineage: Eukaryota > Metazoa > Chordata > Mammalia > Eulipotyphla > Talpidae > Talpa > Talpa europaea. Next base: position 34,777,577 of record NC_140074.1, read on the forward strand.
AGTCAAATTCGACGTTGCTACAATTTAATCCCATCAATTAGATATTATTGTGATATTATTGCAGCACTGAAGAATTTTTTTTTAAATGTGAACTAGTCAGTCCTGCCAAACTGCTTCGTTCTTTTATTGTGATTTTTACCAAGAGTTGTGCTTTCATGATTTCATTATAGCTTTCCAAGAAAGACAATGTGACCAAGCCAAGACTTTCCAGCATTATGGGACGTATATCAGTGAAGAGAAAGCAGTTGCTTCCTCTGGCAGACAGGGTGGTACCTTGAATGGATGACAAATGGAAATCCGTTCATGGTCCTTTGTATTTAAGTCTAAAGATGCCAGATTTAAAAATGCATAAAAAGACTTGTTTTCCTCACCAAATAAAGACCCTTTAAGATCCCTTTCTTTCCCCGTTTTCAATAGCTGTATTAAGTTGTGGTCTGTATTCAGTTGTGATGAATCAACCAGTTCAAAGACTGGTTAATTAATCCACAGATTAATGCATACAGACTGCACCATTGGGAAGAGAAAAAGAGACCAAGGGGTCCTGTGAGGAGACTATAGAGTGCATAATTGTCCCCTAATTTTACGAGTAGCACTCAAAGAGGTTATTGAGGTAAGAAAAATATCATTGACATCATATTTGTGCTTTATGTTGTGACTAGCCACAGGATATTTGAAACAATTACTTTAAAAGATGAGGCTTATAAGAAGATACTAGGTTAGAAACATCTGATTATGAAAATTCTTCCTAACATCTTCTCCCTCTTCTTCGGCCACAGATGGTGTGCACTCTTACTTACCTGGTATTTTGAAATGGAAGTGTGGAATGAGCGCATTCTGTCATCATTGTTTTCCCTTATAAATCCCTAGTGCTTTCCCCATACCCCTCTCTTAATTCTCCATCACAACAAAGGTTTCCCAGAAGGTTTGTTGACAAAAGCCTGAAGGGTTAGGTTTTCCTGGTAAATTAGCATTGTGATAGGAGGCAAATTCCTCACACTAAGGAATGACCTTAAATTCTTGAATTAAGTCTTTTTTCAGGTCTGAGAGATCTCTGGGTATCCAAAATCATCCATTCTAATCATTATATTTACCTCCATTTAGCTAAGTTACTCCTTCAAGTGAAATACTAGACTAATTATCTCTAGCCTCAGAATAATCTGATTGACATTATTTTATTAGTCCATTTTGTCCCAGGTAAGATTCTGATTCAAAATCGGATTTTCCCTCTCCATGTTAACATATTATGTTTAGTTACCCAGTCATTTTAGCCTGTGGTAAAGATGGACTTTAGCCACAAACCCCTTTTGTTTAGAGGGTGCTGAATCCTTCAATGAGCTGAGAAATGCTAGTGAGAAGTCAGAGTAACTGACAGCATTGCTTTTGGCATATTGTAGACAGAATTGAGATTTTTCTAACTTCAGCCCAGCCATCTAAATTGTCAACTTAGAAATAATCAGACTGTGATGTAATGAATAAAGTGTTTGACAATAGGAATCATGATTTGGGTCCAAAACCAAAGGGCAGTCTCCAGGTATGTCCATCAGAATCAGAGCAGAGGGGAGTTTTAAAGGCTCCAGTAGGAGAGTGGTCTAACTTTTAGATCTTTTGTTTGAAACTTTTGGATTGGTTGACAGGAGTCTTCAGATACAAAGCCGGAGTGTGGGGTCTTCTGTAACATTCAGCAGATGGCCTTCCTGTTTCTTTCCTAATTGTCCATAAGGAGAGAAGAGGGTGTTGCTGTTCTTTTTTAGCTACACATAGGGAGTGGAGTCAGGCTGCTGAGGCAGGCTGCTTACTTTTCACCTAGAAGTCTCAACTTGACAGCTTAGAGATAAGATAGTCTGTTTGATTCAAATTGAGTTCCACCAAAAAAAAAAAAAAAAAAAAAAAAAATTGTGTGATCTTCTTTTGTTAATTGTGTCTCATCATTTTAACCTCTGCCTTATGATTAGGGTGGTGAGGTGATTGGATTAACTGATCAAAATTATAGATTTACTGAACCTGCTTGAACCTTCATTTTCTCTCTTGGAAGCTGAGGGGTAATTTTTACCACATAAAGTTATGGGGAAAATAAACAGTAATGAAAAGTGAAAATGACTTCTATTAATTTTCAAAGTAAATGGAGTCAAAATCATCAAATACAAATAGCACAAATATTTTATAAGCAGTCAAATAGTAAGGATGCCACTTTTATGGAGCTTTTATTCTAACGCCATTTGGAAGCTTTAGGATACCTTGTCTATACTGGACTTCCTATAGGGCTGGTTGAGAAAAACACATTTTGAGATTCTAGCACATTAATTGTATATAGTTCTTTTTCATATGTGCAGTATCTGACTCAGTAAGTAGTACTAGCCTTCTTGCTGAGGAGTGTTTTAAGGTTCTGTTTCTTCTGCTTGAGTTGCTGTTGAATGCCCATATCCCCATTCCAGTCCTGTGTGTATTTGAGTACCTTTTGAAAGTCATGTCTTCAGAAGGACTTCACATTATGCTGAGCACTTGCTGTTCCTCCTGCAGTCGCCATCATTTTTCTCATGCCTCTTGCTTTCATAGCAATTATCACAGCTTGTAATAAGAAATGGAAAAAAAAATTTGCCCTTGTTTAAAATTGAAGTTTGAATCATAGGCCGCAAATCACATGATTATTTAATGAGAAACCTTGAGAGGAAGGGAGGGATTGATCCAAGTGCTTTTGAGAATGTGAGAGGTTGAAGCATGTCTTTCCCATTAGGAAACATAAAGGCATAAGAAATAGAGAGCACTGGCAGGGTCAGGTGAAAGGTCGACTTCTGTAGAACTATGCATATTCTGAATCTGGTCATCATGAAACTGAGTTCTTTGTCAGTCTGTTTGTTAAGATAGGTAAAAATTAGGTCTCCAGTTTTTAGCTATAGAAAGTTTACTGTTATCTCCTGGGAAATATAGGTCAGTCTTCAGGCTTTTGTAATATGTTCATTATGGAAAATTGTATTTACTTACTATATATTTATTTTAGAAAATTGCATTTGTTAGAATGTTTGTTATAGAAAATAGAGTTAATTCACGTAGCTGTGTTATACACAGCAACATTATGATGAATGCCTTAAATAGTGCTCAGTAATTCTCCATATCAGTGACAGGAATTAATTTCACTTATTGATTATGCAACCCATATTTATTATATACCTACTATATGCCAGGCACTGTTCAAGGCACTGAAGAAATAGCAGTTGCTATGCACTGGTAACAGCAGCTTAGTGGTTTAAAAAAAGAGGCATCGATTATATGACTGCTTCTGTGGTCTGAAATGTGGATGTGACTTAGCTATTATTTTGGTCATAGGCTGCAATCAAGTTTCTGTCTGACACTGAGCTTGTATAAAGATTTGACAGAGGAGGGATCCTCTTCTCAGCACTCTTGTGTGGCAGTTGGCTTAATTTATTTTATCAAGGGTTGTTCACTAAAGGCCTCGGTTCCTGCCACCCATTCCCTGGAGATTACCTGTAGTTCCTGGCACATGGGCCTGCCTGCCAACATGGCAATTTGTTTCATCAAAGCCATCAGAAGAGAGAGAGCCTAATAGCAAGATGGAAGGTAACCTCAGTTGTAGGTAGCCTACTTAAATAAGTGACTTCCATCATGGTGCCAGTCCACACTCGAGGGGAAGGAATTATACAATGGCATGAATACCATGTGGCAGTAATCACTGAGTGCTGTCTTGGAGTCTGTCGGCCACAAATGGAGAACAAAACAGTTGCCGCTTCTCCAGAATGTACATTCTGCTACCTCTCAGAAGGTATCCAGGTCTTCAGGCTGTGCCAGACTTCTATAGTCTTGTTTGAGAAAAAATGTATTTATGCTTTTAACACAAGTTGTTACACAACACATGAAGAACTTTTTAAAATTGATTATCAGATTTGGCCTGTCCTGAAACTCAGGGAGTTTGCAGTTAAATTGCAGAACTAAGGCATGGTTTTTCAAGTGTACAGAATCTCTCAGCAGAGCTGCACTGATCAAGGGAACAGAAAATCACTGCTGGTGAGAGTTTGGCTTCCAAGTCCTCTGCTCTACTTTAGATCATTGGATGGAAGAGGCCCCTATTGACGAAGAAATCCTGTTGTTTGGACTTCTGTTGAACGTTTAGAAAGCTTTACTTCATTATGACTTCATTTGTTTGTCTGGAGGGCTTAGCTAGCTTTTCTTCACAGAAGTGATGTATTGAATATAAATTTGTGTTTATGTTCAAACACGGAAATACTTCTGTTAAGTCATTCACAAGTTAGAGTGACCTGTTGTTTCAAATACTTGAAATTAGAGTGAAGTTTTATCAAGTAAAACAAAGAAGTTAGTACAGTATGAGAAAGGACAAAGAGGAAGAAAGGAAGGGAAGGAGGGATGGAGAAAAGGAGGAAGAAAGTGAGTCCTCACTTTACATTGTTGAATCTTAGGGAGTAAATGACTGGTATACTCTATGGGTATTGCTATTGTCTATACACATTTTATGGCTTTATGTCATCATCTAAAACGTTTCACAAACCTTGGCATCTACATCGGCACAAGTTTAGAATTTGTATTTCAAAAGACACAGAGATAGGGCCTCCCCTGGTGGCGCAGCGGTTGAGCGCTGGGCAGTGAAGCTGCCCGCAGCTTCTGCAGTGCCGGTTCTATCCCCGGCCCCCGGCCAGGGTCACACATGGCGCGCAGACCTCTCCTGCCACCTGCTGCTCCCCTCAGCAGTGTATTTCGTCAGTCTGCCTGTTCTGTTCCCCACTCTGGCTCTGGTGAATCCTCTCACCCTCTCCCGCTTCTGACTGTACCCAGTGCTTGTGTAAATAAATAAATAAACCTTTAAAAGACACAGAGATAGATTTTGTAAAGGCTGGAGGAATACGTTTGCCTTGAATTTTGGGTATCAGAAAAGCAAGATGAATGAAAAATGTGTAAATTAGATCAAGGAAAAGGAAAATAAATCTGAATTGTGTGCATTGATCTTAGCTTAACCAAGTCTGGCTAATGGTACCACAGATCCCAAGGTATTTGTAAACCTTGCAATTTAATGTGAGCTGTCCTACTGGTGTAGTTAAAGCTTGAATCATAGTCCAGAAACTGGCCTAAAACATTCAGAGGAAGGATCAGAACTAAGGTGCAAACCCAGCAATCAGGGTCTGAAGTTTGAACCTTTTTAACACTTCTCTGTGATTGGAAAACAAATGGTCTGTTTAATTGCTTCATGAGCTTCCTTTGGATAAAATATATTTTTTCCTTACAGTAAGATTCACTCCTGATTTTGTTACTGAATGAGTGGTGCTTGTGTCTAAGTGATTGAGGAATAATCACTGGCATATGCTGGACTGAAGATTAGCAAGCTCAGGTTTATTGTGAGAGTGACTCCTGACAGCAGGAGGGGGTCTATGGAAGGAGACCATTACTGTAGGGGGTAGGTTTCCTTTTATAATCTCACATGGGGACTTTCCCTGTTCTGGTGCTTTTCCACTACCCCCCTTTGCCTCATTGCTCCACTTTGCAACCTAGAGGTGGAAAGCCACCACAAGCTATGGTGTGCTTCTGTATGCCTCTTGTGGTTACCAGCCTCTGCCTGCTAGCTCAGTGGCTAGCAGCCTTTGCCTGTCAGCTTTCTGCTCCCCCAAGCACCCAGTCTGTCTTCTATCTTATAACCAGCCCTTGCCAGCGAGTTTGCAGCCAGCTCTTGCAGACCAGCTCTCTAGCCAGCTAGCTCTTTACTCCCTTAATTTCAGATATTTTTCTTTCTCAGAGAAGGAAGACCTTTTAAATGAAAAAAGCTAGGAAAACTTTCCACAGATGACAAATTCTTTAGAATACGAATTCTGTTTCCTTAGACTTTTAGGAATACCAAAGCAGAGGAGTGGAGAGCATGCCAACTAAATGCAGTGAATATTAATTTCTTAATCTGTGCGATAATAATGGTATTAGAAGAGTGTAGTTTAGAATAATGGAATAAATCTACAGGCTCACTTAGGTAATGTATGAAAGCTGCTGCTTGGAGCCCCCCCCCCTTCCGCGCCGCCTCTTCCCAGAGCCCTGTTCAGCTCTCTTCAGCAGTCTCCTTAGAGAATATTAAGAATATATTCTCCTAACCAACTTATATGATTTTTATCACTTGACTGCCAGAAATAGTTGTGTGGTTTTTCTTTTTCATTTACAGGAGACCCCCGCCCCAATAAAACATTAGATTCCTTCATGTTCCAGTTAGCATAATAAGACATTGTATGTTACTGAAGCATTTCAGTAGTTCTTCCTTTGCATCTCCTCATATTCTGGTATGGGCCTTCATTTTCAGCTTGTGGAGATCAGAGATCATGTCACTCATTTCTGTATTTTTAAGCAGTCCAGTAGAGTAGTAGAGTCTAGTTCTAGAAGCTAGTTATGTAGCTTCCAGAGAAGACAGTTTAATTTTCCCTCGGAAGTATGGATCGAGAATCCATAGCAGATTTCCCCAACCATTATTATACTAAGCTAATTTTTCTGTAACATTTCTTGTAAATTAATCAAATTTCTCCTTGCTTTCATTGGTTCATTTTGATTCTCTTGGAAAAAAATTTTTTTCTAATCAGAATGTGTGCCTGATCTTTAAAATAACACAGTAAGAGGAAACAGCTGAGTTAATTTGCAAAATATCAGTTAGTGTTTTGGAAATCATCTTCAGGTTTTCCATTCTTTTCCCCCTGATTTTTTTTAAGTATGCAGTTAGGATTTTAGCTAGCTTAATTCACATGGGGCCAAACATTTGCAATCTGTAGAGAACATCTCCCTTTCAATAAACTTATGAAATTTCTAACAAATTGAGTTCCTTAGAAAAGGGAACATACTTTTCCCCATGGAGGTTATATCCCAAGGAGTAAAGACTTCACATCATTTGAAGTAAACTAGTACTCTTTAAATAAACCTTTTTTTAAAATTTATCTATTTATTTATTTTAAAGATTTATTTATTTATGCATACAAGATCTGGGGTACAGACCAGAGATGCAGGGGGTGAGAGGACTCACCCGAGACAGAGTGGGGAACAGAACAGGGAGACTGACTGAAATACACTGCTGAGGGGAGCGGCGGGCGAGACAGGAGAGGTCTGCTGTGCCATGTGGGTTGCTCCCTGGCTGGCCGGGGATCGAACTCATGCTGCAGAGGCTGTGGATTGCTTCATAGTGCAGTGCTTAACCCTTTGCACCACCAGGGAGACCCTAAATAAACCTTTTTAAAGCAGCATGTTCTGTTATTGGTAAGTAGCAAGATTGTGAAATGCCATAATTATTTTTATTATTTCTGAAACTTATTCATATATTTACATTTATATTTATTAAGCAATATTAAATATATTTTTCCTTTTTTTCCCCTCACATTTTTCACCTTTGGCTCGTTAACTACTATTGGGGGCGGGGGTCAGTCCATCTTTTTGGACAGACTTCAAATATATCTATGCTTCTGTAATTCTGATACCCATTCTCCCTTTGTCATTTCAGGGTTTACAGTGTATACCAACAATTACTAAAAATTAAGTAAACCTGTTTTGGGGGTATGTAATGTAACAATAGTAGAAAACTAGCGCTTTCTCAGATGATGGTCATTAGATGTATTTTATGTGGTAGTACAGTATTATTTAATATTATTTTAATTTGTTGGGTAGTTGAAGTAATCTTATCTTCCAACATATCCTTATTTCTTACCAAAAATAACAAGAACTAAATCTCATGCTTTCAGTATAGCAAGAAAATAAGTAATATCCAAGCTTCAAAATAACTACAACTACAAAAATAAATATGGAATCATGGTGAGATGTCCCGCATCCTCCTGCTGTAAACCATTGTTGATCACAAGGACTATTGTTGAAAACTAGTATAGTCTGGTGAAGGAAGAACTAGTAACATGCCTGATAAGGATATAAAACTATCACCAGAAGGAGAAACTCTACTTAAAGGATCAAATCACTGGCTAACCTAATGAAGACTGGGAGGGAGAAAGTATAAATATTTAAAATAAGAGCTGACAAGGAGAAAGTAATTATTGAATCAGGAGAATTTAAAAAAAGAATCATTAAAGATTCCTTTGCCAATAGCAGATAAATTTGAAAACCTGCATAAAATGGTTGTCAGTTCTTTTTGGAATTAAAACAAAACAAAATAAAACAAAGAGTGAGATAAAGCCAAGCCAATAAAAAAACCCTAGAAATCTGACTAGAGAATTGAGGCAACCAAATGGGGAGTAGGAGGGGGCCACAAAGTGAGGAGGAAGTACAGTGGACTATGGTAGAGGACTACGGGTGTCTTGATGGTGGGTGTGGTGTGACACCATCCCCCTGAGAAGGGTGCTCCTTTACCTCTAAATCATTTACAGTGTTCAAAATAACTAGTGTCACCTCAATTTAAAAAAATTCTAACATCTCTGTCCCCTCTCTCCCCCCCCCCCACACAGGCACACACACAAATGGACAATTTTCTTTTTAAAATTTTTTGATAAATTTACTTGTTTACATCGTTGTTTATTTTTGTACAGTGTTTAATTTCTCCCCTCAGGGGTAATCCCCATAAAAGTACCACCACCTCATCAGGCATGAACTGTCACCATATTCTCTTGTGCTCTTTCAGCCCCTGTTTTGATCTCCGCCCCTCCCCCATCCCCTGCTGTATGTCTCAGATTTATAGTTTGCCTGGTAGTTCTGTCTTTTTCTTTTTTTTTTTTCCGACCCTTTGTTTGGTTTCCCCATGTTCTTCCTGTAAGTGAAACCATCAATATTTTTCTTTTCCCTTCTGACTTATTTCACGAGCCTAATCCCTTCCAGGTCTATCCATATTGCTGTAAATGACATAAATTTATGTTTTTTGATTACTGAATACTATTCCATTGTGCCTACATACCACATCTTCTTGATCCAATCATCTGTTTTGGACATTTAGGTTGTTTCTATATCTTAGCTATTATCAATAGTGCTACAATAAACATAAGATTGCAGGTTTCCTTTTGAATTAATGTTTTTGTGTCCTTTGGGTAGATCCTAAGAGTGGAATTGCTGGATCGCATAGTAGCTCCATTTTTAGTAATTTGAGGTTCTTCTACACAGCTTTCTATAGTGGTTGGACCAGTTTGCATTCCCACCAGCAGTATTAATTGCCCTGTTTTTCCTTATTGTTGCCATTTTTTTTTTATATGGGTCAAGAAATGGGCAATTTTCTAAAGGAATTAACTTGGTTAGAAATAGGTTAAATAAACAAATTTGCATCAGAATAGAAAAGTTATAAGGGAGTTTCTACACACACAACAAACAAAACAGGTCAGGATGGATTCCTAGAGGAATTCTATCACACCTTCACAAACCTAGTGCTCTATCACTTATTCCAGAATACTGAAATTCTTTTTAAGAATTGTAAGAAGTAAGCTAATAAAAGTATGATTAGACAATGATTGCCAATATTATTTATGCAGATTGATGCAAAAATACTTAATGAATGTTTCATTCATTAGCATATAGAATATAATACCACAATAAAAACTAATAAACAATGATTAATTGTCATTATTCTGCAACCACAAATTTGAATCGCTATTAGAAACCTAGTAAAACAATTTTACCATTTTAGCACAGATAAGGAGGAAAAAATCATGAATATGAATATCTCCAGAGATGGTTAAAAACTATTTGGACAAAATCCATCTTGCTAAAATAATATCTATAACTCAGCTTTAAAGTCTTTTTTTAATGGACAAATGGTAGAGATACTTCCACTAAAATCAAGAACAAAAAAAAAATACCTACTGTCTTTTACAACTTTGAACCTGTCGTAGAAGTAAAAACCAAGACAGAGGCATAAGAATTGGAAAAGAAGAAAAGTGAAACTATTTCTGTTTGTAGATAATATGATCATGTACCTGGAAACCCCTGGGGAAACAATAGCAAAACTTTCTCAGTTAATAAAAAGAATTCAGTAGAGCATCAGAATATAAAATTAACATGAGGAAATTGGAATTGCTAGTCTTGAGATACAGAAACAATAACCAGTTCAAGGACATAATAGTAGAGAAATCCCATTTAAATAGCAATAAAGGAGATTAAACACTTAAAATTAATTCAACACTTAACTTGCAAAAACTGAAGAGGGCATTCTTTTAAACACTCCTAAAAGACACAAAAGTATGCAAATAAAGATTCTCCCTGTTCATGGAAAGGATGACTCATATCATAAAGATGTCAGTTCTTCCTTAGTTAAAACAACACAACTCAGATGAAATACCAACAAGCTATTTGTTTAAGAGGAATGGAGGAGTTGAACCTACAGTTTATATGGCCATGAAAACATACATAAAAAAAGACTGTGCAAGAAAAGTAGCCTGCCATACATTAAAATATATCACAAAGCCTGTATTATTAAATCATGAAGAGAAAGATCAATAGGATAGAATAAAATGTTCAGAAATAGACCCCAAAATAATTGGAACTATAATATTACAATGATATCATCTCAATTCATTGGAACAAAGATAGGCTTTTTAATAAGTTATTTTGGGAAAATTGATTAGCCATTTGGCAAAAGATAAAATTAGGTCAATCATTCATACCTGAACTATTCATACCTCCAGATGCACCAGAAATCTGATTATTAAAAATAAAATCATATAAGTAAGAAGGAAACATCTATGGATTTTCTTTTATCTGTATAAAAGAAAAAATTTTCTAATTGGAATTCAAAATGCCAATGCAATAAAACAAATGATTAATAAAATTTACTACAGGAAAATGAAGTCTTTGCAATTTAAAACATAACCGGCAAATTGAGAGAAGATATTTACAACATATCAAAGTGTTCATATATTTGATATGTAAAGAAATCTTTAAAAAGGAATGAAATAGACTAAAATCCATTTGAAATATATGCAAAAGACATGAACAGAAAATTCACAGAGATAGGAAATGTATTGGTCCCTAAAAATATGAAAAATTACTTCAGCTTCAGCTTAACAAGAAAAATGAAAAATAAAAATGCTCTGAGATCTCATTTCCCGTCAGAATGGTAAAAATTTAAAAATATAACAACACATTCCGGTTTTTTGTTTTTTTTTTTTGAGAGTGAGCAAGTAGACACTTTTACACATTGGTATGGAAAGACAAATTGGTACAATCCCTTATGGAGGGGAGTTTGGTGCTATCTAAATAACAAAACAAACAAAAAGCCTCACATGCAGTTACCATTTGATCCAGCAATTTCACCTTTAGAAATTTACTCTGAAGATATCCTTTTAAGCAATGGGGTAACACATATGTGATGCTTTTCATTGCAATGGAAGTTATAATTGCAGATATTGGAATCAACTTAAAGCTGAAACATTGGCGATTGATTAAATAATCTGTGTTACATGCTAGCAGTAGACAATTATGCCCGTGTAAAATAAAGGAATGAGGACATTTTTTATGACCTATGTGATTTTTGAGTAAGTAAAAAAAGCAAAGTGGAAAAGAATATATACAACCCATTACCTTTTGTAGAAGGTAAAACAAGGGCAAAATAAGGAAATATGTGCATCTATACCACTAGGAAAACGGATAAATGAGAGACTAATGATGTTGGTTACTTAAAGGGGTTGGATGGAATGGGATAAAAAGCATCAAAAAGACTGGAGGAAGGGGGTTCACACTTCTTAAAATACATAGTTTTATATCTTTCTTACTTTTGGAATTATGCTTATGTTTTATATATTCAGTATAATTAAATAAAATCAACATACATGGGAGGGTATTAAATGAGAATAAAGAGAAATCAACTGAACTGTATTTGAAATGAATAACATAATCACACTAATGGTTCTCTGAGAGAAGCAAATTGAGTAAACAAAAATTCCATGATGTTTGAACATTCTAAGCTTGAAAAGTACTTAATTTACACTCTTAATTTGGTCACCGTGTGAGAAGGGAATTTGTGTTAAAAGCGAAAACTACAGTAACTTCACAAGAAAATAAAAGCTCTTATATGCTTTAAAGCAAAAGCATGATGGTCAGTGATAAAATGACAGGCGAAGGATGAAAATATTATTCTAAAATTAGTGTTGAACCTGGGAGATTTGATTGATGCACACATTCTGATCATGTGGTACAACCGATCAATTCATTATCTTAGATTTCCCATTGGTATTTATGCTTTTAAAGATAGCAATAAATAACTGTAAATGATAACTATAACAGGGTTGGATAAACACGTAGCGTATAAGAGTTTTTTAAGTTTCATTTTAAACTCTACCTTAAGGAACTAGCTTTATATATTTTTTCTTTAAACTGGGTCAAAATAAAAATTCAGAGTGTGTCAAGGTAGTCTAAGTGTCATATGCATTATTTTATGTTGGAATTGTGTCATCATGAAATCTAGAAAAATTATTCTTATTTGATCTACTATAGACTTAGAGGTAAACAGTATAGTCTGTAGGAAGAAGGATCAAGGAAGCATGTGGGGATAAAGAATATCTTTATTATTTAAGCTATTAATTGAAAAATAAAGCCTCAAAGATAGAGTTTATTAGATAATCCATGTGAGAATTTGAACTCAGGAAGCAGTACCAATAGATTTTACTCTGTAAAAGCCATTCCAGTAAACACAGGCTTGAATTTTGTTTATATAGCTAGAAACAGTGACTCATTAAGAATCTAATTTTTTGATAGGAGGGCCTTCTTTTTTTAATTAAAAAATTATTTATGCCTACAAGAACTGGGGTGTAGGCCATATGTGTGGGAGGCTGAGAGGATTCACCAGAGACAGTGGGGAGCAGAACAGGCAGATCTACTGAAATACACTGCTGAAGGGAGCGGTGGGCGAGATAGGAGAGGTCTGCTGCACCATGTGGGTCACCTCTCTTGCCAGGGATGGAACTCATGCCACAGTGGCTGGTGATAGCTTGATAGTGCTGAGACTTTAACCCCTGCACCACCAGGGAGTCTCCAGTTCTAAATGGTCTTGAGGTAAAGATTTACCAGTGCTAGAGGAAGGGGACAGGATCTAATCTCTTTAAGTCTAATGAATGCATTGCTGAGAAGCAGATAAGGTACTCATTATTAATCCTTTTTTTTATCTGAAAAGACCCATTTACTCCTTCATGCAGCAGATTCCTGCACATAATTTGGAACCTGTGAAGTTAGTTTTATTCTGTTATCTGCCAAACCAGGGACAGGGTTCCCAGAAAAATTTTCATTATGTTTACATATCTTAAGATGGGAATATTTTTCATTAAACAGCAACTTACAAAAACAACCTGAAAAAAAGACACTAAGATACTCTAGACTAAAATTATTTTTGATTAAGATTATCACCTATCTTCTTAGATTCTCCATGGAAATAAAACAAAAACTACTCCATATTTCATAGATTATATACATCAAAATGTAGTGGACTGAGTAGCAGTGTTCAGAAATATGTATTCCTATCCTATTTCCCAAAATTTGTTACCTTACATGCTGTAAAAATGAATATATCTCACATGACAAAAGATGTGATTAAGTATCTTGAATGAGGAGCTTATCCTAGATTTCTGGATATATCCTAAATTCAATAGTAAATAGCCTCATAAAAGAGATATGGAGGGGCAATTCCACAAAGAATAAGCAGTGTGACCTTGGTTCCGGAGATTGGCTCTAATGTGTTTACAAATAGAGCAATTCCTGGCACCACCAGAAGCTGGAAGAGGCAAAAAATGGATTCTCCTGTAGAGCCTCAGGAAGGAGTACAATTCTGCTGATACCTTGATTCTGGACTTCTGGCATCTAGAACTGTAAGATAATATATTTGTGTAGTTTTAAGGCATCAAATTTGTGACAATTTATTATAGCAGCTGCAGGAGACTAACATATACAATATTCAACTAAATTCATGTTATTGAAGAATTTTGATGTTATTATTTAAAAACAGAAAACATGAATCTAGTTAATTTACTCTTTCCAGTAACCATCATCTGTCACTTGAGTGGACATAGCTAAAACCATGTGGTGGGGAGTATGTGCTGTTTTACCATGGTGTAGTTACATAAAATTAAGTTTTATTTCTCTAAGAAGTAAAAAATATAGCTGACTATTCCTATAGACCTACAAATTAAATATAGTTTACCTAGTGATTGTGACTAACTGCACAGATTTTGTAATGGAAAAAAATTTGATCAGATAAGGATATATTATAGTAATAACGATACTTGCCCTTGTGATAGATACATTTCAAAAAAATTCTGAGTGTGAGGGAAAAAACTCAAATTGTAGTACAAAAGGTCATCTAAATAGCTTAAGTCCATAGTAACTAAATCTGTGCTTAGCTTTAAGATGAAACAGCATAATATATTAGGAAGACTGCCACATGGAGAGTCAACTTATTGAATTGCATTCACTTTTTCTGGGTTCTTTCCAAGAAGTTTGAAAATTTTAAATCTCTGCATTTATGATTATGATGGATTAGATGGATGTCTCCTTTCAGGGAATATGAGCTCCTCAAATGGAAGTAGAGATGTTCTGATTTTCAGGCAGTTATGTGTTCATGGGAATGTCTAAGTCCATGCTGGCATGAAAGCTTTTGACTGAGATAGAAGTGGGGAGCTAGAATTACATCATTCTCAGACTGTGTAATAGAATTCCTGACTTAGTGGAAGATATGGGAGGATGCTGCATGTCCGGCAGTGATCACCATTTAGGCATCAGTTAAATACAGCAATGGTAAGAGGTTCTGATTATTTGCATATCCACTTTTTGAGGAACTTGAATTGTCTGATATGTGATATCAATATTGTGTACTATAAATGTTTGAGTTACTGGCTTTTAGTTCTCTTAGGAAGCACATCTTCTTGATCCAGTCATCTATTTTTGGGCATTTGGGTTGTTTCCAAAGCTTAGCTATTGTAAACAGTGCTGCTATAAACATAGGGGTGCAGGTGCTCTTTGCAATTAATGTTTCTGTGTCCTTTGGGTAAATACCTAGGAGTGGCATTGCTGGATCATATGGAAGCTCTATCTTTAGTAGGCTGAGGAATATCCACACAGCTCTTCATAGTGGTTGGACCAGTTTGCACTCCCACAAATAGTGCAGGAGAGTTCCTTTCTCTCCACATCCTTGGCAACATTTGTTGTTGCTAGTTGTTTTTTTTTTTTAATTTATTTTTTTAATAAATTTTATTTTTATATTCCCCATACAATTGCAATCCCCTTATTTTGACCTCCAATCCCTCCCTTCCCTGCCCCCCACACCCCATAGAGTGTCTCTGGTTTGTAGTTTTTTGTTGATTTTGATTTTCACTTTCTTATAGTTATTCATTTTCCTGGTCCCTTATTTAAGTTTTCTGGATTCCTGCTATGAGTGAGACCATCTGGTATTTTTCTTTTTCTTTCTGGCTTATTTCGCTGAGCATGATCCCTTCCAGCGCCATCCATGTTGCTGCAAATTGCATGTGTTTATCTTTTTTGAATGCTGAGTAATATTCCATGGTATATATGTACCACATCTTCTTGATCCAGTCACCTGTTTTTGGGCATTTGGGTTGTTTCCAAAGCTTAGCTATTGTAAACAGTGCTGCTATAAACATAGGGGTGCAGGTGCTCTTTGGAATTTTTTTTTAAATAATAAATTTTATTTTTATATTCCCCATACAATTGCAGCCCCCCCAATTCTGACCCCAATCCCTCCCCTCCCGCCCCCGCCCCCGCCCCCCTAAAAGTGTCTCTGGTTCATAGTTTTTTGTTGATTTTGATTTTCACTTTCTTATAGTTATTCATTTTCCTGGTCCCTTATTTAAGTTTTCTAGATTCCTGCTATGAGTGAGACCATCCGGTATTTTTCTTTTTCTTTCTGGCTTATTTCGCTGAGCATGATCCCTTCCAGCGCCATCCATGTTGCTGCAAATTGCATGTGTTTATCTTTTTTGAATGCTGAGTAATATTCCACGGTATATATGTACCACATCTTCTTGATCCAGTCATCTATTTTTGGGCATTTGGGTTGTTTCCAAAGCTTAGCTATTGTAAACAGTGCTGCTATAAACATAGGGGTGCAGGTGTTCTTTGGAATTGATGTTTCTGTGTCCTTTGGGTAAATACCTAGGGGTGCAATTGCTGGATCATATGGAAGCTCTATGTTTAGTAGGTCCAGAAATCTCCACACAGCTCTCCATAGTGGTTGGACCAGTTTGCACTCCCACCAGTAGTGCAGGAGAGTTTCTTTTTCTCCACATCCTTGCCAACATTTGTTGTTGCTAGTTTTTTTAATATGTGCCATTCTCACTGGTGTGAGATGGTATCTCATTGTAGTTTTAATTTGCATTTCCCTGATTGTGAGTGACGTTGAACATTTTTTCCATGCCTGTTGGCCATTTGTATTTCCTCTTTGGAGAAGTTTCTTTTTAGCTCTTCTGCCTATTTTTTGACTGGGTTATTTTCTTTGTTTTTGTTGAGTTTTATCAGCTCTTTGTTGATTTTTGTCATCAGTCCTTTATCGTTAGTATTGGGTGCAAAAATTTTCTCCCAGTCAGTGGGGTTTCTCTTTGTTTCGGTTATTGTCTCTTTTGCTTTGCAGAAGCTCTTTAATTTGATGTAGTCCCACCTGTTTATCTTTGCCTTCACTATCACTACTTTGGGTGATGTGTGTGTAAAGAAGTCTTTGAGGTGCGTGTCATATAGTGTTTTGCCTATATTTCCTTTTATATATTTTATGGTTTCAGGTCTTATGTCTAGTTCTTTAATCCATTTTGAGTTGGTTTTGTGCATGATGTGAGTTAGTAGTCAAGCTTCATTCTTTTGCAGGTAGCGACCCAGTTTTCCCAGCACCATTTATTGAACAAACTTTCTTTGCGCCAGTGCATATTCTTTGCTCCTTTGTCAAAGATTAGTTGACCATAGATCTGTGGGTTTATTTCTGGGTTTTCTATTCAGTTCCATTGGTCCATGTGTCTGTTCTGGTTCCAATACCATGCAGTTTTGATTATTATGGCTTTGTAGTATAGTTTGAAATCTGGGAGAATGATGCCTCCATTCCCTTCTCTTTTTTTTTCAGGAGGGTTTTGGCTATTCTGGATTTTTGGAGGCTGCATATGAATTTCATCAATATTTTTTCCTATTTCTTTGAAGAATGACATTGAAATTTTCATTGGAATAGCATTGAATCTGTAGATTGCTTTTGGTAGGATGGCCATTTTGATAATGTTAATTCTTCCAATCCATGAGCAGGGGATGTCTTTCCATTTCTTTGTGTCATATTCTATTTCTTTTAACAGTGTTTTATAGTTTTCTTTGTATAGGTCCTTTACTTCTTTTGTTAGGTTTATTCCCAAGTATTTGATTTTTTTTTGTTTCAATAATAAAAGGAATGTTTTTCTTGATTTCTTCTTCAGATTTATTGTTTGTGTATAGGAAGGCTACTGATTTTTGTGCATTGATTTTGTATCCTGCCACTTTTCTAAACTGATTGATTAGTTTAATTAGTTTTTCTGTGGAGTGTTTGGGGTTCTCTATGTATATTATCATATCGTCCACAAATAGTGATAGTTTGACTTCAAGAAAGAATTATTTTGAGTTGAGAAAGTGATGGGAACCTTGGCTAAAAGTAGCTTTCTCATAGTAAAGAGAACCCTAGGTTTTGGAAATAAGTACTCTAGATTTTAGGAAGTATGTGTAACTATTGTCCAGAATTTAAAAATTGTTCATCTTGATCAGGATGTCATGAAAATTGAAATTCTCATAGAAAACTTACATGTAAGTTGGATTCTGTTTTCTGATCCAACCAGCCCCTCTATGCCTTGTGATTGGTGAGTTCTGTCCATCCATAGTTAAGGTGATTATTGATATCAAAGTCTGCTGCTGCCATTTTGTCCTAAATTTTGTGATTTCCTTGTTTCCTTGTTCAGTTCTTTGTGGATTTTTTTTAATAATAAATTTTATTTTTTATATTCCCTATACAGTTGCAAACCCCTTATTTTGACCCCAATCCCTCCCCTCCCGCCCTCTACCTCCCATAGAGTGTCTCTGGTTCGTAGTTTTTTGTTGATTTTAATTTTCACTTTCTTATAGTTATTCGTTTTCCTAGTCCCTTATTTAAGTTTTCTAGATTCCTGCTATGAGTGAGACCATCTGGTATTTTTCTTTTTCTTTCTGGCTTATTTCGCTGAGCATGATCCCTTCCAACACCATCCATGTTGCTGCAAATTGCATGTGTTTATCCTTTTTGAATGCTGAGTAATATTCCATGGTGTATATGTACCACATCTTCTTGATCCAGTCATCTATTATTGGGCACTTGGGCTGTTTCCAAAGCTTAGCTATTGTAAATAGTGCTGCTATAAACATAGGGGTGCAGGTGCTCTTTGGAATTGATGTTTCTGTGTCCTTTGGGTAAATACCTAGGAGTGGAATTGCTGGATCATATGGAAGCTCTATGTTTAGTAGGTCCAGAAATCTCCACACAGCTCTCCATAATGGTCGAACCAGTTTCTTCAATTTATACAGAAAATTATATACTGTTTTCAATATATCTTGAGGGTTCTAGTATTTGCAAATTCCTTCAGCTTCTTTTTGTCTAACAAGGACTTTATTCATCTCTCATATCTGAAGGAGAACTTTGCAGGGTAGAGTATTTTTTTTTTATCTTTCAGCATTTTGATCACACTGTTCTATTCCCTCCTTGGCCTTAGTGTTTCATATATATTTACAGTTAGAATGATGTTTCCTTACGACGTTCTACATCCTAAACTCAGTAACTGTGGCTTATTCACCAGTATATCCCTATACTAAACATATATCCCTCTCTTATTACCTGACCCATTATTGTTATAAACTAGACATGTTAAGTTACATTAAGTGGAATTTCTCTGTTTTTTTTCCTTCCATATACAAAGAATCTCAATATTTACTCTCGGTTTCTCCCTAGTGGTAGCTTTTTAAAACAACTATATTTATTAGTAAATTATATAACAGCATTTCAGAAATAAAAGAATAATAGAGAAACTAACTAAAAAATTTGTACACAGGAAAGCAGAAACAAATCTTTTTGGAGACAAATAAATGTTCCTATATTAGTGGGATGCATTTTTTAAATAAATTTTATTTTTATATTCCCCATACAATTGCAACCCCCTTATTTTGAACCCAATCCCTCTCCTTCCTGCCCCCCACCCCCATAGAGTGTCTCTGGTTCATAGTTTTTTGTTGATTTTGATTTTCACTTTCTTATAGTTATTCATTTTCCTGGTCCCTTATTTAAGTTTTCTAGATTCCTGCTATGAGTGAGACCATCCGGTATTTTTCTTTTTCTTTTCTGGTTTTTAGTGGGATGCATTTTTAAGAAGGGGATGTATTTC